>NW_015090783.1:3132665-4357989 GCF_001431845.1 Calidris pugnax | reverse complement strand
GAGGCGGGAGGGCGGGTGGGCCGGGGCTGGCTCCCCGGTTGGGTCTGAAGCCGAGCAGCGTCAGCTGGGGCGGCAGGTCCCCGCCGGCCGCGGCCGCTGCGCCCGCCGGCCCCGGGAGCAGTAAGCACATCTGGGGCAATGACCTTCTGGAGGGAGCTGTGCTCGCCCCCTCCCTCTCCTGCAGAAAGTCAAACAACTCATAGAGGAAATTGAGAACTTAAAATAAAAAAGAAAAAAAGAGCGCGCAACAGCAACACCCCTGCCTCCGGTGTGTGGATGATTTCTGGGCTGATCAGCATCACCTAAAGGAAAACTTTGGTGACGCCCGGGGAGCGGACGTGCTTTTCCACCGGGACGTGTGGCTTTGAGAAGCACAGCCCGGCGGCGGGCAGGAGCGGGCAGGCGGATCTCTGCCCGCGAAGGCGGAGAGTGCGCGGCGCGGAGCCCCGCAACCCTTGTCCGGCGCGCCTCACCCCGCCGGCGCGGGGGGTGTTCTGGGGTAGGGGGCTGCTTGCCTGCCTCAAGCAACTGAGGCTCGGGACTGAGATTTTATCCAGAACTATTTCCTATCTATTTATTGAGAGGGTTTTTCTTGCACAGCATCATCTGTTTTGAAGAAAGGAGGGAGGAAAGGGGAGGGTTAAAGCTGAAGAAGTCCTCTTTCCGAAGGAAATGCTTTTTGCGCTCTCCGGATGACCTTTTCTGAAATGCAGCCTCTCCAGTTGACCGATTTTTATTTTGACTACAAAGTGCATGAAACTGAGCCCTAACTTCTCCACAAACCCTAGGATGTGCACTTCTGGGATTAGCAATATGGGGCATCTGTTGTCACCTCTCCTCTTGAGCCTAGCAGCAGTTTTTTCCAAAGGTAAGCCTCAGTCTCCTGTCTGTTTCACTGCGTCTTGTTTCTTGTTTATTTTGCATACACAGCCTCTGTCCCCTCTCTCTGTAATGCCTTGAGTGTTGATACCCACAATTCATGACTGAAAGATTTTGGAGGGGGGTCATGTGCTAGTCAAAAACAAAGATATCATGACAGGAAATCCTGAGTGGCAGGAGTTTTTCTTGGTTGACTATGGCAAACAGCCTACCCATTTACTGAGCATTTGTTGCTGCCTATTGTACTTTTTGATTATGTAGTAGATGCTGGCGATGAGCTTAGCTTGCAACTCAGCTCTGGCTGCGAAGGGTTTGTTATCTGGAAATCTGAAATCTTCAGAGATATAAGCTGTTGAGGTTAGTTGCCCCACTGTTACCTTCTAAGTAATTTTTCATATTAAAAATCCTGTATCTCAGACTGGCTGGCAATGTTTTACTGGATGACAGAAATACGTGTTTGCTGAAATGTTTAAAAGCTTTGATGAGAGCCTGAACCAGGTGTCTGATATTCTGCATGCTGAATGGTGTTTGAATGCCCTGATAGCATTACTTCAGGCGACTCAGTGGTATCTTCCTGTTGCCCTCAAGTGTGTTTACAGTAAGAATCAGAAAACCAACCTATAGACAATACACACGTTTTTCAGTGCATTTAAATCCTTCTTTGAACTTACAGTTTACATTGGTGGCCTCAGCCAAAAGGTGAATGCATTTTTGCAATACTTAATTTGGTGATTCTGAGCGTTCCTGTGGGACATAAATTAGGAGAAATACAATGCTCTACTGAGAAGACATTGTGCATCAACAACTGTATTTTGGCAGGAAAACAAAATTAAAGTTCACACGTGGTTAGTCTTCAGAGAGGTACAATAGCATATGCATTCCATCTATGATTTTGCAAATGTACCAATAAAGAGTTCCACTTGTAAATATCAGTGTTTAAAAAAAGGTATTAGTTATTCTTATCAACTCTTTACAATTCCAGATATCAGCACTTTCATTTTTTCTTAAGTGAGTTATTTTTACTAATTACTTTGTATCGAGAACTGAACTTACTGACAGAAGGCAAAATATACAGCTATGTATTTCTGTGGTAGTTCTCTGTATCAAATTAACTTCTCCCTTTTCCTTAGAACACGTTAAGAAAGAAAGGAATAAAATTATAAGTCTCTTCAAATGTTACCTAAATGCAGTGCCTACATAAGTACAGTTTTAAAGTTGCAATTGGAAATGCATTAGCAGCAGGGATGGGAATTCTGAGTCTTTTAAAAAAGATTTCTTCATTCACATTGCACACCAGTAGCTTTTGATTTCCCAGCTAGGTTGTAAATGATGTATTTTATTATAAGCAATATCAGTACTTTGGATAGGCTAACAATGCAGTAAGAATATTAACTCTTTCATCTCCTATTTTTTGGTGTGTTTCAGTTTGCAGCCTTAACACTGCATTAACATAGTGTTTGACTGAGATTGCAGCTTATTCCAAGACTGGAGTATTAGTGGCATTTCAATCCTAGAGTACAGTGTTTTGTTGCCAGCTCAGCAATTATAATATTCATATATGATTTTATTCTTAAATGTTGCTCACATTTTCTTTGAAAGATAAACATAGGCAGAAAAATTGGACTTGGAAAGGAGGTCTCAGGTGGGAAAAAATGCTATAAAAGCTGACGAGTGTGATTTTTCTATGTATTGTGATTGTGAAGTCTCATTAAATCTGGTATGTCTTGAAACCAGATATGCAAGATCCCATTAGAATTACTAGTATTGTCTGTGCTATTTATTTTGCAGTTTAGATATCCAATATACCACTGTGTGATTGCTGGGACTATGCTGTTTAGTAATACAGGTATCTGTCTTTAATGTACCTGTCTATTTCCATACTTGGTAACAGACTCCATCTGTACTTCTATGCCTTAGTACACTTTGAAAAGACCAGAGTGTTCCAGAGATTTTCAGTATAAACTTGACAATGTAAAAGGTTGATTTCCCCCAACCCCATAAAAAGATGAAAACCAAAAAATAATCAGACTTGATTACTAACTAGTACAGTACGTGTTTCTTTGATGCCTTTCTGTTGCTAATAGAAAAACTCTCTCATTTATGACATGATGACAAAGTTTTCCTAAAGAGATAAAAAATCTTTTAACATGCTACAGCAATCAGCTGTCTATTGTGTATAGGTCTGTTGCTGATTACTCAAAACCATGGCAACGCACCTTTTTACTGCACAGTTTCCAAATCTTTCAGGTAATAATGTTGAAGACTTCAGAATACTACTGCAGTTTTGCTTTGCTTTTATCTTGTAAATGCAGAAAATACCTCCAGCCTGAGAAATAAAATGTTGTTTTCAATAATGAGTTTTGTGTTCTTATCAGAACAATGTGTGACTGATGATATAATCCATGTATTTTAATATATTGTCAATCTAATTATAATATATGTATGTGTGTACATATGTACACATAGACAAAGGACAGATATTTTAAGGCTCTGTAACTGTAGTTATGGGGTAGTTGCATTTCACAGCTTTGTCTTCAACTAGGAGTTATCTTGAGTCAATCCTAGGGAGCCAACGTTTACCTTTACTCAGTTGGGCATTTTGCAATTTGGTATCAACTATGAAAAAAATTCTTCAGAAATCTTTAATTGAAAATAACCAAGTCCATGAAAACATAGACTAATACAAAAGGCACATTGTGGACATTGAATTCTCTTGTTTAAGGGGAAAACCTCTTTTTAGCTTCATTGGAGTAGAATAAAAACTTCAATATTTTCCTTGAACACCAGGTTCAAGGCTTGGCTTAAGCCTATAACAAACTGAACATCCCCTGTAAGATGCTAAACAATTTTAGTATGTTTATTGTAAGATTAAGATTGAGGAGCCTTTTACATTATGAATGTTTGTTGTCAGATAAAAAACCTGATTTAATAGATTTCAAATTTCAGGTCTACATTGACAACAACAAAACAAGTGAATATTTTAGTGACTCTTCCTGCTTGCATTCTGCTGAGCATTCCACGTTCTTCTGTCATCCTGGGTTGAAATCTCCCTGCAAGTCACCTACTAATGAGATCTCAGGCCATATAGCTGCTGTTTTGATTTTCTTTTTCTCTCAGTTTTTAAAAATGTGAAGGTTTGGCAACTGTATTAGGCAGGATTACCTTGTATACCTTATGAGTGTTCCCCATAGGCTAGAGATGTGGATAGCGCATTTGCAGTGATGCCAATCTTCTATTATAGGAAAGTGTGTGTGTGTGTGTGTGTGTAAATCTCCCAGAATACAAACCCCTAAACATTTAGTTCTGGTTATATTACAGGAGAGGACTATCTAGATTTAAATTGCCTCTGTTTCCTTTGGAATTATCCAAACTCCTGTATTCTTTGAACCCTCTTGATTTCCATTGACTCTTATATTGTAGGGGATTTTTTTGTCTTGTTACGGATGCTATATTTGGCTTTCTCTATGCGACTTTACTGATTCCATGATGGTAATTAGTGTCAGAATATGTCATTCTGTCCACAACAATTGCTGAAATACTTCACTTATGATTTCAGTGGGTTATATCTTTGTGAACTGTAGTTGTACAGGGAGCCACTTTAATCTCAGTTGTGCATCCATTGGCTTCAGTGGGGGTAGTGGTGTACAAAGAACTACACAGCTGAGCTTGTTAGTTATAGTCCATCTTCCAGAAGGCAGTGGGCCATTTCTGAAGATCTTTATGTGCAGATCTCCCACTGACACTGAAGTGCACCGTGAACTTAATATAGGTAGAAACAGGGAAAATGAAAAGCTGAGGAGTGCAACAACCTGTGTTTGAGCACTTATTACTTTGGAGTTTATTACTCTGGAACGTTGGTAGCATATTAGTAATGCGAATTAGTGCTGTGTATGGGACCAACACTGAAGATTATTATATTTGATTTAAGATGTATATTCTTTTCCCCCCTCCCTCTTGGTGGTGACTAGACAGGAGTTCAGGACTGAATTTCAGTTCATGTTGACAGATTTTGATTGTGGTGATGAGGGACACATTCTTTTTCTCAGAGTAGCATTACTTGTGGACAGGGTCATCATAGGCATCTGTTGCTTTACCTGTGCAAATGATATGTATACAAAATCTACTGCATGCTGTTTTCAGATGACCACTACTTAAATGAGCATAAAGTACAGGTCTGGTCAGTAAGAGTTTTTCTTGTAAGCTTTGCTTGTGTGCAGAAACCCCAGTTTTCTTAAAAACCCAAAAGTTAAAGGAAACCATTCTAGCTTAAGATTCAAGCTGGTCACACAAAACCAAAGTTTTTGTGCTTTGTCCCAGCTGCATTGAACTTCCAGTCATTTGAGACATTATACAAGGGAAGGGGAAACTAAATTGTGCTTTTTTGGTTCTTACTGTGCAAGAACAAATGCCCCATTCTGATTACTCTCCTTTCAGTAAAATTAATAAATTCAGACTAAACTAAAAACTTCTCCAGCTAGCCCCATGTTTTATTTGTCAGCTGCAATACTGGCTTAATGTGATTTGGTTTCTAATATTTCCCTGTAATGTTCTCATTTTTTACTTCTGTCTTTTCTTTTATTAGTTCCATAGGGCTGGCGCGCTCTGTGACACCAACCAATGTTTTAGATATTAATAAAAGCAGCTTTATTCAATAAAGATCAGTTTTATTTAATAAAAGAGAGAATCAAAATATAATCTGATTTTTCATGCTGGATTCACATCAAATCAACCTCCTGATGTTGTTGTGGATGCCAAGTCTAGTGGCAGTCTATCATGGGTCCTAGGATACATAAACATGACTCGAGACAGATTGATTGCGGAGAAGCTGAAGAGGCAGCAGAGATTCATCGCGGGTTTGGTTTAGAAAGTGTTACATTAAATTACTTGATTTTCACCAGTCTTTGTAATATTGCCTGCTGCATTATTAATGACAGTTCAAAATGAAGTGGATTTTAAATAGTTCAGAGACATTTAGATACCACTAATTATTATGAGCAGATTTAAAGTACATATTTGAGCATGTTAGGCTACTTCACCCTCCTCCATGGGGGGAAAATTAACTGTAGAATGAAGATTGGCTTCTTCACGTCCTTGATTTCTTCTGTTATTGAATAGACTTAATTCCAGTGTAAGGTGTGAGTCTGATGGCCCCACAGAGCTAATGGATTAAAAGCCTTCATCTTCCAAAGAGGTACAGCCTACATAGTATCTATGCAGGCTTCCACTTTACTAGTTTAAACTTGATCTAGAGGATGATATTACTTCCAGCTCTGTGATATAAGATATTATATCCATCTATTGATCTACAGTGGGTGTGATCCAGAGCACATTATAGTCAGTATATGGGGTTTCATTGCCTTTAGTTGGCTTTAATTCAGAGTGTAGACAGAGTTTTCTGGAGTGGTATTTTTCAGCCTGTGGCCCACACACCAGTGGTGATTCATAGAACATCTGAGCAGTGTTGTGAAACCAGTGCCAGAAACCTTATGCATGCAAGCTAGAAAAAAACAAGTAGAGGAAACAGAAGTAACAAGGATGCTTTCAGAGTACATCCCAATTTGTGTTTGGTTGTAAATAAAGACCTTTCTGACAATACTGTGTAAGATGGTCTGGATTTCTTTCAAAAAGTTAAGCGGCTCTTGTCCTTAGAAAAAGGTTGAGAAAAACCACTGTAGTGAAACTAACTGTAGTAATTTAAAGTATTTCTCTGAACTGCTTGGTATTGCCTTGGTACTTCAGACACAATCACTGATGGTGTGTTTCTAAACCAATGCAGCATAAGTTAACTTAAATCAACATTGAGTTAAGTGAAGAAGCGTAGGAGTAGTCTGCCAGTCACTCAACAGCATCTGCACTGTAGGGTCAATTAACTTCTTAAAAGGCTTCTGCTGTACTCATAGAAGATTGTTTGTTCTTACACCCTCAGTCTTGTGGTTTCTTTTTTTTGTTGTTTATTTAGGCTTCCAGAAAGGTTTCTGGATGGAGTTTTCTGTGTTGCAGGCTATTGTCTCCCTGAAAGTTGCTCAGCAAAATGCATACATTTTTATTTCTTGTACAGATCATGTAGAAATGATTGGTAGTGGATGCATCTATGCTGAAGTCACATTTCCCCAAATTTACAAAATAGAGGGCCTCTTTCCTCTTCATATAGGCACTTCACCTTCTCACAGGCCCACGTAGCTCTGTTTTTAAAGTTTGAATTTATTTGGTTTGTTTAGTTATTTGGGTTTGTAAATAAAGGCTTTTGTCATGATGCTGTATAAGATGGTTTGGATAAGGTGTTCCAGAAATTTGCTACGGTAATAATTAGTAACCATTTTCCAGTGTTAATTTATTCAATAATATTTTATACTAATTTGCTTTTCTGCTAATGATGTCTTTTAATCTTAATAGCTCTTCTTGTCCTTGGTGGAATGTATTGGGCTTCATTAGTTCACAGTTTTGCAGCTTGAGCAAGCAAAATAAAACCACGTGTAAAAATGATCATGTAGACTGTAAAACATGAGAAGGGGGAAGGATATTGAATAACAAAGATCCTGTAAAAAGAGCAAAATAAATCAGTTAGCTAGTTATACAGGAAAAAGTAGCAGGTTTAATAGTAATGAGCATACCAAGCAGAAGTGTGGCAAGATATCAACATACTTCTTATTCTTGGTGTATGCAACTACAAGACAGAATAAGAAGCAACAGAAGAAGTGTCCTCTCTAGCTGAGCCAGGATGCTCCACAGCATGTCTTTTGATCTCTTTGTTTTCAAGGTAGGCAGACCGTTGAGCAGGCAGTCTGAAGACCTCTTGCTGAGGAACAAGGCAGACATCCAGATATGCACACAGATGAGGCTGCATGTCTTTCAACCTAAAAGAAAATACCCTCCGAGTCAGAGTTTAGTCTCATCTAGTGCTAAATGATTTCAGAACCTTGAATTTCAACAAGTCAACATCACTTACTTGCATTTTATATTTTTTAAAGTGTATGTTTTATATCTTCAGAACACATTATGTAAATTCATTGTACAAGAGGAGGAATCCAAAGTTAGCAGAGATAACTAGCCAATAGTGTCTCTGAATATTAATCCAATCCATAATATAAGAAAGGAAGCAATACCACTTAGTCTTCAATCCACTTACTTATCAAAGATCCTGGATTAACACATAATCATGTCTTCCACTTTACACTGAGCCATGGTGACTCATTCCGTTTGTCTTCAAGAAAAGAAAATAGTGATGATTTGCACATGCCTACGGTTGAAATATCCGTATTTATCCTTCAGAGTTTTGCATCTCAGTCTTAATGTAATTGGTCTTGCTTGGTTAATTTTAATTTGGTAGTACACATGGTGTAGTCAGTTTTCTTGTCTATGGATGGCAAATTCCTATATTTAAGATCCTACATTGATTTTAGTGTATTGTCAGGTTTTCCTGGTATGAAGGAGATCTTGATATTGGTTCAGTGGATTGTGTTTTCTTTGTGTTCCTGTTGAAGGAACTATTCAGCTCTGACAAAACTTCCTGGTGTAATAAATGTGTAAAAACACCGTGTTATCAGCAGTTACCCTCCTATCATCTTTAGCACATTTTCAGAAATAAAAATAGGATCTAGTTTGCTCGGGTTCACAACCTGTACCTCTTGAGCTGAAGCATGATATCATTATGTGGCCAAAAATACAGGACTTGGGGCAGAATTGAGCAATCCTGATTCCACCTAGCAGAGGAAAGAAGTGCATACACACTCTGTAAGTTTATTACCACACTTTTGTTACTCTGTAAGTAGTGATATGATGAATACTTTTAGAGTTTTGACTAATCTGTCCCACTTAATGCTAACTTTCACTGTGTCTATTCTGTTTAGGATCTATTAAACTCAGATCATAGGATCTGTTTAACTCGGAGATAGGTGTTTTGTTATATGTTAAGTTCGCCTACAGAATTAGGCTCATATGAAAACACTAGAAATACTTGGCGTACTTCTGTAGAAGAGAATGGAAAAGGAACATATGCAAAAGGAGTGTCTCATTATCTATTGGTGTGCTAGTGCACATCCGATATATGACTAATTGAAATCTGTCATCTTCTAGACTGTAATGGCAAGACCACTATTTCCAGATGTCTCTAAAGAGTTTCTTTGTTCCCATTCTTGGAAATCCTGCTGATATGCCAACTGCTCAGCAATCCTGTAAATCAGGATGTGAAAAGATGGTGACCCAAAACTTAGTGGACGCTTTTCAAATCTTATTTTAGTCTTTCTGAGTTGTGATATCCCTCTTAATGAGAGAGATCCACCTTCAGTGGATAATAATAAAAACAATGTATTGCTTTTTGAAGCTTAACGTGATGCTCTCCATAGACCTTCCCTTGTATACTCAGGGTTTATCAGTTAAAGTTCTCTTATTCCATATCCTTTTCCATATTGTTGGGCAAACAGTTGTAAGGCTATCATGACTTCAGCTGTGCACTGCTCTCTCCTTTGTGGTTGACTGTGTCCCCTGCAGCAGTTGTCTGATAAGAGATGATTTCTTGCATACTGAACACTTGTGCACAGTAGGATTCTGTTATATACTTCTGACTCTTTGACACCATCTGCCCAGTAAAGTGGTTTTAATGGGTTTCCACTGAGCCAGCCTGTACTACAGCCCTGACAGCATGCTCTGTATTTTTAAAAAATAAACAAAATCTCTTCAGAAAAGCCATCCGTGAACACTGGCTTCTCCAACGAAATTGAGGATTACATGCTCATTGATATTTTGCGGAGGAAGAAATATCTCTATTTGATAGAATTTAAAATAGGAAAATGACTGATAGCTTGGAATGGTCCTCTAATAATACTAGTTTATTCTTTTAAATGACCTTATAAAGCATTATTTCCTGTACCGTTTTTTAGTCAGGTATTATTATCATTTTACAGAAATACAATAATTTTACCTTGTTGGCATTCTCTTCTTTCTAAAAGCTGGAGAATGTAGTGGTTCGTGATGGTGATTTAGGACTCAGGGTAGCTATTGGCTTTCTGTAACCTTTGGAAAATCATTTCAGTTCTTTGCTTTCCCTTTCCCTTTTAAACTGTCTTGTCTACTCAGAACACAAGTTGTTCAGAGTAGGACCTGTTTTCTTGCTGTTTATATGGCATCTGCCTCTCTTCTCAGATGAGAATTTGCATTTTACCACTTGAAAATAATTAATTTCTAGCAGCTGAGTTAGAAATTGGAATGTGACATTCTGGTTGTCCTGATCACTGGACAATGAGAGCAACTCAGAGGCCTGTAAGAAGAGAAGAGTAAGGTAAGGGAAAGATATAATGGAAGTATCTATGTGATTAAAAAATTTGAAATGCTTAAGTAGATCCTATCCCATGATGTTACAATTAATAAGGTATCTAAACTTTTTCAAACAGCAATGTGATAAAGGGACTTGTAAAAAGATGTCTTAAGGATGTTTTTATATTTCTTTCTGTTACAATCCATGTTATTAAAGGAACGATTTTTGAATATATTAGTAATGCAACAAACCACTTACAATGAAGAAATGGTTTTTTTGGCAGGTGGTACAGATCTTAGAATTCTTTTTTCCTTCTCTGCCTCTTCAAGTTTTTGGGGTTTATTTTAAGCTCCTTCACGTTAGTAATTTGCAAACTTGCTGATGAGATGGGCTGGTGAAAGAAATTGTTGGGTAGTCTCTTCAGTTCTTGATGGGACATGAAAATTGAAACAGTCAAAATAAATGTATTCTTTTGAACTTCCAAGCTGACTTGATAAGAACACACAGAGAATCAGACACAATCCTATTCTCTAGTCTTTAAGTTCTTGTTTCTAAATTACATGGAGTTTAAACTCCAGCGAGATGAAGATTTCCATCTGAAGCATACATTTCTTTTGTCTTCTCTATGCCCTATACAATACTAGTCCTGATTTGTAGATCTGTGTAGGGAACCAGCACAAGATATTTGAACCTTTATTTCTAGCTGCCCATTTACTCAAGAATGAATGTTGCTGAGGTCCCTAAGAAAAACAATCTTCCATGCTACTGTGGCAAAGTGATCATTAGGCTAAGACAGCTTTTCAGTATGTTCTGAGATGTGCAATGCCTTCATAGAAAAGATCCATTCACAACTGTCACTAGCTTTGGAACCATTTGGGCAATAAAGACATTTAGCATTTTTCACCTGTGGAATATGGACACGGTGGTACTATTTGTGAGAAAATTAGCAAGATCCTGTCTTTGTAGCCGAAAAGAACAGACTGTTCCATCCTCATTTAATGGATGGTCAGCAGCAGAGCTGTGTCTATGAAGTTTTCAAAGTATGTGAGCCTTTGCTGTTTGCAGGTTTTCTTACGTTTTTTGGCTAGTTTGGTTGAAAGCTTGTGGGCCATCTAAGCAATGCTGCATCCAAGTGCAGGTTCCCGTTATGTTCTTATGTTTGCATCCTTTTAGATTTCTTTGGAGTTGCTGTTTTTTGAAATCAACCAGCTTCTTGAGGTCCAGCCTTCAGACTGAATTTAGTAGATCCAATTTCAGCTTAGAAAAAATGTAAAGCAAATATCATTACGAATTCCCTGGAGAATTAAAATGGTATTTCCCAAATACTATCCAGCAGGTTGATATTTTGAATGGTATCTCAGTGCTCCTTTCTCTTTGCTTTTGTTATGTCATGGATGAAATGCTAACCATGGTACATACCCGAGTTCTGTGATCCTTATGTAGTTGTTTGCTGCTGCTGTTACCTCCCCCGTGCTCTCCTCTTTGTCCTATCATAACTTTGGATATTGCTGTAAATGTTCCCTGCTGTTTCTCCTGCAGTAGTTTAAAATACATATATCAGCATCAGCTGTGTCTTTTCTTGCCTTTTTATTTAGACTCTTTATCTGAGTAGCAATAGATCAGAGTAATGGTACAATAATCGCTGTTGAAGCATTTATTTGTTTGTTTTCTTTCTATTTCTATGCAGTCATATGCTCCTTTCATCCTTTCATCTATTCCTATCAGAATTATGCATGCAGTTTGGATCAGACCCTGAAAAAAGAGAAATGCTTGTAAGTGGAGAATACTATATATAGCAGACCTTCATTACGGTAGTTATAGTCTTGATGTTTAGAATGTCTTTGTATGCATTATAGGTTCTCATCAAATAATCAAATTGCATCAATACTAGTAAAAAGGATGGTTTGTGAAGAGATTCTTTTCAACTGTTCCCTTTTCAGCAGCTTCAGAAAAGAACGTTGAATTTGGCAGCATATTTGCAGTGCTAACAAATCTGGGTTTTGGCAGTCTAAATCAGGAACAGTGAATTCAAAACTGAAGATCCCTCACAGAGATGTCCTTATAGTAACTGCCTTTAGGTGCAGGGGGAAGCACTCACAGACTTCAGATGATTTTAGCTATTGCAGTAGGTCATAGGATAAACTCTCAGGTAATTAGCTCTGTCAAACCTTCACTCTTTATAGCCTACAACTTCTATCTGGAAGGTTGTTGGGTGACTGTGAAGAACAAGAAAAATGCCCCCTAAAATGCAAGGAGAGCATTGCAAGATGTCATTTGGTGTAACAGGACTTTTCTAGTGTTTCAGTTCATACTGTGGAGTGCTAAAGCCCATTGCTTTTTCCTAATAAGTACGTTCTCATTTGTGTTTCCAACCTGAGAATAGTAGGCGTCCTAGTCTTCCTATCTGTGGTGATACTTCACCATTCCCTCAGCCTCTTGGGTATGCTCTTTGACTTGTTGTGGTTGTTTGCTGCCAGTTTGATCAATTTGTCAGAGAAACTATACATTTTCACACTTGTTTTTTCTTCTTCTGACTGACAAGCACTATCAAAATCTCATCTGGAGCCTATGGAATTATTGTAGCAGTTTCAGTTATGTTTTATGCTTCTTTGACATCTGTCTTAGAAATAGCTGATTTATTGTATTTGTCCGGTCTAAATCTGACTGGTCCTTTGCAGATGCTGCTTTCTGGTACCTCTTCATTTTCTTCTCCAATGACTGAATAAATATTTCTCTCAGACACTCAGTAAGTGAATTCCTCCGTAGTTTTGCACTTTCTCTTGCCTCCTTACTTATAGGTCAGTGCCATTACTGTTTTCTTTCCAATTGCAAGTCCAAGTCTTGTTTTTAGCACTGAGATGAACAGAAGGAATCGTGGAGGAAAACAGACTATATAATCTTGATTTTGTGATGACATTGAACTTGTAGTACTGACCTGTAGGAGTTATCAGAAAATAATTGGAAAGCTAGGCTGAGAGCCCAGAAAAATTAAGATTGAGGGCAGGCAAAAAGAAATTTATGAAAGTTGGAAGACAAGAAAAAGAAATAAAGATCAAACTCTGTATTCTATTCTGGGCTACTACTCTGCACAGTAAGAATTGATAGTGAAGAATGGGATTGTGAAGACTGCATAATAAAGAAAATCAGAATATCTGCTTCCTGTGCTCTGTGACCTGCTTCAGGCGTATAGTATGTGCACAGACAATGCCCATCACCAGAAGAGTCCCAGGAGGTCTAATGTCCTCAGATTCCCTCACACATGTCTATGCCATAGCCCAGGGGCAAGTTACACATATTTGACCTTATCCTAGAAAACTGGTCTGCTATCAATGCGAGGGCAAAATTGCCCTCACATTAGTTAAAGTACATTGAACTAAGAGGACACAATCCGTTCTACACAAAATGGCCGTGGTCAGAGCTGTTTTCCTGAGATGGTTCCCAAAATCTCTGTAAGTACTTCTTGCAGATAAATTCTGGCTAAAGAACTTAGCTGATACAGGGGACCTACCATGCAGTCTAATACTGAAAAACTGGAAAAGCTTTGCTCTGTTCAGCAAAACAAGTGAAACTCTCAGGAACTTTTAAATCAGTGAAACATCCTTGGTGGGGAATTACTGAAATTTTAACTTTAGTTTCAGGCTAAACCAAATAATTTTTCATGAAATAAATATTAATTTTGCCTATGATAAATTCAAGTCACAACCAACTAAGATTTTTGCTTGTTTTCATAATCTCATGTGAAATGTTTTATACTTTATTTCACCTACCTAAAAGAAAAACTAAAATAACAGATATGCAGTTACTTCCTTATCTTCAGTGCTTGAAAATAACTCACTCTCTTTTTTTGTAGTAAAATATTTTTCTCATTCATGCAAGCTTCTTAATTCTCACCTCTTTTTCCAGTCATGTAGGGTTTTTCTCAGCATTCTTTCCTTTGCCTAATGGAAGCTCTCACACTTTCCAAATGCCCTCAGTGTCATTCCTTGACCTGTGCAAAAGGCGATATGAAAAGTTTTTTGTTTCCTTCTCAATTGAAGTAGACCGCACGGTTCTTGTAATAAAACTTGCCTTCTGCCCTGGACAAGTAGTCATCAAACATGCTTGTAACAGAAATGATGCATTATGTGGTACTATAAATACCATGCAACTTAAGAGAAAGAAATAATGAAATGACATAGTATTTTATATAGCAGTGAAAACTATGCTAAGTTCTCTGAAAATACCACAAGGAACAGGAAGTCTTTTGGAGTCAAGGTCTAGCTTTACAGGAGAAATGTGCAGAATTTTTATAATTTGGCTGTAGAAAATGTTTGTGACAGACCTGTATTTTACAGGTACTAGCACAGTAGTTGAACAGTGATGCTTTCCTGTATTTTGAGTGTTGAATTTTGTTCACTTAAATGTAGACTGTAAGCAGTCTGAAGAAAATCTGTATTCATTCTTTACAAGGTTGAATCAGCTCTGAAAAGTATAGATGGTAGTATGGCTCCTCAGTAGGCTAAGTCAGCTTCAGCTGGGGCTGCTGCAGTCTCTCTTTCTTGTGTGGCATTGGCATTTATGCAGTTGAGTAACGAAGCATACAGAGATCTGACTGATCTATCTGAAAACTAATCTTTTTATTTTTCCCCTTATTTTAATATGTTGGGGTTTTTTTTGCAGACACTGGGTCTAACAATACTGCAGTTGTGTATTGAGGTGGTTCAGCCCCCTGATCTGATGGAAAATGAACGTACCAAAACCAAAAGCTTTTCAATAGATACAGGGCTGAGAATAATCTCACCCTGAGGCCACGTGCTCATCAGATCTGAGATGAAAAGGGGCTGAGTATGTGCCTTAGTAGCCTGCAATTATGCTTTTCTTTTTTTTTTTTTTAATATCAGACTGTACCTCCAGTAATCTGTTCCCAGGCCTTTTAATTCTCATTCCCTTGTAGAAAAGTCATGATTATGGAAATCAGATGTTGTTCAAGCTTATGGAGTGGCATGGAAACCAGTGAAAATGGAAAAAAGTTTGACAGTGATCACTTCATACATTTATAATTGTCATTTTCATCTGATAAGCCATATCAAAGTAACATCCCATTCCATCTACGCAACAGCAACATTTTAAACAACAGTATAATAGAAATATTTAATGATGACCTAAGTAAAGTCATGCAAGCTAGACAAAGATATGATAATTTTATATAACAAATACTATCAGTCCCGGTTTTCCCTTAGTAAATTCCTTTTCATGGCTTGGTTGAAATTTTTGAAAGGGAGGGAAAACTTCCTGCTGTTGTTGATAATGTGGTGATCACTATGCTTTATGCTTTTGGATTCAGCTATAATACTTCAGCCTTGAAGTGGGTGCTGAGTATTTTGACGAGTGAGTTCAAAGATCTTGGAATCTTCTGTATATTCGTAATCCAGCCGAAGTAATTGTGAGTAGCTGAATTCTGTAGCAGTGCTGATAGAGGCTGCAGTACAGTAATGAAGGTGTAAGACACAGGAGTTTCAAGGAAGAAATCTGGATTTTATTTCCTTGCCCTAGTGGCATAGCTGTGGTCATTTTCAGCCGTCATCAATGGCTGCTGTTGCAACTGTCTCCAAAAAGCTGAGCATCCCCCTTTATAATCGTGGATCTGGGCCAGCCTAGCACTTTCTCTTTGGCTTTCAGTTCTGTACTAAGCATTACAGACTACTATTGTATGAGATCTCTCACATCTGCCTATCACCCAGGCAGTTCCCAGTTCTTAGTCACTCGTTTTTTTTTCTTTCCTTATGAACTAGTATTGTGACTAAATTGGTAAGTCTTAATGGCTCATCATATCTTGCATAGGCTTCCTGTTTCCGACCCCCGTTTTCTCTTCCACCCCCAGAATGTACATACTAGTAGACAAATGCCATCTGGGAATTGTAAATCTGTCACAAGTACCTCTCCTATTGGTTTGTGTTTATCAAGATGCAAGGACTGTTACAAATGCTTACTAATCTGCATCAGAGTTACAAGTTTTTAAAAATGATGTCCATCTTGATTCTCAAGGCACTCAGCTTTTAGGTCAAAATCTGTAAGCTCACAGGAGTGTTTTCTTTTATTACAATGGAATGGTGAGCCCAGCATGGGGGCAAATGGCTGTTTGAGTCATGGACCAATTCCTAATTATACCTCTGTGCTTCCCTAATGGAATTCAAGTAAATAAATTTGTTGTGTGAAAGAAGTGGTATTATACTTATTTCTAAATTCTTTTTAAGATGTCAGCATGTAGCCCTAAGAATGTGAAAGAAAGGTAGAGCTTGTCAGCCTCCCTGGCTGCTCTGAATTAGTCTGAACCTATTGGAAATGAAAGGTTCAGAGAGCACAGATGGAATAGATTGAAGTAGCAGCTTTGAGTGAATTGAAAGGGCAAGTTTACTGGCTAATCGTGATCTCTATGGGCAGAAAGATACCTAATAGATTGAAATTGTCAGACATTTTGAAGTCCTCGAAAGAACTGCTTAAGGCTTTTTGCTTTCCAATTCTGGCTTATAGTAGCGGCCTTCTTTTTAATTAAAGTGTCTCTTGTTTCCACATAACGGAAATAAAACATGGTACCATATAACATTTAGTGAACATGTAAGGCATGAACTGTTCTTATCTTAGTTGATTTTATTTTCTTTATTTTAAGATATCAAAATTGCATGAATACATCTGTTTAAAGATTGTATTTCTTCACTCTGTAGATGAAGGCTAGATTTCTAGAATCACTGGGTTTAAAATTTAAGCACCAAAACAAATTGAGAGGTTTTCAGTCTGTCTCAACACTGATGTGTGCTTTCTTGAAAGTCTATCCAGAAATGTCACAGGGGGAAGTGGTGAATGCTGAATGTTGTGATCCTTCCCACAATAATTCAGGGAGCAGAGCACTAGAAACTTTAGACCTTAACTCTTTTGAAAATTTTACTATAGCTCCCAGCTCAGTGGACAGAACCTTGGCTGGATTTTAAGGATGCTAATATGGTATTAAGAATTATTAATATTACCACAAAAGTTGATAAAGAGGTCTTTTAAATTTTGGCTTTAACTTGCTTCATTTAGAGAAGGGAGCAATCTCATACTTAACAGACAATTCTATTTTAGCAGTTCTTTGACTGAAAGCTAAGAAAGAAGTGTAGCTTCTCTTTTGCTATTTTATTCTGTATTTGTCTCTTCAGGCTGATCTTTAGGAAATGTAGTAAGCTGCTGAGATACATTAACCACCTCTGATACAAATTTTAAATGCTGGAAGACAGAAGACAAAACCAGGCAATACAGTAGGATGCCAGTGTATGAAAATCCCAGAATAATTTGAAATTATACTACTATTTTCATTGTAAATAGCAGCATAGTTTTGGTTTTAATATAGAACTTCTGTTCCACTGTATATATTCAATTTCAATGTGTTGTCTTCTGTTGGCAGAATTTCTTTGACTTGACATTCACAGTCAGTATCAGATTTGTCGCTAATACCTTAAAGTTCCACAATTTGCTCCAAACTTCTAATGTCTAAAATGTAGAACTTAAGATTGCTTTAAAACTATCTTGAACTAGTTCTGCTATCACATTTTCCCACATTTTTAGATGTTAAAGCCAGTCCTACTATCACATTTTTCCACATTTTTAGATGTTAAAGCCATCTGAGTTTTGCTGAAGGACTTAAATTGATGACAGAACTTTTCTATATCAGTGTCATTATTATGAAGCCCTTTCACTTCTCCAGTCCCTCACCCAAATATTTCCTCTAAATGTAATAGCCTCATATAATCTTAAAATGTATGATGACACTCTGAATATTTTGGGGGCTTTCCTGATGTCTTCTGATGACTTTCTGAAGACAGGTGCTATTTTCATGTTTTCCTCTACAGAGTGCAATATGTGAGAGAGAATCCTAGCTCTACAAATTCAGTCATTGACTTCAGTATGACCAAGACTTTTTCCTCTCATTTTTCCTGAAAAAGAAGTTGGAGCGGGTAGAAATAAAACCAAATATGTGCATTGTCCATTATGCACAAGTGGCAAGTCCAGTTCTGCTAGAATTCACCAAGAAAAAAAATACCATTAAAAGAAAATGTTTTGCAGCTTCAAGGACGGATTCAGTCACCCTTAGTCATACTTTGCAAAGTCCTACTCAGCAGGAACCCCCCCAAAATGCACAGAATGGCAGAAACTGACTTTTCATAATTGAAAGAGAAATTACAGTAGGATAGTGGCTAATGTGGGGCAATAAGTCTTTTGTTATTTATATATGAAAGCACCCAAATTTTTGGTAAGCACTTGGAATAGATACAATATCTATTCCAATCTGAAGAGTTGTTTAGCTTTTGCACAGCAGCTGATTGTCTCCAGCATCTGTACCTTCTTAATTTGTTAGCTCAGTCCTGTCATAAGCCACAACACAGTGCATTGTTGATGTTGCAAGTTCTTTCTTGTTTTGAAAAAGGTGGAGCAATGCGTTAACAGCATGAATTCACTAAAGAATGAACGGGCGAGTGCATTAGTCATTAGTCTGTCAACTTTATGAAGTGCAGTGTTTTCTCAAGTCTATGAGGAACCTAATGAGGTATGATTAGGGACTGTGAGCCAGCCTCCCTAGCATCATCTACAAAACTGCATTTATCAACAGGGTGCAAGCAGCCAAAGTGAGATGTGTAGGGGTTTGTCCATTACACTGGATATTTTTCAAGCTCCCCATGCTGCCTGTCTGAAAGAATGGCTCTGTAGCACCGGCAGCTAGGGCCACTATTATAACACTCAGATTTTTCTATGAATACTAATAAAAATCTCTCTATTTACAGCAGTGAATTGTTGGTCTGAAAGGTATCAATGTCCATGAACAGTTAAATTTTGAGACATCAGCTTATATATCTTTCATCTCCTGTATTACAAGTTCATGTTCCCCCTGTTACCTGCAAAAAGTTGCTTCCAGTAATACTCCTTTTGCCTATATTTACTGACTTATGTGGAGAGCTGTGGTTTCTTTCATATTCTGTACCCCTCAGCTTGGTACCACACTTGAGGTTTCTAAGATGTGAGGGGAAAAAAAAAGTTAAAATTAAACACCAGAATACATTTGTATCTCTTTAAAGCTTTTAAATCAAGAGGAATACCAGGTGTTGTATTGAGCATCTTAAACTGAAATAGAAGAAAATGCCTCCTAATAATGATATTGATGAGATTATGAAAAAAAAAACCACCCTAGGAGATGTGGTGGAAGTCCTGCCTGCAGCAGGAATGGGAGTTTAGTATTAGAAGGACGAGGTTGGATTAGAGAATTAGAAATTTCAGGGGTATGGGGAGGGGCAGGGGGAAGCAGCCTCTGCTGAATCCGCCCTCCCTTTTGCTGGTTTCTCTGAGGCAACATGAAGGGACTGAGCATCAGCAAGTCCTGATGTCCTTTCCAAGCAGAATCACATCGATTGGATTGTTCTTAAGACTTTCATTGATCATAGAACTGAACTGCATTCACCTTTCCCCAGGATCACACAAATGACTGCTATCTTGCAAGATAGTTTTTTATCATTCCCAGGTGAAGTTTTCATCCTTCTTGTATGCACGGTACAGTCCATATCTGCTTCCTAAAATTAAATTTTCGTTACATTGTTTCAGAACTGATTAATATCACAATATCCACTTTCTTATTTTTGTGTGGGCTTTCAGAAGTAGGGATGTGCTTGGTTTTCTTCACTTTGCTTTCTGATAATGATATTCAGAGCATTCTGTTAAATTGAATGTGTTTCCAAGCTGACCAAACTGGCAGTTTTTAGAAAAATCTTTTTTCTATTATCAAGAAACTTACAGGCTGCTATTTTTTTTAAATATATATTCTTACAAGATGCAGGCAGGTGAGGTGATTATATACCATTTCAGAGACATTGGCTACTGAGACATGATTTAAAACACCAGAATAATTCAATATTTATTTCCCTTGTGACTTTCCTTGGAATATCTAGTGGGCATCTTGTTCAGAGGCAATTCTCCTTGGGAGGCTGCTTGCTTAAGTAACTCCATAGTTACCATGACAAAGACTTCCATTTTATTTATTTATTGGAGCGGGGAGGAGCAGGACAAAAGTAGGAGAAAAAAATAATGTGGAGAGAGATTAATTTAGCTACTGTTATTGGAATATAACATTACACTTTCATAGCCTCCTTACAGTATATTAATGTATTTGGGTGCGGTTTTGTTAGGTTTCTGGATTTGTTTTCCTGGCCTGGACTCATACAGGTATATGACATTGTCTGGAATACTTAAAGCCAGTAACCAATTTTATAACTTTACTGATTTTATGGACAGAGTGGCCTGTAAGGCCATCCAGTCTCTCCATTTATAATGTCAAACATACAGTTAGATTTTCATTCATTGCTTTGCCTTTGTACTGAGTCTAGTATTGTACATTTAAAAAGGAATACACAAAAGCAGACCTATTCTTGTTTTGGTCACCTTTAAAGAGACAGAACTTGTTCCTGTTGATTACCACCTTGGTAATTAAAAGCACATGCTTTCCAGTTTGAGTTTTTCTGGTTTCCAGTTAAAGAGGTCCTGTTTTGCCTTGATAAGGTTCTTCTCTGTTAGGTTAAGGATGCCCTTTTAATGCATCAAAATCAGCTCATATCCAAGCCCTTCTGTGATACTAATAAATAGGACTTTATACAGACCAGTCGCTCTTTTAGCCAGATCGAGCTATCATCCGGCCTGGACCAAAGGTCATCTAGTCCAGCCTCCCCACAGTCAGCGGGGACACCCCCAAATAGACAAGGTTGCCCAGGGCCTCATCGAGCCTCACCTTGAATATCTCCAGGGATGGGGCCTCAACTACCTCCCTGGGCAACCTGTTCCAGTGTTCTACCGCCCTCATAGCAAAGAACTTTTTCCTAATATCCAATCTAAATCTGACCTTACCTAACTTCCAGCCATTGCCCCTCGTCCTGTCACTTCAGGCCTTTGTAAACAGACTCTCCTCAGCCTCCTGTAGGCCCCCCCTCAGGTACTGGAAGGCCGCTGTTAGGTCTCCCCAGAGCCTCCTTTTCTCCAGGCTGAAAAACCCCAGCTCCCTCAGCCTGTCCTCATAGCAGAGGTGCTCCAAACCCATGATCATTTTAGTTGCCCTCCTCTGGACCCGCTCTATCAAGTCCATATCCTTCCTATATTGAGGGCTCCTGACCTGCACACAGTAGTCCAGGTAGGGTCTCACCAGAGCAGAGTAAAGCGGAAGAATCCCCTCCCTGGACCTGCTAGTAACACTTCTTTTGATGCATCCCAGGATGCGATTGGCCTTCTGGGATGCAAGTGCACACTGCCTGCTCATGTCCAGCTTCTCATTTATCAGCACCCCTAGGTCCCTTTCCTCAGCGTTGCTTTCTAATATCTCACCCCCTAGTCTGTATTGACACCAAGGATTGTTCTGGCCCACGTGCAGAACCCTGAACTTGCTTTTGTTGAACCTCATGAGATTCACCAGGGCCTACCTCTCCAGCCTGTCCATTTCCTTCTGAATGACATCCCATCCCTCTGGTGTATCAACAACACCACACAGTTGGTGTCATCTGCAAACATGCTGATGGTGCTCTCAATCCCTCTGTCTATGTCATTGATAAAAACGTTAAACAGTACCAGTCCCAGCACAGACCCCTGAGGGATGCCACTTGTCACTGCTCTCCATCTGGACTTCAAGCCATTGAGTACCACCCTCTGGATGCGACCATCCAGCGAATTCCTTACCCACTGAACAGTCCACGCATCAAATCTATATCCCTCCAATTTGGCAAGCAGGATGTTGTGAGGTACCATGTCAAAGGCCTTACTGAAGTCCAGATAGATAGGTTGTCCCTTATCTACTGACCTAGTCACTCCATCATAGAAGGCCACTAGGTTAGTCAGGCAGGACCTGCCCCTTGTAAAGCCATGCTGGCTATCTTGAATCATCTCCATGTCCTCCATGTGCCCAAGCATGGCATCTAGGAGGATCTGTTCCATGATCTTCCCAGGCACAGAGGTGAGGCTGAGAGGTCGGTAGTTCCCAGGGTCCTCCTTTCTATCCTTCTTAAAAATGGGTGTGATGTTTCCTTTCTTCCAGTCCGCAGGGACTTCACCTGACTGACACAACTTTTCAAATATCATGGAAAGTGGCTTGGCAACTATATAAGTCAGTTCCTTCAGGACTCTGGGGTGTATTTCATCAGGTTCCATGGACTTGTATATCTTCAGGTTCCTCAGATGATCACATACTATGTCTTCACTTACAGTGGGAGGGACTTTGTCACCTTGGTCACCAACTTGTGGGCCATCAACGTGGGAGCTAGGAGGAAAGGGGTTGCCAGTGAATACTGAGGCAAAAAAGTTGTTGAGAACTTCTGCCTTCTCTGCATCTGTTGGTACAAGTTCCCCACAGTTGCTCATCGCGGGGGAGGGGGGTATATTTTCTTTAACCTTCCATGTAAATAGTTGTAATGTTATTGGGGTTACAATTAATTAGATTAGGTCAGATTTCTACCTACTAACATCTTTGGGGTTACACAGCCACAATTAAAATCTTAACTTGGCCCTCAGCTTTATTTTAAGGAACAAATTGTGTCTACTTTTGCATGGTTCCTGGGCTCCTTCAGAATGGTGGTGTTGGAACATCTGCTGGACTACCTTTTTCAGAGCAGTCCTTGAGTATGAAAACAGACTGTGAGATGTACAGATCCTCAAAGTGATTTCTCCAGCTGCATGCTATGCATCTATAGCATCTGCAGGAATAATCTAAGCGAAACAGCTTTGTAATCACTCTTATTTCTACCTTCAATAAACAAACATGCCAAAGATATAAGGCTTTTTAAGTGGGTCAAAACACTGATTGTACAGTACATTAGAACCAATGGATCTCCTTCTCTGGTACGGTGGAAAATACTTTATCTGGTATGGTTGAAAACAGTGTCATGGTAGTGGATAGTAAAGTTTTTCATAGGATATAACTTAGAAATGTGTTCATCTTCCCCCTGGGGTTGAGTCCCCATCTGAGATCCCATATGAAATTGTTTCTCTGAATCCATATCAGCGTGGTCTAGCCCTAAAAAAAGCACATTTGGTTTTCTTTGATACCACAATGGTTATGGTTATGTCTGTGGACAGCCTTCTGCATCCATAGTCACAGTCACAACTTCCTTAGGGATTCATATATCGAAGCTTCTTCTGGATGCCTCACCTGTACTATTTATACTGTGATCAGTACAGGGAGGTAAGACTCTACTGACTTCAGAGCTGTGCTCCACCTTACAGTGGAGGTATAAAATGAGAAATGATAGCTGGATGAAAAAGCGACAATGAATTAATTCCACATTTGCAGCTATTCTGCACAATATCCAGTATTCTGTTCTTACAAAAATGAAGCCCAACCTTCTTTAAACTACTTATGTGAATACCTGCTTGTGGCTGGTTACAATAGATTAGCACATTGAGCTACATTCCTAGCATCTGATATCCTCTTCAACATCCTAATAGTGCTCATCTATTCTAAATGTCTTCTTTTTTCAGTAACATATGAGATAGACCTTGGCATAAAGGAGAATATTTAAAGAAATCAGAAATTAAGTGCTTTAATAAAGAGTAGGTGAGACACTGGAATACTATTAGATTTTGGTTATTATTAATTCAAAGGGTGGGGGAGAAGAGTGTAAAATTAACACAACCTTGGCTGAAGTTTATGGCTTTGAAGAAAATGGTGCCTCAGAGGAGTAGTAGGACTCAGACTTGATTAAACTGGGATTTCAGAAATTCTCTGCACTCAAGGAAATAAAAAGGCATTCAATCTAATTAGGTAGCATTGTGGAGGGGTGGGAGGAAGAGAGGTATTTCTGACTCATTGGCTTTTTGTATAACCTGTAATCCATAGTAACTATTTTGGTAGATTTATTTTTCTTCTCAACAGAATTTGGCCTTGAACTCTAACCTTTCGATAATTTTGCTTAGGAAAATTTGAGGAGAAAAGCATCTAATAGTCCTATTAAAATACACAGACTTTCTGGAGGCCTGTTGTGTAGTTTTTCCTGATGAAAGTTCATATTGTGGTCAAATACTTTGCTGAGGAAAAGCTATTCAGGAGGAAATGCAGCTGTCAATTTTTCTCGAGAGATTTCCTTTGTGGTACCTACTTTATTTTGTTAGAAGATGCTCACAACATCTAGAATACTGGCCAACTGAAGACAGTAGCAGTCACCCCTTTTATGTACTATGGCTATAATTTTTTTGTTACTGTGATATAAAAAGGAAAGAGAAACACACCTTTTACTGGAATTACTTTGGGATTATGGCAATGTAAAAGAAAGGAGTTTTAACTCCAAAAATTTATAATTCAATGGACTAGTGCCTTACTCCTATGTGGTGTTTTGATCAAGTGATTTCAAATCACTTTACAAAGGGATTTTACAGTATGTTTTGCCCAAAAGAAGGGAGAGGTTTAGGAGTAGAGTACAAATTTTCTAAAATCTTAATCCCTTTTCTCTCTGTTGGGTTAAACTGCTTTTCTGCAGTTTTAATTTCTGGAATATGCATCTAGTTTAAAGACTATTAGTTCTTATATACTTTTGAGGAGCCATTTGATGCTTGTTCTGCAGTTGTCATTTTAGCATAAGAAGATGTAGAGATATGTTTAGAATGAAATTTGCTTTCCATCTTGTGTCTACATCACCTTAATTTATGGGCGAATAGGGAAATTTGAGATAGCTAACATAATGCCTGTTTAAATATATTATAGGTACAATTTTAGAAATGCCAGATGTATTTTTGGAAAATCTCTACTAAATTGTGGATTTCTTCAAGGAGAAGAACTAACAGAAAAGCATTGTAATTATATGTTTTGGAATGGAATTAGTCCTTGACCCTTTGGAGAAAAGAAGATGCTGTTTCTGCTTAGAGAGTGGTATAGATTAATTTTGATGATTTAATAGAGTCACACCAGAGTTTCCATAATAACTTATCAGGCCTCAAAATTCGCACTGAACTCCATGATAAACAGGTTTAGGCCAGAGAAAAATTGTTGCCAGGTGTATGGTTTAGGAGCTGACCCACTCACATTGCAGATTAATTTCCGTGCTGGTGTCCTTCGGCATTTTGGTGTACATCTATGTTCATGTAATTCTTGAAAGGCTGAGAAGCCGAATATGTGTTTTTACTGTCAAATCTGTATTTGTTTGGACAGCTTGGCAATCAGTGGAAATATCAACTAAGGTGCTGTGCACATTTTAGTTAAAGGCTCCAGGGAAAGCTTTCTTTATTTGAACATTGCTTATGCAAGCAAATTCCTTGGGGCATCATATGTTGCAAGATTAAACAAGTGTGAGTTATGTGTTTCCTTTTTCAGTCTTTTATTCCTAATATTTTCAAACTAGGAGAATTTTAGATCTGCAACCTACTACAAAGACAAGTTCAACACACAGTTTGATTTATGACAGTTGCAGCTTATGTTAAAGCTTATGTGCTAGTCTCGTGTTGCTGTTGTTACACTAACTACTACCTTTGGATTTACATTGCAGTGCTTGGGTCAGAATTTGGCCTACTCTTAAGAAATTTACCATTCTTTTTGCTGCTGAAGAGCCTGACTAAAATCCATTAAGTACGTATTGTAGGTTTTATTTTCAAAATTGTGAAGGTTTACTTGAAAGAATGGAAGTCATGGTTTGGACTGCCTCCTGTTTTATTCATGACTGGTTTGCATGTACTAAGGATAGCTAAGAATTACAACAATGAAGTTATATCATATAATAGCCTTGTGATTAATATGGAAACATGATTTGCATGTTTTCCAAATGTAAAGCTACCGGCTGTGTGTGTGTTTCATTTACTATACTTGATTCTGTCATGTCTAAATACTTCGATTCATCTGTGTATCCAATAACAGAAGCAGCAGCAAAACCTTTTTAAATAAATACATTGTATTAGTAAAAGAAGCATCAGTATCCCTGTATTAATAGCAGCCCACCCACTACCTTTAAAATTCAATCGCTGTGGTAGTTTATGCCGTAGAATTGGCTGTAGCAATTTGTGTAATGGAGAAAACAACTGTTACTGAGTAGTGCTGAATGATTGAATTTTATTGGTTCATAAAAAACCTTGGAGGTTAATATCTTTGTTTCATGAAACAGATGTTTAATTCTGAGCCTGGGCAATTGGCTCTTTTGTGTCTGAAGAGGAAAAAAAAAAAGATGTTTTGGATTACAGTTGACTGTGTAATTGTATATGACAGATGTATTAAATTAGCCTTTCCCAAAGCTTTTGGTGTTTTGCCTCTCTGAACTGTAAATTTTACTTGACTTTCTCATTTGCAGGTGGCATGAGCCCATTCTGTGCATGTTTTGTGTTTCTCAGATAGGACAAAGTATTGCAAGTTTGCTATGAAGTTATAGACCACTTACATAAGGGTAAAAGACAAATTCTTTAGCATTTAAGCTTCACACTATAATATAAATGAAGGGAAGAAAGAACGAACCCTTTAACATGAATTCTGCATATGCTTTTGATTTGCCTAAATCTAAAAATTGAATGCTGTCCAGGTTTAATGTTCCAATCTGTGTCACAGTCTGCTTTCACCCCTTGAGTGCACCAGGGCATTCTGTGAGCATTTAATGAACCAGAACCTTCTAAAGTTTTATTAACAATATACAAATTGTATTTCAGCCATGTCACTATCCTCTACTGATTAAAACTTGACAAACCTTTAATAAATTGGAATGCTCTGTATGTGTAGGTAGCACTTCTGGAGCTTAATTTTCACCTAATTTTCAAGAACCCTGACTAAATTCAGTTACTTGTTACCTTGATGTAAAGGCAGAGCAGTTTCTGGAGAATTACTATGGATTTACTTTGCTTTAACAGGAAACTGAATTTATCCCCTTTGATTTTAAAAGGAGGAGAAACTTTCTAATTAGAGTCACTTCTGGTTTCACAGCATATGTATTTGATATATGTGCTTTCTCTGGTTTTATTTCCTAATACTGCAAGCCTTTCTAGGATCTTTTCTTTAAAAGCTTGCATCTGTTTTGTTTCTAACTTTAGAAGGTACCTTAAGAAAACTTTGCATTTGAATTCCTTGTTTTACGTTTTCACCTTTTTGATGTATCAAAAATGAATTTGAAATTCCTGTTTGGAGGAAAAAATCTTTACGCTCATATTATTTATCACTCATTAAAAAAAGCAGGTGTTTATATCTAACTATATCAGATAACAAGAATTTTAAAATACAGGTAGCTTGTAACAAGAAAATTAATTTTCTCCAATTACAGGAAGAGCTGCTTAGTGTTTATTTAACAAAAATTTAAGTTCTGTTCCTCACAGAAAATTGAAGAATTGCTGAGATAACACATCCTAAGAATGGAAAATTTGCAAAATCTTCTATAACTAAACATGTTCTTATATAATTATTTCCTAAAAGCATGCTTGAGATGTCTTCAAAAGATGCTTCAGAAAAATTTGATCCAATGATACTAAACCAATGACTTCAGTAAGTTCTGGATTGAGTCCAAGGAGAATATTTTTCCTCCAAGAAGAATTTAAGCGTTTCTTGGAGGGCTTTTTGGAATGAAGATGCAATACAAAACTGAGTCCCAAGAGATTTAGTGTGATAATTTCTCACCATTAGAGTTAACTGATGAAATAAATACTCTGTGTCAGTTTATACCAGTTCAGAATCTGACTCTTGACCCTGAAGTGCCTATTCATACTAGTTGTTTGGGGTTGCAAAAAAATCCAATCAGTTTCAGTGTTTCTGCTCAAGTGAGTAGAAGAGAAAGCCAGCCTGACTTTAGCTTTTGTTTCCTCTGTTCAGCCAGTGTAGTAGTTAAGGAGTGTTTTGTGTGCATAAATGGGAAAGAAATAGAATACACTGGACACAATTGTAAAGGAATTTTTTCTACTGTTCACTCATCTGCTTTGCAAGCTGACACAACGTTCAAACCGGATTTTTCTTTTGTGTGATTTCCTTATTCTTTAGAAAAGTTGAAATCAATTTAGATGGATTTATTAATGGTTCCTTTAATTAGTTTGTTAATGGCTGTATTTACAAGACCGACAGTGTAAGTCTTATTTCCTGCTGGTTAGAGTATAATAATTATTGATTTCTATACACTGTATTATGAAAAAATACATAGAGATTTACTGCTAACAAAAGAAGCTTTTGAAGATAACTCATTCAAGATTTTTGGAAGGCATTTGTCTATTTCTTATGAGTTATTAGTACTAATGGGAGTCATATGTACAGTGGGAGGCAAAATGAGCTATTAACCTACATAGCAAGTTGTAGAGTATTGTAAATCCTTCCTGTCTATGTTACGATGGGATCCATTTGTGTGACAAGCAGGATGAAGATAAAGTAGTCGTGTATCTTCCAGGGACTGAAAGATGGCTGTGAGAGAGAACAGGCAGAGCAGGGCCTCTGTGATGATGAAAGTTCTGCTCTTTCCTTTCCTGTGGGCTGGAGAGGGCCAGGCAAGGGTTTGCTGAGAGACGCTGGCAGTCTGAACCTGAAAGCAAGGACCAGTCATGCAAGGGCAGGTGGGCAGCAGTGGGTAAATCCCTACTTAAATGTGTTTTGCTTAGTCACAGTGATTTTCTCTGGTTTATGTGGTTAAATGATCTAATATAGCTTCATGTGAACTAGGGGTAGTTTCCAGTTGCTCTAGGAATATGAGAGTTTAGTGCGTGTATATTACTTTTATGATCTGGTTTGTATTCGAATGACACAGCCTCTAAATAGGGAAACAGTGTATTCTGCAATACTTTTCATTGGCCTCTTCTGTTTCGAAATACCTATAAAGTGATTTCAGAATAAAGTCCCTTATTCATATGGACTGGAACTGTCAGTTGAAAATTTGTTCTTGATGCTACTATTTTGAAACCAGTTTCAGCTGAAGAAAGTCTGTGTTCTCTTCTATTTTTTCATGGAGTAAAACTAGTTTTACAGATTGCTGGGATTTTTCCCTAACTTCTATGAATTCTGTCCGTTACAGCACACATACACAGCTTTGAGACCATTATTAAGTCCCACTCGTGTGTGGTTGCCTGGCTGTCTTGTTGACAACATGCTTCAAACCAGTATGTGACTGACTTTTCTGGCAACAGCCTGTTGAAAACTGAGTACTGGGTAAAGCCTTCTGTAGCAAAAATCTGTGGGATAACTTAAATAATCTAAGAAATGGTATTCAAAAGCCATGTTGGGATTCTGGAATTTGAAATTAATTTTATGAAGAGAAAAATACTCCAAGCCAAATCAGGCATCATGCTGTAGAACTAGTACTCTCTTTGCTAGTTAGCCCTCGTCTTTTATTATGTTTTGTTTTAGATTCACTTTTCCATCTTATGTTTGTGTATAAAAAAAGTCATGATGGTTTTTTAACAGCATATTCTTCATAATTTGAGATTTGAACTGCTTAGTGCAGCCAGCTGGCTGCATATGGCTAGCCAGAAAGAGAATGGCATACAGCAGTAATACCTTACTATCCCAGAATGACAACACAGGAGGTCATCGCAGGTGCACACGTTACCTGTATGATTAGTGCTGTATTTAGTGCCTGGTGGGTACATCCTGCTTTGTGCTATATGTTCCTGTCGGGTAGTACAGTAATAACTCTTGAATTCCGAGAACACAAGTTATGGTAGACAGGAGAAAGGGAACATGCATCTTTGTTTATAGAAATGGTGTGCAAATGCTCTTTAGGAGATGAAGAAAGAAACTTTCCCAAAGATGTTTGATTAATCTCTTGTGGTTTTACTCCAAAGGGGGGGAGGTGAAAGACCAGTTTGACTGTCTACTTTGTACCTTCTGACAATGCATTTTTTCCCTAAAATACTCCATTTACCTTTCTTATGTGAGGAACCATCACTAGTTGCATTTCATTCTCAAACACAAGATAAATGTAAAATCCTAGTAGAGTCCTTCTGTACTTGTGGCAAGTGAGTGTCAGTATATTGATCACTTAGTCCAAGAACAATGAGAAATTGAGCTCAGGACTTTGATTAATACACAACCCATCTTTTCTCTTCACTAGATTAGCATAATCATTACAGTCTGGGAGCGTATTTTCACTCAGAGTATCCTTCTGTAGCAGTCAAGGAATTAATTACATGAAGTAAAGAGACAATTCTTTGCTGAGAATTTTGTAAGTTTGGTTGTTAAAGAAGCTCTCTCCTGCTGAATCTTCACTAAAGCTTGGCCAAGATGGCAGGAGTAAATGTATGGATTGGTGATCTACTCTCTGAAGAATAGTAGATGATAATCTTTCTTATTGAGACATGGATTTCAACTCTTAATGTGGAGGGGATGTGAGCAGGGCAGAATAAAACAATCAGACTCTGTTCTGGGTTCTGAAACAGAGTCTGCACAGACTATGGCTGTGCAGATTTGCTTCTGTTTCCATTGAAGATTTGCCATGGACTCCAATGGGAGCAAGACTGAGCTTTGCCAAAATAAGACCTGTATCCAACCAAGCAGTAGATTGCAAATGTAACCTGATAGGACAAAAGACATTACAGGAACATCAGGACAAGAGGAAACAGACTCAAGTTGTGCCAAGGGAGGTTTAGATTGGTCATTAGGAAAAATTTCTTCACCGAAAAAGGTTGTGAAGCCTTGGGACAGGCTGCGCAAGGAAGTGGTTGTCACCACCCCTGGAGGTATTTAAAAGACATATAGACATGGCACTTAGGGACATGGTTTATTGGTGGACTTGGCAGTGCTAGGTTAATGGTTGGACTCAATGATCTTAAGGGTCTTTTCCTACCTAAATGATTCTATGATCAGAAGACCAAGAGCGATCATCGGAGATAGTCTATGGCAATAATGGAGACCTGACTGTCACTGTTGGCTTTTGACCTTCTTCAGAACTTAAGTCTTCACTTCTCATAGGCCAGAGCGTTACATAATTTATGCAGAATTTAATGTTGCCTGATAACTCCAAAAGAAATGCAGTGTTAATTATAAGGTCTGTCTCTGGGAAGAAAGTTGTGCTTGTAAAGCTCAAGAGAAAATGGATTCTCACTATACACTGAAAGTTGTGTACAGGAGGAGAAAGAGCCAGATAAAGACGATACATTTTATTTAACAAAATTCTGCATTTAAATTTTTTCCACTGTGTTTTGTACTGTTTCATACCTAGTCATATTGCTCTATGCACATTTGTCTGGGTGAAGGTACACAGAAGGAAAAGGGAAGGAAGGAAGGAAGGGGTAAGTGTGGCTGGGGTGCAAAGGTTATTTTTGATTTTGAAAATGACTTTGATAGATATGGCTTGCTTCATGACACCTGTGCTATCCTTACTTCATTCCAAATTTAAGCTTAAATTTCCCTGATGTGGCCTTGCCCATTTATATCTCTTTAGGGAAAGGAAATAACTTCAGTCTTGTGTTTGCTTTCCAGTGTTTCACAAATCTTTATTGTGGGAAGAATTGCACAGACAAAAGCTGTTCTGACATCCTTCTGTTGAAAGATGCTGGAGGCAATTGGGGGCTACTCAGCATAAGGAGAGATGGCATTGTCTCTCCATATATGATTATATATATGCGGAAAGAAATATTGTGGAGTTTATTGGATGGTAGTTACGGGCTCAGTTTTCCATATCTGCTAAGTTAGCTGCACTGGAAGTGTTCTGATGGGTGAATGAGGATATCCTGGAATTTTACTGAGAACGAAGGAAATTTTCTAGTTACTTTTTGCTCCTCAAGTGTGAGTCTGGGAGGCATCCCAAATATAACTGCATAAGCAACCTTCTCTTTTTTTTAATACAACAAAAAGAGCCTGAGGAATGTGTTGAACCATACCTAGAGTATCACATAAGGTATACAGACAATAATTATGTGTTTGCACAGTGACATCCTTGTCTTGGAGGTGTCAAATATTTCCAGAATACAAACAACAACATTAGAGACATAAAACCAAAGATGAACAGGAGAAAGGAGCATATGTCTTAGTTATGGCTCTGTGAAGTAAGGAACACAGCTAGTCACAGCCACTCACCCTCTCGTGGGGTCCTCTTCGCCATTTGCAAGGAAAAAGGACTGACCTTATGTAGTGTGCAAAACCTTGAAGGTATAAAGCTTTTAAAAATAATGTCATTATAAGTTGGAAAGTACATTTGTTAAGAGAGGGAGGAATGATTTTGTGAGTTGCATTTGTAGGCCTTGAAACGTTGGGAATGGTAGCGTGGCAGACTGTAGGGCTTGCACAGCATTTTAGATAACCCTGTGATACTTTGTGTTCTTCCATCCTGATCTGCCTGAACGTATCACTCACGCAATCATTTTCACTGCAGTCAAGTTACACAGTTATTAATGTACATGCTCTAAACCTGTGTGAGCAGAAGCTTTCATTTGCATAGTCTATGTCTTTAGGGCACACTTCATTTTACTTAGAATAAATTATCATATGTTTATCGTTAGTTAGTGAGTTATTAGCATTAATATAAACAAATACGTGGCACATTTCTTCATGAAGATTACCTTATAATCATTTAGGGGATGTGGCAAGCACTTTTACATATGTTGTTCCTAATAGCTGTGTTCTCTGTTTCTGCATATGTATATTTAAATATGGAGAAACTTGACAGTGATTCTTTCTTGGTAGCTCTGTTAGGAAGAGGATTATAAGGCTAAAAAACCCTACCCCAAAACAAATATGAAAAAGCATTCATAATATATTAGAAGATGATGATCATGTCATTGATCTGTGTGGAATACTTCACTGTTTTTGCTAAGTATGGGGGTTTTGTTGGATTTGTGATACACTGAAGTTACAGATAGAGGCATGATTGCAGCATTGGTAGATAAAACTAAACTGGCTTTCATCTACCTTAGGTAGGTACCAATATCTATGAAACTTCAGCCATTGGAAAGCTGCTGTAGAATACGCTGCAGCTATTATTTTATGAGTTTACTGCTTCTGATAGAATGGAGTATTAGTGAGATCAAGACAGCACAGCTCCAAATCACATCTCTCTCTCGTATTTGTCTTTCATTTCCCTCTGAGACTGTGGAGAACGTCTCCCTCCCACCATTCATTGTGCTTCCACTTTGAGAGGATTTTTCTCCAGATTTTTCTTCCTTAAAGGCCCTCTGAAGTGGGACAGTTGATCTGAATGTATGTTTCCTCTTCTATACAATATTATGTTGTAGAATCTCAGCCGAGCAGGTTCAGGACTTCTTTCTCTACAGTCTGTCCATCTGTGTATCATGTATATTTCCTTCTTAAACAGAAAATCCCTTCTAACAGCTGTGATCACTCATGCATGAGCACAGCACTTCTTTCTATTTTACCAAAGGCTATCATGAATACCCTACTCTCAAAGCATGGAAAAATTTGTGCAGTAATACTGATAGGTAAGTTTAAAAGTATGGTTATAATTTTGCGTTTGAAGTATTGCTATGGTAGAATAATCAGTCTCATGGTATTTGGTGCTTTTGAGAAGTTATGGATTTAGCTATGAATCCCACTTTCATTTATTAAAAAAACTTCACATTTCTGGGGTTGTGGAGAAAACCCTGAACGTATTTGAGTCTTTAAGGTTTATATCTAAAGACAAATAAAAAGGAATCCTTAATATTTCTGTGCAAGTTATTGCAATTCCTTCTTTCTGAGACAGGAGGAAAACAGACTGAGACTACAGTTATGAAACGTATTAACTCTTAAGCCTGTAAGTGCAGACTGAAACATTACAGCTGCAATTGCTCTCTGTTTTTTTCTTCAATATTTTGGGTGGAAGGAGAAATTCAAGAAGGGCAATGAAAATCTATGTTGTCAGCTTGCCTTCTTGTTATTTATTTTTCTGCAAAGTTTGTTGGAACAACAATATTTATTATAACGCCTTCAGCATCCTCAAATAAGGGCTGTTATAGGAATGCAAAGTCAGATTATACTGTTTAGTTATTGACTTTATTTCTTGTCTGTGTAGACAAGAAACAATGTGAAAGACATCTGCAAACTTGAAATTACAGACAGTACAGATATTTACTCCAAGTATGTATTTCCTTCTCAGGCTCACTTACTAGACTTCCCCAGTTTTTGTAGAATGCTCTAGTGCTGGTAAAGTCAACAAAATCTCTGGAGCTGTGCTGGGGACTTGACCTTAATATCTTACCTTCTGCTGCTTCCCTGAATTAGATCTTTATCTGCATTTAGATCATTCTTGTTTCTCTGAAGCACATAAGAATAAAAGCTGCATGACATCCAAGTAAGCTATAGGAGAATCAAGAAGACCTATATAACACATTTTATGTGTAGGCCTTGCATACATATGGATACCTCCTTCTCTCCCTCCACAAATTTTCAGTGAGAGGCTAGCCTGTCTCTAAAAAAAATAAGCAATGTAATATCAAAATACCATTGTATAGATGCATTTTTACATGCAGCCTACGAGTGTAGTGTGTTTCAGTTACTCAGCTTCACTCACTGAAGCTTTCATTTCAGGCTCATTTCTTAATTCCAATAGTATTTTTGAGCCGTTCTAACAATGTAAAAGCATATCATGACAAAATCGGGGAAAAAAAATTATTCTCTTGGCACCTGTTTCTTCTGAGGTTATGAAAGAATGATAAAACCGGAGTTTTCTTCTAACTTTAGTTCCAGGTTTTCCCCCCGATAAAAGAATTGCTGAGCCAGAGCTAATGGATGACTAATTGGAGAGGAGTGTTCAACATTTCCAATGAACATATTTTACTTTTGAGTACCTTTGTCTGAAAGGATGTCTTTTGCCATAGTGAGGCAGAGTTGGAGAAGTGATCTCTAAGATGGATAAGCTATTCCAGTGTCTGCCATATTTTTTCTTATTCAATCTAAATCAATGAGGCAATTTACCTAGTCTTCAACGTATGTTATTATAGTACCTAGTTACTAGGGAGTAAACCTCACTAGAAATCTATGTTCTCCTTTGCAAAATTATATGGCTGAGTCAAAAAATGCATTATTGAAGAAGTATATAGATTGTAAATATTATTTGTGCTGTTTGTTTCCTTCGAAATATACTGCTGAATACTGAAAAACTGCCTTTTCTTTATCCTGCTCTTAACAGCAGTATGATTAGCTTTTTGGAATAAAATAGGGGAGATATAAGTCCATTATATTAACTTTGTTTTAAAATGTTTCCATTAGTCATCAAGATCGAGTGCTTGAATATCCACCCGAATGATGTTGGAGGTTATGAAGGAGAAAAGTAGAAACATAGAAACTTGCTTGTATGAACTAATTTGCTTGTATGAACAAAGGTGTGAAGTTGTTTCTGGAAAGAGGGTGAGGGTGGGGAAGGTGTTATTTTGCTTTATCTCTTTTTCTCACTATCCTATATTTGGATATCCTATATTTGTCAATAAATTAATTTATTTTTCTCCCAAGTCAAGTCTGTTTTGCTGATGACAGTAATGAGTAAGTAACCTCCCTGTCTTTATCTCAGTCCAAGAGCTTTTTCATCTCATTTTCTCCCCCATCCTGTTGAGGAGGGGAACGGAGCTAATGGCTGGGTGGGCATCTGGCAGCTGGCCACAGTCAGCCCACCACAGTCCTGCATACGTATTTTTGTATCTTGTGGGGAATAACTATCATCCCCAAAGTTGTAAGTAGTCTGGGATTTCATCTTAACCAAAGCATTTGCTTATGTTAAGATCTTGAACTAGTTTTCCTGTGCATTTGCCCTTGAGTTAACCCACTGCAATTATGGTAAAATAGCAGGACCTTTCTGAAATGGAATGTTGTATCTGAACGTCTGCTCTGCTGGGTAAATATTAATTATTATTATTAGCAATATGTATATAATACTGTTAATTTATGCTGTGCTTTGCAAACATAGATAAGGCATGTTCTCTAACACAAGGAAGTTGCAGTTGAAATTAAACATGCACAATTACAAATGACTGTGAAAGGGTATAGGAGTATTGACAAAAAGAAATAGGAGGTTTTGAGGAGGAATTTGAAGAGGAGTGGGAGTTCTGGCTAACAGTCTGTCATTCCACATTTATGTGTGAGATCTGCGAACAGCAGAATTGGCCCTTTCTATTCTCAGTGTGTCTGGAAACTTATGGAAGAATTTTTTGAGAAAATTATGAAGAAATTATGGGGGTGCAAAAGGGCTGTGATGCATATGACTATTAAAGACAAAAAGTCTAATTTTTTCTTTAACTGATTGCTTAATCTTTTATTTCAACCTATGCAAATAATTGCCTGGGGGTTGGGGAAGAGCACTTCAGATATTTACTTTTTGCTGTTGCTACCTATGTGAATGCACATGAAACTTGAGTCACTTTGCAGCATGTTTTCGCTCGTACTTTTTGGAGACCATGCCTTGGGTTTCCAGAATTTTTCCATTTAATTTATCACTAACCTTGTTGCAACTTTAGCTCTTTAAGTGCTATCAGTAACTGCAAAAAATATGTTTCTTTATAGAGAGGGAGAAGAAAAGGTTCTTCTGATTTACATGCACATTTTTCACTCATTTTGTGGTATGTCTTGGTACTCTGGATTTCTGGAGCACACCCCCTCTGAATACTGTTTACTATCATGTCTGTACTGAGCTTGAAATTGCTGATTTTTTTTATTTTACCGCATTGTCTACAGTAGCTCCTGCAGACAGATGAAGCTAATTTGATTGTGTCTTGCTGTGGGCTCTCTCAAATAGTATACTGAAGTTTAAAGACACAAATGTGTCTTTAAATATCCAGTCATGAATGGGAAATGGGAACTCTGTTATGAAAACAAGATATTAAAGATTTTAAAAATGTAATCTATGGCCAGGAAGTGAAAGCTAATATAAAATCACTTTTCCAGACACCTCTATGGAAAACCTTTCCATCATTTGGTTTACCTCCAGGGCAAATGGATTGATTGTCACAGAAGACTTTCTTTGGCAACAGTCTCAGTGTCATAGACATCAAGTAAGATTTGACCCTTATATTAGACAGGGATCTAGTATAAGCCACTGGAATTGCCACACTCTCTTCCTGATTTCATGACAGTTGTCTGCTTTTCCTCCAGATCTGAATCTGATCTTGTTGTTACTGAATCTAATACTTTGCTATTTCAAAGAGCTAACTGGTGCTGCAAAATTCTTTCTGTTAAGTATTGTAATTGTGCATAGATTAGGCACTATTGCATCAGATCATTTTTAGGTTCTTTACTCTGTCTGCTTGCTCGAGGTATTGAGTTTTCTTGCTAATAATCCTCAAATGAAGTATGGAAGAAATGCTGGATGTGATCTTTAATATTCAATTCTTCAACAATTGTATTGACAAACTGACTTTCCAAAGGCTTAGGACTACATTTTCCATACCTGAAGCAGTAATTTTCCTTCTACTGTATGTTAACAACCACATAGTAGCTTCTTTGTTCTTTGCTAGGTGATAAAACAACCTTGGACATTTTAATAACATCTGGCAAATTATTTTCATTTCCCCTTTTATATGATTAATAATAGTCTAGATAGACAAGTAGATATAGTGTCTCTCTACTTACTATGTGGGTTCATGCATATATAATGTAATATGGAGATAGGATGGATATGGAAAATAATAAGCAATCAGTATAAGGAGTTATAGTCAAAAACTCTAATTTGAGCACTTAAAAAACTTTAAATAGAAGATTTTGGGTTTGGAATGCGAAATCAGTTTGAATCTTATGGCTTCAGTTAATCACTATAAAAAATTGATGCTGAAGCCAAAAGAACCAGACTCTTTTGAATTAAATCTTCTGCTGACTTCTTCTAAAATGTTTTGCCTTTTTCAGCCAGTGAATTGTCCTATGCACTTTGTTGACAGTAAGTATGCATCTCAGTTGGGGATGGGTGCATTATGAAACAATAAACTGCTTTGTCTTAGATTCACTTTAGGTTTCAAATTAAATTGGTTGGCGACACCATATTATATGAGTTTAAGAATTATTGAGGATATTTCCAAAGATGCAGTAAGAAAACTCCAGTGCTAATAAATAGGCACTTGCCTATTAAACCGAATGGGGGATTTATTAAATTAATTCCTTAAAACTCTAAGAAGTGTATTTGAAAAAAATAGTGGAGTCATTCAGAAGTAGCAGGAGTAGCTAAAAAGTAGACTGCTTTAAAAGCATCATAAAAGATATCTTTGGTTGTTTTCTTCTCAAGGAACTGGAACAGATGAGACTTAGTTAATTCTGAGATGAATGAAGTAAGATATTTTGCATCACAAACCATAGCTGACAATACAAAACTCCAGTGTTACTGCCAACTGCATGCTTTTCCTGGATTTTGACAATCATAATTTATAGACTGCAGTTGTTTCGTTTGCATAATGTGTTATATAATTGTATCATAGATTATGTGATCCTAGCTAGAATCGGTATTAAAGAAGTTAAATTTGATTTTTTTATATAGTGGTTAATTTGAGTTCTGTATTGTTTTCATTTCAAATATAGGAGGCATTTGATGTGTTCCCAACTGCACATAGTTTTAAAAATATTATCATCAGTAATAATAGTGATATTTGCTTTTGCAGATCACAGTAAACCAGTATGTGTAAGACCATTTAAAGTTTTGTTGTTTGGTTTGTTTTTTTAAACCCCGTTTGGATGAAGTTTAACATTTCTAAGGCAAAAAGCTTAACATCACAAAGAAAACCCATGAGAACAATTTAACCTCTTCCTTTGCGTCTAGGAATTTTGCAGTTATATTTCCTTAGGAGTCTTGCAATTAATTTGGTTTTTTTCTGTGCTTGGACTCGGGAATGGCATTTAATCTTCAGTGACTTGTTGACATAGGAGCTCACGTCTATCTGGACCATGGAAAGTGTTTGTAGTTTTCAGAAGTAAGCAAGTTGAGAAGGTGAACGTTTCCCTGTGTTGCATGATTGTGCTACAGAACATATAAGTGGTTCATTAGAAAATGACGAGACAAAAAGCTCTCTAGTGGAGTCTAATGAAAGCCCAAACGTGCAACTTTAATTCTCTTTCTGTTTCAGTTGGATTAGAACTTTGTTGTAAGGTACTCGGAGATGCTGGCTTGAATGAGCAACAAATTGCTCTCTTTCTGAAATTCTGGATGCATTGCTGAAATCATGTACTTAAAACAGAGCAACGTCTTCAGTATACTGTGCTTTATCACTTCTGCAATACCAAGAAAATTGCCTGCTCTCAACTTGATGTGGTTACTTCTACTGGGTTTTATCTAAACTTTATTGAGATTTTCAATTACTTTGTTGTTTTTTAAATGGTCTCCTTAGACCACAATTAGAAGCACAAAGCTTCCATTAACCAGTTGGTGATTTCACAGCTGTAGCTTGGAGGAAACTTGGTGTCGGCGAGTGGATGTAAGTCTTTTGAGACAAGAGGTTTGGACTTACAGTGTGTCACTGACTGCTTGCTTGACCAAGGGGAACTGAATTTTTTGCTCAGGCACTCAGGTCACTAGCAGAAATTTTATTTGCTTAAATATCCATCAGCAGATGTGTAAATTTGTATTTATTCAAGCTTGTGTAGTACTAAATACTCCTATATAAAATGAAGTTTGCATTATGACTGTACTGATTTGTCTTGACATTTGTCTTGATAGATCTTCCTTATAGCCCCGCTTCAGCATTAAATTATTTTCGGTGGCAGCAATGGAATTAGGACTGATTTGGACATCTGAATTTAGATGTTTTGATTCATTCTTGCTTTCACCTTTGCTCCTGGTTTTCCTAATGGCAACAGCATCTGTTCCACTTAATAGGATTTTCTTACTGCACTATGGCATGACTTAAACTTATTTGTATGTTAGTGGTTGATGGTATCCCACTAAATTGGACGTAGTCCAGCAAGGAGTTTTTGGATAATCTCCCTCCCACTTTTTCTTTGATGCGTGCATCTCTTTTGCTGTCTTTCTTTGTGGTAGTTTTTTTCAAAATTCTTTGTCATACTGCACCATTGTGATAAAAATGGGGATCTCTGCCTCCTATATGAGCCTCCAACAAGAACAGCTCATAAAATGCTCCTTTGTAAGTGTGTAAATGATTGTTTTCTAGTACTAGTCTGCAAGCACAACATTACTAATATTCTTTGAGTCTTTATTAATCACAGGTTTGCCAAAACCAAGATTTAAAATATAACTTGGTAAATATCAATGCTTTATTTTTATTCTTAACTGTGTTCCAAAGGCCAGACTGAGGAGTTCAAACTGCCTACTTCACAGCGTGCAGTTTTCCAGTATTTATTTAGTGCAAAGCTGCAGACCGTACAAAGTAATCCCAGTGCAATATCAACTCGCAAACAATTTTCTAAAGCATCTTTAATGTACAGTGTTACTGTACCCAGAGGTGTAGGAGAGCAGTATTAATGCAGCCATGATAGTTCTGAGTGTTCATATGAGTCCTCAAGGAATAATAAACAGCTTGAAATAACAACCAACAAATTCTCCAGATGCTTTTTATCCATGTGTCGGCAACTGTGTTGATTCCAGATCAATGCTGGGTATTAAGACATTTATATGATAGAGCTAAAAAGCTGCCAGGTTGTACAAGCATCAGGCTTGTAAAAAATAGGGGAGCTGAGTAAAGCCAACGGTATTCTATTCAAAAACTGAGGGAATAGAACTTTTTGATAACATAACAGATAGTGTCAGTGTGAAGATTTTTGGGTTTAATTTAGGATGCATACTGGGAAAGTTCAGGTATCTGTAAGGGACTTGATTACCTGATCCCAATATTTGAATATCTTGCTGGTATAAAATGAGACTTCCTGGAAGTAAGGCACAATGCATTCCTTAGACAACAGAAACACAAAGCCTTTTTTTCAGATGCAATCCCACCAGAGCTCAGAGTATGCCTGGCATAACGATTGCTGGTTTTGCCTCTCTTATTCCTGGATAAGCATAGCTCGGCGATTCTTATTGATGCCACGGTTTGGCACCATGGAACTTTGCTGTAAAGCAGTGAATATATAAACTACTTCTGTGATAATCAGTTGTTGTCTTGGCTCGTATCATGACACAAAATCTAGCTGGTATAAAATGAGACTTCCTGGAAGTAAGGCACAATGCATTCCTTAGACAACAGAAACACAAAGCCTTTTTTTCAGATGCAATCCCACCAGAGCTCAGAGTATGCCTGGCATAACGATTGCTGGTTTTGCCTCTCTTATTCCTGGATAAGCATAGCTCGGCGATTCTTATTGATGCCACGGTTTGGCACCATGGAACTTTGCTGTAAAGCAGTGAATATATAAACTACTTCTGTGATAATCAGTTGTTGTCTTGGCTCGTATCATGACACAAAGAAGCTGATCGGAAGATCATGAAGTCCTTTGGAGCCCTTTTTAATTGGCTGCATGGAGATTTCGATGAGACTGTATTTTTTGATTGTGCATGTCAAAACCACACATGGTTACATAAAAATGAATTTCATCCAGCTTTTCTTTGAAATCCTTTGATAGTATGAAATCCCCATAGGATAGAAGACCCAGATAAGATATTGACACAAACTGCTATGAAGTGAAATTACTGGTTTCTGTACAACTCCTTTAGCCGCACAATTTTAATACAAGAAACATTATATGAGAAAGCTCGAAGCAAGAAAATTTCTCAGAATAATGTGATCCTGACTTGTGTCAACAAGAAAATCATGATGTTAATCATCTTCCTTAGTGGCATATTTTTGCATCCCCCTGTATTTGGGATTTTATGTGGTAATCCAGCAGTAAGCAGTCTCAATTAAAAAAAAATTAATGTAATAAAAATCTAATGCAGAAAAGTATTCATGCAGGAATATCCTCTAAAATGTAAGCAAGCATTTACCAGGCTAAGGTTGTGGTATTTAGTAGTACTTTTAAAAATGCAAAATATTTTCAAGACTCTATTAGTTAATCCCACCTAGAGGTGTACCATGGCAGTGGCTTGGAAAAAAGAGTAAGAACTAGAGGTACCCATTAGCACCAGTGTAGAGCATGCTGGTCCCATTTGTCTAGTTGCACAGCATCCTCTATCCTCTTGTGTTAACCTCTCCTGAAAATCCCCCCAGAAGTGTTGCAGATCTTCTGTGTCAAGTACTGTCAGGAGGTTTGGAAATATTTTCAAATACACACTATGTTCTCCTGGAAATGTGTCTGTAGCTATGGGTGATTAGAAGCTGAAAATCTTGTCTCAATGCCATTCATAAAAAATGGCCATAGGTGCCTCTTGGGCAAAACCTCATGAGAAGCATGGGGGTTTGTTTATTTATTTATTTATTTATATTTATTTACTCTTGCATGAGTAAATACAGAACCTTCCATTGTTTATTCTTAAATCATTAAATGTATTTCAGAATATTCTGTGTACTCACAAAAGTACTCTCAGTGTTTGAATTTCATGCATTTTACTTCAAGTAACATTTTGTGTGAAAGCACGTTATTTGTTAGTTGTCATCTTCTATTCTTTTTAAGAAGTTTGTCAGGAAGTTAGGAGATCTAAAAGTATTTCTTTGATTTCATTGACCTAATTTAATTTTTAATTGCTTTTCCAGTTGAAATCCAAATGAGCTAATGCTCATCAGAGAGACAAAAAAAGCAAAAAGAAGAGAGACTTTGCTTTTCTCACTTTTATGCCTGAACCCTGATCAGTAGAAAATATTTTTAAAAGTGGATATTAGCTTTTTCAGAACACCCTGGCTTTCATGTCATGTTATAGTAAATAACTTCTTCGCAGCAATGTGTTACACAATTTTAGCTAGATACTGCATGAAGAAAAGTTTTCTAAATATTGTCACCTTTACCTTTCAAGACTTATTTCTGCAGCCTTATTTTTATGACAGATTTACTCACGTAAGTAATCTCATTGGCTTAAATTGAAAGCTGTCAGGAATAACTGTGAGTAAACTAGAAATTATTTCTTTTTCCCCTTCTTTTGGAAACTGAGGTGTTAGAACTGTTCCCTCTTAAATATCTTTCCAGTGCCCCTTGCACCATACAAGTTACACAGCACTATATAAAATTCATTACAACTCAATTATAAGGCTCATTAGGTAGATGCTGGTATTTTGTTTATCTTACCAACTTGTGAAACATACTCATTTATTATCCATGATATTGTTAAAGTCAGAATGGTACAGTGAAACCAAACATAACATAAAAGATGATTCAGAGCATAAACCCATGGATTTTTCCCAAGAAAGTGTTTTATGTCACCTGCTTTGAAATCTCCCTGTGCTGTGTTCATGGCTGAAGCACAATGGGAGAACTGTGCTTTGGAGGTGATAATGAAGTCAGAGCACCTTTGACAGATTGCCACTGCATGCTGGCTTACGGTGGATTTTATCCTTTTCATCTCCTGAATTTTTCCAGCATGTAGAAAGTTATATTTATCTACCTGTACACCTTTAAATATGCTCTGGCTCTTGGTTTCTTTGTTAATTAGCATTGGTTTCCACAGTATAGTGCTAGCAACAGCAGAATCTGTGACAGGAACTCAAACTTCCTAAGCGCCCTACACAGCTAACGGAGTAATTTGTCCTGTTTCAAGCAGTCAGAGTGAGTATCCCCACCCAGGATGGCATTCACCAGCATCCGGGAGCTTCTTTACTTGCTGGATCATTAAAGCAAGCGGCAGCTGATAATTTTCAAGACTGAATCTACTGCTGTAAGGGTGTTTCCACTTATGTTTGGAAATTATGTTAGCTTTTGGGTTTAAATACTCCTTTCTAAAATTGGGGGTTTCTCTTGGTTCAGTGACTATATGTGCTTGTAAATGTTTTGTATACTACCATTATGTGCAAATTAGTGCCGTTTACATACACCATGTGTTCTCCTAAGTTGTCTATTTCCATGTGGTGTCCCTTTATTATTAACTTAAACGGGGACAGAAGAAACCTCAGTTAAAGGGTTTTTCCTCATCCTGTTGTTTCTTGGGACGTTTCTGTTAGGACCTCCATATCCTGCCTTTAACTACTCATCTCAGGTATCCTTAAATTACCGACTCCTTTGCACATCTGAAGAGGACCTCCCAGTATCTGCTTACATCAGCCAGTTGAGGCTGAGCATCTGTGAACCTGCCCAGCCAGCTGGTTTCAGTAGTAGTAGCTGTACCTGTGTGGTTATGGAGATCTGCGTGGATCATCAGGAAAGGAAGTCAAGATGCAAATAACAGGACACCAACTTAAATAGAAATAATATTGCATCTCTGGGCAGTGATTCCTGTTTCTTCTGCCTTTACTGGCTCTGTTGTGTCAACACTTTATTGTGCATTGAGCATTTAATTTTAAATGTTGTAACTATTGCTTAGCTCTTTCCTGGTGAACTCTTCTTGTTCTAGTCATCTGAGTAAGGACCACAAATCTGCACAATCCCATTGCTCACTATGTTTCCATCATCTTCCATGTTTCATTCCCTGGTGAAGTAAATGGAGCCAACATTTCCGTTTTGGCCTGAATTCTACCACATCCCTTTAATCCAATGAAATTCAGCCATCTTGTATCTTGCTACTATTTATTACCCTGTGTCTCAACGTTATGAAGTCACAACTCATTTATGTTGTTCTTCCTTTACTCAGAGATTACTTGATTTGCTGCACTGGTTACATCTTGGTGGGTCTTCCTATTGTAAAACAACAGATGGAAAGTGGCTCTTGTAGGTAGAGAGAGAACTGGCATCAGTCTTGAATACTTCATCCCCATGTGCAATGTTGAAAGGCTCTTAATGCCCAATAGAGAGGAAAATACCACTGAACTGTAAAGAAATCAGAATAGACTGGTATCTTACTTCTCAAGTGGCCTGGCTGACATCCACTGAACTACTCACAAAGTAGAGACTTTGTGAGTTCCCTGCTTTGTGAGTGTGGTGGTCACAATCTGATTCCAATTAAGAGCTGCTTTTCCAGCCTAAGGCCAAAAGTGTGCTTACTTCTTAGCAAACTGACAGTCAGGTATTCCCAGGAGTGTATTGACCATGTTTTACTTATTCCCCTGCCATTCTGTCAAAGTGAGATGAAAAGCGTTGTGTTTGTTCTTTACTCCCCTCCTCGGTGGCCAAGGTAATGAATCTTCCGTAGTCTGTCAATGTCAGTGTCCTCTCCATTACTCAGAGACAGTAAGCAAGATAAATGGTGCTGTGTAATCACTGTGTAAGAATTCCAGTCATGATTTGTCTAAATGGGCAGGGCAGCTCCTGGAGTTACACACTATCATCTACAGATCCGATTTCGGTTGGACTTTGAACTTAGCTTTTGATGTTTAAACTGGAGCCCTACTCCCACAAATCTCAGATGAAGTCTTTTATAACGTCTTTTCTTGCATGGAAATGTCTTGTACTTCCTACTTGAGAAGATAATGGACACTGTAAATTCTCCTGTAAGAGCACCTGTGTCAGTGAGAAACTGTGCCCCAGAAAATTAAATTCTTCTGCTGTATTAAGTGTTCAGATTTCAAGCTACAGAAACCTTCTGAGTAACAGCTACTCAGTGCATAGTTTCTCTACTATCAAACTGCTGGATACACTAGATTATATTGTGTGGCTACCTCCTGTTTAGATAAGTACATAAATGAGATGTGCTGAATCTTCTCTTTTCACTGATAGTAATTCAAATTAGGTGTTAAACTGCAGCTGAAACTTTAAAATGGACATTATTCATATTATAAATGGAAGTAGTTGCTAGTTAATGCTCACACCTTGATCAGGAAAGTAACATTGTCAAGAAAGGTCAACATTCCAACAGCCCCTCTGAAATTTCTTGCAGAATTGAGTTATATAAAGTTTTCAGAGGAATATTAAAATAATATAAGGAGGACATTTATTATTCTTTCACCTAATTGTGATACATTTACCTCCTTTAGTTCTTTTCATTACAATTTTATTTACAGACAGAAATGCATGCTATGCGTTAGTAAGTGCTGTTCTGCTCTCGATAGGATCATTTTCATGCCTGCATTTGGTAAGTACTATGGTATATTTTTGAGTCGGATATATCTGACCTTTAGGTATGAGGGCTGTAAATCGAAATCTACTATGCACTTATTTTTTCCATTAGTACAAAGTTTTCATTGGGGTATAGGAATATATAGCTTGATTTTTATTGTATTTTTCTTTAGCTTTCTTTATAGAAATATTGTTTGGCTTTATTATTGGCATGAAAACATGCCTCTTCAACAGATTATTGCAACGTTATCCTGAAGGAAACATTTTTTAAAGGTTACCCTCTGTCTCTGATCAGTAATACATGCTACTAATACCTGCATGCTGGAAGCTGGTCGGAGACTAAACTTTAACGCAGGCTAACAAACACAGTATAACAACTTTACTTAAACTTAATCTCACTGTAGTACAATGACAAGCTAATTGATCTGCCCTATAAAAGACTGAAAATCATTAAGTGCTTGAAGTGATGATGTGAATTGGGCTGTATTTTGGTCAGGCCACGCTATGCATGAGACAAAGCCCCTGTGGTTTGTAGCTTTGATTAGATTCTTTGTCTTCAGACATAGTTTTCTTTCAGTTTGCTGACTTCTTAAGAATGCAGAATACTAATGGTAAGAGGCCATCCTAGTTAAGGTTGAAGCAAAGAGGAGTTGTTTGTTTCTGCATCTTAACTGTTTGGCCATAGTTTTAGATTTGAGATAAAAAAATTGTAGAGTTAGTTTGATTGAGATGAAATTTCTTACATTCTCTTTAGATGCAAAGATCCAACATGTGGGCAAGCCTCGAAAAATTCTGTTTCGAGCTGCATTTAAATCAGAGTATAAATTATAAAAATAGTTTAGGATGGGGAGGGATAAACTCTGAGTATGATCATGGATCACTGTCAGCTCTAACATTCTGCTTGTCTGGTTATGATCTTCCTTTATGCTGAGCAAGTCTTACTGAGTTAAAGGATTCACTCTTAGTTTCCTTGGAATAAATTTAACCACAGCCAAGCTGCATGGCATCTCTTCTCACTAAATTCAGAGGCAGGACATGTAGCTTCAAAATCAATATAATTAAAGGAGATATACTTTGCTTTACTTTTAATGCTTTATACTAACAAAAAGCAGACTGCTCTTCGTGTAGATGAGACAAAATAATAGCAACAGGTTTAGATTTCTACTCCTGTGCAAAATTATAGTTTGGTTAGTGATTTAATTCTGTGCATTGCTTAGCACATTTATGATGGGAGTGTCTGTGTGTGTATATATATACACACACCCCAGGAGTTGATGGTCAGCAAATCTTTACAAAAGAGAATTTATCTGATGTTTGCCTTATTGGTGAACCTTACAAAATTAATTTTAAAGGCAACATACCTCTCCACTGCTTTACTGTAGCCTTTTATTGTCTGTCACTCCACAATTAATAGGCATGAGGCAGTATTAGAACTTGTGTTGTCCCATATCTGAGCCATCTACTGCTGCTGCTGGAAGGTACACAGTGCCAAAGATTGCAGCTCTTATATTTGTCCCAATGAAGCTGAATATCTTTACAATTAATATCAGAGCTTTAGCTAATACCAAAAGGGCCATAGTTTTTTTTTCTTTTTCTTTTCTGACTGGTCCTCTAATGAAATCACAGTAGAGCCAGCTGAAAATCATTACTTTAGCACTTAATGTGGGCTTTAGTGAGGTACAGCTGAAACCATTCTTTGAGGAGCTTATTCTCTTCAAATACATGGAGAACTGTTACTTCATCATGAGCAGTGGTCAAATACTTTCCTCTGCTCCTTTTCCTCTTAGCAAGCTTATGAGAATTTTTGGTCTTTGCTTCTTCTTTCTTCCCCCCCTTAAGTAATGAGGAACCTTTCCTACTCAGGTCTCAATCAGCCTGCACACCAATTAAGCTAATTGGCAACATATTTGATACACTCCCTAATTACAGCTGCAGAAATTTTCAGAGAACAACCTTTCTGCAATTTTTCCTTCAATCAAAAAATAAAAAGCAATAAAACCTCCACAACTCTAACTATTCCCTGGTAAGACTGTTAAAATGCTTTCAGAAGAACTCCCTGACTTTTCTGGTTGCTGTGGCCGCATAGCACTATTTGAGTGTTTCAGTGAGGAGGAAGACACTTCCAAAGAATTTCCTCGTAGGAGGTTTTCTGCTGGACAGGTGGTGGTGTCAGGAAAGTCATTGCTGGACCGTGTGGCATTCTGAGCACTGTAAAGCATAAAAGCTTGTAGAAGACTCTCACAAACTAATTTAACCTAGAGCAGTCTTGGGATTTTGCTGTCATGCAATTAGCCAAACCATCCCCTGGTGTGGGTTCTAATTAAGTCCAGAGTTCCTCCCCTCGGTCCCCCTCTTCATTTAAAGAGAAGCTCATGCTATCAGCTGACCTCACTTACCAGTTACAGGTGCTTTGAAAGGACAGTGTGTTGTGTAAAAGCTTCAGATCCTGTTTGTAAAGAAAGTAAGTTGATGTTTCTTTATTCTTTATTGTTCATGTTTTGGTCATGGTTTAGTGGAGAGAGGAGAATTCTAACAATTTCAGTTGAAGCATTAGTAATAACTGGTAATATATCACTTGTAGAGAAGACCTGAGCTGCTCTGGCTACAAATGAGACAGACTTCATCTTTTGTTTTGTTTTTCAACCTAAGTGGAGGAAAAAAAGATGCATCTTCTATTTAAATTTCATGTTTCCTGTGGATTGTTGGTTTTATGCATAACTCCTTTCCATCTAGCATTATATCAGCTGTGTTGCCTTGACTTATTTTTAATCAGTCTCCAAGTGCAGTTACCAGATCTAGTCTTCTTACAAAGAAGTAATTTGGTGCCCTGGGCCTTGTGACTAGAAGGGAATGACGCTGAGCAGGGGCGCAAGTATAGAAAGGAAAACAATGACTTCTAACACTGTGGAAATGTCAGACTGTGACCTTTAAAAAGACTGAGAGAAACCAGAGGGCATAAGTCCTAAGGGATGTTTCTGCATGAACAAGGGTGGGAGTTGACTATTATTGTATCTATGAAAAAAGGTGATATATTTATTGCTACCTTCAGTTATTCAGCCTATGGAATTATGCATGTTCCTAAGCAGAGATCACATTGTATTCTGATGAGGAAACAAGAAGATTCCTCTTTTCAGAAAGTAGAACTGAAATTAAATGCATATTATGGTTGTGCGTCCTCTTAAATGTAAATGATTTGAAACATCCTGGCAGATCAGTAATTAAAAAAAAAAAAGGCAACAACAAAGAAAACAACAGCCCCCTCCCCAAACAAAACCACAGGTACTGTGCAGATGAACTGATCTGAAATCTTTAGCTAATGGGAGACAGAAGGTCACGATACAAGGTAATAGTGGATTTTAAGTGATTTAGGGAAGAAAATAGCAGAAATATGTGAATAGAAGTACTGATCTGCTCTGGGTGTAACGTATTGACTTTATAGCTTGTGTTGCAGTAACAACTAGGTAGAATTTAGTTCTTTTGTGCTGAGGAAGGAACTGCATATGCAGCAGAGATGTAACATCAACCTGAAAGAACCAGCTATATAACTTCTTTTAGCATTCAACCTGCTTGCTCTGTTAATTCTCACAAGACACTGTGTGCTTTGACTGATGAACTTTTCATTGGGAACATTTCTCCTATTTCTGTACAGTATATGAGATTCTTCACCTACTACAAGTATCTCCTCCCAAGATATTACCAATGAATCTAATCTGTCTTCCTTCTTCAGGTGGGAGAGCAAGGTATCAAAATTACTTAAGATATGTGAAGTTCCTCACTTTCAATGACTGTGGTATTAGTAATGCTACTTGTTATTTATACAATTTAAAGCCCTCAAGTCTTAAATTTTATATGTGGCATCTCTGTGAACCATATGTAATTTTGGAGAATACTTTTAATATGTCATTTTAATGCTTTTGCTTTCCTTCACTTTCAGTGGTTTGTCTTGGTTGATTTATTCTTGGATATTTCCTAAAGTGCCAGGCAGTACAAGTCTGTATATTCTGTGATTTGTCTGAGCAACTCAAACCATTTTTCAGGGACCAAGAAAGGGATCTTAAGTATTTGTAGACCGCATACATAGATATGTAAAGCAGCTGAGCTTAATTTGTAAACCAAGAAATAGTAATCTAAATTAGATTAAGTAATCAGTCCTTTCCTGTTCGGTCTTAATTATGTATTTGTTGTCTACCGAATGTGGGTTTAATCCTTGTCTTTCTTATGTAATGGCACAACAGGCTGGTAGTGGTTTGTGGTAACTAGGCATAGAAATATTTTCTCAACTATTTATTCCATTTATCCTGCGATTTGGTTATTATCCAAATAATCAATGAGAGGTAGCTAGTACATTCAGGAGTGCTTCCCTATGAATGGCTGATGTCAAGCTTTAAATGACCTGCCATGATTATGCACATGCTCAGGTAAAAAAAAAAATCCAGTACCTCTTTTATATGCCAATTTAGTAGAAAGGCTCTGGATTAAAGTGGAGACACAGAATAGCTTTCCTGTGGAAGTAATATTAAAAAAGTAAGATGGAGTTTCAGAAGAAAGGTTGGAGGCTTTAAATTTTTTTTCTTTTTAACTTTTAAAGGGTAACATAATTCCTTTTTAAGGTTTTATTGGTTTGTAGTTGGTTTTTTCTTCCATTTTGTAATGATGGGGTTTAAAAAAAGAATATAACTTTGGATTGACCAGAGAGAAATTGTTTTGATCAGTTAGGTGGGCAGCTGAAAAATTAGGTATTCACACAGATTTAGAGTACAATATACCAAACTGTGGCATCAGTTCTAAAAATTAGCCCCACTGTATAAAATGCAGAGGCCAGTGTATGTTCCAAATGCAACTCAAACTGGGTAATGCCTTTCTGCTGGTTTTCTGCTTGCAGACAAATCCTACCATCTGTCTTGCTCTACCCAGTAGATAGTGCTCTATATTCTGTAGACATTCCATTAGAGAACTTCATCTTTTAATCTGTTATTCACAAGCAGTGATGTGAAGCATCAGTCAATTATACAGTTGTAGAAATCATTTGGTACAGTTTTACCATATACAACTTAATATGTTTGCTTGCAGTAGGATTTGGTCTTAACTACACACAAGCGTAGATGCTAAAAATGAATTAAACTATTTCAAATGTGCATATGGATTCACATGTACAAACATGCATTGAGATACTCATGAGGATAATTACTTTGAATGCTCTAAGAGCTCACTATGACAGGGACTTCAATTTGTGTTCTTTATAAGTGTGAAGACCCGCTTAGCAAAAAATATATCTGTAATTTGTTTTAAATGTAGGATTATTGTTTCTGAGCTTTCTATTGTATGTTTTTCATCCATGCTTCTGAAATCTTTTGTTCAGAGCTTCTCAGTGGGACTGGAATGCAAAACTATTCTTGTCCAAGTAGCAGGGATTTTTTTAAGTATCCAACATAATTGCAGGGTAGGGGAAAATAATCTTGAGCTCTCGGTGCTGCTTGTGCAGCTCCCCTGCAGTCTTTATTGCTGCTGAATTTCAAACATCCTCCACATTCTCCAGGAGGAACTTTCCTGCAATTAAATCACCAGAGCCCTTGGCTTCACATCTCATGGCATCCTCCTCGGAGGATTCTGACTGTGACACCCAGGTATAACATTCCAATTTCTAGTCAGGCTTCAAGAAAACAAGGTATTTAGTTGAGGCAGATTTTAATATGACCTTTAGAATCTGCGAGGAGATGTGAAACTGGCTCAAAATTGACAGAACAAACTCCCAAAGAAAACATTGGAGACTTCATCAGGCAGGAAAAAAAGAAAGAGTTCTAACTTATCTTTCTATTTTTAGGCATTTACAGTTTGTCAAATGCAGTAGCATCTGTATCAGCATCAGCTTGTTGAGAAACCACTTTTAAATAGGTATAGGAGGGAAGAGAAAGGATGATTTGAAAAGGTGGAATGAGTTTCTGAATAAGACTTTGGAGACTTGCAGGAGCAAACACTTTCCCTGGATTTAGTTAAATGAATACTAGGTGAGTTCAGGAGATCATGCCCTTTGGAGTTTGCCTGGTAGGGAAAAAAATACTATGGAGCCATAAAACGATAATTTCAATACTTTTTATCTCTTCTGACTATTACACTTTTGAGAAAGTTGAAAGAATAGCACGCGGGTTTATTTCCTAAAGAACAGAAAGCATTTAAACATACAGGAATATGCTATGTATCTGTAAATACATTTCTAAAGGGGCAAAAGTATTTCATTACAAAATAAACTGTTAAATTGCACACTGGCTTTGTTTTTAAAAAACAATAATAATTCACAGCCTTGTAGAACAGTAAGTCAGGCTTTCAAAGGTATTTTAAATCTGAAAAGATGCATATGAGGCACTATTGAATATTTAAAAATACTTGACCTGGTTAGTGACTTGCAGTGAAATTCTACTTGTATCTTTAAGGTCTAAATACATTTTAAAAAGTAACTTCTACATAAATCAGTGCTCTCCAAAGAATGGTGGTGTGTCTCTCTCTTGCACTGGAAAAATCGGAGAAGTAGTCTCTCTTAAAAAGGTTTGGGGGTTTGCCGTGCTGACCCCTTACTGCACCAGTGTGGGTGACTGAGCTAGGCCTGGGCTAAAGCAAGTGCAAGCAACAAACTTCCTATTTGTGGTCAACCAAGGGCTTGAAGCTGATTGCAGGTTTCTGCATGGTGATGACTCCAGGAGCTGCTAGACAATCTGGAAGGATCCCGCAGCCCCCTGCCACCAGAAGGAATTGGTCCCACACTCCAACAGCAGGGCTCTGGCATGTAACGGCCCTCCTGGGCACGCTCTTGGCACCTCAGCCAGCCTCTTGCTGAGCCAATGCAATGTGCTAATTCACCAGAAAATGAGCCAGGAAAAAGTAGATTATTTCTGCCAGTCTAGATGAGCTGAGTCATCTCACCTGAAGGAAGAGATGACCACACAATTTGGCTAGTGGGGAGAGCGTGGTTTTGCAACTGGGAGGAAGCAAAAGGGGAATGAGAAGAGAGCAGCCACTGAGCAGCAAGTTTTAGACTGGATCTCTTCTGCTCAGTCATGATCTGGGAGTGGATTATCATGGATACTCCTGGGGACGATAAAGCAGCTGAGGCATAACTAGCTGCACACATGGCTGCTTTAGCTCTGCAAATCTTTCTTTAGAAAAAAGTACATATTCATTTTTCCTCTCTGGCATAAAGGGAGAGAGAAGTTACCATGCCTGATGCTATTAAAGATAGCTGAGCATCTGTAAGTGTGCTACAGACCTGCTAGAAGTTTGATGTCATTCAATGGTCAGAACAAGATTCCTGAAAAACTGCCTGGTTAGTTATTCTGATGTTTGTGTGCCTTTTTGATTTTTTTCCATGGAAATTCTATTTCTAAGGGACATTGGCTTCCTACTTACTTGACAAAAAGATGACAAGGATCAGGAATGCGTGAGGGTTACAGATGTACCTTGTAGCAAAGAGAGAAAAGTCCATGGGAAGGATGAAGACCTTGTGATTCAGGAGCTAATAAGAACATGTCAAAGAGGTTTTTGCTCATCTCCAGTAATCGAGCCTTTGAATTTGGGGAAAGCTGGTGAGATATCTTAGTGGTTGTCAACAGCTTTGGACTGTATATGGTGTTTTAGAACAGCTTTTCAGGACAGGAATTAAACCATTGTTTCCTGAATCTCCTAATCAGGAGGACCCTATGGGTTCAGGACACTCTGTGTTCCCATGTCCATAGTGGGTGTCTATACCAGAGGCTACAGTGAAGAATAACACTACCCAAGAAGCAGTGTTAATTAGGTCTGTCTGTGTTCCATGCTACCAAAGTCAGATTCTTTCTTGTATCTGTGCTTGCATATGTACATGTGTGTATATACATATATAGAGAGATATATATTGTGGTGCCCTCCAGTTTCTAGACTTTTCAGATACAAATACCCATTAAGATCTTCACTTCCTTCTGAGCACACAGTCAATATTTTTAAGTTGTGCTTTATTTAATGAATGTAAAATGGGTATTTAGTGAAATATTGCTAGTTTTATTGGCATTCCTGGAAATTTAGTGCATATGTCAGCATTATGGTGTTATTTAAATAAGACTTTAAAAAAAATAAATAATCTTTTTATCTTGTTTGTGAATGTAGCAACAGAAGATCAATATTGTAATTGTTGGTTGTACAAATTCAGTGTTAGGAGCAGAGCCTACAGCAAGGTGTAGAGGCATGATATGGATTAACAAAGTTAAAATGAATTTTAAAAAAACCATGCTCTGGCAGGGGAGAATGATCAGCCAGCAGCCACAAACACTTTTGTGCTGCAGTTCATGTTCCACTGGAATTGGATTAGGGTATATAGACATGGCTTGTCTCATAAAAGGCCGGCAGCAGAAACTGGCCTATTACTTTTGCTGAGTCAGGTGTTAATTTATTGCTTGGAATTTTTTTCCTCCCATCAATAATGGCCTGGTAGCAGAACTGCAGCTTCCACATAGTCCCTGGTATCTTTGCAGAAAATGAAGGTAGAATTTTGCGGACATTTGAGGCAGAATCTGATCGACTTCTGATTGTCTGAATAGAGTCTGTTTAAGCAGTGTAAGGCAGTTCTAGGCACAGTTCTGTATTTCTGTCTTTGTCATGATGAATTTGGCAACTGACGATGAACTCCTGGCACTCTATACTCCCCCACTACCCAGTCTTACTTTCCTTTCATTGGTTCCTAAACATAATTGCACTAGAAATAGTGTTTAAGTCAAGATACTCATGGAAAGAATTTCAGCTTTTTAAGTTTGTGGGGTTTTGGGGGATTTGGGAGGTGCGTGTGTTTGTTTTGTCTTTTCACTCTTTTAAATCTTCCTAATTTCTTTCTTCTTCTGCGTGTAGGCGCATAGGAAGGGAGGGGGAATAGAAGTGGAGACACAAACTATTGCCGTTAAAAGCCTGGGAAATCTTTAAGTAGGTTAGACAGTAAAGGCCTTGCCTCTTAGTTCTTTCACCATTAGGATGCCTTCAGCCGTAAGTGGGTAGCACCCACCCTGGTACTCTTCATTAAACAGAGATTCTGTCTTTTTATGTTTCATTAAATAAATGCATCAAAACTGCAGAAAAGGCTAAGAGATGGTGTGTGTCAAGATGGGCCAGTGAGTTAGTGATGAAAGCTCTCTGCTGTAAGCAATGACACACTCAAGGGAGTGATGCATCTTATCATGTCTAGTACCTTTTACTGCTTGCATCACATGCAGTTGATGGATTTGGGACAGCCCTCTCTGTGATTATTGATATTTTGCATCTGGAGTGTCAGAAAAACTTTCCTAGCCACACTTTCCCGATAGTAGTTAACATAACTTTGGGGTTGGGGTTTACTTTTCTTACTGTAAACTTTGTGGTACCCATCACTGCTTTGCCCTTTCATGTTCAGGCTGACATCAGATCTTGTGTGAAACAGTGCCATATCCTTTTATCTTAATACTTTTCTCTGTAATTATTACTTTGCTGCCTTTTCAGGTGGGAACTTGCCTTTGTTATATGATATTTCTCTGATCATTTTGGTATCACTTGGTAATATAAAGGTGTATGTGTTCCTCTGTGGCCCTTTTATTTAAATGATTTCTTTATCTGCCTGTCAATGTGAATAATAAAGTAACTTCAGGATTGTTCATCTCTCTCCTAATGAATGATGAGCTGTAGTCTGTCCTGACATCAATGATTAATTTACAAAAGTTTGTTCAAACTTCAGTAAAATGGAATATTCAAAGAAAATATTGTGTCATCAGACTACAGTGCTGTTGTCAAGAAGACCTTATCTGACTGATAATCAGGTCCATTAAGGCAACTGCAATTCCTGGATTGATACAGCAACTGGGAGTACATTCTGCATTGTGAGTGAGTATCAAGGATGAGCACTTATAAACCCATCGAGTCAAATAACAGAATTAAAGTATGAAAAGTGCTGGACGAGTATATAACAGTTAATGATCCTTGGAGTCATGCATATAAGGTTCTGCATGCCAAGATCAGATGCTTGCTTTCACTCCAGAAATCAGAAGCTTGAGATGGAGTCTTTGAAGCCCTTGAGTGACAATTCTTTGAGATAGGCCAAATGGTGCACCACTACAGATGGAGTAAACTTCTTAATTGAGGATTGCTCTGCGGATGTATTTCATGTTTTCTGATGCCATGTTGTATTTGGAGACCCTTTTGGGATGAATTTCAGTACTGTATTTCATTAGTAGGTTTTCTTCCTTTCCCACTTGGGTCCTGGAAACTTCTTTGTGGAGTTAATAGAGAAATTGCAAGATGGACTACAAGATTGCTCAAGAGGAGCAATCTAGCAGGATTGATGACACAGAAGCAAATGTGGTTAAGACTTGTTTTGCTGGGCAGGCTGGAACATTGCCTCTTGCAAAGGAGTCCAGCTTCTGTTTCAGCAAAGCATTAACTGACTTGTCTTTCTGCACAGGAATATTCTAATGAAACATAAGCATGTTGTGTCAGAGAACTCCCTTCCTTGCAGGACTTCGCACTTAAAAATTCTTTCTGTTTCTGACTGCAGTAGCAATACTCGATAGTTTTCACGAAAGGAATGGTTTGCAAGGGTGTATTCCTCTTAGGAATGATGGTACAAATTATTTGCTTGCATCTGTGCAAAGCTTAATTTGCTTTATTCAGCATCTGCTTTGTGACTGTCGCTTAATATATGTTGCACTCTCTAACAATACTCCGACTTCTTTAAAATTCTCTTACAAGAAATGAGGAGTCACCTTTTTACAAAGAAGCTCTTCTACACAGTCTGTGGCCTTGATGTTCAAGCAATCTTTCCCTTTCCTTGTAACAAGCTCCACACAGACATGCAGAACTGGAACAAGAGTTGCAGTAACTTGGGGAAAGGAGTGGATGTTGGCAGGTTGCAAACAGCATCGTTCTCGGAGAAGAATGATAATTTCCCAAGGATGAAACAATTGCCGGGAATGTTATAAAGTGAAGCAGGCAGAGCAGACTGAAATGCTAATAAGGAAAGGACTTAAAAAGAAATTGGTGGCTTTTGGCTTTGAAGCCATTTTTCTTTTTAATTTGCTACAGATAAATGCATGACTCTTGGCTTCCAGGGTTCTATTTTTGTTTTCCTGTTGTGACACATTGATTTAGCCTTATCACTGTTCTGTTGGTACTTGCCCTTTAGAATGATGGTGTTTGTTACAGAAAGCACTAGAATTTTTTGGAAACTCTAATGCTGTGACAGCACTAGGAGGAAAGATTAGGGTCCCTGCTGCCAGATAGGCTGGATTCTTTTATTTCTGTACTGGTATGGAAGACACACACCAATACTCCTCTTCCAAGCAAGTAGGTAAAGAGTGATGGGAGATCAGTGCTCCAGTGTGACTGGTGATAGTAAGGCTGAAATAAGCATTGACGCGTTATGTGTTTCATAGCTGTATAGAGGCTAATATGATCACTGAACATTTTTGCATATAATGTCTTTATAATGAAATATGTAGTTGTAAGAGAGAGGTCCTTTTCAGGATAGGAAAACTTACCTGTTGCACTGTTCTTGTGAAGTGTAGATAGGAGCTCACCATCACACTGTCTCTCTGCTAGAAATGTAATGGCTCAGCTTCCTCTGTCATCTGTTTGTGGTAGAGATGTTGAACAAGAGTTTCCTTTTTTTGGCTGATATGACAAAGTAGTGGAAGACTACAGGAAAATCAGCCTGATTTAGTCCTTAATCCCCCCTTATACTTTCAGGTTTTGTCAAAAAACTGCTGTTGAAAATATTTTTGAAATGTTCATATTGAATACTGACTGCCGAGAGGAATTAGTGATTTATGCCTCGTTTCTAGCCCTGGATGTGTGCTGGCTTTATGGCTTTTGGTAAATCCCATCTCTATTTTGGCATCAATTTCTCATTCTTAAAACCTTGTCTGTTAACTTGAAATGTAGATTCTTTCAGGCAAATACTGCTCCTTCTGATGAAGTCCCATTTCGGTTAAGGCTTCTGGTCACAGAAGTAATCAAGATTTAATAATATAATTAAATGCACAGAATCAATGCTGAAATGAGGTGCTAACAAGGGAAGAAATCTAGCCTGTTCAACAGGATATCAAGCTGTTCACTTTTGGATGCCTGTGATGTAGTATAACCTAACAGAAAATTAGTCTTGCAGCTTTTGGTTTAATTACTTGTCAGGGAATAACTCCAGCATACAATTTTCAACGTGGAAATCTATGGGATAGATTCATGTGTTTATGGCATCAAGCCATTAAAATACTTTCCTGACTCTGTGTTGCTGCACAGATTAGGTGTGTGGTTGTGTGAAAATGGTCTCAAAGAAAATCATCTGCTGTAAGATCCTGGGTAGATTTACAGGTTTTTGATCATGTGGTGCAGTGTGCTTCTTCCTGTGGGTTTCACTTGTTGCACTTCAGTGCATTCGAGTTGTTGATGTTCTTTTCCAGCCTATTGCGCTGTGCTGTTCTGTATCTACAGTGCTCCCTCCCTCTGGACTTCTGTTGAGCGCCACTGCAAAGTGTAACCAACAAACAACTTCATTGCTTTTAAACGAGCAAAATGAGCAACTGCCACAAAGCCTGTATTGCTTGCTTTTCTGCCTGAGATCAAAACCTCCCGTCAGTTTGTTACTGTGTCATAAAGCTGTTCTCAATAAAGCATAACACTTAATCAAAAGCTTGAAAATGCAGTGCTAATTGTTTTAAGCAAATTGAATCTACCACAAGACTGGCAGAAGAAGAAACGCAGTAAGTCATCCTTGGAAAGCTTCGGTTTTGTCTTTTCATGTGTGAGGACTGCATAGAAGGATGCTTGAACCTAAGAAAGGAACATGACAAGCAACCAACAAATCCTATAAGATGGAAATGGTCCTACTTGGATATTCATGGAACAGTGTCTTAATTGATTCTATCCACAGTAAGTGATATATACTGGCAGAGTAGATGATCCCTCTCTAAGAACTGAATGAGATACACCTAGGGATGGTATTCACTACTTTTACAGTTCAACTTTAAACTGCCTTGCTTTTGAGCGTGAGTGGGTTCAGGCACTTAACTAGGTTGAGACTGAAATGTCTTAATTTTCCAAAAGTGAGCATGAAGTTTTATTGGAACAGACATCCTTGTGACATGACATTAGTTTCCAGATCTGGAAATACATCCCACTACCGGATTTTATTTATTTTTTTTTTCCTAGAGACTTTGGCTAAAAAATGTTCTAATGCATAACAAACCCAGGAGAGCAAAAGTGTTCAGAAGATTCAAGGAGAACAGCTGAAACTAACTAAGTTTTCAAGACCAGGCTGGATGGCTATTTGAGCAACCTGGTCTAGTGGGAGATGTCCCTTCCCATGGCAGTGGAGTTGGAACAAGATGATCTTTAAGGTCCCTTCCCACCCAAACCATTCTAACTAAAAAGGTGACATTTGTGGCCAGACTGAGACTCGCTTATCTCAATCCCCAAGATACAGCAACAAACTTCATCTATTGCATTACCTGCCTGAGCTTGCAGCTGGCAATTTTCCTAAGTTGTTCCCTTCAATCTACAAGAAAAAGGCAATGCATATATTTTTTTAATAGTAGCATTATATAATTGATTGGAAGCGTGATTTAGTTCTCATGAATGCTAGATGATTGTGGATTGAACAGTTTTAAAAAAAAAAAGGTAACTCCTAGGGCAATGAAGTCCCAAGGATCTGGCAATATAGAATGAAGTTAGTGGTCTGGCGGATTTCTTCAATTTTCTGATGCCATGGTCAATAACTTTGCAGTAAAACTGAGCTATGAATACTGGTTTTGTCATTGACTGAGAGCTGCTGTTACATCATATTAAAGAAATAAAGATTTAAGATTTTTAGCCAGACTGCATACAAAGTTAATAGCCTAATGAAAAAAGCAGTGTGACCTTTTGGAAGGTAAATGCGGTATGTTTACAATGTCATGCTCAGGGATATATCATGTGCACAAGCTTTGGCTGTGTGGGAGGAGACTCAATATGCTGCCTTTTTCTTGGATTTTTTCAAATTCACTGACCTGCAAAGAATTTGCTGCTTCCATCAATGACAAGTATTTTTTAAACAGTGTCAGTCAGGAGAAAATTTACTGAAGACAGAGGAAAGAAAACCACCCTACTACAGCATCTCTTCCCAGGTGGCCACTGATTGAAATCCTCAACAAACCATTCACAGCATGAGAGGTCAAAACTGGACGTAGTTGTAAAGGATTGAGAAATAATAGCTTCTGGCATAAACACAGCATCACAATTAGATTTTATTGGTTTGCTTCAGACTGTTGGGGATCATCTCCCGAATCCAGAATGCTGTCACTGCTCTGCAGTTGCAGTAGACTGTCTTCACCAGACCTTGCAGTGAAGGAGTTTACTCCAGTTGAGGGTCAGCTCCTCAAGGGTCAGTAGTGCTGTGAGGCATTGCTTGCTGTGGTCCTCTGAAGTATCTGGTTTTTCCTTGGCAAGTTCTCAGCTTAAGATAAACTGATTTTACAGCTTGCCACAACTAATTAGTTCAGAGGTGAGCAGGTCTCTATGGATCATAGGAATCTGTCCTTATGTGGATAGATTAAACTCCTCAAAGTTTGTTTTAACCTGGTACCACTGCTTTTTCTGCTGACACAGAGTATGACGTACTCTATGCTGTACACAGAGAACTAGTAAGGCTAGTTAGTGCACTGCACTCTTGCACTTGGTTATTCTGCTGACATGTTCCCCATGTAGACGAGCCTTCAGATATAGCGATACAGTAAAGAAAAATTGCAGCTCCCAAATTTTACTGCATATTTTTTTTGTCTTGATGTTGTTTCCTTAACAGCATTTCAGTCACCAATACCCTATTTTGTTTGACATATTTAAACTGAGAGATTCACTGTATGATTCTTGTCTTATTTATTCAAGGGGATTTTTTATTATGGTGATATAGAGCTGATGCAATATTTAGGGAAGATGATATGAAAAATCTTTAAAACTCCATTTTTATGCCGGGTCTCACCCGATAAAACAAAATTTTAATCTTCTGCAATTCAACCATTGTAAAAACATGCATAATTTTTACAAAAATAGTCATGGTTGCAATTAAGGACCCTGGTAGTTGGTTTTGTTTTTAATTTCCTATCCTTCAGAATCCTTAATAAACTTTCACGGTCAAAATCCAGATGGTACTGCAGAGCTCAGTGTAGTTTTTGAGAATTTTTTTCTGTTTGTGCTGATTATAACTCTCCCTAGATAAAAGTGTAAAATTGTTTGAATTTTTGGCCTTTGGCTGTTTGGAAAGCTGCTGTCAGCTTCCAGCATAAGCCAATTCATATTCAGTGCACGTCCACAGCTTGATGGTAGAGGAAGTGCAACAGTGAGCAGACCAGTTTGCCATTGCCCAAAAATTTAAAAACCAATGGACCCTGCTCTGTCTGGTGAGACTGTTTTCTTTTTTTAATAGGCAGTTCACTTCCTGGTTTTGTTTTGAGGTTTGGGGTTTTTTTAATTTTCTTTTATTTATGTTATTCTCCTATTCCAAAGAGTTATTGATTTACAAACTTTGAGGAACATTGTCCTGTGGATATGGGGAATATAGAGGGAAGATTTTTAATCCCTTAGATAATTAAGCACTAAAATAAATGATTAAAAAATTATGAGGCGAAGCACTCTGTTAGTTTTAATATAAAAATAATGTACTTCTCCCTGTGGAATGCAAGGGAGGGAGCTGCAATCAAAATAAGGGAAATAAAAAATTGAATACCCTGAGCTTTTTTCCTCTCTCTAAGTTGCCTCCTTGATGCCTTGCTGTGTTTAATGGTGCTTTGCCAAGCTGTTGGGAGGAGTACAAAATGAGCATGGAATTTATAAATGGGACATTAGATGGAGGAACGATGTTATGGGCTGGGTGATCTGAGGAGTACAACAGCAGAACAGATTTCGCCTTAGGGCTGGATAGGAGAGATGCATCCCTGCAACTCTAAGTACTAGCAAAGCCATTTAGAGTTGTTAGAAATCTTTGTTGGGGGATTATCTAGAAAAAGGTCTTTAAAAACTTCATCTGCTCTCCCTGAGAATCTGGAGAGAGAGTGGGAGCTGAATGCTGAAAAGACCAAGGCTAAAATAAAGGTTGTTTTTGCATGCAAAGAATCTCTGCAGTTTACTCTTGGTTTAAAACAAACAGAAAAGTCTTGGGTGTGACTTCCTCTACATTCAAACAAGATCTAAGATGAATTTTCCATCATAAGACTTCAGCAACTTGGTGTTGGAATTTACAGTGTCACATAAAGATATACTGAGGCCATTTTCTCAATTCTTCAGGTGGAATTTATTTCTAATTCCAGGTGAGGTTTAAGAGTTGACATTAAACTTTTAAAAGTAAGATTTTATTTTCATTGTTTATTGGGACAGGAATTTCACTTTTTCAAGATGGTGAGAAAGATTTTCAAAACTGTGAAACTTTTCTCTGCAATCCTTTCTTAATGGCCTCTTTCATTCTGAGATTTGTGCCCTCTGTCTTACAGCTGAACGAGGCCCTTATCTGGGGTTTGTTTGTGTTTTAGTTTTTGGTTTGTTGTTTTGTTTGGTTTTTATTTTTAATATCTAGCTGGTTTTGATTTTCCATCTAGAAAGTTCTTTACTCCAGTTTAATGTTTTGCACTATGTTAGTGCCTGGAGGCCTTAACTGAGATCACAGCCTTGTTATTGTAGGTGATGCGCTTAAATAGTAAGATAAGTCTGTTGCATTTTCAGTCTACACCGACACAGGGTGAGGGGAAATAAATAGTAATACCCTTATTTGTTGGACATAGAACAGCAGCACAGGAAAAGCAACTTGTCTGAGACTAGACAACGTCTATGACAGAGTGAGATCTTCCTGCGTTAACTGCTTTGTTGTGGAGGAGCCTTGACTGACATGCTGGTTACGAGTAGCATCAGTGTGGCTTCCTCTCCTGCAAGGGTGAATTTCCCTTTCAGGTTGTACAGTCCATAAGTAGATAAGATGATTGTTTCTGTGACAGCCGATAGTTTTTTAGTGAGCGCTTGTGGTCTGAAATCAGAGGTTTTTAGGAACTAAGAATTCTTTCCCGCAGGATTGGAAGATAATAAGCCTCTTCTATCCTGTTCTAGGATTTGCAATGAATTGCAATACATAAATGGTGAATTGGTGGTTAGGAGTTACTGACAGCAGTTTAGACCTCCGCAGTACTTGATGAGCAAATAAATATTTAGGTCAGATGCCAAACAAAAAGTAAGGACTAATTAAGCATTTGTGGAGTAGAGCTTGGGAAACTGGGTTGCCTTTGAATGCCATCTGTGGTAATCCTTTGTCACTTTTCTAAATAAAGGTAAGGATTCAAATTTGCTATGGGGGAAAAAAAAAAGGCAATTTATTTCACAATTAGAATGTGAGGACATAAGCATGAAGGCCAGGTGTTCAAACAGGAAAGGTCATTTTGTATTTGCATCTGTATTTTTTTAACAGTGTATGTCTTTGCTCTTTGGTACTGACAGTTCCTAGAAAGGATGGAGAGCTTATTCTTTAATATGATAGCCTGCCTCAGGTAATTGCTCCATGGCACAGTTAAAACAGATCTTGCAGTAAGAGAGCCTCAGTGTCATTGAAAATGTTCTTTCAATGTGCAGTGATGTGCAGCCTACAGATAATGCAGTTGTATTAAGGAACAATGTAGGGTTAGGCAGCAACAGTGGCATGAATCCTGATAGTTATTTACAGGAAAAAAATCTCTTTTCATAGATGAAGTGAAGTAGAAGGAACTATAAATTGGATGCAAATAAAGCCCCTTTTGAAATCCTCTAGTACCAGAGTGTTGTAAAGGAGCTTTTGTGTAAATGGTTATTGTGCTAACTGTTCTTAAAGTGAAATTCAGCCTTGTGCAGGAAACCACTTAAAGTCCATGTATTGCTTGAGAGTGCTGAAAAGAAGGTTGAAGTGCTGAAAAGAAGGGACCACTCTAAGTGATCCATGTGCAGCACTTGATGTAAAATCATTGCATTGGTTTCCTGTACAGGTGCAGTTCGCTTTGGTGATCAAATTCCTTTTTAAATGTGCCTGTGCAGTGATCTTACGTTGCAGATGCTGACTGGGTGATTTTGCTCTCCAGTGATAAATGTATGTTGCAAGTGAAGATGTGACCTTTGGCATGGGTAAACCTACACAAGCTGCTACTGTTAATCTAGCTGCCATGTAGAACATGTCATAGCTTATTGTTTTCCAAGCTAACTAGATAAATCATCATCTACCTAGGCTACTTCTGCATGGATTGATGATGCTTGCTATTGCCACTAATATCAGCTACAGCACCGTCAATCCCATCAGTAAAGTCAACAAGGTTATATCACAGTATGACTTGAAGATCTGATCTTTTAAACTCTCCTTTCCTTTCAACAGTGACTGAGAGTCGAGGGATCCTGGAGAGTATACAGAGGTTTTCTTTACTGCCAACTTACTTGCCCGTGACCTATCGTATCCACAATGCGGATGTTTCCTTCTTTCTTAAGGAAGCCAACCAGGATATTATGAGGAATTCTAGCTTACAGTCCCGAGTGGAATCCTTTCTGATCTACAAATCCAAGAGGCCACCTGTGTTAAATGCCAGCTATGGACCTTTTTCAATTGAACAAGTAGTGCCCCAGGACTTAATGTTGTCTTCAAACCCATTTGGATCTACTAACAAGTTCTCCTTTAATTGGAAACTTAAGGCCTTCATAATGAGTGACAAAATTTACCCAAGCAAGCCCAAAGTCCAGGTCCTGTTCTACATCGTGGGCAGGGACTGGGATGACTATAGCACCACGGAACGGCTGCCCTGCCTGCGGGTGTTTGCCTTCCGAGAGACGCGGGAAGTCAGAGGCAGCTGCAGATTGCAAGGGGACCTGGGGTTATGTGTGGCAGAGCTGGAACTCCTGCCAAGCTGGTTTAACCCCCCTACGGTTGTTGCTGGCCGTAAGAAACCAATGGATCAGTCTGAAGGGAGCCCTGTGGAGCTTTACTATGCCATACAACCAGGAGATGAGAAAGGGGAATGTACCAAGGAGGACGTAAGGAAAAGTAATGGGATCCGACCAGGGCGCAATGACATTGATGAGTCGGGACCTCCCTTGCAGAGGATTGGAAGTGTTTTCCTTTACCAGACACATGCTGGCCCTTCTTTAAATGAAATGAGATTGGATAATAATATTGCCATCCAGTATACACCAAAGACTGTCAAGCAAGGTGACATTTTGACTTTCCTGGTATCTGTTGCTAAAAATTCAACAGAAGATCAGTTCACACTGAGGTAAGGTTGTTTTGTGTTTCTTTAGTACCTTATTTTTTTTCTCTACTCTTACTATGGGAAGTCACTTTCTCATGTATGAATTGCCTAACAATCCTTCAATTGCTGCTCTATAGAAATTGTATTGCAGTTGGTTGACTCAACGTTTCTCCTATTGTTCAGTCTAATATTGTGGGAATTGTCTGAGATGTGATCTCTTGGAGTGAGAAAGGCCTTTTCTTGAAGTTGTCCTTTGAGTTCTTATAAAAATTGAAATAGTAAAGCTGGGACCTATCTATGTGCTAATAGGAGATAACATTTAAAGTCTCCTGAGCTGGAGTTTGCAGTGCTCCTAATCTCTCATTGAACTCATATTAAGATTAGTAAAAGCTCAAATCCCCAAAGGTATTTATAGGAAGCGAGCAAGAATTAGGCATCTAAGTAGGATTTATATGCTTAAACATCTCTCCCCAACTTGTTGTAAGCCTGGTTCTGTTTTATAGGATGTTTGAAGTTCCTAAGTATCATTGATACACCAAAACCATTTCTGAAAATGAAAAGTACCTGAGGGGTGTCATTCTCATTAGTGATTTGGTTTCTTTTTCTCTCCCCACCCTCGTCTTTCACAGGAGATTTGTGGGGGATTTTTGGGGGCAGTGGTTTGCCATAAAATCATGTCATTTTTCCTTTGCAAGTGTGTGATATATAAACTGAATCACCACAGTACTTAGTTGCTGACTTGAGGACAGTTATTTTTCCCTTCATCTGGTAGAGGACAAACACCAATAGGATATCTACTCTCCTTACTCTACTCTGATATCCAATAGGATATCAGGTTTTCATTTTCTGCATCATTCTGCCCGAGATTTAAGTTCTTTCCCAAGTGACTAATTTCAAGACAGACAATCTGAGATCCTCATAGTAAGCATTCAGAGATGCCTTTCTATCTTTCTCTATACTAAGGACTTTAAAGGGATATTGCTTCAGACGCATGGAAACTTCTACTACATATCAAAATTGGTTTAAATATAAACATTAAAACCATTCTTTATCTCAGAGAGAATTAAAGTAAAAATCTTTCATTGTTTTTACTCTCTAAATGAAGGGTCTTAGAAATCTGATTTCAAAGCATCTATAATTCTGTGAGCTGTGATCAGTTAAAAGTACAGCAAGTTATAACCATGATAATCATAAGTAGATTTATAAAATTTTAAACAATCTTGTTTTGTTTAAATTAGGATGAAAACCAAACACCTGAACTTTTAAATGAATGCTTCTAAAATTAATTTTCTGGAACAAAAGGAAATGATGTGTTTGAATTTTAGCTTTTTATTTTGAGATCTAAGGTATCATAAAACAAAAAAAAGCTATAAATAGATAGCAAATATCAGCTCAAAATGAAAAACGTGGCATATTCTTCTTCAAAAACATCACTTTGCTGTTACATTTTAAAAACATAAACTACTGTAACAGCTTGCTGTTACTCATGTCACTTTCATGAGTAACTTTCATGATTTCTCTTGACCTGCTTTTCTAACACTAACTGCCTTTCAGACTATAATCTGCTGCAATATCACAGTAGTTATAATATCTGTTCTACTGCGCTTCTAAAGCACCATTGCCTGTCTGTCTTTGATCTAGCTACAGCATGTCTAAGCTTTTGTTTGGTTGTTTTCTTGGTCAGAATTGTAGTATGTATGTTCTGCATTCATTCCTTCATGACACGTACATAGCTAATTCAGTTTTCAGTGGTTGCTAATTTATATATGTATATCTTCTGCTGTAAGGGTAAAAAGCTACTACCAGTTAAAAGCAAAAATTGAGCTTGATTAAATACTTCGGCCAAACTTCTTTTTTACATTGGGATCTTCTGTAATCTCAGCATCAGACAAGATTCTAATGCTTCTTTCATGGCTCTCTCTCTAGGAGTAAATGTCACTCTAAGTGATGAGATGTTGAAGTAGCCTTTGACTGAAATAAGACCCTATTTCAGGATTGGAAATCTTACCTGTTAGCCTAGTATCTCCATTGTCTGTAACTAAATGATCTCCAAAGGTCCATTCAACCCAAACCATTCTATGATTGCACTATATAGGTTCTCTTTTGACATGGTCAACTAAACAAAACACTGCATTTGTGGTACGTTACCTGTTCTGTTTTCAGAACAGACACTCTAGCTGGCATTGTGTAAAAGCCATCAGAGACCTCTTCTGTGACCTGAGGGAGTTTTAAGTCCCTAAAACTTTAAATTCTCTTGGTTTGCAGAGGTACAGGCGTTGCATCAGGGTAGACTGAAAGAAACTTCATCCTGTTAGAACATGTAAATATGAGGGCATGAACAGACGTGCAAAATGTCTTCTGTCAGTTGAGGTGGAACAAGGAGCAGAAATTACCTATTTGTGTAAATAAAATGATTGATCATAATATATAGGAAAGGATAACAGAAATTGCCCACTCATAGAAATGGTGAATTTAAGGAAAAAAACCTTGCAGTTTGAAGAGAAGAAAAGCAGTCTCTGGCCTCAGCTGTTAGACAGAAGGTCCCTATGTATTTTCCAAATAATCAATTTTTCCTGTAAAATGTGTGGATTTTCACTAACTCATGGCCAGTTTGTGTATTTCTAAATGAAAAAAAAACTATGCCTGTCGTGCAATATAAACTAGATGGGAAAAACACAGTATTGCCCATTAAACCCCCACCATGTGGTCAGATTACTCCTAAGGGCTCTAAAGGAAGTAGCATGTTTCAAGACGCCTTGTTTCACCAGACTGATGTTTGACAGTCCCCTTCAGAACTGGCACTTAGCTCTAACAAATTCCTGGCTGTTTCTAATTTTGGGGTTTCAAGACTTGGAAGGGAATCCCGAGGGTGTAGGTAAAACCTTGCTAGATCCTTAGTTTGTGATGACAATAAATTAATTCTCTGGGTATCTGTTGGACCTGGCTAATACGGCTAGCACTGACAGCTGTTCTGTTATCATCTAATGAAGACCTCAGATTTCTTCTTGCAGACACAGATTTGGTACCCAATAATCCGTAAACTTCCAGGGTGACTTTAAGCAAGTCGGTTAATCTGACTCCTTCTCCATTCCCCTTTTCTAAACTGGGAGTGCTGGGAATAGTGACTATTTCCATGCTGTGTCCTCCCACAATGGCAGTGCTGCTGCTTGGGACAAAACCAGGGAGTGCTGGTGGCTGTTGTGCACTGTAATGGATGTTTTCCTTATGGTTTCTGCTCCCATATTTTAAATATCAATAAAGCCAGCATGTGCTGCGTCTGTCTGGTCTCTTCTCACTCTGATCTCCTCTTTGATAAAGGAAAGCCTCTCCCCCCACCCCCCAATTCTTTTGTGAGAAAATGGTATTAATTTTTATTTCAAAACAGTCCCTTATTTTTAGAAGTTCTACCTTGAGTGGCAGGAGGACTTGGAACTGAATTCATAAAGTGAGGCCAAGGGCTGCTGGCAAAATGCTTTTACCATTGCTTTTGCTCCAGTGGACTGGAAATCATGGCTTGAACAGATGGAAAATATAGGATACACAGGTCAAAAAAGAAGAAGCAGCCATGCAAAACAACCAAAAGGCAAAAATTACTCATCACTACTGAATAATTTTTGTTTCTAAACAATTATCTATAGAGTAAACCCTATTCCCTATCTAATAGGAAAGTGTCTCCAAGGGGAACCTTGTAGAAACTGCTAAATCCTAAAATATATATAGGGAAAGGTATCTTTGGGCTTTTTTTGCCCTCATGCTGCTGTTCTATGCAGTAGAAGATTTAGAGTAGCGAATGTGAAACTGATGAACTGCTTTTAATTTTGTGAAAGAGTTGGACCATAAGGGCCAAAGTCTACGTTTTGTTTTTTAATGAACTAGAGAAATTAAAAATATTTGTCTTAACTCTTGCTCTCTATATGGGTGTGAGAGTTAGAGAAAAGGAAAGAAGGTGATAAAATGTAAATGATGGATAAATATGGAATATTGCTGTGAGCTTGGACTGGAGCACTGAGCCTTAAGAAACTGACTGACTTCTCAGCTTAATTCACACGCTTCCTCTTTGGTCTTGGCCAAGTCACTTAACCTCTCTGAAGCCATTTTATCACTGCTATTATCAACAATTATTTGAAGATGACACAGGGTATGCAAGCAATGAGCAATTATATCTTCCGAGTGAAGCAGTATTAAATCCTTTATAAAACAAGGGATTGAATGTCCTGTGCCTTTATCCTATTATCTTCTCTCCTTTTGAATGCAAATTAATTATTCATTTTATTCTTTGTAACTGGCCACATGGGAGGGTTGCGTGCAGAGGCACAAATAGTGTGGTACATCCCAGCCCACAGAAAGCTGCTGCAGAGCCCACAGCCTATGGGATCGAGGGCCCACCTCTAAGTCCCTGAGCACTGACCAGCCCTGGACACAGCCTGTGCAGTCCTGGAGACAGTTTTGTCGTCATCTCGCATGCTGGTGACTAGAAAAGGCTGAAAACTTTCTATTTTTCCCATTAAAATGTGTTGAAAGATCCCTGAAGTTTATGGAAAATAGTCTACTTAATGTTACTGTTTTTCTTCAAATTTCAAGATGTGTACAAGGAAACTGAAATTGAAAGGAAATCTTTATCTGAAGTTTTTTGCCTAGAATGGAAAACATATAAAGTATTATTTCATATCAGTCCTTCAAAATGCTTTCAGTAATTAATGCTTCAAAGCTTCTAGTGTTATTACAATTCCTGTTTGCTACAAGCCCAGATTACTGCTGGTTATTAACCCTGTGCTGCTACATACATAACAATTAATGTATGTAGGGATGCTATAGTTTTCTGTACCTAAGAACATGATTTTACGAATCTACAGTGTAGATAGAGTTCTTTTTTATTAGCATGTTTTTGCTGAGCCTAATAAATATAACCTTCCTTTTGCAACCTTTTACATTTGTTTTCCTCTTTCTGGAGATAAATCAACAAAGAAGTGATAGAGATGGAATTGCCTCAAGGTGCTTAATGTCAGGCATAGATATATTAATAAGTGAAAAAAGTTATAGCTTTTTTTTTTTTTAAACAGCTATTCAATTCATAATTATGCTCAGTGAATCCTCTGTGCTAAATTATAAACAGTTGTTACCCTTAAAGAAGTAAATGAAGTTCTGACAACAAATGATTATAGATCCTCTAGTTTCTTGAATATGATTTTTTTTTTTTTTCCCCCATGAAATGTAGGAAAACGTTCTTTTCATGTCTTCATTCTAAAATGGAATTTGGGTTACCAGAGTTTACCGGGACATAGGAAAATGTGCTTTTTTGTTGCATCCATCTCTTTTCATGTTGTGATGTGGACTTTGTCAGAACCTGACAGTAGGGCTGAGTGTGCCAGTGTCAGGGTAGGATGAAGCATCCTGGTGCACAGGGAGGGATGCAGGATCTAATGCCGCTCCCACTCATGAGAAGTGTGTTCTGTTTTTATTTTAAACTGCAATGTAGTTTGTGTTGCTATTGTTGCATGTCCCTTTCTCTAATGCTTAGCAAATAAGGGGAGAGTTGTATCCTTTGATTATCTGGTGGAGCCCAACTCCACTGTGATTTGTTTTGGGTGGGTTGGTTTGTTTGTTTGTTCTTTCCCAGTTCATCTGTTTTGCCAGAACTATCTGCAGCAGAAGCATGGGAGTAATTAGACTTTTCATTGAGCATCCAGTAGCTTCACCTCTCCCTTCAGTATAGTCTACAGCATGCACTGCCTAATTCCTACACTTGTGGCCTCCAGTAATAGAGTTTCATGGTGGAAACTTCCATTTAAGGGCTGAGCTTCCCAGAAAGGATTGGTAGGAACTGGTTTTTGGTAACAGGAGTTTGGATATGGCCATGTATTAAGGCAGAGCTTTTTAGGCTTCAGAAGCTCCTTGCATTCGTGGGATCTCTCCAGAGCTGCTCACATGTTGGCTCAACAAAGGGATGCTACTTCCTGGCAATTGTGTGCTCTGTTGGGTGGTATCTGAGGGGAGAGAGTTCACCTACCACTATTGAAGCCCAAGGTGCTCCAGGATTAGGCTTGAAGTCAGCTTCCAGTGGGCTGATATAAGTGCCTGCAGAGTGAAAGCGCTCTTACTGTTTTGCTCTCCTACAGCAAGTAGATTTATATGCAAAGTATACACTTGGCAAATGGTTCTTTTTTGCTTTCCTACCTACCGGGGGCTTTTCACTCTTTTCTCTTTCCTGGGAAGGTGCTTTTTTCCCTGCTGAGATCAGCTAAGTTCGTATTATAGTGTACAATGACCTCACTGCAAGCTTGGGATGTGATGGTAAGAAGTGAGAACATGTATTGTGCAGTAGAGGATGTGTGGGAGTGCAACGGGGTGTGGGAATTATGTGTTTTGAAGAGAGGACCTTTTCACCAGCTTTTTATTGCCAGAAATTGGAATGGTTTTGTATGAAGATCTAAATAGAGAAAATTAGTTAATTATGTCGTTTGCTTAGCTCTGCTTTTCCCTTTATATATGTGACCTAATGCATTCAAGAGATGCTGCTGAAGTGGGAAAATAAACTCCAAGAGAAGAAAGAAAACCTGGTGATTGACAGAAGTGATTTGGAGATGAGCTTTGCTATTTCTAGCTCTGTCATAGGCTTTTCATTATGACATAGAAGTCTAAGACCAATCTAAAAAAGAATTCAATGCTCCAAAATCAGACTTAAATTGAATTTAGTTATCTGAATTCAAGTGAGCAGTCTACCAGCACCCTATTGATTTGCTAAGGCACACAGGATATAACAGTGACCTAATAGCCTGAGGTAGTGCATGCTTCTCGATTAGGTACGTACTGTCTTCCAAGTGGCATCTACTAAAATGTGGGCCTTGAAGAAGTAGACATCCCTCTCTGATATTCCTTACTGACTTCATCTGTATAGATCTATACATGTTATCTTCAAACTTAAATCCTTTAAACTCAGGCACTGGAATTCGTCAAACCGAAATTATGGTTTCCTTTGCATCCAATGTGAAATTGCTGGGTGTTTTATTGGGGGTGCTGAGCTCTGAAATTAACTTTCAGAGGAGTCACAAACTGTGGCCGACAAGGTGATAGGGCCTGTGGAGAGCCTGCTGGGGCATGATGGAATGAAAGAAAGGAGAACTTTGGGCGTCACAGCTGCAGCCAAAGGAAATTTGGGGTAAAAATACATCCAGCCACAGGTTTGGAAAAATGAAGTCTTAGTCTTTGCTTTCCTCATCTGCTAAAAGAAATGAGTAATACCTGTCTCTGTAAGATTTGCTGCATCTCTGAGACGAATGAAATTATCTCCGTGAGCTTAGGTTAGGTGATATTAAATAAATACAAAGGACAGTTATAATCCACTAAACCCCACAGGTCATCTGTTAGCTCACTTCTCCAATAATGATTGATTTCCTTATTGGTTAGCATTCTGTTTTTATTGGAGAGAGAAGTATATTCTATCAGCAATGAATTGGAACAGCCCTGAATTATTTAACATTTTGTAGGATCTTCCTTTGCATGTAAATATTTTCTCAATCAACATTTAAAATTGTGAAGGCGAATAAGTGTTCTTAAGTGGAAGAGATCAGGATTGGTTTTCCAGTTAAAGAATCCTGCCTTTGTTTCTGATATTCTTTCATGTTCATAGTATTATGGCCTTAAGTATTTTCTTTAGTTTTTGTTGTGGAGTGAGCAGTTATTGGAAAATCTTTTCATTTGGAAGAAATCCAGTTTAGCTTCACTAGCATCAATAAGTGTCCCGATTTTGTACTGTTAAGTTGGTCTACGCTATCCTACACTGTATATAGTTTGAGGTTTCACTGTCAAATTCTATCATGAGATTTCCAGAGGAAAGACGTAAAAAGTATAAAATACCATTATTCTTAGGAAATGACTGAAGGCTGTATGGGAAACTTGTAAAACTCTGATATTGTGAGAAAGGTGAGATTTTTGTATAAGCCGTAACTGTGATATTTCTGCATTTGGAAACCAAACTTTGGGGGTCAGAAATATGCAGGTACCACTTTTATAAAATATTGAGAGGGTTTGTGGTCTATCTACGGTGTTTTTAATGTCATCTTTCTTTCTGATGATAATTTCAGGAATACAGTGACCACTGTGAAATTGTGGTAGTGAATAATCAATGCTCTTTGATAATCAGGAACTTTTTGCTAAAGGGCCCCCAGAGTTTAGAGTTTAGGTTGCACGGATTTGTCTTATTTGTCATTTTATCTAACAATTGATCAATAATAATCCAGCAAACATGAAAAAGGCTGCATAAATACATGAGGGCAGCAGAGTCAAGATCATTAGCACTCAAGTTATACAGCAAGAAAATTTGAACAAGATTGACATTTTATCAAATTGCTTGTGTGCTCTTCTAGTGCTGAGCTAAATCAAATTTTATTCTTAGCACTGAACTAAATCATATTTTAGTAGTAGAAACAATCAGGCAATAAGTGGTGATCAGAAAGGTTACCAGCCACATAAAACTCTGTAATGAGATGGGCTTTTCTCTAGGCCTTAGATTATGTGGCTATTTCATGATATCCCAACCCTGCATTTGTACCTTTTCTGCCAGATTGAAAAGAATCCTAATGTGCATTTTTCACTTCCTTCTTTTATAGCTTTGGTTTGTTCTGTCACTTAAACATCCCCTTCCACATTCTGGTTTAAACAACTCGAAAAAGTCTTCTCCACAACATACATAACTGACTTTTTTTTTTTTTTTTTTTTTTAAATTCCCCTTCCTCTTAACTGATCTTGTGGCCTACTTTGGCCAATTTAAAACTAAGGAGAGAAGAGGAATTTAAAAAAAAAATAAAATCCAAGCCTAATAAAATTTAAATGCCTTTGATTATTTTGAATTACAGCCTCTAAATTTCAGCTGTTCCACTGCTCAATCTTAATGTAAAAATGAATTTATTATTTTTCCTGGGTTTTTCGTCCTTGCAAAGGAAAGGGTATGGAATGTAAAATTTTCCATTATGTTTATTTCTTCAGTTTTAAAAAACACTCTAGATCACTGAGTTGGTTACCTGATTGATGGTCACCGGATCATGATCTTGTCTAGAGGTAACACAAAAGGCTACTGAACTGGAAATACACAACCCCTTCGCAGCCTGCGGAGCTAATGCTTGCTATGTTTTTCCCTGGCTTGTCACATTTTTGGATTTGGAGCCTTTGGTATCAAGAGATGGCACCATAGGCAAAAGAACGTATTGTTTGGCAAAATTACCTTAGTAGATGAAGTCTATATCTGATTATAGCAACTTCTAGAATTCATGTATCTTATGTTAGTGGCTGAATATGACACTGATTTTTTTAGAAGCCATAAAAAATTGCATTTAAGGTAACTTCAAGGGATCTGATCTTTTTTCCTTCTTATTGCCTCTCTCACTAGCCAAAGATTGGTAAAATGTCTTTGGCAAAATGTAAGGAATGACCAAAAGACAGCTTCCAGTGCTAAGGGAACTTGAAAACTTGAAACCTCCCTAGCCCTTCAGAGGGAAAAGGAGATAAAAGATACAGCAGGGGTTTTTCTGTTGTGGTTCGGTTTTTTTTGTTGTTTTTTTTTTTTTTTTTTTTACATAGACTAGAAGCAAAGTGACTGTTTAGGAAAGGCAACAATGCCTAGCACTATTTAATGGTACTTTGAGAATTTAAACAGCAAGCTTACAGTGTCCTCAAGGTTTCCAGGCCTTGTAGCTTGGTTTGCCTTTTCGTAAAGGTGGCCTTTAACAAAGTGACTCACGCTTGATGGTATTCTAGGCTGACACTTCAGTCGGCTTGTATTCAGTGGTATAAACAAAGTGACATACTGAAGTAAGTGGGAGTTACATACTGGCATCTAAGAAGATGGCAGTCTTGTGTCTATATTGTTTCATCATAATAAGTGTTATTCCTAATATAAACTTGTACAGCGATGGCCTTTATAAAGTAGTGCTCGGGTGAAATCACACCAATGCTACCGGCTGATAAAAGACTCCACTCTCAGACTGATTTTTTTTTTTTTTTAAAAATCTTTTTTTTTCTGCTGTGTTCAGCATACTATACAAGTATGAAATAACTTTCATAGCCTGTTTATGAGGTAGTCAAGCAAATATAATTTTCCCCGTCTTCTAGATGGGGAAATAGCTTTCCTACATCTCTAAGTGACTTGCTAATGGCCCCAAAATTGTCAGTAGCAGTATGGAGACAAGTACTTAAGAACTATTGACTTCCAGGGCACTCTGTTACCTCCTGTTGCATTGGTAGATTATATTAAGAAGAAAATAGTTTCTTCAGTTAAAATTATTCTATTTAAGATCTTCTGCGTTGAGAATCAAAGTCATGTTGACTGAGCAAGTGTTAAAAAACTGAGAGTCAGATGGAGCAAGCCATTACTCACATGAGCAGTCTTTACAGCTGACTGTTATTATTATAGTTTATTGCATTGCAGTAGTACCTAAGAGCTACAGTCATACTCCAAGGCCCACTGCCCTCCTGTCAATACGTGCAGAACAAAGACTGACTCCTTTGCAAGGAGTAAGCACAGCTGGTTGACCATCAATAAATGTGAAGCGTGTGACCAGTACATTGATGCTCTTTTAATAAATACCAGGGTAATGGTATCGCACTACACAGTCTCTGTGCTGCTGTGTACAGATGTACGCGTTGCCTGCATGGCTACAGTTTTATCCATGCAATTGTAGACTGAGTAGCTTTATTTTGCTTGTGCTACTGAAAAGGGGTCTGTTTGGCTGGTGTCCCTCTCCTAATCACCTGATATCAAAGAAGCGTTACGGTAATGGGAGCTCATTGACACTGAGGCTTTATTTTTCTAGGATTTTTGGGATTCTGTATTTTTCAGTGGGTACATTCTAACCACCTGAGAGAAAGGGATGTCCACATCATACAACTATAAAACCTTCATGATAACAGAAGAAATGGAAATTAGACTGATGTGCATATTGAGACCATATTTTGTATTCCGTACTTGCACTATTTGGGATTGTACTACTGGATTGCTGATTGAGTATTTCAGAATTATTGTTCCTGCTGCATTATGGAGACATCGGGAGATTTAGTTAGGGAAAGCTATTTTTTCAATATAACCCTCATTACCTTAGTGAGATGAAGAACATTTGCAGAAATCAGCTTAGCTTGGCTATAGCTGGGAAATATGGCTTTGTTTGTGTTTTTTTGTTTGGTTGGTTGGTTTTTTTGTTTGGTGGTTAGTTTGTTGTTTTCTTTTTAGGAGTGGGGAGCTTTGGGGTACTATAAGTTAAATTTCTGGAATCGATGTCTTTGAGTTTTATTTTCTTCCCGTAGAACTTCTCAGTTCTCAGTGGAGAAAACATTAGAGGCTCTTTTGTGGTAAGAAATGAAACAATATGAAAGAAGGCTGTCAGGTCTGTGCTAGATAAATGGAAGACAGATGGTAAGTGTGATTGGCACTGACAAGGTGTGAGCCACCTTGTTTGCAGGTGCTGCTCCTGTCATCCATCACACTTTCACCTAATAGAGGGAGATGTCACTGTGATGTACTTAAATCCCCAACTGACTGATAAAGTGAAGCCACCAGGAAGAAGGGTTTGGGTGAGGGCATCGTACAGGGAACAGTGTGACTTTAAGGTGTGTTAACACAGATAAAGAAGCATCAAACATTGTGTTTTGAGATAACACAGAGTGTTTTGCTGTGCATGTGCTCTCCCTAATGCTGTCTGATCTGTGCAAGGATTTCTCATTGTTTTATCAGGACCAGGGGATTATATATCTCACACCAATGTCCGTTCCGAGCTTGGAGGCAGAGACAGCTCTCACATGGTCACTGCCCGTCTGCCTTCCATTTCCTTGAGAGTAAAACAGTTTCATGCTGCTGTTGTGGGACAGGGAAACATGCCCTTTGAGAAAGTTCAGGGGCTGTCACAATGCTGAGTTTGCCTGCTTTGGATGTCTGTTTCTACAGCAAGGCTTGTGCAAAACCCTGTGCAAGTCGTATCCTAGTATCTAATCTAAATCTCCCCTCTTTCAGTTTAAAACCGTTCCCCCTCATCCTGTCACTACACTGAAAGGGAAACTTTATTCTCCTACTTTTCAGTGGCCTTTCCCAACCTATTGCTCTGCAATGTGTTTCCCATATCTTTTTTTCCTGGCTGCCACATCAACACCCACTTCCCATGGCATGGAAATCCTATGAAAATGTAGGGAAGTGGAACTACTATTAAGAAATCGATGTCTATGCTGGCTGGTTTCTTTAACTCCATCACAAAGAATATCAATAGTAATAGCCTATGGCAGATATTCTGTTGCACAAAATAATTTATCAGAAGCGTATTATAGCAGATATAATCTGATCTAAATCTGTAACAGTTAATTTAAAATGATGACACTTGCAATCAACACAGGAAGTATTGTCTTTAGGATTTTAAAAACTGCACACCCAGAGAACAGGCATCTAGGATCAGTGCCCAAATTGATAATACTCTTGAACACCTAGTACAGTGTATACCTCCCTGTAGATGTCTTTCAAATCTTCATTACTGAAACATAGGGTTAGTGATACATTTTATGGCTATATGTTTAAAAGCATTGAGTACAGAGTTATTTTCAGTATAAAGTTTGTTTTTAGTTTTTTGGTAGAGGTAGACATATTTGGAGCCTGTGTCCAAATCTGAGTATTATTTTGTTTGCATTAGGTTTGTTGTTTTTTTTTTTTTAACGCTCTTTGATGAGTAGAAACTTTTACATACTTAAGTTAAACAAAAACAAAGGGACAATTCTTCCATGTTCTAATGAGGACGATACAGTGGAATTGGTGTTATACGAGCTGTTTGGGGCAGAAATCTTCAGCCTCTGCAAATTACTGTGTTCTGCTGCAGTGAAGTCAGGGGATTTGTCTCACAGAATATTATGTAGCTACTTCAGCAGTCCTCTGTGACTTTCTATGTGATTGTGCATTTATCTAATATAAAGAGAAAAGACATCTGTGTCTAAGTAATGTAGGGAAACTTTATTATTCTACTTTATTTAATTGTGGTCTTCCCATTCCTTTCTCCACTATGTCCTGTGAACTATGGTGCAACATGCTTTGTAAAGCTTATCACCAAAAGGGTATCTCTTTACAAATCTTTGGATCTAATACTTAAAGCCAAACACTTCAGAGCTTTTAGGTATTGTCTTCTTTTTGAGGAATTACCTATTTTAAGTATGCATTACTCAATCTAACAGATGCTGAAAATGGCCTTAAGTCATCTGGTGGGGTTTTCCTTGCTTGCTTGTTTTATTTAATATTTTATTTAAGGGAAAGGATTGCTTGCCTCTAGTTCTTGAACTTTTACAGTTCATATATGAAGGCATCTTTTTCTCCGCAACAAGAAATGCTAATTGGCTTTGATTTGAGTTATCAGTGTAAAATAATAAAAAAAAAAATTCTATGTTAAAATACCCTTTCTAAAATGTGCCTGTGATATAGCTTTTGTGGAGACAGTAATTGCTTTGCCAGTCTGTAGGTTGGAGCAATCTGTAAAACCTGAAAGAAAATGTCAGTCACCACCAGCTGAAGCAATTGTTTGTGGACAAATTCAAACTCAGAAGGGGAAAGTCAATTTTCAACATTACCACTGTAATTCAGAGAAATGCTTAAATAGGCCTTCCACTGCTTAAATGGAATGGGGGGGAGGTGAGCTATAGGTATGTGCATTGCTAAAAGAGAAAGGATCCTACAATGAAGAGAATAAACATCAAAGCTGCCAAAAGGAACAATATGAACTTGAAACAGAGTTTCAGCAAAAGCAGCTATTGTATTTACCTCTTTCATATATCCTGGTTTCTTTTGACTAAAACACCTTCTTCTGATAATACTGTCTCTCCTCCAGTATAATTTCCATCTTTAACATGGATGCTAGAGAAACAGAAAGCAGCCTTCTTGTTTTGTGTTTTTTTCAAGCATGCAGATGAGTGCCAGATTCCGTATTACAAGGGTGATATTCTGAGGGCCAAGGTGAGCTGAAGGGGGGGAGAAGAAAGAAACAAAGACAGGATGCTCAACCTTCAACTGCCAAATAGAATCAGTGGATGCCTTACGGTATAGAAGACTTGCAATAGTACAATGTCTTGGGAAGCCAGCAGTAACTTGCCATGCCTCAGAGTCACCGGTGGAATTTGGGTAGCAAAGGTGCTTCCTACGTAGTATAGTGGTGGCCTGAAATCAATAGAAAGCCAGTAGTTTCAGAGGAACAATTTTGTTTGGGACAGCATATCATAGCACATGCCAACATGAAGGTACTGGTTTTCTTGCACACTTACAAATTCATGGAAGCGAACTGAGATGACCTGTGCAAATATCTGTACGCACTCACTGACGAGGTTGCATGATTTGGAAATGGCACAGGGGTGAGTCAGGGTGTACAAAACCTCAGAGTGCAAGGATTTCAATTACCTCATGCTTTTGAATATTGGCATCATTTTTTCTTTTTTTTAACATTAGAGACTATACAGATATGGGACTGATACAGAACTGGAACTGTATGTATGCACAACTTTCTGTTTTACTGAAGCATTCAGTATTTTATTTCTCACTGCCTAAGGAATGGTCAGAGAGTTCTGTGCTCCCTGAGCTCTATACAGATGACACTGTTGAAGTAGCTTGTGCTGCTAGAAATGTCCAGGAAATCATTGTAGTGAACATATCTTGCTGTGGTGATCTGCAGCCTCTTAGGCTTTTGGGGACCCTCAACAGTTCTCATGCACAGGATGTCAGATGAAGAACAGGCCATCCTAGCAGCTTGTCACCGTGCAGATATTCAACCTTTGCTGACACATGGTAAAGAAACTAAACTCTAGGACTTCACACATCTGTCACAACTGGGAGCTTACTTCAGCACATGCAGGATCCTGTACATGTTGGGAGGTGTCATGAATTTAGTATAAGTTTTTCAATGTATATTTATGAGGGAATAGGAGGAATTTCCTTCATTGTATTATTCTAGCTTCTTGACCCTTTTGATAGAGGGGATATATTAGCTTTCAGTTAAAAAATCTCTAAGCCAGATATCTATGGAGAAATACCTTATGCATGGCTTTGAAATCTTGTAATAATTAGATGGATAAAACAATTTAGGATACCTGAAAATCTCGTTATTTAGTTGAACAGGTTTAGACTTCCTTAATCATCTTGGTTTGGTGATACTTTTCAGCTGTGAGGGAAGATAGGAAGAGCTTGACTGCTTATTTATTTTTCTTTTTTAAATAGACTCCAAATGTCAGTTCAGGAGTGTTTTAAAATAGCAAGCTGTTCACCAAAGGCTTGCAAATGGATGGACTAGGACCTAACTGAATAAATAAGTTGGCTGCAGGGAGAGCATTAAAAGAGGAAAAGGAGGAGGGAAGAAAGAAGGGCATTCCCCAAGATAAATTAACATCTGTGAAATAAGACACTTCTAAATGTATGCTAATGGCCTAAATGTTTCCATATTCAATTAAGTAATAAGTCCCGAGTTGGCAATATCATCCCAAAACATTCATTTACTAAGCGAAGGCTCCACTGGGATAGCAGAGGCACCATAATGAACTGACGTGGGCAGTAAGACATGATAATGCCTACTTCAGAGGGAATTACCACTTTCATAATGCAATTTACAACAAGAATTTAGTTGTTAGAAGGGTTTTTTTTACTCTTCATTATGACAGTGTAATTATGACTCTAGTGGCTCAGAATAATTTCAAGAGTGAGTTACCAAAGCTTTTGTACTGGGTATTCTCAGGCACTTTGAATATTGGACTAAGTGCTACTGCTTTGATAAATAATCAAATGGAAGGTTCACATAGGACAGCAGCCTACTTGCAGCTGATCTCATCCTCCTTCATTGTGTTCCACTTATAATGTATTTAATGTGTTGGGTTTTTTTTACTATGTATTATTTCTATCCATTTGATTTAAAAAACAAAACAAAACAAAAAAACAAACCAAAAAACAAAACCAAAACCCAACACACCAAACCCAAACCCATAATACTTGCTGTAAATCAGCCTAGTTCAATGATAACTGTAACAAGCTCTGGTACAGTATTTTCATTGGCAGATGCTGATGTACCTGTATAGAACAGCCAGTGTCACCATTTTTATTTACAGATGGAGAATGGGAAGTGTAAGGCTGCATTGAGCTTTGTGGTCTCTGAGCCAGGATGGCTGAGAGCTGGGAACAAAACAAATGCTTTTTTGAGACTTTGCTATGGAGTCAACAAAACTATGCTGGTTTATTCCACTTGTGGCACTGGTCTGTTATGAAAGTGCAACAAATAACAGTTTTACAGGTATCTCCAACAGAAACCCTTGTGATGTGGGTCAGGAGCTGTTACACAATAGAGCCAGGTTACTTTGGTATAAATCCTGAGAACATAAAAAGAACAGTATTTCCAGAGCTTGCAGCTAACAGCACTGGCACCCCATATCTGTCCATAGCCAACATTGTAGAGGGGGTGGCCTTGCAGATGGTTCAGCTGTGTAACGTGGAAATCTGTCCTGAGTGTGGAGAATTGTACAGGTCTGTGGTGCTTCCTTGTGTTATGAGTGTAGAAGTACTGGTCATTTTGAATAGACTGAATTTTCTACAGCCATATATCCATAACAGGTTCTAGAATCCCCCTAGAATTTATTTCAAAACTATATCTAAATGCAGTGAAAGATGCTTCCAGTGGCTACTCAAAGCTGTAAGCAATTTATTAAGTCATTGTCTAGTAGACAGTCTTTCCCTTTAGCCTTTAAACTTGAATGAGTGCATTTGAACATGGAAATAATCCTTCTTGATGTTTTGGGCCCCCTCTGGCTGCATTCAGATTTTGGTTTTTTTTCTCTGTTTTCAGATCAGCCAGGCACTATTATGTACTCAGTGTTAGCAGTCTTTGTTTGGAATAGCTGCTCCCAAAGAGACTGAATGTTAGTTTGTTTGTTTTTTTTCCCTACAGTCATCTTAAGAACAGACTGTAAGACATGGCACTTGGCATATATTGCAATGGTTTTGTAAGACAGAACCTTATTGGGTGCAATATGCTTTTTTGTATTTCTCTTCCTGAAAGACACTGTAAGATTGACTGTACATTTGTTTCTTAGGGCATTATTTGCAAAATCATTTACAATTATGGCAAACTTCTCATCTTTATATTGTAGTAGATCTGGCTTTTTCTAGAAGCAGAACTGGATTTGCTGGAGCTGGGAAAGGCAGCTCAGCTAAAACAAAAGCTGTTTGCTCCAGTGAGGCATTTTGTTCAAGCTTGAAATAAACAGTTTAAATGTAATGCATGCCCTTTCGTGCATCATTGGCACTGTCACAGTCTGTGGGTGATTGACATCTCCATGAAGAGGAGGATTTAGTAATTAATTCATATCACAAGCTTGTTCCTGATGGGGTATTTGTTTTCATAGGTGACTGCAATACCATATGAAAGTCAGGTACCAGTAACTTTGAAACCATGTTGGAGATGTCTCCTGATGAAACAATGGTGTGTGTATGGAGCACATAATTCATTCATAGACATGCTGACAGGAAACTTTTAGGCCCTTGGTAGTCAAACCAAAGGTTTGACTCTTTGCAAGACCTTAATGAATACAACATGTTAGGAAGCTTTGGAAAAACTAGAAATTAATAGTATGTGATTATCAGATGCCTTGTATTGCTTAAAACTAAATAAATGCTAAGCCAAAAAAAAAATTAATAATAGTAGATTAAAAGGACTTTTGCATTTATAAGACTCATTTTACCTTTAGATTTCATAGTCATCTACATAAATCTCTGACTGCATTTTGCAGTCAGATGAGCTGAAGCAAAAAAGAAATGTGAGGCTAAATTGCCCACTGTCAAGTCAACAGGAGAGTTGATTATTTTCCTTTTACATGGTACTAGGATGTCTTGCAGCCTCCCTGTTTGGTATATTAAATACACTAGTAGGTTTTGAAGATAGGTCAGCAAATACATGGGGAAGAGCTAGGAATTTTTCTCCTTTTGTGATTTAATAGAGTTTTTTGCTGTGTTTGCCCTCTAAGGGAACCAATAGATTTAATATCCAATTTCTCTCATCTACCATCAGAATGCAAATGTGATGCCAGATGAATATACTTTCAAGAATACTTAACCAAATGGGCATGTAAAGCCTAATAATTATCAGTTGTCTGCTCTCTTATATAATTGTTGTCACTAATAGGTATGTACCACACACTGAGACATCTTAGTGTGGGCCAGTGACAGATTTCTGCGTAGCTTGTCTTGCTCTTAACAGTGGAACCAAAGAAAGAAATGCAACATATTTGGCCATTTTCAGTACCCCATGAATACCAATTGGAATATACTACTTTGAATACATAACCATGTTAATAACCAAAATTTGGCATTTGATCCACCTGTGGTCCAACCTGTGCAACAATAACGATGGGCTTTTAATACTGCCACACAGGGAAAAGAGTTGAAAGAGCAGACAGCGCTTTATGGTTGTTACAGAAAGGATGCAACCATCTGTTTCTGACCCTCATAAGCCCCTGAGCTTATACACAAAAGAAGTGACATGTAAAACAGGAAAAATAGTTCAGAAAAGTTCAAATGACAAAAGATAAAAAAGTTAAGAGAACAGCAACAAGCAGTCAAGCTAAAAGTGAGCCATCTGGTTCCTGAACTGCACTAGACAAGAGTGCTGATGTTAAAGCCATTTGGAACAATTAACTGTAGTGGCTTGAGCTGGAGCTGGGAGTAAATACAACAGTGTATGTTATATTTCATAGTATATGTTTTCATTAAAAGAGTGCCACTATAGTGCCACCATTTTTTGACGTTTTGTTTTTCTGCCATCGGCTGAAATATTTCAGCAGAGCTCAGATGGGAACCGATAAGCTGTTGTTATCAACTGTATGTATTCTTCCAAAGTGAATTTCAATAACGAACTGCTTTCTCCTAGGATTGTCATCCCGAGAGCAAAGATAGAGTTATGACATGAGCAGAAAGTGGGGCTCAGGGATGGAATCCAAGTGGAGACTTCTTCCCAAAGCAGGCGTGTGCCTGGGGGTGCGTTAGTCTCAGTGTAGGTGTGGGGCCAAGGGTGAGCGGGTCTTGCACTGGGCAGAGCTGTGTCCATTCCCATTGAGTCTATTTTTTTTCTCCTTTTGCCAAGCATGGGTGGTGCATGTGTTTGCATCAAGCCTGGTCCCACAGCAAGCTGGTGCAAGAAGGCTGGAGCTCCTGCATAGGAGCTGGGGGGTGATGGATCCCCTCCAACTGAAAAGCATTAGGGCTTCCACTGGCAAGAGAAACACATGGATTTGGCTGAAACCTGAACACCAGCTTTCAGTGTCTGTGACTGCTGAAAGGCCAATGTTGATTGTAGTGCTGTCAAAATGAGTTTTGTATTTTTGAGATGCCTTGGTGCTACAGCACTGACATTTCACATATTTGCAATATTGGGCCGTAGCTTCTCTTCCAGTTGGACAAGTTGTGGTTTGGCATATTCCCCAAGCAGTCCCGGTGCTGCAGTGTTTTCTTTTGCCACCCGTCCTTGCCTGGTCATATAATCTAGCATAATTAGGGCTGTGCATGATATTCCAAAGCAATTTAATGGATAATTTGCTTCAGAGTATTTGTGAATAAATTCCCCTCGAGACCTGTTTGCTCTTTAGGTGCCTAAGGTCTTAATGACAAGCCAGTTGGTGCTAAAACAGCAATGCTGCTACTTTCAAGTCAGGTTTCCTCACCTTGAGGCTACATCCATGAGAGGTTTAAGAAGAGAGGTTATAATTTGCTTTTGCAGACATTTCTGGGGACTGCAGTGTTCTACCTGGGGCTGAGTGACATTCTAAGAGGTGTGAAATTCTTTCCTAGCTTTGAAAATACAAAAGAAAACTCACAGACATCACTTCAATGTGTACCCTGGAAATGAATTAAGTCCCATGGAGCACTATACAGGAGGGGCAGGGGTGTCAGCAGTGAATGGCTTTGGCAGGCACTTACTGATGGAGGGGACTAACTGCTGCAGGGGAGGGTGAGGAGGTGTTTGAGGCTTCATGTCATTGTTCCTTTGCTATGCAGGAGGCTTGTGCAGGGAATTAATTTTTACCAGTGTTGTTTAGCTCTTACAAAGTTACCTTCATAAATTGCCCTTAGCTCATATACTCTAATAGCATCATTTTTATGTCTCCTCAAAAAGTCGTGTGTGAATATTTCCACTTCTGTGCCATTATTTGATTTTTCTCTGCTCTTTGGAAATGAGCTGCGTTACAAGTACAAACACAGCAATCCTGAACAGAGGGGTTGGCCTGGTCTCAGAAATACATGAGCACAGAGATTCAGGTAGAAATTCAAAATCCCCTTACTTAACGTGATAGGTACCAGGAAGTTCATAGTTGCCTAGAATTGAAAAACATAAAGTTACTTTGGCACCTGACATGCAGCATTTGCATGTGCTCTGAACTGTAACCATTTTGATTTGGGGGGGAACAACAACAACTCAATAGGTGACCTAGGTTAAATTTTTTGGGAAGTGACTTCTGGAACCAGTATGAGATTGCAGGAAGAAGTATAAACCTTAAATGTTTGTGGTCACAGTATTTCTGATCATTGCTAAGAGAGCAAAATCATTGAAACAAGCACTTAGGGGTTATTTTTTGCCTGATATGGGGTTTACAGTCTAAGAAAGTCTTTGGGTAGATGATGCACTCAGAAGAAATAATACTTTGGTTTCAGCACAAAGTTCAACAGACATAAGCTGTGCGTTCAGAGGCACTGGCAGTGGTGCTGTTCCACTCACTGCCAGAAAATGCCATAGCAGTTGCACAGTAGGAGGAGTGCATGAACCAGGGGGTTATTCATGCACCTCTCCATTGCCTATAAAGCACTGCCAGCATAAACTATGTCCAATCTTAGTATCAGGCGTGCTCCGCCGGGTGTTTGGGATCCTGGCTGGAACACACTGTGGTTTCCTTCCCGATCGCGCACCTGGTTTTCATTCTTTGTGGAAGCCGTCATGGGAGTGAGCTGGAGTGTACCTTGGCCTTGTCCCAGAAGAAATTCAAGTGCAGATGAAGCACCCAGAAGTTTGAGCTTGAAAGTGCTCCCTGATCTCTTGGTTTTCACATAGCTACTGAAGCCTCTCTCAGTGCTATAGAGCAATCTGGGTCAGAAAAAAGGGTTTTAGATTGCCTTCAGTGTTTCCTTTTGCCTGGTTTAGCCATCTCTATGCAGAGCACTAGGTGCCATGCTTAAGGGAGCAACTCTACCTTTTTACAAGGAAGTAGGATGTCTAATTGAGTCCACAGATATAACTCTGCCATTCCTCTCTTAAAAGTTAGGTGCAATAATGCTCATGGATTTTTCAACTGAGCAGCCTAAAGTGGAAAATGAGCTGCAATGTGTATTTAAGAAGCCATATTTTCTAAGTTATTAGATCTCACTAAATCTGTGTGGCAGCATATGATCAGTAACAAGCCCAGATCCTATTAGAATACTTTGTTATTTATGACTGACCAACGTACCCTCATCTGTCATCGCTTCACTCTTACAATCTGTTTTCTAAATAAAATCATAACTTAACCATATGCTTGACAGACTTATGTAGCAGCTTTAGTGTGTTTATTTTTCACTCTGCTGTATACATCATTCCACACTCGGTTTGAAAGTCTGTTCTTTATTACTGTTGTAAACTCAACTGGGCCATTCATATCCTGTGGGTATTAAGAGAACAGCCGTTTAGATTCAGATTTGTCCAGTGACAGAATATAAGAGGCGGCATTCAAAATCCTTAAGAGATGCATTACCTTTCCTTCACAGTGATTATAGTTTAAAGGTTTGAGGTTTACAGAAAATTGTTTCATGTACCTTATAGTATACTGTCTCTTTTTTCCTCTTATGGGCAATCAATATTTTATAGGATGAAACAGAGGCAAGTTGTTCAGATGCTGGAATTCTCTTTGGCTTAGCCAGCATAAACACAGAGGCTGGGTACAATGCTCCTGTGATACAGTGATTTAATCTTTAAAGAATATGTTATCAGCTGATTGTTGGAATTAAAACCTGGCCAGCTACCAGACAAAACTCAGCAAGCAAGCACTAAATCTTTGTGGTTCATAGGGAAAGGTTGGCTTGAAATCAAAAAGTAGATATAAACAGTGAGGGAAGACACTTCATATATATATTCCAGTCCAAATAAAATGGTCAGATACATGTCAGAATTGTTATGTATTTCTTTGAAACTGATAACTGAGGTTGTTAAGCCAAAAGAACTAATTGTGTTAAATCTTAATCCAGTCTCAGGAAGAGAAAAATGGTGTTGCACCAAGGTAGAAAATGAGACTTCATTGTGTTCCAGGCACTTATGTGTGCTTTGCAAATAGAAGTCATTAGGGTAGGCTGCAGCTGGACTCAGAAAGGGATATGATGTGGGCTTGGCACCTGAATGCGTTTTGCTTAGATTATGGGTTTGGGGTTTTGTTGTTTGGGTTTGTTTTTTGTGTTTTGCTTTGTTTTTTTTTTCTTTTTCTTTTCTTTTTAATTCATGGGCAATGCTTTCAGAGTGCTTTCCACCACCTAAGTGACTTTGTAGCTTAGATCTGTTGATTGCTAATGTTGCTGCATTTCCATGGTCTTTAAAAGCTCCTGAAATTGTGTTATGGAAGAGGTACGTCTCAGGGTGGAGACTACATAGTTGGGAGTGGTAATTTGTATAAATGCTTTCTGGTTTTCACTGTTATCAACAAAGGACTGCAAAGCTATAAAACTGATTATTCTGGTTGTCGTAGAGCCAACATTTGTAGGACCCGATTCAGTGAAGAACTGTATACATATGTGATATATTTTTTGGTATATCAATATACCTTTTTAAAAATAGGAAATTTTTTCAAAGATTTCAAAAACCATTTAGAAAAGTGTATGAAAGTGTAGTTTACCCTTTAACAGAGGCAACTTGGAAAATGTTATCAACAATGGCACTCGTTCATAATTATAGTCTGTGGGGTACTGCAGTATAAACCTCAGTAACAAATCAGACTAAGTGGGGCTCAAGCTGATCCAAATACATTGCAGTAACACAAAGCAGCTACATATCAGAAATCCTTGGAATCCTTCTACTTATGTGACAGAATTAAAATGGGTCTTACATAGATGTTATTTATATTCTGATATTAATAAATAGTATGTTTCAAGTAGGACTCAAAACTAGACTTTTGCTATTTAGTCATAGGGAATTTAAAAATAGGTTTATAATGGGAAAGATTAGTGAAGTGACAATAACTTTAGAATAATAAAATGCTTATTCATAATATATGTGGTGCCATCTCTTCTACATTCCTTTGTGTATACTAAGTGCCCCCTTCTTTTCTTTTTTCTTATGTATATTATGTACTGCCTTGCATTGTCAAAAACTGTACTTATCTTTAATAAGTAGTAATTAGTAACTACATGGCAAAGTCCTATCTTTAATGGTCTGGTAACAATGCAAGAAAGATTGGGCAATAGAATTAGAACAGGTCCTTTCCTCAGGAGCACAAATTGGAGACAGCCTGTGAGTGTTTTTATTGAACACAAAACATCCTGTAGCTCTGGAGATAGAGCACTGCCAGAAATGTTTTCCTGAAAGAGAACTGTAGAAATGACAAGGATGGATTTGTATCTTCAGTAGGTGAGCTGAGGATAGGAAAAGTAGTTAGGCAAAGGCAAATCAAAGTGCAAAATTTTTATTTAGATGAGTGAATTTTAGAAAGCTTTAGTATATTTGGAAAGTTAATAGACGTGGTACCTCTCAGGGTTTAAAAAATGAATGGTGCCTCCAGTTTCCATGGGAAATTTATAAGATCAATTACACACATCTGTTTTTGAGAAGATTTATTAAAATTGTTCTATAGATGTCTTACAACTACTGGTGAAAATAAAGTACATTCTGGAAGCAACATGGCTTATTTTGAGATATATTATGGATGCTGCAAGTGTTCCCAACCTTGAATAAATCATTTCACATATTTTTAACTACCTGTCTAGGAATCTTGAAATGAGAAACAGACATAATAAATAATTTATTGTGCAGAACAGGAGCAAATATGTATATTACACCTTTTGATTTCCAAACATATCTTGCTGAGCAAAGCCGTGTGATTTAATACAGCTTTGCAATATATTGCTGTTTCACCAGTGTCTTAAAATAAACTTAGATGCAGTGAACCTGAGCTCAGTTGTCAATGAAATCAATGGGCAGTTTTCTAGCAACAGCAATATCAGCTTTCCAATTCGGTGCTCTCAAGTAAAAGCCTTTTCCTGTTCTTCCAATCCTAGAGCTTATTTTGGAGTTGCTGCTTTCTCATCAAAAGCTAGCTGAGTTTTGAAGCAGCTCCAGTTTGTGTCAATGGGAATAGCCAAAATTCTGAAGGGATTTCTAAGGAAGCCAGAAAGAAATTAATGGACTTAGAGGTTCCTCGATTATAAGTAAATATCATATTTTTATTGGGTGAACGCTAAAAGGAAAAGACCAGAAAAGAGAAATAAGAAATTACAAATGCGGAATGGAGATGGAATTTGCTAGTGTGGGGGTTTCATCTAATCTGTGTTCTTCTGTGATCTTACCCACAAGAAGCTGAATTAGACACACACATTTGTAAATGTGAACGTTCAGGCTGAGTGTCTCATTCTGGAGCATACTTCTGTGAAGGACAATCAAGACTGGATTTTGAGAAGAACAGTGAGCTTGTAGCATCCTTTGAAGAAAATACCATTTCTGGATTTTGAACACCAGAACACTATAGTCCAACTTGACTCACTCCACTTTTTTCTATCAAGTATGTGACAGGACAGGAGACCTGCTAGTAATGAGTCTCTTTATCTCTGGTGCATAGCCTCACCCAAACCTTCTTTGATCCTTGCTTTGCACAGGATGGTACAGATAATAGATTTTTTTCCTGTAAGTATTTCTTTCAAAGGAGCAGTACAGAAGTGTTCTTTTTCTTAGAACCTTGCTGGGACCCTGCTTTATGTCACTGAAATAGTCACTTTCTTGGCATACCATGGGCTATGGTGAACTGATGCCACTTTCTCTATTTTTCTCCCCAAAGCAGGTGACGGTATTGTTATAGGGACATGGCTTACTGAGGGTAGCAGAGCTCATTTTCTGTCCTCCTCCTGTTCCAGTTCAGGGGAAATAAGGCAGTGTGAGTGAGTCAAAAAGGAAGGCCACCTCGCTCTTAAATACCCACCTAAGCCTGATGAGTTTTCTTTCCATTACTGTTGGCTTGATGAAACTTCATTTTTGACCTTTGGAAGTACAATATCTTGATGGGACTTGTGGCTTCTTTCCTTTCAAAGTGACTTCACAGAACATGAAACTAGTAAGAGGAACATTTCCAATATCTTGCTTGAATTAATTCTGAACTGACTAATACCCAATTTCATTCAAATCAGACAGTGCAGATGGGAGCTGGCAATTTGCATAGACATAGCAATTTTGGAGAGGAGGTGCAGAAGAGCTTTTAAAAATCCACATGGAGTGCATGTCCTTAGTCTCTGAGTATGGGTAAAATCCAGGAAATTCTGAATTCTTAGTTCTCTTTTTTGTCTATCTTTCTTCTTTGTTCAAGTTCAACTCTTCAGAACTAAAAATATCCTATTATATGATGGGGCAAATAGCTATGTGTCTCAGCACTGTTGGGAAATTAATGAACATTTGAAAATGTGAATTTACCTTATTGCTGTATTATCATTAGTTTGAGTATGTATTGCAAATAAGATTTTGAAGACCAGGTTTCTTTTTAGCTTTGAAAGAGATGAATATGAATTATTGAAATAATGGCCTAAAATCTTATCTTAAATTGGATTCTGTTTCTTTAAATGATATTTTATTATGAATTTCTGTTTTGCCTAATGTTACATTCAGCCATCTTTGTTTTTCAGCAGGTAACATTCTTTTCCTGCATCGCCAGTATCAGTAGCATCTAGCTTCTATTTTAATTAATCCATTATTCCGAGCAGAGCACATCTCAAGACAGTGCTATGGCACTGATCATTCAATGCATAACCAAATATGATAATGCCTCTGATACATCATATCATACTGAGTGACCCAGTTTCCAAATTTCAGTCTAACTTTGCTCTGCTTCAAGGACAAACTTAATGAACATTTGACATCAGATAATTCATTCTAAATGTATATACTAGAGCTATTGTCTACCTGCTAATACAAGTAGGATTTGCTAACAGCACTATCTAGTATTTCACTCTTCAATGCTGTTCATGGCTTTTCTTGCCTTCAGAATGTTTTTTATTTTTTTTGCCAGGTGGATTGAAAGTTAATTAGTGTACACTCCCACACTGTTGCAGTACATATGCATAGTGATAGCTCTGTTGGAAACAAAGTTTCCTGGAGGGAAGGTCTTCAAATTAGCCTCAGAAGGGCCTGTCAGATTTTCAGATTTATTTTTTTTTTTTTTACCATATACCATTTTAGTAAATCTCCTCTGGCATCACCCCCTGACTTTTAGGCAGATATTTTTGGAAGAGGAAGAATTTCTTTATTGAGCAAAACCTTGGGGCTGATTTTTATTGCCCCTTGCACCCACAGTTCTCTGCCTCTGTTGGAAATACCCTACTTGACTCTCTTCTGTGCAGAGGATTGTGTACGCCAGATCTTGCACAAGGGGCCCAGTGTGCCCACGATGGCTACTATTCTAGCTGATACCAAATTTTTTTTTTTTTTTTTTAGCATATACCATTTTAGTAAATCTCCTCTGGCATCACCCCCTGACTTTTAGGCAGATATTTTTGGAAGAGGAAGAATTTCTTTATTGAGCAAAACCTTGGGGCTGATTTTTATTGCCCCTTGCACCCACAGTTCTCTGCCTCTGTTGGAAATACCCTACTTGACTCTCTTCTGTGCAGAGGATTGTGTACGCCAGATCTTGCACAAGGGGCCCAGTGTGCCCACGATGGCTACTATTCTAGCTGATACCAAATATCTGTTTTCAACATTAGAGCAAGGGACTTCCAAAAAAAAGATTATGAGGTATGAGGGCTTTGGGCTCAGGAAACAGCCTCTTCAAAGGAGGCCACTCACAGACTCCCCTTCTCCTGGGCAATGGACTGGGCAAAGAATAGGACATTACATGTAGCGACCAGTGGATTTATGCCCTCCTTCCCCAAACTAGCCCTGTTACAACAAGTAGTTCTTGATGACGTTTTCAATATTCGCAAATAGTGATTCCAAAAACACAATAGGAGGGTTTTGTCATTGAGATATAGCTGAATTACAAGCTTTGCCATGAATTTTATGCGATCCTAATGGACTGTAATCCTTATAATACGACAGGTTTGTGACTGAGATTACAAAATATTTACGCCTGACATCTTCCTTTTTTAATACGTTTGTTTTCTATCTCTTAACTGAAAGCAATACATCAACAGAAAAATAGGGATTTTTTCATCAATCCGTTATCTGCAGCCAGCGCTTCAGCCAACAGAAAAGGTTAGGGCCTTTTTAATAACTTATATTATACTGTTTTTTCTGTATTTCCTGACGGTTCCAAGGAAACATTTGTAGCCACAGAGAGGAGGCTGACTCTTGTCTTTTTCTTTTTGTAACAGTTTGTGCGGCAACATCTTTGTTTCCCAAGCCCCACATTGACCTTCTGCAACTCTGCATCGTCACCTTGGAGCCTCTTGGTCTCAGGGCTCTTTCTACACCCCCCAATACAGCACATAGATAGGGAATGGATTTAAATACTGAAATCAGTTGTCGCTCTTTCCCCCTGACCCTTTGGCATCCATGGTTCTTTTCATGACTCAATTGTGCTCTTTGCTTGCAGCACGTGTGTCATGTCATCACCAGTTTTCTCACAGTAGGACCCGTGATGGCAGGGGCCGTTGTTTAATTAGTCTCTCTACAAACTGCCTCGAGTTGCAAAGGTTCAAAGGAATATGCAGTGGAGTGTGACGCATGTAGAGCTACCTTTATTGTCAACTTGAAATAGGTCTTCAAAGAAAACTTTCTGTATAAAGAATCTGTGTGTAAAATGGCTCATGCAGCGATAATTTCAATGCAGTTGAATGAACTGTGGACCGAATTCTTCATTGCCATGTTTATTGATTCATCATTTACCTCTCTGTGATTTGGGAATAAAATGGTGTGATTTTCAGAATGATAGCAACTATGTGCACATTTTGTGCAGGAGAAATTCCAGCTACAGCTGGAAAAATGTTCTTTATGAAACAGATGTCTGCCTTTCTCCTGCCTTAAACTCATTAAAAATCCCCCAAACCCTGAAACAGTCTAAAAGGTGAGAGTGGTATCTGTGACTTTACTTTTCACCGATTGCCTGGAAGTACCTTGATCTGAAAGCTAAGTGGGGATGGGTCAGCTCTGCTCTTGCGCTAGAAATCCTCAGAGAGCTGTGTTGTACCAGGGATCCCATGGACAGCAGTACTTTCCTTTCAAATCAGTATGACTCTGGTGCCCTGTTGTCATCTGTGGGACTTTTATCCTGAGTCTCAAATAAATATAAATCTAGTGTTAACTTCTATCTATTGTGTTAGCTTAATTAGGTTTTGCAGGTTTTCCAATATTGTGAATTTTAAGCCAGTTATCAAAATATCAACATGTATTGTATTTTTCCAACCTCGATTGCCTGGGATGTTTCAGTGGGTCACAGAGCTAGGTTGTGGCTTCTACAGTGACATTCATGGAAATAGAACATTATGAATGTCTCAAAGCTGCACTATGAAGACAAATATTCAACCGAAGACCGTGGCTTAGAAAGGGGGGTTGGACTATTCACAGAGGCCTTTGCTGCTACTGGCATCTTATTTGGAAAAGTGATTTTTTTTTTTAAGGGTAATATTCAGTCACCTCCAGTTTTTGGTAACACATTTTTAACTCTGTACTGTGTCGGTTGGTAAACATTAGTGTTCAGTTTGCATCCTAAGCATACTTTCAGACCAAGTCTCTTATTTATCCCCACTTACTGTGCTGTGATTGATAGTACAGAGCAGTTGTGAAGTACACAAGTTAGGTTCCTTTCCAGTTAAGCTAAACCAAAAGATGTGGTCACCAAATGCACTCCATCAGCTAAAGGAACATCAAACCACAGAACTAGGCTAAGACAGCAGCAGTTATAGCCACTGAATCTTCTATAGCATAGACATGGTGTGCTTGGTATCATTTCACTCTAAACATAGTCTCCTATTGCGCTACAGACAGCTCTCCAAGACTCCCATACAAACCCTGCCACTAAAGGCAGCGCATGGCATGTGTTGGGGGAAAGGAGTGAACTATATCCTCAGTTTAAACTGATGAGACGCGCTCTCTGAGCTCTGAGCAGAGGTGTACTTGGAGTGTGTTACAGCTCTTTTCTGGTCTCCAGACCCAGCCTCAAAGGGGACAATGTGTGGCCCAGGCTTGCTTCAGTGCAGAGTCAGAAAGCTGCTGCATGTAGCTGAAACTGAGGATCTTTTTTGAGCATTGATTTTGACCACAAGTCTATCAAAACTGTCAAACCCCCACAAAGAGGTTTGAGTTTGCGAGTGCATAACCACTTGGCGAGAGCACAGGAGTTAATTGATCAGAGGCGAAGCTAAGCAAACAGGTGCTGGGATTTTACTGGGTCTGAGTGATGCCTTAATCCCTGTGCAGACTATTAATTTCCTTCTTACTACAACCATATGGGTTTCCCATGCTGAACAGTAGTGTTATGCTGTGTTGTAAAATCCTTGCTAACAGGAGCATGGGGATTCCTGAAACTATAGCTCTCATTTCTTGCACTTTAAAAAATGAGGGAAAGTCAATGTCTGTTAAACTTATGGTTTAAGTTATTTTCCTGGGCTCCCTTTCAGCAATATTTCTTTCTCCATCATGGTTTCTTTGGCTTCCGTATATTCTGTCAGTCTCAGCACTTTATCATCTGGTCATTTTATCCATTGTGTTGATGTTTTGGTTGCCTGATAAAACAGCTCATATTTCTTATCAGATTGTGTCCTACCAGCTGGTAGACAGGGATACAACCATTTTACTTTGGAGAACAACTGATGAGTGGTCACTTCTGCCTAGAGAATTTTTTAAAGTGGCAAATTATTTCAAGTATTAACAGTTTTGGCTGATTGCTACCGGGCTTTTGCTGGAGAAGTAAAAAATGTCAGTCGTTGCCACAAGTCAGATTTCTGTATGTCAGCTCACTAAAACTTTTTAAAACCTCTATTTTCCAAAGAGCAATCTGCTTCCAAAACTTGTGACACATTAAACCTCATGCATTAAGGTACAAAGTTTTAATCTAAAATAAAAGAAAAAGGTTTGTGTGCTATAATTCTTGCTCAGTCTATATTTTAATTTCCCATGTTCTGTTTTATGACATTTAACTTTGACCACTCAGAGGTGGACTTTAGAGGGTTCTTACTCATTTGAATTCCACAGTGGAGTTGATAGAACAATTGTATGCTGTGGTGAGAAGCCTCTAACTCCTTTTCATTTTTCTTATATTACAATGCACAAATAGAATAAAAGAGTCCAAGCAAATGCATGAAATTTGAGGCTGAGAGGAGGCGCAATTATTAGTTTTTCAGGATTTATATGTGGAGAGGATTACCAGCTGCCTTTGTGTTCCTGCAAAATATGTCTGTCTTGGAGAGCATTCAACAGTTTTTTTTGTGTAATTCCAAGTCATCTCTGCTTCTGTTTGCTTGGATCAGCCAAGGCCCCTTCTCTGGCTCTGCCAGTATTAAATTCATAACCATAACCGTGCTCTGACATGCAGTAGGGTTAACTGCTGCAGCTGGATACAGACAACATTGAGCGTACCCTACATTAAGGACACAGAATAATTTTGGGCAGTGTCATTTTTGTATTAATTGAACTCCCTTCTGCATCAGTGGCTTCATTGAGCTCTTAGGGTGTGCCTGCAGCAGAACTCCTTGCTATTATTTAGCAAATGTTGCTTTGGTATCCACTCGTGCAGATGACAGAAAGGTGGTTAAATATGTCAGTATAAATGTATGGTGTTGGGTCTGGGATTTTATGTATATAACAAAAATTCCTATTTGAATTGCTTAGTGAATATCTATTTTATGCTGATAGCAACTCTTTGGAGAAATGCAGGTGCTTTTTTTCCATAAAAGAATCTGAACTCTATATTTATAGACTTACTTTACATTTTCTTTACTATAGACCTGATTCTGTAAACCTTAAGTAATGTCATCAGGAATCAGCGGAATTGCTCCCAGGAGCGAGGAAACCCTTTATGAAAAAGGGTTTGCAGGCTCGGGATTTTTTTAGCTAAGATTGTTATATGCTGTTTCTCTGTCTCTCTGATGCTATTCTTTGGAACATCTGACATACATGTCATTGAATGAAGGACAAACACAGCACATAGGGATCTATGGTCTTTTAAAAAAATTTTGGACAAGTTAATGTAATGCTACTGCTTGCTGTAAATTGCTCCTATGTTACCTCCTAGAGGGGGCTGCATATAGGCAATGGATGAGAGAATTCCTGAATAAGAGAAGTAAGTATTCACAATTTCTGTGCTGTCCAGAAAATGATTTTATCTGCAGCTGTGAGAAGTTGCTAGGGAACAGTGCTAACTCATTTTCACTGATGGGTCTTCGTTAGCACTGTCAAGGTAATCTTCTCTTTCATTGCTCAGTGATACTGCTGTTTCATTTTGCATTAGGACATGATTTGGAAATACCTCAGAACTGTCCTGCTTATGAAGTTTGAAATTAACTTTCCAATAAAGAACCTTTTTTAGAACACCTCCAAGCACAAAACCCCTCACCAAGAGTGCCATGGGTTTCAAGGTGTCACCACGAAGAGCTGAAAGGGCAGATTCAGTGTCAGGCACTGGGGCTCCAGGAGGTGAGCCCTCACTGAGAGCAGCATTAGGCTTGCAAGCATTTATGCAGTTGAACCTCTTCAGGAGAGAATAGCAACATTTTTGGACATTCTTTTGAGATTAATGTCCTATCTGCGTTTATGATATGATTGCGATTGCTAATACATTTTAGCCTTAGACTTGAAGAATTTGCTTTAAGGTGTGCCCTCTTTTTCACTGAAGATTGGTCAGCTAGTAGTCATATTGAAAGGAGTTTGGGCAGTGGCTGTTGATCTGCTTGATAAGTCAAAGTTCTTGGGGTTTCAACTGGTAGCAGCATCTCTCTGTTCAAGTCTTGTAAAATGGTGAGTAGCCAGGTCATTGTTAGCTCTGGAGTAGTATCTCCATCCCTCAATGATTGTATCTTATTGTGCGACTTCAAAACGAAAAAGTCCTGCACCAGACACTGCTTCGCAGCTAAAGCCAAAGAAATAGTCTTAGTAAGCCCATTGCTTCTTGGTGTATATATAAAGAATATATAGTTCTATTCCTATATCTGCAACTGTTTGTTTTTGAAGACTCGTACTGCACGGTCCATCAACCTTATTGTCTGTATTCACTGTGCTCCTAATATTCTCAGCCAATTTAAGTGACTCCATAAGAATTTCTCCACTTGTTGCTTGCCCACTCAGCATGAAAAAATATGTACATGTATGTAAGCACACATGTGTAAACGTCCCTACAGCACTTTAAAAAATGTTTCCTTGTGCTATGCTCTGCTTTACTCCACCTGCAATGCATAACTGGGTAATTCTTCATTACTCTCATCTTATGATCTGTTTCCTATAATTTTTTTCACCTATGAAGAGGGGCAAATGGCACTCTATTTTTACTTTCCCAGTACTGTGGTTTGGTTTTGCATTCCTTTCTTAAATCTAAGTCTAATTTAAAAAGTTGTTGTTTGCACAGGCTGTGCTGTTTGCAGCTTTGTTGATGTTTGGCCAGGAAAGGAAGGGATGCATTGCATTGTTTTCTTTTAACCAGCAGTTTAGAAAGATATATTTCAGACCCTACATCATATTTTTGCATTTATTTTAGAAACAGTAGTTGGAAACAGTCCACAGGGCTCCCAACCACTTTAAATCAGCAGGCAGCACCGTTTATCTTTGTCTTTCATTTCTGTAAACAAACACCTTCCTTCACACGCTTGAATACATAAATACTTTGTTTTGTTTAGTATTTTTCGCTCATTATTGCCCAATTATCCATTCCTGTAGGAAAAAGTGCCATACAGCTGGGAGAGGTGACAGTAAGTCAGTATTATGTGACAGCACTGCATTTGCTGAGTAGTTAGGGGTAAAACGAGTTCATGGATTACCTCCTCACCTTGACCTTTAACTGTCAACCTCAAGACACTGTCTCCTCTTGAAAATCTCTGTGTTTGTTCCATAATTCATATTGAGATCTGGCTACAGGCAGAAGCACCAGCTTCTCCCTTAACACAATAATACCTCCTTAGAACATCTCTAGCAGTACCATGGCCAGTTGTAATAGTGGAGTCTTGTCTGTCATATTACTGAGATTTTGGCTGCTAGTAGCATACATTTCTATAGTACCATTTCAGGTTTCAATGCTGCTATTTTCCTCTTTCTCAGTGCTCTGTCCCATATTTGACATCATGTGCAGTCCACGAGATGAAATTAGCAGAAGGGTGCACCGGCCAGACCGCTGGCTGATACAGACATGCAGTTTATGAAAAACCTGTTCCTGACTTTTCCTTCATATTTGGGGTCTCAAGATGAACTGCTGCTGGGGTCTCTGGGGATGTGCAGTGTTATTCTCATTACTCGCATAACTCCTAAACTTTGCTTCCTGAGCTCCAATTCAAGGTATTTGTAAAACAAAAAGATCCAGTTCTGCAGGGCTCAAAGGTTCTGATTTCCACTGAGGATCAGGCCCTCTCATGGCTTGTTAAGTGAGTGAATAGAGGTCAGAGCTACAAACTCTGTATTTGTTTCTGCTTTAAATTGATTTGTATGCGTTCTTTCATTTTAATTCTCCAGAGACTTGTGCATCTTACATCTTGCAAAACATGTTTTAATAGAGACTTTCTCTTTGAAAGCCACTGTGTGTGTAATGTGTGCATGTATACATATACATGCAACTATGTGCATACACGTGAACTGTAAGCACATCAGGCAATTTTGTCAAGTCCAAGAGACACGTTACAAAGAGATCTATTTTATATCACTCCTGGTATGCACAATTCAACTTTTGAAGCCTAAATAGGTCTTGTGCCCTTTCACTAATTAAATTTTGTTATAAACCTACCTGGGCTATATTTTTGAAATATATCGATTTGAATGAGGGTGGTTTAGTGTCTGGGTGGAATGGTTTTTCCTCCTGAAATGTTAATTAGATGGAGAACATGTTATGCTTTGGAAAAGCTGCATTGCAAACCCATAGATAAACAGATTGATTTAATTTTAATCTACTTTCATGGTGATGCATAATGATAACTGGTTTCTGTCTCACAGGGCTGAAAACCGCAGACCTTAATAAGAGTTTGTGGGTATATTATACAGCTTTAAATAGCTTATGTTGTGCTAGACCGCTCTCCATAAATTATTCTAACTCCATCAGTATCTCAGGGACTCCCGATTCTCTTCTGCTGTGGATTTTCAATCAGTGAAACTATTACTGTAATCTGAAGAAACTTCGAGGCATCTTCACTGAAAACAACTGACAAGACTGGTTTGTATATGAAGTATTCAATGGGGAAATGGAACAAAAAAAAGCCTTACAGAAGTCAGCTCTCTACATTAAATCCTGGCATCCAAATCCTATGTTTTATAAGCCATGCCAAAATTGATTATGAAATTAAAAGCCAGACATTCAAACGGTTGGTATGAAATGGTTTACTACATGACCTAATTTTTGTAATACATGGTCATAGTTTAACCTGCTGGCAACCAAGCACCACACAGCCACTTACTCATTCCCCCCACGGCAGGATGGGGAAGAGAATCAGAAGGATAAAAGTGAGAAAAAAGTCCCAGGTTGGAATGAAGACAGTTTAATAGGTAGAGCAAACCCCCCAACACAAGCAAAGAAAATCAAGGAATTCATTCATGGACTGGCAGGTCCCAGGAGATCTCCAGGAGAGCAGCACTCCATCATGTGTAATGGTTACTTGGGAAGACGAGTGCCATCACTCTGGAAGTCCCACCCTGCCTTCTTTTTCCCCCAACATTATATACTGAGCATGATGTCATATGGCATGCAATATCCCTTTGGGCAGTTGGGAACAGTTGTCCCAACTGGGTCTCCTCCCAGCTTTTTCTGCACCCCTAGCCTGCTCTCTGACGAGGTGGTGTGAGAAGCAGAAAAGACCTTGACTGCTCAGCAACAACCAAAAACATAAGTGTGCTACCAACATGATTCTCATTCCAAATCCAAAACATAGCACTACACCAGCTGCAACTTCATCTCAGCCAAAACCATGACATATGTCATTCCTGTTGCACTCAGAAAGCTGCAGTTTTGTTTAGCCAGTTCTAAACTAGTTTAAATGGGCCCTTCTCAAATACCATTCTGTCTGTGGAAAGAGTTTCAACTGTGAAGGCTTGCTCCTGATAGGGAAAACATTCTTTTTAATGGTCTTTATTTCTTCAGGGCTTTATGATAGATACAAATCCAGAAAGTCCTTGTATGCTTGGTTTTCATCCACTCACTGCAAATAAGCTTTAAGTCTAACAAAAACAGGCTGAGTTCTTCCTGTTTTCTCAATGACAGATGTGTTTTATTTTTGACTGATGTTCAAAGAGCTCAAATTCTGTCCTATATTAGTTTCAGCCATAAAAAGTAATGAAACTGCAGAGGGAGGCAAAAGAAGAGTATAGCCTTAAGCTGTATAAATTTAGCATCACCCTAATGTTATACATAAAATTAGAAGTGAAAATTCTGGGAACACAAATTCCAACCAGTCCTCTTTGCACTGTGGAGCGGTTCGTTTGTTCAGTTCTGTTTATATAAGAAATGTGTCAGGGTCAGTCTTTAGAAGTCAATAGGAAAAAAAGGCTTTTGTAAAAGGGAGTGACTGGGACACTTCTGCTAAAAGTGTTTACTCTGATTCCTCATTTGCTGCAAGACCCCCCCACAGTAACACAGGTTCCAACACTAGCTGATGTGGAAGAAATAGTAGCTTCTTATACCAAGTATTGAGGACTTCTCAAACAGGTGGAGACTCTGCCCCAGATATGGATTTTCAGGGAGACTGGAAAGACAAAGAGGCCTGCTGTCCACCAAATTACCTCTGGTTTTTGCTTTCACTAAGAACCTTGGCACCTTGCTTCCCCCCTCCTTTACTTTTGTTAGGTCTGTTGTACTCTCTGACCAACATACTTAAATTTCATTCCAGTGCTACTCATTAGTTTACTAGCTTTTCTGGTGTTCACAAACCTGTCTTACCTGTGTTGCCTTTAATTTTAGTACTCCAAAAAGAAAAAGAAGCCTGTTCTGAAGTAATGGTGTAAAAATTGTTGCTGTTTTCCACTGCTATGTGATGTTTGATGCATTTTAATATGATTCTTAAAGCACAGAGGACTGCACCCTGCAGATGCAGGGTGAGGTAGGAAATGGGTCACTGCTGCGTAACATCCCAGGATTCCTAGGAAGGCATCATAAGCTATATTTTTTCTGTTGGGTCTAGATCATCTCTCTGAACCTGTTGAAAGCAACCAAAACAATTGGCAATAGTTGAGGGATGATGATGGGCAGTAACATGTATTCCTTTTTCCATGCTTGAGAAGAGTATGGAACTGGTCATGGGATTGCTTAGTAGAGTCAAGCCTCTGGGAGGGGAGAAGGTTGTTGGCAGGAGGTCTAACATCAGGATGCAGATGTCGGACTGAAGTGTTCTGGTATCAAACTGGTCTCATTTATGCAACGTGCAGCAAAGGAATGACGTTGGATCAGAGGATGACTGTGTTCAGTGTAGTCAGAGTGTTACCTTTTGAGACAGCGATAATTCTGCTCTTACTGACTTGCCAGCAAGACAAAGCTACCTGGGAATTGTTTGAATAGTTTCCCAGCTTAGTCATGCCAAAATTACTGTCTAGACTTTAGATCCCATGGTAACATCCAGTCCCATACTACCTGATTCTGAAGCTGTGATATTTAACTCTGGTCTTCAGAAAGACTCTGATGAGGTCTCTCAGCCCATAGTCAGAGTCTGGAGGATGGCTGTTTCTAGCTCTTCAGCTTCTTTGAAGCTAGCATTGGTGGGGCTCCAGGAAATACAAACTAGATGTTTCTACCTCCAGCAGCTGTAATTTGTTAGTGGATCAAGAGGTGATGTCATTGGAAAGAACCTACAAGAAGAGCAACTTGTGGCATAGCTATCAGCAGAAATGGGCAATGACATATATATTGGATATTTACAAGTTAGGACTGTGAATACTTTCAGGGTTTCTACCTGGGGAGTATTTTGCTACTGTCTTAGGTCAGCGCATTTGACTTTCTAGTGGGTGGAAATGGACTTGATTTCTTTGCCCTGTGACATGCAGAGCTACGGGCAGGTCCATTTCCACTCACATTTTGCTTCTCTTTGGTTTCAAATGGCCTGGTGGGGGAAAAGCCTCTCCCACGCCTGTTACTGTTGTCACAGTCCAAAGGTGGTGAATATTGGTAAAGTGAAGACTGCCATCCCGTACAGCTAAACACTGCCCTAGTCTCTCCACTGCTGGGTTAAAATTAGGCTCTGGGCAGGAAAAAGCACTAAAGATAAACAGAAATAGAAACCCCCTCAAGTTATTTCTGAAGTGTTTTAGGGAGATACGGTGACAAGGCAAATTCAGAGCCCAGTGCGATGTCTGGTAGGTGCCTAGAAGCTCTCAAAATGTACCCCTCTGCACACAATTTATCTGCCACCTTCTAGTTGCCACTGGTAACAAGATGTTAACCAGTGGTAGCACCTGTGTTAACAGCCTCCCTTTTCTTTTTATTCCTTTGATGTTGAAAGTAGCTCACTTTCTCGGTATAAGCATGAGAGGTTCCCACAGATCTTTTCCCTGAGTGCTCACAGTAATAGAAAACTGGATTCAACGCCATGGGTCTAAACCATCTTTATTTAGAGCTGTTTAGGGCTTAGATTCTGTTTATTTGCACTTTGTTTTAGCACGGAGGGATGTGTGATATTTGTATGCTGCATGAGGGGCATTGTCAGGAGTAAAATGTGGAGAGGGGAGTCCTGCCTGCGGCAGGGTATCTGCGGCTTCTGCGTGCTCCTTCTCTTTGATCTCTTGCGTGTCTTGAGGGTGAATTTGCATGTGTGCTCTCTCTTTCCTTCTCCCTTCCCTGTGGTGCTTCAAACTAGACACTTTGTTGACATTGTACCGTGGCACTTAGCAGCACACGTGCTGTAATGCTGTTATTTTTCACCGGCCAGCTGTTCCACTTTATACAACGCTTAAGTAACAATTTCACAGCCATTACCAGCCTGCAGTAATGACATGGGCTGAAAGCTAAGCGGTAACTGGTTGTAAACTGCAAAAACTGGGAGATGCTAAAACAGACACTTTGATAAACGGGAAAGGACATTGCCTGCATTTTAATTGGTCAAGCTGAAGCCTCTTTTATCACTATAGTAAACATAGTGTTTAGTCGGTCAAGGGAGAGGATTGGGAATCACTATCTTTATGCACTTAGGAAATGTATTTTCTTGATTTCAGGTGTGTTGTATTGATTCTGGGAGTTCCTTCTATGTTTTTTTCTTTCTCCTTTCCCTTGATTTGTACCCTGTCAACCCTGACGGGTTTTCAGGGATTGAGGACTCCCAAGGGCTTTGTTTGCCATGATTGATTTGGTGCAAGAGGTGAACTACTTGTAAGTCTCAGTAACCGATGTGCTGTGCTGTGAGCAGTGATCCGGAGGTAAATAACGGCTTGTAGAAACACCTCTGAAAGTGTTTAGTTGGATAAGTTCCTTGTTTGAAAAAAAGAAAAAACTAAAACAAAAATCCAAACAAAATCAACCAAAACCAACCTCAATGTTTAATAATTCTTTTCTTTCCTACTTGTTTCCAAAGTAGAGTCTGTCACAAAGTGAAGTGATGGGCTCAAAACAGTCGAACAACTTGCTGCTGCCTGGCTGCGGTGCTTTTAGCAAACGTACAATCTGTTGTACTTAGATTATTGTCTGTGAGCAAGTACATAGAATCATAGAGTCATCTAGGTTGGAAGGGCATTTAAGATGATAGAGTCCAACCATTAACCCAGCACTGCCAAACCCACCACTAAACCATGTTCCTCAGCACCATGTCTACCCATCTTTTAAATACTTCAAGGGATGGTGATTCAAGTACTTCCCTGGGCAGCCTGTTCCAATGTTTGATAACCCTTTTGGTGAAGAAATTCTTCTTAATAACCATCTTAAACCTCCCCTGGTGCAACTTGAGGCCATTTCTTCCTGTCCCAGAAAAGCTTTGTCATACGCCTTTTTGCGGATTGCAGTTGAGAAATCTTAGTAGGCTGAACTGTGGCTGAACCAAGAGGCTGTCTCGTGGGCACACTCAAGAGCAGCTGAAGGGTCAAAGACCCAGCTTGCCCTGTGACAGCCAGGCAATTCAGTAAAGCAGATTTGCAAGAAAGTAATTGAGCCCTGACAGCAATCATACTATTTTCACCTCAGGTATCTTCAGTTTTATCTGCTGACAAATAATATACCTTCAGTTATTATTAACCCTGTTTCATCCAGGTCATTCTTTGGTAATTGCAAAGTGCTAGTATCTTTGTAAATTGGGTGAATAAAATTCTGCAATTCCCTGACGGTGGCAAACACAGCGTTGAGACACACTAGAGGAAAAAGCATTTCCTGGGATCGTGAAATTGAAGCTTTTGTGATAATTATAGAAGTATTATTTAACTGATTCTTCAAAAAGAGTTCCTAACCTCTAATTCTGTAGAAAGCAACAATCTTGTTGTGTTATTGTTTTCAGTAAAATTAGAGGTTTGGGGCTTTTAATAGATGACTAAATTAGACCTTATCAAAAACTCTTCTAGGAAATCCTGATCCATAGACTGCAATTACCCCAAGAAGTGTACACAAGGATCTGCATTTGTTTTGCGACATTAGAAATCAGTGCAGAATGACAGTTTGTCAGTGGATAAAGTGAATGTGAGGGATAAACAAACTCAACTTGTCTTACTGGTTTTATGTCCATTTTTCTGATTTACCTCGTCACTCTGGCATTTAAAGGAACCCAGACAGAAAATAAGAGGATGGTATCTGTTATGTGTCTGTGTTTGCACACTTATTTTAATCTGATTTTAATGCTTTTTAAAATACAAGAGAAATTTCCTCAATTTTCAGGCTGTTTACTTAGCAGTACTGAATCCCTGCACACCTTCATAAACTGCAGTAAAGCTGAGATGTATGTGCCAGCAGAGCAAGGTAGAATATGCCATACTCTAATGCTGTTGGTTTTTTTTTCTTTCCTACCAGTTTTTTTAATGAAACATATGAAAACATAGCTGTTGTATAGTCAGTATAATCTACTGTGTGTTTTTAAGCAGCAATTGTAACATAGTATTTACTCTTAACATCCAGTCATGGGAAGATGGTTGCTTTCATGGAAGGCTACCATCTCTCTGGGTTTCTAGGATGTGTGCTTTTTTTTTAGGGAAGGCAGGCTCACAAAAGGAGGCTAGCAGGGAAGGTGGCGGTTGGGTTGAATTTCATGTAGTCTGGTACTGGTTTTCCCCCTCTTTTTTTTTTTTTTTTTTTTTTTCCCCCCCCCCCCCCCCCCCGAAATCTTGTCCGGGAGAATTCAAGGGCTTAATATATTTGTCCAGGACATTGAAATGTCCCACAGCAGGATTAGTGTTCCTGCACATGTCCCATGGAGGCTCCATGACACGTAGAAATCTTAAATATACTTATTGGCATGTGCAGACTGTGGGGTTAACGATTGGTGACTGATGAAATACACTGCTCGCTACACCAGTGCTTTCTGCCTACGCAGGAAACCTGAGGGGCCAAACTTACAGCACAAGCTCAAGGCATCTGTGGCTCTGTGCAATAAAACCAGCCGCTCACTTGCACCCTCGCTGTGATTCAGTTCCTGTCCTATGCTAGAGTAAGCACCTGGGTTGTCTCCACTGAGACAGTTACCTTTTCAAATGCATAAGATCAATGGGGTGGCCCACATCCCACGTGGACACTGTCTCATCAGCCATGATCGACCACTGGAGACACAGCGACTGCATTAGTGAGCTAGAAGGGTGGGTATGAGTTTCTGAATCGCAGCCAGCATAACGTGGAAAGATCTGAGCCACCCTCATTTCCCTGTGAAGTGGGAATCATTTTTCTGTCATAGGTCTCAGTTGACATCCAGCAGTTTTCCTTCCTTGAGGTGGAACGGAAAGGCGGGACCAGCTGCTGGTGACTAGGAATAGCTAAAGGCATTTGCTGACAAATGTTTCATCCAGATTCTTTGGCATTTTTCTGTCTCCCTCTCTCTCTCAAGATGCCAGGAATTCAGTTTAATTTCCACTCTTCTTTGACCATTGGTCTCTTGTCCTTGGCGGGGGGGTGTGTGTGGTCTAGGAGCAGTAACTGCACCTGCTTAAAATACGTTTTGTGAAATTAGCATAGAAGAACTTGAGCAAAACTTGACAGCTTTCATGTATTAATTCTTCCAGGTGTGCTGAGGAAATTACAGCCACTGCCATTGAGTTATTTTGGTAGAAGAAATGGGATATAACCCTTTTTGTCCAAGACGGTTGAAAGAACCCGTTGGCTTTTTATTCTGAAAACATCTGTGTGGATTTTGTCCTTCAAAGATTTCACCAGTTATTTCATACAGAGGCCAAGCTGATATTGTTGTACTGATATTAGCATCTCTGCATGGCAGCAGCTGTTTATACAAAAAATCACATACCTTTTTGCATTTTTGCCCAGAATTGAGAATTTGCCATAAAACTGAATGGATTTTGTGTATGAGATTTTAAGCAAATATAATTAAACTGTCATTTCCTGACAGCTCATATATGAGGCTGTTTGACCACAATGGACTTTTTGTTTTTGTAAACAAATTCAGGAAACAAAAGTTAACAACACCAGAAACTCCTAATTCAGTAAATTGGCCAGCATTATATAGCTGTGGACTAATTCAGTAGTGCCTTAAGTTACATATTTAGACATTTAGTGAAAGAAAGGGAGAGAAAGAATTAGGGATTACAACATGTGCTAAGAGGAAGTAAGCCAGATATTTTAAAAATATATATATATATTGTTCCTTTTCTGCGGTGGTTATTCAGAACCAGAAATACTGTGCTAGCACATGTGAACCAGAAAGTACTTCTCAGTAGAAGCCTATCCAGTTGTCAGGAGTGTAATGTTTTGTCATAGAGCTTTTCCTATTGTTTAACCTCATACATGGAAACAGACTTCCCAAAAAAACATTCAGCTTTGGAAAAATAAGAATTTTTTGAAGTATTTTTAGGATCAGAGCTAAGAGAATGGTTAAAGCCAACAGTATTAAAGAAAAAAAAAAAAAAAAAAAAAAGAAAAGAATTCTGTGGATTTAAATGAACTGCTGACCTGCTCCCCTTTGATTATTACAGCAAAAAACTTACCCTCGCTGCCTTTCGATGCAAAAAAAAAAAAAAAAAAAAAAAAAAAAGAAGGAAATTCTGTGGACTTAGAAATATGATGAAAATTGGAGCAAATATGTGAAATGTTGTCTTTGAGTAATGGGGTGATGGGAGGGAGAGGAAAAGTTTGCTTGAAATACGAGAGCTAGCAATGATTCTCAGCTCCTCACTCCAGATATAAGCCCCAGCAGCAACCTGACTTCTTTGGGGGACAAAAGTGATACTTTCTTCTCCAATACGACAACTTCTAGTAATGAGAGCCTTAACACACTCAGTGGTGCCCACAGTGTGTGTAATGGAGAGAGAGAGAGGAGCATGCTCCAGAACGTATCTACTCTGCAATTTAGCTATGACTAAAGCTGTAATTACCATTAGTTCAGTAAGATTTCTATCTTGATATAATTTCTTCAAAATATGGAATTCTTAATTAATTCTCTCATCTCTTTTACTTGTAATACTGTTGAACTCTAATGAGCAGTAACATTTTCTGTGGGGCAGTAATGAGAAAATAATGAAGAAATAAGTAACAGATCGAGCTGACATTTTGTATCTAATTGGTGAAATATCCTCTTGTTCCTCCTAGGGCAAAAGTGAAGAAAGGTGTGAACATTTTCAGTGTAAGAGCCAGCAGCCCATACTTATGGGACATCAGAGAGAGCATGGATTATACTGGGAAATATGCACCAGCTGTTATTGTTTGCCAGAGGAAATCTGCTGCCTCTGAAAACAGGTAAGTCATTTCCAGCAGTCTGTCTCTTAATAACTGATGGTTGGTTTTCCTTTTCAAAGCACTTTGCCATGATTTTAATAAGTTTTATTATAGTGCGTGATGAAAATGCTTTTGGAGAAGCTGTGGCTGTCTTTATTTTGTAGTGCATTGCTAATTCTACCACATGAACAAAATGTATTGTAATACTCTGAGGAAGTTAAAGGTAGGAGGAAATGTTGGTTTTGCATAGTATTTAGAAGGACATGTTTCATATCTTAGAATTCAGTTGTGACTACTTTAATCTCTTCAAATTATTTTCTGCCAGGTATTATAGCAGGAGGTAATTATAGGGCTGTTTGCAGTGGGGTTTTTGTTTGCTTTTTTATTTCTGCTTGGGGGTTTTGAGGTGGGTTGGTTTTTTTGGTTTTGTTTGTTTGTTTGAGGGTTTTGTGTTGTGGGTTTTGTAGATTGTTTTGTGGTGGTTTTTTCCTCTTTTTTTTTTGGTGTGTTTTGTTTGGGGTTTTTTTATGAAGAGGAAAATAATATGTACTCCTGGTATCAAACCCACATTTTTGTTGGTGAGATTTCTATTTTTTCAATCTGCAGAAGGGAACAGATTTTCTATTCCCATTGTGCAAAAATTCAGATAGGAGAGTGACCTGTCTTAAACAGCCTTCATATGGCAGGTGTTTGTTCCTTTTCTGATCACAACTGATTAATGAATACATTTTTATATCATTTGCTGCTGCTTCTTCATTGTTTCTGGAACTGTATGTTGAGTGCGTACTTAAAAGGATCTGACTTTCTGTGTATGTATTGTGTTAGCATTGTGGTTAGAAAACTTGCCATATAACATGGAAGTTCTGTGCTGTGATTTACTCCTGAAATTTTGCAAAATCTTATAGGTCGTGGGGGTTTATTTATGGGGTTTAGAATTTTTAAATAAAAACCCTCAGAGCCTAATTACTTGGAAGTTTCATGTCTTTGCAATCTGGGTATATGAAAAAAAGAAGACGGGAAGAATTTCCCTTCACGATCATGACATAAATCAAGTTCTCATTATTATAACTCGGAATTCTGCACAATTTCTCTGCTATAGTATCCTGAATTTTCTCATCTAAACCATATACTCTCTCATACCTGACTGAATTTTATTGGTCAAAGCAGCAATGTGTACATATGCCAAGGTCAGAGCTTCCTACTGTCTAGCACAATCTGTCAGACAGATTCTTTAAAATCTCAGTTCAAAGCTATTTGAAGACAGTGTGAAAATTTTCATTGACTGAAATGGGCATTGAATCAAAATCAAAGATTGTTTCAACGATGAGTTTTCCATCACACTTTATCTTGTCGGCTCCATACAGTGCATTTGCCTGATTTCTCTTCTTCATCAGGAAAGTATAATGCAACCTCATGGGTGAATTGAAGCTTGGCAACTTATTTCACTTCACTATTCATCATTCAGTGGCAAGCATTCTAAATAACCCCTTGTACACAAAAAAATAAATTATTATGTCACCTTTGATGCATGGTTGTGGATTATGCGTGCTTTCCTGTGCTGCATATAATAAGCATTGTTTCATGCTTATTAAAAGAAGTGTGAGCTCATATGCATATTAGATTTTACTGGAAGGAAAATCAAGTGAAGACAAGGTATATGTGTAACTCTCAGCTAACCTCTGGTTTGATTTATTTCATCTGAGTTCCCAGTTGAGATTTTGTGATTTTCTCACTTTTGTGAACTTCTTTCTCATTGTTTGTAAACAGATGTAAAATATTTGCAATGTATTATTCAGTATCTTGTGTTTTTCATTAAACTTAGTCATATCTGTTTTGCTATTCAGTTTAAGAAGTAAGTGTGAGCATTATATGGGGAAAGAGAGTGTGTTCAACATCTTTTAGAAAACAATTTTTTCCTTATCTAGATAAGTTTGGTATCACTAAATGTGCACAATGGATAACAGCTAAATATTAATGTCTTTTGTCAAATTGTTTGCCTCCATAGTTCGTTTATAAATTTGAGAAATTCTATTTGCAAATTGTTTAATTGCTCTTAAAGATCAGAGATCTGATCACATGAATGCAAAGGTGGTGATGTTAATTAACTAAAGATTTTGTGTTTCTGATAGTTTTACATGGATCAGAAAATAGTGTTAATAAAGCTAACTTACTGTGACAGGTGTAATTTCATGGATTAAGCAGGCACTTGTGCAAGTGACAAATTTAACCAGGATGCCTGAGCATTTCTTTATTGAAGTTTGAAATATATCAGTCATTTTATTTGGAGAGGTTTTGGCACTGAAAGCTTATCGTAACAGGATTAACATATAAATATTATCACAGCCAGCAGGGTGTTTTGGAATGAATATTAACAGCAAATATTATGAGTCTGTATGAGAATAACTAATTAAGCCCATCTGTCAAACACGATTTGAAGTTCTCTGTGCCTTACTTATTATGGGTTTGTGACAGCGTTCCAGATTAATGGTGAAGCAATTATAAAGTTCTCCCCAATTCTGATTTCATTCTCAGGCAATAATAATTTTGTAACAGTCTAAATCCTGACCCGTGAGATTATTAGATGGGCATACTACCTGTAGCATCTGTACATCACTTCTGTTCTTCTCCAAAAGGCATCTATATGCAATCACTCTATTGTCCAGTAGACGACCAAAATAGCAAATAGAAAATGGTGTGATGAGAATTAACCAGTGGCTCAGAAATGTGACATCGGAAACACTTGAACACTGATTGAATCAGGGAGATACATCCTAATACGTGCCATCCTTTATTTATTTATTTCCTTTGGAAGTTGTAATGAGGTGAATAGAATAGAAAGATGAGATTAAAGGAGTACTGCCGTTTCAGAATGTTTCTTGGTTTAGTGTTGTTTCTCATTGTACCTGAAATTGCTCATCTCCGCTGTGCTAGTGATGATTGAGATGAAGAATAGCCACAAGTGGAAGATCTGGATTCCTGTCTGTTCTTCTGTGTTTCCTGTTGGATTGGAAGGGTGCCAGGTGGGATGGGTTTGGAAAATTATTGAGGTGGCTAAAGATACAGATTTATTGTATTTTCCTCATCTGCAAAACTTAACTGATAGCACTGTCCTGTGTCCATAGCTGCTGTGGAGTTGTTAAGCAAGGTGTTCTGATATAATACTAATGGGCGTCATGATCCTCTTAAAATACTTTATTCATGTTTAGATTTTGGGGTACAAATGTTTGTTATTCCATTGGGCAATACATTATTGTTCTCTGTGCTTATGGCAGGAATGAGGCCATTGATCCAAGCAAGTACAAAGTAATTCTAGACAAAGCTTCTCTGAGTAGAACCCTTATGTCTAGATATGACCATTTACTGCCTTATCTCCAAATGTATTTGAACTATATTATGGATAAGCTTTGCTCAGCAATTTCCTTTTGCCATGCTTAGTGTTGGAAATGTTACGAAGATAGCATTTATTTTTATATATTCCCACTTGCACTTCCAGATTCCAGTTCTATAGCATTGAAGGAGTTAATGGCTTATGCTGTTTGAAACCAGATGCCAGTCTCCTGCTATTAGGAGAGAAACTTATTTTCATTTTGAACTACAAGTGACTGAATCAGTCTGTGATAATATTGACATAGTAAGAGACAATGACAGCATTTTATGGGCTGTATCCCTTATTTGTTCTCATGTGTCTCATTTTTCATTAGACTATATTTCAATGCCTAATTTTCTTAACACTTTTATAATGCAAGAAATTAAATCGATATTAGATAATAACGGGGGACAGGAAAATGTATGGCAGCATTGTCTTTGATTTTCCTACACAATACTCTGTTTTATTACATTTATACTATTATCCTTAGTGCCCTATATTTCTGATTTTGAAATCTAGTTATTTAACATTTAGTTTTCATGCTGTAATAGCAGTGAGCTATTGCCTTACTCTTTTACTTGTTGCATCTGCCAGTACATTTGATAGATTCTCAAGAGTGCTACAATCCTAAAATGCTTCTGAAGCAACAAAAGCAACAAATTAGACATAAATAGCAGCCTAATAGCCACAATAATTACATTATGTCTCTTGCTGGTGTTTATCAAGAGGCTTCACAAAACTAGTTTGATATTTTAGATCACCTTTTTTTTTCCTTGCCATTCATGCACTCACATGACTAGAGGTATGTTTTTACTTGGAAAGAATTTTTTCTGTTCAATGGAATTGCAGAAGAGATGCACGATGAAGCAAGAGTAATATCCAGTGTGTTTTGTCCCATCACATCATGTGTGAATCACATGAACTTCAGTTTATCATGATGAAACAAAAGCTAGTAAAAGACCACAGAAATCATAGATGCTTTCATATGGGATAGATTTAAGTATGATATATAAAAAAAGCTGGACGGGCAGAGTGGGTGAAGTCTTGGGTCAGGCTGTATGTTTGAGTATTTTTATGGCAACGCAAGAGATTATTTGATTGTTTTTTTATTCAAAAGATAAGCAATCTGTGAATTCTGAGCAAAAAAGATTTCTCCTGTTCTTTTTTTATATATTATTTGTATTACTTGGGAGGAAGAGGAGGGAAGAAGGGGAATATCTTTTATGTGGTTCCAAAATTTCTTTTTGAGAATAATGATTCAGGCCTTAAAAAATTGAATATTCACTCAGCATTGTTGCTGATGATATAATACATTAAGATATGTATTATTGGGCAGATACAATATGTTAATTTGGTTCTGAAATACTAAAGTTATCTCCATTTATACTTCCTAGGCATATGGGTAATGATCAGCTGTAAGCATATTTATCCTGGGTACATTTAGAGTTTCATACTGTGTATCATTTGGGATTTCTTTTACCTTCCTGTGTTATTTGAAACATCTAGGCTTCTAAGAGTTTATATGCTCTAACAATGTGAAAGTACTAAACATCTCAGAAGTCATGTTTACATTCCACTGTTTGAAAGCAATTAGTCACAAACTTCTATTTCTCGTTTCTCATTTTAAAACTTAGATGTGCCCTCTGAGAGAGAACCCTTTGAGATGTTGAGGCAAAATAAATTTGTATGAATCAAGTCTCAGTTCATCATTCTTGCATGCTGACCCACTTTTTTATTTTTTAAAAAGAAAACTATTTTATTTATCAAAAAATGCAGAATTTCTCTTGAAATCATCCTACTCAATGCTAATATAGTAGAAAAAAGGTTTATGGGTATCATCTTGAAGCAAATCAAAAGAAAAGGGATGAAATATTAAACAACAACTATTAGATAAAGGCATTATTAGCCAAGTTTTTCACCTGTTTGTTTGAAAGAGACTCATTCATTTAAAAAGAAAAAAGTTTGTGGGAAAGCACTTCAAAGGCATGTAGATAATCTTCTGGCATCTTAGAGGTGGCCTCCGTTCCTATATCTCTGACATTTACATGAAGGAGATACCACAGGGCAATTCAGCTGTCATTATGAAGAAGAAGATTCCCTTTAATCTCAGCTGAATTTAGGGGTTCTCCTGAGAGAGGAAGGCTATTCCTGTGTTCTTTTGTTTGTGAGCATAACGTTATTGGAAACAGGAAAAGTGACAATTAGCATTGAATTGCTGACACTGTCTTTTGAAGCAGTTCAAAAAAATAAAATAAAATTTCCTCATTCAGGGATTATCCTTTTGAAATATTAATGTATGGTTGTATGGCATTTACCATCTCCTAATGGCTTGCAGCTGCTGATATTCAGAGCTACATGCATATCATCTTAAGGAAAGTGGTAAAAGTGAAGCACCCCTAAAATATAACTTGACATGATTTAACAGTTCACAACAGGACTGAGTAGTCAGGAGTAAAGGAGATTATCACTAGTGTCTATACCGCTTTATACGACTATGGTATCTCTCTATCACCTGTAGGATTTTTTGTGTTGGAGCAAGTCAGACACCATCTTTTTAAAGCACAGAGATAATATAAGGGCTTTCATTCTACTTTGTGGTCAAGTGCAAAGAATAAAAGTATGCCAAAAAAATTAGGGCAGAGACAAGATTTACTGCAGCTGATTATTGCTTTATATTATTTTAGCAATACAGGGTAAGGAATTTCCTTTAAAATAGTGCTTCCTGTTTCCAGAATGTGTTGATATGTTGTCTGTTTTCTCCTGATTGTTACCACTCCTGCCCTAGATAAAAGTAACTGAAATGAGTAATTGAAGTCACACAGTCCCTTTGATCCAGTGCATTTTGCACCCTGAGCTTCTAGATGTTGCAGTTGGGTCAAAAGGGGTCAGGGACAGAGGGCCACATTTTTCAGTGGCAGCCCAGAGTCTGCAGATTTTCTAGGACTTGAATTCTTGAAGCAGAGAGTTGGGATCACTGTCACAGTTGTGCCAGCTCACTAAACACCCCAGGGAGAGCTGGGGTTATCAACTGTCAGCTCTCATTGCATGTGTAGGAATAATGATACCAATTATGAGACTGATCAAAGACATCATGTTAATTTGAGAGGGTTTTGGACTAGACCCAATTTGTCTTAGAATCTGTGTTCATGGTCTAGCACATTATTGCATTTGGCTCTGCTTTTGTGACAGTCTGTCCCAGGTGGAAAATAAGTCCAATAAATAATTACAGACAGTAGTGACTACAGACTGGCCTCCTAATGGCCTAACTGGTCACAGGCTGGTGGCCATTCACTGACTGTCCACTGTTTTCAGTATAGATGCCTCATCCAGTTCTTCTGTCTGCTCCAGGTTGTCCACTTCTGTATATCCAGAAATCATAGGAAGAAATTCTATATCCTCTACAGTATCACAGCAGAAGACAACCTGAGAAAATGTTTCTTAATTAGAGTTGGACCAGTTCCATGTTTCATTATGCTAGCATTAGGATAACATCTCCCAACTCATGTCAGCTGTGACTCCAGGGTAGAGTGTTGAACAGAAGGAATTTTGGCCACAGGAAGCCTGTTTGTAAGGAGGGATGAATTAAATTTCTTGTCGTAGCTTATCTGAAAGCAATGGGGTTTTATGCCCTTCATATTTTTTGATTAAATTTTATTGATTTTTATTTTACATAAAAAAGTAATCATAGAATGCAAGGATCCAAAAACTACTGCCTATATGAATTTCCCTAATGATACCAAAATTGACTGTATAACAGGTACTCAGTATTCCTTTGTTCTTGAGTTTAGCTAGGGATTTGAGAAAAGGTGTTCTAAGGCGTTCTATCGTCATCAATAGTTACTGTGATAGAGCAAAAAGTGGAGGTCTGGTGAATGAACCTGAGAAGTCCTGGGAAAAATTCTGATGATTCTTGTGCTCACATAACTAGAGACTACGTTATAATGCTTACATGGGAGAAGGCAGAGTTATATTATTTGGCATTTCAAGAAGTTCCCAAGATGCAAACTTGTCTGTGATGTGCTGGTAATTAAGCTTGTTTTCTTTGATATATACTACCTTCTATAAAATGAGGTTCTATAGCACAATATACAGCATGAATTTGCTAAAATGCCAGGAGTTGTCTAGAGGGAGTCTTCTGAAGATATCATAATTGCTCAGATTAAATGATCTGCCTCTGTAAAATCTGCAAGCAATAAATAATGTTACGCATTTAATCCCCTTTCATTGAGAGTTCTTGGCCTGCAGAACTGGGAATCAAATAGTTGGAGGGAAACAGTGTAAGCCTGAGTAATTTGCTGACAGAAGTCAGTGACAGAGAGGGCAGATCACTCACAGATACTCCGGGCTTTTGTCTTCTCTTCTCTCTTTCTCCCTGGCTGATATGCAGGTGTGTCATTTCTGCCACCTCTCTTGCAGAGTAGATGCCCTTCTTTCTGTGAAGTATTGAAGTAGCTACAGGACGTTTCCAACAGTCTGGATAACCTCATGCATATTTCACGTCTATTTTTACCCTGATGTTATCTAGGGTGATAAATATAATTTTAAACTTGAGGAGTAATAATTTCCCTTAAGAACCTTAAGGATTCGTCATCATCATGCTCGCTCTGTGTTTATGGCGCTTAGCCTCAAGGCTCAAAATAACAATTCCAGTGGGACAAAACCAGTTTGCTACCTATTACAAGAGAGACAGCAAGTAATCTGTCTATTAAAAATCTAACATTAAATGCAAAAGTGTGTCTTGTGAATGTATCTCTAAATGCACTGTTGATTTTCTTTTCCTTGGAGGAAATCTTGTAAGAAGTAATACTAATTACTGAGAGAGTTGGAAAGTGTGTGGATGACTTAAAATGTGAGCTGAATCTGAAAATATGCCTGTTGTTCTTGAGGCATGGGGATTCCCATTTTTTGGATGAAAAAGGTCATTGCGAGATACAGTGAAGTGTGCTTCCATCAGAGACATAGAAATTATACAGGTATTAAGTTAACAGAATTACGTAATATAGATTCTCATCCATATAAATCGTAAAGCTAATCCTAAGTAAAATCCTACTGCAAGTACAAGGCTGAAGTTCACTGGGTATTTGGTTATTTTATGGCTTCAACTCTTAATGTATAGATTTATTGATGACATGAACAAGCTAGGATTGCAATATTAAAGATGTATGGGTGGTTTATATGAACTGATGATACAGATATAACTCATTCTCTGATTATTTCACCTTGGTTATCTCTTGGCCTTTTAACCCCTTCTAATGGGGTAAGATAGGGCTGTTGCCTCAGCTTGATAGAGGGGCAGAGTGGACATGGGCTAAACTTTAAGGACAGTTCTGACACTAATGCACAACATCATCTATTAGGGTTTATACGCATGCAGTGAAATGGGGTTCCATAGCTAGGTTTAGGATGAGGTCCTTGTAAGTCAACACACTGAGCAGGGACCTGCACTGAGCCAGACATTGAGGCAATGCAAAAATCACAGATGCATTGTTTTTTGACCCACTGTAACTGCACAAGCCTTAGTAACTCGCCCTGGGTCATGCAGGAAGTGTGACAGAGCACGAGTTAAATGGAGATCTTCTCCTCATGTGTCAGCTAATCCCTTGAGAGTCAACTTGCACCAAAGGCTGCTTTCTTTTTTCTGCTCCGGAAAAACTTTCCATCCCAGGAATTTATAGAGTTCTCGGGTATTGGCAGTGTGTTTTACACCTCTTTTTGAAAAGTTTCTATTGAATTCCATGCCAATAGAAAAAATTGGGCTTTGTTAGGATAATAGGGTGCATTGTCTTTGTGGACATCATTGATTCCACCGTATGTGCACACATATGTATGTAAAAATTAGCAACAGGACGAAAACTGAGGTATAAGATTCTATAGGCGAAGCTGTCTGTGTGGTCACTGGATATTTTGGGTTACATGAAAGGAGTGTGTAAAGTGATTCATTCCTCCCCCTGTGTGGTAATCTGCAACAGCGAGCAGTGTTTCCACCTCTACCAACATAATCCATCTTCTGCAAATGTTTTCCAGCCTAAGGTGTAATCTGGAGTATAAATTTTTAGTGTTCGGTAAAGCTGTTTTAAAGTTCAATGCGCTTTCAATTCACACCTCTGTTAAAGTCTGAATCTTTCAATTTTAATTGCATCCTCATTGTGTAAGTTTATGAATCATGTGTTTTATGTATGATATTTTGACACGAAATTGAGCATGAGAGTGCATAGAAAAGATGTTAGGCAAAACTCCCTGTTAGAGTGTGTAGGAGAGGGCAACCAGGCTATCTCTTCTATGGCAAGTAAGGGAGCCAGGACAATTGGCTTGTTCGGTGATTCTTTGGAAAAGTATAGGAATCATTACACAGTACATTTCCTTTTGTTACTCGGATCCTTTTCCACGCAAGAAGTATGATTTTATATTAGGTACACTGCAAGTTTGAGTACTGACAGCTCTGCTCTTTTGCCTTTGATACAAGACCAGCCTGGTGATGATACAGTCACAATCCACTAGCGAATGTAACCATCTGGTAAAGAGCCCGCCTACCACTTACTCTGCACTCAAGTTGACGATACAAAGAGGAAGAAGGGATCAGTTGGTTGTGACGTCTCTGTGGTTGAAATTCATTGCCAGAGTGGTAGTTGAGGGATTGCCTGCACTTATGTAAATGTGTTAATATTATTCTTAGTTTCAGGGATTACCTGAAGCTAATATTCAAATGTGCAATTAGCTGGATGAATGACTACTGTCTCCATCCTTTCTTGACAAAACTTTTTTTTCCTGGCATATTGCAACAATGCGTGCCTGCCTTTTGCTCAGCTTTAGCTGAAATAGTTGTAGAATACCTTTGATCTTTACAAGATATTATATTTTTTTAAAGTCTTTATTCACTGGAATTGTTCCATAATCCTAGTTTTGTGAACTTCAGCGTGGAGACCTTGGAAAAGCAAAGTTATTCAATTTATGCTGCTGAAACTGAGACTATATTACTTTCATCTTCTATTTCTTACACTGCCTTTCTAAATCAACTGTAAAATCAATCCCAGAGCATCTGTTTCTGATACTTATATAATTCTCATTTCAGCTATACCTTAATGCACCAGACTCTCCATAGGTTTGTTTATAGTAGTCTTGGCAAGTGCAGATGTGCTCTTACCCTGTATTAAAGTTGAAGGCCATCATACCAAGAGAGACCAAGTAATATATGTCTATGTGGCACAGAGTAGTGCCTTGTGGAGATAAATGGGCCAATTTGACTGCAACGTGGTGCCACATGCTCATTCAGCAACTGCTCACTGAACAAGCAGCATCTTAGGAAATAGTAGTGTATTGTATTGTGCATGGTGTCTTACTGTGAGTGCAGAAGAATGTAAACTGCTGTGTGGAACTTCTTCATTTTTAGTGTATTTGAATCTTCCATTTAATCTTATACTAGAAAGAAAATAATTAGCTTGAATAATTTTCAATCCAATTAATCTATTCCTAAGTGGCAAATATTGTACCTGGAAACAGGTCGATTATGAAGTGTTTCCTCTGAGATGCATTTTCCTGTTAATTGTTGAAGCAATTAATTTCTTACAGACACATGCAGTTCTTTGTGTGAAGTAGTTAAGACAAGGACAGCACAAGGCTTAGAAGAGAACAAAGGATGACTATAATAATATATTAAGATTATTACAGAATTAATAAATACAATGTATGTACAACATGTTATGTATGTTGTACATACATTCTGCATTTGTCGACATCCATAACAGAGAAGCTTTCAAAAGTTTCAGAAATTAGGACATCTTAGAATTAATCTTTCATGCATATTCATTAAAACCAGTTTTACTTACATGAACACATGGTACTTTTTCCATAGGATTATGGGCAGAGAAGAGTCTGGCAGACAAACTCTGACAAGTCTCTATATGATGTGTTTTTCAAAATAACATCTCCCCCCTGCCCAAGACTTATAACTTGGAAATATGTGGGCAGATTTTTGAGGGGAAAACAAAGTGCAGTTTTGCAATTTGGATGCAAAATCTAAATTTTATCTAAATATCCAAATGATACCTCCTTTGCCCATTTTTAAGTCCTCTGTAAAAAGCGTAAGAAACAGCATAATGCTCTTCTATTTTTAAAATGTTTATTTCCAATTCTAAACATCTTTGAATATGAACAGACAGTGCTCCTAAACTCTACTGCACAAGGCTAAATGGCTACAATTTCAAGTTGGTTTTCCCAAAAAGTTTAAATCTAGCGACACCCCTGACATGAAAACTTATATCTGAGTAGCTTCATTTTTGGCAAGCTTGTCAGCTACTGAATGGGGGACTGGACAACAAATCATTTGGAAAGGTCTTTAAAACGTTTGTTGCTATCAAGTGCACAAATAATATATTCCCATACTGTTACTGGTATCTCTGTTCTATGTTAGAAGTACACATGCAGATTCAGTGCATACTGTCTATATTGCAATTCTTTTTCAGTTCTATTAGATTGAATCAGGTTTGATTTTATGCACATGCAATACCAAGAACTCAAAGAGAGGGGTTGTGGGTATATTCTACATTTGTTTTATATATTTTACTGAGATAAACCCCTGACTTAGTCCTTAAGAGTCTCAAAGAGAATTACAATGTCTTGATGAAAAATTACTATTTATTCAAAAATCAAGACTTTGTTCTCATAAATGACATGAAAATAAATCTTGTTTGCAGTGGCTCTAAGCAGCAAATGATCAAGGATTTAGCTGTCTCTAGTGCATGGGGCTAAGTGCACAGTTTCAGAAATGTAGTATTCCCATCCAGCCTTTGAGATGGTGGGAATCAGCAATTGTTTTGTAAAAGCAATATTTTTGCTCTTTACTTTAGGTTGCTAGTTTTGGCACTCTCATTATGCTTATGTAACTCTCCAGTAAAATATCTTCTCTTCAGGGGTTTAAGGGATTAATCTTTTTTATGAAAAGAAATGCTGCTTCTGCTTCTTGGATAAACCACAAATAAAGATTTTGCTCTACAGTTTTGATTGCAACTTGTAAACACATTGAGAAAGTCCTAATGAACTGCTAATGATAATCCAGATGCTTCTGTCAGAAACATAGAAATCATAGAATTATTAAGTTATAAAAGAATGCACAATTATCAGACAGGTGAAAACAACTCTTAGTTAGGGGAAATATTTACTGGCAAGCACAATCTGCTGGCCAGCTGGGGTGAAAAATGATGCTCTTGTCCCCCTTTCACTTGAGAGACTAAATATTTCTTTTTCCGTAAAAAAAAAATACAGTAAATGGAACTTTTGAAAAAGTGGAGAAGGAAGAATTGTGCTAGGGGCAGAGTAAAGAAAGCAAATATTTGGATGGAGACTAAGAGAAAAAGCAGTATGTTTATTATGATGATCATTACGATTCAAAGACAGGAAGGCCTAAATTACATTATTTGATTTGCAATTGGCTGCCTTTCCCACCGTTTCGGAGTTTTCCTTTTAGCTGAGGTGCCAAAGAGAAGGATTCCTGGGAACGAAGGCAGAGATGTAGCCATTCGCTCTCGTACTGAACAAGGCAAAATTGTGTGTGCTTGAGCCTTTATTTGGTTCTCTTCTTTCTGTATTTACCTTTTCTTCAGAGCTGTGTCACAGGTGGGGTGTCATCAGGGAAAACGTGTAGTGGGCGCTACCAAAGCATCACCAGAACACTGCCCAAGGATGGGATCATTCTGTGATTCCTGGCAGCACAGGGGAGAGTTAAGGTTCAGTACCACCACATGCATGAACCTCATGGTCGAGCGGTGAGGCACTAATCTTCCAGTAAAAGAAGACAGGCTGTTAAGACCTGCCTGCTAAACTAAAATCAGGGCAATTACTAGCTACAGTGTGGCATGCTGTAAGGAAGGTTAACCAGAGCTATTTCAAACCATGATCTCCTGAGGACAAGCAACCTGAAGGTTGTTGTTTAAACATCTGGCTGTGGGGCAACATTCCTAAATACCATTTTTCAGAGCAAGTTCTAAGTCGCTTGGGTGCTGTGGTTTTAAGTAGCAAAAATCTGTACTTAAATCCATCAGAAAAGTAGCTTTTTTGGTCTGTGAGTGTGCAGAACTCTCTTGTTCTAAAATTAGAAAGTCAATTTGTCTGTTAAGCCAAGGGAACAAGAAGCTCTACATGCCCTCTGAAATTAGCAATAAAACGAGCTGTATTGAACTCATCTATAGCTTAACACCTTCAGGGCAGTGGCTGAAACCAAGATAGACAATATTTCTCCAGGCTGTCACAGTTATTTTACAAGAGGAAAAGGAGGAGGGAGAGAAGAGACTTGCTTTGGTCTGATCTCTAAATGCAATAACCAGCTGAACTTTAAAAATCATCCAGAAGATTAAAGGACACTTCAAACAGTCTACTATGTTGAGTTTTAATTTATTCTGCTGAATATCTCTTCCTTAATTGTCACAAAACTAAGACATTAAAGCTAAGAGTCATGTGCTCTGTTAAAAGGTGCTGTTGCTTTAGAGGAAGGTGTTACTGGAGAAAAGGAATGAAGAGGGAGGTCTTTCATGTAGAATAGACCTAGAAAAAGGAATTGAGACAATAATTTAATGCTTTTGATTTTTGATTTTCTGTAGGTAGTACTTGGGAAGGATTTAACATTATTGTCGGTATGCAAGAATCTGTATCTTTTTTGTTATAGTAGAAGCGAGTGTCATAGCAAAGGGTGGTTCTGAGAAGTATTAAGTAGGTATGATGACACTGACCATAAGCAGCTTGAATTCCCACAGTCTTCAACAAAACTTGAGCCTAGAGATGTGAGGATTTGGAAAACTTCAGAAACTTTCAAGGAAAAAATGTGACGTAGTTGCAAAGAAGTGCAATTTGCTGCTTTTTTCCCCCCGAAGGCCTGGGTAGAAATTTGAAAAGAAATTAGTATGGCTGCATACCAAGCATTAGGAATTATTTCTATGACTAATAAATAATTCAAATTAAGTTGCATATATGTATGCATTATTAGGTGATTGCAATTTCAATATATTGCAGATTAAATTCAACTGAAATTTGTGCTGTGCTAACCACATCTCAGTGAATGTGCATAAAGATGTCAAGTTAATTTTTCAAGCTTTTTTCTCCTAAAATACGAGATTTTTTCTGTCACTACATTAGGTCTTAATTTACATACTGTTTCTGCTCTCTGTGTTTATTACTTTCTTTTTTGTTTATACGTCAACAATATTCATGCTTTCTATTTTTAACATAATATTCCTCCTAGTTTAAAAAGATGTCAACAGGCAAATATATATATTCAAGTACCTAAGCATGCTGTGCAGATCCTTTGCTAATAATAGGTGTATGATGTTTTTTTTTTCAAAGTAAAGAATTTATGCTTATTTATGTCAGAAATACAGTTAGCAGTACTATACATGTGCTAACTCAAAAAAAACATTTGTCATTTTTAATGAAGTAAATAAAGAAAATAACTGTAGCTAGGTCAATTTTTCCTGAATGTCATTGTTTTTCCTTTGAGGAAAAAAGGGGATTTTAGCCAGGTTTCTGGAGGAAATGAGCTTTCTGCTACCGTGCTGCCAGTGCATGTGTGTTTTAAATTTGACAGCAGCATAGCTGACTCAAAGATTGTTATATTCTTATATGTTTTATGAAAATATGCAGGCAGCAGAGGAAAAAGACATTAGAGACTCCCCAGGCAGCCGAATTCTTATCAATAGCCAATTATGGAAAAATCTTCAATAAGAGCTTGTACTTTCTTGGACACAAGAGTCAGTCAACCATGAGACAGAGCTCTATAGGAAACAAGCTTTTACTTGCTCCATCCTCATGGAGCTTCTTCTTTTTCATGCTTATGCAGTTTCCAGAAAATCTTGTCTTTGTAGTGCAGACCTGGCTTCAGTGCATAACAATTGTCAGTGTGTTGTAATGTTGAAAGGGCCCTTTGTCAAAAATAAGGTAGGCTGGATTTGTAGTTCAATAAAGGTTCCACTTTGATGTATCCTAAAAAGGGAGGAAGGGGGGAATTATCAACCTAAAATGCTGTACGTGCCTAACCAAAATATTAATGGTGTGAAGCTAGAAAACTAAAGCTGGGGTCTTGGATAGAAACAACAGTATAGCTTTTTTGTGTGAGTGTAGCCTATGACCTAGAATAACAGTAATTACATTGGTGTTTTAATTTAAGTGTTCCCAAATCTTCTAGGCTTTTTATCACCAGGATCCATCCCTGAGCCGGGTAAGCTCTGCTGGAATGCAGATAGTCTAGGGAATCCTACAGTTGGATTATCTTTACCAAGCACATCTGGGAAGGCTGGAGATGAGGAACTGGTAGATGAATAGTCATGGAAGCAACCACCAGATACCTGTGGGAACTCAGGGAGGCAGATGTCCATGGAGCTGCTACAGTGTGTTTTACAGTGGGTCCAGAGGTCCACTTCATCATCGCAGGCTCCACACAGACACAGCAAACTGTTTTGAGAAGTTGTCTCTTAGACAGTTGAGACCTGTGACCACAGGCCTGTGATGCCAGGCAGTGAGATACTCTGGGATGTGGAACTGGGAATAAGCTAAAAACCATGGCTTTGGAAGCCAGATGTAAAAATTCTCTTTCACTGGAATGCAAGGGAGACATTGCCATTGCTCTTGGCTCTCCTGTTCAGTGCCACCACAGGTTTGTTTGGAGGGCTGTGTTCTCCACTAGATGAGAACCTGTCTAACACTCCCAGTTCCAAGGGCTGAATCTACCTGGCTGCTTAACAAGGAGCTACAGCTGCATCCTGATCTGAATAACATCTTCAGTACTCTGTGCAGCTGCCCTTTGAATCCTCTCTGCATTTTTCCATTAATTAGATGTATTTATAAATACACGTCTCCTCGTAACACACTCAAAGCTGAGAGCTGATAAAATGTGGTTCGTTATATTCCTGCTGTGAAAAGGTAAAGGCCCAGTGAAAGCATTTTGCTATAAGGACAGCCACTGGCCTCAGCTGAAAGGTGTCCCAGCACATGTGCAAGGGTCACTCCAGGCACCCCTGGATGAAGGGCAGAGGAGCTGTACGGGGTTGGGATGAGCAGGGGCAGTTCCTCTGAGGTGAGGATGTTTCTTGCTTACACCTCCAGCTGGGGAATTAGTTTGCTTCTCCCTGGGTTTCTCAGGAAGATGCAAAGTGCAGCTGCCTCGGAGCATGGAAGCAGGTGCTGTATGTGGGGTTGGAGAAGCATTGGGCTGGCTAAATGCCTGCTGGGTGTAACAGCTGTGCTTGGTTCTGCTTCACAGGAAGGGAAAGGACTAGATAAGGCAGAATGAGCCCTTCGGAGGTTAATACTGTCTGAACCCCACAGTTCCACCTGAACTGGGATGAACGTAATGGTGTTCACTTTGAAGAGTATACAAGCATTAGCTGTGGCACGGAGGCACGCCTTGCTACCTCTCTTTGACTCCAAAATCTAAACTAGAAATTTTCTCAAGAGGAAGATGTCCCAGTATGGAAAATGGAAGTAAATTCTTCAAGGTTAAAAAGTTCTGTCTAAACTTTCACATTATTGCTCAGAAGAATTATTTTTGAAAGTTAATAAACCACATGCGTTCACCTCATATAGCTATTTCCCTCCCTAAACAAATTGCTTTTATTGTCAAAACTACAAATTGAGGCATTGTGATCAATACCGTCATTTTATGAGCTGTCAGTAAAGGGACTTGAAGATGCAGCTTTGCTTGATTGTCTAGGAATAAAGATTGATCAGCCCCGTTACTTCTTCTGTATAGATCCTCAGCTGATTCACATACAGTATACAAAGCACAGCACTAGCACCTCATCCCTCTTCAAAATCACATAGTCAATAGCTTTTCCTCTGTGCATTTCTGCAAGCACTTGAGTAGTACAACCCCAATTAATATGTTAAGAAGGGCAGAGAGGAGGAACATGTTTTGGTGTCGGGGTCTTTCCCTGACAGAAAAATGTGATTTTAATTCCAAACTTTTCTTGGTCCATTTCACAAAAAGCATGGAGCCAAAACTGTTAGCTTTTTCTCTTATGTGTTTTCGTTTATTGTTTTTTAAATGAAGACAAGAAGAAGAAGAATGCAAGATGATAACAAAGGACTGCTGGGCCACAGCAGCTGCTGGAGCTTGTGAGGCATTTTGGGACAGCCGTCAGTGTCGTGCTGTTCCCATTGCATCACTCAGAGGAGGCTGTTTTAAAGGAAAATGAAGTCCTTGTATACACCATTGTCAGAGAGTTTGCTGAACTTAATTTTATTTCCAATAAAAAAAAAGGAGTATTGGCTGAGCTGAGTTACTTTCATTGCATATATTCAGTTATGAAATATAGTTGCTATTTATAACATAGGTAAGTTAGCATGCTTGTGCATAATACAGCTCACACGGTGTCCACAACTTCTTTAGAGCTTAAGTTAGTTAAGAAATTATGTCTCAGCCACAGATTTGTAAACTGGGAGGGGTGGTGTGTGATAATCTTCCTGTTCTTTGTCTGTCTTATTAAAATTGTGAGCTCTTCAAGGCACAGATGTTTTATGACGTGATACTTGGATCTCGTAAAATAAGTGATTGATTTGTCTCTGTAGGTGCTACTCTCACCCAAAGAATCTGATCACCTGGGACTGGCTAAGTACGGATGAACGTTTAGGTAGATAAATAATAATTCACAAGGAAAACCAGAATGTTTAGGAAAGAAAACGACTGGTCAGATGTATAGGAGTAGTGCAGTGGGGTGTAGCACAGAATTTACTAGCAAAGAGTAGAGGAAAGGGCCTGGGACTGGGGCACTGGGCTTGGCTCTGCCGTGAGGATGTGGTGCTACAGCTGAGCTGAGCTAATGGCTGTGCCGACTCAAGGGGTGAGCACATTCCCTCCCCTCCTGCTTTTTCTTTGTGGCCTGACCTTACAGGGAGCTGCTTCAACCATCTAAACTGCCAGAAACCAACACTAGAGAAATATTAGAAATATTTTTAGTTCCCCAAAATGGCTTATTGAAAACCCCATGTGCATGCCAGAAGGAGGGGAGGAGCTGCAGGAGGTACCAAGAACAGCGAGTCAATGGGTATGGCCCTGCCAGCAGCGGCTGAAAGTTAGCAGCGTCACACTCGGCGTGACCTTAGACAAGTAATGATACATTCGTAGCTTAGTTTTATCACATGTAAGAGTGGGGACAATAATACTGTCTAGCTCCTAAGACTGAGGTGATAATATTAAGCATTACATGCTTAGTGTATATAAAAGCTTTTGAAGTCCTTGGATGGAAGGCTTATAAAACACAAATAGACAGATATAGTGGACGTCATTTTGTAGCAAATCTAACAGTCCTGCACTTAACTATTGGTTTTTACTGAATCTTTTCCTTAGGCACGTTAACTTTGCTTTTATAGTCTATCAGGAGGCACTGCATTTAGCTCTCCCCGTTCAAGGATCACTGACCTATAATCCTACTGAAATGGAGTGTAAAGCCCATGAAAATTTCACTGCATTTGCACTTAAGTGGCATATGGCCATGGTGTTAATTAAAAAAAAAGGGAAAAAAAGTGATAGTCCTCTAGTCTCCATGGAGACTAAGCATACTGAAAGGGATGGGAGCATAAAATATTTTCAATCTTAGGTTGAAAGGCAGAGATCAAAAGTTGTTCTGGTTAAAATGCTGTGCAGATGTCAACATGCCAAGCTGAATGATAAGGCGTTTTGCACAAATACTTTTCAAAATGGTTTGGATATGAGATGAAGAGGAAATTTCCTGTACCATTTCTAATGGGTTACTGGAATAGATCTTGATGTATATTGTCTGTGCCTTTGTCAAATTTCTACCAGAATGCATACACCAGAAAATATAATAGCCATCCTGGCAATAAGGAATTCTTGTTTTACAAGGTAACATTCAAATTCTTTTAGAGGATTATAAAAACCAAATAAAAGAAGATCCAGCAGAAATTGAGACGTTCCATGTGATTACGATGTCTGGCTTGTAAAGAAACCTATAAAATAAGCTTTCCCTTGCCTTAGGAATGGAAAATCGAGAAAGAGAACTACATGAAAAATATTTCCCAAAATGGAATAGCAAACTTGTTTTTGTTGATAGCTAGTAAATTTGGTTCAGTGCTATTTTTCAGTCATTTGGCAAACAGGAAGTCATATCTGGGGAGGGAAAAGATCATGTTACTGGTTAAATGTGGAATGGACGTCAGGAAAGAATCCACTTTGTAACTTTTTGTTCCCAGGTGAATATAAAAGAAACATATTGGTGACATCCAAATAGCATGTTTTGCACCACATTGGATTCTGCCATTGAAAAATCATTAATTTGACTTTTTCCATCTCAAATAGTCTCATCCTCTAGAATGATTGGCACATAATGTTTTAAGGTCAGAACTGTGACAGCTAAGTGGCTTGCTCTCCCTCTGAAAAGTAAACTGGTCCTTCTGTGAACAGCAGAACTTCAGAAACCTGGTTTGTTATGGATCTGTATCCTACATTTTTTCATCCTCATTTCCTTCTGCAGTGCTGCTAGTATTATACATTCCTAACATTCTTCTCCTTCCGAAATTCCTAGCTCCTTCTCATGTTTCCTCATTACAAGCAAAATAAGTGGGTAATATCTCTTGCTGAATTGGCACGGATGCTGTTGGGATGGGACTGACAGATAAATGAACTGACAATTTGCCTCCGTAAGATTATTTCCATGGGAAAAGCGGGTTAAAACAGAACAGAACCATCTGGCTGTTCTTGTTGCTTATGATTAGGAAAGTATATTGAGTCCTCTGTAGCTGCTAGTGGACAATGCTAGTTTCCTTTATTTTTTTTACCTATATGGGTCTGTTGCTACATGTTCTATAAATATGGCCAAAGATGTCTGTAAGTTTAGTAGACTGAGGGGAAAACAGAGAAGCAGAACTATTGGTTGTGATGTTTGTGCAGAAAAATCCTCCTTGCTGACTTTGGAGTACTCATTTATCGAACAAACATGGGAGGCAGTTGAGCATAAGCATGAAGGATTTTGTTGTCTTCTCTTTGGGTCTGTGAATTTGTGTGTCTTTTGGGTTTGTGAATTTGCTTGAACAAGGATTGCGAGACTGAATCTTATTACATTGCGATGGAGTTTTGTCAAAGATATAACCAAGCCAAGATTTCTTTATTAAATTATCTTGAGTATTATTTAAAAAAAAATAAAATCAAAAAAGGCCCTGCACTCTTGCTGCCTTTAGACTACAGCTGAACAATACATCTCTTTGGGAAGACAGGAAACAAAGAAAACACACACAAAATGCAAAAATATATTCAGTTCGGTATTGCTCTCTGCCTTGAAATTGGTTTCCTCTCTCAATAAACAACTGAACAGATGGAAAGGGTCTGAAACAAAGGGCAAACATTGCCTAACAAAAATGGCTAGTTCTTGTTATCTGGAGATTTTAAGTAAAAATAAATGAAAGACTGGCTTGCAACTTAATGAAATATGAATTTTTAAAAAAAATATGACATTTTTGAATTTTGTTTTATGAAATGTAGCAAACTTGAAATGAGAGAGGATATTTTATGATACAGCTGCTGGCACTACCAAAAATACAGATGGTTTTGATAACTGTTACAGTGTCTCAGCAGCCAATGCAGCTTTTTTCTTGTCGTGTTCTGTGGGGAAATTTATCTAATGGTCTGGTTTGCCTTGCCTGTTATTTTTGGTCCCTAGAGTCAAAACCAAGAGGTGATTCCCTAAGTGTCTTCATTTGCTTGGAATAATTAAGTAGCAAGCATTTTTGTCTGTCATGGATCCTGTTCTGTGTTTCTTTGACCCTGTAATTGCACTGGCATCGAGACATGGCTCAAATTTAGGGGCCAAGTTTTGCAAGCAACACTTTGGAAAGTAAGCCTTTATTTCCCAGAGGCTGAAGAAGTAAATCTACCTTTTTAATACCTTTTTATTTGTTAAGGTATTTATATTGAATCTGTTTATTCTTTCCTAACTCCCTTTAATAGAAAATAGACGTGTATTTAATTTAATAACAGCATCTGGGTCAAAGGAATTATTTCATGCCACCTCACAGTTAGTAGGAATTAAGATATTTAATTTTGAAGGCTATTGTGTATGCAGTGATTTCCCATTTCAAAAAGAATAATTAGTGCTATTGTTAAATTAATTGGGTTTATCTTTGGTCAGCTTTACATCCCAGAATGATTGAAGAAACAGAATAGTTTAAGTGTTTTCTTTACTTAATCATCACTATAGTAATGGCTGTTCAGTTTTGGCACACATAAAGTCTTTGGATCAATGATAGTCCAGTTGCTTTGATTTTTGTGATTAGCCTGATTTGAAAATGGGAACTGCATCTAGCATGCACCTGAAAAAATGTATATGCATTCAGCTTTTTTTGTGGCTTTAATCATACAGCCAAATTTTACTAAATTTAATTTAAACATTAAATATTGTTGCGTATAGGATAGATTCAAGTGGAATTTACTGTTAAAGTTAAAAACCCCAGGAAAACCTCGACTAGTTTATTATTTTTTTTTTAAATTGTGATTTTGGAATAGGAAAGAGTTGCCTACCCCTCCTCCCCCATCCCAAACCCCACCTAAACCACTGCTTCTGTGGAGATTAAGGCACAGAGCTTTTAAAAAATGCTTTACTGTGTTCACTTATAACATTAATTTGTTTGCCAAAGCTCTAGCTCTGACTGGGTGTTTAATTTTATTTAAAGGACAGTGTGAATAGCCTCCGGTGCTTAATTTAGAATTTATACAATTTCCCACTTCTCTTGGATAAATCCTAGTGAAGGAAACATCTTTTATAGGTAAGGAGAGTTGTGGTTTCCACTCCACTTGTAGTCATGTTTTATTTAGAACATTCTATTTCCTCTTCTCTTGGTGTAGTATCTAAATTCCTGGTCAGGCAATTAATTATATTAGATGCATTAGATTAAAACATTTTAACGTTTTTTGGTCAGAGGAACAACATTTAATGAATAAATTCAGTATACATCTTCTCACTGGGAGCTTTGTGCTCATTTTCTGCCGGTCCAAAATTGCAGGAGCTTTTGCAAGGTCTTGATGCAAATGTGCTGCTGCTGAAGGCACTTCCATTGTCACATTTCTATACATATTGGAAGCTCTTCAATGGCTCTGACGGTATATTTTTCTTGTTTTCTCCTGTTCCCTATCTGGTTTAAAGAACTTAGTACTGAATGAGCCACAATAAAATGTCAATTTGTAAAATGATATGTAAAGCACGTTGTGACTTACCGTGATGCTACTTATCCCTTGGGCAATAAGTTCACTCTCAGATCATCTCTTTTCTGGGGGCCACCAATAGCAGTTCCTTTGCCTTTTGGCTAGCAGAGTTGCATAGAAGGAACTAAACTACTTCTCTGCTGTGGAGAGTTGCTAAATGTCGTCTCAAGCAGTGGAGAGAAGCTGTACTCTTGAATCCGAGGGTTTGGGAATGCAGTTACCCAGCTGCATTGGAGTTTGGGAGTTCTTCGGGGAATGAGTGAAAGAGGAGGAAACAGAGGAGATAGGGAGATGTTACTGCTTTCGTTGCTTTGAAGAGAGTAAAATTTTATAAGAATTGAGGTGTTTATTATTTATTCCTTCTTCCCCCACCCCACTCCGCAACTGGCTTCCTGAAACAAGTAGCTCTCTCTAAAACCTAAGTAAAAAGAAGGATGTAACCCCGTGCTCTGGCACATGCCAGGGAACCGGGAATCAACACACCTGAGTTCCATTAGATGCTTTAGCCACTACCACTGCACATGATTGAGAAAAGTTATCACACAAATTAAAAAGCCGCATAATGAAAATGTGGGAGGGAGGATTAACCAGCAGTGACCTTTTTCTTGACAATGGGCATTGTCTCATTGCTCACACCTGAACAGAAATTTGAAACTTGCTTTGACTGGTCTGTTATATCCATATTGATTTTACAGTTTTCCTTACAATTAACAGATAAGGTGCTTTTCTACCTCCACTCAGCATGTTATTTATCCTTCCTAGACAAGGGTTATTACATGCTGTCTCTTTTTCAGGCAAAATCCAATAAATTTTCTGATCTCTGCTGTAAAACTGGGCCAAACGGATAGTGCAGAGGAGTCATCTGTCATGATTCCGTCTTAGTGTCTTGCAGGAAATGAGTAGCTAGGAAGAATATACCAAGGCTGAAAGATGGCATTTCCTTCTTTTAGCTTGACCTCAAAGAACCTGGTCTCAGCCAATAAAGTTTGTACGGTGAAATTCACAACTTCTTTCTCTCTGCCCAATTGTTTCATTTTAAAGAAACTGAAAACCCTACAAACTGTTTGGGATTCTGTTCTTTGTTTGAAATATTTTGTGGGCCTTTGGATGGAAAAACATATCACTTCAGCTAGCATTGCACCATTCATTTTGTTGCATTTCATTAGTATGCACATACTTAGTCCCCTCTTGATTACTCTTGCTGCAACACAAGAGGTGGTGGGAGACCAGTCAGTGAAACTAACATTCATCTTGTAGGCAATAGATAAAACTTTGGTAAAGCTAAAGAAATAAAAGTGAATGCCCTTCACAGAGCATCACAGACTGGTGTGGTTAGTCAAGAAGAGAGACTTCATTTTGCTCAAGTTTTAGAAGTGTGGATTTTGCATAATTACTATTCTCTTATCTTCACATCTTGACAACCTATTTCTATAAGGCTGACCTACAATGTACCTTATATCCCTTCCCTAGCTCCCCATTCCTGAAGTATTTATGTATAGTCTTAAATCTTACTGGCATCGGTAGGACTTGAACACTTCTTGAAATTCAGCGATGATACTTTCTTGAAATATTTATTTTAAATTAATCCATTTAAGGAGTGGATTTAAGAGCATGTTTTAAGTTTGGATTGGGGACAAATTGAAATAAGAACAAGTATGAGATGCGAGCTATGGTATCATGACTATGAGGACTTTATGTCAAGAGGTACTGATAAGGATCTCTAGCTAGAGTAGGTCATTGGACATCCGTTGCTTAATAGGATGACGCTAATTTACAGAAAAGGCTGGGTAAAATACCAGCTAAGTCAACAGGCTCCCCTAGATTTATGTATGCTTTGGATTGGACTGCAGCTGAGACTAGGGCCATTTGGGCAGGCAGCCTTGGAGCACTGAAATAATGTAGGGTCTTATAATAAAAAAGATAACGATTTTCTAAGGTGAGTAGTGATTTTGGTTGCATCAACTTTGTTTTTTCCAAATTAGGTACTGAACTGAGATCTGATTTTAAAAGATGCTTGAATGCTATCTTCTGGGGGCAGGGTGGTGGTGGAATAAAAAGTTCGGTCACAGTGTCCCTGGTCAGGCACATGAATCATTAGTTCCTTTAACAATCTTGACCAAACAGAATTGAAATCTTTCCCACTTTTCCGTGCTTTCTCCAGTTTCTCCTTTCATTGCTGTTCAGCAGTGGTGATACAGAACAGACAGAAGAAAATTTTCTCCCTATTTCTTATCTGGTTCCAGAGTGACCAATAGGAGATAAATCTGTCAAGTCTTAGACCAGACCACTATGGCAGACTTTCTCACTGAGGAATTAATACCTCTGGGATCACAGTAAGAAAGCGGATCAGTCAACTTCAAAGTTGCACAGTGACAGCTTTCTCAGCTCTTCTCAGAGGTTCCTGCTTGGCAGGTTACCTACAGCTGGTTCGAATTAGTGGACATAGGAGCTTTAAATGTATAAACATAGAAGCGGGGAAAAAAAAATCTTTTCCACAATTATTTAAAAACTAAGCAAGAAGAGATGTTGAATTGTGAAGGTCACCAGCACTGGCTGAAATCTTTGACAGCAATAGTTCCCCATCTCTGGGGATTAATGTATTTTAGATTCAAACTGATAGATAATGCTGCATTCAACATATTGGGGGTATTTGCAGTATTTTAATAGTAAGCTCAATAAGACAGGCATTTATTTCATAAAGAAAGTTTATGCCAGTCTGGTCTAACAGCCAAGTGAGCTGATTAAAGTTTGGCAGACCCTATTGACATTTTTAATAAAGAAATCACTACAGCAGCATTTTTCCTGCTTAAAGCAACAAGAGCAAGAGTAGTAAAGAAATAAAAGCTTTAGAGAGAGAAAGAAACTGTTGACAGCAGCTTTTAATCTCCTATGTTTAATCAGTAGTGCTCAGCTTTTGCCACCACTGTAACATATAAAACAATAATACTGGTAATATATTCATTATCCGTCATTTACTTGAGTGCCGGAAATTAGGAATGTGCAGAGGCTAATTCACACATAATGTTGAAAGAAGATGGACAGTCTATGGACAGTGCAATGCCACGGTTGCAATAAAATAATTCTATGGCAAATTTGTTCTAGACCTCCTAATTGGCCTATTGACTTAGATTTTCCAGTCTTATTCACGTTGCAGATTTCCCAGTGGGAGCTTCATAATTTGGATCCTTCATGTGTTAATTCCTGTGTAAACCATTGCTCAGAGTGTATTGCGCAAACCCTAATCCACAGCGGCTCTACAAAAATAGATCCTAACCTTAAAGCTTGCTTCTGAGCTCTGAAGGACCCCTGTCACCTCCAAGGTGACTAAACACAGGAATAGGAGGCCAGATATGAATACTGGAGTTGACTTTCACAATCTAGAGGTGAAAGGATACTTTATGTTCATACCTTTAGGTAAGTTAGACATCAAGGATCATTTAGTTAATCCATATTCTATTACAAGGAGAACTAGATTATTATATTAATTCTGAACCCATCTGAGGTTTTCCAGATATTTTATTACCGTGAGAAAAAAATTTACAAATCTTTAACAATAAAACATGCTTATCCAGAGTATTTTGATTGAATACTGTCATGATGTAAAGCCAATTGTTTACTTTGATAGCAAGGAAAGCATATAATATAGCAGAGGACTTGAATAACTCTCCAGTGGATCAGGAAATATGTCACCATGTGTTGCATCTGAAATTGTTTCTGAATTGTGGGCAGAGGATCTGTCTTGCATCTAGTTGAAATTCTGAAATGGAAACAGTTGATATCATAGGTTTATTTAAGTCTAAAAAGCAGAAATAAAGTGAAGATAAAAAACCAGCTAGCAGATTAAGTATACCTAAACAGATACTTTTACTATTGTAATTCCACCTTCAGTAACTGGTTTTTAGCACTGGACATTATTCAGTGTGATGATATTTAAAGGACCTAAAGTTTCAAAGGGGCTCAGAACCCATTGAATTAAAAGAGCTAAATATGAGTTTTAAAAGATATTCCCATGCCTGTTTTTATTGTTACCTACTTTGGGATAGCCATTGCTATGTTTATGTGGCTAACGAGGACATCTCATTTTGGCCACTTAGATTTTTAGAAGCTGTTTTTATGTTTTCTCTTAGATAGTTCTTCAGATTTTAAATGAATTCCTGGGAATGTTATGAAGTCATATCCTTATCCTCCTTAAAGCCTCACCTTAAACACTCTCCAAGCTCACTGCCAGCTTATGCAGCTTGTGGGTCTGTCTTAGACCCAGGCCTCTCACCCTGCCCTGTATCATCCCCCTGCTTCCCTCCATACCTGTGTACAGCCTTCCTCTGTTCTTTTATCATCCCATTGCAGGTTCCTGGGGCCTGGAAGCATCTGTTGCACTGCTTGCTACCCCACCTACTACAGTCTGGTGGCTGTATCATGTTCTGCATGACCTCTGCTGAAAAAAATTAATAATTAAGTATGTGAATGTCCACTACTACAGAACTGAGTTAAATATGTCACTTGGGCATCCTCCTGGGAGCACGTGTTGATGAGAATAATTTTATGAGCAACATTCATCAGATGCTTTGCACTGCTCCTAATTTTGCTGTAGAGAGTGACGGTATTTGATGTTAAATTTGGCTTTGGCTTTATTGTATTTATCCATCACTTATTAGGTCATCATTTTCCTTAAAATAAATGACATGAAAATGAAACACTGCAGAAGACAGACTAGGTTTTCAAATTATAGGAGTATTTATTGTCCCTTCCGTTCCATGTGTCTGTTTTCCCTTTACTCTAAAGCTGTATAGGGACCAAGGAAATGTGGAAAATAGCATATGAGTTCTCCAAAAGTCTGTCACCCACGTGATACTTATTACTTTCCAAGTGAACCCTTGGCTGTCTCTGCTGCTGCTGTATATTTATGATTGAAGAGTGCTTCAATCATTTCTAGGTAACTTCATAATAAAGTTGTTCTGACCAAATACTCTATATAATGGGCAAAGATTTATGTACCGCAGACGTGTATGCAGCAGACAGACAGAAGTAACCTTGAAAATCTTATCATTAAAATATATACCTTTTGGCAAATACCTATGCCAATAATGCTTAAAGAACTGGCAGATCTTATATTTGAAGTAATCTTTGCATATGCAGGTAGACCAATTTTCAGTGCCAGTGACTTCTTGCTTTGGATGAACTTTTGTACATGTGTTATGTGACAGTTTACATGAAAAAGTGATTTTTAATGTGTATGGTTTAGCACTCTCTAACACATCTCTTAGCTTGGAAATTGAGTTGTGTACAAAAGATGCAAAAATCAAATCTAAAAATATATCCAAGTGTCAGACGAAATTAAAATTCATGCTTCATTAAATGGGAACAGTACAAATAAAAGAGGTCTTGGTAGAAATAGAGATGCTTCCATTTAGCATTTTAGCAAACTGGGACTCTGGAGCCTCAAATCTCTTTATAAATGCCCATGGTGTTGAGTTAATGGCATTGAGCAGTAGGGTTAGCTCTTACTTTCAGTATAATTCCTAGTTTGCCAGAATACCTGATTTCACTTTTACAGCAGTCATTATCGCGGATCTTCAAACTGAATTTAGGCTTTATACATTCCCTTTATGTTGTATCATCCATCTTCTTCCTAAGAGTTAAAACATATGCCAGATGCTGTAGCACACCTGTGATTTGCAAACTGTTACTCTTGTGTGATATATAAAGTACAATTTTGGTCTGCCGGTGTGTATAATGTGAACATATACACAGCATCTGCATCTTCTGTGACTGGTTAGATTCAGTGTAAAAGTAGTGGCTTACACATACATGTCTGTGTTGAGTTTTTCTTACACTTTCATGTTTAGTACTCAGCCCTGCTTTAAAGAGGATTTCAGAGAAATAGCTTATTTTGTATCAAGTACTGAAAGCTTGTGCAGACTGGGAATCTTTGCTGTGGTCCCAACAGGTTCCTGAGCCCCGGAGCAGAAGTGCTGTAGCTAAATGTTCCACTCTGTCAATTTTGTGCTGTTTCAGCAGCGGAGATATCAGGAGGTCTGAGTACGTATCTGAGCTGAGGGCCATAGCTTCTTTAAAGTATAAAATCCAGCAGTGTGCTTTTTGAAATGGGCATGTTGACTTTTGACACAAAAGCATCGATTTCCTTCCTCCCCTTTGAGTTCAAGTTTTTACATTTCCTTGATTTCTGATATTTTGCAGATTTTTTTACAAATGAATGTGATGGTAGATAAGAGTAACTCAATGGTGAGAGTCAAAGACGAATGAGAGAGGAATACAGAGGAGGTTAGGAAAGGAAAAGGTGATAGGAGCATTCTGGCAGTGACATAAGGGACATCTGTACCAGATAACACAGGAAGAGATTTCAATCCTACAAGGGAATCATAAGGTTTTCTGTTCCTGTCTCTGTTACTTGCTAACCTTCACAACTCTGGTCAGAAGTCCATTAGTGTCTTTCCTTAAATCCGGGGGACTTTGGATCAAACCAGTTAACATAGTTCAACTGGAATACAAGTCCCAACTAAGCACAGCCAATGGAATGGACTTTCGACTTGGTGGTGGTAGCTCTCTGATTCCTCAGGAGAGCTTTGAGCCATGGTGTGGGCTTGGATGTACTTCATACCAAGTCTTTCTGTACCTGTTTATGCCACACGAGCCTGCCAGCTGCTGGGGTATAGGAGTTCTCTGTGAGGGGAGCTGCAAGGAACGATCATCTAAGGATTCTCTGTAAATTATAAACAGACTTGGAAAATTGGCTGTAAAATGTGGGAAAAGAAAATTGACTGTAAAAAGTGGTGACTGTAAGTGTCACCACTCTTCAGTGGTGAAAGGATATTTTAGCCCTCAGTGCATAGAGACGTCTGCTGGTGAGCAGGTGCTCTGGAGGCTGGAGAGCTTTCCTCTTCGACAACAGCTGTAATACCGTATTTTATTGCCTTGGTGAATTCCAATATGCATTGTCACTGTGCTTTGTGAAATATTGCAACTATCTGAGGCCAGGGCAAGTTTTCCACGGAAAATGATAATGTTCTTCTTGCTTTATTTTAATTAGTATTTTAGTGGAAGTGAGAAATTTGCTGATTTATGTAACTCTTTAAACCAGGGCAGGGCAGCAAACTTCAGAGTAATTTATTTCTTGACATATATATTGCAGTGATTTTGAACGTTTTTTGCAGCAGTTTGCAATCCTTTTCTGCAGAGCAAAATATTCACCTCAGACAGTGTAATTTCATGAAGTCATCACTGCTTTGTGAGCTTCATGGTTATTTGCTATTTTTGCAGCCTCATTTGGGAATTTTTACTATATGGCATCATGCAGACATGTTCATTTCTATCTTCTGTGCTGAGGTATTTATGCAGATTGTTTTAAGAATATGTTTTTAACCAGTTTAAGGAAAAAAGTCTTAATTTTAAATAATGATAATTATCTATGAGCTTTTTTCTGTATGCGAATATCTTCTATGAACAAAGATATAACTTGGCTTTTAGCAACTGGTAACAACAAAATATGAATCTTATCTAGTTTAGACCATTTCTAGACCACTGTATATTTTTCCTTACAAGTCATACTTCTAATACACTAATCAATCTAAATAGAAAAAGCAAATGGGTGTACTTTGTTGGGACATTGATCTAGAGCCTGAGAAAGCCAACAGACCTAAGTACAAATATATTCTACCGGCCAATACCACTCATAGTACTTCTGTGCTTAGAAGTTAAGTGAAACTCCAGGCATCTCCACTAAAGCCACTTGGAGAAGAATGTACTACTCTCTGCTCTATTGCCAAACTCTCAGGTACATCATCTTTATCTTAAAAGGTTTAACAGTTTTCCCTGAGCGCTGTTAATTCCTGTCCTTCGTACACATGCAGGGGAGTTAGGTGAAGGGTCTGCTTCTGTAGACAGGCAGACCGCCAGACTCCTGTCTGCAACTTCAGCAGCTTGAGTAACTATGTCTCTGCTAATACATACTGTCCATCCCACTGCTTGCACCTTGACACAGGCTGCCCAGGGAGGTTGTAGAGTCTCCTTCTCTGGAGATATTCAAAACCTACCTGGATGTGTTCCTGCCCAACCTGCTTTAGCTGAACCTGCTTCTGCAGCAGGATTGGACTAGATGATCTCCAAAGGTCACTTCCAACCCCTAGCATTCTGTGATTCTGTGACCCTGATAAATGAGGTATTAATATTTGAATAATAATTAAAAAAAAGTTACATATGTAGTTTGCAATGAACGTAAATTCTCATTGTCTTAACTAGACATTCAAATGCTCATGCTCAGCCATCTGCTTCAGCTTGGCCTCTCCTGACACTCCTTTAGCGTTTCTCACTGGGCTTTACTTACTCTTGTGGTTCTGTGTGGATGGAAACAGTTTTTATCATAAATCCTTTAAAAGATAAGGAGCTCAAAAGTGATCTTTATTAATTCCAAAGAAGATTGAAAACAGACAGCAAGTAAAGAAGGGCATGAGGGCATTTTACACATCATCAAAGCTGTGGCAGAGTGATGCTAAGGAATAGCTGATGAGAGAACATGGAAAATATTTAGTGTTCAGATACAATATTGGGTTTTAAACAGTCTTGAAATGTGAACGTCAGAGGAGGATCCAATTTCCCATGTCACTGTTGTTCTCATTGCAATAAAGATTTGGGGGCTCAACCAGGGACTTAATTGTGACGGACCCCTATGGGAAATAGAGACTAAGCTGGCTCAGTCCCAGATGGCATAATTGTCCCTTGAGATAAAAGGATACTTGAGTTAGTGCTGAATGTGTTAATGCTGAGACTAGAAACAGTGTAGGTATGTCAGTGCGATGCTAATTAATCTTTCTAGTTTCCCATTATGTATTTGCATTTCTGTTAAAACAGTGAGTCTCCCTTAATGTGGTTATCACCGTAACATCTTGGGCGGGTAGAGAGGTAGAAATGGGGAGATGAGGCCCAGAAAGACTCCATGATTTGTCCACTGTCACGGGAAATGTAGGATATATTGATTTATTAGCAGAATGATGTAGTGACTTAAAGACCTCGATATTGCTGATCTACAGATTCCTAGATTTAACTCCCCTTTTAAAACATTTCTGCTTTGAATAGTGAACCTCTAATATTAGCATTTCAGGAATCCATATTTATTGTTCAGTTCCTGGCTCTATTTTTATGGACAAAAACTGTTTTTGAAGTGTAAGGCAGTGGCCCCTACTACAGATAGAACTGAGAGGGATCTAATGAATAATATAATAGATTAATTTAAGCAATTATATTTTGAAATTGTAGACAAGAAATTAAGCATGTGATTTTAAATCAATTTTAAATGCAACATTCTAGAAAAAATATGCTTGTCGTTAGGGTGATGGAGACAGCAGAGACTAGTTAAAGGAAAATCTTGGTGTATCATAGAGTTGTTTGTTGCTCTGGAGTCTTCATCTTATATGCCCAATTGTCTCATTCTTCCATGATCCTTAGTGGGCTGCCACAAATGGGAAAACAGGAGGCATAGTTCCCTCTAGTGTACAGCTGCTGCAGGAGTTGAGCTGTAAACTGTTTTGCAGACTTCCTACCTGTTGTTTGTGAAAATGTGGTTATGTGGTACTCATTACATTTTCTAAAATTTGGCTTCAGCATCCTGTCCCCTCAATACATCAGCTGGTAGGAGCCTTCTCTGATGATGTCCTATTTCTATCATGATGGATTTTTACTGCTTACGAGGATAAATTTTCCCCAGTCTACCTCTGTTGGCTCTTATGAGTTTGGAAGATATTTGTCAATGCTTCCTTTCTCTCTCTCCTGTAATTGCAGTGTAACTGATGTTGGGCACTTTTTAATTTGCTTGTAGATTCTGGTAAAGACTGTATACATGGCACACTATTATTTCAGTATAGCTAAGATTTGTAGTAGTTACTAGTACAAATAATTTCACATTCTCACCTGGTAATGAGGATGCACTACTGGATCTGAATGCCTCCACACTTAGAGTATATTTCCCTGTGGCATTCATCTACCCCAGGAAATGAGAAACATTATTGTCCTTGTTTTAGAAGAGAGACTTGGATGTGTATTTTTATGATAGGAAACCTTCAGCAGTGTTGTAGGATTGAGAAATTCCCACTTCTTACCCAGCTGTTTGTATCCACACTGTGCTGGGACCAGCCTTTCTCCCCATGGTCCCGTTTCATGGACATACCGTGTTGAGCGCCCATTCAGTGAACTGACCCATGTTAAAAATAACCCTTTTTTGGCAACTTCCATTTTTGATTCACAAAGTAACAACTTTTATCATGACCCTATGCCTAGAGGCTCAGAGGAGCAGAAAGATTTTGGCCACAAGGTGCAGGACACACTAGGTTTGGCTGTGAGGTTGACCTAAATTTCCTCCCACCGATGCTTATCCCCAGGCTGCAGTCACGGTCCTCTCAGGATGGCTGGCACAACTCTGTGAGGCCGCAATGTGAAAGAAAAGGGGTACTGACAGTGATCATTTCAGTGAGCTGAGCTGAAAGGCAGCCCCAACATTGGCGTCTCTTGAAATGCCCCCCTGAGATGAGACAGACATTTAGGACTTCCAAGTCCTAGTCTAGAACACAATCACCAGCCTTACTGACTTAAGTAGGCTCAGCCTAGCTCCGGTGCGGTCACAGTCTTAGGCTTGTTACACACAACTCCAACATGAAAATGTGCTTAACCATAGGCATGTGTTTTTCCAAGAGGAGATAGGTTTAAGGATGTAATTTTAAACTGCTTTGTGCCTTAACCTCATCTTAAGTTGAAACTATTTACATGGCTTAAATACTTGCTTAAAATCTTTGCTGTCTTGGGGCTTTTCTGTGTAGCAAGCGGGAGAGAATTCGGCATCAGCTAATTTGTTGAAGTTGAGACGGGAGGTCCATGGCAGGACCTGGAGCAGAACCTGTTTCTGCTGAGTCAAATTCCTCTACTTAGACAAGGTTCCTCCTTCTTTATGGAGGCGAAAGCAAACTTAGCACCTTGTCACTGCAGAACGCTTACGATTCCTCTTTGCTGGCACATGAACAAGTCTAAAGAGTGAACACTTGACCTCCTTCCAGAGAGTGTTAACGGTAAAACTTTTTTTTCTACAGCCACAACAACAATTGGCATAGATTTGTAAGCACTTAGGCATCGCTTTGCCCTGGCAGTCGGTGAAGTCCTGCTGGGAAGCAGCAAATTCTTCTCTATTTGTCTTTTCCTTTTGGTTCCGCATCTGACCTGATTCTGGACATTAGCACCTGATGCCCACTTTGAACTGCAGAGGTTTCCTGCTGCCACTGTGTGGTGAGGGAGATACAGGTTAAGTGGACAGACTGCTTTGTCCCACTTGGCTTAAAAATGTGTCCAAAATTAAATCGCTGTATCAAAAAAACATTTTTTTGAAAGCTTAACTGTGCTTATGTAAAGGTTTTGCTTGTGTAAAATGTCATGAAAATCAAGTCTCCTATGGCATTACTGTGCTAAGAAAAGAGCGGTTTCTCATGTAGATTTGGCATTTCCTTGCTGTTCCTCCTGTGTAAAAAGAAAAAACAACCAAAAACCTCCATGAACAAACCCAAAACCCCAGTGTACTTTATTGAGGGCAGTACTATAAATTAAAAATACCTCTGCAACTTTAAGGCTCGTGGCTGGCAACCAGTTAACATTTTTTTGTGGTTCATGAGAAAGATTGGATCTCGGGTTGCAATTGTCTGTCTTAATACTCCACATTGTAGTAGGTATTAATGTGTAATTGCATTTTGGACGCAAAAATGAAGATGTAATTTACAGGGCTGTGTCATTTACTAATTTCTTGCTTAATGACAGTAGCCTGGGCTACTCTGACAGAAGGTACACACACTGCTGAGCGAGCTGCTCTTCTAACAGTGCCCTCATTATACAGAAACTCTGCAGAAGCCCAGCTATGAAGAAGGTTTCATTGAGGGTTTGTAAAAAGGTTGTGTGTAACCTGCTACCATCCTGGATTTTTACTGTCCATTTCAGTCTCCTGGCGATTGTTTTATAAGTTTCATTCTATGAGTAACCGAGAGCAGTGTCTCTTTTGGGGATATTTTCCTCAACAGTTAAGCACTGAGAATAATGTTCCCTCTGGGTAGTCTCAGCAGTCTGTTTGGGAGCATCACATTGCTTCCTTGCAGGGATATAGGAAAGAAAATAGTTGCACAGCAGGGAATGTGCCACATGTGATGGTGTTATTTCAAAAGAGGCTTGAGGAAGATTGATCTCGAGTTTCACCCACAAGGTGAAAGTAATTCCTCTTATAAAAGAAGGACAACTCCACAATAGGATTGCTCATAAAAGAATCTGCATTCCCTCTGTGTGTATGGGTGTGTCATGCTGCTTAATTGTCATTCAAAATTGAGCTTGCCCTGCTCATATCCTTTCACATAAGACGTTTATTAACTTAGTTTATTAAAGAGAGAGGGCATAGAAAAAATACGTGCCCCGTCCATTTACAACAAACCACCTGCAGGCTCGCATACCTACTGTGGAACTCCTGAGAACGCGTCCATTTACAACAAACCACCTGCAGGCTCACATACCTGCTGTGGGTCTCCTGAATAACAGATCCTGTCTTGGAGGAAGATCAACACCACTAACAAAAGCTTCTACTCTGTGGCAAATATCGCACTTATTTTTTCAGGATATGGCAAAAAGCCATCCTGGAGTGGAGCATGCCGTGGGACATCTTACGTGCCTAAATGTAATGTTGCTCTTTGCTGTTACATGAATTCTTCTCTATCATTCTTCAAACTATCAGACTATTTTTAAGATATTGCACTTAACAGTGAATTCCTTACCATCAGGAACTTTTACCTTGATATCAGTCCCCCTGGAAATGCTTGGAAAAAAACAACCCCCACATGTTCTGTGCCTAGAATGATTAAGTTTAGAAGCTCGGGGCTTTTGAAGGCCCCTGTATGTAACAGGACTGCCTTACAAAAGACATCTCAACATGAGGACTTTGTCCTCTGTGGAGAGGTTTTTGATTGCTCTCAGTGTTTGACAGGGAGAAGTGTCAGGGCACTGCAGGTTTTGGAGGAGCAGACTTTATCCAACAAAACAGAACTTCTGTGACTCATGCTCAGTATACACTGGTGTGACACAGAGCGCTCTGTAGGTACCTGTGCCTCACTGAGGTTTGACATCTATCCATACGGGGGGCAAATCTTGCAAGAACCTGTTGCAAACAACTGAACAGGTCACCAAATGTGCATAGACCAAGCAAAGGTCATGTCACATAAATGTGTCATGTGCTGGTATTTTCCTGGTTGCCATTTAGTTCATATAATTTATGGTGATGTTACATGTTGTGCTAGTAATAAAAAAATCATGCATTTTTATAGTAATAAGTGAATCTTAAAAGACACTTCAGCTCAGTGTTTGCAGTTTGACATAGGCTGAGAGGCCAAGACATCAGGCGCATTATGAGCTTTACACAGGGTGCCGTTTAGCACAGCACAGTTCAGCAATGTTTCACTATCCGTTAATAAAATCTGAAGGTTACACATTGTTTTCGTGATGTCAGTGACAATTTACCACCACAAATTATTGAAAGTGATAATTCAGTGGAGTGATTTATCTACAGTGTGCTCTTGTGTTCAGGGAGGGAGAGCGTAGCTCTCATGTTGTTTAGCTGCTGGCACAAAATGACTAGCAATTGTCAGAAAGCATTCATTTTTCTCTCTTGACATTTCCTCCTAGCAACATGTAGTATATACATTTCCTATAAATTATAAGGCCTTTTTTTTCCATTCCCCTTCAAATTCTTTGTGAGGCAACAGCAAAATATTAAGTACAGGGAAAAGTACGCACAAGCATGGAGCAGGCGTATGACCCCCAAGGCCGGCAGCGGAATTCCTTCTGCAAACCCCCAAGCAATGTTTCAAAGGCATTCAGATTTAACTCTCATCTGTTCTTACCAGCAGCTCTGAAGGGGATTAAAGAGCCTCTAAGAGTTTTGCAATAGCTCTTGAGAAGCTAAGAGCATACAAAAATCAAGCCTTGAAGCCGAAACAAATAGCATTTCTTATACCTGAATGGTTTTAGAATTGGTGTAATTTACAAGGGAAAAATAGAAAAGTGAAGGCAAGAATGTTAATAGATTTCACAGTATTTTTTAGCATGAAATTATATAAAAAATTGAAGTCAAAGGTGTTTATATGTTCATATATGTTCATGTATGTATGTATGTAAACCTTGCATTCTTTAAACTTGAGTGTGCAGCTGGTGATTTACGGAGTTGGGTAAGTGAAGGATGAGGTTTCAGCTTAAGGTTGTAATTTAAAATCAGTTCCAGATATCATTATTCTTTGCTTTCTAAGGTACCAATACTGTGTTGGGTGCTTTTAAAATATTCTGAACTATGAGGATGTCACAGATTGAAATCTAGACAGACAACTGAATTGGGTTTAGTGGGAAAGGGGAGGATTGGTACAGAGTTTATATATACAAGCTGAGTCACATTGTTTCACAGCATGGCAGAATAGTCTCTGAAAAAGACTTTGCTGAAGACAGGATAGGTCACTATACATTAGAGCTGTATGATGAGCACACTTTGTGGTTTAGCTACACCAGCCCCCGCAGCGGAAATTACTCAGAAATGGATTCCATTTTGTCAAGATAAATATTTGAGGTGGGCATGGGACAAGAAGATTTTAATAAATGTTGTAGCTGGATCCCAAATATATCCACCCATCCTTGCTAACAGTGTCACTAAAAATCAGTGCTATCTTTCAGCAGCTTTTCCATCATGAATGCAGCCTATTCTGCTGCAGAGTGTGTCCTAGAGGCTAAAGAAACCACCTGAGTATACTAGTCCTGGCAGGTGCACTTTCCTGGTCAGTTCTGGAATGTCTTTGACTATGTGTAGGGAGAATCTTCAGATAAAGCAGTATAAAGAGAATTCTCCAAATCACGTTTACCTATTCATGGTTTCACATGCCAGGCAGCCCCCAGCTACCCTGTCTGCTGTAGTAGAGATGACACTGTGTAGAAGAGAATGGGATCATCATAGCAGAGACCTTGGGTTGTTTTTTGGACTTTCTCAAGAGTAAATGGACTGTAGTGAGTAAAGGTTACCTGCAAGGGCACCATGTGTTGTGTATTATGAGCAATCTGTGTTGTGTCTTATGAGCAATCCAGAACTTAGTATTCCTGTTCCCCACAATCTTGTTACAGTCCAAAAACTTAGGTGCACTGTAAGCTTTTTGGGCAGCAACTGGCACTTTTCAACAGTATTGGATCTTTTAGCCTGTGATGAGCGTACAAAGAAGCTGTAAGGAAACTGCCACTGGACAGTATGCCTTGAGCATCTTCCAGGCTATGGCCTTACAAAAGTAGGTCATATACATGAACTGTATGTTTCCAGCTTACAGTCAGCCTCAGACTCCAGTCTGGCTCAGACTACAGTGGAAAATTATTTTGACGCTATAGATCTTCCTCATCAGCAACCTGTATAATGCAGAACTTTAGGATGTAGCAGCTGTATCCAGAAAAGTGGTAGCCTCAGAGAACAGTGGGTGTGTGTTGTTCTCTGAGTGCCCTTGAGTGCAGTAGGAAGAAATTCACTTCGCAAAGGCTTGGTCTAAGCTTGCCCCAAGGTACAATACAACAAGGGTTAAAGACAAAAGCATTCTGGAGGACAGAAAGGCTTACCAGATGGGATACTTACCCTCTAGAATTTCAGTTGAAATGTATCCCTGGTTCCTAGATGAAATAGGATTGCTTAAGTCGGCTCCACTCCTCAGACAGAAGAATTATCAAAGTTCTTATATAAAATTTATTTCTTTTTAGACTTTCTTTTGTATCTGCATGTCTGAATATGTTATTTCTTTTGACATCTTATGCTAGAGCTAACATTTTATCATTCCAGAAGAATCCAGTATTTTTAGGCTTTTGAACAAGGATTACTAGTTTGTGTTGTAAAAGGAACAAAGAAGAAGAAAAAACTCAACAGTCATACTCAACAGACTTCTCTCTAAGGAAGGGCCACCCAGCTGGAATGCTTGTGGCAGAACATCTGGTGGATAGGTTGATCCCAGCTTAAAACAGGGTCTGAAAACATTTCCAATGTTCGTGCTAGAAATTGAAAGACAGATACAAGATGAAAATACTACAATGATTATGGTAACTCCTCTGATGTTTCATTAAAACATTTTAAAGCATTGTCTTGATCTAAATGTTGAGGTCTCCTAACACCATCTTATTTCCTTTTTTCACACATACATAAGTGGTGGTTGCATAACACTTGGCTAACAATTTCTCTCACCTCTCACTGCACTAGACTTGAAGGAAATTGCTCTTTAAAATTGAAAGTGTCAAAGGTTGTAAAATCGCCCTCTGAAGGTCCTAATGCTCAGTAAGCCACTCAGCTCATGTACTGTATTTTGACCTCCTTTTTATGTATTTGTGATCCCGGATACAACAGCAGTTGAACCCTGCTGGAGCTGCTATCTCCTTTGTCTGAAGTCTGTGATCAAATACAAGTACTTTCTGCTGCATTATGAGCTTCTCATCGATACCATGTTTCTTTACCCTTTTTTCTTCCTTTAATATTCTACTCTGTCAAAATATTAAACCAACATTTATTTAGTGTAATTTATTTATGTCCATTTAAAATCAAGTTTTCCCTAAGTATGACTTGGTGTGCCTTTATCTGGGTTTATTTTTCTCTAAGCTATGTGTGTGGTTTTTTCAGCAGAAGCTAGCAGAAAACAGTTGTTTAGGCCACAAAGGGATTTTCTTGTCTGTTTTCACTAACTTTTCTATACTGTGCACTGGTAACTTGTGGAAGTTCCCAAACAGGGCTCTTAACATCATCATCAGAGGTTGTAAAGGAAGGCAACTTCCCATCTGCCTGTCCTGTGCAGTGTCACGCATTCTCTTTGTGAAAGAGATTTAATCCTTTCAAGTAGTGGTGCCACCTCAGCAGGTCAGTCTCATTCCAAATGTACTATGCACTCAGTGCTGACTGTGATATTTCAAATTGAGCTGGGTGGATATAGGAGATTTTCCCCCTCTTAGAGAAAAGGTTCTTGCTCGTTTTATGTGCTTTTAGTAGATACACCATCGGTTACACCTTGAATGGAAGTGTAGATACTATACAATAGCAGTATCCTGCATTTTGATCTGTTAAGCTATATATACAACTCGTAGCCTGAAGTCTTGGATGCTGGTGTATTTTATAGAAGTACTTGCTTAAAATCTAAGCCTTTTAAAAATCCTATTTGCCTGCTGTAGTAAGTACGCTTGAGTTGCAGATTTCAGTGGAAATTATCTTGATAGATAAGAGATCCAGGCAGAAGCACAGAAAATCAGCAGACTCTCTGGGCCACCTGAGTTCTTCATAGAATGGAGTGAAACTTGATTTTCTCCTGATTTCAGTCCAGATCTCTTGTCAACTATTGCAAGTAGTAATGAAGAACAAGGTGGTTTTATGCATTCTACAGTAATTTTTGAAGCTAGAGACAATTTCCTTTCTGTGTTCATGTAACATAAAGGGCCTTTTTTGAAACATTTGTTAGGAATTGGGAAGAAACATCACTATGTCAGTAAATGAACCAAGAGATCAGGAGACATGAGATAACAGCTGAGTACCTTAATAGCCAGCCTGCGGTATTAATTTCTGCTCTTCTTCCTGGTCTTTCAAGCTGTATCTATCCTACTTTCAGTTGATAGAGGTAAGTTGTGTCGGAGATTGTTGTGTTAACCCAGTCATATAGATATTTCAATCATCTAAGGCTGTAGAATGAAGAGTCCAGCTGATAGTTTCACCTTTCACGTTGTTTCCCAGCACCTACAGAGAGCCCTGCAGCATTTGGAAGTGCTGACTGGTTTTAGCACAAACCTGACAGAGTTTGGGAGCTTCAGGAAGGTTTCTGACTGTTCCTTCTTCCACTTGGACAAAAAGTTGCTGCAAAATTTTAGAAAAGCCTTCTGGTAGAAAAGACATCTCGAAAGGAGAGAAGAGTTGCTGGTAGGGGAAAGGATAATCTTACAAAGAAGTCACAATAGCTTTATGCCAGAATGCCTCCACTAATCTCCAGTGGGTCCCTTCCTCACTTAAAGCAGGCAGGAAAACTTCCAAAAACATTTTTTTTGAAGTAATGCATGTTTTTGCAAACTAATAGTTAATTAACATTCAGGTATTGAAGTAATGCATGTTTTTGCAAACTAATAATTAAGGACAGAAGATGAAGGGAGGAGATGTATGGAATTGTAATGATGTATGGTTTATGTCTGGAAATGACCCAAGGATATTGGGTCATAATATGAAGAACTGGATGGAATCACAGGCCTGAGACCTGCTTTTCCTTAGGGTGACAGTGTGCTCAAACCTCATCCCTAATGCCAGTGCAGCATGGTCTGATGGATATGACAATAGTCCAGGGAGTCAAGACTATTACAGTGGAAACTGCATCCTCGTTGAAATGGTAGATTTCCCATTTATTTCAGCCGAGGACTGGGGTTTACCTCTTTTTCTTCCTCATCTAGTAATCCGCTCTGGCACCTCTATTCCGTCGGATGGATTGCTGTGCAGGCTGCCAGCCCAGCAGCAGTTCAAGCTGATGGATCGGCACAGCACCACGCAGAGCTACTGGCCTCTGTCTCCAATATAAGAGAGGGGTACGAGTGAGGTGCCAGGCAGGGCTCCCTCCCGTGCCTGTGCTGCTTCTACCCCTGGAGACAGACCCTCACCAGTAGCTCAGGGTGTATGTGCTCCACTGCGGGCTGCAGAGCTCTCAAAAATCGTCTTACTCAAGTCGCTGCTTTCTGTGTTTTCTGGTTTCTGTAATGTGTGACATGCCTGTTGCTATCCCTGCATCTTCATAAAATTCTTTAAGATCTTTTAATAAAAGAGACTAGAGGACCTCAGTGTTGTGGTTATCATTACAACTATCAAAACATATTATCTAAAAACAAATTTCAAACTCATATGTCAAGGTCTGTAAACATACGGGTAGAATCTCAATTTTCTACATTATTGCTAACTTGTTTTTTTTCCCCTCTTTGTCTGTCTCCCCCCTCCAGTGTTTGAAATAAGAATTGCCTCTGCAAAATGCAGGGATAAGACTGCAGCTGGCATGTATGAAGATTTCTTTTGCTCCCACAGTGGGGTGTATAATTGACAGTAATGGCTGTAAAATCCAGAGCTCAGGGGCTAGGGTTTTTTTCAAGCCATCACTCTGGAAAATACAGGGTTTGATCAATGGCTGAGAATTTCAGACTGGTATTAATAAACACAGAATGTTAAAGATCTGCTTTAATAATAAATAATCTAATTCAGTTTATAATCCTAACTGTTGTTTAAAAAGAAATAAGAGTAATAATGAAAACAAATTACCCTTGATTTAAATATTAATCTTATATGGTAATTGTTCCTGAATAAATATTTCAGTTGCAGAGAGTGGATTGTATTGTCAAACATTGGAAACTGTGCTGTGACTGAATTCAGTGTCCTGTATTTACGTTTCGTAAAGAAGAGCTGAAACGCTTTGAAAGCTTTCTTCTGCTCTGCCTGTTCTGTGTGTGTCACTGCGTATTACGGCGTGCCGCCGTGAGTGATGTATGCTAACTGAAGGGAGGAAAGGACGGTGAATTGGCACAGACTCCTCGCTGGGGTTGCTTCAGCCAGATCAAAATGATATATATCTTCATAAAGCCAGCAGCATTCACAGCACTGGGGGCTTTGTATTGTCGAGGAATGTGAAGCACAGCTAAAAATTCGCTCTGTTGTAGTTTTAGGAGGAGCTGGCGTAGCTGATACTGGAAGTTAGTGCTACTAACCTAACCTACTTATAAAATTATGTGCTACTGAACTTTTCTTCTTTAAATAGAAAACTTAGGTCTCCGATCGTTTAGAAAACTGCATCATCAGATATTTCTTTTATTTTTATCATTTCTCTTTCCTTACCTAATCTTGTGAAACTTCACTGCATTGGTGCAGACCAGAATTACCACCTAAAATGTCCCCAGATTTGAAGGGCTTCAAAACAAACTAATGGAAGACTTAATATCTTTAAAATAAAGACTGACAAGAAGACCGTTTTTCCAGTGACATATTGTACATTTGAATGCAATGGAGTGAAATAATTTGGCTAGAAAAGAACTCAGTCTTTGAAATCTTAACTCTGTTTTTATGAACTACCATGGGCTTTGCAGCTCGTGGAGACTAGGAAGGTGTGATATAGAAAAACTGACCATTCTTCAAGGTAATCCTCTCTGATGGATGTACTGCAAACAAGCCTAATCTATTAATGTAAAAGGATGAGGTTCTGCTTTTGTAGCATCTCAGTGATGAAGACTTGTTTTTTTGAAAATCCTGATTTAGCCCTGAACTCTTCTTTCTGGCCTGTTATGAAGAATTTTCACTGACAAACTTCAAAGCCCTGAATAACTTGCACAGGGTCGCTCACCAAAGGAGTGACAGAGCCAGGCATCTCATGTGCTCTCAGTTCAGTGCTTTATGTCAACAGCAATGTTTCATGACTCTGAGGCTGCTCCTGTTGTATCCCTGCTTGGGAAGGGTCCCACTGCCATGGGATCCACTTAATTCAGTCTGCTTCTGGTGCTGAATTTCATCTGGAACTTCAGCAGTGATATAAGATAAGTGGAGGTTTCTCTTTCCATCAGCTATGTATTTGGCTGTATTTTGCGAGACAGATGAGAAGAGCAAAGGATAAGTAGATTTTCAACGTAGGACTTTCTGAAAATAGGAGCACACTTTAATTTACAGTCATCAGTACTGATGGAGCTGTCACTATTTTCATACCTGTGGGAGAAATGTCTGCTATGCAACTGGTAACTCCTTCAATTCTCTTCACAAATGGCTTCCAAGTTGTTTCTACTTCATCTTTTCTCCACACAATTCATCTGCCCACTTCTCACATTTATGTAAAAACTTCGGCATCAATCCTTGACTGTTTCGTATTTGACAATATTTTTTTCCTTAGCATTGATAAAATGTGCACCAGAGATTTAGATATGGATTTGCTCCTTCTTGTTTTATATGTCCACAAAATTTGCAAAACATGATGCTTCTTTTGTGAACAGTGGGAATTCTAGATTGTTAAATATGGAAATAAGAAATAGAGAAATAATTGGTAGCTCTTTTTCTTTTGGAATTGTCACAGAGAAATACGATGGATTCATGTTTTTACAAGACCAGAATTTACAGTTTCAGAATTACTGCTATTCATTTTGTGTCCTAGGCTGCTGTGATATAGAAAATACTCATATTGCCTTTTAAATTTACATTAGCCATGCTAATCATAGTATGCAACCCATCGGATACCGAGTGTACTCTACACTGAGAAGCTTAGTAGTGAAGAGAAAGACTCATCTGTTCATGATAACATCATGAGCTATAGTTTACTGCTTTCCTTATATCGTCAGGGTGTCTGGGAGCAAAAGTGTAGGTCATGCTCTTAATTATGTGGGAGACCTGTTTCAAGGGTTCTCTATTCCTACAGGGGTCATTTTCATGCAGCGTTGAACAAAGGTCAGGAGTAATTCTCTCCACGTATAATTTGGTGAATTTAGTGAGTTGTACTGGTGATTTTTCTGATAAATGAGAGCCTAGCTCAGCAGAGTATTAAAATTCATTCCTATTTAGCAAAGTACTTACACATATGCTTAACTTAATCTCAAATGAGATTGAGTCAGAGAAGACTCAAAGAGCTTGCTTCAGTGGTTTGCTGAGCACGGGTCAACTTCTGAACTGGAACTTTACAGAAAATCAGAGAGCTGTAGAAGTTAAGGCTTATTTCAGTGAGCAGCCAAAAGATAGAAGCCTGGTTTCTATGTGTTTGCTTCTTAGGAATGAATGGATGCATGGATTCTTAGGGAGTGTACTGCATCCTTTCTGTCAGAGGGATTAATCACTTGGTCTCTTCTCTTCTGCTGCTTCCTGCTTCCAAAAAGCCCAATAATTCTTAACCTCTGTCCTTCTGACTAGTTTTGTTGAAATTGGTCTAATGTTACTGGAGAGAATGACAGACATGCAGATATACTGATTGCATAATCCCTTTTTTATTAAGGAACTAGGCAAAAAAGGCTTGTTGCAGGCATATCTGCCACCGCAAAAAAAGTTCTTTCTAAGCATTTTATCCTATCTAATTTTAAACCATTTATCTGCCATTTCCTTTTGAGACTCTTCCACCGTCCCTTTGCTTTGAATTTGGTCCATATTTCCTGTTGTTTCTAATTATACTCTCCTGCCTACCTGCTTTAGCAATTTTCTCTCCTTGACACTTAAATCCTTGAAATATGTTGGAAAGTTAGCACTTTCTGTTTCTTCTGCCTTTTAAACCTCACCTACTGATTTTTTTTCAGAAAATCACCAACCTACCTTCTGCTCTTCTTGATGTTACTTCAAGTATTGCACATTCAGGCCCTCTGAAAATCTGGCAGATTATTTCTATTACTGTTTTTAGAAAAACTTGTCCATGTCCTTCAATCTTGTGGCTATTATTTGTACCTAATCTTGCTGTACAATGAAAGCATAACTAAAGTCAAGCGGCTTGAGTAAAGCAAAAGGAAAACCATGCCTAAAAAGCTGCTTATATTCATAGACTGTAGTGATAATTTTAGCAGTGCTATGTTTTAATTCTTCATGTCATTTAGTTGCTTTTATTACTCATAACAGCCGTCTGTTGGATTTTGCCACACATATTCCAAGAATCCTGCTAGTTATGAGGTTTGAAGTATGTGGTCTATCCGAATTTTCCATCTTGCTTGCTTGGAGGAGATATTTTAAGTCTATATTTCTTGATGATTGTGTGTTTCAATTAATACACCCTTGAGGATTTTCCGTTGCAGTGAAAGAATAGTAGTGTGTGTATTTGCAATGGTTTCATGTTAGCCTTGCAAAGAAAGAGAGTTTACTTTCAATTAAGATGTTAAAGACTCAAAATTGTACTTTGAAACTGTAATGCAGTAGAAGTAAGAGTATAAAAGAAAGAAAAGTCAATAATTCAAGCAATCTATTATTTAGGTGTCTGCCCTGCTTGTGTTTTGATACACAACTTTTTCACTTCTGATCTCATTGTCATCTTCTTGTGAAGCTCTGCTATTCATGGAGGGAAATCTGATTCAGAAATTTCTATAAGGGTGGCAAATTTTGCAGTGCCTCTGAGTAGAAATTGATCTTCTATTACTGCTTTTCCCCGTTATGTGAATGATTTATGAACCTGTTGAAACTATTAATGATTACTAGCATTACTGATTCATAATTATAATAATTCAGGTCTTTCTTACCTTACCTTCAGTTCAATAAAATCAGTATGTCTTTTTGAAAAGCTAGATGTACAGCTTTCAGCAGTCAGTTATAAAGACTTCTAAGTATGGTCCTGAGATTCTTATAGGTAGAAGCAATGCAATTTGTACTGCTGCCCAGCCCCCAGAGCTGGTGGTTGTTTCCCACAGAATTTTCTTTTAAGATCCCAGATTAGTATCTTCAAACATTTCAATAAAAGTGGCTTTAAAGCCCAAATTGCATTAGATGGAAGATTGCCACATAGTAAGGAAACTTTTGTGACGCGAGATGTCCATCGCATAAGCTGATGGCATGAGATCCTCACTCTCGTTAGGTGGTATTTCTTGTTCACACCGACATGTTTCCTGAGTATTTAATGAAGCATTTCCCTAATTCATGATATGTCTGTTTTTCTCTATCCTTCAGTTTTCCAGTGATTAGTTTGGTCATGTTATCATTTTCACTGAAAGGGTACTTTACTTTTGGAAATGGTAAACAGTTGTAGTTGCATTCTGACACAGTGTATTGAGATAAGGTAGTCAGAACCTGTCGTTTCTCAGCCTGCCTACTTAGGTCAATGAATATTTAAAGTCCTCTTAAGTTCATCTGTAGAAATGTAATTATTTTGTTTACAGCTATATTGGGGTAGGGAAGGAGTTGTTTGGCTGGAGGTGATTTGAGGACAGAGAAACACGAAAGGAATAATTTTGAATGAGGGAGCTATTAACAGCCATTACGTGTTTCCAGAAGGTCTGCAGAGTTACTTAATGTTTTTCTATGAGCACGTGTTGTAGGAAGTGGAGCTGCATTTGGCCATACTGTCCATTTCAATGTCTGCAGTATGCTATGGTCTGTTTTCTCTGAGCAACGGCACATAGAAGGCTTCAGTTCCAGCCAGGGTGGCTCCTCTGACTGCTTTAACCATTAGAATAATCAGGTTTGGAAGAGCCTTTCAGGGAAAAAGCGATTTAAAATCCCTAAGTACTTTTAAAATGGAGCTTGATAAGTTTATGAAGAGATTATATGATGTGGTGGTAGCAATAGCAGGTGACTTTCCATATAGACCAAGGTCTTGTCCAGACCAGCACATAAATGCAGCTCTGTCTTCCTTCCTGTGCTGAAAATTTTTCATCTAGAATGAACGTTCATAGCTTTCATATGGACAGCTGGTCTTTGTGTTTGCTTTAGCAGTCCCTGGACCATTTGCATAAATAAGATTAGGATTACTTAATAAACAATTGCTGATGGCCAGATAGAAAAGATAGACCTCATCAAAGGATGGTGACTGGTGCACTGATGTATATATCAGTGCAAGTTGTACCTGTTATCTATCCTGGGGTTAGTTTTCAGGTCTTGGTACACCTTCTGTTATAGAATTCTGTGCAGCATAATAGTCAGAGTCATAATGTGCCCTTGCTATTTTTTTCGTTGTAACTCCTCAGAGAGTACCCAAGGACTGCCCGGATATACATGTCCCCTTATATCTCACCAATCCTTCTGAGCTCAGGTGCACCTCAGCATCAGGCTCTGAGTGGTGAAAAGTCAAGTGCGTCAACACGGGATGTAATGAGACCCAAAATTATGACACTGCTTGACTTAATGGAACAGTTCATGTTAATGGGAACATGAGTTCTGTGAGCTTTTGAACTCACACAATTTTTAATGTCACAAGTACATCAAAAACTGTGATTTGATTTGACAGGGCCTAGGACTCAGCTGCAGACCTGTATCATCATCCTGTCTGTATGATTTCATCATGGCTATCAGATTATCCCAAGGTGTGCAGGGGGGAAACATCTGCTCAAATACTGAAACTGTACCAGGGCTGGAGCAGGGAAGGGATACTGTACCTTTATCATTACAGCCAAAGTAATTTAATGAGTGTACCTCTTAGCCTACCACGTCAAGGTTGAAATTTGTTGATAAAGCAAACCAAATGCACATACTGCAGTGATTTTCCGGAGATATCTGTTCCATACTGTCAACTTTAACATGTATAATATATGAAACAGAGGTCAGTATTTGCATACACACAGTCATCTCCAATTGATAAAAATTGGTAGGGAACAACATGGCTTTATGCATGTCCATATAATTCCCCAAATAGTTATATATTTTGCCAAACTTTTAATATTTATATTATCAATCAGATCTTAAGGCCCTTTCCTGTATTGTATGGGTTTTTTTCATGGGGGTCTTGTTTCCCCTTATAGTAGAGCAGATAACAAGGACATTGATGAAATAGATGCTGCACGTTAAGCAGTTGTTGTGCTGAAGCTCAAAAGTGCTGTGCAAGTATCAAATGGATTGTGAAGGTGAATGGATGAAAAGCAGAAGTGGCAGTTTTCCATTTCATGCTGGTGTTCAGATACTGTTCTGCTGTCGGATAGGCAGTCTTGGAAATAGCCTGGAAGAGCATGGTGTTTAATTTTCCAGTTTTAGTAAATGTAGCCTCTTGATCTCACCTTTCTTAGCATACATCCAGGTCCATTATTTTCACCACAAGAATTTTTTTGTGAAAGAAGCTTTCTTATCATTGCACATTAACACTGTCTTTCAATTAAACTTGGACATAGGCTGTAAAATCACTTGTGGTGGAAGAGAACAGAAGCCTAGCAGACATCAAGATGAATTTTAGTAATTTTGTCATGGCCAAGTTTCAAATCTTTAAGATCTGATGGAAGAGAAGACTCGGTTCTTATGCCTGAGTGTGTTCCTTACACGTGGGTGTTAGTATGAAGTGCAAGTTGAAGTGCTCAGGCTACCCCAGCATTTCCATAAGGTCACAAAGAAGACTCTAAACAATATGCCTCTTTGGAAAACCATGTGAGAAAATTTAAGCCGTTCAAACTTAATCCAATGCTGAAATTGGCCCTGCTTTGAGAAAGGCGTTAGACCAGATGGCTTTCAGAGGTCCCTTCCAACCAAGATTACTCTATAATTCTGTGCTTTAAAAGTGCATTTCAGCCTAAAGTTTTTTCAAAAAGCTGGTGGGAGGGGGGAGAAAAGCAATGTATATATTCTCTCTTCTTATTACTTAAAAATAAGAAAGAAAAGAGATTCTGGAAACTTATTTTATTTTAATATTAAGGAAGCTGGAAAGATTTTCTTTTTTTAATTCTAGACTTGGCAGATACTGAACATTTGGGTAAAGAAAACATCATTTCTTTTTTACTTGAAAAGAACTTTGCACTTTTGCAAGATGTACGAGTTCAGCAGAAATAGTTGCTGAATAGTTCACAGCAGAGGAAGTTCCTATAGTTGAGGATACTAATCTCAAATATTGAATATGCCTTGGCAGATCTCTCCAAAGAGGCCACTAATTTTGAAATATATTGAGGCCTTGAGTCTTGTGAAATGTAATGCTGGTTTTATATATAATTGCATTTTTTGAACCAGTGTGAACACTAATAAGCAAGTGATAAAAAAGGTATCTTGGAGACATGAATGGAGCTACCTGCTAAGATACTGGATCTTCCACTCTGGATTTAAGACTACAATTAAATTTAAGGAAAGTAAATTTACAAGTAAATTTAAGGGCAAATAATTTCAAAATCATTTTGTATTCCAAAGTTAAATGACCAAGATGGGCATCAAGGAGAGCAGCTGATGTCTGAAGCATGGATCATAAAGCAGCAAAATGCTGCATCTCTGAGGTGAATCAAAAAAAATAGTAACTTAGCCCGATAAAGTATCACTTTTAGAACTTTTAGACCAGTTTCTCAATGTTTTCAATCTGGTGATTCCTTGCTTGAGCCTTTTAAATGTATTACATTACTACAGCCATGGTAAGCTTATATAAGAGATTTATTGTGTATTTCAGAAGATGGGCAAGAACATGCAGTCATGAAAGGAAATAACAGGTGGAGTTACGGGAGGAAGATTTTTACTCTTCAGCCCTTCACAGCCCCTTTGATTGCTTCTACCCAGGACTATGATCGCTGCCTGGAAAATATGGTTGTAGGGCCTGTGATAGGCACTCTGTGTAAGATGGAATTTAGGCTGTTTATACTATTCTGCAAGTTCCCTTTTGCAGAGGGGTGGTTCTCACAAGACCAGAGTCAGTAGCTGGATTATCTCTTTGTTCAATTCAATTTTGCTTAACTGTAATTGGGCTAGTTTGACAGCAGAGTATTGAGTTAAATGTTAGACCCACCAAGTGCCTCCTGTGAAGACAGGCTGAGAGAGCTGGGGTTGTCCAGCCTGGAGAAGGCTCCGGGGAGACCTTATAGCGGCCTTTTGATATCTGAAGGAAGCCTATAGGAGAGCTGGAGAGGGACTCTTTGTCAGGAAGTGTGATGAAAGGACAAGGCGTAACAGTTTTAAACTGGAAGAAGGGAGATTTAGATTAGATACTAGAAAGAAATTCTTTCCTGTGAGGGTGGTGAGGCACTGGAACAGGTTGCCCAGGGAAGTCGTGGATGCCCCATCCCTGGAAGTGTTCAAGGCCAGGCTGGATGGGGCTTTTAGCAACCTGCTCTAGTGGGAGGTGTCCCTGCCCATGGCAGAGGGGCTGGAACTAGATGATCTTTAAGGCCCCTTCCAACCCAAACCATTCTATGATTCTATGACACATAGATCCATGGGAGCCAGGGACTTCCCTTGGGCTTGTGTGTGCTCATCATGGGAACAAAGCCCTGTCGCCTTTGTTAAACAAAATTCTTGAACTCAAGGGAAGCTTTCTTGTATAGTGCATATGCAGATAACTTCATCTGTATGGTTGCCTTTCAGAGATAAATAATTACTAAAAAAGGCTTAATCTGAATTCAGAAAGTCTAATCCCATATATATTTGTGCACAAATATAAATTCGCTGTTCATGTATATAAGGGGTTTTAGGTGGATAAATATTTGTAAGATGAGGAATTAATTTTGCTGCAGGGTAGCGTAGAGAGTACAGTGCTTGATCTCATGTTTTAATACGCTGGGTTTACTCAATAGCAAATATTTGAAGCACTGGCCCTGTAAATTTTTAGTATGAAAATACTGGATCTTGTTCCCTGCTGATCAGTGTTATGTTAGTGCAACTCCTCCCACTTAGCAAAAGATTTCTTTCATTTTCAGGAGACAGTGATAGTGAACTGATAGTGACAATGTTAACAGTCTGGGAAATATCTAAGACTTTTTGAGGAACACTCAAGACTGGTATTGATCTGAAGGTTTAGGTCTGGAGGTCATGATGTAAGAGTGAAATTCCTACAGTGCTGCAAGTCCTGGGCAAACCAAGGGTATGTAGTCAACACGTCACTTCCATGTGTACTGAAGTATTATTTAATTGAGGTCTTTATACTTGGTTTTCCTACCTGTAAAATAACTACTATGTTATCTTTCTTCTATTTTTTGCTCTTGTCAGTTAAGACAACAATCATCACTTTCTGCAATTGTCTCGCAGAGGGTAGTCTGAGCCTTAGATTAATCTTATAGAAACTTTACCAATTAATAACTATCATTTGCAGCTATATGCCTGGTTTGCTTTTTTGCAGTTTTATCACACTTAGATGTTATATTTATTGTTATTTTTATACTGAGGACAATAAAAAACAGCAGGTAGAGAAACCCAGATTGACAATGTATTTGCAGTGTTTTATTAGACTTGGTACTGTCAGTAAAACCATTTTCTTAGCCCTGCAATTCAATCCCACCTGCATAGTAACTGCGGTTTTTCTGCTGTTGCCTCATGATTGGGCTGCTTCAAAAGTACTCGATGTTTACTGACTACTGTGTTGAATAATTTATTGAATGATTATTAGACTGGATGTAATAAAGTCAGTGTTGATTTACCATTCCCTTAGCATAATGTGGTAAATGATCACTGGATTCACTATGTCAAGAGATGCTCAGAATGATGGTTCTGAACTGAAATGCTGGCTTGGTGGGAAATTACGTTTTAAATTTGTATTATATTAAAAGGCTTACTAATTATTACCCACTTTTGAATGGTTTATTTGGGAAAAGTGCTATTAACAGCTGGAAAATTGTATAGTAAATAATTTACTTGAAAATAGCAAAAAAAAAGTAAAATAAATAATTCAGCAAATATTTCTCGACCAGCACTGCTGATGTCATGCTCTATAGAGATGGATCAATTTTTAAAAATAACTTTATTACATGATTAGCAGACTCATTTTTTTGTGATTTTTCTTGCTAGTTGGTTCACTTCTTACACTGATTCCTGAAGAAAAATGACTTTTCAGCCTACCCATCGATGAATTTTTAATAGTAAGATGACAATGAATAAAATTAAATTTTAATGTACTGCTGTGTGTATCACCTTATCTTGATATATCAATGGTGAATAATGATCTTTGCAGTAATGTAGTAAGCTAGATTCTGCAGATATTGTGGTTTTTAGAATACCCTCTCTGACCTTGGGAAGGTCAGAGCCTGAAGCCACATGCCTCACTTTCCTTCTCCTTTTTGTTATTTCTTAGACCAGGAGCAGGGACTGATGTGCTGAGTATGTATATACTAGTTTGCTAGCAACATATGGTGCAGGTATTATTGCTCCATATTGTTTGGTTTTGTTTTAATAAAATTCTAACTTTTGGGGTAAACTCAGGGATTTTATTTTTAACTGCAAAGGAGGGGTGGAAATCCTGCTAGTCTTGCTGGCTGGATTCATACCTATGAAATGGATTTGGGAGATCAAGCATTGGATACATTCAGCACACATTCTGGAGTCGAGCCAGCTCCTCAGCTGGAGAAAGGCAATATCATGCTGTTAACTTGTTATGTTTAATGTCAAATCTTGCAATATTTGATTTTTATCTTAAATCCTATTTGTAGGAATAAAATAGTTCACTGAAATTCTGCAGTTTTTATCCCGTATAAAAGTTTTTCCAAAAAAAGAATGGAAAATATTAATTGATTGCACTCTAGCTCAGAAAGCAGAAGGATTCATTAAAATACAGAATGTCTCTTTGCTTGCAAGGTTATTTTGATGGCTTTTAGCTTGTTTTTTTTTTACATGTGACATTCATAAAAGGACCCCAACCCAGAGGCACAGAGCTTCCAAAGACTGCACATGAGTAGTGGAATGTTTTTCTCAGCTTTGTCTTCCTGTATTGTATTGAAGAGTTCAAACCCTGCCTGAAGCAGACAGGTTTGTGTGCGTTGTTTTAGGGTAGACCTGCACAGGAAACCTAAAGGTAGCGTGCTTTGATTGCTGAAGGTAAAAATAAAATACACAAAAAACATATAAAAAAGCGATTAAATGTGGATGTAAAGTTTACACCTATCATCACCTCTTGCAGAGGGACTTTTAAATCATCCCTGGCTGAATTGGAAGAAGTTATCAGTATTTCCAAGTGATGGCTTCTTGTGCAGTGATGAGCACCAAAGAAAAGCCCAAGTAAATTAGCCTACCATAACTCAAGGTTTTTCTCATTCTCTGCTTTTTATTCCTCAGATGTCAGTATTATGGTCTCCTTGTCAGTGATCCCACGTGTTTTGCTTACACATCCAATACACATAATTTCCAGGATGCTATCAAACATGCCAAGCACAAGTAGTTTATTGCATTGCAAGTACCTGTTTATGCAGAAGAGATGTCATCTCTATCTCCCTGGCAAATATGGAGAGGAATGCAAATGTGTCCCCTTGCCATAACAGTTTGACTCTCATATAAAAGCTTCTTATGACAAACAAAAAACCCTACAAATTTTGTTATGCTTTTTCCTGAAACCATACTTGTGGGTATTTGTTGAGAATTCAGCAAAGACTAGACAGGCAATCCTTTCTTGGTGAAGATAAACTAAAAGATTATCAGGATACTTTCTTGACTACTTTAAATATAGGTGGAAAGACTGACTCAACTGAGAAGGAAGTTTGAAACTGGGTTGGGGTTTTTTTGGGCTATTGTCTATACATATTGTCTATGTCTTCGTTTCCCATTCATCTGGATTTTTCAGGGTTTCTCACAAAGCACCCAGGTACTCTAAGCCTTCATTCTTTTTTTTTTTTTTTTATATTATGCTTCTCTTATCTACATTTCATAGAAGTTAATTTTCTACTTTTCTTTCTCTCACATCCTTCCGTAACAGGTCATTTTTCTTTTTCTCTCTGTGATTTTTTTTTTCTTAATTTCTTCTAATTTCCTTTTTCTCCCACCCAAAATCTATTCAGGTAGGAAGACACTGTGTTACTCAGTTGCATGCTCCCAATAGCATTGCAAAATGGATAAAGTCCACAGACTTGTGGCACTGCTGGGATATGCTGCTATAGAGGAGCATAAGTGTAATGCTTGTGTGCTATAGGGGAGCTCTAGGGTTGGAGAGAGATTCTCGAGTGGAAGGGAAGGAGGTACAAAAAAGCAAATATAACGAAGGAAAGGCTGATTCTCTATTGGTTCTTTGAAGTCCCTTTGACCTCCTCATGTTTGGTTAGGAAACAAGTACCCTTTAGTGATAATATTAGTAGTAATGGCTTGCAATTCCAAAAGGGATGGACACAAAAAGTTTGTAAAACTGCTCTTAGTGAAATTGTTTAAATTCTGAAGAAAATACCATAGAAAAAGCTTTTCAAAAAAACTATATCAAAAGTAAATTGTTTCAAAAACTGTGGAGTTCTATTACTAAATGGCAATGTTTTGTTTTCACTGCTCTTTGTTATGCCTTTATTCTACATCTCATATTTTTTAATATTATTTCCTACCACACAAAGAAGAAGTTATATTTAACACATATTGCCACTGTTGGCTCTGTGCGGTGGCACGACAGATGACAGCAAACCTTTTTGCAGCCCAACTGATAGAGCTGGAAATAGCTACCATGGTATTTTTATCTGGTATGACAACATAACATATTATCTTACTTTTACCCAAAGATTTTTACTTATTTTAAAAATCACTTCATTTCTGCAATAGTGGTTATACACCACTTTCTGTGTAATAAATCATCTTATACACTTTGCAGTGTATAAATCATCTTATCCCTGTTTTTATGGGAAAGTAATTTTTGGTTTAATTTTCTCTCCTGTAAAATGAGGATAATAACGGTTTTCACAAACTCGCTCAGGTCTCATGGGGTCAGCTGTGCTGTTGTTTCTCCTCTCTCATGATAGAAAGTTTTTCTAGTTATCCTTGGAAACGTTTTTTTTCCTTTTCTGAGCACAGCTGTTCCACCTCTCAGCCTGGCCTGTGCAGCATTTTAGGACACAGACTCTCTGCAAGAGATGTGCTGGAGACCTGGGTCTGTGTGTGGAGGTAGAACAGAATAAAGATTATCTTCTTCTTCTCTTCTCCCCAAGGCTCTTTCATTAACATTCCTGTGATACATCTTATTTAGCATATTCATGGCTTTAGGCTTCTTGTGTCCGTTATAGCCTTCTAAAGACAGTGGTAAAACTTTATATGTTGTATTATGAGAAACATTACATGCCCGGTCGTTTTAGTAGGTTCAGAGTGAATCTGGTTTTGTGAGCATTATATAAAGATCAAAGCCGATACCACAGTTAGTGAAATCAGGAATGGGATACTTGAATTGACTAACACTGCCAACATCCAGTAGCTATTCTTAGATTTACAGTCTCCTCTTGAAAATTGTGTCTTGTGGGGGCATATCATCCCTAGAGACCCAGAGGACTGGCTGGTTCTTTCTCTAAAGAAACTTGACCCAATGGTACAGGTGTTTGCAACAGGCCAAGGGCCTTGACACAAGCCTCTCGAGTTTAAATGGACTCTGAGGCCAAAAGGGCAGAAGAGAGATATTTTTTTAAAAAAATTGCCTCAGTCAGGGATGTGAGGAATGTGTCAGAAGCAGCAGGTGCATAATGGCTCTGTGGAGGTAGGAATTACTCCCCTGGAGACAGGACAGAGTTTCCCATTGTTCTTAATTTGTCAGAGCTGTTTGATCTTATGTTAGACAGGAAATAAGAGGCAGATTAAGAAATACAGTACAAATGTGCCTGTGTTGTCCTGGCTGACAGGAGAAAAGATCAGACTACTCCATTCTGATGAAGTTTTCTTTTTTTTGTGTCTTCCTTGTCTTCAGATTGGGCTGAGATCCTTTAAAAATGTGTGTACGCGGCACACAGCTCAGCAGGGCTCTGTTCACCAGGAGAGTTTATTGGCACCACAGTGAACTCCATTACAGTTTAACTCGCAACTATAAACAGCAAAACCCCATGAGAAGGATTTGAATCTAAATTAGCACCAAGAACTGTTTTGCTTTGACCACTCTTCAGCTCGGCTTGGATTGCTGTTGTGAACCTTTGGGTTTGTCTGTTCTAAACATTCAAATCGTGTAGCCTCCCATATTGTAGCTAACACTGTTGCTGCACTCTTGATAGTAATAATGGTTTTGGCGTTAGCAAAGACAAGCTGCCAAGAGGCTATTGCATTACAGTGAGCATAAAGTGTATGTCTACCTTGAGGAGGATTAGGCAGTGCATCATTTCAAGTAGGTGTGGCTGACTGCCCTATGGAAACATTCCTGTTGTACCAAGCAGCCTTGACTTTAAAAGAAAAGCCACACGTAATTTTATGTGACTGAACTCCGGTGATGAATACTACTTGTCAAAATTTCTCCATTTACATTTTTAAACTGTATTTTGTGAAGGGTAACTTTATGGCTTCTCTGGTGAAAGATTTCAGTTGCTAAATACTGCTTAGGGAGGCTGTAGATTGGGGACGCAGATCCATGTGCAAGTGGGGACTTGCACATGGAAGGATCATCATAGTGGGTGATGAGTAAAGTAATTAAACAAAAGTTCCTCACCTGGTGCAGGCAGCCTGGGTCTGATCGTACGTCATGCAATACTTTCACATTTTTTTAATACAACTTTAGCAGCAGTAATGACATTCTTATTGATTGTTGAGATGCTTTGTAATCTTGTCATTTGCAGGTGTTTAGTATTTCTAAGAGGAACTAGTTCAAATAATTTCTATCAAAATCGCATTTGGTAGTGAAGTGGGGAGGTTTTTTGCTACAAGAAAAGCTTAATTATGCTACCTGCTTTGAAGGAGAAATGAAAAGAAATATTTTCGTTCTTCTGGGATTACTCATCCCATATAGGAGCTGTAGTTCAAGAATATAAGGACCACAATCCATTTCTCTCTCCCCATCTTTTCCACTGCCTTTCACTCCCTCCTTTGTTTTCCTATGTCCTGATCACTTTCCTCCTTTTCTCCTAATCCCCAACATACCTGGAAAACATTAGGCTGATTGCCTTTTTTGACAATCATTAGGTTTTTCTATGGTATAGTGCCCTGTATATTCTGTGGTATTCTCCTCCTGTGCGGCAGTCCCTCTCTGCTGTTTCAGGACACATTTCTGGTGACAGCACCAATTCTGCAAAGCCAGTGACTGGTAGTAGCAGACACCAATGCAATAACAAAGACAGACACCCTGAATAGAATCACAAAACCAAGGTTCATTATATGAAGATTGAATTAGTTCTTTAAACACAGAAACTGTGATAGAACATACCATACAAAACAGGATCACTGCCAAGTATTTATAGGCAATGCATTGCCCATTCCTGCTCATACAATTAAGGTAACTGAGTTTCAATAGTCACAGCTGCATAAAGCAGCTTTCTGAGCCTACCTAGGTTGGCATGAAATAAGACTGTATTCGGTCCTAGTTTAGAAATTGTGCTCCTTTTTTTTTTTCCCTGACATGAAGAAATGAGAAATTGAACACAATGTGTTCGATTTTGGAAACACAGAGGCTCCTTTCAAATTCCATCCAGGATAGCAAGGACTCAAAACATCCATTAAAATCCAAACCTTAAAGATGATCAAATTAAACTCTTCAAGCAGTAACATTGGATAAAGCATTGGATTTAGCCAGCATGATAAAAATATCTGAGTACTTTGGGAAGAACCCTAAACTGGGGCTGTTGTCATAAGTGTTCTTCATAGAAAAAATATACCTAGTGTTAGCTCTTCTTCCACATCAGCTGGGAAAACCTGCTGTGTTTTAGGCGTGTCCTGGGATTCTCTAATCAGTTGCTGAAATGTTTCCTCTTTCTTCTAGCTGCACTCTCCAACATGAGTGGCTTGTGACACTTCAGTGTTGTGCCATTCTTTCTCCCCTTGAGTATTATCCCACTGAAAGAAATTCTGCTCTTTCCCCTCCACACAAATACTGAAGATCTGTTTGGCCTTCAGTGCTTCAGAAATAAAAGCACTGTCATTCTCAATGTCCCCTGGATTTCTGCACTGCTAAGAAATTCTGTGTTCCTCAACAACTTTACAGTAAATCAACTATTTTCTTGCCTACATAAATGCCACTGGATTATGGAGCTTGCCTCACAATGGAAACTTAACTGTATTGCTTTCTATACAATAGCTGATTTTATAACAAGCTTTGCAGGAATTTCACCAATGAACTCCTTTCCAATTTTCCCTCTTTACATTTCTATTTTAAGGTATTCACTTAAATGAACCATGTAACTTTAGGAAGGACAGCATGTAAAGACAAAGTAGACTTGATAAGGTATCAGTAACCCCAATGTTGCCATACTATCCTGAAGAATCACATCTAGTAACTCTTTGTTCTTTTCCAGTACTTTTTAAGGACCAAGGAACCTGGCAGGATTGGCCAATACTAAATAATGCAGTTTTGTAACTCTCTTCTCCTGCAACAAGATAAATTAGCTGTAAGTCATAGTTTAGCAAAGGACAAAAAGAGCTCTCAGACAGACATTCACAGTAAGGTAGCAGTATAGCCAAAAATTAATTTCAAGTTTCCCAAATCTCTGCTCCCTGCTGCCCTGGTTCATGAACTTTGACCTTTCTTCCATGCCTCCCTTTTTCAAAAAGCAGAAAATACTTCTAATACAGTGGTTTTCCATTTCAGGAAGTGATTCCTTTTAGATTTGCTCATGTGTTGCTTTAACAGGGAGGAAATACAATGTGCTTGTTAAGGGGTGAGCCTCATACTTAGGATTTTTTGTCTGTAGCTTTAGTTTTGCCTTGATTTGTTTTTGTTTCTCCACCTGTAAAGTGGATTGGTGCTTAGTGATCTGTGTTACTAAGCCACTTGAATGTATGGGAAATACCCTGAAATGTTAGGACAAGTACAAATGATTAATTCATTATTATATCCATCATCCTACCAAATCCTCTCTTTGGAAGAGCCTTAATCCAATGTTTTATTAATATAAAAGCAATTATATTGCTGGTTTATCAGTCATGTGAATGGAACCTTTCTTTTTCTCTCTTTCTTGCAGTGCGGATGGTTCTTCCTCTGAAATAATGCAGATTGATTTTGAAATTGAAGACCTAACTGACCTGCCTGGGACCCAGCTCATCACATGGCAGGTAGAATATCCTGGAGATACAACATCTGATCTAGGAATCTCCAAGATCTACGTAAGCCAGAAGGACCTGGTAGGAGTTCTCCCCTTGGCTATGGTAAGAAATTGTCTGGCATTCTGCAAGTTTTTAATATTGCTTTACAACTCCAGTGTGTGACAGATGCAAATAATCTGCTGAAAGGGGTAGGGAGACAGAAAGTTTCAGCACCTTGAGAAATTGATACTAACTCCTAAATTTTGCTTCATTCAGCGGTAAAACCACTTGAGGGGAAACCATAGCTTCCCAAGGAAGGCCCAGTCATGCTCTTTGACAATACACTCACTTCTTAGTGGCAGAAGTGGAGTTCATGGCATTCCCAGTATTCCAAACTCACTCCTCTTGTTGCATGCAATAGTATACTTGGACACTCAGTTCAACGTAGTGTACTTTTACATTTGGTCCAGTGTTTAAGGAATTCCTGAATCACAATTCTTTCAGTTTTTGAATTTTGGCTCCATAATAATTTGAGAGTGCAAAGAGAAATAAAAGTCATGGCGTGAGTTCTTAGTAATTTTTAATGACCTGGAGAACACAAAATAGAGTACATAGCCAAGTGTCTGGTCTACATAAATGCGTTCAAATGGGTTGCCTCACCAGCACAATGCAATCTATAGGGCCTGAAAAATACTTGATTCTTTAGTCTTGGTCGTACCCAAAAAACCTGTTAGATACCTAACTTCCAAGTGCAAACAGAAATTGTGTGCATTTCCTCTTCTATCCCCTTCACATTTCTTCATCTTTAGGGCTGAAGTATACTTGTCTATGGTCTGGCTGTGCCTCATTTTCATTCAAGATAATCTATTAGAAAATATTGACGCATTATTATTTAGCACTGAGAGAAAAACAAAAATCAATCTCAGAGCATTTAAAAAAATGTAACCTGTCTGTTTGCCTAGTGATAGCCAGTTAATTATGCCATTATTGAAAGCTGAAGGTGTTCTCCGTACTTCCAGACTCACAGAACTGGTACTAGCTATCGTTGTTATTTACCAACTTTAGAACTACTCAGATATTGTGATTCTTTATTTCACCAAAAATATTTGTTTTCTTCTGTAATGGCTCATGCTTTCATTACCAAGGTGTAGATCACAGTTGAAAAAGCGCTCTCTATCTGGAATTCTGGCCACTTAACGTCTCAGAGTTGTATATCTAGTCCTTTTGTTTTGCATGGCTATTTTAATGGGCTAGTTCCAATTATGGATGATCTCAACTGGCTTCTTGATAAGAGAAGAGGCTTTCAGGTATGCAGATGTGACCCTGATATGCAGTCACTGGAGTGTTGAGGGATAAGGCTGTAAAGGTGGTCTGATTTACATAATCTGAGATGTGGGGGGGTTTATTGACTCCATCCCTTAATGGAAAGATAACAGATTGCTTCTCTAATGGTTCCAGTGGCTACAGAAAACACTAGTTCTTCTCATACATGCCCATGATCATTTTAGTTTCAAGAGATACAATGGCAAAAAATAGTTTATAAGAACAGAGATAGATTCTCCTGCTAGTTGCTACAAATCAACTCACCCTCTTCATTTCCATTAAATGATGAAAAAAAGGCCCATTTTCCAGAAGCACAAAATTCTGTGTTCAAAGGTCACATGGAGTCTATAAAGTTATCAGTAGGTGGCAATTTATAAGGCAACAGGTGTTGGGATAATGGGTGAGAAAGAAAGCAAAGATAAATGACAGGGCTCCTCTAATTACTGAGAGACTGGGAATAGTTTTAACCTTCTTTGCATTTAAAGGAGTGTCAGGGAATAAACTCTGGAGTATCACAAATCTACAAATCTTTGTAGTACTTCACTTTGTGCTTAGGAAATATGATTCAGGTGCAGACCCTTCAAAACATGTAACTTAGTTTAGTTATGTACTTCACGTTTCCCAGTGATCTTAGCAAAGCCAGCTTGTAATTTACACATTTAAAATATAAAAAAATAAAAGAAATTATTCTTCCATTTAGGAAGAACCATAATGAAAACAAAGCGTTATATTATTTCTCTGTTTCTGGAGACTGGGTTTTATTTGGGCTAGTTTTGCTGGGCTTCTTAGAGAAACATGAAATTTCATATTTAGAAGCACCAAACAGAAATGCCGTTACAATTTCAATTACAGGTTAATTTTTCAAAAGAACAATTTTGCTGCTTTAACATCAGGCAGAGCTTTGTTTTCTTAATAGACTAGCATATACCACATCTGCACCATCTTTGTTTTCTGCAGTATTTTCTGCTAGCTATTATGGATTTGTAAATTGAAAAGCAGAAGTTCAGCAAATTTAGACCTTCCTGTTTTCTTTTTTTGAGTTAGAAAATGCTCCAAAGGAAAGACTTAACTGTATATATCAGTGTCAGGACATGCTGGAAATGCCTACCTTCTGCTGAAGTTATTAGAACATTTGCTGCACTCACCTTTCTCCAGTGCTTTTTTTTTTTCCTATGGCATATTAGCATTTCAGCTTCTGAGACCCCTGAAGGGCCATACACCAATAACAAAACAGCAACGCAGGTCACAGTAGAGCACTCAAGGATATTGATGAGAAAGCTGTAGGGTGTGTTTTATGGATGTGTGGGTACCATAAAGGCTGATATTTCTGACACTTTAATAACACCTTTTCTAATTTTAAAGTGTAACAGAACCTGTCTTGGTAAGCTGTGCATGGGACCCCAGTCATCCCTTGTTAGCAGAATGGGAATGCCATGGGAGAAGACATTTAATTTGAGAACATTGTAAGAACGTGTGAACACCTGTTTGGATATTTGCAATGCATGATCCTTTCCCTTAAGCCTGATGAAATACAGGCAAAGATGTTTATCCAGGGTTATAAAAAATTATTGACCTTTTACCATGATTGCTTTGCAGTGGCTTATTGCCACATTGCAATGTCTTGCCTTGCTGACAGAAACTAAAACATCCACCAAACCCTGTGGGACAAGCAGATTTTTGTGTGGTGTTATGTTCTTCACCAGCGCGGTTTCCACTGTAATTTGTGAATTTGTTGCATGGGCAGGCACTGTTCAAAACTCTCCCCATTTCCCTGACAGGTTTCCCACTGCAAAGTCTGTGTGTCCAGGTAGTGTGTGGCCAGGGAACTGTAGAAGAGGGTTCTTAAGAACATGTTGATTGGTACAGGAATTATAGAAACAGAGTGCTTTCTTCTGAATGGAGAATTCTGGACAAGGAATGCCAGAGGATTATTCCATGGTAATTACTGAAATCTTGGTACTTTGAAAAAAAAATTATCACAAGTAAATAGTGAAGAGGCAAAAACCTTCTATGTTATTCTTTGTTGTCAACTAACGTACATATTAATTCTCTTAAATGCCGTTCTCTTAACATTCACCTGTTATAGAGTATCCTTTGAGACAGAAACCCTAGCACCTCTTAAGACCTTTGAAACATGGTAAAAAAAGGCATATGGTCCATTTGTTCATTAACTGTCTTGAACATACTAAACTGCTGTGGTTCTTCTGAGTTGAGGACCTGCAATGTAGTGTGACAGCCAGTGAGACTAATATGCCTGAATCTTCTAGAATATGACATTATTTTTTGTTGGGATCCTAAAGAATCAGCTTTCGATTCCTCTTTGACTTCTTTCTGGTATTTATTCCCTATTTTATTTCACTCTCATTTTGTTAGGTGATAAATGGTACAGGTTTAATCCCTCAAATCGTACATTTGCTGCTATTGATTATTGTTGCTTTTTAAACATTCTGTCAGCTCTTTCATAATTGTGCTGTTCACCTTTTGTTGAACCTTAATGATTAGGTGAGGATGAGAGACAGATGAGCTCTGTAGCCATCTGTGTACATACAAGATAATCCCCACTGAGAAAGGCAGAGGGCAGATATGACATGCTAGTAAATGGATAAGTTGAAATCTGTTCTGTAAATAATAATAATAAAAATGGTAAATAATAAAATACTCGGGCTGCTTCTTAACTGAACTAGGTCTGAATCTGTAAATCACCTGTGTATATGCCCTAAACCTATTCTATCTGTGCCCTCCCTTTATTTAATAATTTGATAAGGAATCAGGACAAAACACCTATTTCATAAATCTCACAGGGGGATATGTTGGTCCCAGGGTTGATAAATCCATTATTAGAGTAGTCCTTTCACTAGAGAATACACAACGTTAACTTTACTTTTTTCTAGAATGCAGAAAAAAAAGAATGTATGCAGGATGCTCAGTGTCCCTTCAGAAACGTCTTCAAAAGGTTGCAGGTTCCTGACTTTCAATTTTTGATAAATTCTTGTTCCTCATAAGTGTTTTAAATTTCTAAATCAGCAAGTTAATAGTAGAGTCAGCCTGGCTCACACAAATGTAGCTACCCTGATATTTAAGGCATTATTACTTTTAAAGATATGAACGTGGGCCAGATGTTTCAGATGGTGGTAGGACATGAAACTGATGAAGAATCCAGGTGGTTAGATGATGAGCACCCTTGGTGAAGAAGAACTGTGAATCTGGATTGCCTTCTTGAGAGACTCCCCAGGTCCTTACAGGTGACCTGATCTTGCTGCCAGATATAATGGACTGCTTGTGTCATGTGTGCAACTAGGAAACAGCAGAAAAGTTTGGCTTTCTGGAGCAAGAATCCTTTGAGTGCTGCAGAGTCATCGTAACAGTGGCTGAGTAGCCCTAGATTGCCTCATACTAATCATGATATTAATATTTGAAAGTTGATAATTCAGCTTTCTTGCTCTCCAGAGAATCAAACTTGCTGGCAGGCAGGACAGCTTGCCTGGCACTAGGGCTGAATTAGCAGGTTTCACCTTACCGGGGACAGGCTCCTCAGCAGGACGGGCTCCCTTCAGTCTTTACCAAACTCTTGCTGAAGACACTGGGACAGCCCTGAGGTATGTCTATAATCTAGTCAGCATCAACCTAAGAAATAACCTTATTATTAGAGAACTGATATGGACAGTAAGAAAAGATGGGATTTGAAACTTGATTAACAGTATAGTGGTGAGGTTGCTGTCTGCTTGGCAGAGGCAAGAACTCCAAAAACAACCTTCCATCCCTCCGAGCCATATTTGAGCAGGCAAAGGTGGATGGTGAACAGTGAATTACAGACTTGTATCAGCAACTGAGCTTCCATTATCTCTCTGGTTTTGGCCCATTATTTATTATCCTCAAGCAGTGCAACATCGGCCTCCGAGACAGTCAAGTGACATGTAAGGCAGAGAAACATTTAAATCAAACGTAGAAAGAAACTCTGAGAAGAGACTCCTGATTTATAACAGGCTTAAACAGAGTCAGTGACCAAAGTCCAGCTCATTGCTTTGCAAGAAAAAGGTTGTAGTGAATGCAAAGAATTACACCTACTCATCTGACCCTGCTGAGGAGTCCCAACTTGACGAACCGTCCCTGTCCTCAGAAACGCCCTCAGCTCTGCTCTTGCCAAGGAAAGCTGCTTTGGTGGAGGTCAAACTGACCTATTTTTAAGCTGCAAATGAAAGTGGTTTAAACAAACTTAGATGAGCTGATAGGAAGAAAGATCACGTTATCCTTCATCTCAGACAACTTAAGAGGTTAGTAACCTCCAGGAAAGGGTCACTGGTAGCATTGGAGCAAAATAACCTTTTAAACCAGTGCTACCATTTTTGCAGTGTTTGTGTCACCACAGCTGCTATTGTATGAAACACAAGTGGAATTAATTTTTTTTTTTTTTACAAGGTCAGGTCAATAAACTAACTGTGAAATGTAAATGTTTTCTTTCTTAAACAAAAATATTTTATAATGCACAGCACATAACAAACTTCATATTTAAGGTGATATTTTGTTAAAAGATCTGTTTTGGTACATCCTAGCCCAGTTATCAAAGCAACATTGGCTGTAAACGCATTCTCTCACTGCAGATGAACATACTTTTGTCCTCAGACCCATTAGAGCTATTTTGGCTTGTGAGAAGTTATATTTATGGCAGTCATATTAAATAAATTGTATCCAAACCTGAACACCAGTTTAACATTATACCTTATAGATAATTTATTGTTTCAACTTGCTCCTGATGTTCTTTATAAAAATTTAATGAAAATGTTGACAGGAAATAAACTGTTCTACATACCATCAGCAGGGTAAATAGACCAAATAAATAAATAAAATCAATTGCTGAAGCAAAGAGGCTATCTATTATATAGGAAGCTTTTCTGCATTAAAATTATTTCTAATAATTACAGGAATCAGCTGTCATGGCAGTGCCAGTCACTGCTGGAATTTAAAAATGCTTAGGGTATTAATGCCCTTATAAATATATGTATCGGAAACATTTAATTTTTAGTTATGCTGTTTATGTTCTGTTAGAGACTGGATACGCAGCTCAGTCTGAGCTACCAGAGTGCTCAGAGCTGCACAAACAGCTGTGTTTAATTACAGCCTCACCCTGAAGAACTCAGAAGCCAAACAGAGAAGAACAATGATAAAAATATAAAGAAAAAATTGGTCCCTTCCTACAGAAGAGGGATGGGGAACACGCTGAAGTTCCTCTTGAAGTTAACCAGACTGCCTTCTCTTAGACCCAGGGTTTCAGCTTGGCTCTTCTTCCCCATTACAGAAGGTGTGATGGGTGGATCACACACCCTGGAGCACAGACCTAGTTGTGCAAGTGCCATCATTGTTGGAGCTTATGGTCCACGTGTAGCTGTAAAGATATGGCTTGGAGCTTATGGTCCACGTGTAGCTGTAAAGATGGCATGGCGGTCCCTGCCTCTTCCTTAGACTCTTAATTCTGCTCTGGTGCTTTGCAACTCCTCAGGCTGGCAGAGTGCTGCTGCTGCTTGCTTTTGGGAGCTGCTCAGGAGTCCATGCTGGGTACTGGAATAGGATATTGGAGGCTGTTACAGCTTTCTCTCTATTATCTACAATCTTAAACTGATGATTAGGATACTTTTGGATGCAACTAATGCTTTTCTGTGAGAAAGCCGAAATGTGAATCTACTGTGTGCATGATACAGATCAACAAATTGATTACAGAGAGGATCTGCTTTTGGCTGTGGCTGGTCTGGGTTCTGCCTGGTAGCTCAGAAGACAGGACCACATCAGTCAGAATCAGCTGCCCTACTCAAATCTAATGAGTGACTATTTCTAAACACTTCCACTAACAGTCAGCTTTATGAAAAAGAAAAGAATGTCTAGAGAGTAGTTAAAAGCTTTTACCTCCCTAATTCATAGCTTTTAAATTGCAGTTACAATATTCGGCAGGTTTTCAAATATTTAATTAAGACATTACCCATTTCTGAATAGGGACCTTTTAAATCAAAATGATTACTGAATCACAGATGAAATCTACTCATGGGAAAGGGAGAAACCTTTGGATTATTGTGATATTGCAAACATCCATTTTCTTTTTGTGACTATATCCTATTGCTTCCTGAAATTAGGTAGGGCAAGGTCCTACGATTTTATATTGTGAAACAGACTTCCCATTCTCCCAGTAACATCTCTTGGCACCTACCAGTTCTGATTTTAATTCATCTTTCTTGAAAATAGGTATTAAAGATAACTACAGGATACCAAATAATGTCCCTTGCCATTGTCTAAGTGTTTATGCCCTGGAAATGTTTTTTTTTCTCCATCTCAAATGATACATTTTGGTTCTTTTTCTTGGCAATTTTTGTTTGGTTGGTGAGGGGTTGTTTTGTACAATGGCAGACATTCATCCTGTGACTGAATTTTATATCCAGTTTTTTCTTATGCTCGGTTGTTTTAGGCTGAAAACATCTTACCTGATGGCTGAAATTCTTGCTGTCAGTCCCCATGCTTAAACTTTGTACTGTGTGTGACTACATTTCCTTCCACTTCTTTTTCTTGAATCCTTGGGTTTATCTGGTGCTTCTTATTTAATAGTTCAAACTCCTGTATTGACAATGCCTCCCAAACTGATACTGTTAGCAAATTTTAGTAGTATTCTGTTTCATCTTGTTCCAGGGTCATTATTGACAGCAATAATAAAACAAAAATGAAAATAAAAAAAATATCTGTCCCTAGGCTTCTTCTGGAATACTGTTGTATCAGGCTAATTCTGGAATATTGCTGTATCAGTTCAGAGGAACAGGTTGTCTTACTGTCAGTCTCACAGCTTGCCTGGATCCCAAAACCTGCTCTTTGAATTCTTTCTCTGCAGTTCAGGCAACTTCAACTAGAAGGATTTTGTATTCAAAAGCTTGTTAATCAGTCTTTATGCAATACATGAGTCAGATTAGATTCTGTTTCGCATTCTAATAACTGTAATGAGTCTATACAGCTAATAGGAGAAAATGTTTCGTCCAGTAAACATGTAATAATCTGTTATGCTTCAGAAACTAATTGAATCACAGGTATCTGAAGCTACAAGGCATTTTCCCCATATGTAGATGTCAATTATTTATGGTTTTTCAGAGCATGTGATATTGGCAGCTGTCTGTACCCAAACGATGAACCAGGCAGCTGAATAGTCCAGTTGAGTGTGACACTTCTGGTATTCCTATGTGACTGCTCAAGAAATGAGTATACTCAATTGCAAGGGGGCTAATGTATAGGGATCATTTTCCAATTAGAATTGCCTGTTAAAAAATGGCTTGGTTTGGTCTTCATCTTACTATTACTACTGCTGTGCTAAACGTTGGCCTTGCTCTGGCAGGCTTCTATTGTCGAACTACCAACAAACTGACGGATGTGGGAGTCACTAGCATGTAGCATTTTGTTTTGTATACAGAGAATGAAATGAGGAAATAATGCAAGCACTTGGCAATCAAAGATGCCTTATCTCCAGAATCCAATAAATGCCATATTCTCTGGATTTTTCCTTTCAGAATTAATGACAACCCTGGGGTTCTTAACATTTGAAATAACAAGCAATAGCTCTTTCCCTTTGCAATTAGGCATTTCGTTGACCTCTGGAGCATGCAATGAAACAGTAACTGTGTTCATTGTAACATCAATGCAGACGTTTTGCTCCTTAAATTCCCAAGCACTGAAAACCATCAAGCAGGTTTTCCAGTTTAATCCAATTCTTTTTCTGCCAAAGGTTACTACAGGCTCATGGAAAAAGATCTTGATGATGATGTTGTTGTTGTTGAAGAGGTTAGAAATCTTGTTTTTGTATCTGGAGCTGCAGTTGCCAGTGACTAATACTGTAATCACCTGTAATAATAGAAAGCAGCAGTCACCCAGTTTTTGTCTGAGTAGGGGAATGAGTAATGAGGGCTTGGACTGGCTGCTGGCAAAGCTGCTGATGGCCACACAATTTGATGTGGAACATTGAAAATTGAGTTCCCTAGAGAAGCAGGAACAAACACAAGGGTATTTTTCTTACGAATTAAAGCCTAAGAAAAATGGCTTTGCATAACAGCTGCTGTTTTTTCTTAAGTGCAAGTTACATATGTTTTTCTTGATTAGACGCGTGCAGTTGAGCTGGGTGGAAACAAGCCCAGTCCTTCAGCCCTGACAATCTTTCTGTGTAGCTCTGAAGCTGTGTGATGCTATGAAATGTCAAAGGACCAAAAAAATATGAGAGATCTGAACTTAGAACAAATTTCACCCAGAACTTGTCCCTGCTTCAATGGACACAAAATTTAGCAGTCCTGGCCTGTTTTCACACTGCTGTAAAGCCATTGATATTAAAAATGTTATGACTTTAAAAGGGAAATACTTTGGTGGTGAATCAAGTTTTCAGAATGAAGGTCTCATAAATATTTGAAATTTGATAATTTTTGTGTAGTCCAGTTTCAGCCAGCTGAAAGGGACCTCATTTTCAGTAGGAAAGTGCTTTGAGTGATTTTAAAGTCAGGATGTCTTAGGGTGTCTCATGTGGAATGCCCAGAATTACCAGTAATCGCTGGAAATATTGCACCACTTAATTAGGGTTATTTATCCAGTATCTTTATATTTTTATGTTAATCAGACTCAATTAATATTAAAGAAATGTCAAAGTTTTTTTGCTGAATTAAAAAAAAAAAAAAGCACCAACAAAACCCAGGAATAGTGTTTGCTTACTTTTATTGAAATACAGTCAGATTGGGTTTGTGGAAAACAGATCACTGCTTTCTGTTCCTCTTTTGTTTCAAGTCAAGTTTCACTCACGGGATATTCTAACACAATGTTGCCATACATCGTAGTAGTAAATATTGCAAAGCAATCCTTAATTCTGACTGCTAAATTGTTTTCACTGAAATTCAGAAGATCACAGAAAGTTTTTTCCTATGCTCATGTTTGGCAAATCTAGTCACATCAGGATTCAGAGTTTACACTGATTTAAGAACATTCCTTCAAATACATATTCCTTGAAGTGTCGTGTGTCACCTCCCTCTTTTTAATCGGAGAATCTTTCTAAAGAGTTTTTAGAGTCGCAGAGCAGCTGAAGTTGAAGAGAGCTCCAGCCATTAGATACCCCAATGCCCTGCTCAGAGACCCAGTTGCTCTGGGCTGTGTCTACTTGAGTCTTGAACATCTCCAAAGACGGAGATCCTACAGTCTCTCTGGGAAAACTGGTTCAGTATTTGATCACCATCACAGTAATTTGTTTTTCCATGTATCTGAATGGAATTTCTCATGCTCTAACTTGTGTCCTGTGCCTCTCATCCTATTGCCATATGAGCTTAAGAACAGTCTGGCTTCATCTTCTCTCTATCCTCTGATCGACTAGCTGTAGAAAGCAGTAAGGTCTCCTGTTTGCCTTCTCTTCTTAAGGCTGAACAGACCCAGCCCTCCCTGCCTCTCTGTGTACATCTTGTACTCCAGCTTGGGCCATACACTGGCCTTGCTCCAGTGTGTCAATATCCTTGGCTTGAGCTACAGCCTCCATTGGCTTCCCACCTCTTAATTGATGTGGTTATGGAAAGATTTTTCCCTTTTCGCATAATGAAAGGGAGGCTGCCTTAATTGGTTCCCTTCAGATTAGTGATTTGAATAAAACATAGCTGAAAAAGAAGTAGCAAATTTCTCCCTACTGAAATAGATCCACCACCACTGTGGTGCTGCTTGAGCAAAGCAGGCGGGGATCCCTCTTTTCAGCTTCTTGACATTATTTTTAGATGTGTCTTGTGATTTTTGAGGTACCATTTGGGGGTCAAGGGCTTCCCTTTTTTCTTTTTATTCTTTTTTTTTCTTTTGAGGATTAAAGCTTTTGAAATTATTTATTTACGAGCCATGAAAATCTCCCCAAAATGGATTTTAACAAGTGTGTAATTGGATAATTTGACAACTGGTAAGCTGAAGCCCCAGAGACCAGGAATTACACTTCACTACAGAATAGTTGTTCTTCATGTAGAATTAATTAGATTTCCTCTAGATTACAAGTAGTAAGAAGAGTAGTCAATTAAGAGAATTATTCTCTGACTCTTCCATCCTTCTTTTAATTGCCAGCCAGTGGTATTAAGAATTCCTTTTTCTGTGTGAGATGTCCTCAGGGGCAGGATGCCAGAAAGAGGATGCAGGACAATGGATTAAACACTGGCCCAGGATTCAAAAGAAATGACCGCTGGCTTTGTGTGTGACTTACTCCTCTTCTCCCCCAACCTGACTCCAAACTGGGTTAGTACAAATGCCTGGACTAGTTAAAAAGTGGAGGCAGAAGCCACGCCAGGCAGTGTGGCTCCTGAAATGACAGCTGCAGGAACAAATATTGGCAACAGCCTAAAAGATCTGGAGGGAAGCTTAAACTTTTGTCATGTGTGAACACGGACAGGGCATGGACAGCTGGACAGGGTGGAAAAGCATTCTGCTCTGGCCAGTCCTCTCCAAGAGCAGGGACCGGGACACACAGCTCTGGAGGAGTTGCCTTTGTGGTGATTTTGTTAGTTTTGGTTTTGTCATTGCTTCGGGGCTGTGCAGAATGAATTTGACAAGCTGGATTTATATGCAGGATGTTTCTGAACCGGAAAGTGTGTGTACAAGGAGATCTTTGGTCTTGTACCTCTTCTTTCTCCTTTCTTTCACACTGGCGGCTGGAGCGGCTTTCTCTGTGGGATAGCAAACAGCAAAGGAGGAGCTCAGAGGAGGAAATGATTTTGTTTAGAGAGGGAGGGATAAAACAGAGCAGACAACTGTGATTCAGATGGATGCCTGAGTCATATGTCCTATCTCCGGAGGCTCTTTCTGATATAAGGCGCCTTACACTGTGCCTAGGGAGAAATTTAGTCTGTGGACTGTGCAGAGGGATATTTTCAGGTGCTACTTAGTGTTGTCAGGAGGAGCAATATGAACACATGGCCTCCAGAAGAGTGGTCCTATTCATCTTGGAAGAAGGACAGTAGAGACTTGCCTAAAGGTAGATGACATGGACCCAAATCACACAGAATTAAGAACTCAGAATTTAATGTTTACTGAATGTGGAGAAAACAAATTTATAAGAGAACATTTTTTTCATTTTTATCGTGACCTTCAAAGAAGGGCTGAGGGAAAAAAGTGAAATAGGAAATTGTATAGCTGAGATTTTGGACTACCTGATGTTGTTTTATAATCACTGATGTCATTTCTAATTGTGAGAGTACAGAAAACCAACAACATCAAAATGTGAAGTGCTCATTTAAAAAAACTTGACATTTAAAGAGACTAAATTGTAGGCATATAAGAAATGTAAATGTGAAATAAATAAAAAATCTGGTTCTGTTTCATACCACTTACTAGTAGCCTATCATAAAATAACAGAATCACTACCCTGGAGTGGGATTCTGCAAAATTACTACCCTGGAGATACAGTAGTTACAGTTCAAAGTGACTTTTTTCTGCAAAGCTGAACTTCTATTTCCTAAACCCGTCAGCTCCAAACAGTCTGAAAGTAAGTATTTAAACCACTCTATACCTTGCATAAAAATCAGTCCTGACAATTTGAAAATAGATTGAAGGACTTTCAAATGTTTTGAACCAGCAGTAAAAAACAATAATTGTTAAAATATATAGAAAAGTAGTGCAGTTTCATGAAGAACAGTAATCTGCTATAGTGATAAGAATTTTCATTGTACCTCATACTAAAAATCCCAAATTCTGCTTGTAATATTTGTGAGGCAAATTACCTTTGAATTTAAAAATAATTCTCTCTGCTTCGGTGGAATAAAGGTGTGTTGTTTTCACATATGTATTTTCTCTTTGATCTTAAAAAGATGTCAGAAAGTGGAGTTAAGTTTCCTTGTCATAACTGCGTACAATCTAATATATGTATATAGCTCTTTGCTGATTTGGTGATAACAGGAACCTCTAAAAATAAAGTAAAAAGCTTAGACATGAGGGGAAAAACAAAGCATTTCAACATTTAAAACAGAGAGGAAAAAACCTGAACATATGTAAAAATATGTAAACGTATACATCTAATTTTGTCATAAACAAAACCAGAAATGAATAGACCTGTACCTGGCATCCAAGAAATCCAAACTTCAGGGACTCTGTTGAGCAGATGCAGTAAAAGCTAGTATCAAATTGTGTAGTTTAGGGGCATGGTTTGTTCTGTGGTCTGTTAAATGATTTATTAATTTCTTATTGTTAAAGCAGCAATTCTTAGCTTTCTGTCTGTCCCAGCCCCAGTCTCTGTTCCCCTGGCTTCTACAAAATGAGTGGAAGGTGTTTAGGAGAAAGAAAAAGTACAGTTCCAGTTATGTTCTTTTCTAAATATCATTTCCATATTAAACCAGGAAGATTTACCTAAAGAATGAGAAAGCATATTATTGGTTTTAGCCAGAATATATGGACTATTCTATGAGTTTGAAGATGTTTCCTTTCCTTGTTTCTGTTTTCCTTCCCATGTGTCTCCACAGCTTTATTAAATAGTATGCTTTCTGAGGCAGAGACTGCTTTAAATATATTATTTATGTGTAGTGTCCATAATAGCATGGCTCTGGTTTCAGTGGGCTATGCTGGGTTACAATATAATGCTAAGAATAATATATGAGCAAACTCAAGTAACGGAGATTGTCTGCATGCTCAGTTTTTGTAAGGAGACTTGAAGAAGTAATTTAGGACACTAAGTATGAGACCTGATGAACAGAACATGTCACTAGAATTCTGAGCAATAAACTTAGGGCGGTGGGGAAGCCAAAACCTTCAGTCCTCCAAAATAGTTTCAGCTTTTTCTCATTGTCTGACGTGGAAATGTGACGGTATCCAGCTTGACAATTGTTTCTATTTTGCTTTTGTTCTGGTTGCCCTTATCCTGGTCCAGCACAAGGCTGTTCTGTGTTGTCTGCTACTATCTGTACTATGAGAGGAAAACCTAATTTGATTAGTCGTCAGGCAGGAGTTTTACCTTTTTCATTTTAGGAGGGAGATCTGCCAAGTTAGCCTGGTTTTGTGACATTTCTATTTAAATGTGCAGTAAAATACAAAAAGAGAAAGGGTTTCCAGCCGGAAGAAGTGATTCTTCGTCCAGGGTAAACTTGGCCAAATTGGTAGAGGCAGAGGAAAGCAGTGGTTCTGCAGCGCAGCTGAGAATGAGCCTTAGAGAAACTGAGGTTTTGTTAACATCTGGGACTGTAAGTCATAAAGAACTGGGCTAATAACTGAAAAAGGTTGGGAAACCCCTGCACAAAATCTTTTCCTTTCACTTCCGTACATCCTGATAATCCAGATTAGCAAAACAGGAGGAAGCATCATCAGGGATCTCTTAGGAAATGTAGGAGGCAGATTTTACTGCCTTGTACATGTCTCTAATGGGGTTTCATAGTCTAGAAGACCTCAAAGATTAAGGTAAGAGGATATGCTTTTCTGTTTCTGGTGATAAAATTGCACAAGGACATCAATGAAGAATGTAATCTGCAGAGAAACACAGAAAATTCTAGAGTAAGGGAAAAATTGAAATTGTTTTCCTTGGATTTGCCATTTATTAGGGGCACTGAGGTTTCTGTCTGGAGCTCTACCACCTTTCCCTGTCCTGTTATAAGCAGAGTCTGAATAAAACAGAAACCAGCAGTCTTTGAGACCTTGAGATCTGACCTGATTTCATCACTGTAGTAAATTCCCTCCGGGCATTGTGCACCCTGATAGCCAGTTTTTTTCTGCTTTTATATTGCCAACAAACCACACCTTCATAGGATTGTTAGACTGAATGGTCCTGCATGCCCACACAAACAGCTGGGCAGTTGTTACCTCTGCAACGTCTGGCTTAACAAGAAGTGCTCTTGCTCCTTTGTCAGCTGGGTTTGATCTAGTACTGTCAAGAACAAGATCACCCACCTTGTTATCTCTGGTGTACAGCAGGTGGTTGTGCTCTGATCGTGTGCTCGTTTTCTATTCATATTCTTTTCAGATTTACAATTTCCGTGTTACTTTCTGGAGAGTCAGGTATGGAGGCACTTTAAACTTCAGTGAGTTCATAATAGTGTTTTGGTTCTCTTTCCAATAAGGACTCTGTTGAGCAGATCTTAATTGTAAGAATTCTTGCTGCTGAGATGTCTGAAAGCAGTTAGTAAACATGAATCCTTGAAAAAAAGACTTAACAACTAGCCAAGCTGTTTGTAGATCAGTAGCATGTTGTGGTAAGATGGCTGTAGATACACAAGCTATTTGTTTATGCCTATAAATGATTGTAGATTAACAAAGTGAAGGCTCTTTTTGATATTCCCCCAGGGTGAGAAGGCAGCTATGTCATTAAAAAGCAGTTTGGCTGTACGAACAGCCCCAGTTTCTGCTGGTAGAGCTATACTAGATCTTCTTGATACTTTTCATATTGTTGAGCAGCGTACTTGTCAGAAGGGCGTCGTGCAGGTCTCTACTTCATAGTCCTAATATTGGACAGTCTTAGAGAAAGTAACAACAAAATTATCCTTAAAATAACCAGAACATTTATATTCAGTCACAACAACTCCATAACATATAAAACTCAAATTACAAGTGACATGGATTTAATAGTGTAAAAAAAGCAGTATGCCATCTCTGAGAAACTACCTGAAACTTTTGATTGTCACAGGTTTTAACCAAGACCAATTAGATAATTTAAAAAATGGAAGGGAAAAGCACTGAGATAGAAGCATATCTTGATAGCATTAGGCTCTGAGTCAGAAGAAGGTAGTTTTAATTCTTTGACAGTGGCTTTCTAAGTGCATGTGAGTAATTCTATCAAAATGCAGTTGTTTCAAACCCAACTGACCCCTCTGTGCATCCACTTCCTCCCTTGTGTAACAAAGATACCATAGGAGGTTTCCTCCTCTCTACAGGAGCAGTACAACTTTTTGTCAAATAACATTTGTAAAGCAGTTTGAATTCCTCCAGTAGAAATTTTGCAAATGCTGAAAATGGGAGAATTTGGATGCTCTGATAAACTGAATATACTAATTGATTTATCTCTATCCTTTATCTTCCCACTGCCCTCTGCTGGATGGCTTATCTAACCTTCCCATGGGTGGAATTTCATCACACTTCAGTGCTTGCGGAACACCTGGGAATGTCTTCTTGGTTGATGTCTCTTACTTGTCTGTTTTGCAGTATTCCTGGTAGAGAAAAGGACGCCCAGTCATGCACTTTCAAAAGTCACTACAAGCACTTAAAAATATATATTTGCATAATTCCTTTAGTAATGGGAATTACTGCACAGAAAGGACTTAGGATGGTAGCAAGGAAAAGGAAAGGTGGGAATGCAACAGTAACTGAAGTATGCTCTGTTAACAAACTGACATTTTGAAGTATCTGCCACTGGGCTCTTATCTCCTCTCTTCTTTTTTTCTCCCCCACCCTGCTCCACCCCTCCCAGCCAGGTGGATTAATCAAGAGTTTCTTCATGGACAAATCGCTTAAAGAAACCATTTAACTTATTTCTTATTTTTAAAAATCTTAATACTAAGAAACATTAAAGAATGCTTGCAGCAAGTGCTTAGAGGATCTTAACAGAATCTAATGTTACATTTACTTAATAACTATATAGCAGACAGCACTTCTGTAATCTTTGGTACATCTTATGAATTTTAATGATGATTACGCTCGCAGTCTTTTAATTGTATTATAGGGTGGAATTCTTAGTATGACAGACTCTCTCTAATGCCAGGTAAACAGCTCTCGTACATGGTAAATGCTTTCTGACTCTTTCCTTTCTTTCCACTTGGGTATTGGCAAAACTCTGTGAAATGTGGCTACGCAGAAGTGAGCTGGCAGGGGAAAAGCTGTTTGGGAGATGGGATGAGAGAGCGCCAGCCTGGCACCTCAAGAAGCAGTTGGTAGCATTGGTAACCTCCCTCACCCCCAAATCTCAATCTAGTATGGGGGATCCTCAAAAGAATTTCCCATTCCTCTTTCCTATTTAAGACTAAAACCCACTTGAGAAATCTTCCCCCATTTTGCTGCATGTAGGTAGAAAAAGCTTCATGTGATTTTGGAGTATTTCTGGACACTGGTTAAGTGTAGTGAGATGCTGCCCTAAGCCATGGAAGATTTTGGATCAGCAGCTTTGGTCTGGGCTGCGGTTTCATGTTTCACTTCAGGCATTTGACAAATAACTTCAAATGTCAACTAAGAAAAACTCCTGTGGAAAACAAGTGTTAGTCCAGCTACATCTAATGCAAACACTTTACCTTGTCACTGTATCTTTGAGGGCTGTGAAAGAAGAAAACTGTCTGTTAATGGGCTCCATTTGGTTTATTTAAAGAAAGATAGATCTCTTGGGGTTCAAAGAGCAGCTTTTGTTTTCTTGCTGCTTCTTATGTCTGTCTGATTCTCTTTCCACATACACTTTCTACCTTTTGGTTGAAAGTCGAGAGAGAAAGCCATAGTGAACATTTCACACCTTGCCTGCATAAACAGTTCATATTGTTGGAAAAATCCCCACCACTGAGCAAATGTAATTATTTATGTAAGAAGAGATCCACAGGAGCTGTACTACTATGTGACTACAATTCTTTATATCTGCACAAATCACTTGCAGCTGCCCTCTTCTAAGCTGTTCACGAGGCATTAGAGGAAAGGATTGATTTTCAGATTTCACTGGAAAGAAATGAAAATGAGTTTATTAATAAAGGTATGAGTATAAGAGCTTGAAGCCATAGCCTATTGACTTGTTCTTCCACCTGAACGTATCTACAGGCAGAGACTATTGGCCTGCTTTGTGTCTCGCACTCGAGTCAGAATCATTCCCATTTCGTGTGTGTTTATGTGAAGAAAATGATGCCCCACTTCTGCCATGGATATCGGTGTAGAAGGGTACAAAAAGATCATCAGATGGGCTTCAAAATATATTAAAAATAATCTTCCATTTGTAAATTGTCTGGACTGAAGAAATGAATTGGAACAGACAGACAGTGTTTTGCACTTACCTGAACTCCCTCACGCACCTTTTCAGACCAGAGAGTGATTTGTTGCCTTTCTGCTCCAGCCACAGCAGAAGAGCTGAGCGTGTCTGCCTGTACCGCTCCAGGTGTTCAGGGAACACTCTCCAAGGAACTTGCCGAACCTGGGAAAGAGGGATTGCCTTACTTTGTGTTGCTTTATTCTTTTAATTTCTTGGTACTCTTGACTCTGCAGAAGAACCAGATGGGACTGTCTGTTAGGGCCCTGGGGGGGTACTAATAGGTTTTAATGGTCCTGATTGCTGTTACATGGGGCTCCCCTCAAACCCCTGCGCACAGAAGCCCCATTTCAGCTCAGCCTGAGTTAGTCAGTCAGAAAGAGCATTTAAGAATCATGGCATTTTGCATGGAACATGGAAGTTATAAATATATTTGGCTTTTTTTCCCTATCTGTAAGTGCTGTTTTCTTTAGCACTTTTAGACGATTGCATATCTTGATTTTTATAACCGCGGCTAACTTATCTGCAGTGAGCATCACTGAATCTGATGAAAGCTGCCGTTAAAGACATCTGAATGAGACATAATGACCACAGCTTTTCCATTGCCTTTGTCTGTAAAACTTAGTAAATGGATAAAATGTGGTTTCTGGTGTGCAAGAAAATTGTAGCTGTATAATTAGTAGAGGCTGAAAATGTTAGATGGAAGAAGAAAATTATTTTAAAAGATTGAAGTTGGTTATTTTTCTTCTCCTGGGAGTGTAATTTATGTTGTTTCTTGCTATTGGCATTCCATATGAAAACATGAATTTAGCTTCAAAACTGTCTGTATGTTTGTTGCAGTTATATTCCTATTTCTAAGACAAAACCAGGAGAAAAAGTAGTACTTAATATTTCTCTGAATTTTTCTGCAAAACACAAAAATTGTAATCTAACCTTGGCTTGAGGAAGGTAACATGAGGAGGGGAAGGGGATGGCCAAGGAAAGAAATGCATTTGCCTGTAGTGACTCTGAGAGACCTAGAGGGTACAGCAAAAGAAACCACAGTCACCTATCAGTGTCGGGCAGGTATATCCAGAGAGTGCTGGAGAGTAGAAAAGGGAATGAAAAGAAACTCGTGTGTGTATATATATATATATATCTATATATCTGTATATATATGAGTTACATCTTGGTAACTCTGGCTGTAATTGCTCATCAGAGGCAAAACTGTTGCTGGTGCATTGTCTGTTAAAATGCTTATACATTACTCATGCACTAGGGAGATATTTAACAGTCTTCCTCTCATACGGGTTTGAGTTTTACTGCTCCTGTTCTTGCCTGCTAAATATCTCAACATATAGATACTGTTATTGATTATTAGAGTATTTCTTCTAATTTCCTTAAAAATTTGGAATATGTGTTTTCAGTTATAAAACAAATTGTACTGCATGCATTATTTTTATTATCAGCTTTAGTTATGTTTTCAGGTGCTTGTACTCAGCAATGGCAACAGATCTTCTGGGACAGGCGTTTTGTAGATGAGGTTTCTATAAAAATAATTGTGGAATGTCATTAAAGGGTTATAATTACAGTTTGCCTGCAAAGAATTTGATTAGTGAAGCAGTGCAGAGTTTAACACAGCCAGTTGGTGTTGTTTGGCATATACAGAAGGGAATGAACGTATTGAAGACTCTTGAAGGGCATGAACTATGACCTGAAAACATCTTTATTTTAAAAAGCAGAAATGAACATGTGGAATGTTTCTCTTGAGCTTAACTGGAGAATAGATTGGAGGATTCAGAGCATCTGAAATCCATTTCTAGAGTATATCGATAAATACACTGTTCTTTTGGAGTCTTCTTAAATGGACCATATTGAAAGGCTGCACCAACAAAATCCTGCGCTTACGCAGGCAGAATAGGTAATTACACTCTGCAGTGCCTGTTTAAGGGCACAGGTACTCATTTCGCAAATACTAATGAGCCTATGCAAATGCTGGGTGCAAGGAAAAAAACCCAGCATCCTTTGAAAATTCATCCCTTTGGACCAAATTCTGTCCTTGAATATGCACACAGAATTCCCATTGACTTTAGTAGGCTGTACATGAATACATTTGACAGAATTTCATCTTTAGAATTCCCTTTCTTTTCCGCAGCTTCCTGCTTGGCTCTTGCGTTAAGTTTTTATTTTCTTTTGGTTTAACTAACCAAAATATTCCTGCATTGCTGCATTAAAATTAATTTTCTTGGGAACATTTACTGCTTAGTTTAAACTTATTATTCTTGAAAAACATTTAAATGAGATGCCTACCATAATAAAATTAATCAGTTTATTTTATTCATTGTGTATTCAGCAGGTAGCTGATACAATAGCTTTAGAAATTGTGCCATGTGTAGTTACAACTGAAAGGAACATTGTGTTTTTCAGAACATAGACATGGAGCATAGACAATCTGCTTAAAATCTCTAAACTCTAATCAGGAGCCACATATGTGAATTTGGGCACTAACCTTTTATTTTTGACCACTGGCTCTGTATATTAGATTCTATTCGGCTAATGAGAAATAGCCTAGTACTTGAGTGAAACAAATGAGCTGGAGCCAGCTGGTAGACTAAAAGAGATTGATTTTTTTAAACCACTGACTCCCACCAGTATGATTTGATGCTACCCCACCTCCAGCAAGGCTTGAGATCTTGTTAGACTTGTTCACTTTGATGAACATTTCAATCAACAACTGCTGCCTTACCGCTGCCAGTTCCAGTGTCTATCTCAAACCATCTTTTGTGTTTTGTAAGGTGACCAGCTAAGTGAGCTGGCCTGTTCTTCTATTAAGGGTATAGTGGGGTAAACAGAGGCCTTTCCTATGATGGATTAGGCTGTGAAGTTATTGTCTTACATTAATTTTCATCTATCTGTGAGATAAGCTAATCTTATTTTGCAAAGATGACCGTTTCTAATCACCTGTCTTTAAGGTGCATCATTTAAGCTCATAAAATTAGAGGACCTTTAATACAAAAACTATTTTTATTTTGCTATCAGTCCTGCCTCCCCTTTCAGTGTGAGGAGAGCAAAAAAGGAAAGGAGATGTTTCCCATCCCATTTTCAGCTAATATTTTAATACTTCCGTTGAAGAGTTACATTTTTGTGCATCCAGCCTGACTCATAAAAACAGCCCTTGCTTTGCTTTCTACTTTCCTGCTCACTGGTAAACTTTTATTTTACCTTCACCATTTGCTGTTTTCTTGTTGTCTTTTCTTGCTAAAACTAACCTTTGCTCTCGAATATAGGCAAAAAGGAAAATTTCAGGTGACATTCCCAAGTCCTTGGCTTTTTCAGTACCTGTTAGAAATTAACATAAATTTTGCCTATAGCCTATGAAATATGGCATGTCTGTAAGCGGTCTGCTTTTTCCCCCATATATGAAGTCAGATTTGAGCACTTAAAATAGAATCCAGATATCACTTGGTATGAAGGGATGTCCCATTCTATGGCATCTTCCTTCTGGTTTAGGTAAATGGCAAATCTCCTATCGATATCAGTAGTGCAGTGGTGGGTACTCCACCTGGTTTCCATAATAATATCTTTAACATTGGAATGAATATTTATGTGTCTATGTGCTTTTCAGAATGTTTATGTTGGAACAGCATGTAAACTGTTCCTTTGACACAAGCCTGTTTCTGATCGGAGTATTAAGAAAGCAGGTTGTTTAAATGCGTCAGTTATGATAAAAGTTCCTGCTATACAGCAAATATGGAAATGCCTCATTTATTTGCTGATGTCAGATTTTTAGGAATACCCGCGCTATATTGTTACCATCATTACAAAGCCTCAACTGGGAATAATCAGAGTGTCTCACTCTCTATGACAATTTTTGGAAAGCAGCTTGTGATTGACTATTTAATGAAGCAGAAAGTGGAGTTAGGTTTGCATTATAGGAGAATACTGAAATGAAATGAAATCTCATCCTCAAAAGGAAAAACCCTAACTTTCTAGCTCCTCTTCTTCAGATGTCTTCATTTAAATGCAAATAGCAGCTTCATCCACAATGAAATAAAAAAGCCTCTTTTTTTCCCTGGGAAACAATAATGAGGGTAAATTTAAGTCATTTCATTTTTGTAATAAGATAATCCTTTTCAATGCTCATGGTAATATTATGATAAAGGTTGATTTTAAAATTATTATTTTTGGATAGGAGAATGTATTTTTGGCTTTCTTAGAAGCAGGAATTCTGAATTCACTGTAACTCTGCCTAGGTGCTGCTCCTGGGGTCAGTAAATTCAGGGATCTGATCTAGATTGTATTGACCCTAGTGGGCAGATACTCCATAATATTATCTGCAACTAAATTTTGTCCTACCTGCACTTTTTCTGGCTGATAAAAATGACAGTATGGTACTTATGGGATTCCTTTGTGATATTTGTACACAAGCAGATTTCATCAGCCCAAGACTGGTTGCACTTGTCTAATTTATTGACTTTAGCTGCAGTAGAGGATGGCAATATGTCAAGATGACTATGAGGTTCTTGAACAACTGTTGTGGCTTATCATATACTTTCACTCAACATCTCACTGATTCTGGTCCAAGCTGTACTAAGGATGTCCAATTACTGCTAGTATGGACAAAAGAAAATTAGTTTGTCCGCTGTATTTTCTGACACTAAAGTTCTGTATCTTGTAATGCATGTTCCTTGTAACACTGACAGGGAGGGTGCACACCTGTTTATAGGCGTAGGTGCAGTGATTATATATCTGATAAACTGCTGTAGCATTTAGCTGTTAGCATGAGCATTTGACAACTTTATCTGTCAGTTCTCCTTAAAACATGTTACCTAAATCTTGTTATCTTTCCAAACTCTGAGCAGCTTCAAAGTACTTTCTCCTTAAAAAAATACAAGATAAAAAGTTTCTTTCTGTAGTATCTTAGTGGAGTGAAGTCCAATGTAGATAATATGCAGTGTTGGAAGGAAGTTAGATCTTATTTATAGAGGAAAATTAATATTATTATTATTATTAGCATAATACTCACAACTCAAAATCTTTCTATTTAGCCGTGAAAGGTTCAAAGGAATAGGGTACGGTAGCATACAGGTGTATGACAAGATCTACCCAGCACTCCAGAAATCAAAACGTACTTTTATTAATGTATCCTTTGTTTATAAAAAAGAAAATTATTAATGTAACTATTAATAGATATCAGAACACTTGTTGATATAGCTACTGAAAGAGAGTGGGCTCCCTGCTTATTTCAAGGGATTGACCAGACTTTACCCCTATGCGTTTGGGGGTATTTTTTGTTTAAGAATAAGCAAATGCCAGCCACTTTCTGTAACTGGTATTATGAGTATTTGTAGTATTAGTTCTAATAGTATGATTACTATCAGCTATACATATAGTGTTTATTTGGTTATATCAAGCCTTAGTTTCACTCTGAATACATGTCTTTAAGGATAGTTCATGTTCATGGCAGTAATCCCTGACTGCTTCTTCAGAGTGGTTTGAGTTCTCTGCCATGTGTTTTGAAGTCCCTCTAAGCACAGCAAGAGGGCAATAACATACAGTATGTCCAAGATGGTCATTGCAGTATTCTATAGAAGTATACTACCTGCATTTTGCTTTTCTTTCTATTGCATATTTTTACATTGTTAGACTTTAATTAGAACATTAAATACATAGTTTCCTTTTATGAAGCCAGAAGGATTTTCTTTGCAGTGAAAATGAGTGGTTCAATTACCCTCCTACTAATGGATAAAACGTAATTAACATTGTCTTGAGGCTAATTTTCATTTATGCTGCCATTCTTCGTAAGCTGAACATCATTCTCTGGAAAAAGTCAATGTGTCACTTTTATTAGCCCAGTTTGCACTTTAACACTAAGAAAATTAGTTCAAGATACATTAACGTACTTAACTTCAAATTCAATGAAATGATCCGATGACAGAAGATAACTCTAACATGTCCTTTATGAAGTCATGCAGTTTGGTTGTGGGTGGGCTTGATAAATGGGATAGTATTTACATGTGTGCACTTTGTGACAAGGACAGAATGTGAAAAGCATTTCCAAGCCAGCTGCTGTTCATAAACCTACCAAGGTTTACATCCTTTCACATGTGAACAGGAGCCAGAAAACCTTTTTTAGGTGGAATTTCTTTCCATCAGTTGTGTTATCTTCAAAGGCTACAGCTGTGCAATTGTATCTAACTTTTGAGGCATGAAAAATATCAACAATATCTGCTCTATCCTTGTAGCACAATTGCAGAACCATTTGCAATAGATTTTGGGGCATATTTTAGTGCTTTAGAAGCCCATAAGGAAAACCACTTCAGAAATACGGGCAGTGGACCAGAGCCTTAAATGATTTTTTTCTTCTCTGTAGGTTTTTAAGTAGCTAGTCTGTGCTGACATGAGAGAGACAACTGGGACTTCTCTGCTTTCACACTGGGATTTTACACTTAGGTGCTTGTTAGAAAGTACAACCCCACACTTAGTTCACATTTTCCATTGCCTGCTTTAATCCAAAAGCTCCCAGTTATAGTCCTCTCTGGGCCCCTAACCCAGTACCTCTTTTCCTTCCCTTTGTTTGGGTTTAGCACTAAGAGACTAGTTCCCTGCTACGGAAAATGCTATGATGTAAATAAGAAATATATATCTGTTGAATTACTGTTACAGATTCTTTCTAGCAATTATTCTGATTGCTGCTGCTGTTGACAGTGGTTCACCCACATCCTTAGCTAATTATTGGACACATTTCCCCATAAATGATGTTGTGGTGAGATGATGAACCTCCCTTCAATCAGTCCTCCCCAAGAACACACTCCCAAAAAAATGAGTGACATGGGAGACCTCTGAAATCTTCATCTTCTTCAGAAGTGACTGCTTGATGCTTGATTTTTTGTTCTGATTGCAAAAGTAACAATCTGACCCTGAAGCATGTATGTGGAAGTCAAGTTTTTTGCCATTGTTTTTCAGTTCTCACATAGCTCCCATGGACAAACCTTTAGCATCTGCAAATCCAAAACAATAATAACCGTGGTGATGAAGAGAGACTGCGGTGTGATTATAGTTTTGCTTTGCCCTCTATGGGGAGCACCTTTTTATAGCAATAACCTCTCTGTGTGACACTGTAAAAATAAGTGGGATAGGATGAAGGCATACCAGGTGTGCAGAGGGAGATAAACTCAAATAGTACTATATTATGACAGCAAAATCTACTGGTTCTTATAGAAAAACATGCCTTTAGAAGAGAGCAGACATTTCCGCAATGAAAAGCTCAGCATTTTTACTTCCATTTCCACCAGAGACTACAGAAGCAGGAGTGAGGACTGTAAGGCAGGTGCCCCAGATGTTCACCTTCCCCAGCCCTTGGCTTCAGCAGGGCTGAGTGACCCACTACAGGCATTATTCTAGCCCTATGGAAAGTCAGTGATTTGGGGAGAGGGGGTTGCCATTCTTTTAGGTACCCAAGATCAGGGTTTGGCATTAGATTCTGCAGAATATGGATGAAACCAGTCCAGTATTCAGAGTGAACTTACAACATGCCTTTGGTTTTGGCATTTAGGAATAGTTCTGTGTCCATCACCTGCCTCTAGTGTAAGAAAACCAAAAATAATCACAGAGCTATCATGAATGCAAAAATAATCGTTATTGCTAAACTGTTCTTTCTCAACATACTTTCAAGTCCATTTTGCCTTGGATAATTATCCCAGTGAATAAAGCCCGGAATCTCCAGGATGAGTTAAATCAGTCTTGGACCGGCTGATTGCCTGCTGTAATCAACCAAGGGTCTGATTTCAGGTTGCTTTATATAACAGTGAGATGCAAGTGGGTCATCACAGGTTAATCGGTGCGACAGTGATTAATAGTTGAATTAAATGTGAAAAGGCCAGGAAGGGTATATCTAACGCAATGCTTTTCTTCAGTTGCCTCCTCCTCAGGCTGTGTGGGAGCATGAATGCCTAAGTGGGTTTGTCCTTCAGTGTGGTCCCTACCATGGTTGAGGATAGCATCTTCAGTGACTTGGCAGTGGAAGGTAGAGCTATAGGATTCAACCAGATGAATCCAGTCTTTTTGGTGACCTATGTTTCAGTTTGGAAAACTGTCTTTCTCAGTATAGAGTGGACATGTTTGTGCCAAAGTCCTGTTGCAGGGACTCAGCAATTGACCCAGGGAATGGAGAGCACTTCTCTGTCTGTCCCAGCTCACAGTTCTGCTCTGAAGTCTGAGTTCTGCTCTGAATTAGAGGATGATTTGAGGATGAGTGAAAACCTTTCTGAGGATCCACTAGGCTGATGAGTGGGTGTGAGGTGTGGACTCAAATGCAACTGAGAAAACAGGATAGGAAACAAAGGCAAATTAAGACATACTTTTGGTAGCAGTGTATTATGGTACTAGCCTATCACCAGCACAGGTAGGGAGATGTGTATATGAAGACAAGTTCCTGCCTGGATTCAGGTTGCATCCATAGGTAAAACCCCAAGTAACCTGTAGGTGAGAAAAAGAAGAACACCTGGTAATGGACATTGTGAATCAGTAAAAGTAAAGTAAAGTAAAAGACAGATACCAAATCTTGTGCTCTGCAAGAGTAGTATAATGGAGGAGATGAAATCTCTCTGGCTGGTTTCACTGTGTGGAAGTAAAGCTTGTAGGTTCAGGAGCAGGGAAATGTTACAAACACATACGGTTGGGTCTCCATCTGGTTCCCATCTCGAGTCTTTGAAATTGCCACCTGCACCACATGGTGCCTTTCCGGGAGTAGTAGAAGAGTAACCCACAGATTTGCTGCCGTCCAAATCAGTAAGCCATAAAGGGTAACTTCTTAATTAAATTTTGGCAAAAAACACAATAGCCACTAGGTATGTGGCACAGAATAAAGCTTAAACACAGCTGCTTTATTTTAGCAAATTTTCAGTGGATCTAGCTGTTTAGGTTGAGCATGTGTTTTACTGAATTAGGCCTGAATGTATGACATCTATGAAGAAAAAGAGCAAAAGCACGTAACTCCAGAGATAAGACACAGTTTGCACCGAAGCACTGATTTTTCTTCCTCTTTTCTGAATTTGAATTTAGTTAGAAAAAGAAATATGTTCCTAAAAAAACCCAATCATTATGTCATTAAATATATATATATGCTAGTAACAAGGCTGTGAGAGGCCTGGTTGATAAAGTTAACATGAAAAGACACTTTCTTCTGTAATGCACAGCCTGGTCCTGTGTACAGATTGTGTTAAAAAACAGTTTCAAAAGACACGTTTGCTGCTCAGGACCCAATCTCAGCAGGAATGCTCAGCCCACCTGCCCATTATTGCTCTCATTAAATCTGTGTGCCCAGTCTCAGCATATTTAAAGCTCTGTTGGTATTTCAATTTAGTAACCATCACATGTAATACATTGGCCTCTTTCTTTGTATTGCACAGAGGTTATCAGTATGCTGTGGACACTATCATATTTTATGATATATCTAAGAAAACAACAGGGTTTAAATTTGATTGAACAGTTTTGACTGAGATGCTAGATTAGCATTTCAAATACTTTTTTTTGTACTAACCTCTTGGGTAAGCCCTAATTATTTAAAAGTAAAACGCGTTCAGAAATAGATGGCATCGCTAATTGAAACAGTCACAAATGAAAAAATAATGTACATGCTGCAAGTTAACCAAAACAATTTGACAGTCTGTGGGGACTATTACAGCAATCAGAGGTAGATTAACTATGGGGAGGAGCAGGGGAGATCAAGGAGTCTGTAGCAACATATACTAACTAGGATCCAAAACACATTTGTTACAAAATGTGTATGGGCTACTCAGTCTTTCTGTTATCTGATGTGTATTGTTATTGTACATTATTGGCATGCTACATAATTTCATAATTGTATTCCTCAAAAATTGCATTCTATTTTCCTCCTTTAAAAAAAAAAAAGGCAACGGTAATAATCAAAAGAAATTTAATATCTTTGGGCACTGAAATTCTGCTTGGTGCTTTCAAGGAGCTGAATTATTCTGAAACAGCCCTTCAAGCTGGAGTTTGAAAATTATCTGTTAAGTCGGCAAAGTAGTGTCTCAGACTAGTTTTAGGTCAGCTTTAGGACTGTTCTGTTCATCCCATTTTGCAGTAGGTTGCATTACTGGTTAGATATGGATCACCATAATCACTGAGGCACCAGTCAAGTGTCTGAAAGTCTCACCCTCCATTTCTTCCTCTTTTTCTTTTTTCCAGTAAGCATACAGGCCACAGTGGTTTTAGACATCTCATTTGAACTGCAGCTTGAATACAAAACATAGTCCATAATTCCTGCACTAGCTGGGAGCCAGGGCCATGAGGTATCTGTTTGAATACAGTTTGAAGTCTTCATTCACGCGAGCTGGAAGGTTTCTTACCTCTGTGATCTCCTTACTAATGATTTTCTCTTGATTCAAAAGGAAAATGTGACCAGTACTGATGAGGGAAATCATAATACTTATTCTATCCCAGGAACACCCAGAAGTTTAACTAATTATGGTTTATAAAACTGCTAAACAAACAGTGCAGAGTGAGCCCTATTTTGGATCTGTGCTAAATAAGTTGTTACAGGGTTCACAACTGAAATGAGAACTGTTAGATTCAGCAGCTCACAGCAGCTACATCCAGGGGTTGTCAGAGAAGGACAGTGCATCCCTTGGCAGGGAATTCAGCCAGCCCCACCTCCTGCCGCTCTCGATGTACAAAGTAGAGGGGTGACAACATCTTGGATCCAAAGGATCATTCTGGCCAAGCTCCAATTTATTAATTTCTTTCCCATTCTATAGATATCCTCTTTTCTTCAGGAGCTTTTTGCCCACTTCTGTGCTCCTGCTTTGGCTCTGCAAGTGCACTATTTCAAGCATGAGCCAAAAGCCATGGGAATAAAAGTAGAGCCAGGAGCTTTAGTAGCAGATTCCCTACAGCTGAAAACACCTTTCTGCCAAGTAGCAAACCAACATTGACAGCTCTGTATTTCAGAACTGAAGTTGTATTCTTCACAGTATTTTGGCTATTAGGAATTGTTAGAGATAAGGCAAAAAAATGTTATGGGCTGTACTGTTGAATTCTATCCATCCTAATGCAGTTTCAGAGCAAATCCCTCCATGTCATGTAAGTAGAGCATTAAAGGAAACAGCACTCAAGATGATGCTGTAAAATGTGGTTTAATACCACAATCATTTATTATGTTCATGTTGTATCTTTCATAATAATAATGAATTTGAAAGCAAATGTTTATGCAACATAAACCTAGCTTAAGGCAGACTTTAGAGTTTAGAAAGCTCAAAATGCTGCTCAGAATCTCTCATAGGCACTTACAAAACTTAAATTCTCAGTGTAGGATTTTTTTCAATGAAATGTCTTCCTTTTCCTCCTTTTCCTCTGCCTGGGTGACAACCCTTCCCTGAGGTGGGAGAGAGATGGATATTTTTATAGAATCATAGAACGGTTAGCATTGAAAGGGACCTTAAAGATCATTGAGTTCCAACCCCCCTGCCCTGGGCAGGGACACCTCCCACTAGACCAGGTTGCTCAAAGCCCCATCCAGCCTGGCCCTGAACACCTCCAGGGATGGAACACCCATATCTTCTCTGGGCAACTTGTTCCAGTGTCTCACCACCCTCTTCTTTCTCGTATCTAGTCTAAATTTCCCCTCTTTCAATTTAAAACCATTACCCCTTGTCCTGTCACTACATTCCCTGATCAAGAGTCCTCCCCATCTCTCCTGTAGGCCCCCTTTAGGGACTGAAAGGCCATTATAAGGTCTCCCTGGAGCCTTCTCTTCTCCAGGCTGAACAACCCCAACTCTCTCAGCCTGTCCTCATAGGAGAGGTGCTCCAGCCCTCTGATCATTTTCGTGGCCCTCCGCTGGACCTGTTCCAACAGGTCCATGTCATTCCTGTGTTGAGGACTCCAAAGCTGGACACAGTAATCCAGATGGGGTCTCACGAGAGTGGAGAAGAGGGGCAGAATCACCTCCCTCAACCTTTTGATGCAGCCCAGAATGTGAAGCTTTGCTTTTTGACCTCCCTGAAAACCTTAGGTTCTACCCATAAATCCCAAAGTACCCAGCAGTCTTCAGGCTGGTGTCTCTTTGGAAGTCTGAGTGGAGTTTTGGTGACTTTGCTTTAAGAGACTATATCTGTTGAAGGCTTTGATAGTCCTCTGTCTGCTCAGCAGTGCCTGCATTGCTACCAGATGGACATTCCCAGGGCCTCAGGTGGTGGGAGCCTTTTATAATACAGATTGCATTTGGCCAGAAGGAGAAAAATATATGAGGAATCTCTTAGTATCACTAGAGGGATTTGTCTTGCACATTTTGGTTTCTCCCTTTTCATGCATGCTGGAGCCATTTCTGTTTCTTTGCTTCTATAGCTCCAAGCTGAGCTCTGAAGTTGTTGCCATTCCCACTATCCAAAGCCATAATCTTTCTCCTCACTGAGGTGTCTTTAGTGTTGAATGTTGAGGACAGACTATGGGAGAGCAGTAGAATATCAGAGGAAGACACTGCAGTGGGCATTAGGGAAGCTTAGGTGCTGGTATAAAGTAGACTGTTTGAGACAGTATTCAAGCTCCTGTTGAATTTAAAGAGGTTGAATACTGGAGGTTCAGGAAAGGCGACCTTATTCTACTTTTCCATCATTATAAGGTGAGCCAAGACCTCCAACCAGTTGTGCAATCTACTGGTGGGTGTGTTCTCTGAGCCTGACCTATACATGATATAAATCTGTTGGTGCTGGTGTTAGAGAGCAGGCTGTAGTTTTTAGTATAGGTCTATAGTTTGGTAGCAATTTTGTTGATTCTTGTAGGGACCCTCACACATCCCTCTGCCAGTTTAGGAAATCACTGAAAGCAAAGTTTTACCCAGAATACATTGCAATTATAGAGTCTGAAAAAAATTCTGTGCCCCGTTGATCCATTTGTTGTATTCACAATACTTTGGTCCTTACTCGGGCAAGGCAGCCTACCTAGCAGAACATGACGGGTAGGATTTTTTCCTGAGTATCTCCTATGAGATCAGGACTACAATCTGCAGAGCACTTTGGGTTAGAAAGGAGCTGTATAAATTTAAAAATTCATGTGCTGCTTCCAACTCCCACTTGACTTCCTGGGGCTTCAGCAAAATTCTTCTGATGTTGGAGAGAAGTGAAGACAGAGAAGTTTCCCATGCAAATATTTGAGCTCTGGTGCTGAAAGTATATGTCACCATGAAGCTATATTGACAATTAGCAACCCCCCTGCCTCTCCCATATCAAGTCTTATTAAGCTGAATGGCAATGGATTATATTTTGTATAATGAGGCATGATCTATCCCAAGTATTTAGCATAATGGAAGAACAATAAATCATTCTCGAGTTGTCAGCATAAGACTTGGACGCTTAACATTAGGTAAATAAACAGTGCCTCATTATACTCAGGAGTTTGTGTGAAATCAGGAGGCAGGAATTGTATTATTGTGTTTCCAATGGTTGATAATTATTTTAAACCATTGGAGTGAATAGGTTGTAATTCATTTGTACTTCCCTTTTGTCTGCTGTTGAAGAAGACTTGAGAAATAGCCATGCTTGTAAGCACTGCTGTGTGCCTGGCACTGATAAATGTATCAAACTCTAGCATGACTTTATCTAGAAAACAGATTTTGATAGCTTGCTAGGATTTAGGTCATTGGATAATTCAGTGCAAACTGCAAATCTTAATGCTATTGACAAAAGACAGAGCACAAATAGGCAGCACTTTCTATAAATCTCAGACCTATAAGTAGCTCTTTTCACAGATTTATAGTAAATGTCCTTGAAAGCTATCAAAAGAAATGAACATCCTGGGTCTAGATTGACAGGTTGGCTTTTCAGATTCCTTGCATCCATGTTGCACTGTAAGGCGTGTTGTAAAAGACCTGCTCTATAATGGAGTGTGAATCTGTGCAGAATACAAACTTTCTAGGATTCAGATCTAACCTCCTTGTTCTCATTTCAGCTGGGAAAGAGTTAGTTTTCTTTCTAGTGATTGCTGTGAAAGGAATGTCAATAATACCTATTGAGTTTAGTTGTTGCTAGGTGATGTTTACACTATTCAAGGGCTGTTTCCAGCTTCCCATAGAAGCATAGACAGAAGATGGAATGGCCAATGAAATATTCCATATCACAGATGTCACGTTCAGTATGTAAATGGGGGTTGGCCAGGGGGCAGGGATTCACAATCGCTGCTCAGGACAGTGCTGATTCATGGGGCAGTGTGAATGACCTGTGTCATTATTATTATTTTTTTAATTACAGTTATTTTTTCTTGTCTGTTGTTTCTATTTATCTATCTTCATCTCAGCCGCAAGGTTTATCCCTCCCTTTCCCCTCCTTCTTTTTCCCCTCTTCTCCTACCCTTCTTGAGGCAGAGGCAGGGGATGGAAGGTGAGCGAACAGCTGCATGATTTGAGTTGCTGACTAGATTTCAACCATGACACCTTCTCTGGTATACAAGGAGAACTTCTCTGAAATTGCTAGGGTCACATGACTACCAGACTAATTTGTCTGGGACTTGAGTAAGTTCCTCCTACTCATCTTTTTAAATGTTAAAATATTAAAGTGAGAGGCTGAGATGGATTTCAGAAACCCAGGAGACTGATTGGTTTGTGTGGGGAAAACAGAGGAGACAAAGAAAATGGGGATTTCAAAAGGAGAGGGTAACATTATATGAAAGGATATATACTTTTCTGATACATGCATACATACCTTGTTTTTGTTTAGCTTTAATTAAACAAACAAACAAAAACAGGGGGAGAACTGTACTTCAAACAAAGATAAGCCAGCCGTGTCCCTCTTCTAGATAGTCACTTCCTAAACCATTCTCTCAGAGACTGGTCATCTTTTCCATGCTAGGAATAAATTTTAAATATTGTATATGATTTCAAAGTTTCTTTCCTTTTCTTTTCTAGAAATTCAGGTCCTGTCTTGCTTGAAACACTCTATGACAATAGAGAAGCAGCATATGTCACACCTAAATAGAGAGTGGAGACTGAGTGACAGACAGTGGTTGTGCTCAGACTAATCTAAATCCTGGTTTCTGACATGCTTTAGTTAACACTCATTTAATTCAACTGTGTAACATAGAGGAAAAAAAAATAAGTGTCAACCTCAGCACCCTACTCCACCAGCTGTAAAATTTCACAACACAGACATTATGTCTTTTGTCACTAAAACACATCCCTTGGGGTTTAGTGCCATTTTAATGAAAATCAAGAGGATGAATACCTTTGCATGACTTCAGGAGATAGGATTTAAGACCTGTGGATTTGTAAAGGGAGCTCTACTCATTAATCTAAAGTCTTAGATCTCTTACCTTAGCAGAGATAGAAGACTATACACATGAAGAAAAGCACTCTTAGTTTCAGAATTGGGCCTGTGTTTCCTTTGGAATTAATGAATTAAAGTACATCAGGGAAAACTGTTACTATAACAGTTACTATCCTCCCCAAAATGGGGAGCTCTGAAAATCCTACTCTATCAGTTCAGAAAACCCATACTGGAATCTTAACTTTAAAATGTGGCTCTGAACGTACAAAGGTGAGAAAGCATGTATGAGGGCTGTCACTTTTTTAGCAGTCTGGGCAGAAGCATCTGGGCTAGAAACATGAGTCAAGCACATCTTCGGGCACAGTCTGCTGATTCAAGAGTTTATAGGTTTTCTCCAACAGTAGCCGTCAAACAAGACCAGCAAAGCATGAAGTAGCTTTTTCTTCCCTTCTGCCTTTGTTCCAACATTTCTTAAAAAGCACAACTTTCAGGCAAATGCACTAAAGACCTTTATTTAAAATGTTAAAATAATAACATATATTTTTTAAAAATGCTGAAATGCCAGGACTTTAAAATTATTGTCAAAGAGAGTAATAACTGTTTATACTGTCAACTAATGAATCTATGCTCTCTTAAGTTTTCAACTAACTTTTAGCAGTAACTTTATATTCAATCCCTGGAGTTACACATCTGTGTATTATAGGAATTGCTCTAATATTTTGACAGATGGGGAAATCTGGGGATATAAGTACCAGTATTAATCATTCTGTCAGATTTAAAATCAATTCATGTATATTTTCTGCTTATTCTGTGATAGTGGAAAAGTTACCTGACTTGTGATGCATATTTCAGAACTGTTCATTTCACAGGAAAAAAATGATCAGAATAAGACTAGTAGGAGTGCTATGTATATATTGTCTATAATAGCTGTGCTCCTTGTGATCAAAGGCATAACTTCTCATTATGCAATTACATAGTATCATGATACTATGATCAAGAGATGGCAAGAATTTCATCAGATCTGAATAGGCAGGGTGATGACAAGGTGTTTATAGAAATTGATAGTCTGACCTTAAATTTTTCGGTTTTACCATGAGCGTGCTTGCTCTTTTCTTCTTCAAATGCTGTAATTTCATTTTCTGAGATTCTTTAATTCTTCGTCAGTCATCATTTACTTAGAGCTTGAAGGCAGAGTTCAGGTGTCACCTCTTAGTCAGGTGTAACTATGGTAACAAGGCAAGAATTTAGATTTGTGGTCTTCCAATGCCTAGGGTTAATAATGACCCCAATGTTGGCAGCACTTAATATCCCCAAGCAATTACAGAAGGAATTGAAGGAAAATGAAGGAAGATGAATGAGGATATTGATATTGATAATTCTGGACATCAGAGACCAGTTAGGAAAGAAATTAAGTCCTCCTGTGATACATGGGAAAGGCAGAAGTTCAAATTCCACTCTTTTCTGAAGATCAAACATGGACAGGACATGGCCTGGCCCCGTTTCCCTGCAAGGGCCCGATTTCAGCCTCCTTAGACCCCTCTTCTAGGAAAGGGAAGGGCTGGGCAATCATGAACCTAGTTTGGAGATGGCAATGTGCTGAGCTGGTGGTGAGCACTTGAGAGGACAGACATATCAGTGCTCAGGTGTCTTCTGATTTCACTGCAGGCTGCTCTTCTGAGGCAGCTTAGTCTGATTTAACTGCTCAGTGCCACCCTGGCCATCTTGGTCAGGAACCTCCATACCATTGCAGCCTGTCTGTTGGCTCAGCACTCATCAGACCTGAAATGGAGCCATTTCAGCTAAATCAGCAGAAAAGTAAACCCAATAAAACAAGCATAACTCTGCTGGCTTAGCAGGACCAAATGGTCAGCCCAGGGGCTGAGGAGCAGGAGAGGGGGAGGTCTGTGGCAGTCAGCATTTGCGTCCCCCAGGAAGGCCTGTTGTGTTCCTGTTTCACAGTCTAGTAACGTAAAACTCTGATCCCACTTCTGCAAGAGAAATTGCTCTCGGGCATCAGCTCTGCCTGTTCACTGCCATCCATCCTTGGCTCATGCTTCTCCTTTTTCCAGCAGGGATATCAGATTCATGGCTTCTTGTCTAAATCGCAAACCATGAGCTTTTAATCCCCCTGTCCTCTGAACTGCCACGGACCTGATGAAATATTCTTGACAGTGTGCTGGGGCTGGAGTCATGAACAAAATGCCCCATCTAACCTCCAGCATGATGCTGCTTAACTACAACTGTCACTTTTGCACATTGCAGCACATGGAAATATTTTGTGAGATTCATTCCACTTGCAGGGAAGCAAAGCTCAGCTTCAGCATTCATCATGGCCAGCTTTGGGAGATGTCCATGTCCAATATGAACATCGCCTCCTCTTTGAACAGCACTCTCTGAGACGGCGATAAATATACTACACCTGGATCTGATACAAAGTTCTGGTAGGATGTTAGCAGTATTAGTAGGCTTTAAATGCTTTGTCCTTCTGACTTAATTAGAACTAGATTGTATCAGTTCATTGTAAATGAGCTTCTTGCACTGATCTTTGTTTTCACTTTGGGTACAAACCAACTTTTGTCTAAAGCTGCTGTGTGTCTACTTGTAGTCTTTAGCAATCATAAATATATCTGTTCCTGCTTAAAGTCTCTGCACACCACCCACGCATGGCCTGGAGAAGACCAGATGATGATGTGAATATAGATTAAATTGGATTTTAAGAATTACTTTTCTGATTGCAATTTCTGGCCCTCCTGATGAAGTGGCCTGTCTGTTTTGTTTGTGTTATCAATGGGAATGCTTTGAAAATTGCTCTGGTGCTGAGGAGAGCAGGAGGAAAACATTGCTTTACGGTAAGCATTTTAAAGAATGTTTACACCCAGAGCATCAAATTAATTTCCCCGAAGAACAGGCTGAGCTGATCAAAACCAGAAATGATCATTGGTTTTGCACATATTTGAATACAAATAATTTCGTTTCAAAAAGTCTGTTAAATGCAGCAGCTTGTGATTATTTCCATATTTCCTCAAGCACAACCTAATTATTTTCTTAGGCTCCATTTTCTTAGTTTTGTTACTCATGGAATAAGCTGTAGAATCCTTTGCTCTGGGATGCAGGCAGGTGCAGAGGCAGCTCAGTGGCTGGGCAGAATCAGGGCACAGCTTGAGACCTGACAGTCCCAATCTTAGTTCATTGGGGTGCTAACCAGTGGAGGTAGAGCAGTAGCACATCATTCTTGTGTCTTCATTTTTAAATTTTTTTTTCTGCAAAGCTTTTGATTCTCAGTTGAAGTCCTGTGGGAATCCTGATGGAAAAATAGTTGAAAGCTTCAAAATCTCTAGAAATTCTGCCAGATATTTATGGAATCTCAGAAATTCTTTTGCATTTTTAAGAATTGACTACCACTGGCACCCATATACTTAGTTTTTCATATGTTTTGGGTTTTGTTGTGTGTTTGTTTGTTTTTTTTAATGTGTGCCACATCACAGTAGTTAGTGAATTGCATTACAGTTACCTAATATCCTACAAGGCCAGACAATTATGATCTTTTTGCTAATCACAGGCAATCGAGAAGCTTAGAATTCATAAATCTTCAGGCCTTTGAGGGCATATGTGGTTGAGGCAGGAGTCAGTGTCTAGGTTACCTCTCCTTCCTTTGGTTACACGCTTGATAATTGCTGCTCTGTTCCTTAAAATTGTTCTGAACCTTGTGTGTAAGAGAGGTGGTGTCATAAACAGCAAAATGGACTGGAGAATTTGAGCACATCAATTACAAAAATGTGAATTCATCTTTCCTGAAACCAAAATCTGTACCATTTAATGCAATTCAGACCAAAACCCCTCAGTATAATCCCAGTCCTCTGAAAGGCCTAACAATTATTACGGAAAACCTTCCAAATTAAGGAGAGCTGAATATAATGAACACAAAGGATGATGTGCCAGTTGGGTGCTTCTGCTCTGTACACTTGTCATTTAGCTAGCAGGTCAAACGGGAGAGCACTCAATTCTCTAAGACTCACCTTCATAAAAATGTTAGGTACTGAAAAAAACATTTAATTTGATTATAGGTAGCTTTACCAACTTCTTCCACTAAGCCATACGCTAATTAATAGGCTATTTTGTATCTTTTGAAGTCAAAGCAGGTATGTATGCATGCTAAAAATGGAAAACCCTTGAAGGACAGTTTTGGGGATTAGGCAGGGACTGTTCAGCTTCTGGCTGGAAGGATGGCAGCCTGTGGCAGAGCAGCTGTGTCGGGTGGTATCAGGCCCATCTGTGTTGGAGAGAGTGACACGTGCCTCTTATGTGAAGCCACCCTGGTTGTGCTGCAGTAGTGAAACAAGTTGTCAAATGGGAGATGGTCATTCCAGACGCAGTTCAGATCCTTGTTACTGGCCTGTTGTGACTGGGAGCACTAAGGGGTTGTGCTTGACCCCAGGATAAAAGGAGAGCTCCAGTTCGCTCTGCAAGCGGCTCTAGAAGTAGCAGTGAGGGGTGGCAGAGGTGCTACGGTCAGGCTGGGTGGCAGCTGGAGGACAATGCACAAAATAAAGGAGACTTCAAGGGATCCCTAAAACACAGAAAAAGTGTGGCTTCAAAAATCCATGTATTTGTCACAATGTGATAGCTTGCTAGATAGAGGTGCTGGCACTTTGCATTTTACATATTATGTCGCACGCTGTATCCAAACAATAATTTCAAGAGAGGTTCTAAATACTGTCAATATCCTCTCTCCATAGGCAAAGGTAAGTCTAATTACAAGGAAGTTAAAGTAGAAAAACCGACATTTTCAAAGCAAGGATCAAATTCTGATGTGAATGGTTCAAGTATGACACCTAAATTCATGTCCACACTCTGAATTATAATGAGCCTGATCACTGAAAATTCTCAGCACGCAATTCCCAGACAGCTCACTTGTATTGAATTTTAATGGAGTAAAGTCACTTAATTAGGTCTGTAAATATGGATTTAGGTGAGTAATGGTACACAAGTTTGAGAATGCTGTGCTTTGGTTTTCCAGTAGTCTTGCAACAAATGTGGGATGCTGCTGCAGCCAGCACGTGGCCTGGTCAAAAACTCATCTGCTCCCAAAGAGACGCAGTCAATATGTTATTGGTATTTTTTATCACAAAGCTTCTTGCAGGAGGGACTGCTTTTTGGCCAGAGGGAACAAAAATAAAGTCATCATACAGAAATCATTTTATCAGTGTAATTCATTATCTCAGCATAATCATAAAGTATTGTAGAGATAGCTATTCTAGATTTTCATTAGTGAGGAAGAGGGAATTAAGTTCTTGCCCCCAATTAAAGATGAAGCTCTGTACATGTCCTAACTTAAACCATGTCAGTAGTTTCAGTGAGGTAGCTGAAAAACAGGAGACTAATTATTGAAATGACCAAACAAATTAGTATCAGGTGAGTCACACGAATAAGAGGAGGTGATATGAGAGCAGTAGTACTAAGAGAATGGGGTTACTTGGCAGACAGCAGTGTTCAGGATACTGAAGACAGTATTTTTGTAGATAATTACGTAGAATAAATAAGCCTCATATGGAATCTGTTCACATGGTTGTGGAAAAGCGGGCTTTAAGGTCTGAGCATTAGAGTTTAATGTGAATGGAATCTCTAAACAGAGAGTTGACAGTGTTAACAAAGGTAATATTAGATTTGAATGAGAAACTTTGTATGGTTAATTAAAAATCAAAGACACAGTTACAATAGAAGTAATTATACAGGAGTATTAAATCAGTTGCAAGTCCAAGCCCATAAAAGAATTAATCAGGAATAATTTAATATTTGATATTGAGGGCTTATATTTTCCACTAATGCCAAAATCCATTCCATTAACCAATACAATTCTTCAAGTCTATCTATAAAACGAGTCCCTGAAAGCAGGACAATAGCTGAACAACACTGTGGCAAGGAGTTTTAATTCTGCCTTTTAACTAAAATTACAGTAAATAGAGTACTGTTTCTATCTAGAGAATCACACTGGCTAAGGCCAAAGATTTTTCTGATCCATTTGCCCATGTCCAAGAGTGGCTGATAGCAGATGCTGTGGAAATGATATAAAGGCAAAGCAAGTTGCTTTCAAGGGCATATAACTCAGCATGTTTGGGATCTAGAAGCATGATCTAGTTCTTTCTTCCCTTAATTTATGTAATTGCTCTTTAAATTGCAATGGAGGTCAATCCGTGCAAACATTCCTTTTTTCTGTGGCAATGAATTCATTATTTAGCTATATTATATGTAAAAAATTATATGTAAAATTTACATTATATGTAAAAAAATCATCTTGTGTTTCTTTGAGACCTGCCATCTGATAATTTTCCCCATTTCTTTTGTGGTGTGAAACTGTGAATCTCCTGTCTCTTCTCCCTTTCACCAGAGCACTGATCACCCCATGGATGTCTCTCATAGCCTCTCTCAGTCATCTTTTTCTTTCATCAACTTTTTACTCTTTTTGGAGCCCCTCTCAGTTGTCCTAGACATGAACAGCAAATAATCATGGAGGTTAGAGAGGGAAAGCAAAAAGGATTATTTACTTTTTGTGAAGAGGGAGTTGAAGTGCTGGGGGCTTTAGGGGAAATTCCTAATATAGAAAGAAGAAAGTCATAAAAGAAGTATAGAATGATGGGGAAATTGTGGTTACCATCTAACCACTGATAAGTTACCAACTCAGCTCAAACCAGATCTCACTGAAAGTCAATGTAAGCCATCACGCTAATTCTGATTCTTGAAAACAGGCTTTTGTTGAGCAAAACTGTCATTTTATCAAGGTAGGTCAGGAGCTTTGTGCAACGTTTGGCTGCAGGGACCCTAGCTTGTAGTAAATTTTGAACAAACAGGAAAACCTAGGCAAATAGAAGCAAAAGTCAGATTATTTCAATCCCATGTGTCTAGCGGCACCTTGAAGAAGAACCAAGCTTTTATTGCTGTCATCTAAAGATTTTCTTCTTCTTTTTTAGCCCAATAAATAAGCTTGTCACAAACCAGTACCGAGCCTACTGCAACCGTTTATCAACTCAGCTCCTGCAGGAGCAAATGTCTAGAGGCAGTCTGTATAGCTGGTAACAAGGTGATAAATGGTCGCACTAGGCTCAGTGTTGGCACCTGGAGGCAGTTATTTATCAGATAAAGCGCTTTATAAACTATCGATAAAAGGCTCCATACCTTCCCCTTGCTTCCTAACTCTAAACTTACCTCTGAACAAGTTATCTGGAAAAGGCTCATTCCTCAAGCATATCTTTCTTAATTGTCAAAATTTGCAAAAATGACTAGGACCTTGAGATGCTTTTAGGTGCATTTGGTTAAGGTTATGGACCATCATATCACAGCAAAGTAGAAGATCTGTTAGTTATCAGGTTCACACTCATTAAAATCAGTGAGAATTTTGCTGTTGAAGTCATCAGATCCAGTATGAGTCCCAGTCCTTTCTAGACATCTGACCTGGGAAACAGCCTCCTATGTAGTCATCTAATACTGCAAATAATAGCATTTGTTGTCAGTGTGAGTGTTCCAGCATAGAACTGTTTAGGTTCACAACTTCATAATCATTATAGAGTGATTAGTTCTAAATATATTGCTATATTCATATGATTTTTCTCAAATTTAAAATGAGAAGAAGCTGAAGAAAGAAAAGGAAGCTGTTACTTTTGCATTGAGATCAGAAGAATTATTGGATACAGATCTCTGTATCTCATCAGGTTAGGAAAATACTTCAAATGTCTTGAGTACAAAATATGTAATTTGATGTCAAGTGCAGATTTATTTCTTTGAGGACATTGGGCTGACACTAACATAAGTTCTCTACCAATCATTCCAGAAGGGTTAGACATTAAACAATTGTTGCAGAACATACAATATAATCTTAAAGGCATTGAATCTGCAGCGTACAGGATATTATTACAAAATCTTAAAGGCATTGAATCTGCAGCGTACATGTTCCCCAGGATATTATTACAAGACTCTTCATGTCTTTTTTCTAATGGCTTTTTGGATTCCCTGCTCTCAGCCTGCCACAACCAGCTTTACAAGTGTCCAACCGCTCTTTTTCTCTGTTATTAATTTTTTTCTATTGTAAAGCATTTCTGATCATTCTTCTATCTGTCTAACTGCTTCTTAAGTTTATTGCTTTTCTGTGGTGCTGTTAGGGATTTTATTTCCCAACTGGTATTACTTTTTAACTACTCATGTAAAGCTGTATCAGTTCAGATTCATGCAGAAAAAACAATTTGTCACAAATCTGCAAAGGCTAAATGATCAAAGCAGAGCTTGCAGGCTCACTACTTTCTTTCTCTGCCTATTTCATCAGACCTGAAAATATTCTATCTTCATTCAGATTCTTATACTGCCCTGTACTATAGCCTTATGTATGGCAGGGGAAAGATATGTAGGGTCAGTTTCTGGGTATATCTGCAAGATCAGCAAAGTTATATCTGCAAAGGATCTGGCAGTAGTTGTTGTCACAGACTAATCACACAGAAAAAAAAACAACAGAAAAAGTTCTAAACCAATAGTTTGGTTTAGAAATCCAGGCACGTAACTATCTTTATGGGCATGGGATTTCCAACTAGGGAGTTTTCCGGAAATAAAATTTTGATTGCTGTGTCATATGAAAAAAAAAAAAAAAAAGTGTCTAAATTTCCCTACCAAGACCAAATGCAAAGAGATGGATTTTGGGGCTCCTCAGCTGTAGAGGTGGCAGTGTTATCACCAAAGGTATGTGTGGATAAATGGCACTTACCTTCCTTTGTTCCTAGAAATGCAGTGTTAATACCCTTGTCAACACATGGTGTGACACAGCCAATGGATGAGTTTACCCATAGGGGCATGAGGGTACAGCTTCTGTAGCCACCACAGGCAGACACCAGCGTCCTTATTCAGTCACTGTCATGCATTTTTTTTTTCTAAGGACATACTGTGACCCAAATTCTGCCTTGGGCATCATGGTGTCCTCATGAAGGTCATGGTCACATGTCTCAGAGCAGACTTTGGCCCCATTTGCCATATGGGAGCTTGAACATCATATTTTTTCTGAATGTCCCTTTTATTTATTTTTGTGTTTCTGTTAAAAGTTCAAATGAAGAGCTAATTACTAACCCAGCAGAGCCCATTGGCTGCAGGCTTCCCTGCAGCTCTGCCGTTAGTCTGCTCATGAATGAATTTTTGGTTTTGAGGCAGGTTTCCAGAGCCCCTGTGATGGTCCCAATTTAGCTCAGGCTGCTTATGGCTTGACATTCCTAAATATGAATGTGCTACGAAAATTACAAGGCTAATCTGTGAGGAAACATTGGAATGGGCAACTTAGTCACCTCTCCTCTGTGCAGTGACCAGGAGAGCATGAGTTCTCTTGTTCCTTATGAACTACTTTCTTCTCTTTAGAAATGTGAAAAACTACTTTGGTCCCTGCTCTCTGGCTCTGCCATGGGAGCTTATATTAATCGCCACATTGGGGCAGAATTCATCCTTGCAAATATGCTTTTTTCTCATTGTCACTGGATCATTTTCTCCTTGTCTTCTCACCATGCTTGGTACATCATCCATGTTGCTATCAGGATTTTCCATGTGCAGCAGGGGAAAGGGGATGGCAGAGCTCCAGGGATTGCTCCTGGCTTTGCCAGTGGCTTGGTGTGGAGTTGGGCAGCTCTCCTAACCTTACTGCTTCTCAGCTTTCGCCTCTGGGAAACTGCAACGGGGATAGCAGAACTTTTAAAATTATGTGAAAATCAAGTCAGAGTGGATGAATGTGTTGGGATTGTTGTTACTATAGGCAGTGCTAAATGGCTTTCCTCTCTGAGGAATACTTTTTAGACATGGGGGGAACTGAATCTCTCTATATTTTTATAAGCACCATATATGCACTTTGATTTACAGGTTTTGCTGACAGATCTTGCTTGACCTCACAGGGTTAAACCAAAGTTGTCAGAGATGGGAGGAGAGGAACAAACATGTCTGTTCAAGACTTGCAACATCCTGTAGTCACTATGGCAGAGTTAATTTTAAAGAGGGTTGTAAAGTAAGTAGCTCTGCAGGTGCCATGGGAAAATGCACGGACGTGCTGGTGGAACAGGTGACTGGTGGGCATTAAAAGCTGGGAAAATTGTAGGAGATAATAGAGCAGCTTGGTAGAATGCAACATGGACTTTGAGGTGAAAATGAGGCATTTGCATTGTGTGCCTGGGTTATGGAGATCTTTAAGTCCAAAAGACTAAGTGGATGCTGTGGGTTTGGTGCTGGAGCTTAAGGCAGCGTTTGGCAAGTCAGCAGTGGAGGGGAGTCCTCTGTGGAGACCTGTAATAAGGAAGGCTGCATCTGTGCTTCTGCCCATGTCAGTGGGTTTCAGATGGGTCAGTGTAGACATGTGGCTGACAAAGGAAACATGAGTCACTGAGGCAAACTCATAGCAGTAGTTTGGTATGTGAAAATAATTGAATGTTTCACAGCAGGGCTTCAAAGTACAAACAAAACTCTGCATAAAGCCCTGGCAGACAGACCTTAGCAGATGCCTCATCACACATTACAAGATCATACTGAAGTTGTTTTCAGGTGTGAATTTGTTTGTTGATAAAACAACAGAAAAATCTAAACTTATTCAGAAAATAAAACACTGAGTCTCCTTTTGTTCCATCTGTTTTGCATATCTCGGAGGACTCTGACGGGGCCTGATTCCCACAGGGCCCAAGTCTGGGGAAGAAGTTTTTTCCAGAAACCTGTAGCATAAAGACACATCATTTATACCTCTGTGATAAGCACTTAGGAATATGTAGCTACTGTGATCATCGACTCGTTTATGCATTCCTGATCTATAGTATCAATAGTTGCGGTCAGCGCAGAAACAGGCTTCATCCCACATGTGATTATGTGGGAGGGAGAGAACAGTTAATGGAGTAGGAGAGAGAGCAGCATCTCACTGCTAGAACAACAGCTTCAATTAGCAGCTGTGCCCAGCATCCATCGCAATGTTTGCTACGTGTACTGTATTATACAGAAATTTAGCAAAGTGAAGTGGGACGGTACTTTTCCTGTATTTTCTTTAGGCAGCAGCTAACCTTTCCTGAGGTGGGAGTCCCCCTCCTTCCCTGTCCCCTTCCCCTGTTCTCTGCCTCAGGCTCCTTCCCACTCCCCGTCTCCCTCCCTTCCCAGCCTGAGCTCTCTTTCAGAGAGATTTGCTGGCTGTGACACTGCAGAAATGTGGTTTTTGCCAGAGCAGACAGTGAGGGCTGGGGCAGGAGGGAGGCATAGGGTGGCACAGAGCCCTGCCCCTGCCCGATCACCCACCCTGGGGACAGCCATGGCCGCAGAGAGGAGCAGAGTGTGCAGTATGCAGATACTGTCACTGTCTGGCTCTGGAAAACAGAGAGTGACAGAAAAAAAGCTGTCAAATTTCTCTGCTGGATATTTCTGCACTCCAAGGGTTGCTCTAATCTGCTCCCTGTCGGGCAGGCCCCAGGGAGCTGTGTGGCAGATGGGGAAACGGTGCCCTGGCTGGGTCCCTTACTGTTCCCTTTAGACCCCCGAGTGCACAGGGGTTAGCACAGTGTCGGAGGTGGGAAGACTCATGTGCAGCTCAGAATACAGCCTGGAAATGACAGCAGCAAGCTGTGAAAGAAAGAGAAGAAAAGAAAAAAACATATTAAACAAGGCTCGTGATTTGTTTTGGGATTTTTAATGCTTTCCTCCATGAAAGCGAAGCTGTTTCAGTTGCTTTGACCCCGGTTGTTCTGGCTCTGCTACACATCACACCAAATATTTACTCTGCTAAATTGCATTGCTAGAGTCTCATTGGCATCTTTTCTTTGAAGTGATATCCTAGAGTTTTCATTTTGTTGCTGGAAATCCCTACATCACATCCCATAGTCCACCCCTCACAGAGCCAAAACCCCTGCAGGCACCAAACTTCTGCATTAGGCTTCCTAACTGCAGGCCTGAGAATCAAAAGAGCCTTCACGCTGGCACATCAATCCAGGAGCTGAGATACTGACCCCATGTGTGAAATTTTGATTGGGTTTAGCTAATTTCGCATGACATGTCCCTACCAGTCTCCCCAGTCGCAGCAATTCAGCAGCATCAGACACAGTATATTCGTGTACCTTAGGCCAGATCTCCCAGTTCTGCTTCTCTGAAAGGTCTTCCTTTGACAATCAGACATGCCTTTCCCTCCTGCAATGATGTCTAAAAGTGCTGGCAGCCTGCTTGGGAAAAGCAAAGAAGAAATCCTCCCCAAGTTTGTTTGTTTGTTTGCTTTTAAGAGCAAACCTTGTTGATTATGAGCTAAAGCAGTCTGTCGAGAGACCAAAATCAAGTACGCACATGCAGCTTCATGGAGTTACAGTTTGGAGCCTGTGAATTAATTAGCAATTTCTCTGAAGAACTGCAGCCTGACGATTTGCAGACTTCATAGCTCTCTGACTTTGATAAACAGACAACGTACATGACAGTTTCCTGGGATCACGGTGTCCTGCTTAGCACTGCAAACCACCAACACACCAAAGGAAGACTTGCCAAAAGTAAGCTAACACAATTCCTAAATGTTAGACATCAAAGCATTAAAGGGACTTTGTCATTTTAAACCTGAGACAAATTAAAATTTGTGTTTACTCTATAGCTAGGAAAAAAGTGAACTCCCGGGAGAGGATTTGACTCCTCAGCTATTGGAGTGTAAAGGAGATCCAGTACAGCTTGGGGAGCTTATTGATAATGTTACAAACTGTCCCATTGCTAAATAGTTCATTATTCTCTCTAGATAGTCTTGTCTGTGTGCTGCCTGCTCCCAGAAATCCTTAGCGGAAAACACAGGCTTAAAATAACACCTTCTGCTCCGTGTAGTCAGTGTTAAAAACGTTAAAACCTTATGTGCCTTTATGCCAGCAGCAGGGCTGTAAGTAACAGTTAGCACTGAAAACAGAGGCAACATCCCATCACCCCTGCTTTGCTCTTGCATTTGTTGTGGGCTTGCCATGTTTCACCTTCAAGAAAACTGTTACCTATTGTTAGCTGGTTCAGTAGCTTAACCTCAGACCTGAACTGTGGACTGGACACTGCACAAATACCAAGAAAAAAAAAGATGCCTGGTTTGAGCGATTCCAGTCTAGATGCACGAGGCAGACAAAGGTAAGGAAAAGAGACACGACAGGCAAAGGCATTTTTCTCTCCCTCAGAGTGAGGTGATTTATTTCCTGGCTTTTTCATCACTTAAAGATGTGGAATTGCACCCCGTGATAATAGGCAGTGTCCACAAGCTGGGGTCGCCCAGTTGTAACAACATACAGATGTGAAACAAGGGAATTTCCCAGCCTGTCAGGCAGCCTAGCTTCACTGGGGCAGATGCAGTAGCACATGGATTTTGCTTCTAAGATGCATTTGTTTCCTTCTTGAGCTTTTTACTGAGCTTCACAGGCTGCGTAATGAGAGACCTCTCACTGCTGGTCATCCTATTAATGATCCCACATTCCTTTGTAACACTTACCTGTTATTTTGCTCCTTCTCTCCCTATTTACTACACATAGCACTTTGGGTATGTGTCTCGTATTTAGCTTTTCTCCCCCTCCGACTTAGCAATGATAGATTCTGTCTACACAGAGATGAAAGTTCGTTACTAAGAATATAAAGTAGCTAAAAGGCTTTGCAAAAGTTAACTCAGATTAAATATAATTAGGTATTTTTTCCTGAATGCCTCATGTGTGACAGTGGGAGGGGCAGACAGTTCCTGTGATCATCCCATGTTACTTTATTTCCCTACAGCAGCATCCAGTCATTGGCTGTTCTGTTTTTAACTGGAAAATTGTGATTACTGTGCTTTATGCTTTGTTTCACTGCTCTTCTTTGCCAAATCTGCTCACTCCACGAGCATTGATTCTGCCCCACTGGAGGGGGAGTGAGAGCGTGGCTGGAGGTGAGTCACCCCACCATTGCATAGCAGTCCAAACTTTTCAAGGATCACAGACTGAAAAAGAAAGAATGAAAAATATATTCAGACAGTGATTCTGCCACCCATTTCTTTCTAGCCAATGGGTTTGCAATCACATTTTGCTACTAAAAAATAATCCATTTTTCCCTCTCTAGCAGCTGTGTGGAAGACTAGGTGTCAGCAGGTAGATATATCCAGAGAAACATGCATTTAGGTTTCTGTTTATGCTCCTTTTTAACCCTGTGTCAGCACATCTGATTGTGGAGCTCTCTTGCCTGTACCAAGGAAAAAAGGAAACTGATTAAGTAGCAAGTGCTTAAATTAAACATGATTAACTTGCTTTTATATCCCTGTCCTCTCTCCCATTCCTAGTGACTTCAGTTTTCACTCTGTGCAAAGAAAGGTGCATATCTTAAAGCAAACAGCTAACTTGGAAGTTCATGGCATTCTTTTCACATTTTTGCTTTCAAATTTCACCATCATTTCTCATTCTTGCAGTATTTCAACTTGTACTTGCAACTCTTCTATTTATATTAAAGGCCTCACAAATTATTTTGTGTTATTTCTGGCCACAGTTGCTCTATTTCTTTGGACACAGAAGAGTTGCAGCTAATTTTTCTAATTTTTGTAGTGCATTCTAAAGGCTCAGAAACCACAGGGCAAATAAAGAAATCTGAATTCTATTTTATTTATTTAAAGCTTTCAGATGAGCTACTATGATATTTTAGGACTGAACTCAGGCTGTTCACAAGCTCAGAGCTGACAATAATGTGCTACAACTGAGAAAATTTGCTTTGGAGCATTTTCAGTTCCTCTGCACCACCATGTATCTAGCCCCACCAGCTGCTTCTAAAACTTGTACTTCAGCTGCCATAATCTTATCATTAAAGGTGGATTTAAGTTTTAAGAACCAACGGACAAACCTTTGTACTTATGACGAGAAGCTGGGAGATGACTCTGCATTTAAGGTGCAAGCTCAGCTTTACTCCAGCGTTGTGTACTAATCCGGCATAATCGAGTGTTAGATGATGTGAACTCACAGCAGCTCCTTTAGAGAGATGCATCCATTTGCTGTATTGTTCAGCTGCTGCTTTCTGACTTTTCAAATCCCTTCTATGTTGTTGTTTTTGTTTCCTATCCTTGCAGTGGAGGAAAAAAGCTGAATTTGACCATATCCATGAGGATGTCAAGCATTTAGACTTTATTGGTTTAGAAGCTTACTAAATTTAAACAGAAGCATTAACATGGCCTTAGGCTCTCTTGACAGTTATAAACTCTTCCTTGGGGGGATTTCTGTAATGCTTTCTAATCAGCTTAAGGAGTTAATTAAACAGCTGTCACTTAGCTTCTTAATTCTGAGACTTGATGCTAAATAAGATTTGAAATTAGTTATGCATGGCTGAAGCATGGATTCTCTGATATAAATAAGATGGCTGCTAGCTGAAGAGGAGGAAAATCTAGGCCTCTCTAAAATAAGTAGTGACAAGGTTCAAGGTGGTACCCTGGCTTAATGCTTTACAGGCTGATTAATAGACACAAAAAAAAAAAAAGAGGAAAATGGAGGATATTAATGAGTGCCAAATGGGACGGATTTTCAGGCAGCTATTCATTTCCATTTGGTGGCGTGCCCTGGACTTCAGGAGATTTCAGTGATCATTTTATTCTCTTCCCTATTGCAGCCCGTACATAGTAAACCCAAAAGCCAAGATACTTATTGAAAACAAAAAGGAACATGCTTGATTTTAAAAGTTAGATATTTAGCCTGCAAAAATATATTCCACTACTATAATAAAAAAATGTAAGTGGAGTTCTGCTGTACTTATAAGACATGTATTATAGTGTTGTGAGGACTTTTTAATACCTTTTTCCCTGTGTATTGTAGTAGAACAAGTACTTCTCCTGAAGGGTATGAGCTGCAGATCAGTCCAAGTTATTTTGAGGAAATATGTCTGCAGGTCTTTTTTGAAAACAAGCTGGTGCCTTGCTCGCTGCTGCTTGCAGTGTTATGAGGTTTGTGAGGGCTAACAGGGATTCAGTATTAAAATGATGAGTTGAATCATGGTAAAATGTTTTTGGAAAAGAATACTGACAGTTAGTACTAAACTTTTCTTTGTCACGCAAAGCTAAGCATGAGTTAGTTGTGTATTTATTTCTTTTAAAAGTCATTATTAATACAAACATTAGGAAATACTGTCTATACAGAGAGAACTAGGGGAAGAAAAAGAAATTCCTTAAGATTTATAACAATATTGTTAAAGTCCTTTCTTTCACCCCAGGAATTATAAGGTAAAAGATGTCTGAAGGGAAATTGAATTGCAGGGAAGCTACCAATTAAAATTGAAAAAACTAATAGGTATTCACTTCTGCATTTCTATTTAAATAGATGCTTACTGTGTACATCTTCTGAATATGTTTCTGCTGGAGAGCTTAATATGCTCAGTTATTTAATATAAATCTCCTCAGTAGGCAAAGAACACTCACTCTAGAATCTTCTTTAAAAGTATTACTATTTTTTTAACATGGTAGCAATTTCAGAGTAAAGATTACCTGATCTCCTATATCTATTGCATGGAGAAAAAAGGTTTTCTCTGATTATTGTTTCATTTTATTATTTGGGGGGTTCAGTGTATGTGAATTATAGACATATGCTACCTAAGAGAGAAAGTTCAGCATCTTTTTAATAGCTGCTCAGGGAATCAACTTTTAGCCATTAGAATATTTGGCTATAGTTTGCAAACACATAACTATTCCCATCCTGCAATGCCCTGACATCTTATCTCCTATAATCTATGTTAGTTATGGATAAAAAACATAATATTTCTTCAAAAGATTCCTTTATCACTTAAGCAGCAAAAAGCAACACTTTTAAATTAGTAACTATTTAGATTTATAGCTTTACATGCTGAGACTCAGAACTATAAATCTCTGTATAGCTAAATAGGTATCATGTTTGTTTCCTCCAAATGAAATAATTTTTATGTGCTTTCACCAGGGGAATATTAAGCCCTTTCTACCCATTAAATAAATGACTGAAGAAGCATTTTACTCTGCCCCTGCTGTGGAAATTGGTGTAAATGGTTATTATGCCTCTGTGTTCAAGGGGGAGATGCAAACCAGGTGCCTAAAGAAGTCATCCTCCGAGTCCATAGGTGTAGACATACTGAAAACTGCAGTTTCTGTTTTAGATATTTACAGAGTATCTGTTACTCCAGTGCAGCTTAGTGCAACTTCAGACCATTGACAGCTTGCTTTACCCTTCTTGTACTTCAGAAAGGCATTAGGAGGATTTGTTTTCCTGGGACAACAAGTAGTTGCTGATTAAAGGTCAGAAAACTGCCACCAACATTTGCATGAACTCCAGGCATTACTTCTAGCCCCCCGTCCCGTCCTGTCCCTCAGCTCCCTCATTTCTTTTGCAGAGAGAGGGGACAAAGATTGTTTTATGGCTAAGAATCAGCCATACTGTCACATGCTGCACATGGTGCTGCTATGGACTAAGCACAGTTCTGGAGGCACTTTGTTTCTGAACATAGATCTAGAATATAGATACAGACAAAAACTATAAAACTTTGAATCTGGGGTCTTAGATTTTGGATAGAGACAACATAGGAATTTGCTTCCTTACCTTAGAATTAGCTACAAATATGCTCATTTCATACTCATTTGAGTACTCTCATTAAAGTTATTGTGTTTATTCACACAATTAGGTTAAGTACAGATCTGTCAAGCAGTAGTCTCAAGGGAGAGCTCTGGGGCAGGACCTGAGACCATGTTACTGAGCTTTAAGCCAACTGAGACTCTGGACATGCAGAAATTCCCTGTGGATTACATGTGCTACGCACATGCTTTTAGAAGGCAGCTGAGAGGGAAAGCAGGATAGTGACAGTGAAACAGCTGTTGCACTCAGTAGCCTCTTTTGCATGTGTTTTCGTAAAGTGTCAGGTGCCAGGTAGAATATCCAAAGCCTTGGAAACACTTGGAAAATCAAGAAACTGGAAAGAAATTCATGAAGCTTGTGAGAATCATTCTCAGTTACTAACTCTTAGCGGGGGAAATTGCATTTGCCTTTGGTAAGCAGACCTCATTAATCACACTGTTTCAAAGGCTTGGTTATTAAGCTTCCCTTTGCTATATGAAATAATTGCAAGGGTCATACCATAGTGTATCAACTGGAGGAAAAAGGCCATTCCTGCTTGGAGGAGCAGGTCATTTCAGCTTGGTACAAGATGCAAGTAGCTAGGCTTGTGGGATGGCCTCAAATAGTTCCAGTGGAATGAGATTCATGCCCAAGTGTTTGCAAAATCAGGACCTAATGCCTGGATTTAGTAATTATTGTGGATGCTTAATAGCACTTTTCTGTCAAGCTGCCCCTATTTGCAGCTCTGTGGAGCCTATAGGAGGGTGGCAAAAGTATCTAAATAACCTGCATGCAGGAACTCTGCTGCAAAGCCCAGATGTGAAAAAAATGATAGAACCTGGAAACTTAATTGTAAATCTTTTTGAGATCTCAGTTGCCTGAATAATATATTCTCTACTGAGAACAAATGTGCACTCAAGACAGAAGGACCTTACAGTGCAGGCAGATATTCTCACCTTTGTATGAATTATAATTTCAAAATATCTGAAGGGCTTTTGTGCTGAGGGAGGGAGAGGATTTTCTTCTTAAGTTCTCTTTTTGTGAAATCCTATTTCACCCTCCCCTAAAGATCATGGTGAGGATGGGGAAACTTTAGCAAAGCAGCTATCAAAAGACCAGGAGATTTTTTTTTCTTTCTTTCTTTAAATATTGCTTTGAGTCTGAGTAAAGTGTCTCTGTTTCTTTAAGTAATAGGAAAAGGTCTTTTTGATCCAACTCCTTTAGATGAGAGAAATCCCAGCTTCTCTTCTTTAGCCCAAGAGGCAGTAGGGGGAGTCGTCATCTTCTGGTAACTTGGTTTCAATCTCCCACTTTGTTGTCTTCCACAAGTAAAATCAGGTCAGTCTCAGAGCTCATAGCGTGAGCTATTTAGATAATGAGAAGTTAGCACTTGGGGGGCTTTGGAAGTCTTTATATCACAAGAGCCAGCTAAAATCAAGAGCCTCTTGTTCTATGGGATAGTCTGTGATTTGCAGGCAGAGTTCTGAAAAGCTCAGAGGCCCTTCCAGGAACAAGCAGTGTCTTGCAATGAGAAGCAGAATTCAGACACCAATTTGCACTCTCTGTGTATCTTGGCACAAGGCAGTAATATCTGCCGTGTGAGACTGATGTGACACCCAGGTAACTGAGAGCGCTGTTTAGTCTCGTGCTCTTCATATAATCAGAACTCAGTGCTTTTAAATTAGAAGTGATACATCAAACAGAAGGAATGCATTTTGCAGTAATCATCATCATGACAGTGACATACCAGAGGCAGAGCTCATTTTGTTTAAAGAGCCCAGGCCCTTCTCAGCATCTTTCCTTTTTGGGAGAGAATGGTTTTGCATGAGCCTCATTAAAAGGTAAAGAAACAGTTGTGAGCAAGTGGTTGCTCACCACTACCCAACAAGAGCTAGGTCCCACAAAACCTGATGAGAGTCTGATTCCCCACAGTCCTGTGGTATGTACAGTCATTTATACAGGACCAGAATAGTGGCACTTTTAAACTAATTCCCTAGGAGGCAGAACAGGGCAAACCAGATCGTATCTGCCACGACAGGCAGTGCCCATTTTAGAGGCTGTGAATTGGGAGATGTAGATTGAGTCTATCAAGACTGCATCCCAAAGAGCAGCCTAAAGCCTGCCTCTAAGACTAGAGTTGCTTCCATACACGTGGCCAGCCTGAGTGTCCGACCACACATGCAGTCAGAGGCCATGCTAGAGCACACCCGGCATGCCAGATGGTTTCATGTGCTATCAAGTGGCTTTTGGAGCAGCTATTGTCCCTGTGCAGGCTGTCCACAGGCTGGAAGTTAGAAAGTGTGCATATTGCAGAAGACACCCTCCACTGTAGGGACTTGTAAAAGATCACCCAGGAGATTTGGGGAAAAGTAGGTTTCTGACCATCCTCAGTCCAAACTTGTTCCCTAACAATTATACAGTATTTCTTTGGTCTAAATGTTTACAGTATTTGTCCAGTAGTGTCATAGAATTTCAGTATTTGTAGGAAACATTTCAGAAAACAGTTTTGTGGGTAAAAGAGCAAGACTTAAGACATTATTTTTATGTTATCGTCAAGATCATTGGTGAGCTCCTCAGTATGGAGATTTCACTATCGCTGGATGTAAGGTACATCTTGTTTATGTGGTGCAGGGTCATTCCTCAGGTGTTAGGTTGCTCTGACACTTGATAAGCATTCATGAAATAGCAATTAGGGTATCACAAATATCTTAACAGCCCTGAATCAGAACTGGGAGTTTGGTTCCAGGATTGAAGGGAGGAAATTTGTCTTTCCTACATGCTGCACTTGGCATAGCCATTACAATTAAAGTAAAGCTGAATTTAGGTGGTACTAATGAATTAACAGCAAAATATATTAACCAAGGGGACATTTTTTGGTCTCTTAGGAAGCAGAGATCCTGAATACAGCTATTCTCACTGGGAAAACAGTGGCTGTCCCTGTCAAAGTGATCTCTGTGGAAGATGACGGGACTGTGACTGATCTTCTGGAGTCTGTGGAGTGCAGATCATCAGATGAAGATGTCATTAAGGTAGGATCATACTGCTCCATTACACAAAGGCAGAGGCCCTGCAAAACAGTGGTGTTCTCTAATGTGTCAAGTTCTTTCATCTTCCTAACTGTTCTACTGCTAGGAAACAAAGGTTTATTGTTGCTCTTACATATAGATTGGTTCAGTGGAGCAATAAAACAAACAGAAAATAGCACATTTTCTGTCCTTCATGTCAAATACTTGAAATTGTCTGTCATTTCCGACTTTCGAAGTATTTTTAGAGTCCGCTCTACCTTTGCCTTTTACTTTTCAGCTATATGGGCTGTGTAGGTTCAGGAATGTAGTCAGCTGATGTTCTAGAAAAGGAAGTAATTCCTCTGAAGTTGGTTTGCCACACTGGAACAGGAGGTGTATGACACAAAGTTTGGTCTCTTTTTGGTACTGACCCAGTAATGTATTGCGAACAACATCAGCTTTAAATCTGGAATTTTCTTTGGTCACAATTGCTATTAGGGAGCATGTTGGAAGGAAACATGTTGGCCACCAATTGTGGACTGGAAAATACTGGATAAGATGCTTGACCAGTGGATTTACCCTGTACAACAGCTCTATAGTCTAAACTTTCTTGAAAGATAAATGACAGGCAAGAATATACTTCTACTCTCAGGTTTGACTCAGTGTCCCCTGGTCAGTGGTGAGGAGGGAGCTTGCAGGAATGCCTTTAAGAGCCTTTTTATTACTGAAATGTTAGAGTCAGACTGGACACCCAAGAAAGCTTCTGATTCTTGAAGGCTGTCAGCTTGTACCAATATTACTACTAAAAGCTTGTAAGAAGTCCTGCATATTCCTGCTCAGCTTGGTTAATGGTTAACACATGTCAGTGGTACTGGAAGGACAGTCAGCAGTGGTGATTGTGGGAGATCGAGGAAGGTATTGCAGCATGGTGACAGAAATGTTGGCTTGTCTACAGCAGCTATTGTCTTTTCACAAACTCATCTGTGGTTGTCACTTGAGAAGAGGAAACGATAATAAAAGTTAAAATTGAATTTTTTTTTAACATAACCAGCTTGTCACAAAACGATTACAAATACTACAGGCCACCCCTCCAGCTGCTGGAAATCACTGTTATCCCATTAACTTTTGTGAACTGCACCATATTGAGGACTTGGCCTTTGTGAAATTTGCCTTAGCCTAAAGCTGACTGGAATGCTAAGCTTTCTCCCTGTAACGTTAGCTCATTTAATTTGGATTCAAACAGCTGAGGGTAGCGTTCAGCTCCAAAGCAAGCCTCCCTGGGCCCCATTAGCTGAAAAACACTCTTCCTAGTGGACATTTTTTGCCTTTATAGGCAAAGATTAGTGTAGGTATTTGGTTGTTACTGCTGTATGGGAAACTGTTGGAAGTTTGAGACATACCTGCAAGTTCAGTAACTTTATGTCACAGAGGGTGTGAGAACTTGGAGCAGGGTAATTAAAGAATAGAGCTGGGTATATGTATTAATGATCTCTCTTAGAATCATAGAATTTTCTAGCTTGGAAAGGACCTTTAAGATCATCTAGTCCAACCATCCAAACAGATTTTAATAAACAGATTTTTTTGAGCAACCTGGCCTAATGCGAAGTGTCCCTGCCAATGGCAGGGAGTTGGAACTCGATGATTTTTAAGGTCCCTTCCAACTCTAACCATTCTATGATTCTATGAATATTTTTTGGTCAAAAAAGCTGCAATTTTTACACTCATTGGACTTGTTTTAAGTAATTTCATCATGATAATTTATTATACACAAGATGAACCCAAGCAATTTCAAAGTCCAGCATTTTTTATATTTTCCTTTTAGAATCTACTCAGGATTTCTGTTTACCAGAATAACCACTATGTCAATATTTTCTGATTAAATGTGTCTTTCTGGCTGCCTTAACAGAGGCAATTTTTACTTCTGTGAAGCCCTTTTGAATCTGGTAAATCTGCCAAATACAGCAAACTGTTGGACTGAATCTAGGGTTAAAAACAGAAAGAAACTATTTGGCGTCCTTGTGTTGTGGACATTAATGGACTAAGTCTTCACTCATTAATTCACTCCTTAACTAAACTTTTAGTTTTTTCAGAGAACTGGAAAAATAGTTTGGAAGCAAATATATCATTTGGAAGATATTTTGAAAACCAGTTTTGTTTTCTGAAGTTTTAGTTCATTAGGATGATTTGGCATGTTCACTGGATATTTGTGTAATGGTTTTGTCTAATATAGATCTGCAGCAGTTTGTAGTATACAATATGCTCAGCTCTAACCCTGGCGAAGAGGTTAAATTGGTAGTAATGCTTAAGTGTATGTCTATTATTAATTGTAAGTACATGGATATACTAATAAAGGCTCGTGGGCTTAATATTATTCATATATACACCGTTGCACAATGATGCTAATGATAGGCCCTATGTCAAAACAGGAAATCACTAGTCAGAGATCAAGACTTTCGGGGCTTCTGCAAACATCCCCCTATAGCTCGCTCCTCCGCAGCAGGAAGGCAGGTTTCAGCAGCATTAAAATGGGTCACCAGTTTAAAGTGAGCTCTTAATTGAAAACGTGTCTCCGAGTTTCCAGTTTACCTGCTCTGTTTCAGACCAAGCCTTATTCACAGACATCTTATCTAATGAAGATAAAGATATATAATTACTGGCCAGCCTTCAGCATGCAACAGTAATTAGAGTTTCTGTTCTCTGGGCATTAGAGTAGTGAATATAAAATGGAAGAAAAAGTCTGCTTAAAATGCCCGTTGAAACATAAAGATTAAGATTACATTTCTTTGTGTCTTTACTGTTGCTGTTTTTCAATGCATCTGTCATATAGCATCTAACAGATTGATTATGTCTTCATGGCTTAGCTTTTATTCCTTTTTTTTTTGGTGTTGATTAATGATGAGTTTAAGTTCATTTTCCTTGCAGAACGAGGATACCTCATTCTTCTTTTAGTTTCAGGGGCCGCATTTATTACTCACTTCTTTCATCTGAGACTTCAAAGAGCTGGACCACATTCTGCACTGACTTGTTTTCTGCCAAACTGCATCTACTTGAACTTGGTCAAATAAGTCAGGACAAAATTTAGTCTGTTGAAATAATATTTTTATAGGAAAATGATTACCTGAAATAATTTGGTCCACCACGACATAGTAACCACACCAAAAAATGGAGGCATGTTATAGTTCTGTTTTGCAAAAGTGGAGTCTGAGACACAGAAAAGCTAATGTGAGAATTTCGAAGTGCTATAAAGAAGTTCTGATTATTGAAATAGATGGTAAAACTCCTACTGACATCATGGAAAAGAGACTGGTGAACAGCTTTCTTTTTTTTTTTGCTGAGTTGTTTCTATGGATCAATTTCTCAAGGTTATTTAAATCAAGAATGAGAGAGAGGAAAAATCAACAGCTTTTAACCTTTCATTTTGAAAAGACATTTCCATTTTAAAATGGCCATTTTTTCAGGGCTCAACAAAGCCTAAAAGTTTCCAAAGCAACACTTTCCAATGCTCTCATTTTCAATTTGATGAGTTAATTGAAAATCTGCATTTTGGTTGCCCTGAAATGAAAACACCTTTAGGTTCATTTTGTTTGATCAGTTGACTAAAAGTTCCAATATATTCTCAGTGCTGTCCAGAAGCTGCTTGCCAGAAGTCACACAGTGAATGGTGCCAACACTGGGAGCAGGATACAGTTTCTCTGGCTCTTTTGTATATTACACTGGGTATTTTGTAGACTACTCCATTCCAAATCTGTGTTATCCATAATTATGTGCTTGTCTAACAAAATGCCTTTAGCTCATTTCTTTCCAGAGCATCTTGTACTTTTCTTAGGTCTTAGGTAAGGATGCAAACAGGAGGACAGTCATACTAATTTTGTCTGTATTACAAGGAGACTCCCGGGGCAGAGGGAGTGAAAGGAGGGTTGTTACTACTGGTATCCTTTGCGTAACCAAGGATTTGTCACAGAGCTGTGGGGCTGTGTCCCCCGGGCAGAGGCTGTGCAGGGTGTTCCAATGTGGCCTCCTGCTCTGAATTCCCCTTTCCCAAAGCGGCAGGTTTATAACCAGTTCTGGCCATGGGGCAATCGCAGGACGTTTGTCCTTGTCCTCTGCAGAGTCTTGTCTTTCTGGCTTTGCGTGAGGAGCACAGTGGTAATGTTTTGTCCCTGCTTGCTGTTTGTCAAGTGGCTCTGGAGTTGCAGAGCCAGCCTGCTCCAGCCACAGCTACGTGGTAGGAAGTTACTGCTGGGCGAGCCAAGGGTCGGTAGCTGCTTTGGTCTGTATTAGAGGGCAATTTGTAAAATATTACTGCCGTCTCTCAGTAACACTAAGTATGGTTTTATCAGCAGCAAAATAACTTCATTTTAATCAAGTGACAGGTTTTGCAAAAAACCCTGAAGCATCAGAGTATTTAAAATAGCCTGAAGCAGACTTTTTAAAAACATTAAACTTTTCACAGCTGTTTCTCCTCTTCCTTACGCTGGTGCACTTCAGGGAAAAGTTGAATACTTCTAAAGTCAGTGGAGAGACAGCGTAAAAAATCAAAGGGAGAAGATAATCAGGACCAGAATTTTATCTGCTCCTTAGTTTAGCATTGGCAGTTCCAGTGCCGCAGATTTCACAACCATATTGCTAGTGGCAGTCCATTTGATATTCTTGTTACAACACATTCTTGGGTGCGTGTGCTTACACAAGTTTTCAGTTCCAGCTTTCAACTGGAAAAAAAATCCCCTCACGGCTACAGGTCAAAGGCGTGGGCTCCCAAAATGGAGGTACTACAAGGACACACAAAAACTTTAAAACCAGAGGGTACGAAGAATCCCAGTTTCCCCGTGATCTCTCGACTTTAAGGGTGATTTGTGATGTGTGTTGTGGCTTGATTGAGTCTAACAGCTCACCCCAGTCTAAAGGGGGAAGTCAAGTGTTCACCCTTCCCTGGTGAATTGGGGGGGGTGAAGGGTGGAAGGAGGAGAAAGCATCCTGCAGAGGAGGATGCAAAGCAAAGCAGCAGAGAGGGAAGAGTGAGGAAGAGCAAGCCCCTGCTTCAGAAGCAGTGATCTATTAAACTAACCAGAACGTGCAATACCATATTCAGGTGAGGTTGTCACATAGGTTTTGGTCTCTCAGGATTCAGAGGAACCAAATAGAAAGCAAAAGCAGATGTAATCACCATAGTTTGTTGAATGATATCAAAATAAATACTTTCCCATCAGCAAATGGGATTTTGTCTAGATTGAACATTTGCGAAGAATATGGTTGTATAGGGCTGAATTTTATAATGGGAAAATAAATCTCTGCCTTGAGGGTTGGGTGAAGATCAAGTTCAATCTGCCATGGTTTTCCACAATATAATGTGGTTTCTCTCACCAGCTGAACTGCCTTATTCCATCCCAAATAATTTTGATCTATCTTGAAACAAACATTTGATTTAAGTCAGCAAATGGATGTTTTTATTTTCTGCAATGTCTAAACATTTCATTTGATAGAAAATGATGAAATCATGTCCTGTCATTTCAACTCAGTTTCAGTATTCCTGACATCAGAATCTTTTTGAACTTTTCACCTTAGGATGAAGCAACTGTAAAAAAGAAAATACTTTTTTCTGATCTGCTCTAGTAACCAGGAGACAGGACACACTCAGAAAAATACACTATCAAAAGTAAAAGCTGTTATAATAACTGTTGAGTTCAGTCCACATGCTGTTAATGTTGATTATAAAGGAAGCGGGAACAATTTTAATTTCTCTCTGGTATGAAGAGCAGACATGGCAAAGATGAGTTCTGTATGTGGAACTGATATGAGTCCCACATCTCCCAGGAATCACCTGAAACTCACCTAAAGCTGTTGAAGTTACTGGATTTCTCTCTTTCCTATTCTGCCAATTTATCATTTTGATGTGAATCTTGAGAAATAACAAAGTTTATGTGGAGTTGTTTGCCTTTTTGTAACCATCTGTACTGAAGATCCCCATGCAACTGGGACAGTTCCTGTTGACTTTGGTTTCTTTGTATTTATCAAAGGCTATAAGCAAAACTTCTCTGGAACAGAAAAGTCCAAATAATTTCTGTATTGAGACTTCCTCAAAATTCTACAGAAGATATCAAGAAATCTGGCTCTTTTTACTTAATGGGAAAGAATATGTGTTCTTCTAGAGCCAGGGATGGTAATTTCTTTCTTTCTGTGGGTATTTCTGTTCCTTCTTGGGAAAGAATATGTCTATTTCCATAAAGAGAATAAGGAAAAAATCTAAAGAATATCCAAATAGTGATACCAAAGAGGATCTGAGTGAGGAATTATTTTGAATAATGGGGCAGAGATCATAGCTTCCCTTCTTATCAGCTGCTGATCTAAATTGTTTAGGAAGAGACGTAGAGTCAGCTAATAGTCAGCTGTGATTGTGAAAAGTAAGAAGAAATTATAATGACTGGATTTGCAGAACAGTTTTTTCTCACAGGTAGATAATTTTGAGTTTCAGTTTTTATATTTTGTTGGGTTTTTTTTTCCCTGGAGTCAGAGAAGAGTTTGTTTTTAAGAAAGTAACTTCGAAATTCTGTAAAAGGTTATTTAGTCTCAGAGCCTGAGTGTTTGCATGAGCTGACTGAGCAGATCTTGTCACTTGCTGAACCCAAAAGATGAATGTCCCTAATGTATGAAACAATTGCTAAGGTGCAATTCTGTGGCTGTTTAAAACTAACTAACATGGAGCTGCCATCCCTGCCTTTCTGCTGGACAGGAGTGCAGCTGAGTGAAAGTGAATCAATTTATATTTTTTTTTGGTGAATGAGCTGTCTGCGTGCTCAGCTCCCTCCTCCCCGGCTGAGTTCATTTCAGATGCTCAGCACTAGGAATGAAGTGACATCAGAGGGGAATCAGTAGCTGAGGGTGAGAGATGGCCAGGAGTGCTTCTTTCTATTGTATATTCACTTAAATGGCGTGTGAAATTTTGGCTTTGCACAGGCATTCCCATGCTGTCTCATCATTAGGCACCATCCATGGAAAAGGCTTATCCTGGTCTTGTGCCTGTGAATCCCCCCAGTGAGGATGCTCAGCAACTATCATGAAGATCTTCTAAGTGGCTCACCTGAGCATCAGAGTTGCACAGTGAAAGATACCCATGTAGGAATGTCAAAATCACCCTGCCTTTCAAAGGGGATTAGGGGCCTTACTTTTTTTAGCTGCTTTCAAAACCCAACTCATTGTATACTGAATCCCAGTACTGAGAAGTGCTCCATCATCTCAATGAAAAGAGATTGGTTGATCTCTAGAAAAAATGTGCCGAGGAAGTAAGGAACAGACAAGCTGAATACAAAGGGAAATTAGTTCTCTTCTTTCTTCCACCGGGCTAAGCCAGCAGGGCATTACTGAAGCACATGATGTTACACTGGTATAAATGACAACTAAATTGGGCTCAGATCATCCAATAACACCTGCCTCTAAAACAGGAACTTGCATTAATCATTATAAGTTGTGATTCTTTCTCTTTAGAACTTCCCTTTAGCTTTTAAACTCTTTGTGTTCTTCAGTTCCAGTCACTGTCTGCCACTTTCTTTTAGAAGATGTGGTATTTATAGCTCTTTGTGTATGCTCTAAGCCACCCTCCAGACTGTGACACAAAACTGTGTGTTGCTTTATTACTGTGCAGTAAAAAGTTAAAATATGCCATATAAATTATTGTCTTCTCAGCCCAATTTAGTGTTTTTCTGGACATATCAGATACAGCATAGCCACTAAATTACTTTGCTTTTGCTTATAATTTGCAGGAATGTCCACGTGTTGTATTAGCTATGGAAGGGATTGGTCTTATTAAAATAAAAATATACGTGACAAAATATTTTCACCTGCCTAAAACATGCTCAGATCCCATGACTGTATAATCAATATATTGATTAATATTAAATGAAGATTATGTTGGTGATCCAGAGTTAGTAGAGAAACTGCTGGTTAGATCAGAAATATCCTGAATATCAGCTATGGGATAGTTGGAGAACTCCTAGAGTTATCAGAGACAGTTGGAAGAACAAGGGGCTTATTTAGGACATACACATGTGAAGGAAAAAAAGAGGCTACAGGTGTTAGGAAGGCTGAGAGGTCAAAAGGACATAACGAGCCCAGAATTTGTAATCATTTCCAGTTCTGTCCTCTTCATTGATAACAAAGAAAGGAAGTATGCTCTAGTGGTTAAACCCGGGTTAGGATTTTAGGCATTGCAGATTCTAATAAAGGCTCAGTCTGCATACAATATATGATTTTTGATTTTTTCATTTTCTTTGCCTGTGCCTTAATAAGATCGGATAACAGTTGGATAACCCATTGGATGGATTTTCAGATGCTGCATTGAAATGCGCTGGTGAAAGCGTGGGATCTGGCATATTCTTTCAGTTGTGACATTGGTGTGCTATTGTGATCTTTGGCATGTCATTTATTTGATCTGTCTCAGCATAGACACATACAAAAGATACATAATGGTTCTGAATTACCTTGACAGATAAAGAGCATTAATACTAAATCCTTCAAAAATCCTTTGAGATCTTTACATAAAGTGTACTCTCTAAGCATCTTCATTATGATTGTTAATATACATAACCCTAACTGGGACAGAACACAGACTCTTTAGGAAGCACTCCTGTTAAATTTAACTTAATCACAGCACATAAAAATTACTGTCATGATAAAATATTGGCAGCTGAGTAAGGATTTAGAAAGATTTCCAGATTTCTTATGTAATAGAGTCTGTGCAGGTCTGCTGACTGAAGATGTCTTCCCTTTTACCCACCATCTGGACCATTTTGCATTACTCTATAGGACCTTGTTGAGGCAAGTATGTAACCCTTGTTCCCTGAAGCTTAAAAGGCAAGGAATTTGTGTATCAGGCCCTAAATGAATTGAGTTAGGCAAGGTAAGTTTCAGACCTTTGTGCCTGAAATGGAGTACTCTTCAAATTATTTTTCTGTTCTGTTTTAGGCAGGTAGTCATGCTCACTATTTACCAGACCAAGGGTTAATTACTAAGGAGAGAAGAAATGTAAACAGAAATGTAGAGGGTGAACAGTTGTCTTTGCTACCTTGGAGGGCGATACCTGAATTTCTGAGTGCTGAGCACTTCTAAATTCAGGAAGGAATCTTGGGGATCAATGTCCAGCTACAGCTGTAGTGGTGAGACATCTATATCCACAGAGCAGGTTTTCTTGTCTTTCTTCCCTTCTATATATGTGCAGGAAAACCAATCTGAGGACAGTGTATGGGAGGTGTCTGTTCACCTTTGGATATACTTCTTCCTCCAGTGCTTGACGCCATTAGCTGCTGTTGTCACTAACATTCAGCTAGTGATATCCAGCCCACTCATCATCTTAACTCAGCCTTAACCACTCCTCCTGCAGTTCTTCTGTAGTGGCTATCCAGCGTTTCCATGCTGTCTGTTGGTGCTGCTTTTGTTATTTTTTGTGCTTGCTGTGTCTTAAATATTTTTCTCTGTGTTTCTGCCTTCACCTATCCTTTGGGTTGTTAGTTTTTAACGTTCTTATATCAGTCCCATTGCTAATCTTTCCTGAAAGTTCCAGAAAATGAAACATCTAGTGGTATCCTAATGTCTCATAAACACCATAAGCTGCATGTCGAGATCCTGCAGTTCCTTATTTAAGATTTGCAGAAGTGCTCAACTTCCACTTAGGGAGCTAGCTGAACTTCAGCAGAGAAAATGTGTCCTATGAAGGGAAAATGAATTTTTTCTAGATATGTTTTTGGTGTGGCGTAATCAAATTTTAAAAAATGTAAAAATAAATAGCTCAGAATGAGGATGGTTTGGAGGCAGATGTTTTTGCATTGTCTCATTATGTCAAGTGCAGTGTAGTCCTGGCTTGTGCTCTGAGCTCTTCCCTGGTTTTGCATCATGATTTTTGGCTACCCATTTACTTGTTCTCTTTGTGATCACTTATAAAATTAACATAGTGCTTCTGAAGAATTTCCAAGAGCATGACAATATAAACAAGTAAAATACATCTGAAAAGTACTATGAGATGTCAGAATACAAGGAATTATCCAAGTCCAGTATATTATAAAAAACAATTACCTGTAACAGTTCTCAAGGTTTACACGTGGCGGGATCTGACCTATTGCCTTTTCTAAGATTGTAGCACAGGTGTTGTATTTGTTTGCTGGAGACATTACTACTATTATTTTTCCCACATCAGCCACCCATAGAAATGCTGAACAGCTTTCCTGGGCTTTTTTGTTTCAGCCTTATTTTGCAGCGTTGCCTTGTTTAACTGGTTATTAGATGATAAGCCTGATTTTTGAAGGTATTTAGGCATTCAAATCCAATTAATTTAATTGGGAATTAGAAACCTAAGCACTTACAAAAACTGGTCCTAATGGCTCTTCAATTTTAGTTAAAAGTATAACTGTGTATTTAGAGCAGGTGGGTATTATAGAAAGCTGGTATTTTCTCCCAACTTATATAATCTCTTCCATATAATAACTATTAAGAATAACCTGATTATTTGCAAGCAGGTAATGATTTTGCAACTGTAAAGGCGTTTTGTTTGAGTAAATTTAGGGCATCTTCCTTAGACTTCAGGATTTGTGTGCCTTCAGCAATTTCTTTTAGCATTTGTGAGCATGTGAAAAGCTGTTGTAGTGTTTGAGATTTTGTGCAAGACCCGGAGCTGATACCAAAATGAAACCTATGAATGTGACGTTCCATTACATGCTCCATTTCATTCTACTAAAAGCCAGAGAGGGGAAAGTGAAACTTCAGTAATGAAGGAAAGTATCATTTGCCCTGGTGACTAGTCATCTAAAGGCACAATACAATGTCTGTGTACTAAACTACATTTTATGCATTGTCTGTGAACATTAGGTTAATTGCACTTGAGTATCACTAAAATAAAAAATCAGGGCCAGTCTCACATGCACACGTACAATTTCTGCTAATGATTGGATCTCATTTCTGCCACTGACAATCCAGAGTTAACCCTGTGTAGTTAATGGGATTGTTCTGCAGTTTATTTGATGAAGAGAAGAGAAAGTCTAGTCCTTGTTGGGAATTTTTTTTTTTTCTAAGCACAAGTCTCACTGTCACTGGATGGTTTAGTTTGGCATTGGCTGGATGCTGAAAGCAAAGATCAGCCAAGAGCCATTTTTAGCTGCTTCGGTGCCATAGCCATAAGACAGCCCATGTTTCCTTGAAAGTTCTTCACACATTTAGATGATGCTGAGCTGAGTTTGAAGCTCGTAACAAATGTTGAAAGCAACGGTTTCCCTAGGGCTGAGAGTTTCATCACAAGGATTTCACACAGGCCTGCAGACGGGATAAGAAAGCCCCTCTGGCAATACAGTTGTATGTACTATACTAATTTTTGAAGACACCTTGACAAGTAGTATTCCAAATTCTGCCCTTTGTTCCCAGGTTAAACAATGTGTGTGTCTAATCTCATCTCCTTCTCTCTCTCCTCTAAGTAGATTAAGCTGGGCTGCATTCATTGATATTTATTTCTTTGGAGCTCAGGCTGCTAAGAAAGCTGTACATAGGTATGAGTAACCTCATCCTGTACTTTTTAGTATTCAGATCTGACAGTTATCATCTGGTCTCCAGCAGGGCTAATTACTGATAAGAGTTTTCTTTATGGGCTGGCTGGTTTGCTTGTTGCTGTTGAGGCTCTGAGAAACTGAGTGCATAAAATGAGACATTAAATGTCATAAAGTGTGCCCAACACAGAAAAACTATAGAAAAGATAAATCAGCAATTACTAGGGGAGGTGAATGAAGATGATCACAGAAGCACATTAGATGAGAACAGACTTCTTTCACTCAAAAGCACAGGAAACAAAGAAAGAAATAAACTGATACTGTGCTGGTGGAAGGGGGATCCACAGTGGAAAGGTCTTGGTCTCTCCCACTCAGTCATCAGCAAAAGATGTTATCTGCTTTACACACTGTCAAGGGTGAAATGATAAGCTCTTCACAAACTTCTAGTTTAAACAATTATGTTTAATCATGTACTTTTGCTAGAGGTTGGTATAATAGGTCAAGACGTTGTCAATCGTTTAGGGCCATAAGCTGCCCCTTATTTTACAGTGGATATCCCCAGATTTGGTAATAATTAGCTTTGTCTGATCTGTCATTTACTCTAGTTTTTTTTTAGTGAAGGATTAGAAAAACAACTTGATTGTAAGGCTGGAGCTTTCAATGTGATTTAAGGTCACAGAGCTTGTAGAGTCTAATAGGAGGTGAGCACTCAACTTCAGGTTTTATTGGAAAATGTAATTCAAGAGATGAGTTTAAGTGCATGATCAGGATGAAATCTGCACTATCCCTGGCAAGGTCTGACAGTAAGTAGGTGATGTCCACCTACCCAGAAAAACTCTCATCCACCAGCCAACTGCAGTAAGCAAGTATAGAAAATTCTGCTCAATCCTCAAACTTATTACTCAGCTATAATTACATTTTCCTTTTAAAAAGGCTTTACATACAAAGCCCTCTGTTGAGACCCACCTGGAATCTGAAGCACACAGTTGGAATTAAGAGAGGCACATTTAAGTCTTCTGGAACCTAATCCCTGTGTAGACCAGTTTGCTGCTAGCAGATTACATAGGTGCTTCAGGGCTACCCTAAGTTTTAATGAGTTTTAATGTGCTAAATCATAATGAGACCAGCACTCAGGCAGGTAGACCAGATCTGGGTGGCCAAGTTATACCTGAGTATATCTCTGAGGATACTTGGAGGTACTCCTTGCTCATCAAAGAAGGAAAATAAGATTAAAAAAATAAGGAAAAAAACCCACTGAAAATAATCTGATTCTGCCTGTAAAACAGAGATTAACGACTGAGAGTGGTTTTGCTACAAAGATATAAACCAGTATAAAATGAATGCCAACTTCCTAGGGGATGGGACACCACCGTGATCTCCCACTGTCTAATTGTCTGTTCCACTAAACACTTATCTAGCTAGCCTGGGGCTTTTTGGGGTTGCATCAAGTCTCTAATTTGTTAGAGTCATATTTTTCACTGAAAAATATTCCATGAAATGCAGGAAAGAGCAGTTTCTAATTAAACTCCTGCTTAAATCCATTATAACTTCTGAAGTCATTGGGACAGGATAAAAGAGTTGTAATGATCCCAATATGTAAATATAGATGTAAAGGTTTGTTTGGAGGGATAGAGGTTAGAGGCCAAATATCATGAAACCCAACACAAAGCTTCTTAGTTGAAATTGAATCAGTGCATTAGTTATCATGGATTTTCATAAAAATAAAGTAATAATGCACATTCATGTTTCAGTTCATAAATGTGAAGTGACAGCCTATGAGTTAGCCACTGAAATGATATTATAGACCCAAAAAAGAGAATAACAGAGAAAATTGAGAAAGCAGAAGAGAGCGTTGAAATAGAATTGGGCATTGGCATAAATATAGATCATGAAAGGGAGGTTGATTTAATGAAGGATATGAAAGTCAGAAACTCAGGATGTTAAAAAGATCATCATCTTGTCTGGTAAAAAATCCCTACGGCTACACAACTTTTAGCTGAAACAGCCAGATTTACTTAAAGTAGATGATCTTTAAAATCATGTGAGAAATAACATATTACAAGGGAACATGCTTCTGCAGAAGACACAGTCTATTAAGAAGTTGTGTAGAAAAGAAAGAAGCTTATGTTGATCCATTGGAAAATTATCTTTACTCATAAATTTTGTCAGAAGATTTACAAGTAGATACAGGAAAGAGAAATTGTTGTAATCCAAAGAGCCTAAATAGCAACATTTACATACTAGTCAGCTTTGAGAGTTTGGAAGAAAGTGCTCCTGGTGAAGTTAGTAGGCCAGGCTAATTCTGTGGATGGCATTTTGTACATAAAAAGCAGGTAGGACAGACACAGATGCCATGTGAGGAACTTCTCCATCTAAGTGTCTGCTAATGTGGAAAGATTTATTTTAGCTTGTGAAAGCCTTTCAGGATTCACACATACCCATCTATAAGTGCAAAGAAACTAAAATCTCCCTTGTCTGCACATGTCTGTGGGAAGAAGGCTCAAAGATCCAGATGAGACTGTGCTAAGATCTCCTTTCAATATCTGAGGGTGATAGAACAACTCTTTTTTTTTTTTTAGTACTGCTTTATGCACAAAAACATGGAAGCCAACAAGTGTAGCTTGGTCCCTAGCAGTCCTATAGGTGTGAATAACTACACACTGAGATTTTGCAACTATCACAGTTCTGTTGTAAATATCACATCTTTCATTTTCCTTCTCCCTCCATTTTATGGAGTCCTGCGTTTCAAACAAATTAAAAGGAAAGTATTAGGGACCCTTTTAACTTTTGTATCTCAGACCACTGAAGTATGTGTGTATGTACTCAGAGATAGGGTGAGACACGGCAGAGAAGAGCCCAGGGAGGAACCACATATCCTGTAATCAGCTTTTCTCTGTCTATAATGTGATTTTGCATGGTGAGGATCACCTCTGCTTCTGAAAACTAATCTGAATAATCTTAGCAGTTCTCTCATAGCATCTTCTTGAGGCAGACAACCCTGATTCACTGGAGAGCAAAATAGGGAATTTCATAACTCATGTAAAAATCTCACATGAAATAATTCTTGGAGACATTCAAAAGGCTTTGTGGAGCCCACCGAGTGCTCCCTCTTTCTCAGTCTTATGGGAATGGATGAGTGGCAATCATCAGATACATATAGCCTTTTTCATAGTAGGTCTTGAAGTTGAGTGCAACTGAGTGATGGCACAGGTGGGCTTCCAGCAGGAAAAGGGAGGAGAGGGACAGGACGCCAGCAAACCTTGCAATCTGCCACTTTGAAGCAGCAATGACAAGTGCATGATTAGTGAGCACAGGGATACTAAATGGGCCCAGTCTCTGCTCTGTTTTAAATAAAAATGGTAAGTTTATGAGCAGCTGGAATTGCGATACCAGGTTGAGCTCAGTACAATTACAGTTATATTTAGTCCTCGTCATCAGTTGTCCACTCAACCCACTGATGAGTGTGAAGGACAAAACCAAAGTGAGCTCCTGCCAGCTCTCTGGGCTGAGAGCTTGGCATTAATATGTACATTTTCCCAGGGAACTTCACATATAGTTAAGCTGTCCAGTTTGTTCATGTTGTGTGGAAACCAAGAGGAGAGGGTGCAGATGCCCAGCTGCTCCAGGTGCCCGCAATGTAGGCCAGGGTATGCTTATGCAGGGGACTTGTGCATTAGCATAAGTGAAGCACTAAAGACTGAGTATGTCTGGCACAGCATCGACACTAAATACATGAGTGTTGCTGGGTTTTGGCCATGAGGTCTTTATAAATGAGCAAGTGTATCTGTGAAATGCCAGAGAAGATCTGCCAGGCTGCACTGTCATATCACTTGCATGCCCTGTAAGTGAGTGAAATGCTTATGTGTCCACCTAACTCTTGAACTAGAAATTCCTGAAGAGCCTCACTATAAAAATGTCTCCACTCATCTTCCTGGGAATTTCTTAAACTTAAGAAAGTCATCTTAGCACCCTGCTAAAAGTAAGCAAAACAGCCCTGCTCTTTCATGTAGGTGTATTTGAGGGACTCAGACCTCTAACATAGTTTACAAATGTGGATGTTCATTGCTAAACTAAAAAGCACCAGCCTCATGAAATGCACTTTCTTTGCCAGCATTCTTTGCCAGCTTTCTTCCACCCCTCTAGCTGTACCTGCAAATGTAAGTGCTGAAGATCAGCTGGTGGTGTGGTAGTACTTCTGGAAGTACTGCTATTGGGAAAACAGTCTGCATCCCCTGGGCTGATGTGTATGGTCTGATTCTGAGCTTACTTAGACATGAGTGAGTCAATGCCTTGGGTTTGTTGTAAAAATTGATTGGTCTTAAGCTTGTGGCTGGGTATCTGTGTGATTTGTAGCAGAACGAGAGATGATCCAGGACTAAGGCTCCACCACCTGCCTCATACAAATAAATAACAATAACTGAATGTAAAGCACTGCTAATTCCCCTCTACACTCCCCTATGCCACATATGCTATTTTTGAGAGATCTTTTCTTTTAGAAGGTTCATTTGTGCTAGGTCATATGTGAGTAATAGCAGCTACTCTTTCAGGGAGCAGTGATGATGTAACAGGTCTCTAAGCACTGCAAGAGCCAGTGAATCTGCTGCTTGACAATTCTGTTACATGTTTTCATAGATGTTTCTTTGGAGGTGGGTATATCAGTCTTTGAAAGGAGATGCAGGTCTCTCCAGGGCACCGCAGAACTTGGTACACATCCTGGTGTTCAAAGTCCCTTTCTTATGCCTCTGAGTTTAGAAACTGGAATGAATTAGACAAACACAGAGTAGACACACATTCTTTGTGATGCAATCCTGATTTCCAGAGGGGAATTTTCAGCATTAACTAGCAGAATTTGATGTCCACTTCTGATCATTTGGGAACTCAACACCCAAGTCCTTCCAGTGTCCTTAAGAATCCCATCATTGTTACACAAATCTGGAGGATTTTGTTGACTGATTATAGACCATTCTTCAATTACAAGGCCAAATCCAGATTAAAAGAATTCATTATGGCTTCATCTATTTTCTTCTTCATGTCTTTGTTGCCTGCATCCAGAATGCATGCCTGGACCCGCTCTGCTTCTTCCAGCCTGTGCTGGGAGAAACAAGCTGCTGACTAGGGCAGTTCTTCCCTTATGTGTCCAGATGTCATCCTAGGCTTCAAATAGGAGTTTGCTGGAAGAGATCCAGCTGCTGAGTATGGAGTCCCACACCTGCTCATTCCTGTAGCTTCTGCACCCTGCTGTCTTCTCATGAAACACAACTTCACCCAGGCATCTTGATCAGTTATGCAACTTTATTAGCATCATCAATTCCTAAACACTGAGAACATGCAAGATGTGGCAATACAAGATGATGGCATACTTTCAGATGGAGTCTCTTTCCTGTATTCTGGGTATTCTTTCTTCTTGGTTGTTTAAAGATAGTTCAGATATCAAGGTTCAGGACTTACCCTGATTTAGCAGTAGATAGATACATGGCATGAGTGCTTGTAAGGATGGAAAGAGTGTGAAAGCATTTGGAAGATCAAAGCAGCATGACTCCCATTGGAGTCAGTGGGGAACAAGCAGCTACAATCTTACAAAATTCTTTCAAATTATCCTCCACCTTTGATTCCCCATCCTCACTGAAACCAGCTCCTGAAATGTTTTATTGAATGTGTTCCTCTTGTCATTTCTTTGAAAGTGAAAGGAAGCTCAGAGGAACTGTAGGCTTAGGTTAGCAGCAAGATCAACTGCTTTTCACTTGAAGGCCAAATGGCACCTGGACTGCACTGCCATGTAACCCCATTAGCTGCAATAGGGCTGACAGGTTGAGAGCTAGAGTACAATTTGGCTTTTTTTTGTTATGGTGAGAAAAGCACGTGTTTTTCTAATCTTATACTGACCCCAAGCATGTTTTAAGAACTGTATTTGCTTTGCTGACTGTTAGCCCCAAGCACATTGTAGCCTAAATTCTATATACCTGGTCTGTTGTCTTCTGCATTGTAAGAGCCTTAGACATAAGACAGACATTTGCTCTTACTATGTTTATTACTGTTTCTTTTAATACATTTATACTGTGATGGCACCACATCTTCCAACAGCACTGAGTGTCAATGACCAGGAGGTACAGTTCCCTATCAGAGATTGTCCTGTGACAATCTGAACAGCTAGGAACAAAACAGTAATGAATAAATGAAATGAACACAAAACAAAACCGTTTGTGAGGTCAAATGGCAGAGGTGAAATAGGAACTGCATCTCTTCGATCCTCACCTGGACTTCTATCCATTCCATGAGTATGTTTTCTGTTTCATATTTTTTTCTAAAATATGTCTGTAAGGAAATACTTTCTGGTCTGGTTTTCCTATTTATGCTAATTATCACTATTTTTATGGTTTGGTTGATTATTCTCAAACCTTAGAGTAATGAGCTTCATTTCTAGCCCCAGATAGCATTCCCCAGCACTTTGTGATCATGGGAAATCTATGTAAACATTTCATTCCTTCATTTGTACAATGAGGATAATATTATACTATCTAAATACGTATTTATATGGAAAAATACACACAGATACGTGCCCATATTTATGTCATAAACACTGAGACTTCACTATGATGTGCTGTACAAAGTGTAGTTGAGGATTAGATAATAGGAATAGTTCAAATATAAAATGTTTATCATCATCACCATTGTTGTTATTATTTTATTAGACTGCACAAGGAAAGAGACACGGAAATGAAACAGTATTGATCCATAGTAATTTAACTGGTCCTAAATTAGGCCTTTGTTTAGCTGTATTGGGAAAACAGGATTCTTTTGCTGCCATCTTTTTAATATGTTTTTTCCTTGAATTTTCTTGATTTAATTAAATGCAATCAATTTTCAGGCAATGGCTTGTCTTGCACATCAGAATACTTTGCAAAGTGACATAAATTATCACCAGTATTGCTATAAATACAGGTGAGAATAATATAGTTAGCATTTTATCACATCTTATAAGGAAAGAAGAAAGCATGAAATAACGTTTACTTTGTGCCCTACAACCTTATTTAGTTGCATTCTAGCAACATAAATTATGTCGCTACAAAGATTTTAGTTCACTCTAGGTCATCACAAAGGGTGCTGAACACTGTAGGCTGCTTTTGTGTCCCATCTAGAAGTTCAGAAGAGCTTTAAGGCTTTCACATGGGTTGCAGTGTTTTGTCTGTTAGCGTGCAAAATGTATTTTCTAGTACAAAAGGATATCCTTTTCTTTCGTGATCACTATTGAATCTGAGGAACAAAGATGAAATACCTGTTTCCCTTTTTACCCAGAAACCCCACATTTCTTGTGGCTAATATGCATGGACTACAGACAGGAGTTGTACATTGTGTATCTGAATATAGGGCTTAAAAATCACTGAAATCTTCAAACTGAGCTGAAAGGAAGAGTATGTCCAGCTATGGAAAACATTCCTGACAGCCATTTGTCTCAGCAGATCTTAAAAATTACTGCAGATGGTAATTCTGCCATCTTCTAGTCCTCAGTGATCCCGAGAGTTGGAAAGTTTCTGATCCTCTCCAGCTCAAATCCTTTTTTTCTCTGCTGTCACCAGGCTGATTTTTCCCTCCCCTGTATTTAATTGGTTTTACCCAACTTTATACTTTGCTCTTACCTTTCTTGAATTGCATCTATTTATTTCAGACAATTTTCTACACTATCAGGATCATTTTGAATTCTAATCCAGTTCTCCAAAGTATTTAAAACCCCTCCCAGCTTGGCATCATCTGCGAATTTAATGAAATTAATTAAATGAAAATTAAATGAAAGACTCCCATTGACTTCAAGGGGCACTGGAGTGAACCCAAACTGTCTTACATCTTTAAGAAGTGGTTCAAGTGAAATACACTTATTGCTTTACAGGCTGTTTTTATAAGGGGAAAAGACAGATGCATGCTGAATAATTCAGGGTTGTCGCCGCTGACTGAGAGAGATTTAACTAATTTGTCAAAATAATGACCTTTGTTCACGGTGGGGAGCAAGTGGTTTTGGATTATCTCTGTCCCCAGAGAGATGCTGGAGGAGCCTGGGTTTAGTTCAGCCCCACCGCAAGGGCCTGGTTCAGAGATGTAAAATGAAAGGTAAGCATTAGCAGCAGCGGTGTTTGCAGATGGTGGGAGGCATGTTAGAAGGATGATGATATTTTCCTTTAAGCCTGATGGAAACACCACTGCTGCTGAGTCTGTGGAATAAATTGGGAATATCAGGATCACTCCTGTCCTGTTCCTTGTGTATATGTGCATGCACACGTGTGTACACACACATGCACGCATCCCTTAATTCACTGCTGTTTCCTCATTGAAAGGAAACCACTAGGCATTGAGAGCTTGACATCTTCCTTAAATGAGTGCAGAGAAAGAATGTACCTAGCAGAGGGGGAAAGGACAGCCAGCCCTGCCTGGAGCTTGGTTGATAACCAGCGAACTGCAGAGAGGAGTTTGTTAAAAATAAGTGTCTCGGGCAGTGAGACCCCAGCCATGCCAATCTGATGCAACTCATGCAAGTGTGGTCACAAGTCTGACCTCAATGTGTCACAGCTTACCAGTGTGAGGGGTGACGAGCTCACCATCTGCCATTTTGCAATCCAGCATGAAAACTCATTTGTCTTCAATTGTCCTGAAATATGCAACTGGAGAAAGAGGAGGTTCTGTTAGTGGGTCAAGCGAGGACAGAAATACCCTTGTTGCTCAGCATCCTTGTACACAACTCTAGGGGGACAGATACTCTCTCCAGTTCCAAAACAAACTTTGCAGTGACTTTTACAACAAGTGTTGTTTGGAAAACATTCTCTGGCATTTCAGCCTGTCCGTGTTGGCTGATGCCAGCTTTCATCTGGCACTTGTGCATTATGGCTGCTGATATGCTGTTGGAGTACAATCCTGCTTATATATGCTTCTCTGCAAGTAATTTTTGGCTTAAAAAGGCATAGGTCTCTCTGAGAAATTTTTCATGCTTTGCTGTTGCAATTTTTTTCTCCAGTCACTGCAAGGTGTAGGCCAACTTTCCAGAACCTGCCATGAAAGCATGAGTTCGTGTATATTGCAACAGATTTTTCTTTTTTCTTCTAAGTGGTAATGTTGAATATTGGAACACTTGCCAGAGGAATAGAACTAGACTTTGCCTGTGCAAACTCAGTATCAGAAAGAGGACTGAATCTTTAAGACTCTTTGTAGTCATCCTATTACCAAGATGGAAATCTCTTTGTCCTTGTAGCTCTAACTTCTAAAGCCTGCCATTGCTAAACATATTTCATCTCCTTCTCCCTGTGTTTGAGTGACTGAAATGCAAAGCCCTTGCTCAGGATGGTGTCCAAGTTACACAAGTAATTTCAGCAGCATTTGGTCATTGTTCTATTAAGTACCAGCTGAGACATGGCTTCACTCAAGGAGTTGCCTGCAGATCTGTGTTTGAGGGACACTGAAGTCTGAGAGCACTGAAGATTTCAAACTCCTCTCCTTTCATCTTGACATTCTCTTCTCACTGCAGGGTCTTTTCATTCACTTCTCCTGTGTGGCTCCCACCTCCTTTAAGCCTGTGGAGGTCTAGTCTCATACTTGGCTTAGGTCAGATCAGTTCTCAGTGGTATCCCTAATTAAAATTTATGTATAACCCATTACTAATTGGAGAGAAATTAGAAGAGCAGGACACTTTTTATTTGAGGGCAGAAGTGCTGGGCTTTACAGTAGGATCAAAGCTTACCAGAGTCAAAGTCTGAGGTTTGGATTAAATGCTTGGCCAGAAATATTGCATCCTTAATGCTCCAAGCATTAAGGTTTTCCTATGAAGTAGAAAGTGCTATTGTCTCCACTTAGTGGATGGAAAGAGGCTCTACTAAAGGCTGGATCCTTCATCATCAAATTCAATGTGTTGCTGGAGGGCTCGACGTGACATGTCTGTGATGTCCGTGGCATGCCATGGCTTATGGCACAAAGCCAGCGAGTCTACTCAGTGCTGTAGTCTATGGAGGAAGGTATGGAGCTAATTTATGTGGGCACAGCACCAGGCGTATGTAACTCTATTGCTTTTAGTGCTCAACTGGTTAGATATGTTGTAAATCTCTATAGGTCTCCCAGCTTGAGGACTGGCATGCCCAGAGTCAATCCAGGTGCACCTTGCACACGTGCATTTGGGAAGACTTGGCAGAGGAGCCAACATAAGCAAGTCTCCCCAGTTCCATGTGACTGCCTTCACTACTCTCCTGTCTTCTTTCCTTTATGGCTGTTTTTGTCAAGAACACGGGCCAAACTTTATAATCCATTTGCAGAAGTCAAAATGTCATTTCTGAGTCTTCGGTAACCACCTGTCGCAGCAGCACAAGCAGCGTAATTAGAACTGACAATGCTTGTCTAGAGATTTCTTGGAAGCTGGAAAAATGAGAATGTTGTCAAAAAAATAGCAATGCTTCCAGTCTGCAATGCAGTGATGGAGATGAAAGATGAGTGATTCCAAGGAGGCAGAGAATGTATCAGCCCAGTACCTTTTTCTAAATAGTTTAGAAGTTCAAAATGGTCTATAAGGATTTGCATTTCTCTTATACCCTAAAGAAAATGTATTTTAAGCTGACTTCTCTATTTCTCTCTCTCTACTGGACCAAACGAACAGCAAGTTTAATAGCAGTCATGCTTAATGCGACAATAAGGGTGGTGATTTCTTTTGCATCAGTTGATGTGAAAGAATTCTTACATTTTATTCATTTTTTAGTAATTTTCCATAAAATTATGAAAACCCTTTAAAAGACGATCTTATTTTTTCTAACAGAGAAAAAATAGATTTAATTGGAGGCAGTGTTGAATCATACTGTGTTCTCAGTTCTAAGTAACAGATACAAATCTCAGAATATGAGATGAATGGTTTGTTGGTGGCCAACAACTTCAGTGGTCTTCAGTTCTCACATTTCAGGGCAGAAACTAGTTAGCTGTAGTGGTAGGGATTTCTCTTTAGGAGTTGTTTAAAAGATCTATTTGTAACAACTGTCATCGTGGCTGACACCTTGAGAATTGATCTAGGGACCTCCTGAGTTAGGAGCTCAGTCTGAAACAGGGGAGCTGCGTCCCGTAGCTTGCCCATCCGTGGGATCTTACACTCTCTGTGCGGCTGGGCGTGCGGAGGAGCTGCGATGCACGCTACCCAGCACATCATGCATGCTTCACTTCCATCCCACCCACACCCTCGAAACCGGCATATATGTAATAGTCATTTGAATTTGCTCGTGAAGTAGAACTCTCCTTTGCACTTGTACAATATATCAAAAAAGACCTGGTAAGGATAGATGAGAAATAACTGGAAGTGTGTCTCAGGGTAATGAAGAGAAAACCAGGAGTTCTTTAGAAAGACAGGCTTGTTAATGTAATTGTGATATACGTGATGGCAGTGTCAAATAAGAAAACTCAACGTAGCCAATGGAAATACTGTACCATGCAAACATTGCAGAGATTCAGACAACCCGATCCTTACATCTGCCTGTGCAATTATACTGTATGGTTATCACCCCAAAAGAAAAAGGTACCACGGCTACTGAAGCCACAAGAGGCCATGAAGGCAGCAGCAGTGTGTGTACCAACAGTAAAAGTGTGGTGCTTCCACACGTATGGGGGCAAGGGAACTCCTGGCTGCAAGACCAGGATCTGCCCCGGTTTTGAGTAACAGGGCACTGTGTTAGGAGGAGAGATCTGGGATTTTGGGATTCATTTCTTGGCTGGGTCACAAATGTTCTGTGAAGCCTTAGGCATGTGATTTGATCTCTGTGTGATTCAGCTCTTTATCTCAAACAGTAAATAAAAGTCTGTTTTCCTGCCTTGGCTAGGTGTCATAAGAGCTTTTTGAAGGGAACATCACTAGCTGGGTATCAGGGGTCTCACCTCCTCTGTGGCTATAAAGTGCTGCTACCACATGTTAATGAAACATTTTTAGGAGGAAGAAGTGTTTGGATTTGGTGATTATCAAAAAGGAATGATCTCCATGTTGCAGAAACCGTGCCTCACTGAGGAGTAACCTGTTGCAAGGCTGCGGCAAAGCAAGATGTGGGATCCTCAGTGGTGGATCTCTGGTACACTCAACCCCGAGCAGGGAGGGGGAGTTCAGAGGCTTGTTCATTTGGGACTAACCAAGGACTCGAGCATGTGTGAAAGAGAAATTTCCCCAATTAGAAAAGACTCAGTAAATAGTCGCTGTTAATAGTCCAGCTGTGCTACCAGCACAGCTCCAGCTTATGAGACAAGGACAAACCTTGGTCTCTGTGGGAGGACAAGCCCACAGCTTGCTAGAGTAAAAGGGACGTTTTGGGAGGCTGCACTCTCCCTGGGTGGCACAGATGAGAAGCCTTTTTTTCATGCAGGGAAATCTTTTCTTAAAAGGACATTTTTCTTTTGTGTAGAACAAGCAGCATTCGAGTAAAACATTTTATTTTATTTTTTAGCATTGATCTTCCAGCTGTATGTTTGTTGTTCTAGCGGGCAACTGAGAATGACACACATACTTTCTGTGGTCAGCATATGAGGGCATAAAACACATACCTGGTAAATTCATCCAAATATAGATTTGTTGCTTAATATAGTACAAAGCAGTGTAAAATCAATAAGTATTATGGTAGCCAATAGAAATATTTTTGGCCATTTGTGAATGAAAGAAATACAGTGAAAAAAATGTGATGCCTTCAACTGAATTGCTTACTGGATCCATTGCCTGTGGAACAGAAAGGAGTTGGCAGAGATTTTAATTTCCTATAGACAAGGGGAGTACAAAGTATCCTAGATATGACAATTGTATGCGTTGCACATCTAGTTTTACTGTCATGATAATTATAGACAAAATCAAAGTTACTGACTGCAGGTTAATGCTGCAGGTTGTTTAGTTTCACAGTCTGGGTCTGAAATCAATGTGTGGGTGTGCTGTCGGGAGCGCTCCAGCCCAGCCTGCTGGGAGCCGGGCACAGCGGGACTGCTCCACACCAGCACTGCCAGTGCTCCTTCACCTGCCCTGTTTGTATTTGGGAGACATTCAGCATCTCCTAAGGTCCATCAGCTGCCCTGGGAGAATATGGGAATTATTTGAAATACTTCACCTTCCTGTGCATTTGGGCAGGTCTGTACTGCCCACAGTTCTGCCCATTTTCCTCTTGACTTGCTCCCAAAACGGGGGTCTCACACACAGTCTGAGCAGCCCTTAGAACAGGATATTTCAGGCTGTGTGCATCTTGATGACCTTCCTCTCCCCAGCATTGCTTCACTGACTGGACCTGACAAATCTAGAAGACTGACTGTCCCCGTTATAGCGCAGTTTTAGTGTTTAGCCCATCCAATTTGTCACATTCTTCATCATCTCTGCTTCACTTGGAAGTCAGGTATTTATTATCCGGAGACAAATAAGCAGCCTTTGTCTCTCCCTTCTTTTCAGAAATGTGAAGCAAAGTTGTTGTATTGCCATTACTTCAGTTTAAGCTTTACTGGAAGGAGGGGAGAAATGCCCTTCTCAGCTTAGTGATAAAAAGCTTGGGGTCCTGGATGTGTTTATCATTCTTCTCCCGCCTTTGGATGGCTGCAGTGAGTGATACAGAATGCATGTAGTTTTCAAATCAAGAGAGAAATAGGAGGATGTAACTTAATTAACGTAGGCAAGAAAGTGTTGTCACATTCATTACAAACAATTGTGCCTTCTAAAATCTAAAGCACGAGGTGGTGGGTTGAGTCCAGCAGGTTTCTGGCTAGTCGTCAGACAGTACTTGCCTGTCTAAAGCTCTCCGACGTGACAGTGCTGACATTCCCGTGTCCTGCTGATTTAGAGGAGCAGACACTGAAGCCGTCTCGTTCTTTTGCTTATCCTGTGCTGGCAGGATCACTGCTCGCTGAATATCAAGAGCAGCAGGTGGGCAGGAAGTCGCCACCTTTCTTTTCCAGCTGGAAAGCAGGAATTGCAGCCTAGCCAACAGCGAATGAGGGATGGCCAGAGCAGCAACGGGAGTGGAGAACAGCAGGAGTGAATGAAGCCATTTGATTTCTGGTTGCATTGCCTGCTTGCCAGGGACACAGTTTCACCCGACGCCACATCCCACAGAACTGTCGTGCCCTCAGTGTGGCTGTGATCCACGGTGTTTCCTGGCACAAGTGGAAAAAAATGAAGGACTGTCTTTTAACTACAGATAAATTTTAAGCAACAGAAAGATGTACTTGTGTAATCCTAGCACCTGAGCTCTTTCTTGTTTCTTATAGATTAAGCTTTGCAAAATCCCTGTAAAACAAGGGAGATAGTATCCTCATTTTACAAATACATCAAAGGGAGATTAAAGCCCAGATTCTTGAAGAGATTTAGCCACCAAGCTCCCCTTGAGTTCAGTGGGAGTTAACACTTCAATATCCTCGAGAAAATGGATCTCAATAAATTACACACAGTCATCTAATAAGTGTGTGATGGAGTTGGGAATCAATCCCAGACTTTCAGAAAGGTTGTTCTGTGCCTTTACGTTCATTCCTGCAAATGAGAGTAGCACTATTCACTCCAGATTTCATGTGATTGGATTTTAATTGAGCAGTTTCGTTGTGATGGTTTTGTTTTGATTTGTGGCCCCAGTTGATTACAGCTTATTGGGGAAAATTCGGCAGGATACATTCTGTCAGAATGTGTAGTTCTGTAACAACTTCATGAAATTATGCTACTTTCCCTGGAATTTCATCTCTGACAGAAAAAGGAAGAAAAGGATGCTAGCAGGTTCCCGTTGTGTCAAAGAAACATCTTGTTTTGACATTTCCAAAATGAAATGTTTTGATTTTTCATTTTAAAATAACTTTTTCCTTGATGTTACAGTATTTTTACATAATTTTAATCATTTGAAATTGAAATGAAACAGTATTTCATGACCCAAAAGTGAAATCAAATGTAGGTGTCTTGAAAGCCCTCCTGAAATGGAGCATCCATCCTCCAGGCAGCTCTACTGATGGTCCCGTGAGAGCGGGGGCTGCTCAGCACCAGGAACTCATGGCTCCCAGGTGACTCCTGGCTGTCCTGAGCACAGTGGCTCAGTGGGGACAAGGAAAAAGCCCTGTACAGACTGCAGGGAGCCCTTAGGCAGGTGCTAAATCATGGGTGAGGCCAGTGTGTACAGGGGTTTCTGTGCAAATCCACTGCATGAATTTCACTGTTCTTAGGAGTGGAAACGGGTGCAAAAGCAACACGGAAGGGAGAAATCCACTGAAATCTTGCATGCCAGATCTTTATTTAACAAAACAAAAGGTGATTCCTGATGAGAGACTTTTAATGAGGGGATTTTTCCGTTAGTAGCAGCAACACACTGCAAACATTGTGTCAGATCCATAATGTTCACAAAGGAAGTATTAAACTTGCAACTAGAATTGGATGGTTGCCCAGAATTCTAAGTCCTTTTAAAATGTGCTGTTGAATATTTCACTCAGGTATATTTTGCTGAGAATAATATATTGATGTTTGCCACAAAGCTATAGAACAAGCTAAAAAAATTCTTAGAAATTAATTGGTATCAGAGTTCTCTAAATCAGTATGCTCTTACAATGTGCATCAGGTGGATTAGTGCAGTAAAAATATTTTTCACTTGTACAGGTCTCTGCTAATATCTCTTTATTGCTGAACTGCCTCTGGAGTCGTGCTAGGTGTGCTTCCATCATGACACTATGGAGACGCCTGGCAGGAAACAAGCTCTTAAGATGCTTAGAAACTAAGGGAGATGTTTCTATCTGGTAAAAAAGCAGTATTTTTTGGTGTCATGCTGCTATAGGAAAACCACTGCAGAAATGTGTGGATGCTTTGAAGGTGTGGACCTTCAAAGTTCAGAGCACCCTCTGGTTTTTCTGAATCTGGAAAGTTCAGATGTGTCACTTGACATCTCCTCTAAAAAAGCCACAACCTTTCTGCACAGAGTGGAGGACCAGGTATAAAGGTCTTGGAAGGTATGATGCCTTGTGAATAGAGCTCATCATTTACTAATATATTTTCAGATTTTTGCAGATACTTTAATTCTCATAGTCAAAACTCAAAATATTTTAAATGAAGACCTTATGCAGTGTAAATCCCCCAGATGGGGAAAGCTGTCAAGGTGATGCTAGATTTAAAATATGTCTGGAATCCAGTCACTAGGGTTCAAGCCAAGCCTTTCTCATTTCAGCAGTTGTGGAGCAGCCTGGCCTGGGACACTTGCCCTGCTGAATGTGCAAGTCGCTGAGTAACTGAGGAACAGGGAGAGCATCCCTAAACTTGATGTGATACCCATTTGCCTTTATTTTTTCTTTCTGGGGAAAAAAAGCAATCTTTCTTTTCTCTGCCACACAGGAGGTGCTTTAATTATTCCTCAAGAGCAGCTGTTCAGTAGTTGTTCCTAATTCCAGCAGCATCTAGGGTGGTTAACAGATCTGCTGCTGCCATCAGATCTGAGGACAGTGATTTCTTACCCTCAGGGTCCTCACAGCATCCCAGACTAGGACAGGTCCCTTCTCAAGACGTATAGTGGGCTTAGGGCTGATCTACCCCCTGTGCTGCTTCTTCATTGCAGTCATTTATCCCTGCCTTGCATAATTTCAGGCTGGATTCAGTTATCACAGTAACGAATCTCACTCCAACACTGTGGGTTAAGCATGGGTGATTAAAGGTGACTCCGCCTCCCCTGAGTCATTTATAAATGACTTATAGAGCTAATAATGGCCTCATCCTTTTGTACCTTGGTACACAGCTTGTGTTCAGGAGTCTTTTATGGCTCAAATGAGCTGCTTTTGCTTATTTATTTCCCTCCTCATTCATTTTTAATGGCTATAAGAGACTCCCCCATTCTTCTTCTGGCAGCAATGATTTAGGCAGGACTCATTAACATAACTTACGTTACTAAATATCGCCATTTATGCTGGTAGACCAAGGAAAATGTGTGCAGTGCAAAATCAGAAGAGATCCCATAAGCTTGCCAAGGTGGCAGGGCTGTGTTTGAAGTGTATATTATAAATGGAGAGTGCTTGTATGGGGGAAGGATCACTTACAGAAGCATGGATTTGGGACAGATTTCCAGAGTGTTTCCAAAATACCGATTTTATGTGGAAATACCAGAGACTTACTTTCCTAATTGGCCACCCTTGAAATGTCTAAACCAGAACTGCTCTAGGTACATCTTATTTTCAAAGACTTATTAGCTGTGACTTTGTAAGAATTCCAACAGAATTACTGTAGCAGAAAACCAGTTTCCTGTGAGAGTTTTACCGTTATCCCATGGGAATTTAATAATGATAATGAGGTGGGGAAGGGCTGTTACAGCTATTTCTGAGAGCTAACAGTGAAATGCTGAATACCTCTTCTGGGATTTATGATGTTTATTCCCCTTTTCTTCCCTCCTTTCCTCCCTCCCTCCCTCCCATTAGATTTTTGGATTCTATTCAGCCCAAAGCTAACATGGAGTTTGTGGGAGCAAAGGAATAGTCAGCCACACAAATTCATATTTACTGTAGACAGCCTCTGCAAAAGGGTAATGGGAGGAGCAGTAAAATCCTTTTAGGAAAGGGATGGGAACAATGTTCACTGGAGAATTGGATGCAGGAGGCCAGTCTGATAAGGAACGTGTGGGATTTGTGAGTGGGCTTATTGCTTCTCTCCATGTTTTTACCAGGCTGGCTGAAGTCCTGCTACTAGAAGGCTTCATAGAGTTTAGCCTTTTCTTTCACGGATAGTCTAGCAACCTGTGAGATAAAATAAGATAAATTAATAAAAACTAATTTCCCTTGCTTGTGATCACACCTGTAGAGCATACAGAATGTGGGGTGTTTCAAAGGACAGCACTGACTTTTTTTGAAGTAACGTAGGCTTTTTCAGTAAATGTAAAAAAAAAAATCGTGCCTTGGACCAGCAATATCCCCTTCCTTTTCTGATCAATATTTGTTTGCCAAGGAAACAGTCCTGTGCTAAATTGGCACAGCAGCATCATTTTCACAATTGCAAGGCTACCAGCTGAGTTTTGGGCACAGTTTTGGGGTACCCAGTGTACGGAGCTGCACGTGGGGCTGAGGAATGCGTATTTACAGCGTGGATTTTGTGGTAGGTGACTTAACTCTATTCCCATTTCTGACAATAGGACCGGGGTTTTGAATTAAATGCAATACTGAGCACGTTTGAAATGTTCCACTCCGCACATTTTGTAGCACTGATGATTGAACTCGACATCCAGCTTGCCAGAAGCCACGTGTTTGGTATGTACATGGCGCACTTAGAAATCTAATTCCTAATTCTGAGCTGTGTTGGCAATAAGGCACCTCTGACCTCTGCTGCCCTGGCGCGCGGAGATTAGATGTGTGTGTGTGTGACTCAGAGGAAGCTGTCTTAGTTGTTCACCAATGTAAGAAAAAGAGGTGGAACTGCAGGAGCCAACCGAAACCCAAAGCACTTTTATAACCTACCAAGTTCATGCCCCAAAAAAGCCATTCAGACCCCAGTTCCCTCAAGAGATAAAAGTCCCCTGCATTGAGAGAATTTCTGGAGCATCTTGTGAGCACTAAGTACAGCCTCCCTTAATTAATGGAAGGCAGCTCAGCGTAGTTGTGTGAAAAGCTCCTGTGACACAAAGCCCAGAAAGACTTTAGCAAGAGAGCACAGCACCAGAAGGGTTTAATGGCATTATAATGTCCTTGAATTACAGTGGCCACAACACAGAGATGTATTCCAGCAGTACATTAGCAGTAAAAGAAAATCTACTCTTTCTCTCTTGAGCCCGTGTCACCTTTGCTGAAAACTGGAGTTGCCATCCCTGAGATATCAAAACTCAAAGGCAGGAGAAAAAGATAAGGAGATATGGGTGGAAGTCCTTAGATTTTGTAAAAAAAGCCAAATCAGTTTTCCCCACAAATCGCCCACCTTTTTCTAGCCCCTTTGTACTACCTATTGCATTTTATAACGTGGTTAGTAGTTTTCTGAAATCTGTCTGTTTTGGGACCGAGCTCTTGCAACCTCATAATTCCCTTAATAACTGTCGAGAAGCTGTTTGTTGATTTAGCACAGACCCTCTCTTTCACTCGCACACTCACACACGTATCCGAGGGTATGTGCAGTCGCTCCATTCATGCGTTTAATAAAGTTGAACCGCAGCCATTTCTGCTGTGTGTGCCGAGGCGTGTAAGGCAAGAACTGTAGTACTGGGAGGAGGGCTGGTAGTTAAAGGCTGTTTATAAGAATTAACGCTAAAGAAAAGGAGCTGCTTGACAGGCTTGAATTGAAATCCATTACAGATTGAAAAGGAGACATGCAGGGTCAGAGAAGGCAGTGGCAGCAGAAGCTTCTCTGGAACGTGGAGAAACCGTGCGAGGGGGGACCCGGTGACTCCCTGTGCTGTGTCAGCCGTGGGGACTGCCCAGAGGCTGCCAGCTGCTGAGCTGCATTTGACGGGTCTTTGCTCATGTGCATATTTGTCCTGTAGAGGCTCGGCTGAGTCCGATCAAGCTCATTTCACAAAATGTTCACTCATTTCCAACAAACAGCTTAGAAAACTCAGTCTCAAAAGAGATAGAGAAACCTCAATTTTTCTTCTTTCTCCACAACTTTTTAGTGTTTCTCTTGTGCTGGAAGATGAATAGTTCGGATGTGTCTGCAGTAACACGGGCATGGCTAATCTGCCTTTCTATTGATGACCTGTTTCTGAATGTCCTGGCCTGATTTATGAAAATGTACTGTACTTTGCACCGTGTTTTGATGTTGCTCTGTTAGGACTGCATGCAAACTGCAGCAGAACAGTGATGCTTATTCATTCAAAGAGTGAAGGGCTGGCTGGGAACTGAATGAGCTCATAGTTGTTGCTATCTTCACTTACAGAAAAGGAAACAGGAGAAAGTGGGTATCCCAAGCCTAGTTATTCTTTTCCTGATCATCAGTTTATTTTATAAATCATAATATTGAAATCACAAGGGTCATGGTATTTATGTAACCATTCACATATGAGGGTTTTAGGGTAGGTTCTTAGTTTAACTCTCCTTTCTGTAATAACCCCTGATAAAGTTGGAACTGAGATTGTTTGCCTGCTGAATTTTCTTTTGTTATTGTTTGAGCATTAGTGAATTTTAAATCTGAGAGTCTGATTCCCATCTCTTACTGGCATAATTCAGCAGTTACCTCTATTGCCTGGGAGAGTCTCAGCCTTGCTCCAGCCCCTGTTTGCTGAACTGCTCTTCCACACACACAGAGACATAAAAATAACAGCAAAATCCAATTGGTGCTGTCTAGGTGTGCTTAAAAGCCACTGCCGAGAGGGAAGCCTTACCCCAGGTGGGAGGATGCTTGCTAGAAGCCCTGATGCAAGTGCAGAGGAGAGGACATGCAGGGGAGGTAGGAGAGGTCTGCTGGGGAGCAGGGCTTCAGGGTGGAACCCGACAGAGCTCTGCTCTGCAGAGGACACTGCGGTGGTTGGAAACAGCCCTCAAGTGTGATTTCTGTGCTGTGAGGCACAGAGGTTTACCTGTTACCTTAAATCAAGGTAATAGGAAACAAGGAAATGGTTTCAGTCCTAGGTTGATCACTCGTGGGGACATTTAATTGCCTAATGTGTTAATTAGCTAAGATTCACGAATATGAGGTGTTGCTAGCTGAAGCAGAGGTGGTGAGGAAGCCCTGTTAAAGAAAATCCATGTCTTCAGGCTGTTCACTTACACATGAGGTCCCGCCTGCAGAGCACAAAGACAAGTGGAGGACCTCAGGGCAATCAGCTCCCAGGCTGAATGTTTTCCTTGGGGCCAGTTTGGCTTCAGCTTTGATCTGTTGCCACTCAGGTGGAAATCAGCGCTTTGGGACTCAGCCTGTTTTATTTCTTGCTGGCATCCCAGGGAAAAGAGGAAAGGTAGAAAGCAGCAGACAAAGCTTATTAGCATTTGACGGGTCTTTGCTCATGTGCATATTTGTCCTGTAGAGGCTCGGCTGAGTCCGATCAAGCTCATTTCACAAAATGTTCACTCATTTCCAACAAACAGCTTAGAAAACTCAGTCTCAAAAGAGATAGAGAAACCTCAATTTTTCTTCTTTCTCCACAACTTTTTAGTGTTTCTCTTGTGCTGGAAGATGAATAGTTCGGATGTGTCTGCAGTAACACGGGCATGGCTAATCTGCCTTTCTATTGATGACCTGTTTCTGAATGTCCTGGCCTGATTTATGAAAATGTACTGTACTTTGCACCGTGTTTTGATGTTGCTCTGTTAGGACTGCATGCAAACTGCAGCAGAACAGTGATGCTTATTCATTCAAAGAGTGAAGGGCTGGCTGGGAACTGAATGAGCTCATAGTTGTTGCTATCTTCACTTACAGAAAAGGAAACAGGAGAAAGTGGGTATCCCAAGCCTAGTTATTCTTTTCCTGATCATCAGTTTATTTTATAAATCATAATATTGAAATCACAAGGGTCATGGTATTTATGTAACCATTCACATATGAGGGTTTTAGGGTAGGTTCTTAGTTTAACTCTCCTTTCTGTAATAACCCCTGATAAAGTTGGAACTGAGATTGTTTGCCTGCTGAATTTTCTTTTGTTATTGTTTGAGCATTAGTGAATTTTAAATCTGAGAGTCTGATTCCCATCTCTTACTGGCATAATTCAGCAGTTACCTCTATTGCCTGGGAGAGTCTCAGCCTTGCTCCAGCCCCTGTTTGCTGAACTGCTCTTCCACACACACAGAGACATAAAAATAACAGCAAAATCCAATTGGTGCTGTCTAGGTGTGCTTAAAAGCCACTGCCGAGAGGGAAGCCTTACCCCAGGTGGGAGGATGCTTGCTAGAAGCCCTGATGCAAGTGCAGAGGAGAGGACATGCAGGGGAGGTAGGAGAGGTCTGCTGGGGAGCAGGGCTTCAGGGTGGAACCCGACAGAGCTCTGCTCTGCAGAGGACACTGCGGTGGTTGGAAACAGCCCTCAAGTGTGATTTCTGTGCTGTGAGGCACAGAGGTTTACCTGTTACCTTAAATCAAGGTAATAGGAAACAAGGAAATGGTTTCAGTCCTAGGTTGATCACTCGTGGGGACATTTAATTGCCTAATGTGTTAATTAGCTAAGATTCACGAATATGAGGTGTTGCTAGCTGAAGCAGAGGTGGTGAGGAAGCCCTGTTAAAGAAAATCCATGTCTTCAGGCTGTTCACTTACACATGAGGTCCCGCCTGCAGAGCACAAAGACAAGTGGAGGACCTCAGGGCAATCAGCTCCCAGGCTGAATGTTTTCCTTGGGGCCAGTTTGGCTTCAGCTTTGATCTGTTGCCACTCAGGTGGAAATCAGCGCTTTGGGACTCAGCCTGTTTTATTTCTTGCTGGCATCCCAGGGAAAAGAGGAAAGGTAGAAAGCAGCAGACAAAGCTTATTAGCACATAGGAGAGTTGTCTGGTTTGAGAACAGCATTTAAAATACAAAAAGGCAACAGGGGTAAGTGTAGTGCCAGCAAGGAACAGATAAATTCTACAGAAGGAAGGTAGCCCATGAGGTGAGAGAAGGAGCACAGGTACCAGGCACTGCCTGAAGGGCTTCTGGCTTCCCACCTGTCAGACTGGCTATTAGATGTTGCAGGTTGTAAGTACAATGTAGTTCTTGCCCCGATAATATTACACTTACATTAGTGTGCCTTCTGCAAGGATGCAAGAATAACTTCTGCTCTCTTGCTGCTGCCAAGATATGCTGCTCCCAGGAGGTGAATGTGCTTATGCCTCCAGCCTTCCCTGTAGCCAGTTCTGCAGGCTCACATGAAGCTTCTCCCGGAGTTTTGCAGAGTCTCATCTTCCTCAGCTCAGGCTGGTTTGGGCCAGCGTTCGGTAAAGTGGGTATTACACCAGTGACACAAGCCCCAGCCAGAGCCAAGGCTCAGCTGTGCTTGGCTCCCTGCTGGGAGGTCCTTCCCTTGCGTTGCACACCCCCAAGCTTTTGAGGCTCTTTTAGCCAGCAGCTAGGTTTTCTTGCTGTGCAGCACAATGAGATTGGATCCTGATAGGAGCCATTAAGAGCTGCTGTAAAACATGCTAACATGAGAATATCCCAAAAACCAAGAATTCTGCCTATAAATAAACTCCTCAGTTTCCTGCTGAAACCAATGGCAACTATAAGATTTTGACCTTAAAACAGGCATTGCTTACAACAGAGGCATTGCGAGAATCATGATAACCTTTTTTGGTACATTACCTAAGCTCAGACAAGCAAGGATGGAAATAGATTTGCTATGGATCTGTCTGTAAGGGGGGTTGTTGTTGTTTAAAGATAATAATATTAGGAATGCAAATTATCTTATAGAAGCTGGTGATATTTAAATACGTTTTAAATTCATTTAGCATTTAAACAGAGAAGTATAAAATGGCATTAAATTCAGATGAGGATGAGACTATGCATTCTGGAGTCAGAAATATTAAATACATCTGCAGAATGGAATAGAAGGTCTGCCTGGTAATGGATTGTGGAAAGAGTTCAGGGTTTTAATAGATCATTCCTTCAGATCATCAGCACGGTAAAGTGGTAGTTAATAAATTATTTGACGTGTACATTTACTCATATATTTTAACTATCTGTAATGAACAGGTCCTGTCAGCTCACCTAGATCCTTGCAATAGCTGCTAAATCGCTTGAGTGAGATTTAGTAACTCTCAGCAATATTGATGTCCAGAGCTGCAGGTAGTAAATAAAGTGACATCAGGACTAGCTTGAGCAGAACATTGTGCAAGACCTTGTCAGGCTTGCAGCAGAGAAGAAGCTGTTTGGCCCCAACGAATACCACTGGCATCAGTGAGCTCTTGCTTATGATTAGTTTTTGGTTAATATGACCACCTCATGCCCCGGCATCTGTAATGGGACTCCTCAAGAACTCTTTGTCCCAGTTTGGGGTTGACTAGAGAAATTTTTCCCCTACTCAGTTCTGTTTACCGGCTGTTACCTGTTTCTCCCCACAGGTATGTGATTTTCCTGGGACTGCACACAGAGGAGGATGATAGTACAGTCTGACTGAACGTTGGGGAGAGGAGAAGAATCCTCTCCTGGTGCCATTACACTAGGGCTGTCCTAGTGTTGGGTTGGAATTAAGAACAGAAAGAAGCTGTTCTTTTATCTTAGATTATACTGGAAATGTTTATAACGGAAAAAGCCTGCCTGTTAAAATGATGCCAAATTATACAGCCTATTAAGGACACACCAGGCACCTTTCTTGTTATTCCTAGTTGTCCTCTGAACTTGGAGATAGTTTAAACCTACATCCTTTCTCTTCCTCCCACTCACTCCAGCATCTGATGTACTTCATAATTTGTGAAGAGACTCATTAATTTTTTTTTCTTTCTCCTTTTTTCAGGTTTCTGACAGATGTGACTATGTCTTTGTCAATGGGAAGGAAATGAAAGGCAAAGTGAATGTCATAGTTAATTTTACTTACCAGCATCTGAGTGCCCCTTTGGAAATGACAGTTTGGGTTCCTCGTCTCCCGCTGCAGATAGAGGTTTCTGACACAGAACTAAATCAGATCAAGGGGTGGAGAGTCCCCATCATCTCTAATAAGAGGTAGGTTTCAGTAGAGGATGTTCATTCTGGGCTGTGCACTTGCCAAAGACCTGTCAGGGCCAGTGGATCTGAACATGCTTTTTGGCCTTAATGCAATTCTGGTGTAAACTTGAAGGTCACCAGACATTTATTCAATAGGCTCCTGCACTGGACTTATGAGGAAAATGGAAACTTGAGGTTGTATGATCTTACACTGGAAATCATTTTCCTTTTATAGCGCTAGTGACTGAGATGGAAAGAGCCAGTTGGTCAAGTGAGGCAGTCAGCCATGAGGCAGTAGGAAGACATCAACAAGTACCAGCTCTGGCAAGGCTGGTCAGTCTGCAGCCTGGTTCACAGGTCCTGCCAGTTAATTTTTAATTTGTTAATGGTCACAATTAGTAGATATCATATCACTGTAAGGTCGGTGGCACTGATCAGTGTCCCAAAGTCAGGATACTGATGCGCTAGGGCTTTAGAGAAAACATCCATGCACACAGGTCAGTGGCATGGGAAAGACAGGAGAGAGGGTGGATCCTAGGCAGATCTGGACTGTTTGTATCTGTTGTCAGTGTCATTGTGAACCAGAAGAACAAACTGATAAAGTAGATACTTGCTATTCCCACCTACCTATGAAGACATAATTTATTACCATGTTTCTGTTGGTATCATAGCAAAGAGATGGGGGTTTTGGTGGAGACGTGATTTCAACCTACAGAAAGGAATGTGTATGTGGATGCAGACAGAGGAGATCTCCATGGCAACACAAAGATGTTTATGGGAAGATCCAGAAAGAAAAAAGTGTGAAGGTCCTGAAAGTAAGAAATTACATGGAAAATAATGAGAGATATTTGGAAAGGACAGTGTGGTAGCAAAGCTAGCAGACCAGTTGGTGATTTCAGCAGCTGTTTGGGACGTCTAGGCAGCCTGAAGGTCTCAGTTTTGAACAAGGGAAATGGGATAAAAGTGGGGGAACATGGCTGATTTCAGAGATGCACAGAAGGAAGCAGCTTCAGCAAAACCATGGAAGGGGACAAAAAGCCCCTTGTTCCAGCGACTACTCTGCAGTCCTCTGTCAGCAATAACTCTCCTGTTGCAAGCTTTCCCAACACCAGTTTCAACTAATTTTTGATTCTTGATGTCCTACCAGACCAGCCAGAGACAGCGATGATGAAGAAGAGGATGAACGTAAGGGAAGAGGTTGCGCCCTTCAGTACCAACATGCAATGGTGCGAGTTCTCACGCAGTTTGTAGCTGAAGCCTCAGACCCTGGTGGCCAGCTGAGCTATTTACTGGGTTCTGACTGGCAGATTGACATTACCGACCTGGTGAGTGACTTCATGCAGGTGGAGGAGCCAAGGATCGCTAAGCTGCAGGATGGACAGGTTTTGATTGGGCAGGAGCTTGGAATGACAACAATTCAGGTAGGGAAAATGAATTACTTTTTCTTTTCCTCCATTAACCCACCATCTTGGGAAACGAGGTGTTGATGAGGTGTACAGCAACAGAAATTGGAGCTATGAATTTCTGAACGGAGCAGAACTGCAGTAAGGACTGGAAGACACAGAAGAGATGGTTTTCTTGTCTTATCTTGTGCCCTGAAGTAATGTAGATTGCAGTTTTAGTAAATTTAGTCTAACCTGTGTCCTTGGAGGTGGTTTCTGATTATTTTTTCCTAAGGGTTTTTTTGAACCGGGAGCCAGTATATGGGCTCTCATAAGGCATGAGGCTGGTGAAACAGCTTAGTCTTCTCAAAGCCTGCACTGTCAGAGCAAAGGGTAAAGTGCCTCAGTGTCCTCGCTCTGAAGTAACTCACCTAAACCTATGCATTGAGTCATTGGCAGCTTTTCACATGTAGTTCTTCCTGCCATGCAGAGAAATACTGGACTAGAAAATGGGGTCCCAGAAGAAAAGAGAAAAAAAGAATTCATCCAGTGGTACTACAAAGTAGAAAACATGTTAACAAGCATTGGCAAAACAATCTAGCTCTCCAAACATGCTCATCATCCCAAACTGTCAAACCACTGAACAACAACCATGCCTGTCAATAACATAGGTTGTCAGGGCTGGAGAAACAGGATTAGAGATTCTGAGTTTGCAAAATCTGTACAAATTTTCTGAATGACTTTCTAAAACTCTGGGACTTACCATGCTCCAACAAATGCACATGAAACTGTGGAAAGAAAAATTCAAGCGAAAAAAGCTGAGAGCAAGTTATGTTTAAAGAATACCTCTTACAAACTGCTTCCAAAGTGCTCTGTATCCTATATGGATCATTAAATTCAACTTGATTGCTAATGAGCATCTTTCGATGTCATGTACCAGTACACTGACCTCCGTGCACATTTTTTTAACCAAAACAAGCGTTTCCTGTCGATTTTGTATGCAGTAGCATGAGTGTTTATTGTAGCAATTCATTAGCTTGCTTTCTATAGGATAGAAATAAATGCCAATTATTTTATCGATTTTATATAAATCTACAGACTGCATGTTACCTGTGATAGCATATATATCATGATCATTAATAAAATAATTGTATTTAATATAAAGATTACATTTTCAAATAGTTAATACATCTGAAACGTGGTTATTGTAGCATAGAGGTGAATAGTGTAGCTGATTAGAATTACATGGGTAAAAGATGTTATAAGCACCATGTTATTGCAGAAGAGTTATAAAATGTGACTAGCCATTTTTTAATCAGATTTTAATAGTGTCTGTCTGCTAAGAGTAATTCTGCCATTAGCATAAATATTGCTTATCTGTGTTACAGTAGCTCCATGTAGCCATTTTGCTTAGTGCTATGCAAAATGGCTGATGCTAACTTTGTTTTTTCTTTTCAGATATTGTCCCCCCTTTCGGATGCTATCTTGGCTGAGAAGACAGTGACAGTTCTGGATGAGAAAGTGACAATAACTGACCTGGGAGTGCAGCTGGTGACTGGATTGTCGCTTTCTCTGCAGCTCAGTCCGGGAAGCAACAAGGCCATCTTTGCTACAGCAGTAGCACAAGAGCTGCTCCAATCTCCAAAGCAGGTACTATTGCCCACATGTGTTGTGTTTTGGAAGGACACCACTCTGATTCACTGTAGCCGACATTATAAGCTGATGGAATCAAGCAGATTTTTATTCATAGTATGCTACAAAAACATTTTCCTTATAGTCACTGTTTTCTGAAGGCCACCAGGTGCCCTAACAGAAAAACAAAGATCTCACAAAAATGGCACTTGTACACAACCCCAGTCAACAAACAGGCATACTCCATCTGTTGTGGCTGCATCCCATAAATAACACTTGCAGCTCAATGATGTGTCATATTAAGCAATAACTGTCCCCTTACACCCCCCACTTTCTGTCCCATCCAGCACTTACTAGATCAGAGGAGATATTGCCAGCTAGATTGCCGAGTTCAGCCTTCCACCACAGACAACCAAACCAACCCTTTAAGCACATCTTTAAAAGAGAAAGTGTTTTGCATAGTGCCAAACTCTTCTTCCTTTAGTTACTTTCTGTTAGTGTTTCTGTGAACACCCCTTTCATTCTGATTCATTACTAGAATATGAATCAGCATCATTGACTCATTTCCTGATTCATGATTTCATAAAATAGTTTTTGTTTCCCTGTTATTCTTAGTCCCTGTATTAGGGAACCAAGAGTTATCAAGGGCTTTTGGACTTTGCTATGTCCTTGTCAGTCCCTGCTTGATATTTGTCCTTGTGCTTCTGTCTACATTTGAAATTTAAACTTTTTTTCCAATTCAAATCCATCAACATGGGACTTACATCACGGATGCACTGGGCCCTTAACACTTAGAGATGTTCTGAGCTTTAAAGGTAAATGATCATGACATGCACGTTTGAAATCTGGCTAACTGCTGAGGTGCTTTAATGCATCATATGGTGTTATCCTTGGGATGCATGACGAGAAATAATGCAGAACTACTGTCTTTATAGGGTGATAAAAATCAGGCTCCTATAGTATTCCAGGAGTTAAGAAAACAATGCCAGGCAGCTAGAAATAAGGCCAGTGAGCTAATCCATTGCTGACATGGGGAGTTAAAAAAACTACCTTGAAATCAGCCCCAAAGCTGGGATTGATGGCATTTAGTCCCAATATGCTGCTCAGCACTGACCTTTCAGATCCCAGAAACAGAGTTTAGATGGGTCCCTCTTTGGATGCAGGGATACAGTCAGAGCAACACTGAGTTGGTATTAAACCAGCAAGGAAGATGTGCGCCCTTCGCCCTTCAAGGACTGACTCCCTTTTGAAAGTCATCTGATTCCTTCCATTGCTTAGTACATGATTTTCAGAGCACAATCCCTATAAGCAAAGCAAGGCAAAATTATTAAATGATTATGCAGGTTTAAGCAACACAGTGGGAGGATGAGAGCTGATGACATAAATTCTATGCGGCCTTCAAGAAACATCCAAAGATTAATAAACACAAAGCCAGGATTTATAACAGTGTCAGCAAAGTCTTAGGGCTCTGTCCTGAAATAGAGACAGAAGCAAATCTCCCATTGAAGCACGGGGAGCTTTACTGCTGTAAGGATTTCACAATCAGGCCAGTAGATTATGCATGATACAATCCCAAAAGGCTCGAAGCTTATTCTCCGTGATCTGAACAGGTGAATGACTATGTGCTAGAAACAATTTGAAAGATAATGGTAGATATATATTCTCTGTATATATGTTGAGTTAGAACATAAAGACCATCTGTTTGAAAAACAGCTTGTTTAAAGAAACAAGACTTTTATAATCACACTATCAGCAAGTAGGGTTATTAATCTTTTGGTTGGGTGTTTGTCTGTCTGTCAGGCTCTCCATCAGAGCAGGATGATACCAACTCTGACTAGACAAGAGCTCATGACATTTTAGGCACCAAAGAATCCACTCATCAAGCCAGGAGTCTTTCTGGTGTGAATTCTCCAGTGTCTGATAAGGTGTATCTCACCTGAAACAGAGCCAGTCAGACCATCAGAAGCAGGAATTAGATTCCAGGAGAGGAATCTGAATTTTGTCTGTAAATGATTTACGTGTGGATGCCAAGTTTTTTTCAGGTAGCACTGCAATTTTTAATAGCTGTTTGAGAGCCCTTAGAGGGCCTGATTTTCAGAAATTGATGTTTCTGAAATATAAGAATAGAATATAAGAAGCACATGTTTTCTGAAATATAAGAATACTTTAAAATGTTTCAAGTTATAAACCAAAAGTCAAGGTTCCCAGGAAAGCTGCACCATTACACATGTGCAAGTATAAAATTAGTACTCAGGTCTGACCTATTTGCATTCCATAAGCCTCCATGTACTCTGATGTATACAGTCTGCATTGCTGTGACACAAGATTAAACTTCATTATTGTCTTGCTTTTAATTGCTAACAAGCATGAAAATTACCCTGACTATTTCCTAAAGAAGAAACTGATTGTTTTCCTTTGCTTGTACAAAACACTTGCTTGATTTGAGAGACAAAAATCAAGGACTGAAGGTATGGAGCCATGTATGAAACTACTTGCTGTATTAGATATTTTTTAACATGTGTTGTGTGTAACGAGAGGAGACTTTGTATTTTAAGCAGTTTAGAAATAGTGTAATTTTTTTTCATTTAAATATATAACAGTAAATGATCTCAGTCGCTGGTAATGCTTTCTGACATGCAATTTATTACGGTGCTGAAGTAGATTCTGCAGAGCCCAGGGGATACAGCTCCTTTAAGCACCTTTGGGGAAACAAATCTTATTATCAATGAATGTTTTAAACTAGTATTTCTTTTCACATCTTGGCAAGGTATTAATTTTATTGCTTTCCCTTTTTATTTCTTTTCTGGTTATAAACGGTATATGGATCTTGCGAGGAGGAGGGAATAGACCAGGGCAGAACATATTTCCCTCGATGTTTCTTTTGAGTGCGCATTTATTTGTTTTATATGTTATAGGAAGCAGCCATCAGCTGCTGGATCCAGTTCAGTGATGGATCTGTCATGCCTCTGGATATTTATGACTCCAAAGACTTCTCCTTGTCAGCTACATCTCTGGATGAGAAGGTGGTCTCTATTCACCATGACCCCAAATTCAGGTGGCCTGTGATTGCTGCTGAGACAGAAGGCCAGGGGACTCTGGTGAAGGTAGAGATGGTGATCAGTGAATCATGCCAGAAATCCAAAAGGAAGAGCATCCTAGCTGTTGGAAGTGGTAGCATTAAAGTCAAGTTTGGGCAGAGTGATGCCAACCCTAACATCAGTGACAGTAAGTACAGGGGTGCTGGTGTCCACATAGAAAATCATGCCAGTGACCGGCGTCAGAAAACCACTTTGCAGGAAAGAGCTGGCCTCGATGGCCGATACTACAGCTCCTCAATGGGCCAAGAGCAAGGCAGAGGGACCACTACCCAAAGGTCTATTTTAAGTAAAAAAGAAGACAGAGAAAGCCTCCTGGATGATGACAGTCACCTGCAGAACATCCCAATAGACTTCACAAGCTTCCCTGCACAGGTAGATCTGCCAAGAAACAATGGAGACTTGGAAGAGAATGACCTAGTCCAGACCCCTAGGGGACTCAGCGATCTGGAGATAGGAATGTATGCTCTTCTGGGAGTCTTTTGCCTGGCAATTCTGGTCTTCCTTATCAATTGTGTCACTTTTGCTTTAAAGTACAGAAACAAACAAGTTCCCTTTGAAGAGCAAGAAGGCATGAGCCACTCTCATGACTGGGTTGGGCTGAGCAACAGGACAGAACTTCTGGAGAATCACATAAATTTCTCATCCCAACAAGATGAACATATCACAGCCATTGACAGAGGAGTGGACTATGAAGAGAGCAAATATCTCCTCAACACAAATGTGGCCAAAAATATTAATGGACAGTCTTTCAGGTCTACTGAGTCCACATACACTGAAGGAAAAGAACAGAAAAGTGAACCAACTGCTTCTCCTACCTCTAAGAGGAAACGGGTTAAATTCACCACTTTTACCACCATCTCCTCTGATGATGGGTGTCCAACTGTCAACTCAATCTTGATGAGTAGTGAGGATGACATTAAATGGGTCTGCCAGGATATGGACCTGGGGGAGTGCAAAGAACTTAAAAACTATATGGAGAGATTACATGAAAATGTGTAATGAAACACAAAAGACTTGTTTGGTTGGTTGTTTGTTTTTCACTCACCTTCTGCCTTTAATTTTGGGTAGTGGGGCAAAATGTTGTATTGATAACAAGAATCAGCTGGTGGATAATAACTCAATGGAGCCCCAAGAAGCCACCCAAAAGCAGCTGGGAGAGCAGAGATCCTGGACAGCTCTTAAAATCCTTCTCTGTGCTCAGAGTGAGAGATGTGTGTGGTTTTTTGATGCATGGTAACATGAAAAAAACTTAGCAAAATAATATGGTCTCATTCTCTGAGCTTTCCCAGGAAATCAATAAATATAACAAACTCCAGTGCAGTTTGGATATTACAAAGTTCACACAGCTCTACTGTTCAATATTGCAAGCTTTGGTTAAAAGCAAAAAATTGGTCTCAGAATAAATAGATCCATGAAGAGAGCATGTCATTCAAGCCACATGCAGAGAATATCCATCCAGTAACATTAATTTAAAGCTGAGAAAAACCAACAGTGTGAGCAAAGCAGCTCCCAGAGCTGAAGTTATGAGTTTCCAAAGAATCTGGAGGGGGAAAAGGAGTAACTGGGCTGTTTACAAACCAGCATGTTTGCCTCCCAAGTACTGAGAATGGATACACACATACAGTTAAAACTGAAACTCTCTTTTTAAGTAGATGCCAAGATAATAAACTTTGCCAGCCAATTTTCAGTATTTCTTAATTTGTAAAATAGGAGAAGATATGATCTATACTCAGAATATCACTCATATAAAGGAAGATCTGTTTTGGAAAGTTTGAGAGAACAAGCTATTTTTAAAAGCCCACTTTATTTGATTGTCCTGTTTCAAATTTATATTCCCAGCCATTTCCCTGGAGCGCTCCCCGTCTGGTATCCTGAGGGCACTTACTGGCATCAGGCAGCTTTGGAAGCGTGTGGCTTCTTCCTTCCCTTCCGTGCACACTCGCTTCTCCACAATGTGCTCTTGCCAAGCACAGGCACTGCTGATACCACGCTGGTACTTGCTTTACATGCTGTCATTTACCAAAGTTGGCCACTCTCTCTTGGGTAAGTGTAATTTGTGCTGAACTTAGACACCAACAGCAGCTGCTTCTTTGTCCATCCCCTTCCCTGGGAGAGGTCAGGTTGTTCAGTTCCTTCTGCTCATGCATCTTCAGAACCCTGCTCAGCACGTTTAGAGGGCACTCGCAGGTCACAGAGGAGTGCTGCACATTCAACATTGAAACCTGAACAGCTAAACTCAGAAGATAACATTTGTTTCTCCTAGAGGTGATGACTATCTTTTGTTTTCCTCTGATAAGGATGTACATATGATAGGATTTCAGTGATTACCCTTTGAATCCAATGTGCCCTCCAACCCTAAAACCGTGACATTTTTTGTGAGGTCCAAAAGCAGTCTCCAATGACCAGTGGCAAAGTGCCAAAGCGCTAACTAAAATCCAGCTTATATTTCAAGTTTTCCTTTATTTTCCAGAATGAGTTCTTGCCCTTCTTTTATTATTAAGTCTCTTTCTGTCATTGAATCTAGGTTGCTCAGTTTAATACACACGCTCCCTCCCACAAACACTTAGATTGAATCCCTCTATATTTAGAATGTACTGTAGATTGTAAGAATGTAATATATATATATTTATAAACATGCCAACTGTGAATAAAATTTGCATTTTAGTGGCTTCATCTTTTTTCCTACTCTGAATGCCTCTTTCCTTTCACTGTCAGAACGTTTACCCTAAAAGAGACTGGCAGCAATATGGAGACTTGTCCTTTGATGAAACGGTGAATTAAGGCTCTTGGCACAACCTAGTCACAAAGTTTTACACTGTGCGATGCTGGGGGGAGAAGATCAACAACATGCTATGCTACAAATGTATTTGCACCAAGTCACCCTTCCAAGATTTAAACTGTTTGCAAATAAATCCACGTGCATATTTCTAGCTTGAAAGCCTGATATGTGAGTTTCTGATTTTGGTGTGATTGGGAAGATCCACGTTTGGTTAAATGCCTTTGAAGACACTTCTAAAAGAGTAAGTTGGTGTAAATAGGGCAAATGTGCCCAAGACTTTGGAGATAAATACTTGCACATCAGATGGTCTTTGCTTTCTTTCAGCATCTCTCATCAAGGCCTGGATTGTCAGTCCTGTGCAAGCTCAAGGACAAAGTGCAGCAGCGAGGACAGCAGAGAGCAGGGCTCAGACTAGCTCTGGATGAGCGCTCAGGTGAGGGAACCAGCCATGGTGCCGTAGCAAAGCACTGCAGCCTCCCAGCAGGTTCAGCAGTGTTCTAGCCCACAGTCCTATCTCCAATTCTGGAGCTATTTTGGGTGCTTTTTGCACATCACTACATCCTGTCCTCAGAGATGTACCCTTAGTAATGCGGAGGTCAGGGTAAAAGTGGTCAAACCTCAGCTAGCAGTCTGTGCCCATGAGATGTGTGCACGCAGGCAGGGTTGCCTTGGAAAAACATCACTGCATGGCCAGTCTGTCTCCTTCAGAAAGAGCAGGTACAGGCCACGCTGGGAACAGGCTGTCAGAATTGCTTTGCCAATGAGCTGCTATGGTAAATCCAGATTTCTGCCTTAGCTGCCTCTGGGGAACATGAAGAACTAACAGGAAGTTCATCTGGTAGCACAAGCCTCTGAAATGTTCTCCTGGAACAAAACAGCCGCCAGCTACAATGCTAAGGATACTGACGTTCAGATTTATGCCTTTCTGCTTGCTCAGAGGTCCCTGCTGTCTCTAACAGCTGTAGCTTCTTATCATCCATAGGGCAATACTATAAATAATACCTAGTATTTAGAGTGTTCTTTGCCCACAGATCTCAAAGGGCTCTGAGCAAGGTGGATTCCTTATTGACATGGAGAACACCAAGGTTAAGTGATTTGCCCAAGGTAACATAGGAAATCTATGGCAGAACTAGGAAGAGACATCACTCCCCCCACACCCTTAAATGTATCAGTCACTGAGCAGGATCCTGAGCTCTGCTCAAGGAGAAGCCAGAGTGGGTTGTGGCCATCTCTATGCAAGTAAGCACTCTTAATTAATCTGCTAATAGCAGAACAAATCAGCTTCCTATAGAGATTTTTGTATGTATGTATGTATCTGTCTGTTGTGAGCGGGGGGATGATGGGAGGGACTTTGTGTACCTTCACTTTTCCCACAGCACAGGACCCAGACTTTTAAGTGAGAGCTTCTGCCCTGTGAAGCATCTCAAGGGGTAAAGCTTATGTTTCAGACAGTCAGATGCAAATCCTATTTGGCATATGAAGGGGGCTAAATTCTGCTCCCCATCATAAAAACAGTGGTGGTTTTTAGATGCTGCATACACATAATGATTTGCAGCTGTGGTTCCAATTGGCATTTTCTTGAGCCTGATAAAGAGCCCTGCTGATAGCAAGCAGTCTCCTGTGAGCTTTATTAATTACCTTTTTTTTTTTTTCCAGTTGCCTCCTTATTTTCATGCTTGAGTCTTTTCATGTGAGTAGCTAGGCTGATAGACTGAAACAGGCCTGTTAACAAAAGAAAATGTATCTGATGCAGTTTGGCTCTTTTTAGAGACATTATGCATAAATACAATCAGGAGTAGAAACTTGATCGTCATATAAATCAGGTAAGCTGATTCTTTACTATCTTCCTTCATTTTAAAAGCTTCCCCTTCAGCAGTCTTAAATATATAGTAGTGTAGACCAAGCTGCGTTGATGCACCAGTAAATTAAAAGTCTGAGCAATGCAGCTAAATAATTGGTTTAGAACAAGAGTTCTATAGAGGTAAGTGACTTGAAAAACCAGGATAAGTATTAAATCGATGTGCAGCCTTCAATAAGTATCTCTAGAAACTACTTTCACACCTCGTTTCCATAATGAATGAGATGTAAATGAAATGAGCACACTAGAGACACACTAGTTCAGCTCTGAGTATGTTCAGCTTCTCCAAGCCTGTCCGCTCTCATTCCCATGTGGTCTCTGGGGCTGCTTCATTGTGGAAGACCCTTAGCAAGAGCTAAAGGACTCGTGTACTACAACTTAGAAGAGTCTTTAGCATGTGTCACTTAGGAGGCAGTGTCGGTTGGACTCACCTGTGTATTGATCAAACAAAGTCCAGTAAGCATCACTGAGGAATTAACACAGGCAAGGACCTATCGCTGCCAAATGTTGTGTTTAGAAAATACCTCGAGCTTTTAAAAAAAATTCTCAGAGATTAATTTATTTAGTCCTTGAAAGCCCAGGAACTCTGTCACATATTTCTGTATGTTTCTTGTGGTACCGTATCCTATCCATGCACAGCGTTAGAGCACTGCAGTGACACAACTTATTGCCTATAGAACAATGCCTACCATGTAAAATCAGTAATAACAAGATAATGTACCTATTTGAGGCAGGAGAGGCTTGTGTCCTGCAGGAGTGGCTTGTGTCCTGCAAGAGAGTTGGTGCCATGGTGCCAGCCTGAGCTCCCCACACAGGGGTAGCAGGACTAACTGTTCTTCACTGCCATGTCTTGTCTTCTGGGGACAGGTAGGAGATCAAGAGAGCATGAAAATAAGTTAGGATATCACTTGCAAAGTGCCGAGGAGGTAGGATTTGTGTTCTGCTTCCTGTTCATTTCTCTCTGAAAACACACAGGAGAGGCTGCTTATGCACTTAACACCAGGTAGATGTTTAAGCACCTTTCTGAATGGGTGTTTGGTCTCCAACAGTCATCATCTTCCTCATGCATAAATAATGCCTCTTTTCTGTGGAATTAGTGAGTGTTACTGTGCTGCTTGGCTTCTTGGTGAAAGCTCTAATAAATGAAGTTCAAAAGTGGCAGCAATAAGGACCTGAGAAGACCAGAGCACCTGGTACATCATGCCCATAATCAGGAGTGTTAGAAGGGCCAAGGTTACAAGAGTCAAGCAAGTATGCCTGAAACTGGATCATTTTCTACCTTTTTGCTGATTTGATATGAAGACCTCTGTCAACAAATCCTTCATTATGCAGGCTCCCTGCTCAGGCTCTGTGAGGAACAGCAAATTAAGCAGCCCACGTATGTAATATTAATGGCCAGAGAAGCAGCACTGCTACTCTGTTTGTATGTACTGCCAATGCTCATGAAGAAATTCCTGTCATATTGTAAAGATGGCTGGTAGATTACACACGACAAGTTCCTGCATCTATCTCCTTAAAACAGCCCCCGGAGCCTGGAGGGACGCATCGGTACTGAACCACATTTGTTTGCACCATCTATGAGAACTCATTTTCTCCTTGTTTCAGTGGGTGCAAATGAGGCCTCCTGTTGCATTTTCCCCTTCTGCAATCACAAACGTTTCTCTAAGGCTGGTTGATGCTGTGCCAGCACACTGATGGTGGCTGGATATTAGTTATGTGGAACCTGAGTTCTGTGGCACCTGATGGATCTCAAACTGATATTTCCAACACCAGAAAATTGCAGCTTTGAAGTGTTACAGGGACTTCACTTATTATGTTCAGACCTTTGTTCCTAGTAATTAAATTAGAGCTTCCTACAGTCAGTTACCATATTAATGACCTAAAAACCAATCCAAAGAGCTTCATTGCTCAGCTCCAATGATAGGAAACTGCAAAGATGACTAAGAGTCCCATTTTCAACATTTTACTGTGCTCAGTAAGCATAGATGAATAGATTGGAGGAGAAATAATGATAGGAATAAGGGGACTATACTCTCTATGAGCACTGTTTAGCTTAGCACTCACTGGATGTGTCCAGCCGCCTTCAGCAGAAGCATGGGTCCAGTGGTAGGTACAGATTTTCACTACAGCTTATCCCCCATCTGTTCCTGCATGTTTGTATCTCAGCCTGCTTACACAGTGCCAGGAGTTGGTCCTGGGAGCCCCAGCTGCATCCCTGCCTGGCGATGCTCAGCAGCCAAGCACAGACTAACCTCCTTTCAGGGAGCCATCAAAATCAGAAGTTTCTCTGAGCAGCTCACCCCTTCTTCCACACTTGTGCCATGCCATGAGGCCCCACTGCAGAACTGACAGGTATCACCACCTACCTCTGCCCGTGTGAGCATTCAGGGCTGCCCAAGATCTTGGATATCTCACTGGGTATTAATAGAGAAGTGTGGCCTTAACAGCAGGCAATAGACTGGGCCCCAGGAGCTTCATTTATTCTCAAAGCACTGATTATTCAGGTGCCTCTTCTTTCTCTGTTGCACCTTCGGGATTGTTTGCTTAGATGAAAGTCTGCAGGACTGTGCCCTGCCCGCACTGCTGCACAGCTAGGCCATGGTCTTTGCTGGAACGTGATGTTGCTGCTGCCCCAGGTGCTCCTGGCATGCTCCCCAGCAGGATGAGCCCTACCCATGTGCTCTGTTCCCAGTGTGATCCTCCCACCAGTACGGATGTATCTCATGCCTCCCTGTTTCTCCAGTAAATCCTTTGATTGACTGCGGACACCCATCTTCCATCCTGTTGTCATCAAGCCAAAAACTCAGATCACTCTGCTCCTCTCTGCCATTAATAACCTCTTACGGCTTTCTTTCGTCAGTCCTTCTTCTCAGGCCTAATCAATAGCTTTGCTCTTAGCGTTTGGCATTCCCTTCTGTTCTGCCACTCAGGATACCAAGGTCAAATCAGTCCCTTTTCTATTTTTCCCTTAAATAAATAGTATCAGGCTGCCATGTCTTAACACAAAATATTTTGTAATATTGAAAAATCCCAAGTATCGATCAGATCTAGTTCTGTACCTAGCTCTCTGCTCAGCCTTGGCTGTAGCCTTAATACAGCACTCAATAACGTGTCTCTTGCGAGCCCAATTCATACAGCTGAAGAGGCATTTTTGGCAGGCTCTGTGCAAGCTCAGAAAATTTTTTTTTTTTTTTTCATTGCACCACATAGACCTCACACAATCACGCCAGCCCCTGAAGAGCAATAGGATTTTAATCGTCTCTTCTAATTGTTTTGTCCCCTGGTCTAGTACAGAGCTGGTGTGCCCCACTCCTAAAGCACCAGTGATGAAGGACTGTAATTGAAGAGGATGCTCTTCTAACCCAATTTTAATATGATTTGTGATGCTACTGGGGATGGTTGCTGCAAAGCAGCAGCAAAGAGGGAGGACAGACAGACAAGCTAAGCATCATTACTCAAATCAGGCCTTAAACCAGGGAGAAATTTGAGGGTTTTTGGAACAGGAGCCATGCCAGAGTGCAGAAAAAATTGCCAACAGCTAAATTGTGCCACTTTGTAGCTCCAAAAAAAAATCCATCATCCTCACCTCCTTCAGAGTCACACCCTTACATCTTGAAAGCCTGGTTCAGCTTCTCACCCCCCCAGCAATGGCCTGGGCTATAAACAGCCTCCCCCGTGTTTGGGGTGGGCTCAGAAGCTCTGTAGGGGATGGAAAAAGAGAAGGCAGTAGAGAGGGGGAGAAAGGAGCAGAAGGGGATGTAGTGAAGATGAGACATGGGGGTCATTTTGTAGCCTGACCTGTTGGGAAGGGGGACAGTAATAAACACTGCCATTTCTGGGCTGTGTGAGCTGTAAGCAGCCTATCTGTGTTCTGTGGAGTGCCCAGCCTACCCTTGAAAGCAGACACGAGCTGTGAGAAGTGTTGCAGGGTTTGCAGGGAGCCCAGTGTCCCCAGCACAGTCCTCACCTGCCTCCTGCCTGCCCCTGCAGAGCTCCCACTGTCACAGTAAATGTACTCAGTGAAAAGGTGCTGGTTTAATTTCAAGGTCCCAGTCTGCTACTGGAGAGGGCTGGTGCTTGGGTGTGTTTAACGTGGCTGCAAAGCACAAATCTGTGAGGGAAATGCCCCACTCATTAGCGTTACCTGCTGCTTTGGCTTTGGATGGAAGCAAGTGGTGGGAGATTGTAATTTTCTATTATAAAGCAACAGGAAGCCTTAAACAATACATATTCATGTATTTCTCTGACTGTGTATATACATATATGTATGCCTTATGTATATGCGACGTAGACTTATGCTGTCCTCTTTTTTAGCCTTAATTCATCATTTGCTTACTACAACTTCCCCATCCCCCATTTTAATATTTTCACTTACCGTACTTTGAAGAGCTAGAAATAGCTTGTCAGATTGAGACAGCTCTTGAGAAGTTTAATTTTCCTAATGCTTGTTGGAAATCCCCTTTCTGAATCTGCAGGAATATTAAGGTTCTTAGCATGAGCTGTGCAGAGAGGGAATTTGCAAGTAAAGCTGTCAGTGAATTGCAATTGGGTTAGGAGAGCCTTGATGGACAGCACTGATGGGTGCAGGATCTGTCTCCCAAGGAGGGAAGGACTCTTGCCGAGCCTGCTGTGGGGGGCAGAGCTGGGAGGGGGTGGGTAGGTGCCAACAGCTTATTTTCTCTCTGCCAGCCCTACAGGGAACATCGGTAGTCAGACAAAATGAGAGCAGAGGCACAGGCAGCGTTTACAAGCAGAGGTAACGGTTGTAAATGGCTTTTGCTGCTGATTCCCCACCTGGATTTCTAATGTCCCTGTTCCTGGCTGTCACAGCTGGTAGGAACTTGTTGCGCCCTGACTCCTGGTTGCCAGTGCTCCTGCCAGGGTGGTCTCTGGGGAAAGGTGCTGCAGTGTCCCTGGCTGTGCCCCTGAGCCCATACGGGGATGGCTGGGAAGCCTCTTTCTGTGCCAAGACTAAAAAGCGTGGGGACAGGGCTAAAAGAAGCTTGAAGAAAAGCCATAGTGACAGCCGTGTGCATTACCTGAGTGTTCAGTGCCATTCCCAGAAAGGTAGTACTAGTGTGAAGGAGTCTTCATATAAAGAGAGGAAATAAAAAGGTATTTTGCAAAGAGACAGAGAATAGCAAGTGTCCCCTAGCTATTGGCAGTGGCAGAAAAGCACAGAAGGGGTAACCTGTCAGTGTCTGAACCCTTGTGCTTGGTTCTGTGTCCAAATATAGGTCCCTTTTCTGCACAAAACAAGGAGATACGAATAAGCAGCCACATTTGCAAAAGCAGGACCCTAGCAAGGACCCCTGCTGCCACGCTGAGCTCTGGGGTCTCTGCTGATTGCAGCAAACCCAGAAGTCCCTCAAACCCAACCCAGTGCAGGTCCAGGGCTGAAGGTAAGGCCAGTTGTGTCTGCTGCTGGAGCCAGGCCCAGACCAGACTGCAGATGGGAGCGTTGCAGGGGCAGGCCTGGTGTTCTAGCTTGGGGCCATTTCTGCTGCATGCTATTGCATATATTTTTAATAAAAGGCAGATAATTTGTGAGTGGAAGTGCCAAGCAAGTGTCTTCCTCCTAGCAGGAGGCCGGCAGCTCTGTTTGCTGATGGCTGTCACCAAGCTACTCAAAAGCACCATGGCTCACACAGCAGTTCAAAGATGTAGGCGTGCAATCGGCCTGTTGTCCTCTGTCCTAAGTGGAAGCAAAATAGTTAAGTGAGATCAGAAACGCTGATAATTCCTCCTCCTCCTCTTTTACCACCTGCTATTTTCTTCCTGAGTATCTGGACTCAAAGAATTACTGAAATTAAATATAGCAATTCAGGCTGGCCATTGTTCCCTGCTCTGTAATGTGCTGGAGGGGCACCTTTGTATTCATCCATCCATCCCCATCTCCTCAGATGTGCTGCTCACACAATAGTTATTGTTGTAGAAGGGACCTGGAATGAGCTCTTGCATTATTCACTTCATTTATTTTGATACAATATTTGGAGCCACTTCATTAAATTCTCTTACAATGTCCTGTCATATTTTTTTTTCCATCTCCTTGCCAATGCCTGGCTCATACAGATAATATAACAGCAACAATATAGGGTGTGGGGAGGTGGGGCAATAGACTTGTATTCTATAAAAGGGGCTAGCTATGAATCATTTAACTTGACTTACTGATCTCAGGATTCACTTCCTTACTCCTTCCCCTCCAAAAAGAGTACATCTAGCTTGAAACTCATCATTTGCAGGTAGCAGTAAATACTCAGGACAATTAAGTCTTGAACAAAGCAAAAACTGTGTCTCCAGATTAGGTTTTGCAACCACACATGCTTTTCATTTTAAATATGTAATTAAGCTTATTTGAGTAATGGAGCTAGTTCTGTGTTTACCTAAGATGTGTAAACAGATATTAGGTTTCACCTATTTGTTCTTTTATTTATCTTTGCTGTTCATCATCCAAAGCCAAAATACCCAAGGAAAGGTATGTACTTGTCTGGACTGGAAAATAAATAGTAATCTGGAGGTAATTCTAGATCTCAATGAATTAGAAACAACTAGCTATAATTTTGCTGCTGGAAAATATGCTTTCTTGGAGTGTCCCTGGCAGTAAAGAGCTGCAGCAGAGGAGTCAGACTCTGAATGCCGGTAGCAATTAAGCCAGTAGGTCTCAAGCAGGAGCCACAGAGATGAGGAAACCATAGGCCATAGGAATTGCAAATATACTTACCAACCCTTGTGACAACTAATGTAAACATGAGGCTGAAATGACTAATTGTGGTGATGGGAGAGGTAAAGACTTGATTATGTATTATTTTCTGTGATAGTAGCACTAATAAAAGCTTGTCATTTCCATAGTATGTTTTTGGCACTGCAGAGAAGACTCTGGCCACTGCGACACCCAAGAGCTGGGGGTGCCCGCTCTCCTCCCAGCCTTTTATTGCAGCCTTTCTGCAGCAGCATAAATTTCCTCCTGTGACGGATGAGAGCCGCTGAGCCAAAGGCAGCCAAAACTCTTTTTCATCCTAATTGCTCTGCGGCCCGTTCTTCCTTCAAAAAGTGCCTTTGCTGAAATATTGCAGCGACCATAAATTTTGTATGTATTGAAAGGGTAGCATGATTATTTGGCTGTTTAGACTATATTTGCCCCTAAATGCAGAGCACGGTTGATATCTGAACCTTGTGTGTTGAATCATTGATTGCATTTAGTCAGGAGGCTGGGACAGCTTTTTGGAATCAAGTTATTAACAGCAACTTCCTTTTAAAGGTTATTGCTAATTATTTGCCGTCTTGGTGGTGCCAGGTTTTTCCAGTCTGGCAGGAAGGGCTTGGGGCTTGCCGTTTTCCTAGAGTCTCCTGGAAGTTGTGCCCGCTGCCTGGCACCGGTGGTTCAATGGCCACTGGCAGCTCCAGTTGGGGATGGCTCAGGGACGACAGCTCCGATGACAGAACAGAGAACCTCTCTTGCAAGGGCTGGAGAGGAGGACCCTGGTCACCTTTGGACCTCTAACTACAATGTGGCACATACAATATATGAAAGCATCTTAGGATTTCTCTTCCAGTTTTTTTGGAGGATCTCCTCATTGAGATGTTTCAGCATCTTGGGCTGTGTGTTTGGGGGAATGTGACGTGATCACAGTTGCTTTTGCCAAGAGAGAGCAAGGAGCAAGGCAGTAATAATTTCCACCTCTTTTTTGTTCTTCCTCCAACCACATTGGGTGCTATCAGAGCTGAGCTCTTCAGCTGCATGAGGCACCAAATGTGAAAGGCAGGGCTGGCCCAGGTGTTGTTACAGCTAAGTGAAGCAGGGGGAGTTTCAGCTCATAAAGTTTTCATTTACTGTGTGGTTAGTTCTGGGGTTTTTAAAAATTTTTTGCTTATGGAAATGAATATTCAATATAAAACAAAATGCTTTGGTTTTGGGAATGTCTTACGAGAATTTTTGGAGAGTTGGGGGTTTTTTTTTGCCTTTTAAATAACCTTAATTAGGTAAAGCTGGACTCAAAAGGCTTCATTTGCAACTGTTCAAATTAACTTTTTCTGGTGGAAATAATAGAGGTGGGTGATTAAAATTACTATTTTATGCTTTTTCGGTAAGTAAATTAATCATCCACATGTTAGTTTACTTCAATTTAAATTACCATAGAGGGACTAGGAAAGGGCTAATAAGGCACACAGCCTGCGCCCCCAGCCTCCAAAGGCAGCCCGATTTCCAATGGGCAATTTGTTATGTTAATAGACTGACATTAAAATATTTGGTGTGGAAGAGAAGAAAGAACACTTCACTGGTTGCAGCATAAACCAGTTTTTGAGTCATTCATAATCTTTATGTAGAAGTCAATTAAAGATCATACTGGAAAGCAGAGGTTCATGGGGCAAAAGTCTGCTCCTGATTTATCTGTCATATAAACACTGTTTCTCAGCGAAGTCTGTACAGGGTGATGTTCCACGGAGCTTTTTTCTGTGGTGACAATTATTTTAATTACTCTAGTGACAGGTGAATTCTTTACTAGTTTTTTCGTGTATACAATATTACTATATAGTGGCTACTTGTTTTTTTAAAGCCTTGTGAGCCGTATCGTGGCTGGCGTCACTTTGCAGCTAAGCCTTCCCGCAGGCTGCCCGGCACTGCCCGCCCACCCCTTTCCAGGCAAGACTTAGAGATGCCTGATGGGACAAACGGGAGGGAATCACAATGTCACGGGCATATACCCTGCTCCCCAGCAGTACTTATCACTGCAGCAAGGAAACAAACCAGCCCCCCAGGTAAACACAGCCCAGGTTTGAGGCCGTGAGTGCCAGCGCAGTGAGGAAGGTGTCAGCTCCCCACTGATCAATCTGTTTTCTTACACATTTTTGCTTGGACTCCCTGGTCCTCCTGAGCTGGTGCAGCTGCAGACGCTGTTTTCATCCTCACTGAGCTGTGATCCTGCTGATTTGTGCCTGGAGCATCTTTAACCTGTGTGCTCCGAACCGCCACCACCGCAGCAAACGGCTGATCCCACAGCCCCCCACCCCTGAGCCCCCCTCAATAATGGGCCTGGTGTGGCACAGAGAGGAGAGTGGGGTTGATTGTTCTCCGGGTTGGGTGGTGAGAGCCGAGCAGGGGAGGAGCCCTTGGGCTGGGCCAGGCAGTGTGGGGGGCACAGCCAGCCCCCATCCCAGGGCAGGGCTGTCTGCGGGGTTGTGAGGATGGGGGGAATGCAGCCAGGCAGCACTGGCAATACCTTTTCCTGCTAATTATTCTTTTAATTACAAATGCTTGATTTGGTTGCAAGGAGTGTGGGGGGCACAGCCAGCCCCCATCCCAGGGCAGGGCTGTCTGCGGGGTTGTGAGGATGGGGGGAATGCAGCCAGGCAGCACTGGCAATACCTTTTCCTGCTAATTATTCTTTTAATTACAAATGCTTGATTTGGTTGCAAGGCAGTTTGATTTTGGGAATATTCTCTTCCTATTATTACAGCAAAGTGCAAGGCTTTCAACTGGTCTCTTGCCCAGCAAACACCATTTTATTAAGTCTGTCTTCTTTTTTTTTAACGACTACCAAGGCATTAGGTGGGTTAGTCCTTTTTTACCTCTCAAGCCATAGCATTAATCGCTGCTGGTGGTGCCCTCTAACTCTGTGCTGATCTCCACAATCAAAAGTAGCTTTTATTACTGTGTCCTTTTGATAAGTTTTGTTTTAGTCTACTTGGCATCAGATGTTTTCTAGCAAAGAGTTGAGGTTGTTAAACAGGCTTAAAAGGCCTCTGGCAGCACCCCTGTGCGTTATCTCTGCTGTGGATCCAGTTTCCAAAGATGCAGAGCAAGGCTGTGCACCGTCTGCTGTGCACTGTGTCCATCCGTCACAGATGGACAGGGTTTGTGTTCTTAAAACCCATCTGAGAGGTAATTCCCTTCTTGGTTTTGGAGCTGCAACATTCAGGTTAGCAGCCATGCACCGATGAACTGGAGAGAGAACTTGGTCCCAAGCAGCTGCCTGGAAAGTGGAGCTCATGAACATGCATGGAGTGAGGAGCTGGCTGACAGCCTGTGCTGCTGGGGCTGGAGCTCGGCCAGAGGTGGAGTGGGTGTCCAGTCCTTCAACACCTCCTGAAGCCCATCTCCTCAACAGACCTGTCTGGTCTGTGTGGCTGTGCTGTATTTTTCTGTGTCTAACAGGTATTGGGCAGCAAAAAGGAGTTAGAAATGAAACATTTTCAGAAGTGTGGGACTTGATCTTCCTCTTTGCTCCAGCCATCACCTCCCAGTCACGCTGGCTCAGGAACTGGAGAGGATTCAGAGAGGGGAATGATTAAAAGACAGGAAAACATCTCAGAGAGAGAGAGAGTCAAAGAGCATGGTCTATGCTGTGTATCAAAGGGAGTTTATGTGGTGCTTTGATCACAATGTGTAAGTACTTACGTGGTGAACATAAATTTGAACAGACTCTTCAATCCATAGGCAAAGACATGACCGTCAGGGTATGAAGCTGGAGCTGTACAAACGCAGAGCAGGAACAAGTTTCTTATGGTCAAGTTACCAAGGATTGCAACAGGTTCATTGCTGGTGTTTTTAGATGATTTTCTGGAAGCAATGTTCTGGTTCAGGTGCTGCCATGAGGCTGGACGTAGGAAGTCAGGTCTCTGCTCTCCAGGAGTTTGAATTAGATGACCACGGTGGTTTCTTGTAGTCTCAAAAAAATAATCTGTCAGGCTCTGGGTAAGGCTGACTGTAGAAAAAAAGGCAAAAAATAATGTCCTCAGCTCTTTTTCAGCTCTAATTCCTTTGAATAGGACCTATGTTATATCTAAGGCACACTGAGGACTGTTTTTAATCTAATGCAAGTGCACGGACTGCAGTCACGTTATTTCTCATTTCGCTGAGGTTAACTGAGAATACGTTTCAAACAGTATATTGCTCATTGCCCATGAAAAGCCCTGACATGGAGTTCACTGAAGTACGCTGCCCACAGACTTCAGTGAGTGCTAAATCCTTCAGCACTAAATTCTAATTTTAGTTACCCCAGAGCACATCCGAACGGTGCTACCTGCAGCACTCGCTGGTTTTCAGCATCACCGTGTTCGAGCAGCTCAGACTTCCCTGCTACTCTTGCCTCGCAGGGTTCCCATGAAATAGGGGCAGTCGTCTCCTGCACGAGCTTGGCCACACCAGGCAGTCTGTGCTGCAGCCAAGAACTGAACTCACATCTCACAAACACTAGTCCGGAGTCATAAAAGTGGGCTTATTCTTTATTTTGGAGTAAACAGCAAAAATTCTTTAGTTTGGAGTAAACCACTCCAGTCTGGCCATAGTTCTTTTTATATAGCATTGCTATGTATTAGCTTTCCTGCTAAATGGCTTGTTTTTCAGAATATTCCATTAGCCTTTGTTCTGTTGGTGGCTTCTACTTGGTAGTAGGGATAGAAACTCATACTGCCATCTTCTGCTTTTAATCTGAGTCAAGCGGTGGGGATGAAATTGCGTGTTTTGAATAATTCTGTGTGTTTTCTCATTAGAATACTGAGCCACAGCCTTAACCTTCCCAGTAGTTCCTGGCAGTTACAGCTGAGTTATTTGATTAAAATATTATTTTTACCAGCTACTTGAAAGTACTGCAGCAATCTGATTTATTCTCATTGTTAGTGCTTGTTTGTTTAGTCTTTCAGACGAAATGAACTTACCATTCATTTAGTGCTAATGCCAGGAGAACTATTGTATTCAAAAATAATGGAGCATAATATGCTGCAAAACATGGATATTTTGCTCACACAGTTGCATATATACACAATGGAAATAATTCAGTGGCTTAGGGTGCTAATCTGCTTCCTCTGTGAATGGGTAGTTGCAGCTTTTGTATCAGCCCACAGTCATCCCCCGCACCACAGAAGCGGGTGGTGTATCCAAGGCCAGAAATGGAGCCTTTTGCTCCAGGTTTTCGTGCCGAGTGTTGTCACAAATAAATGAGAGTGCACTTGTCACAACAGTCTTGAAAGATACAGAGGAACTAAAGAGATGGAACACTTAAAAATCTTCATGTTTAAAGCAGTAGTTAGTGTTGAGGCCCTCACAAAGGTCTGATTTCAGAGATGTACCGTGCGGCCAATATTCTTAATGAAGTCGGTGGGAGATGGGGTTTCCACTGGAAATCAGGCCCTGGCACTTTGAAGCAAAGAAACACACAAAAGCTGCTTGTGCCCTGCCATCTATTTGGTATTCTGCATTCCCCAACTCCGAACTCAAGGTCTAAGCCATTAACGTCCTTCCAGAATGTCTTTGCAGGGCTTATTCTCTTTAAGAATTTTTTTTTTTTACATTTTGTAACAAGATACTGCCAGTTGACATATGTTGCTGAACATGTAGTTTTCACTTGTTGTATGGATGCTCAGTCACACTTAAAATTTAATGTAATTGAATTTTAACACTACCATAACAAAATCTGACTTTTCTTGTTAAAAGTAAAACCTCACTGATTTCAGACTACTGCACAGGAGGTTCTAACCCTGGAATATGTTTCAGGGAAAACTGGCAATAAACAAAGGGGAAAGCATCACCAGCTTATCCTCATTATTGCATTGACATTAAGGGGCTCATCTATTTTTGTCCCTTCCAACAGGTGAAGCAACATGGTTCTATTTAAAATCATGTTTATCCTGCTCAATCCTTAATGGTTCAAAGTTAAAGTCCAGAGGTATAATATGACTTATTTTGTCTTATTTTCTAAAGCAGAGATGCTACACAAATCTCTCTCACCGGTGCAGCCCAAATATTCTCCTGTGTGCCGGAACTTGGTTTTAATCCCTCCCCATACACATGAGGGTGTACCCGATTTTCCTGTTCTGGGCAGATCCCTACTTCAGCTGTAAACTCTTCTGACATTTCTGACGGAGATAATTACAGTGCTCTGGGGGACTTTTGGCCTTACCAAAAATAGATGGGAACAGGGAGACATGCATTTACAGGCAAAACTAAGATACCGGGGAGAACAGCATCTCTATTGTATGACAGCTTCTGAAAGAGCATCATGAAAGTGCCTGTTCATCTCCAGGATTTCAGTCTTTTTTTGCTTCTTGGGATTAAATTTCTGTCTTTCTGGAAATCTTCCAATATCAAGGCACATTAATGGAAGTCCTTGCATGAACATGTTGTTTGTGTGACAACTGTAGTGGAGCAGGAATGCATTTTACATCAGGTGATCCAGTCTGACACCTCAAGAAGATCCCAATAAACGTGTACTGACTCTTACACCCCTGCAGCATGCAAAGCTAAGGATGGATACAGGTTGCTGTGGGATTTGAGATCAAGCCATCATGTTTTCTTTGCTTAAAGTAGAAACTTGGTTTGCTCGGATTCAGGAAACAAGCTTTTCTTCAATTAATAGTTACCTGTTGTTAATTTTTATAACCCAATCATTGCGTTTCCTTCCCCAAATGTTATAGCAAAAATTGGTGCATTTATTAATAGTTTTAAATGTATATAAATACAGAAAAATTAGTAACAAAGAAACAAATTACAGTTGATGGGAAAAATGCAAGTTGGGCTGTAGCTCCAGCCTGGGGAATGCTCCTGTGGCTCGTGCTGTGCAGCTGCATTGGCTGGGTGGACACACGGCGTTGAGTCAGCACGGCTGTACCCCGTGTCACACACCCGCCCCGTCTAGAGCAGGAGAAACTGTGAGGTGTTTGCAGCTGGTGTCTCTGCTGTCTAAAGGTGCAGAGATGACAGTAACCCTGCACAGCCCACATGCAGGATTTTGGTTTGGCCTGGAGAGTTTACAAGGATTGATTGAGAGCTCCCTTGTTCCCAGTATATCTTTGTCAGAAGGCGTACCTGAATTTAGGGTGGAATTTATCTGACTGAGATGTGGTGTCAGAAAGGTCTTGCCCTCCTTTCAATGGAGACAAATACCTTCAGTTCATACCTTCATCCTCACCAAAGGCTGCGTTGATGAACTATCATTTTGATGAGGTCTGGACTCTCCACTGACTGTAAAGGAAATCTCGACGGATAGTTTTCTATATTTATGAAATCCTCACATGAAGGTGAGATTAATCTTGCTAACCGTATATTAGTTTGGAGGAAATAATTTCCTAACTATTTGTCTTCAGAAATTTGCCTGCTGAGGATTAATATCTCTTCCACGGGTCCAAGATTCTGCCCACTTGTTTTTTTGCAGGCAGGATAAGTGCTTGTTCCCTCTCTCTCTCCAGCAGAACTGCCGTGTGTGTCCATCACTGACGCCAATTGCAATCTGCCACTGCCCCTTCTTGCCAGACTGGCTCAGACATGTCACCCTCATTTGTTCTTTGCCTCCAAAGTTCATATTCAGGAATTTTCCCTCTTCTGAGGTAGGTCAGTGTTGCATGAAACCTTCCCATTTTCCCCTGAGCTGCCCTTAGACTCTACAGATGCCAGCTGAACCTCTGCACATCTCCGTTACATGGCTTTTAATGTACTGGTTCAATTAACTGCCTGGGGCTGGGACTGGAGACATGAAACGACACATAAATAGGAGTCATCCACAAGAATTAATGACTGCTGCTCAAAAGCCACAGACCTGAGCATCAATTTTTCCTGTTTAAAAATGGGATTTATCTTTACAGGTATTCACAGCAGCATGAGGTAGGAGTGTAGTGACAATAGAGACTGAGTCTCTTAAACTGGTCCTTCCATTTAAAGCCTGATGAAGCTGGGATCTTCATCTTACAGTGCTGAATGACGAAGCTTTGTTTCAATGGGATGAAAGCAGTTGGGCTCAGCAGTCTCAGCCTGGTTCTCATTAACAAGTATTTGCATTCAGCCCCAACAAAAATCCCACCAGTGTGGTTCACTGGGCTGCGGGGAGATCACAGTCCAGGGCCAGATGATTTATTCTAGTTCAGTGAATTACTTGCTGTGTGATATATTCCCTTCCACGCAGTATTTCAATCCCCCAATCTGCTCCGTTGTCTCCTGATAGAACGTTTAGAACAATATTGCATTGCAGTGGCAAAACTCAAGTGAGTACTTCAACAATATTAGCAGGCTGGAGCTTCTGCAGTGACCTGTGGAGGCATCTGCGGCCATCAGTTGTCAGGAGATCGTGGCCTCAAAGAACAAAGAGTCTAAAAGGCACCTTTTAAGAAAGGGAAAAAAAAAAAGTGCTTGGTTTGCAGCCTCACCTGCTGGAGAAGGGAATTCTAATTCTTAAAATTGGTCTTCTCCTTATCCTCAAAACAAATGCAAACTTCTTGAAAGACATCAATACTAATCCTTCAAAACATCCCCTGCTTAGCCGAGAGAGGGGTTGAAGATACAGCTCTTCTTTTATTTCTGCTTTGGCTGACTTTCCCGTTTCATTTATCGTTCTCCCCTGTTATGTCCACTGCTCCCACCTCTCAGCAGCACAAAGTGCCCTGTGCTCTGGGCCACTGCTGCAAAGGGCGTCCCACAGCTGAGCCAGGTGAGGTGACTCAGTCTTGCTGCTGAGCTGCCTCTTGGCAAAACCGGAGCTTGGCAGTTGGTGGGATAAAAGGACAGATGTAGCTTCAGTGTGAACAGTGTTACCTTAACAATGATGGCTGGGAGACTTCCCCCCGTGCAAGCTTAAACACATCCTGATGTTTTATTCAAACAAATGACACGCAGGGACAAATGTTTTAAGAGTGGAGGGGACAGAAAAATAATCTCATTAAGCTACAGAAAAGTAACTAAAAGTGGTGGAAGATGCAGTAGGTAACTAGACGCATAATACTCCAGGGACACCTCGCAGCATTTCCCAAGGCTACGACAGTAAGAGAGGTAATTGGTAAGAAACAGTAAATACAAAACCGAAGATGAGCTACAGGCTTTGTGAAAGACTTTAAACCTGTTCTGAATAGAATCATTACTAGGGTCGTACTGAGATCAAAAAGAGAGTGAAATGGTATTAAAAGATGATGAATATTCAGAACATGTAATACTAATGTTCTCCTATTTCAGAAAATGGGTATTAAATTTCCCCATTGCTCTTACTTTGCTATACTTTCATACAGAAAAAGATGCACCTTTTTTGCCTGACTTGCAGTGCAGTCTGTAAATAGCTTTATTGTCCCTAATACTTGGCCAAGACAAACTTCTCTTAAACAACATGACAAAGTGTGAGCTAGCCTTTAATACCTTTAGTCATGTCAGATAGCACCTTGTAATCCAACAGCTGCTGATGCTGTGCAAGGAGCAAGAGGTAATGCCACCATGGGGTCAGTCTGGCTCTCTGATTTCAGCAGTTGACTTCTAAATAGGGACAGGAGTGCTAGTATTTTGTACCGGTATTTGAGAGCATTACTACTTCATTAGAGTGTGTTACCTTTACAGCCTCACCTTGCTCTTCAAATAACTGTTGTTGTTGCTGAATTACACCAGGTACGTAAACAGGGATTGTGGAGCAAATAATCCCTGCCATTAGTATTGATTATTTTCTACTGCAGCCCAGGAGACCGTTGTGCTAAATGCCATGCACCTGGGCCGCTGCCTCCTCCCACCTCAAAAGCTCCCAGCCCGAGTGCCAGAGCAGGGCTGAGCACTGCATTTGGATGACTCAGGTATGTACTGCAAGGTGTGAATGTTTGTATATGTTAAGCAGGAATTTATGTACATTTTTAATGTGATTTTAGGTGACTTATTGCTTAAGCATATTTCTAAAAGAAAAAAAAGTTAGGAAAGAAGCTAGGAGGCTGTAAGAGACAGCAAAAGCCATGCTCAAGCATATAATCTTTTGATATATTACTCAAGTTAAATTAAAGATTCCGTAACTCATTGCACTTCATTAAAGCCACTAAAATAACAGTGCAATATTTCAATGGTGGGGGTTAGTTTTTGAAGCAGTATAGGGACAGTTACTTTCAGTGCCTGATGTAACTTGATTGAATCAGACAAATGGAATAAGTGACCTCTATCTAGCAAGGTCATAGTTACAGCTGGACTTCTGTCTTAAGAAGCTTTGTGCTGAAGCACACAAGACTGGATGCTGCAATGTAAGAAGCATACTAAAATACCATAAAAGAGGTGCTGCGACTTGCTTCTGGAGTAGGAAGGGTTAAAGGGTGCTGTAGGGGTGTCTTACGTGCTCTTCCAGGTCAGGTGTCCACAACTGTGATATCTCAGTAACCAGATGTTCTCTGCTGTTCTTATTAAAATGTATTGTTTAATTTTAAACAAATGTTTCAAATTAGCTTAATGGTAATGCTCTAGGGGAAATGAATTTCTAGAATAATTTTTCAGGCATTGGACAAAACAAATGCTGGCCTACATTTTTGGAAAGATGAGAGATTTCAAGTGCCCTCAATATTTAATACCTAAAATTAGATGTCATAGGAATGATGATATAGTTACTTGATGAAAATACGGTTCATTTAAAGAGGATTAAATTGCACATAAAAATTATCCACCCTTCTAGACAATGTAGATTGTTTTTAAAAACTAGAAATCCCGGTTTTATCTTACAGTTTGCTCTTCTCTTGGTGACCATGAATCTTTTGTTTTATGGTAGATCCTTTACTCTAGAATTTTAAATGCAATTAAGACTTTGGAAGATCAAGCCTTTCCTCTGGCTATGTCAGGCAGAATTAAAGGTCCATGGCATCTAGGAACGTTGGGACGCGTGTGAGGATATACGAGGGAATTGCAGCTCAGGCTGTAGAGACCTGCTCTTATACGGGGTTTAAGTTTCAAACATTAAAGCAATTGGGTTTGGCTAACCAGCCAGAGGAGGGTGGAAGCAGAAATAAATTCTGAAGTGATGAAATTACTTTGGACAACTTAATGAAAAAAAGTGCTCAGATCCCACTGAGCCATTAAATGATTGATTTCCACATGGAAGCACCCATCTCCTCTGACAAGCCTTTGACAAAACTGTTTCTTTATTTTCACATGGAATGGTTCTTGACCAAAAGATTAAAAAGACTAAGGGGAGAAAGGGACAGAATGGGTTATGAGCCCAATAGTCAGGATTAAAATATGTTGAAAAAGAAGTCTGATGTACTTGTGCATTCATTAAACATACAGGTAGCATTTTCAGATGTTTGGATTGCTTAATACTCAAGCTAACTTGATGGTAAATGATTGGCTGAAGGACCAAAAATACTTTTAAGTCTTCCAATATATAATTTAACATTTTCTTTTCATAGTTGTCTTTAAGTCCTGATCTGTCAAGAAACTTAAAAGCAAAACATCAAAGGTAGTTTCTCCAAGATCACCAAGCAACTACCTCTTGCTTATTTGGAGCTCTGAGGCTCTGTTAGAACTTAAAATCACAATGTTAGTATCAGACTGCAACTGGCACCCAAAGGGCTCTGAATTCCAAAGTGACATCCCAAAGGGCTCTGTGTTAAGCTGGTGACTCAGCCAAGGAACCAAAGCGATCGTGGCTGAACATGCAGGAGTCCTGCAAACCTTGGCAGCCCTGGTAACTGTCATAACAGCCGACTTTTGCCATGTGCAAAAGCTGCATTTAAAATGTTAATGCTCTAAATGCAACATCCCGTTTGGAAAAAAGTCTCATCAGATATAGCCTTTTCTAAACTATTGAGAGAATGTTTATCCTTACAGCCATAGCCATACTCTGGTTCCTTCCTCCGCTGCTTTTTGTTTCATTCATAACTTCTGAAGTCTGAAATACTTTAAATATTTCTAAAATGAGCTGTAATGATTCCAAAGAGAAAAGTTTAACTTTGGGGTTTTTTTAAATCCTTAGATAGATATATCTAAATCCTTTCCCCAATTCTATCAGTCTACATCATTTCCCTCCACGCACATTGCATAGCCCACCCCTGAGGCGTGCTGGTTATTGGGAAAATAAGCTAATTCCGATCAGTAGGATCTGTTTTCCAAAGGCTGGGGTTCAGCGCCAGCTGTTGATTGTGCTTTTGGCAAAGGAGAAGAGTCTGCTGAATTCTGTGTTCACTCTCGGAAGCGACGATCCCCTTGCTTCCTACGGCACCCCTTTGTAAGGGGTAAGAGTGGCTGCCTGTTAGTGCTCTCCCGGTGGGCAGGAGCAGAGGGGAGTGTGGTGCTGGCTCCTCTTGCTGGGGAGAACACCAGAGCCAAGACTGCAGAGGTGGGAGCTGGTAAAGCTTTACTGGTTTAAGCCAACAGTAACGTTTTGCCCAGGAGCAGACAAAAACGGGAGGACCTAACTCCCTATCAGTGTTCTTAGGGCAGACACTGGTTAAGGCTGTAACAAGAATGTAGAAACTCGCTCTAAAAATTGGAGTATGTATGCTTTAGAGCTAATTAAAATGAAATCCTAATTCAGGAAGCGCTCATTGCACACACCACAGGCCCTAGCTGGGTTTTGCCACACACTACCAAATTGTCTCCACTTCTGAAGTAATCGTGCCAAGAAAGGAAACGGCATAGTAGTACCCATTGTCCAGGTCCACTGCTTTCATTCAGTTCCTGTGGATTCAATGGCAGAATTAATTGCACAATAAAATGCATGTAATTGGATTAATTAACAGTACATTTCAAGGTCTTGAAATACAGAATTAGCCACGGGGTAAATGCACAATGCAGGTTTTTCCTGCAAACAGAACAAATGCTATTTTTCGAGCTGTATCTTTATCTCATTGAGGTGTGCCTTGCTTAAAAAGCTGCTAGGATAGAAATGGGGCATTGAAGGGGGAAGATAAATACTATAATTAGGGCTGCAGGACAACAAAAGGCTTATTCTTAAATATAAAAACATTTGAGTGAAGTTGCTTGAAAGATAATTGTACCTAAAATTGCTTGCATGAGGTCTCATATTTTCTTCACAAGGACTTACAAGACTCATTGAATATTTATGGGCCCGGAACATAAGACTGGATGAAATTTAAAACATAAATTCAATAGCAATTTATTATGATGAAATTCCCTAGCAGTTGTCCCAACCTTTCAGCCTTAATAGACAGGCTTCATGTTGCAGAACACAAGCCCATGTGATAAATGATATCAAAGCTGAGTGCCCTTGATTGATGAATGCTGCCTCAGTTGATGACTGTAAAACAGCCCCAAGGGCTGATCTCGCTACTATTTTAGTTGTTTTCATATTTTTTTTTTCTTAATGCATATATTGCAGAAGGATTGTTTGTGCTTCTGGTATTGTTATCACATGCAAATGAGCATGCTGTTTCCCAGATGCAGATTTTGTATTTATAGATTAAATACAGCCTGAAAAATCGTATGTTAATTACATTCTGAGGGTATAGCAGAATTTCTCACTTGAACATGTTTTGTTTTGCTGGAAATAGCGCAAATTCCAGATCAATGTATTTAGTTGCTTGAAGCTTGGTAGTAAATATATCGTGCTTTAGAAAAGGCTTCCTAATCGTTACTATTACTAATCATTTACCATTAGCTCAATGCTTAGACTTCTATCCCACATTATGTGCTTGTTTATTTGTTTTTAATAATCTGTATTTCTCAAAAGACAACCAATAGTATAGGAAGGGGGGTACGGCAATGGCTAAGGATGAAAGCCAAACCAGCAGATTCTCAGCGATACGCTGGCACAGGAGAGCTGTGAGAAGATGTTTTGAGAGGAACAGGACTCCCTGTAGTCGCCTCAGCTATAAATGGGGTTTTTTCCTATTTCCTATAAAGGTCCCATACTACATACGTCATGCTGAAAATCCAGGTTGTAGGGGTTCTTCCTGTGGTATATAATTTTCTGTGGCCAAAAAAGACACCACAATCCCCTGAGAGGCCTCACTTCTCACTGTAATGCAGGTGGCTCAAGGACTATGGCTCCTCCTGAGGTAGCAGGGAAAACCCAACAGGCTGGTTACGTTGCAGCTTTAGAAACTGTTCAGAGGTAGATGTTGGCTGGTGGCTTTTATGCTTAGAACTAGCGCAGATGTACTTACGTCCCAGCACGTCAAAGGACATGCCAGAAATAATTAGGAAAAATGTGCTCAACAGGGAATGTAGCAATTCTTGGATTTCAAATCAGGCCAGTTTTGCCCTTGAGGATCGTGTTATGGAAGGCGATGCTGAGCAGAAGCCCGTTACAATAAAAGGGGGGAAATTTAGGAGAAGTCAATATATGACATTCAAATTACTTTCTTGTTTACTGTCCCAACAGTTGCAAAAGATCAAAAATAAAGAGGAAAGCTTAAAACACACAGTGAACTTCATGATGACAGAAAAGTCTGACACAATGGCCATTCAAATCAATAGAAAACATCTCACTGGTTCTCACTGGGGCAGGATCAAGTCTATACAAAGCACATAGTTTCCTAATAACAAGCAGTTAAAAATAGGACCCTCTCTTTTTTTTTTTTTTTTTTTTTTTTTTTCTTTTTTATTTTCTATAAATGTAAGTCCTTTGACTAATTATTGATTCAAAGATATGTCCATAATCACTGACCTGGAAGGAATTATGAGTATGGACTTCAAGCACAGATGAGTCTCACTTTTAAATAGCCTGCTACCCTATATTACAATATATTCTGAAAGCCACAAACGAGAATGAACAGTACCAAAATACATGGTAAATTGAAAATACCTTTCCCCACCCACCCCCTTTATCCCTTTTTACAGCTTTTAGTAAATAAGTAAATCACAGAGGTACCAAAGAAACTGGCAAACTAAGAGGTAGTTTCCATAACAAAGTGTCTCTGCCTGCAAGAAGGTCTTGCTGCTGCGGGCAGCGCTCTGCAGTCCTGGAATCTGAAGCCACGGCCGTCAGGTGCTGTGCTGACCTTCTGGCTCCAGTCCCAGGACCCAAGAGAAAATGCAGGATAGAACCGTTTGGCCATATCAGCTTACCTGGGCGATACAAAACATGCCCTATACTCCACACCTTCCCCAAGTATCAACATTCCATTTGCTTTTTTGGCCCCCCCTTATCATTATGTAGTCAACAGATATGTTGATCTTTCACTCTTAAGAAAGCTTTCATCTTAATAATTTTATACTCTGTTTGTTTACATAACTAATCTTGGCTTTATGAACATATATGTGCATGTCACATGGACCTGAATACATTCAGATTGCTATAATTGGAAAGAAAAGTGCTACTGCAGTTTGGTTAAGATGCAACATGATCAGAACATTTGATGCAAGCTCTATGTGGTGAAGTGCTCCACTGAGTACAAGAAATCATCCTCCCTTTGAGGCCTTACAACAACAAAAATTTTGTGTCTGCTCAAGGAGTATATTTCTCTTATGTGATCGTACAAAATGATACCGGTCTGAGATGAACTGGTGCACTAGAGACAGTGTGCTGAATTAGATAAAGCTGACAGGTTGAAGTGGCAGGCAACTCCTGTGATGTTGGTATGTTTGAATAGAATAATAATGTATGTCTTACTATCTCTTCTAAAAAGAAACCAAGAGAAACACAAATCTAATTACATATCCATCATTAAAGTGCTCTACACAGACTGCTGGGTATCAACCACAGTGTTGCACTTCACTGGAGTCTTAGGACAAGATCCTGATAGGCTTTTCTTTCACTTTCCCATGAGTGATGTTTCTTCACGTAGTCTTTGGCCCTTGTTACAATTTCTCTTTCCATAATGGGGTCATTCATCAAACTCTTGGACAGCACAACAAACTCCTAAAAAAGATAAAGAAAAGAATAAATTAGAAGTTCCTCGAAGTTCTAATGATACTGAAATAGCTTGTACCGATATCTTGATTTTGGTAAAGCACTTCAGCTGTGAGCCAATATGTGAAGCTGTTCAAAGTAATTTTTCAAGGTCGAGTACCATAGTTTATTTATAAACAATGATCAATAAATAATTATTTTATCTATTATTTTATGCAGCCCACCAACTAAGAAGTTTAAAATCAAAGACAATCCCAAGAGTGTTAAGACAAATATGAACAACAAATTTAATGACACAGAAAGTGTTTGCCTACCCAGGTGTTAGAAAACCAGGCTGGTTATAAATTAAATAATTCTCCTGGTCTCCTGCATGGAGGACAACTGACATCGGATGTCTGATCTCAGCTAAACTTATATCTCATTGCTACTTTGACACCTTTAGTTAATTTTATGGTAAGACTAAAAATTTCACTATGTAACTATAGTCACAGTATAAAGGTAAGAGCAGGCATGCAGCAACAAGCTCTTCCAGAGTAGTTGCATCTGGGCAGTTGTGTTAGCTCAACAAGCTCTGCAAAAAAAGTCATATATTAATTTCCTTTAAATTTACTGGGTAAGATAGTAGACCTCACAGATTACAACTATCCCTTTGCCTGCTCCTCTGCCACTCTAATTTAGTTCTATGGAAGAGAAATTGTGAACTTCAAACATGTGAAAGGCGATTTGATGTCTGAACTAATCTATTCTGAGCAGCTGGTCTAATTTTCTATCAAGAGACAACTTCCAATACTTCAGCTTGATTACAAATGTGCTCAGATCGTTGCAAAATAATGTCTTGGTTCAGCTCAAAAAAGCAGATAGCTATTGTGTCAATGGAAAACCAAGGTAATGCACTACTACACAATTGGTAGTGAAGATCACTGCATGGGGACGTGGGGGACAAAAAGGATGGGAGGAGGAGATAAATTTTTACACAATCTGGCAGCTGGGAAAGGAAATACCATAAATAAGACCAGAGTTCATATCAACACTAGGTTAACTACCAAACTATACTTAAGAGCCTAAGTACGCAGTGTATATAAATACATACACAGATAGAAAATCTTTGGTTACCACAGAATCAATGTTGCTGTTGTAATGCAAGTGATGGCTATGCATAATAGATAATTATAACGTGACCCCTGGGAAACACTGGTATGTGAAATCACATTGTACATGTTATATCACTCCTTTGCCACTCACTGACAAGACAAACTATCAATATATGCATTACTACCATGAAATTTAAATAGTCAGAAATGCACATCAGTTTTGTTGGAAAGGTCTGTAACTACGTAATAGAACAAAATGATTTTCATACATGCATATTAACAATAACCTCTTATTTTACATAAAATCAGTAATGCTTGTAATCTTTGCTCTGTCCACACAGCACTGAAAGAACAGCCTCTGGCATAGCCTTGAGGGCCACATGCTTTGTACCCAGTCTGCTTTCCTTCCACAACTACCTTGCATTCGGGTACATGCTAATGTAACTAGTGTAGTCAGTTCCTTACTTGGGACCCATGTGCTCTGAAGAGGTGTTATCTGGTTGCCTGGAAGAGAGTCCCTAAAGAAGACAGGTGAGGCTGGGCTAGAGAGAACCCTGAGGCTGAATCTATCAGACACTCAGACACAGCCAATGACTCCAACTTTAGAGACGTGGCCTTTTCCTTCCTCCATATCTGCCAAGAATACAGAAAAGGGAAGGTGGGAAAGTCTTGTGTGACTTATGCTGGCTTCATCCAATTGCCTGCATAATCACAGTAATAAATACTGTTCACACTGAACTACATTCCAACTTTAATTTTATGCTCCTGTGGAGGATTTTATTTAAAGTAATGTTTAAAAATAATTTATGTAAATTACCTAAGAACAGAAGCAGCAATGTAACATTTCTTGACAGGTAGTCCTATTAGCATTCTTTTAAAACGTGGATATAGAGGACAAAAACTTGGAAACATGTAAATGATAGAAGAAATTAGATCCTTATTCACAGTTACAATACTTAATGCTGGGGATAATTTCAGGAAAATGCCAACCTGAGTCCAAAGCTTAAAAGCTGAGAAACTGCAGGAGGGAGAAAGAGCAAATGGAAAAATACCAGGAGACAGAGAATAAGGACTTCTCAGCTTTATCCCTACTTCTTCTACTAATCAAATGTGACCACCTACAAGTCACTTGCAATCTGACTGGAAGCCAATGGGAAGATTCGCTATGACTTATCTGGGTTTTGCCTCATACCCTTTGAGCAGCTGGCTTAGCTTGTTTTCAGTTTTTGATGCTCAGCTTTAGATAGCAATAACTTCATTTTTCAGGTGTCTCCCTTAACTACAACTGACTTGCATTTCAGTTACAGTTTTGTGGTAAGTCTGAAGCAAGAGCTTGCAGAATGCAGACGTTCAGAACTCAGAGCTCTTTCAGAAAATCGAGCATTAAGTTTTTCTGTTCTAGAAGCCTATGATATACAAACTACTTCTGGTTGCTAACATGTCTGTTTAACTGCTGTTATGCTGTATTTGTACCCTCACACATTTGTACCCTCACACATTATGTTGTAGAAATGAAATAAGCTTCACTTTTGGTGAAAGAGTGACAAAATTCACAAATATTCAATTATCAAACATAAGGGTAGGCACTTCAGCAGCCAAATGAAGGAGGTGCTAACTTACTAGTTGAGGAACACCCATATTTCTAATAAGCCTTTTATTCACATACAGAAATGGGTATAATTACTATACATGGGATAGAAAAACACAGTGTAAAAGTTGAACATCAGTAGTTAGCCACAACCCAGAAAAAATGGGGGAGATCATCTTAATCAGCATTCAGAACTGATATTACACGTGCCCTTTTTATGGGTAGTATTTCACTCCAAACACAGGCCTTTTTCAACAGCATCATACACTTTTCTCCTGGTAAATTGACCAATCATCTTTAAAGTAAATGTCAGCTTCCCTATATAGTACCTAAAAGAAATTCTGTGTAATATTTTTCAGAGACCAGAAATACAGGTATGTGGGAGAAAAAGCTAGAAAATGAGAGCACTGACTAAAAAGAATGAATATTCCTTCAGCCACCACAAGAACTACACCAGTGTCACAGCTCACACACAATGAAAATAAGATGCATGGTTAATATATTATTTATATAACGAAAGTTGAGTCTGCCATTATACCATTTCATATCAGCTTCAGCAGATAAAAGTACATGATTTTTAAACAACAGAGAATGACCCCAGGGAAGGCAAATGACAGATGTATATTTAGAATTGCAACAGATCTACCTAGTGGCAGGCAATGCTCAGAAGTCAGCTGGCACATCTGTGTACTTCACAGGGCAATGGGCCAGCATTTCTAGGGGACTATGAACAGTCATTGCTGGCACTGCCAAAAATTGCAAATTAGTTTATCCAGTGTGAAGGTTCAAAGGTCTAAAAACTTCAGCAATATTCTGGCTTGAAGCCCTACTAGAAAGGGCATTGCCCTGTGTTTGGCAGAGCAGACCAATGTACAATCAACATATTGCTGCCTGTTCTCAGCTGAGTTGCGCTTCCCTCCTACCACTTCAGAAGTTTGGCTGCTACCAGTAGTCTTCCCAGGTCCTGCTTGCCCTCAAACTCTGTTTATGCTTGCTCTCGCTTTTGCTGACTTTGAAGTTTATTCACCTCCTTCTGTTTTTTTTTTTTTGCGCCTTCTGTGAGATTTTACAGATGCTGAACAAAATTTTGAAACTTAGGATGCTGAATAACTCTTTGTGTCTTCCTTTTTAAGTCGGTTTTGCGTTATTTATTGCCCAATAGCTGCTGGCTATTCTTATCTCTCACTTATCATTTTTTTCTTTCAGGTCCCATTAACTCAGTGTCAAATATTCCATAAACTTGCAAATTCAAGTAGTGGCAGGATCAAACCATGATTTAAAAGTAATGTGCACAGATGATGTAGTATCAAGGACAAAACGTTTCTTAGCTTTCACTTTTACATTAACTGGTTCCATCTGAGTGCTGTCTGCAGTGACTGGCAAGGCTTCCACTTCCAGTTCTGAAGCCTCAGCCTATGTGCAAATGGTTAATGATGACTACAATTATGCACAAAATTTCCTACTTTCCTGTAAGCCACAAAAGCTCACTTTCAGCAAGAATAAAAGAAGAAAACCAACAGCATTCACAATTTAAAACTATTCTCATTGTGTAATGGTCAATTTATATCCCTCTAATTTAGCTTTCAAAAGATAAGATAGGCTGCAGACCAGACGCAATTGCTCGTATCTAAGCTAAACATGTTGTAAAGCTTTCCCTCCCCAGATCAGTAGCAACTTGAAAATAAGCAATGCTTTCTACTCTTGCCCTATGATACAGTCTGTATTATCACAACCAGATAGGATCCACTGAACTTTTAGCAATAAACATTTCTTTGACATTTTCTTAAAAAATCTTTGGTGGCCCAGATTCTTCAAGACAGAGACAAACTTCCCCAAGCAGCTGAATACAATACTAATCTCCCTGTATGATTAAAAGCATTTTCCCTAACTAGCCTGATGTAACTGGGGTTACAGCAGAAAATAGTTTACCAGATATCTAAGATGTGAAAGCACTCAGAGTAACAAAAAACCCAGAAAACCTCTTACCAGAACAAATGCTTTCCCATCCCTATTGTCAGATTGAATCTTCTAAGGCAGTATTCAAAGTGCCATGGGCAGACTGTTCCTTCCTCCAACAATGAGAATATGAGGAATACCTTGAACTGTATGTGTTCAAACTTAATTGCATTTCTTTGGTCTCAACCTCTGATAGACTGTGTACAGTGGTTTAAAAACTGTATTTGATATGGTTTGGGAGATAAGGAACAAGAGTAAATGGTTATCTTTGAAACCGTGAGTGATGATGATTGGCATTCTGAGCTCATCGCTGCAAGAAGTAGTTTTTCAACAACTCTACAGTGGGATTAGAGTATTATCCTGCAAACAAATATTTTCCTGACCCATCTGCAAATTGTGATAGTTTGACACCAGTGACAGTATAAAATGGCTTCTATCAATCACATGAGATACGATTGCTGTTTTACAGAGGAAGCAGGGATATTACTTGCCTTTCTAAAATAGGGTACCTGCACAAACATTAGTGATTCCAGTACAAATATCACCTAGGAGCATGATAGTTAATATGGTAATGCAAGTTAACATCTTCACTTAAAAAATACTATGGACTGCTGAGATAGAATAACAGCAAAAAGGGGGGTCAACAAGCAGCAGCAGAATAGGGGGGTTTCTGATGTTTGGCACAGCACATTGGAGAGAAGGAAGCTCAGGAAGAAAGAGTTTATATAAACTAAGATTATAACGTTCTGGACATATTTACAGCCTATGATGCTATTTCTGATATAAAACCAAGTCCTCAGCCATTTGTACAGAGTCACTGATACTGGGAACTACTTCTGTGCTTAAATTTGCACTTTCCTCTAAGTGAGGAAATAGATAGCATATTTTTAATTCATCTTCAAAAAAAAAAGAAAAGAAAACTGATCTTATTTGATTCCAGATGAACACTTGGAATGTTGGATGCTTGGAGATCACAGAAGAGACTTCTTACAAGGATGTGTGATGAAGCTAATTGGGTCTGGTATGAATAATGTATTTGAATTCCAAGCCAAATGTAACCAGCATGTTGAAGGAAACAACAGAATGTATCAGAATTAATATCAGGAGAGCCATCAGTCTGCGTGTTCAACATGATCCTTGAAGTTTTGAAGAAGCATATGAAAGTCAATGGGCTTTTTGCAGGGAATACATGTACAAATAATTTTATAAATAGCTTTATATCTCAGCCTCCACTAGCCTGGAAGTACCTCATTTCCAAAGGATATTGCAGTAAGAGGGAATACTTCCACAGCAAAATAAATTCCAGAAGTTAACAACTTTTTTTTTTTTGGAAGCAATGAATATACCAGGAAAAAAAAAAAAAAAAAGAAAGAAACAAAACCATGAGCTGCAAGAATTTTTCTATTAAAAAAGCCTCCAAAACTAACCCAGATAATTCACCTTCCTGAAACACAGCTTAATAGGATGCATTAATCACACATTCCTCAAAGTAAATAAATGAGATACATTTTCAATTTACAAAATTATCGAATGGACTGTTCTAGCAAGGGGTTTTTAATCTTGAGTTGGACAAAAACCACTATGGGATCTGTGTTTGAAAGTCATCCACAACATGTACAATTATGTAACAGCAAAGCCATAATACAGGAAAATAAACGGAAATTAAAATTTCCAGCATTTAAATATGGGTAGCGTTCCCTCTCTCCCCACTTACTTATCTTCACAGAAACTCCATTCTAACACTTTGATTAATTTTATTCAATAATTATTTTCTGTCCGAGAAATATCTCGGACCTAGTAATGCTTTATATTAACACTTACTGCTAGAAATTATAGATAAAGTATTATCTAAAACTTCAGTTTCATAGTTCTCTTTCAGTTAGCTACTGCTTGCCTAATAGGAGTTCATATTTCAGTTAGTACTTGAAAGGAAATACGACGTGTGCATAGCATCTCTTCCAGGGTTTGCTTGTGGAACCTCCAAACTGAGGTGCCACAGGTCGCTGAGCAGGGAGCCCCACTCAGATGGCAGGCTCTGAAGCAGCACAGGCTGGAGAAACATTCAGCAAGGCTGACACCTAGTAAAAGTTTAGCGAACTGCAAAGTGAATGAGAACAGCAGAGTTTCAAGAAAGGCAGTCAAACACCCAGGTTTTTAGAAGAATCTGAGAAAAATTGCTGAGAGTAAAAGCCAAGTTTCCAGACAGACACAAGCATGTAATGGAAAATGAACCTAACCTTTGGAAGGGAAAGGTTTAAGAATTTGTTGTTTTCTTACCTGGGGATCTGAAAATAGCAGTCCTGTTTCCTTATGTTTTATTATTGCTGCATTTCCAGGAATGTTTCTTGCCAGCACTGGAATATCTAAATCCATTGCCTAGAGCAATATAGACAAAGGAAACAATAGTTTATTAGGACGAAGGGATTATGAGATGTTAATGATTACAATTTTAAAATGAGAAGCAGAAACAACAAACCAAACTTCTTTCCAATCTCTCCAATTTTTTAGTTGAAAAACACTAAGTGTTCTCCCATATGGAACTTCTCTGAAATATTTTGTTTATATTTTTCTTAGTCTTGTAACTTTGAACATACTATCAGAAGCAATCAATCCAGAAAGTCAATGGATAGCTGGTTTCATCCTTTATATTTCCACCTCAAAGTATGCAGTTTGTTTGCCATTGGAAACTCCTGACCTATGGCAGGCTTTAAGAGGATAAAATTAAGGTTCAGATCAAAGGTTGGCATTGTAACTCCTACTGTTATTGCGCACAGAGGAGAAGATTAGTTCATAGCACAAAAAGCCAATTCTCCCCAACAAAGTATCTGTTCTCTTGTTCCATTAAAATGCACTTTTTGCAGATTTTCTACAACACGTGCAGAACTGGAGACGTGGGCAGCTCAATGAAGGTGAAGGCGACTGTGAAACCACCAGGCTCTTTCTCCTTAGTTCTGATTCCTATAGGTCATATAGGACTCTGGAAAGAGTTTTTCTTTTGGCAGCATCTGTTACTGTAGCCTGTCTTGGACTTTGAGTGTTTGGGGATTGGGGGGAAGTATGCACTGATGCAGCTTCTGCCTGAGCTATACCAAGGAGGGGAGAGAAAAGGTTATGCTTTCAAAATGCATTACGCTTTCAAAACGTTATCTACAGAGCTATTGGTACGGGACTCCTCAGAGACCAAGGAATACATCTGAAGAAGTAGGATTTGATTCCACAGAAATTATTGGCTGGTTGGTTGATGTTTTTATTCATTTATTTATATGTGCATGTGTGTGTGCATGTATGTATATTAGATAAAAAAAGGAAAGGAAGTGTGTCTGAACATGGTAGTATTTCAGGTTGCCTGCAGAATCGGGAGCAGAGTACAGCATCTGATTCATTCAAAGCTAGTAAACCATTTCCAAGAGACCTAACACGTGGTAACTTTTAAAAAAACAGCTTAGATTTTGAAGTAACTAGTGTGCAAACCCTGGCCACTCAATTCATGTGCCATTCATGCATATCCTGATCTGAAAATTTAATTACTATTGATGAATTTGGAAGTCTTGAGATGCACTGACTGTAAAATCAGAAAAACTCATATTGTACAATTATCTCAGTATCAAACAAGAGAAAGAAATTCCTTCCCCCAAATCTTCATGTTTCACATCACTATGTTTCATAGTGATTCCCTGTCACTTCAGAGAGAATGCGTTTTTAATTACTGTCATTACACTCTCGGATGGGAAGCAATTTTGCTGCAGTCTACATAGCAGGAGAACAAAACTCCAAGGAGAAAACCATGCTTTTTTATAGTTTGGAAAAAACTGAAGACAAAAATACCTGGCTGATAATGCACAGAACCAATTACGCTTCGAACAGTGAGGGACTGCTGTGATTTAGCAATGTGTCTTAATAGCTTAAAATGTCAAAGAGAAACCCTGTTTAAATCACCACTGCAGATGAATTTACACTGGACATAGAAATTCTACAGACCTTCTGGCACAAACATCTGCTTTGCAGTAGTTAGCTCTAAAAATAATAGTAACCCTTAACGAAATAACCTGTTCTACACATTGTATCAGAAACTGTTGGGTCAGCTGGAGGCAATTCAGACAAATAGGTTAATGAAGTGAACACAAATCAGAATAAATAAATGGGAAGTATAAAAATGAATTTTTCTAAGTGTCCAAAGTTGAGATACAGCTTTTTCTAAAATAAAAAAGTCATTTTGGTGAGAAAAAAAATACAGTTTTCATCATCCACAAATTATTTTGTCATTTACTCTGATTTCACTGTTAAAAGAAGAAATCTGTTTTCCAAAGGTAGGTTTACAAAAACGTATGATAACAGTATGTACTTACCAACACAGCAAAGTTCATAGAACTTCAAAGTTCACCCAGGAAATGAGAGATACCAGTGCCCCAAGCTGCCTGACTGGTTTTGAGTCTGCAGGTGGAGGAAGTTCCTTTTGGCTCTAATTACCCAAATATTGTCCTAACAACAGCATTCCCACAGAAGCATCAACATCTCAAAGAGAGACAGAATTTCTGATTCAGCTCTTTTTCAGCCCTTCCTATTGACAGGCTTAAATGCCCTTGTGTTCACTCTGCTGGCTGTTGACCTCATTCAAACACGTTCAGTGAACAGGGAATGAAGATATTTTACTTGAACTTCAGAACTGAAAATCAAGAGCTTGATAGTGGCAGTGAAGTGTGTCAGCATTCATTGTCACCTGCCTATGGCCCTCTCCTCACCCCTTTGCATTTCTCCTTTAAAAAACCAAAACTGTAAGAGTATTTCAGGTCTGGCTTCTTTCCAAACAAGCGATTGTCCATTCAAGGGAAAGAGCACCATTAAAAAAAAAAGAAAAAAAGAAAGAATCAAAAAAGAAAACACACAAAACACAGCACAACCACCCCAGGACTGGCAGTTGAAGTACTACTATTTCCACAACTAGTTAGCTGGAAGACAAAGAGGAGTTTGAATACCAGCATGGCAGAGGCAGTGAGCAGTGGACACTGTGCCACTGGACTACACATCAATAGTGATCGTCAAATCTGTGGGTGAGTGCCCTGTGCCAGTTCTGTGCTGACTGACCCTAACGGTGTGGTTCCAGAGGCTGGCAGAGTATTGCTGTACTGCAGTTGGGATTGGACTGTAGCACACATTTAAAAAAAAAATAAAAATTATCACGAGATATGTTCATTCACTTCTATTTCTGAATGCTACATAGTTGATGACTCATTGAAGTTGATCACTAAGTTTATGTTTCATTTTCTGTAATTTCTGAACTCTAAAGAGAAAGACATTTGTTCTGTCTCATAGAGTTGGAGAGCAGTAACTGCTACATAAGAAAACTTTCAGGTCCCAAAACACATAGGTACCAATGAATTATAGCTACTGAAAGACAGAACAGATGGCCAAATACATAAGATGAGGGGCTGGCTTTATACCAGCCAGCCTTAAACAAATGGATTTGGCTGTAAATAATTACTACATGAAGAGGCTTAGAATTTAATTTAGATACTTAGTCTATTTTTAAGCAGTAAAAAGAATCATTTGCATTGTTGAAAATATGTATAAATTATTGACCTAGGTTCCACAAATAATAGCATAAAATAACATTTTAGTCCATTGGCCATCTGTTTTGTTACATTATTCTGACTGTGAATGTGTTTTAATGCTATTTTAGAAGGATGCAGGGTGTAAATTTCAGCTTTGGAAGCATATTACACAATAAGCATTTCTAACCAGCAGTATAGGGCTTATAGAGTAAATACAGGTTTTATTTACTATTTTGTCTTCCTGATTGTCCCTCATTTTCTTCCTCCAAGCCTATGCATCTTTTGTTGCCCCCTCTTCAATTTTACTGCTCTACAACATCCTTTCTAGGCCTGTACTTCAAATGTTGTCTAAGACTGGATTTTGCCATACAGCAAAACAGAGTCTGTCCATCTCCCTTTTTAATGGTGAATTTTTTTAATTGGCTTTTGTTCTTTGTAAAAGCAAAAATATCTAATGATTTTTACAACAGTTGGGATACTATTGAGAGCACAAAGTACTGTGACGGAATGGTGCTGGAGTCAAAACCTTTTTCTTTCCAATTATATAGAGAACGCACTAATTTTTCCAGTAGCAATGCCTGTGTCACCATCACACACCCAGGAACATACGGAACTCCTGAGCTTTCTGAGGAAGAGACATATTTAAAATGCTTGTTATAATGCTTGTTTTCTCTTTTTCAAATGCTAAACAGAAAATAGATCTGATACGGCAAAATCTCTGAGATATCAGTACTAGATGATATTGGTCATTAGTTATGGTTTCTAGTTCTTTCATACTTTAAGGCAGGTGGAAACAGATATGATTATATATTTATCTCATTTACCTATTATATATTTATCTCATACTAAAATACTGTTTACAGATTCATGACTTTATTAAATTTTGAACTTTCAAGAGAATGGAAGTTGCATTTCCAAAATCAAGCAAGATGCTTTCTCCAGCCTAGGACCAAAAGATTTCTATACGTAGTTTTTCGCCTTATTAATTTAACAAGATCTCAACAGATGGCCCTTCCTACTGCTGGCCATCTCAAGGAGGGACTTGATTAGATTGACACTTCCTCTGAGAGAGATTTTTCAGTAGGATATTTTATAAGCATGTCATCAAATCCCACTGTACAATTGTCTAGTAAACAGACATAACATTCCAAAACCCTTATAACTTTAGAAGAATTCAAACAGGTGTGAGGTAGTAAAAAGGGCAAGCTTCACGTAGTTTCTCAAGAGATAACTAAACACCTAATTCTGCTTCTAGAAAATCCTAACTCAGCTGGGACCGGAGCTGTTGTCTCACAACACCTGTGCCATGTTTATTAGTCTTTCCTTCCTATAATGCGAGATTTCTGTTTGCACCTGTAATTGGTAACTCATTTGCTTGTAACCAGCAGGCACCTGACCTAGCATGCTCAGGTTTCTGAAAGTGTGCCAGCTCTCTTTATCGCTGTTACACCACCTCTGTGATAAACTCCAGGTTATGAGTCACCAGTTCAGAGATGAGGCTTTCCTTCCTCCGCTATGCAACAACAAGGCAGGACTGAGCCTGGTGAAAACAAATGGATTACGTATCTGGTTATAGATTTATTTTTTCTCCCTGTGAAGAGAATCTCTCTGCAGGAGATCATAGTTTCCAAACAGGAATATTTCGCTTTTTTAGTTCTCTATAATAATTCTTAGATAACTGTATAGAGTAGGTGCAGCACCGTAACACCTACACAAAAGGAGAGCAGCCACGGGCTCCCATCTCACTCACCAGTAGCCCCGTGCTTCTCACTGAACGGGACTGTGAGAGCAAAGCTCCACAGCAGCACTGTCCCTGGGCGAGCAGTTCAAGAGGCAGCACCACAGCACAAGTGTCTTATCGGAGAAACTACGGGAGGTATTTCAGGTAGCTGCTCACGTCCCGGTGTACCAGGATAAAATGAAACATGTAATGGTAAAATGTGAAGTCTGACAGCTCAAAACCTCATGTGTTTTCTCATCTGCTGATTCTCCCCTTGTACTGTAACTTCTGGTAGAAAAGCAAGGTAGGAAGTGAGGGTTCCAGGAAGAAATATTCCACTTAGGAATATTTAAGACTACATCTTATTTTCAACACATGATTATACATGGGCACAAACCAAAGCTGGCCATTAGGTTTAAAATTATTCCACCAATGTAATAACAGAAGAAAGGAGAACAAGATCTTTTCTTCTTTCTTTCATGAAAAAGTTCTCATGTACAAGGAAGTAGCCAACAGCCTACCAGAGGTTAAGTCTTACACTTAGAAGAGAGAATTTAATTTTTCCACTACGGTCATTTGCCAGTTTATTTTAGCATGTTTAGTTGTCAAACTCAGATTAAGACAGATTAAGATTTAAAGGTAGATTAAATGCTGATTAACTTTGTTTTTAGCAGTGTCTTCAGTAGAATTAAATGTATCAATCAGACCAGCCTAGGACATGACATACAAAGCTGCATGTAAGATAAAAAAGCAATACTAACTAATCTACTATATATATAAAAATACATATATATGTAAATAAATTCAGCATGAAAAATTGAAATACTTCTTGATGATTCATCCTAATATATACTTTTTTCTAATGTAAGAAAAACATCAAAATGGAGGAAGCTAACTTTGCAAGTGTATATAAAGACATCCTGCATAGAATGCTGGGATAGTCTTCTAATTTTTAGAGACAGAAGAGAAATACAACAGGAAGTTTTTACTATTCTGTTCGTGTAGCAATTTTCAGTGAGAAAAACAATTGTTGGAGGAGGTTCTTTTTTTTTTTTTTGAGAGAGAGATCTGGGTATGACCTAGGAATAAATTACTTAACATAACTGTGTAGCAGAAACTTAAAGGGACAGCTTTCCACCACAGGTGGTATTTGACTATTTAATAGCCCTGTAGGATAACTGAGAAGTTCAGACACACAGAGAAGAACGCTGCAAAAAAACTTTCCTTGTTGAGTCAGTTTATAGTTATCAAATTTAAACTTATCAAAATTGTAACGTCAAAAGAGAAGAGAAAAAAAATCAATAATTCCTAAAGCAGGAATTCAATGTTACCACTGAAGTAAACTAGCATTATCTTTCTGCTTTGAGTTCCCACATATTTGTTAAGACACTGAAAAGATTACTCCCTCTCCTGATAAAAGCTAAGAAAAACACCTTTTAACTGCTCAAATCTGATGGGAAAATTTTGGTGAAAACTATATCAATTTTCTCATCACTCCAGAGTTTGCATAATGATTTGTACCCAGCACACTTGCACTTCTGTTGCAGATGCTGTGTCTCTTAATGGTCTTTTCTGGTTTGCCTTTTTTCCCCGTCTCTAACTCACTGACACTCTCAGGAAATAATTCACATTGATTTTTGGTCAACTGTCATGCGAGTAGTCCTAAAGGGAACGTTTAACTGGTCAGGAGGAGGTGACAGTTACTTAACTTTTACTTCTCTGTGTCACTGACTTAATTGTGGCTGCATTGGTACACTCCATTTCATCTCAACTACTGAACGTACAAAATTTGTCTATCCTGCCACACTGACATCTTTGGAAATGTCACAGTCTGTAGTAATTGTTGTTTATAGAGTATTGTTGCTGTGAAACAGCATCTGGTTCCACCTCTGAGCACTGGCATTTTAGAAAGAAAACACTTACTTGCTATCTTACCAGCACCTAACTTTCATAATTCTTACAGTGCTCACTTAGTTCTTTAGTTTGAAGGATTTTCAGCTGTTTGGAAGAAAAGCATGCTGGAAATGCAACGTGATTACTCATTAGAAACAGACATAGGAGAGTCTTTAACACAAATCATGTCATAGTTTCTATGATCTTCTGAGATCATCACGAGTTGCCAAATAAAATGGAATAGTAAAAGGTGTCTGCCCAGAGAACTTACATTTCAAGTACATTTATTTTTTTCCTAGAAGGCATTTGATATAAGCAGTGTCCTACTTTGACAGGTATGAAATAAACCTGGTTATTAATTTTCAATACTCATGGCAAAAAAATTAACCAAGTATGTCATTCATTCATTAATCATTTCAGAATTAAATATCCAAATACAGCTCTTAGATTGCTTTTTGAAAGGATGTAAAAATAAATGAAAGTCTATTCTAGCAGCATTATAAGGAAGTGAATGTTGAATCAAGAATAGTGACAACCCCAATAAATCAGAATGATTCTTATATCTCAGGTCTGTATTGTTAATTTAACAAGATTGATAAAATTACATTCTGTCCTTCAAAAAATAAATAGACAAAGCATAAAAATCTGTCAGTTCAAGGGAAGGAAACCTTAATTACTAACACTTGCAAAAAGAAATATTTTAGTTTTGTCTCCACCAGCTTTGAAACATGGACATAAAATGTTGACACACGTTTCCAGTGATAAAAGGTGATTTCAGATTCACTGTAACCTCACTGAAAACCCTTACCGCTAAGATGCAATTACCTCCAGAATTGCAGCAGACATCCCCTCTGAAATGGAGCTATTCACCACAGCAAAGCACCTTTTCATAACAGCGTGAAGATCATCTTGTGGTATCTCCTGTAATAAATGTACTCCAGGTGCCCTAGAAATAAAATGCACACAAATAGGGCATCTCCTAAGAATGTGCTCTCACAATTCTTCTTAAAACTTAGGGCTATGATGGAAGGTGGTCAGAGTAATTCAGGCACAGTTTTGATGCTAACAATCTCTTGCCCATGGGCAAGCTACCTCACCATGTTCTCATTAGCTTTCTACCTATAAATGTGGTTATAAACTCCATAGAGTATGCATTGCTGTCTGCCACTTCATTATCTGTTGTTCTGAAGTTTTGTAGTTGATCACTAAGCACCGTGCTTTGTTAACCACAATCAGTCTCATAAATGAAGGAGCCGAGTTCAGTGGATAGGAGTGCAATTTTGCCCTAAATAATTTGTGTAATACAGGGAAGATGCATGCAGAGATTTATGAAAAACAGTTTAAACACTTAGGGAAGTGGAGAGGTATCATCAGAATGGTCAACTGCAGGAGATGCTGACTCTTCAGGTGATGGCTTTTGGGGAATGGAATGCAGTTCTGAAAGATCTCTTCTGCTTCCCCTTTTATTATAAGCACTCTTCTGTTCCTGAAGAGTTACATGCCGTCTTCTTCCTCAGATTAACAACAGTCAATCAAATCCAGGGTGAAGGGTGGAAAAATAAGGTAATTAGGTGTTCAGTCTCAGATGAAGTGAGTGAGATCTTTAAGATTGGTGGCCATTTTTGAAAAGCCAGCATCTACTCCGCTTGATGAGTCTGCTCCCGCCTCTTCAACCTCAACGTGAGATTACTAAGCCAGATGGAAACACAAGTGCATTTGACATCAAGACCAGCTCCCTGTCAACTAGAATTTGCTTTTCTGATTGTGTAGTAACATCCAGCTTCTGTAGAGATAAATAATTATATCAACTGGAGTATAAATGTATGATTACAGGAGTCATGTTTCCCCTGATAGAAAACAAAAAACATTATCTCTTGCTCAAAAAATGGAATTGCAAACTACATATTTTATGCAGATTCTATTATCAGATATTATCAATCAGAGATAATACATTTTTTCTTTCCCAGGCAGAGAATTCTAAGTTCTGCAGACACACAAAAACCCCTCATTTCTCTAACATTTATAGCCTTCAATCAGGAAGGCTATAAACTAGGGACAGAAAAAAGCTATACAGGGTTATCTTGTCCATCTACTCATTTAACCACCAACAGCAAGCATGCAAATCCAGGATGAGAGAAAGAATGAAAAGACCCAAAAGAATAATAAATATAAATCACACTAAATCAGATGTGATTTACGGCAAAACATGAAGAGATCTTCTGGTTATTCTAAAATTTAAAATGTGCAGAATACCTAGTCTCAGAATGCCAAATAATCAGTACACATTTGTTGGTCATAGAGAGAGCTGTGCATGTAAGTGCATTGGTATATACAAAAGAGCATTTACAGACATGATTTAAAAGCTGGTCAGCCAAATGCTTTCACTTGGAGCAGATAAAAGGCTTAATATTAACTTCTTACCTTTTAATTTTTTCTTTAATTTCACTTGCAAAAAGTGGATCAACCTAGAAAGGAATATAAACACAGATATATGGCTCTACTTCAGCACTATGGCATATGTTTGAAATACCCAGAAAAGAAAAATAAACTGTAGCATATTTTTTTACTAAAATATTTACATGCGTTAATGTGCTGAGCCTTAAAATCAAACCACAGACCTGTAGCTTGGTAGTTACATTTGACCCTTCAGACCAAGGCTCTGGTGAGTGATTGGCACTTGGAATGCCCAGCTGGAGAGTGAGCACAGAGCAGAGCATGAATTGACTACTCCACTCTAAACCTTTAAGTGACTGCTCTAATGCAGCATAGCTCTGGGCTACTGTCAGAAGGGGAGGTTCCATTTCTTCTTCCCTGACATCCCTCTGGCTGCAGGTTCTAATTACAGCTGGATCGATTTAACATGAATGACTGTTTTCAGATGACTCTGCTAAGGCTAACGTGATTCAAATGACCAATTTGACAACTTACGGTCTGAGTGAGGAGCAATGCACTGAGGTGCCAAGCAATTGTCTGTCCCTTCGTGTATGGAGTAACCAGTGTGGGGAAGGAAAGTTAGTTTAGTTAACACAGGCTTTAGTTAACACAGGAAGCAACGTAAATTGAGACAGTCAGAGAGAGGTTATGTACTGACAGAAACATTAGTTTGAAAACCAATGAACACAAAATTCTAAAATATAGTCTATCATGAAGGTATGCCAGAGGTATTAAAAAATTGTCCAAGCTCAGCAAATAACTCCAGCAGGTTTATTTACAAAGCTTAACTACGTCTGCTATTTTCATTTAACATGATTAAAAGAAATAAACAGAACTTGGAGATCTTTAACTAGACATGAAGAACAGAACTAGACTTTTTTTTATTAAGGTTGAATGACTGTATTAGATTAATTTATGGTAGCTTGCACAGGATGCAACAGTTTTAAGTACTGGGAATAACCTAGTATTATTTTTTTTAATGTATGTTAATATTTTGGGTTTTGTGGGGTTTTTCATATTAAGAGATAGAGAACACTCACAAAGCACTTTAGAAAACTCTTTTGGAAAAAAGTCAGGATTTATTTTATAACTATGACTGAGTACTTTGAACACAAGATTAATTATTTCATGAAAACAGGGTTTCATAAATTAAAAGATGCAAGCGAATCACTCTTGCACTAAGGGATCAATTTGTACTGAATGCGAGAAATAAATGGCTTGCTCAACTCAACTACTTATGAAAGTAGTTTTGGTAACAGCAGGGGGAGGAACAAGTGCCCTTTCCTGAAGCACCACCTGATCCTGACAACAGACTATGATCCATATCCATACACTAAATGAGTATGTCATGTCACAGGTTCCTTGGGTATTTCATACTGAACTTCACAATTGCTATTTCTATATAAATATATTTTTGGCTTTTCCCCTAAAGTACTATTTTGATGCTGAGTTCCTCTCATGAGGAACTATACCATTTCCATTAAAATCAATGGAGTATTTGTAAGTGATTTAATGAGCAGTGAGATATGGTCTTTTGCTCTTCTGCCTTTAGAAGGATGAGAAAAACTACAGCCTACGACTCATAAAATTTGTAAGATATTAATTTCTATCCCATCTACATCTGTGGAAGCCAAGAAATTGCCATCCGCCTCATAAACAGAACAATCCTTTATGCTGTATTCTTCTAGTGGTAGATATTCCAAGAAGCCTGGACTGAACATGAGAATTCAGTTAAATTATTACTTTCAGGATGGGTGTAGCAATGACTTAGAGAAGTGATCCCCCTGAGCTACATTTAGGAACTTGAGGGGGCACAGTTATCTAACCACAGGCTCAATGTAACAGAAATTAGATACAACATAAGCTGTTCAGTAAGTTGGAAATGCACTTAAAAGACGTGAATGCTTCCAAAGCCAACTGACTATGGCAGGATGCCTAGGAATTTAGCAGTCTCAGAAAAAGCTACTGAAAAGAAAAGAATGTTACTTCCACCCAAAATGTCTCCATGATTGAGTTCTTCTACAGGTGGAGTATTTGTTTTCAGAGTATATTTTGTTACCTCTCAACATAGCAGGCAAATATTATCATCAGTTACCTATAATCTTTTGTTAAAAAATCACCCATCCAGAGGAATAGCCTTTGGAAAACTGCAAATTTCATCAATTTAGCAGAAATCAGAGGAAAGCAGCTTGCGTTGTATGAACAGTTTCTATCAGAACAGATGAGATGAGATGACACATGGAAAGAGAAGTGGCCACATTGCAAGGAACTACACCTCACAGGACCAGATATGCCATTAAGGAAGTTCTACTCTGCTGACAGGCAAAGAAACATCTGAGACATGTTTGACAATGCAGAAAGTCACAGATCAAATGATGGACAAAAATGAAGATGCCTGTTAAACACAGGGTCTACCATGACCAAAATCTAGAAAATCTTCTATAAACACATTACATTAAATTGCTGTCATATAAAAATTAACTCGGAGAGAAGCAATGGTCCAGAAACATCTTCATTATAACATTGGGACTCCTGTGGCCCTCGACTTTGTGGGTAAAAAGAGGTCTTTGTACATTTAAAGTTGTCAGAATATCACCCTGAGTACTAAAGAGTGAAAAGCTGTATCTGCAAGCACATGCAATATGGATAGGAAGAATTTTCTCAATTGCTCAGGTTTGTGTAGTTTTGACAGCATCGCTGTGAAAGGAATCAGCTTTACTCACAGCAGCAGGTGACCCCACATTACAATTTTTATCTGATCGATTGTTGGATAGGCTCAGCAAGACCAAGCTTCCCCTACAACTGAAAACACAACTGCTGTCTGCAATGCAACACAATCTGCCTGCAGCAAATGCACCAAAAATATAAGATCCTTGGGAACAGACTAAATTTAGCCATTCTGTATCATCTTTTCCATAAAGTAAATGCTTAAGGAAATTCAATGTCTTCTGGCTTAACGTGTAGCTCTACTGCTGCAATTTAGGACAAATAATAACTCATAAAAAATACAGTTTTAATTCAGCTGAAACAAGTTGGCAATTAGGATCTGAATTAACAAAACTTCAGGTCTAAAAGAAAAACATATAACATTTTAAAGACACTTTGGAACAGCTCATTTCACCATTTCTAAAAAAAAGTTTCATTTTCAGGGACTTTTTTTTGAAGAACAAGCAAACAAAGGATTACAAGAATTGTAAGCTTAATAGAAGCAGTAGCTCTTACCTTTCAAGAAATATGTCAGTGAGTAGGACACTTATTCAGGATGTAGCTGGCAGAATTTCATATTCCTCAGCAGGCTAAAGAATTTGAAATTGTATCTTTGTCTCCTATCTGATTTTCCTAATTATTGTGCTCTAGGATATTCTGGACCAGGTTATTAGACTTCCTGTAGCTGCCTAGTTTAGTTGTGTCAACAGCTGTTTCATTTTAGAACTAGCCCAGAAAACATACAGTAGGTAACAGCCATCCATTATGAAGAGATGGGCTACGTGACCCTATAGATCCCTCCATCTTGTGGAGGCAATTATGCAAAGCTGTCTCAATGGGCATGGCAGAGGTTGGACAGAGGACAAAATAGCTGTCAATGGAAAGCAGCATCGTTACAAACACAGCAACATTCTGTACTGCCTACAAGTACAATTAAGAATTACGCAGAGAGCACAACGTGGGCTTCAAGAGGTTACCCAACAGCTGGACACAAGTTTTGGGGCCTTAACTTTTTTAGAGTTTCATAAGCTTCTATTCTTGGAATACAGAGCTGCTGAAAATTAGCTATTCTTTTGAATTTCATTATAAAAATGAACAAAAGGAAAACTGGAAGAGGACCCAATCCTTCAACATTACTTAGATTGAAGCATTTGAGATAATCATGCATAGCAAATGCAGTCAAAAGGTTACAATCTTGTAGAAGCAAAGCAGGAAATAGTGTGTGGGCTTTTGTTTTTTGTATTCTTAATGAATATAATCCTACTGTGTTGGTTTTTAAATATTCACAATAAATGTGACTTGTTTCATAGACAATGGCACTGATTTTCTTAAGATTTTGTGGTTTGAGAAATAACATGAATAAGAAGAGTACAGCTAAATACTAATACAGCTGAAATTTATTTTCATGCTTTAGCAGTATTTTAGTACTATGGGAGAAATATGTTTTTAAATGGTTTAAGGAGGTTCAGTCCTTGATCCCGCCTATGTACTGCCACAGGGTTATTTCTGGTAGCTTACTGTAAAGATGTTAGCTTATGAAAAAGTGAAACAAATTTAAAAAGACGACTGAAATGTTTAAAATCCTCACTGGAGGCAGCAAGTGCATCTTTTGCTTCTAAAGCACAGCTTCATTACACCTGCTCTAGATTTGCTTTCCACACCAGTTCACTTTCAAATCATTTTGTGTATCAGTGTGGAAAAAAATGCAGATAAAATAGAAATGTAAAAACAGCTTTTTAAAATAAAATCCTATGTCCTCAAATTTACAAAGAAAAAAACTGAATGAGAAAATAGAAAAATAGTTATTTGCCCATTCAGATTCTATTTATTTTCTTATAAAACAGACTGTCTGCAAGTTTTCAGGCTTGTGTGAAGAGGAATCAGATGCAACAGAGGCACACAAACACATTACCCAGATGAAACAGTGAAGCTTTTAGTACCTTTTTGGCATCAGCAAGAGTCTGTTTCATAGGACACAGCTGCCTCCTCATAACTTTTCCACTGGTTAGATTAAGGCTACAGGCTGCCTTTTCAAGACTTCTGCTGCTATGGATATACACGTAGCACAACTGATTTCTTTTCAAAAAGACCTGCAATTAGTTTTGTTAGTTTAGCATGAAGTATGTTCCCTTGACAAAGGTACCGTACTAGAAGCAGCAGCAGCAGGACAGTCTCCCTGCAGCTCCGCCTGGTCCCTGTGCAGTGCTGTGAGAAGCTCTGGGAATGCATTTTCAGGGACTTTTTTTTGAAGAACAAGCAAACAAAGGATTACAAGAATTGTAAGCTTAATAGAAGCAGTAGCTCTTACCTTTCAAGAAATATGTCAGTGAGTAGGACACTTATTCAGGATGTAGCTGGCAGAATTTCATATTCCTCAGCAGGCTAAAGAATTTGAAATTGTATCTTTGTCTCCTATCTGATTTTCCTAATTATTGTGCTCTAGGATATTCTGGACCAGGTTATTAGACTTCCTGTAGCTGCCTAGTTTAGTTGTGTCAACAGCTGTTTCATTTTAGAACTAGCCCAGAAAACATACAGTAGGTAACAGCCATCCATTATGAAGAGATGGGCTACGTGACCCTATAGATCCCTCCATCTTGTGGAGGCAATTATGCAAAGCTGTCTCAATGGGCATGGCAGAGGTTGGACAGAGGACAAAATAGCTGTCAATGGAAAGCAGCATCGTTACAAACACAGCAACATTCTGTACTGCCTACAAGTACAATTAAGAATTACGCAGAGAGCACAACGTGGGCTTCAAGAGGTTACCCAACAGCTGGACACAAGTTTTGGGGCCTTAACTTTTTTAGAGTTTCATAAGCTTCTATTCTTGGAATACAGAGCTGCTGAAAATTAGCTATTCTTTTGAATTTCATTATAAAAATGAACAAAAGGAAAACTGGAAGAGGACCCAATCCTTCAAATGAACAAAAGGAAAACTGGAAGAGGACCCAATCCTTACAATCCCATTACTTAGATTGAAGCATTTGAGATAATCATGCATAGCAAATGCAGTCAAAAGGTTACAATCTTGTAGAAGCAAAGCAGGAAATAGTGTGTGGGCTTTTGTTTTTTGTATTCTTAATGAATATAATCCTACTGTGTTGGTTTTTAAATATTCACAATAAATGTGACTTGTTTCATAGACAATGGCACTGATTTTCTTAAGATTTTGTGGTTTGAGAAATAACATGAATAAGAAGAGTACAGCTAAATACTAATACAGCTGAAATTTATTTTCATGCTTTAGCAGTATTTTAGTACTATGGGAGAAATATGTTTTTAAATGGTTTAAGGAGGTTCAGTCCTTGATCCCGCCTATGTACTGCCACAGGGTTATTTCTGGTAGCTTACTGTAAAGATGTTAGCTTATGAAAAAGTGAAACAAATTTAAAAAGACGACTGAAATGTTTAAAATCCTCACTGGAGGCAGCAAGTGCATCTTTTGCTTCTAAAGCACAGCTTCATTACACCTGCTCTAGATTTGCTTTCCACACCAGTTCACTTTCAAATCATTTTGTGTATCAGTGTGGAAAAAAATGCAGATAAAATAGAAATGTAAAAACAGCTTTTTAAAATAAAATCCTATGTCCTCAAATTTACAAAGAAAAAAACTGAATGAGAAAATAGAAAAATAGTTATTTGCCCATTCAGATTCTATTTATTTTCTTATAAAACAGACTGTCTGCAAGTTTTCAGGCTTGTGTGAAGAGGAATCAGATGCAACAGAGGCACACAAACACATTACCCAGATGAAACAGTGAAGCTTTTAGTACCTTTTTGGCATCAGCAAGAGTCTGTTTCATAGGACACAGCTGCCTCCTCATAACTTTTCCACTGGTTAGATTAAGGCTACAGGCTGCCTTTTCAAGACTTCTGCTGCTATGGATATACACGTAGCACAACTGATTTCTTTTCAAAAAGACCTGCAATTAGTTTTGTTAGTTTAGCATGAAGTATGTTCCCTTGACAAAGGTACCGTACTAGAAGCAGCAGCAGCAGGACAGTCTCCCTGCAGCTCCGCCTGGTCCCTGTGCAGTGCTGTGAGAAGCTCTGGGAATGAACCTCATTTTGTACAGGATTAGAAACACTTTGGTGGCTCAGAGTCATCTTTTCCCCTCTCCCTCACCATTTTAGAGTGCAGTCACTACTGTTGAGGATCTGGCCACGGGAAATATTGTGCTAGCAAATATTTAGGTAAGGGTATTGGTTAGACCAAGATTTGGGAAATATTTATCTTTCTCTTATGGTTCTGAAATTAACCATGCATTTTGTGGTTTTGCAGTTTTTCAGCACTGTACTTAATAGAAATCATAAGAACATTTATAGGTTTGTGGATTGATCCTTTCCAATGGCCTCCATTTCTGCAGGTGAAATCAGACAGATCTCAAAGTGGAAACAATGGTAGATATTCAAACATGAATAAGAGACCATCAGAAACTGGCAGAAAATCTCTGCAACACTTCACTCCCTTTTACGCATTCAGAACAGACTCAGACTTGGCTAACATGGTGCATGCCTCCCTCTTCAGAGTTTAGTCTTGTTACTTTCTCAGAAATCATGCTACTTGATTTAAAAATGGGGTGGGGTTAGGAGGGTTCAATAGTTTTTCTTGTTTCATGCTTCATAAGCCCACATGTTCAAACCTTTCTCCACAACTAGAAGAAGATTATTTCTTAATAATGACTGTGATAGCTTTGATTTTAAACTCTTTCAAGGAGCTGGAGTTTCATGAAAAGCAAACCATTGCAGAGAAACTCATGACATTTTGAGAGGGCAACCGAATTGTACGTTTTCTCTAAAGATAGTTACCAATGAGAGAAGAGCTGCCATCTGACTGACTGACCCTGCTGTAAAGAGAGAGAATTAGAAGTTGTAACTTCCAAATTTGTTAAAGAGATTCTTTATGACTTTAGGGGGGGAAATGAAATTTCTCATTAATATTGGCCAGCACTTTTACTAAAATACCTATAATTGTTTTGGAAGGAATGATACCAACTCTAAGCTTGATCTGAAATGTGGACATATAAGGACAAATCAGTTTCTGATTTTATTTATTTTAGTCTCCTTCTCTCTCAGGTATCTGTATCCCAGGCTTTAGTGCACTCAGACTCTAAATGTGTGACAGACTTCACCGAATTTATTTGTCAGCTCAAGCTCTGTCCTTGCTGTCTGGTATCAGACAGAAACCTGACATCATTTTGCACTTGCTGACAACTGTTAATTTTGCACAAATTGAGACTACCAGAAATGGCATCAAAATCTAAATTAGATGGAACAAAGACACAATCCTTCACGTGAACAAAAGATAAGAACAAGGATAACAAGCATCTGATATCACTTCCACAGTATTAAAAATTCTTATTAACAATACTTACTAAAAAAATTCACCTAGTTTGCAACTGTTGCCTTTTAAGATATTTACTAATTATTCATGCAGAAGTAGGCACTTCTAGTATTTTATTTGCATTAGTGACTGCTGATTCTCTAAAAAATTTTGCACTATCCCACAGGTATAAAAACCAGAAGCCAGTCTTAAAATCCAAATATGTTTATACTTTTTATCTTCAAAAGTTGAATGAGTAGTGAAATGAAACCCTAAAAATTTTGCTCTAAGAGACCATAGTAGATGAAAAGCATTATCAAGTCATGTGCTTGAGCTAAGCATAAAATTATAGTAATCCAGCTGCAAATGCCCTTTATAAAACTAGCCCAAGCCTCCTAAACAACAACAAAATAATAATCGGTATATGTAAAACAAATCTTTGGTTGCTGTACACAGTTTTAGTTCTATTGCTAACAGTTTGCATTAATAAAAACCTAACTGAATAGAGGCGGGCTACCTCAGAGCACTTTCCTCTCAGGAAAACCCTCTTACCTACTTTCCCTTTTGCAATGCAAAAGCTGAGCACACGCTGAGTGAAGAGGCCTTTCAGCTGACAGAAGAACCCTGAATTTTGGAAGTCGGAGCACTGGAATGGCTTCCACCTCCACAGTTCAGACCTGTTGTGAACAGCCTTTGTAACAGCTAGGATCGTACCCTATCTCTGTAATAGCTAGAAGTCCTCAGACTTAGGTTCAGTTTGGAATAAATTAGTGCAGTATCTCGGATGTGAATAAACAGAAGTATTTAGGAATAAACATACAAATAAAATAAAAAATATAACAACAACTTACTGCAGGTCCAATTATGACCAGATGAACACTGGGATCCTTTCTGTGCCAGTCTAAAACAGAAGAGGAACATCTTTTTTTATTAATCAAAACTATTAATTTTTTATTTAATTTAATTCTTTCTCTGAAATCAATATAAAGGGCTGCATAAATGAGGAAGAATTAGGCAAATACTGTATTACTACTAAAAAAACTAAATGTGTGCCAGATTTCATACCCAGTCTTCACATTACTCAGAATTCAAACGATTAGCATATCTGAAAGTTAGTATTTAGCATTTCTGCTTCATGCAATCTCTTATGATTCAAGGGCTATTTAACTAAGCTCAGATATTAATTTTGAATAGTCTCAGGAGAACAATACTCTATAGAATGCACTGGCTCTGGCCACTAAGACAAAATGAATTTTTCCTGCTATGTAAAGAAATGTGTGGGAGCAACTACAACCATTACAATTAATACTTACTTATTGTGTGCGTAAGAGAAATCTGCCACTCTTCCAATACCCAAATAGAACAAAACCAGTTACATGACTTTAATAAACTACATTTGTTACTAAGTGTCACAAGGTGGTAAAGGCTTAGAAAAGCAAACTGTATAGTGAAGCCTAAATTTCCAACTTGGAATATCTGAACCTTTTACAGACACGCACACAGAATCTGGCAAAACATTCACCTACGCGACTACAAGAAAACTTCAGCCTAGTTTACAGTGCTAATCCATAACGATGGGTGGTAAAATTTTCTTGTAACTTCAATGATATTAATTAGCACACATGCAAATTGGTGTAATAGCCACAAGACAGTACGATAAAGAAAGTTATTTTGAAGTAGGTGAGCTCTTCTTTTGCCTTCCATTAATACTGAATGTAACAGCAAAATAGTTTTTCCAGCAAGTAAAATCATCAAATATTGCTTTGATTTTAAAGCTATGTTATTCTCAGCAGGCTGGAAAAGATGCAGAACAGAAATAATGCATTGAACAGATCAATGGCTACATGAACATTTCTTAACAAAAATGTAAATATATTATGAAGTTTTCTGCAATGAATAAATCAGCTTATGCCAAACTTAGAAACATTAGAAGAAATTCATCTGAATCCAGGGACAAAACAAGGGTATTCAAATAGCAGGTACCTACCTGAAAATACATTTACTAAATACAGAGGATCTTTGACTCTTCGAAGACCGCATATCAAAAGAAACACGTGTAAACTGTCTGTTTCTGTAGGAATGTCTGTAACAAATAATTTTTAAAAGTCTGAATGCAGATTTAAAAAGCTGAACACTCCAAATTATTTCATAAATGAATATATACAGTGGTTAAAGCACAACAGGGTGGATTCTGAAAAATTTCCATTATTGTTCCCTCTGTTTCTTGCTCTCACATCAGTCCTCAAATCAACTCAGTGGAGAACTTAATCATGCACATCATTTTATAGGGCACAGGAGTTTATTTGCAGAGGCAGTGAAAGTGCAGGATTTGGGGAAATAGCAGGTAGTTGGCATTCTTGAACACCAGAACCCAGCTTGGACTGATGGTGCAACTACACAAATCAGTGTTTCTCAATTTTTCTCTCCATAAAAAAAAAAAGAAAAGATGCATCCATATTATAACACCTGTGTCAAGGATATTGCCAGGGATTAGAGCTCTTGATCTGACACTTTTTCTTATAAAAGATCAGGTAAATGCCCCACAGTTACCTACCCCTAATATGCCAGGACTGCTACAGAATAATTAACTAGAAGTTAAATTATTGCAAAGGATTTATTTTAACCTTGCTAAGAAACACAAATGAAAAATAATTTGAGAAAAAATCTCAACATGGAAGTTTTTAACACTGAAAATTTCTCTTGCAAATACATAGCAACAACCCATAAAGAATAATTTTGTAGGCTATATTAGAAAAAAGATCTGATGTATGGTATTGCAGTTGCCATTGGCTTTATGGCAGCACAATTAATTCAGAACATACTAATGGAGAAGGGTCACTGTGTGATGAACTTTGGTAAAATGTGTTTATGATAAAACAACGTAATTCACAAATTGCTGAACAAACACACATAACAACAACATAATTTAATAAACACTAGAGAGGTTGAAATGTTCACATTTGATTTACTGCCCTGAACAAATCAGTTTGCTGTCCTTCAGTTCACCTATTTATTGAGCTCATGGCAAGGATGGATGACATGTATTATCTAACACCAGGCAGTTCAACAAGGAGCATCAAACTGCTGCTCTTCAGCAGCTGGCTGTTTGTGGGACATTAATGCACGGGTCCCACACCAGGGTATGTCACATACCTGCCAGGAGGACTGTGCTGCATGGTCACAACAACTTGTCTGTGGGATTTAAGATTAACAGAGGAAGGCAGCAGGATAGTTGTGGTGGCACAGTGATCTGCTGCTGCTCAGCACCACAGAGCACCCTCCTTTGAGGCCTCCCCTTACCTTCCACTCTCCACCAGCTGCAGAAAAAACTCAGCTGTTTATACATCATCACTGACTTCCTGCAATTTGTAATTTAAGATCATCCAAATTTGGTACCAGTTTACAGTTCTTCACAGTGTTGTATAACTATGCAGGGTCTGGTCCAGGTCCTGGATGGAATATGCCAGGAATATCTCCCTTCACATTGAGGAACTGAATTGACATGTGCTCTGCATCAAACTTTTACTTTGTCAGGGAGGGAGAATCAAAAGAGTGGTGATTCATGCTATAGTCAAGTGCTATTGCTTTGAAAACTAAAATCCAGTTCTGGGACTTTTAAATACGCCCTGTCACAGGATTCACAGAATCATCTAGGTTGGAAGGGACCTTTAAGATCATCAAGTCCAACCATTAACCTAACGCTGCCAAAACCACCACTTAACCATGTTCCTCAGCACCATGTCTACCTGTCTTTTAAGTACCTCCAGGGATGGTGACTCAACCACTTCCCTGGGCAGCCTGTTCCAATGCTTGATAACCCTTTCCGTGAAGAAATTTTTTCTAATATCCATCCTAAACCTCCTCTGGTGCAACTTGAGGCCATTTCCTCTTGTCCTATCACTTGTTACTTGGGAGAAGAGATGGACCTCCACCTCACTAGAGTCTCCTTTCAGGGAGCTGTAGAGAGCGATAAGGTCTCCCCTCACTACTGAGTCTGTTTCATTTAACTTAAACAGCTTCAGCTGTCAAGAGTGGTTGCAGCAGACACGGTAAGTAATATTTTACTGGTTATTGGACCAACAAATAATTTGTTATTTATAATACACAAACATTTGGATTGAAAAAGCCATTCTTCTTGTGCAATTGGCCATTAATACTGTTTGCTTTTAAGACGTGGCAGTGGTTTCAATTCATGACATAAATTCACACAAAACAAATTACTAGAAAGTGTCAGCAAAAATTCAGAATGCATTTTAACTATCCATATGGCACAAATATTCATTTTAAATTAAGAACTCCCACCTATCAATGTTCATCTCTGGGTATTTTGGAACAAACTTAAAGTTAGCGCGGAAAGCTCAGACGGCAGTGAGAAGTCAGGTCTCCCCATTCTGACATAGAGATTATAGAATTGCAGCACTCCTGCTGTGACATTACCCTAATCGGCATTAGTTATGCTTGAAATAACTGCTTCTTTTTATCTCTTAGCATCTTATTGTTTCAATCTTACAGCTTGCAGTCTTCTCATTTTATTAGATAAGGGTTTAAAGTGCTCTGACAATGAAAAGCACTAACAGACCAATTCTGGACAGTCCTGACTGCCGTTGTGCTCCTTGTAGGAAAACCTTAACTCGAAAGAGAAACAGGAAACTGGCCCCACAGACAGTAATTGTACTCTGTAATTTGGATTTTGCCATTTAGTCCGTGTGGCATTTAAAAGTACTTCTCCCAAGAATCACATCAATAACAATCTAATTATTTCACTAGTGAAATTACCTAAAATAATATTTATCAATGAAAACAGCCTGCTTATTTGAACTTTATTATTTTGAAAAGACATTCATAACATTGAACTCTCGTGGCAGACTATCCCCTTCATGCAAGTTTACAAAGCCCTACTTGTCTATGATGAATTTTTTTGCACTTTTCTCTGAAATAGCAGATATAGGTAAACTGGACTACAGACTGGATCCTACATAGCATCTCTAAAAGCTGTCATAGAATGGATAGTCTAAAAAGGATTTGCCTCTGCCATTCAATTTAGCAAACTGAGAATCAGTAGTAGTTTTGTTTTCTTGTATACTGTAGATCTTAGCCATCACCCAATTCATTTTTTACAGGCAGACCTTCCCCACTCAAGCCAGTAAGAAGCATTGAAAGGCATTCCTGAGAAGATTGCTTTACCAGCATGTCACTGCCACTGTTTAGTGCTGGGAGTTTCCTCTCTGTCTACTTAAGATCAGACTTCAGTAGCACATGTGTACCTTGTTAGCTTTCTGCTCCTTCACTGAAAATGGTTAAATTCACATATCAAGATGATGCCTGCATCAGTGTTTTCCCACCTGTTGCTTTCTCAAGCCTTGCTAGCACCCCTGCTGTGTAAAAAAAACCAAAAAAATAAAAAGGGTAGCCATTTGTACAATAAATGGCTATCATTTTAGTATGCTTTGTCCTCACAAGAACGCTGAAAAAGGGAACATATTAGGAAAATAACTGCAATAGCCACATTTACCAGCTACAGCCATCGGCTGGGTGAATATTTATGTTTGAAAGATGACATTTTTTTTTTTGTTTTCCTTGAGCTTAAGCATGACTTTCAGTATGTGAATTTTTGCTACCATTCTGCCTTTCCCGGACAGGCTACTTAATCTGTAAAAAGATACTACTGCCTCACGTGACTCAGTCTGAAATGTAAATACATCAATATGTCACAATCAGCTGATTTGCTCTTTTGATACATTCACTGTGTCACTCTCTTGTTTGAACGACATGCAAACACCCAAATAACAAAAAAATGCTTGTCTGTTTCTCCCCATTTCTGTTAGCGTTACAAAAGCAAAGATTTGAAGCAACACACTGTGCTTCATTATCCCTTAGCTCTGTATCCTTCTGTTTGCTTTGCAAAGAGAATGCAAAATGGAAAGATCTGTATATAATCACTGGCAATAATAAAAAGACTGCAATGTCCACGTTTTCCAGCCATCCTTCAAAATGACTACACACTAAATGCAAGTCAAGTCTTGCCACTGTAATCAATGTCTCCTTCAGCGTCAAAAATAATTGTTTAATGTCAGTAAGAGATGCTCCCTAAAACATGTGCTGTCAGTATTTGTCTATGGCTGTAGTCTGATTTGTTACATTGGCTTTATCTATGAAAAACAGCTGCACATTGGCTACAGCTAGTCTTGAGCCTGCTTAGCAGGTCACTTGTTTAGCAAGATGTGAGAGGTCAAAACAAGAACAGTGATTGACAGGATTATGAAAAACTCATTCCCCTCCTCAGCTTGACAGTATGCTGTCCTGATATGGCACACAGGACCACGGGGATGGTAACAAATGAGCTGCAGGTGAGCTGAAATGAGACAGACACAGTGAAAGATTAAGACTGACACGGAACTCCCACCGTGATGCAACTCCTTTTCCATGATGGAGCAGAGGTGGTATTCTGCTGCTCAAAATTGAAACACTGCAATGTAGCACCAGCACTTAAAGTGGAATTGCATGATCAAAAGGGTATCCAACTGCTGTGCCAGCGTATTTGTTGACAGTATTGGAACCTGGCACAAAATATATTGGCTAATAGATGAAAAGTGATTAATACTCAGGATTCATGTTCTCCTGCTGGCTGTGATTCTGAGTCATGGCGTGGCCTAGAGAAAGTTTGTCAAATCTAGACTTATCCATTCGTCTGCAAGCAGGTTTAATAATTGCTTGACATGAAGCAATGGCACTGGGTTTAACTTTTGGTAAACTGTTTTGAGGTCTTCAGTTGCAAGACAGAATGAGAAAAAGTGGAAAACATTTTCATAATGCAACACTGGAAACAAGCAGTTTATTATTTAAGATTTCATTGGTTCCTAGTTTGTTCCTTATCTGAAACTGTGTAACTGTCTCATCAACTATTTTACTATTATGAACACTATGACAGTTTACACTTCGGCCTTTATAAAAATCTGTACTTAGATGCCAGGATAGAAAACATGAGCTCAGACAACTAACACAAAAGCCTAAATCATTTCTGAAGCATCAGTAAGGATATTTTCCTATGAAAAGGAAGAATGAGTAGAAGTGTTGCCTAAACAGATATTGAAAGAGCAGATTTGCTTACCTCCATCCCTCTTGGCACTATCAGGAAAAAAGTTTAGCAATCATAGATGTACAGTAAAAATAAATAAATTTCTGCAAATCTTTAATCTTACTGAAAAGCTGCAGGCCTCTAAGTGAATGAGTAATATCAAACATTAGTTTGCTGAGAGGTAAAGCAGCAGTTTGAGAACATCTTATGTGAGCCATTTTCTCACCACTTGCTCAAATAAAGAAAATCAAAATCTTTTTCGTATTAAAAAGCCTTCATAGTGCTTCTGTAGCATGTTTTTGAAATCTCTAGAGAGGACAAAGATATAATAAGGAACAATGTGATTTGTCATTCGAAGTTATTATTTTGGACCTGAACCAACAACCTCACAAAGCCAAAGTTCTTAAAATGTGTTCATTCCTTTACAACTTAAAATCCAATTTGTACTAGAGGTTAAATATATTTTATCAACTATATCAATATTGGACTTATAGGTTACAATTTAGTATAAAAAGATTGTTCATTAAGAAAAAAAAACAGTCTGCCATCAAAACATTTCTTACTAATATTAGATAATCAAAGATTTTAAGATTCATTTTCCAACCGCTGATTTAAAGTTCCTGGTTGTGTTCTGTAGACCTTTAGAGAAAAATATCAATTCCATATTATTTGGGCTTAGCCATCCATTTTTGGTTTTGCTCAGAAACAAAATATAAGCTATGACAAGATGGTGAGGGTGAATAACCTTTCTCATTTTTCTTTCTGTTCACTTTGAACCACAGCAGGTCTTCTACTCCTCTTGAAAATTGTTCATCTATCCATCTCCTGTGCATCTGAAAGTATTAACTGATATCCTAGAAAAGGAAATCCATAGGTTTATTGCTGAGATTTCAGTCTCTAAGACAGTTATTTTATTTTCTTGAGTTTGAAACATAGACAGATTTGTCTAACCCTGATGTGTATTTTTGATATTCTAAGTCTTTCAATCTGTAGCTATTCTTTACATTCATCTCCTTACACACAGAAGAAATACCATACTTTAGCTCTTTCAGTCTCTTGGCATCAAGAGTTTGATTTTGTGTCTCTTTCACAAGTCAACTGTTAAATACAAGCTGCTCAGACCAGCTAAGTTTTCCAGCTTGTTTGCCATGCCAGTGTCCTACTGCAGTAGAGCTTCAATGTGCCATCTTACTTTATACTGACTCTGAAGTTTCTGTAATTGAAGTCACTGATGACATAGAACTTTGACAATTATTAGCCCAATTAGATCTTATTTCAGCAACATCTTAACCACCTGCAGATTTCAAACAATTATTAATGCTTTATGAAGTCGAGCTTTTATCTTACAAAGCAATTTGTTTCTTAGAAATTAAGGGGAAGTAGAGGTAATAACTATATCCAAAGTGTTTATACTGCTATTCACTTTCAACAGTGAATAATTGCTGGAGTGGCTGACATGTCTGTGAAGACAACAGAATAAACCTGTTAACTTCCAAGGGCAGGCTACTCATCCAGAAAAAATTTGACTACAAAATTCTCCAGCAATCCTTTTTTCTCGTTTCTCATTATTTCTAACAGATTGTACAACAGAAAACCTCTATGCTTTCATATCTGTTCAGGAACACAATTTATTGCTGCTATCATATCATTATTTCTATGGTCAACTATATATCTCCACAAACTTTTACTATTTAATTTTTCTTATGTGGGTCTTTTTTCCAGCATAGCTTTGGGAGAATATAATGCCTCTGTAAAACCCTGTCTGTGTCATGACAGGTTACGTAAACTTTTCAAGCTCTGAAAATAGCTGTGCTATGAAGCAGAAATTATCCGAGAGTAGAAAAATCGAACTACAAAAGTATATTTGATAGTGCAATAAGCATCTGATCTTATGACTCTATGTCACCCTCCAGAAAAACAGTTTTTTGTCTTATCTGCTGGGTAAACAAGCTTTCTCAGTTTATTAATATAGACTTTGTTAGTTATCTACATCTTCTAATCACATGATGTTGAAGTGTTTATTAGGGTTTACATCTTACAAGCTTCAGCCACATTCCACTGAAATCAAAAGGAGCCTTTCATCGCAGTATAATGACATCAAGCCTGCCTGTGATCTGAAGTAGGTGTGCTCCACCCTTGAGCTAAGTTGTTAGAGATCAGTCTCATTTTTCGCATTTACTTAGACTGTCTTGTCGGTTTCTGTCAATCAATTCACAGCAAAAGTCTGAACTCTCATTGTCTTTCTCAAGTCTATAGATAGGCATCTAAAATTACTAACAAACTGATATGCTGTATATAGATTCCTGTATTATAAGGTCAGAGAAAAACATTGTGATCATCTGATCTGACCTCCAGACTGACACAGGCTGTAATACTTCCCCAAATAGTTGGAGTTACTAAATATACTAAAAACATTGTCTTCTTGATATCTGTGTTGAAATCCACACTTGGTTCAGCATTTTGGTTTGACTACTGTTGCTTACAGTCTCTCATCCTCATAAGGCAAACTCTGTGAAGCTGACTGTAAGCAGAATGCAAATTAACTTTAAAAGCTATTTGTAGATTTAGCCAATAAATGTCTTAACAGCCAGCCACTGAAAATACGGCAGCAAGGAGCTAGCACACTAATGCTACACAAACATCACCTCTGCAACACCCAGGTCTGCTGCTGAGAGCACGGAAAAAACACTGTCATGATTTTTGTAACGAGGTTGTACCGCACCCATAATAACAACAACAAAAAACCTTTCACAGCACTGCTTCAGTTTGTATTAGCAATTGCTATTTATGTTAGCGATCCAAACTATCAAATGAAATGTACGAAAAGCTGGGATTCCTTAGCTTTTGGCTTAATACCATTCACGTTTCGAGGCTGGGGGAAAGTCTCCCACAGTAAAACGTATTTGATGCATTCTGCTACTTACTTAAATCTACCATTAAATTCTTCTTGAAGCCATTACACTGATTTAAAGAGACTAGTTATGTACTGGTGTTATACTTAACACGACTCAAATGTTAAGGTTTTTCTATGACTGAAAAAAAAAAGTACAAAGAATATTCATTAGAAGTCTGTTCTATGAAAAAAAGGTCTTCAAATATTCTGAAGAGCTTTTTTCATTTTAAAGAATAGCTTGACAATGTATGGCCTGATCACCAAGGATGTTTAACACCTTTATTATAATTTGCATTGTAAGGCATGTGCTTTTCTTTACACTCAGTCCTGGGAATTCTCAATTTAACGAATGTTCAAGGATATTACTACAGGCAAGAGTTATCTGGAGAAATATTTTCCACAAGATCATTAAATGCCTTTAGACATGGAATAGAACTTCATGGAAAAAAGTGTTTAAAAAAAAAAAGATCATAAATGCCATGAGGTGAACAAGATTGCACAGCTTTATCTGCATAAAATCTAGTGATATTTTCAAGTGCACTTCATTGTGCAAGCCCACGCTATCAAAATCGTATTCTTCTGAGCAAAACTGCCTTCTGTTTTTGATAGTCTCCTACTGATTACTTCATTTTAGTAGAATTTTAAAGATTTTGAAACTACAAATCCCCAGAAAAATAATTCATTGGGAACTCCTAATTAGTCTGTGGTAAGTGCAAAGGTACAGCCAAAAAACCTGCCTCCATGTGCATTATTAAAAGAAGTGGAAATTATAGGCTGCTACCAGAGATGGTCATAGACACAAGACTGGTAAGAGAAATGAGATGAAATGGTCATAAAAAACAATACTGAATAATCTGATGCCAGTTTTCAAGTTATTATTTAACAGGCACAGATGTTAGAGTCACATTTTAGTTTGCTTTTCATGTACATTATGAATTATTTTACACTTTTGCATTAGTACACATTAGGCAAAAAACTGTCTCTAATATATTAGATGAAATGCGCTTTAGGGGGAGCTTCCCCCTCCTCAATCTGTTGACTGCTCTTTTAATCATAAAATGGTTGGACATGAGAGACTCAGTCAACACTAAGGCTGTGCTAGCAAGTGACAAATCATTTCACTTCAGAAAATTATTAATCTTAGTGGTGCTGTGCTTGTGTGCCATGATTTACTGAGAACAAAATAATCTCACAATGCTCAATTTAAAATTGGACACCAGTTTTGAATAATGGCATGCATTTACTGATGTGATAAAGCAATTGACTAGTAAGAACTCATTTGTAACAGAGGGAACAGCTGCACTATCAGAGATCAGGCTGATGAATATAATACTGAAATATTTTTACCATAGTAAAATGCCTACAAATTCTTCTTTTGGGGAAAGGCAGCTGGGGCAATTAAAGCATCTCCAAGATCAGGTGACTTTACATTAGGTCATCTGCCTTACATGCCATTACTTTGGTGAAAACAGAGACAGGCTCTAGATCAAGACCAAATAATGAAACATCAACACATATTTCCTTTCTTCACCACTTCTTCACCTCACCTGCTCTTCTGCAAAAGACATCCACAGTTACTATCACACGGCTGTAAAGTACAGCACGTGCAGCTGGTGGTGCTTTGGTCTAACCTACCTTCTCAAGGACACTGACCCATATGTCATGACCATCTTATCTTTTGGTGCAATTCAGCCCTGAACAGACCAGAAATCCAGAGGCACTCTCGGTAGTTTAGTAACCAGACTAATCTGATCAATATTCTGCCTGAATCTAATACTAGAGCTTTTTGGTTTTCATATTATTAATTCATTTTATTACATAATGAGTTAACATTCACATTCTAAATTTCTTTTGCCATTGACATCTACTAAGAATAAATATAGTGAATACAGAAAAAAAAGCAAGTTTTACCTGCATTTTGTAGAAATCTATACCAGTCAAATGTCTCACTGGGGGTAGTCTTAATTCCTGTGTTGAAAAAAAAAAAAAAAAAAAAAAAAAAACAGACTAATCTGATCAATATTCTGCCTGAATCTAATACTAGAGCTTTTTGGTTTTCATATTATTAATTCATTTTATTACATAATGAGTTAACATTCACATTCTAAATTTCTTTTGCCATTGACATCTACTAAGAATAAATATAGTGAATACAGAAAAAAAAGCAAGTTTTACCTGCATTTTGTAGAAATCTATACCAGTCAAATGTCTCACTGGGGGTAGTCTTAATTCCTGTGTTGAAAAAAAAAAAAAAAAAAAGAAATAAAACATGTTTCATTGGTCCCTGGATCCCCTCAAAGCATTTAAAGGAATTTGGAGTTTCAGAGAATAATCATTCAGCATCAAAACTTCCATATGCTTTGGAGAAAGCTCGGTGTTACCTTAGATGTTACCATATCTTTCCGATTCCTATTGTAAGACATCCAGGAAATTTTTTTTTTAAAAGCACCAAATGTGTTGAAAGTCTAGGCTAAGAGGCCGAAATACCACCTCAATTAATGTCAATGGCAAAAAGCTCAACTTCAGTGGAGCCAGGACTTCAAACCCCATACCCATTCCCAGGGTAAAGAAGACAGATACATAAACATACAGGTACTGAACATGTGATTCAAATAAATTGAATGCCTTAGTCGACATTTTAAAACTCTCACCTTGTGTTTGAACATATATTTTCTTCCTAGCATCTGGCTTTAAAGAGAAGAAGAAGAAAAGTAACTTTCCTAGTTCACCATAAAAAGTCTCTTCAATCTGCAAAAACCCAACTAGTATAATAAAATGCACAACAGCAGGATTTTCTGTCGACTATTAAAAATGAAAACAAACTATTAGAAAGATAGATGTAAGTAACACCAAAAGCCAACAGTCACCAATGTAAATTACATTTACTAGGAGCATTTACAGTATCAATGAATCAATTTTGCAATTAACACAATTACCAAGTTAGTACAAACATATTTTTTAGTTTATTTCTGTATCCTTTCTTATAATCATTAACCCGCTTATTGCATGGGAAATTGAAATATTTCCCTAGAATAGAAAGATTTTCAACTACAGAACAGCCTTAATTCAAAAAAAAATGTTAGTTTTGAAAGAAAAATTATATCTGGTTTTGAAACTACAATCTACATTTATCCATAATAGAATTTTTAAACACATCAGGCATGAAACAAACTACATTTACCTCTAACCTTTTCTAAAATTGCTGTCAAATATATGTAGACTTGTCTATATAGGAAAAATGGACAGTAGCACCTATTTCAGAATATTTCCAAATAAAAATTGCATAAGAAATTATTTAGTAAAATTACACAGTAAAAGAGGTAATGATCACATTTCCAAAGTTACTCCTGAAGTACTGCTAAGCTAGTTATTTAAGTTAGGTAATTAAGCAAGCAATTTCTTATTTCAGTATCTTTCTTACTCCAATCACGAATTGTAGAGTACATTTTTTTTTTCACAAAAACATCAAAATAGTCTTAAGATCTTTCCACATTGAAAAAAACCCCCAAAACTAACAAACCAACAACACTCCCCAGTAAAAAAAGCAGAACTTTTTGAGCTCAAAGGTTTTGTGCAAAGCTTTGAGTTCAGCTGTAGTTGTTCCTAAAGCACTGGCTGCAATGCCTGTAAAGGAGTAAGCTAAGGGAGGTATTACTCAGCTGGTGTAATCTCCAATAGGTTTGCTCAATATAACCTTGAATGTTTCAGTTTGAAATTATAACCTTTCAAGCAGTTCCACTAATGCGATTGCTTAATTTAGCATCATAGCCTCCAGAAATGACCAACCTTCTTTAGAGCACCAGTCTTTGCTATCTTGAGACTACATTTTGCCTCCTTTTCGGTGCCAATTTCATTCCGTAGCGAGGCACAGTCCTTGCAGGCTGCGACTCTCCGAGTCACTATTCGCCTGACATCGCTCTTTCTAAAGTGCAGATGGAGAAAGTTCCCCTATCACTCCTATGTGACTGTCCCTCCAGTCCACTGCTCAGTTCTAACTGTCTATTTTAGTTGTTGAAAATGAAATGGAAAAAGAAATGGACAGAAAAGAGGTCATAAAAAAGTGAACAGTCATCAAGAAGAGTTTCACAGATGGGAAGGAGGTGGTTTCTCATCAGAGTGTACTAACAAAGTCACAAAAACTACATGAGCAAACAGCAAATCCACACATAAATGAAGGGGAAGCAGGGAGAATAACTCTGATTATGCTAGAGTAGAAGACTAAGGATATTCTAGGGACTTTATCTTTCAAAAGCCCTATGAACTTTAGTGTTCAAAGCATTTAAAAATAAGATAAAAACTGTTTAATAGGTTATTACATTTCTTGGTCTTTTTCTTACCTATGAATAAGTAGCATTTTGAATTATATTGGATCTTTCAATCCTAAAAAAGCCTGGCAAACAATGAGACAGCATTGCAAGCTGGAGGCCAACTTCAGAATTTAAATTGGCAGGACAAGTGGGATTGCTGAAATTCAGCACTAGGACATAGATGCAACAAAACAGAAGGGGGCAAAGAGCAGGTGGAGCAGAGGGCAGCTTAAGCCAGCCTTGCCTCCATACCTGCCGTGCTGTAGAGTTCTGCCTCAAACACTGGTGGGTGAAGATAGGCTTTTAGTTCCCTAAAACCACTAAGTTTCAAAAATAAGCTTAAGTTAAGCATCTGGTTTCATGCTCTGCTGGACCTTTAATGGCTTACGGTGAGTAAATATAATCCTGCCAGGGCTTGGATCATCAAGAAGAAAATAGCAGGAACACTGTGTAACGAGGCGTACAGATGTATTCACACTTTATAGATCAATTTTCTGTTATGTTCTTTATTTTAAATGGTCTTGAGGAGAATGGAAAAATGAAATTCAATGCTCATAAAACTGGTTTAGGTAATTCTTATGCACCAATTTTACACTACTGAAATAAAACACTGACCGTAAGCACAAGATCTTTACAGTATTTCAAACTCACTTGGAATACAGATTATTACGAATGCTGTATTGTGTACTTCATAATTAAAGATAAATTATCCAATGCAATAGAAAAGAATTTGTTGGAAGATACAGCCCTAGAGCACAGTGCAATTACTTACATGTTCATTATTTAAATTCTTAATTGACTGTCTCAGTAATAAAGCACGTTAGAAGAATAATGCAGTTCACATTAATGTGAGTTAATATGTAAAGAGTGTTAATATTCTATGACCTAGCTATGTAAAGATATATTCATGTTCTTCACTGAAAGTAAATGTGCTGCATTTCCTCTCACCCTTTATATGAAGTTACAGCTGGAAAAAACCCCAGCATTTAAGACACAGGTTAGCAGGTGGGATTTCACCTTAGGACTTCACAGACTTGCCTCCAATTTTCTGCCTTCACCAAAACACTGAGTGTGTCTCATAGGCCTGGAGCACAAAGGTGTTGAGGTAAAATCAAAGTTAAGTACTTAAAAACATTAGAGGTGCTGACTTCAAAGAGATTTCAAAGTTTGTTTCTCCTCCTTATACTCTGTTACTTTTGTCCTTTTCTTTCATAAGATCTGTGACAGAACCTGCCCCCTTTCAGGTTTACCCATCATGAAGTTCACTGTAGTAACTATTAAAACCAAGTTATATTTCTAATGTAAATACCAGCTCCTATGTCTGCTTATGTATCCTATTAATGCAAATAGATTAAAAAAAAAAAAAAAATCAATCCATGTTGAAACAAAGTATTGAATATTACATTGATCTGTTGTGCAAGCTCCACCTCTAAAGTGATTTTTTTAGTCAAGGGTGTATTAATGATTGTATTATAATGCAAATTAGAATTGAAGAAATACCAAGAAGCTAGTTTCTGCTTCTTGCATTTATTGTTCAACTTTAGCTGATGTTTCACAAGCTGAGGTGAGTGGAGCAGCTGGAAGAGGGGGGATCCTGCCTCGGTCTTTTTATCCCAGTGTGTCGCCCCTTACTGTCCACCAAATAGTTACTGCTTACCCTTTGCTGGATCTGGTGCTCAATGCAGCTCTCTGCAATCCAGCATAAGTCCACCAACAAGTTAGCCTGAAATCTAACCTTGCATGGAAAATCAGCTGGGCCATCAAGCTGGATCAGCAACAAGCCCTGCTTCCTGGTGTGGAGCTTTCCACAGGTTACCAGTGCAGCCTGACACTATCCAAAAGCGCTCTCTGGACTCAAACAACTGGCAGCTCTTTATTGTCTTACATTGCTCTTTGGAAACTGGGACTGAGGACTGTCTACTTCAAGGATTTGTCTCAGTTTTCTCCACTGGCAGTCTGCCATCAACTCAACCACCTAAGGGTTGACTCAGTCTATTTTCAAACAGAAGCATCAGATACTAAAAATAATTGCACTGAATGCCTGAAGTAGACTTGCAATACAGCAAATGCAATGGTACCCACTAAATAAAGAGAAAGAGAACTGCCAGTTCTCTGCTGGCAAAATATCTCCTTAAAATACTTTGCCAAATACATTTAACCACTATACTGTTGGATTAAAATAATTTTATTCAGTATTTTTCCATATATCGTTCAGCACATTGTGGTTTGTTTTATTTTCAGGAGGTGAGATGAGTTTTAAGAAAGTTAAGTACTATTTATGTGCTACATATCCCTCAAGGCCTAGTCACAGGTCTGTATATCACATATTGCTGGGCTTAGCATAACTTCAATTTTTAGCTCCACCGTTCACCTTAAGAAGTTAATTCTATTTCCGCTGTTGACAAAACAAGTATTTTCAAATTATTCTTCCAAATTCTTTATTGTAAGTAAAGGTGTTTAGTGGAATTTTGGTAACATAAAGTTTATTAAATGATGCAAAAAGAAACAATATATGCATATGGCATCAGGAGAGACTCGATAACAACAGCAATGATTAGTTTTAAATGTTACAGAAGCACTTCCTAAACTGCTGTATACTCTTTTCAAATACTAAACAGCTTTTAAATGCCAGATCTATTTGACCTGTCGAAATACATAAATATTAAAAGCTTTCTCTGAAAGTAAAAAGAGGAATAGAGAATATGAAGATTATTAAAATTCTCTAGCATTATTTAGAATACATTTTAGGAGAATACATACTTGATAATACTATAAGCATCACCATCATCATGTAAACATACCCACTCTGCTGCTGCCAGCTCCTTCATTTTCATCGTGAAAGCCACTGCAAACCTAGTTAAATGGACAAAAATAGTTGGGATCATCTGCTTAAAGTGTTTAAATATAAAACCAGAAAAGTACTTCAGAAAAAAAAAAAATCTTTATAAGAACAAAGAGCAGAGGCTTATAAAAATGATTATAGATGTAAAGACAGAAAGCAGGCTTTCTATTTGTTTTAGCAGAAAATACTGGTAAAAAAATGGTATCTCTTCAGGCTTTACAACTTAGAGCTCTTGGGGAGTTAAAGTAAGGATTTTTTTTAAAGTAAGATAAAATGCAATAATGGCAACATCCGCCCATTTATCTAGATTAATATATACAGCTGCAGTAGTGAATTAGCATTTCCTGCTTCTACATCACTGTAAGTTGTAATAGCCCTCTTCACAGCCAGAATGGTAGGTAAGAACAGATCTCAAGTCCAGTTAATTTCATACTATCGTTATTTGACAATACCCAGTCCCACTATTGGCAACTCATTGCAACCGAGTTTAAGTCAAATAAGCAGATGGATTTTTTTTAAACCTTTCCCCAATGTTCTCTCCTTATTTCTAAGTAGTCAAAGCTGTCAATAAGAAATAAACATCTGAGAGACCAAAATGTTACTCGCCAGGAAAAATATAAAAATTAAATAAACTAAAAAGGAAGAAAGATGATCCAGTGACTAGGCTTTAACTCTGGAATCTCACAGACTTAGGACACTCAGCTCTGTATCTCTGAATGCTCGGCATCTGCAGTGGAGATGAAATTTGCAGTCCTGAGTTAGATACCTGATATTCTTTTTTAATAAACAGGGAGGAGTTAGCTGTCCAGAAATTAGATTTACCACAGTCACTGTTTCAGGCAAAGTAACTGCTACACCGGCAGACATAATACTGAAAGGCACTTTGACTGTTTTCTAGTTAAGACTTTTTCTTAGGAGAATGAACTGTAGAATAGTATATAAACACCATCTACTCCTCCTCTGTAACATATATAAATCATAAAGCCAAAGTAAGAACAAGCAAACAAAAGTGTACTTGAATAACAATGGCTATTTTTCGTCTGGGAGGGAGAAGACAATTCTATTCCCAAACTTACTTCCACCTTTTCTCTTACGGCTATTTATAACAGCTCATCTGGACTTCTGCTTACGTGCCTTTGAGAAATGGATGTAGTACACGATCATTCCACATAACAGAAGAGTTATGTCAGAGACCATTTAAAGCAGCACTGACATGAACAGCTTTCATTTTTGGGCATCTCATTACTGAGAGACTTCAGCCACAGAAGTCTGATTTCCAGATGTAGCATATAAACAAGTTATTCTTACTGGGAGTTTGGTGTAATACCAAGAAGTCATATGAGATATTTTTATGGAGTTAGAGTTAATAAAGAATCCCTGTTCAGAAGAGATCTTAAGAACATACTGGGCTTTAATGTAGTTTTTAAGTTGTGATGAAATATAAACACATGCTTTGACTGTTTTCAAATGGAACTTTAGTGTTAACTAGAACAACAAATGGCACTATTTCTGAAGGCTATCAGTCCTGTGGAATAGAAATGCTTGAATGCCTTCTTCATGTGAAACATAATGTGTCTGCTCACAAAGTCCTCTTTTTTCAATTGCTTTTATAGATATTGAATATAAAACAGAGGTTATCACATAGTACACTTATGATTCAGTGTTTCTTTTTCATAGAATTAATGTAATGTTTCTGTCCTGAGCCAACCCTATGACTTCTCAATGGTTAGAAGTGAAACACATTGCTAAGTCACAGCCAGAATAGTGCTTTTCATTTAGACATTATGCTATAATTTGAGGACATGAAATCATAATCATTCATTAAAAGTTACATAAATGCTGAATTACAACTCCTGCTTTCTTTTGCTGAAACAAACCTTATTCCCATACACTTGTTTTGTAGTATCTGCTTTATGGTACTACAATGAATTTCACATATACAACTTGACAGCTTTAAGGTTATTAAAGCCTTTGCAAATGCTTGTTTTGTCAAGTTGCACATGCTACCCTTCCCGGTTTTTGCAATTATACTTTCAATACATCACATTAACAAGCAGAAAAAACTGTTGCTCCTAAGTCTACAAAATACTGTTCAACAGAAAAAAACACCCTAGAGGAGTACAACCACCATTTAGAGGAATGCGATTAAAAATGAAACACTCATTAGAAAGCTAGACAGTGTTCAATACTGTGCTTTATGGAATGTGGTGGTATATTGTACTAGACAAGTAATCTACAATTCATGGTAGTTTCTGCTTAGAACCCTGCAATCAATAAAGAAAAAAAAAATCAATGTTTCTTTTAATAACTATGCAATGAATAATACTAGCGATAATATTGAAGAGATCCTGTAGCAGAGAAAATATTATGAACTGCATAAGGGTGCAGTAATGCATTTTGAAAGATCATAGGAAATCCAAGCTATTAAACTACACTTCAAGATCCTAACTTAATTATTATTCAAAAAAACATTCAGTAAAGCACAGATTTTGCATACGCTATATCAGGTATATTTGTGACAAATCGTATTTTAAATACAGAACTGGATCAAATGGACACACTCAGAGATTCTGTTTTTATATAATTTTCATTTTGCACAGTGCAGAAATTTAACCGGCACATTATATTTTTTCTCTTCCTTCAACCTGTTTAAAGAATAACTTGTGATTATTTGATAACAAAAGTAAACAAGTATATAAATTTTCTCTTGAAGGGGGCTGTTAAGTTGCTTTTCAACTACAAGTCACACTAAGACATAAGAACATGCCCTAATGATTTTTCAATCATTTTGATTAAGTACTGTCTTTAAAATCTCTTTACCTACCACATTTTATAGGGTACTATTGACAGAACAGCCTATCTATGCCAGCATTAAGTTAGCTAATAATAGCTAGAACGTACAGTGGTGTTAGCAAAGATAAAACTATGAAATATAAGCCTGCTGCAGCTTCTGCGTGTTATTTCCTCATTGCTGACATGAGTCAAAATCCATACTGCCATATCTGACCCAGTGTAGTTATCCATCTCAGCCGGAATGCCGGGATGAGGATACCCTGAGCAAGCTCTGTTCAGCAAGTATTTCAGCTCTGCTTAAGTATGCAAGCAGTACCACTGGATTTGGTTAAGATGTTCCAGATGCTTAAATTTTATCACACCTAGTACAGTCAGGGACCCCTTTTGCTTACGCAGAGCTCAATTCTGGAGTGATGACTCTTCAGGGTACTCAAGTCACCAGTCACAGTATAGTTCAATGAGGCTGAGTGACCTGCTGTAGCAGCTTACTGTCATTAAAAAAAAAAAAAAAAAAAATCCTTCCACAAGCTGACTTTTCTTATTAAAGTGGTAGAAAACTAACCCAGGGGTGGGAAAAAAAGGACAATTTTACACCATCTAGTGAGTTAAACTTGCTCAGAAAGCAGTCCAACCCTGGTACAAGGAAGGATGGGTCACACAGACAAAAGCAAGAGAAAGGAGAAGACGAAGGGAGGTAGCAGTAGAACCATCCCTGCTATCATTGAGCTATTACACTGACTGCACACAAAGTGACAGCCTTAGCCTCTATCTTGATAAGACTTAGGCTATCTATTAAATTAATTTCATCCATTGGAGGATTTACATCCATAAAATGGTTTAATTTCCAATAAGAAAAGGGTTTATTGGCCCACCATGGACGTGAGCAAACACTGCTGAATAGGCCTCTGGATCAGGCAGAAGTAAGCTTCTCTTCTGGGACCTTGAAACAACGAGAAATGCTGCAAAAAGCTTTTGGTTTTTTAGTTATTTTCTCTGATTTCTGATCAGCTCTAGAATTACATTTGATGACTACACTGACATGTCACTGGAACCTTTCTGGACTTTAAAACACCCTGAATCTACTCTCTTGTCAATTCACCTAAAGAAATGAGAGAATTTGCTTAAAGACTTTTTTTCAGTCTCTGGTTCTTTGTTCATGTATCTAGAGAAAGGATCACATTAGCAGGAAAAAAGAACAAAAGCTCTTTATTCTGGAGTCAGCTGCTTTTCAATCAACCACTGTATCAACAACCTAAATGCAAGGCCTCTGAGAACAGGTTTGATTCTGTGATGCAACACAATGCCAATTATTTCTGGTTGTTGTTTCTCTTAAGTCAAACTGCTGAGCACCTTGGTCTGTATGTGCAGATAGCACTTAATGCATAAAATATGTTAGTTCCAATACAAAATATTTTTTAAGTTTGAATACAAATAACATAAACCAGAATCTATTAAGAAACAGAGGTTTTGAAAGAATACAACTCGGAGCAACATTTAGTACTTCTGGCACAGGGCCTTTGCAAACAGGATCCAACCTTGTTTTGGTTAATAATATTACTACAGCTAAGATTGAATAAGAATACTCAAACCTCCACCGCTAACAAAGATTTGCTATTGACATAACCATACCTCCGCCACTAAATCACCATTAACCACCTCCACTACTAAAGATTCACTATTTCAATACCAAATATCAGTCATTTCATGGTCAGGATAGTTCTGTACAAATGAGGTTTGTATGGATATTGTTGAAGATACTTAGATGTACATTTCTTTACCCGATTCTCTGCAAACACAAACAGTCTAAAATAATTTTAATAAGAAATTAAAATTTGATTGCATAAAATTGTGTCCATTCCAAACACGCCAAATAAACCACAGTCAAGTTGCTACAGCCTACAGTTATACTAGCCATCAAAGGCTCTACCCATAAAGTAGATCATTCTATAGAGCCGTATGCTGCCAAATCCCAGGTTAAGTGTTCTGGCTATTATTCCCATTTCTTTTACCTGCCTTAGAATTTTATATCCTCATCACATGCATAGTTCTATTATTCTAGAAAACAGTTATGATTCAGTAGACAAAGAACAGGATTAGTTAGCAAGAGAATAGACTTCACTAGCTCTTAGTGGGATTTGAGTTTGAAAATTCACAGCCCAAGAGACCAAGTTTCAGCAGTCCTTCTGCCAACTCCTACATGGACAAATACAATGAAAGGATTGTAACATATAAAATGAATAGACTGCATACAGACCATATTTTATGAAGAAAATCTTTTACTTCCATTACTGAATCATAAAATAATATGTAGAGATCATAGGGATTTCAAGTAGTCTATCATTTGTCTGATGGCCTACACATCTCCCAGTGATTCCAATCATTTATGGAACATTTCCTAAAAGATCTGCCATTACAAAAATGCAATTTCCTGTCATAAACCTTCCAGACATGCTTTTACCTGGCTTCTTCTAGCACTGCTCCCATTACCCGACGTTTCTCTTTACATTTGATATCTTCATTTACATCTGTCCCACCAAAGATGATTCCAAAAGGAATTCTGCTATCTGCAAAGCAATGACTATGATGAGAAGTTGGGCAACGTGTCAAGGTAATGACTAGAAGGGGACATTAAGAGTGAAAAAGTATATTGATAATACTGTATCATATATGTAAGCAAAAGCCTTTGAAAAAGGAGCCTGGAGAAACTTGAATTTTTATGGGTTTGGCACTGAAAATCCCATAAAGTAACTATGCAATTTCACAGCATGTCAGTCTGTTGTGTAGCTATGAGATTTTCTTTGCCTTTTCCATGCTTTATAAAACCAATCAATTAGTTTCTACACTTGGCAGCCCACCAAACGGCATATATATTTTAAATGTTATTCACATTTTAATAAGATGCATTACTGCAAAGTTTGGTCCCAGGTATCTGGTCTCAGCCACTCATTTGCTACCCCCTCAGGCATTCCAATAGAGTGATTTGGGTGACCATCCTGCAAAGCTGGTTACGGAAATTATTTTGGGTTTTTTTTTTGTTTGGTTTTATTTTTTTTTTAAAAATTGACTTCCAAAGCCAAATTTACTGCTACAAAAAATGTAGATAGACTCACACCATCGGACAAGGTCACTGAATTAAATAAGGCTGTATAGGTGAACCTACAATAGAACCGTTGTTTCACCTAATTCCATTCCAAGAGATGGATCTGTGTTTATAATAGGTTGTTCCAAGATCTTCTGTGATCACCCAAGTTATGAAAGTTGTTTTAGGATGCCTTGCAGTGCTCAGAACAGCAAGAGCAGAGGAAGGCATGTTGGCTGTGGGACAGTCTGTGCACAAGACCTCATCAACATTCAAATTGTAGACTATCAACAAAAGCATATGTATCCTATGCTGTGGTGCCTGCAGTCTGGTAAACGCCTAGTTTTGACACACAGTACTACAATAAATTCATCTTTGCATAGGGGTAAAGCCACCAAAACAGGGTCGAATAGCACTTCCACACTAACAGCAGCTGGACTTAAATGGACAAGGCCAAAGGCTACGTTGATGAAAATACAAAAGCCAATAGTAGTGTAAGATTCCTTTCTAATAGCATTTCTTTGCTTGGAGTCAGGTTATTTTTAGTAACTGACAAGTCACCAGCAATGTTCTCCCCTTAAACTAATCAAGATAGCAGACAATAATGTTTACTGTTGATTGTTTCAGCACTGAAAGCGATTAAGTGGTCAGTTTTACACCACATTAAGCTAACAAATAACAGACTCAAGGTGGCTAATTACTACAAGCAGAACATAGTTTTAAATTCCAAATGGGACTGCAGTTTTTCAAAAGAAACAATTTCCAGTAAAGCAGTCTAAAAATCCTGCCATTAAGGTAACCAATTTTGTGGATTTTGCAGATTTCTGTTAGCTGCAACAGATGAAACCAAGGTTTCCTCTGACTGTGAAGACAAATAAGCAGTTAGGCTGCATTGCCACTACACACTGTGTATCAAGAAAACATGCATTGTTTTTTTCCCTTTTGCTGTCAGATGGAAGGGGAGAGGGATCAAGGACTCAGTAGACAACACTGTCCTCAGCACTGGACCACAGAGCAGGACACAGGAGGTTACTGTGTTGATGGAGGTTCTTCCTTTTGGGAGATAATATAACTGACCTTGAACGTTCATGGCTGTGGAAACTATTGGTGATCCTTTCTGTAGCGATCCAGAGTCTTAGGGGTGGGGCAAATTATTGGTTAATCAAAATTCATGGTTAAAACCAAGCAAATTAGACAATGTTAAAAAAAATGGGGAACGAAATAAATATGTTGATAAAGATAGAAAACATAGTGTACATTTCCCATTTATATTTGAAAATTAAGTGAGCTGTAAGATAAGGATTTATTAGCATTGCTAATTTGCTCACTAATACATGAAAGAACAAACAGAAAGAATTTAAGATTAATTGCCATTCTGGCTAAGTTACTTAAAGACTTTCTTCAGCATTTTTAGATAGTGTATTCTAATGTTTGTGAAGAGAATTAATGTGCACTATCAAAGCACTAATCTTCAAGAGACTGGCTTTCTGTAATACAATATAAAATATGTATTGCCCTTCTAACAAATAAAAAAAAGTAAATAATATGTCATCTATTACATGTGTTGATCATATATCCCCAAAAAAAGTTTCCAAGATGAAGCCCAAAAGATGGTTATAGGGTAATAATGGTAGTATGACTGTAATGACTAAATTTTTTAAGGTATTTCTTAATATAGGGTTTGGAAATATTAAATGTTACAAGAATCAGGAATGTCCTTCGAATCACTTTTTTTCCTTCAAGAAGTCTACAATAACTTTTACATTTTGACTAGGATCATCCCAGCAATCATACTACTTACTGTCATGCTTTTCACAAATTTCTGGTTTATTTGTCTTTCAGTTATTGCGGATGCTTTTTGGAACAGTGTGACTGACTGACTTAAATTATTGAACTTATGTAAATCATTGAAGTATCAGGCTTTGTAGATTTGTGGAATTTTGAAAATCTAATAGCAACAGCATTCAGGCAAGGCTATGCAAGTCAAAACACCAATAAAGTTTTACAGTAAAAATTTAAAATCCAACATTACTTTTTTTTTTTTTAAAAAAAAAAAAAAAAAGAGAGTCTAGGTCTTGTCGCAAAAACAATCATCTCTACATTCCGACAAGAGAAGTCTTAATACACGTTAGCAGAGATCATCTTACAGAATTACTTTTCTACTCTAGGATCCCTATTGAAATCAGAGCTCCATTGTAGATAGACAAGCACAGCAGACAATAATTCAGGCTTTCTGAGCAAATTGTGGGGGGACTTCTGAAGTCTGAAAACTAGCACAACGCAACTTATACTGAGATCTGATGAAAGTATCAAATTATGTACCTTTGTCCAAGTGAGTAGATTTGTATAATATGAATGTGATCTCAAACACGGATACACACTTGCAATTTCAGTAGGTGATAGTGTCCGTAATTTTGAAAGCCAGTGCTTCTGGTGTATCATTAATGGCAGGCTAAAATTTTGTTCTACATGGCTAGATACAATAGAAAATTTTATTATTTGTCTGATAACATCCTGTCTGCTACAGTTTAGCTGACATGAATGACACCTCAAAGCTATTTCATGTCCAAAAAACCCTGACTCATTTTTGAGCAGAAAAATCAAATTAGCCTCTCTGCTTTCTTCTTTTTGACCTCAGCTATACTTAGCCAAGCCATTGTCCTCTGAAAGAACACATTTGCTGAAAGTATCTTAACGTTAATATAATGCTCTTATCTTAATGTAGTTAAAGTACTTAATTATGAAATGGACTATGTGCTTTAAAAGTACGTTTATTTAGTTCTCTCCTCTCTGGATCAGATCTCCCACTGAGAAAGATTTTCAGCATTTCTGAACATCTGTTGAAGTTGATAAACAGAATAACTATATTACATGTGGGTTTATACATTTATAGCCATTTATTACTGTTTGTATTCATTCTCTTCTCTTTCAGTACCTTTTTAAGAGGTATTTTTATTGCAAAATAGAAAAGGGATTACCTTGCAGAAGTCTGCCTGCTTTATAAAGATGAATGGCCAGGGCTGCATCAAATTTGTCTGTGGAGGTTAGATTTGCAATTTCAGCTGGACTTTCATACATTAAAGCATCTTTAAGAACACAAATATGACCGGCAGCATGTAGATGATTCCTTCATTGTCGGAACAAATAGAAAAAGAAAAAATAAGAAGATACTATTAATGTTATAGGCATGCCAGTACATTAAATAAGCTTAATCAAAATGTTTTTCCTTAATTTTCACTCCAACATTCATCTTTACACTAATTTTGTTCAAGAAACCATGGAGCTATCTACAAGGGCAGGGGGGAGCGTTCCCTGAAAATATTTGTTACCTTCACCATTGTAAAGCCACAGTCAGATTTCCAAGCAACATAAACTGCATCCATTTTAAGGCCCAAGCCCACAAATTATAAACACCACCTTTGGGAATCAGCAGAACTGAAGCATAATCAGCATCTCTCTAGACTGAGCTTCAGCTCAATACACGGAAAAGATTCCTTTCGAATTGAGTGTGTTAGACCTTGGTCTTAGAGATTCTGAGATTCTTGCTCTGGAGAACGGCCACCAAGTGGAAGAAAACACAAATATGTCCAGCTAATCAATACTATTAAAAATACAGAACATAGAAATAAATGTTTGCAGGGGCAAAAAAATTAATACGTAGTTTTCTATTTGATTGTGAGTTCAATTGCTTCTTGTCTTAGTTTACCCATTTGTAAAACAGGCACAGGATAATTGAAGTATAAGAAAAAACTACACAAAAGAAATTACACAAACACTTTCACAGTCTTTAAAAAAACCCAAAAACTCAATTGCTAAAAAGAAAAAAACCAAACCAAATCTCCCCTTATTCTAGTGTCAGCTTACCCATTCATCTTTATATACAGTGGTTCCTCACATTAAAACATTGATTAAAAGACTGCCAAAGTCAAGAAACTGATTGATTACAGGAGGCTTTACTTTAGGCATTTCAGTGAGCTTTGTTTTAGACTTTCCTTTTATACTCTAGGCTCATAATTTCTCCCACTGAAGCTAGAATCAGCTATCAATGTTTCCAAAACACATACAGGTGAAAATCCATGTTTTGATAGAAACTAGCACATGCTATCTGCTGACATGTAGTGTTTACATTTTCAATATTATAAAAAGACCACAAGAATGTTTTCTGCTTATTACATATTGTTCCAGTTGATTTATTTCTCATTGCGTATTAATCGTTCTGGCATTAAAATCCTGCTAACTCAATAGCTTCTTGGATAATGTCAGCTCTTTCCTTTCTTGATCATTTCATATCCTCTCAAGGAATGTAATTCCTGCAGAAGTTAGTCATTACTGCAGAAATTAGTGCTAAAAATGTTGTAAAATGTCTGGAGGCCTTGAAAGGAATGTATTAGCACCATATCAGATAGAGCTCCATTGGCACAACATATGGTGCTGTATTTCTTCCTTAGTCTAAAAAGAAACTCATTTCACTTTTAACTTCACCATTTGAAACAAGACCAATAAATTATAATAAGTACTAATAAATTATAAAATACATCCAGATTGCAAGTTCCTTATTTACACTGTTGAGCAATTATTTACATCATTTGTCCCATGAACTTATACCGAGTACCTGCTTGCCTTTTGAAAGAGACTCTCAATTTATATCTAAATAATGATGCCCAAATCTCACAGCTGTGGAACGAAAATCTCTCGGGCAAATACTTGGGATGCTCGTGAAGGCATTCCATAATTTCACAGGTGCTCATTAAATAGTCTACAAGAATTTTTTTTCCCCATCAGTATTCCAATTACCATAAATCACTATCATGTACAAGCAGTATGTTTGCATATTACAATTAATTTGAAAATAACTCTCTCAGGACATCTGGAATCAGGAAATTCAGCTAGGAATTTTGATCTAAAGCATCTTTCTAAAATATACTGGGAATTAATACTTTTTCTTTCCTCCTCAACTTCCACAGCTCCAAATCTCACAGCTGAATGACAGCTGTTTCTGCAGTAAATAGAGAGGGAACTCCCTCAAGTGTTCCAAAGGCTCATAAATTGTGGATTACCTCTATAACTTCATTTTTTTTTCTACTCATAATGACTCAGGAGCATGTAAAGATTTTGCATACAGCTTAAGAAGGAAAAATTACAAACGTATTCCTAGAATAATTCAAGTTCCCAGATGTAAAGAGTCCTTAATCCCATAAACATAGCATTGAGTTCAATATGATTAGTCACAGGCTTCAGATTATGCATCTATGGAAATATATGTGCATAGAAGCAGAGTTATTGGGTAGTATTTAAGTACTGAAATTTACAGTGATATTTTCATATTTTTCTAAATGAGTTTTCATCTTTATAACCAAAAAAAAAAAGCAGGCTATGATTTTCACACATATGCGGTTATCAAGAAACATGGTAAGAGGGTGCTGCAAAGCTATTGCAGGAGATTTTTTTTGAAGGCTGATCTGTCTGTGAAGTCACAGATGTCCCTGAATAGAGCCAAGACAGAAGAGACACATTTCCCATATCTTTTTTCCTCCTGGCAACTCTGTATTCACATTATTTTGCCATTTCATAAACAAATACTTTCTGAATGAAAAATAAAAATGAACACGTCTCCTGCTGTCTGTGAATCTAAGACAACACTGAAAATGCTAAACCTCAAGGCTGCATTTTCTATCAGTTTTGTATGTGTAGATAAATTTCCAAGGAGTGTCTTAACAACCAGTGACTATTGCTTAGAATCAGAATTTTCCTTGCTCTGCCATATCTTTCCCTTCTACCAAAACTCTCATGGAAGCCAATGCTGCTACTTGGGGAGAATAATATTTCTCAAATGGTGGTTGGCTGTCAGTTTCCAGATTTTGAGTGATTTGGTAGGAAGTAACCAAATAGGGAGAACTTCAGTCATTCATTAGGTTTGAAAGACCATTTCCTAGAGTACATTGTATTAGTAACTGCCTACACTGTAATATTTATACACATCTGAATATTGGACAAAATATTTCCCAGCCCCACTGATTTTAGTATTCAGGGAATTAATTTTTTTTTATTATATTTTTTACACTCTTTGGAAATCATGAGGCTTATAAGTGAAACTTGTAAGTGTCTGCTCTGGATGCAGAGAGACATTGCTAAAAGGTACAACCTTTTTCTGACACACATTTTCACTTTATTAAAGATTTCTATAGAAATACTTTTTTCTCTAACAACTGTAAAATACCAGGTGATGTTTTATAACGTTTCATTTTTTATTTCCTACATTACTGATTACAACTTCTCACTTATCCTGGCTAGCAGTCTTCCCTCCTTCAACCTCAATCTGCAGTTCACAGGTCTTCAAATACAGAAACAGTTTTATACTTCCAAACACGGCAGGACTGAAGCTAAGACACAAGCGAGTGAGAAGTATGCTTAGTGCTAAAGTGCTATAGATTTCAAACTTGCTTTATTTTCTGTGATGTCTTCCTCTCAAAACCATTTGTGTTCTAATTTTCAACTGATATTTCAATAGAATTAATGGCAGACAAAGAATGACTTCCAAAAAGTTCCTGTTAGGTAGATACACTGACACATCTTGAACGACACAAAATAGGCTTCATCCAAAAATATTAATTATCTCTTTCCCTAGCCTGTCTATTCTGTAAAGAGGCTATGCATCAACTACTGAAAAATCTACACAGCACAATTCAAAGGTTATTAAGTGAGCAGACCCACTTCCTTTTCTGAAACTCAGCCAGAGCTGAATACTTGCAATTCCCACTGAAGTGGATAGAATTACAAGACTAATGCTTGATCTTCTCTGTTTTCTTTGTAAATTATCTTATTTTTTTTCATACTTGATGAAGCAAAGTGTTCATTTTATTTCTCTCTCAAACTTCTCCCTTAAATAACACAGAAAATTGTGTTGGCATGAACCAAGCATGAATAAAATCCACTGTGAATAAGAAATTAAAACTGTGAGCAAAAATGGGGAGAGAATCCTGTCTCTACATTCTGAAGTCAGTAACTGTCCTTTGGAAGGACAAAATAACTCTGCAAAGTTTAATCCTGCCTTATAAAACCAACGGGGGTAGGTAAAAGGACCTCTTATGATCTATCATGAGGAGAAGAGGATCTCCTGCTGTAGGAGCACTCTTCTGTGTGATTTTAGTGTTAGGCGATAGGGTAAGACTAAACAGAAGAAAAGTTGGAGCCCAGAATTACTCCAATAAATGTCTAAGGTGAAAAATAATTGTAAAGAGGAATGATTAGCATTATTGAATTTGTGGGTTTAATTCTCTTGCAGTTGATTACCTGGAGATTTACAGAAGGGCTCTCCCAACCGTCCCATTTCAAACAAGAATTGAAACACCCTCTCCCTCTCCAAGAGATATTTACATATTGGCAAAATACTTCATCTAAATCTTTCTAATGAACCAATTAATTCAAGATTTCTATTGCTCCTTACTACCAATACAAGATGAACAGAACATTTCAAGGGGCAAAGAAGATTCATTTATTCTCTTTCCTAACACCCTCTTTGATCTCATTTCTAAGGCTGAAGAATGTCAGCTGAACCAAAGACTTTTGCTTAGTGTTTTATTCTCTACTCACTGCTCATATTTTCTTAAGGTGATTATACACACCAATACAAATAAAGCCCACAGCAACGCATTACATCACTTGTTTTAGCAAGCTGACTTCTAGCCAAATTAGAATCTGGTATCTTTGTTACCAGTTACTATAAACTCAGGAAATGAATATCTTATTTATGAAAAGATGAAGCAGTTATAGGAACAGCTGTAATATCATAACCATAGTATAACCAGTGATAATAAGCCATAAAACTAATCTATGCTGGCAAGCGTCCAACCGGGACATAATTTCATTGCTTCATTTATACTTAACCAAAAGTTGCCATGGCTCAATACAAAAAAAAAAAAGATCGAACAAATAAATTCATAAGCATGTACGCAGATACCCCTGAGGCCAAATAGTAATTGGAATATATATTTTCTGTGCATTAACACATATGCTATAAAGGTTACCATATGCACTTAACCTCAGGTATGGCAGATTAGTGTGAGAAGTGACATGCTCAAGCCTTTGGCCATACATGTAGATTTTTAATTTTTTTTTAAATGGCATAAAGTCTTAAGAAAACCAATATCAGAGGGAAGTATCTGCATAGGATGGTTATAGTGATAGCTGTCCCCCAATTAGCCTTTTAGTCAGGAAGATGGATTTAATTGATAGCTAATACTCTTTACTTTGTTTCCTGATCAGACTTTTTTTTCCCCAAACAGGCTCATTTATATTATTACTAAAAATAACATTTACAGTAGGTGATAAGACAGCGACTGAACATGACATAAGTTACTGACTCTCAAACACTATTTCTGTTAGAAGCCCTTATCCACCTTTATTGTGAACATGAATTAAATTGATCTTTCACTACTTATCTTCTTTCTCTTTGAAGGTCTGTGTGCATGAGAAAGCAGTATCCACTTTGTAGGCCTATAAAGGAACAGGATGCTAAACCAAGTTTGGCGTACTCTACACAGATCGCTGCAGATGTGTTCACATAGCTGAAAACGATTGCGTTAACGTGGTAGTATATTAAACCATCTGTCAACTGAGCTGTTGCAACTCACCGCGTCTACGTCCTCTTTCACACTACAACACATTGGCTCAGGCCACTGTGCACGAGTCAGAGCTGGAGAAGACTACCCAAAATTGCTGGTCACCGTGACTCATGTAAAGGCACCTTGCTAAACCACTGTGTCTTGATGCAGGGTGCTCACGTGATCACAATCAATCCCAGTGTAGTCAAAAGACAATTTTAAATAATATGTGGACATTTGTTTGTCTAGCTTATTCAGGCTTAGTTTAACTAGAAATAATGCAAAACCAGCTTTCCACTGGATTACCTCTGCATGACTCCACAGTCTAAATATTTGTCTGACTTCCCTCATTTTGACATGGAAGATGAAGGTAAGTGAATATTTAATTTGTAAAGGTAGAAGAAATAATTTTATGGAGGAAGAATAAGCATAGACATCCCCAAGAATAAGTAGGTTTGTATTATCCAGTGAGAGCTAAAAATTAAAGATTAAAGTAAATGCAGAATGCCACACAAACCACCACACATGACCTCTGTGCTGACATGTGCAGGTAAAAAAATCTGTATTAAAAACATAAGAACACATTTATCTCAACATTTTATCAATATATATTCTTTTAAAACACAGAAAACTTCAGCTTTCTCTGATCTTTATGCTCTATTTGCTTTACATCTTCAGTGCCTGGGTGACTGACACGAGGCAGCAGGTATGTTCCACCATTGCCTCATACACAATACGGTCGCCCTGCACAAATCTGAGGCTGAACTTGGTATGACACGAGTAGTGTGAAAACTTAAACAATGTCAGAGGACTATTTCTATGTATAACATATAATATGCAGATCAAGGTCAGGGAAAACTTTTAATAGCAGAAGAGATCAATCATAAGAAACAACCTAAACTGTGGATGACTCTGATGGGTAAGAAGCAACCAAGTCCTCATTTTGGGCCTCAAGAGGACAAACACATCAAGAAATTGTTTCATTTTTACAGTTACTTTTTTTTTTTTTTTCTAAACAGAGCTCACACGCACAGCCAGGCCCTCAGCGATGCTGTCAGCCACATCCTTTTTCCACGTTTCATCGAAAAAGTTAAATGGGGACATTAAGAATATTATGCGTTGACGCAGTTCGGTTTGTCCAAACAGTTTCAAAGCCCCACCGACTCATAATGCCCGGGAGAGCTGCATCTGGCACTCCCACGGCAAGGGTGCCCGCTCCGGGTTACGGGGACGGCTCCTCACCGCGGACCTGCCTGCGCCCGCTGCTCTCCGCATCCTCCCCTCATCTCGCTCTGGGGGTTCCCCTGCTCCCCAGCAGCACGGAGGAAGGGGGACACGTTGCCAGCGGGTTACCCCCCTCCCCGACACGGGCTCGGCCCCACCACAGCCAGCAGGCCCCGGCCTCCCGGCAAGCGGCGGATCCCCCCCGCCCCGGCTCTGTCAGGGAGGGCCCGTCTCGGCGCTCGGCCGCCGTCCCCTCACACACCCCCAGCGCCGGCCATCCACGCGGCTGCTGCGGCGGCAGCGACACCGCCTCCGTGCGCCGGCGGGGGCAGTGAATGGCGGACGGCCCCCCGCCAAACCCTCTCCCATCCCCGCGGCACCGGCCCCACCGCCGAGCCCCCTCTGCCCGCCGGGGAGGGCTGCGGCGGCCTCGGCGTGAGGGGAGAGGGAGGCCGGTCCCGCCTCCCCGCCGGTGAGGCGAGGATGCCGCGGCATAAAGCGGGAGGGGGTCGGGGGCCACTCACTGTATCCTGGCGGCGGTGGTCGCGTTGCCGGTCTGCGCTCGGAGGCACGCCAGCAAGAGCAGCCTCATAGCGGCCCCTCCTGTCACCTCAGTGAGGGGCAGCGCCGCCGCCGCCGCCTCCTTCACCTGCCCGGCGGCCCGGGCGCGGCCCCGCCGCCTCCCGGAAAGGGCGGCGCGGGAGGAGCGGGCCCGCCACCTGCCGCCGCCCCGGGAGGGCCCACCCCGCCGGGCCCCGCGAGGGCTGAGCGCAGCCCGAAGGGCGGCAGGGCCTGTGGGGTCAGGGGAGGGTCGCGCCCTTGCCAGGTGTTTCTGATCAGAGGGCACTTAATTACAGAGTAAAGCCACCGGTGTTGTGCCAGCAGGTGTGGGTCCCTTCCCCCCGCCGCGAAATAGCGCGATTTGTTTCCTTCAAGCAGCCACAAAGACGGCGTGCTCAAAGGATGGCCTAGGAGAAGAGCATCAGGGGAAAGCCGTCGTCGGCTACCATCTCCTGAGGCAGTTCTTCAGCTGCACCGTGGTCCACCATGTGTCTCCCAAGATGGAGGTCATTCATAATCAGTGCAGGAATGGAGAAAAAACTAATTGCGGATAAGATGCCAACAACCAGAAGAACCAGAGGAATGTGCTAGTCCAAAGAACAAGGCAACAGTACGGTCAAAGACCACACTAAATATCATGAAACAGAGCCAAAGGTGTGTAAGAGCAGGCAAAAGCTCTGGTGAAGCACCAAAGCCTCCACAGCAGCAGGCAGAACCCAAAGACACAACAAAGCAGGGGAAAAAAAAAAAAAAAAAAAAAAAAAAAACAAAACAGTTTTTTTGGCAGGAGTTTTACAAGCGAACAGGTGGGAGGACGTACAAGGCCAAACATGATCATTAGAAAACTTTGTCCGGGAAAAAAAAAAAAAAAAAAAAAGGAAGAATCCAAACTCAGGGCTAAGAAAACTGTATCCCAAACTACCAAGCCAGAGCTCAGGATAAACCCCAATTATAATCAGGAACACCATGAGCAGCTAAGATCAGATGGGTGGGGCAGCAGGCAGTAAAGCTGAGTGGCCAGTTTAGGGAGTCTGTTGGGAGATTGATAGGGGCCAGGTGGCTGACTGCAGATATCCACGGCCTTGAAGTTGATTCAACATTTCTGAAAACATCGAGAACACATGCAGGACTTTTGTGGCCATGAGACAGATGAGAAGGAGAGCTTGATCTAACAGAAAACTCACTTCTTTGCTTGTATACTCATAAGCAAAGTATATTGCTTTTTAAGTATATTGTATACTGGTCTGGTTCCCTGATGTAATTCACCACAGGGCCTCACGGAAGCTTATGTTTCCCCAAGATTGTAGAAGACAGGGAAAGATGGTCTGTAAACTGCAGTGCCTGTTTATCATGGCTTAAATTACTCTTCAAGTCTCAGTGTCAGGCAGGGGGAAAAATATGCCACATACAGAGAAAGGCTCTTAAATTCAGTAATTTTTAAAACAGTAGTTCTTCAAATAGCTTATGTGGATCTCTGAGGATGACATGTATTCAGGAATTGAAGGTTTAGAAGTGATAAAGATATATATTGGAGCATATTCTGGCAAATTGTAAGCATTTCGGTACACTGGTTCACGTTTTGCTAATGGGTCTTCAGGCTGCAGAGCTATGTTCAACTGCCTGCATCTCACCAAGTCATCACTTAGAAATAATTCAGCATGTTGTTCAGACCATCTTAAACTCCATCCAAACTCAAAAAGATGGCTACAACTTAGAAGAGCAATAAATCTTGCACAAACTCTAAAAATAGCATAAATGCTAATTTAAGGGTAGGAAGGACCAAGCTGTTTTCATCATCATTTTAGAAAGTGTTTCTGGCATGAAATCCCAGCCTCATTGAAATTTAGAGGGCTTTTGTCAATCTGAATTCAGCCTCGAAGTTTGTTTCACTGTAAGTGGCCTATATGAAGCATATTTTGGCTTTTGAGAGCGCTTACCACCCTCAAACCAAGCACCAGTCACCTCCGTTAGTCACTGCTGCCCAGCTGTCAGTCTAACAGTCCTGCCACAGAACCTTATGCAGCTGCCTTTCAGTTTCCTGACACATTGCTACTCTACATCCATTCCCAACAGACCCTCCTGCTGGTTCCAAGCCCTCCTGCACACAGCTCATCCAGCTGCATTGCACCAAGAAAGGCTGGCAGCGTGTGAGCCAACCAAAAAACAGGCCTCGCCCGCCCTGTTGCTGCAGCCCTGTACCTAAAACAGCCTCCAAATCCAAAACAGGGACATTCCCCAGGTGCGCAGCCTAAAGCAGGATACATGACGATGTTCAGAAAGTCATGTTTTTGGCTAAAAGGAAGCCGCAGTTTTGGTATCTGCATGAGATACCTAATTACAAATAACTCGGCTGTTGTAATTTTTCACCGCTGCTAGCTCTAAAACCAGACAACAGCTATCCAGCACATTTAGTGTATCACACAAAAAAGACAAAAATGCAAACATCAAAGTAAGACAAGGCCTGCTCCATGAGACAAATAAGAAAACTTAACCAGTCATCTGGGAAATAAAGATGAGACAAAGGAAACATTCAGAGACGTCTTAACATTTTATTGCTATTTATGGTAACTCTGGATTTTGTGCTTTATAGGCCTTGACTGAAAAAATAAAAAAATCTAGAAGTCTTTGCAGCATCAAGCAGTGTTGTGTCTTTGAAAACACATACATGCACAATTGTATCACTGTATAGACACAGGTGCATTCATTGTATCCAAAGAAAGGGTCATTGGTGTATCTTAATGAAGAAGTTTTAAATATAGTGTAGCTAAGTGTTCTTTTGGAGGAAAATTTTAAAAATCACCTTCCTGAAACTGCTATTCTTCCAGAAAGAATGTTAGGCTTATAACAGTAGCTTTCGAATTTTAGTGAGAGTACCTACTTCTCAATACCTGAAGACTGAATTAACATTTTATAACGTACATTTCAGATACTATTCAGCATTGCTAGGTGTTGGTAACAGTTGCTGGGTGGGCCAATGTAAAAATCTCACCCCACTCACAAAGGTAAGTTTTGAAGGGCCCAGAATGTGATATCCACATATATTAAAACACACAATAACACAGTGTGGTTAATTACTTTGTAGTCTCTAGCAAATACTACTAACCCCCTTAGGAAATGTAATCACAACTGATATGATATACTGTATTAAGCTGGGCAAAGCTGAAATGTAATTTTTTAAATTACAGAAAGAGTCATGTTACAGTAGTTCACAAAGAGATCTCTGTACAGCTAGTTGCTTTTTCCTCATTGTCCTTTGCCATGAAATGTAACTAGTTAGGAGAGCAAATACATTTAACGAGTCATTTTTATGGCACATGTTATTTACAAAGGCCCATTATTAAATAGATGTATTTACTTTTACAAGCATCACATGCTCAATTACCAACGCTGTTCCAAAAATTTTAAGTCATACCTGAACGTTGGGTGTAACCATATGATGTCAACCAATTTACCTTTTCCATTGAAAACACACAACCAGAAGTATCTTTCCCACTTTGTTCTGGCCAAAAAATATGACTTTGAGATCTGTTGTTGAAGGCAATTCCATACTGTCCACAACCTTTACCTGATGGTGGAACAAAAGAACATCTTAGGGCTCCAAACCTGCAACCACTCATGTGTGCTTCCTCATTTTAATCGTGCACTTTGTCCCACTCAAATCAGAGCCTTCACTCCCCACAGGCACTGGTGAGGCATTGTCACTGCAGGGACCCCTCAGAGCGACCAACCCCACCCCAAGCAGCACCCATCCAGCCGCGCTCTCTCTCCCACCCGGGTGGGTGACGGTGCAGCCCCCAGGCCTGCCCGCTGCCTGTACCAGGGGCTGGGTGACACCCACACACAGAGTCACCCCACACCCCCGTGTTTTTCTGCAGAGTGGGCATTTGACAGGCACAGTCCTCGCTTTTGCTTTTCCGACTGAGAAGCAAAGAAGGGAAACAAATCACACTTTAATTTCGCTGTTATTGCTGAATAAACCTAAGGGGAAAGGGAGGGCTCTCACGGAAGCCACGCTGAACCCGTGTGGTTCATAAAGTCGCACAGCTCCAGTTAATACCCGAGCTGTAACTCCCAGCCTGAAGTAACGCACGAAATAACCACTTTCCCTACTGCAGGCTCCTCTCCCGCCCCCTTTACCCCGCCTGGCACCCTCGTGGACTCCGCGAGGGAAAACCCGCGGGGGAAACCTGCCGCCTCCCTTCCCCGGTTAAAGCTCCACACACCGGGACGTGTAACCCACTCACGGCTCGGCCCCGGCGCTGAGGAGACGCCCCGCGGCCGGCCCTCCTCAGGATCCCCTCACAGCCGGTAGCTCCGCGCGGACCCACCCCACCGCTTCCGGTCCGCAGCGCCCCGCCCCGCCTCAGCCGCCGCTCGCTTGTAGCCCAGCAGCCCACATGACGGCGGAGCGACGGCGGCCTCAGCCAATGGTGAGGCGCCGTCCCCCGAGTGGGCGGGCCGGGCCGGACCGGGCCCCGCCGCCCGACCGCGGGCAAGTTTCCTCAGGGCGGGCCGGGAAGGAGGCACCGCCATGGAGGAGGCCGAGCCGAGCGAGCGCAGCCCTTTGCTGAGCAGCGTAGAGCGCGGGAGGGCAGCCAGCAACGCTTTCCACGGGCGGCGGCTGGCCTGCGCTGCCGTGCTGCTGGCCGAGCTGCTGGAGCGAGTGGCCTTCTACGGCATCACCTCCAACCTGGTGCTCTTCCTCAACGGGCCTCCCTATGGCTGGGAGGGTGCCCAGGCCAGCCAGGCCCTGCTGCTTTTCATGGGCATCACCTACCTGGTGTCACCTTTCGGCGGCTGGTTGGCTGATGCCCTCCTGGGCAAGTTTGGCACCATCCTGCTCAGCATGGCACTCTACCTGCTGGGCATGCTGGCCTTCCCTGTCATCGCTGCGCCGCACACCCGCCAGGGCCTCTGCGGGGACATCCCCTTGTTCCCTGTAGAGAACTGCTCCTCTCCGGTGGCCAACACCACTATGGCACCTTGCTCCCAGGTGGGAGCCATCCGCTACTGTGCCACCGCCACCTTCGTTGGACTGGTCCTCGTGGGGCTGGGCGTCGGGTCGGTCAAGGCTAACATCACCCCTTTTGGGGCAGATCAGGTCAAGTATTATTTGGCAGCTGCCAAATCGTTTGTGGGTGTTGATTTGAACCAGGGGATGGCTGTCAGTCACGCAGAGGGGCTTGCTTTGGTGGGATGGACAGTGCACCTACTGATTCACATCTCTGTAGGTGTTAAGTCTCGGAATCAGATCATCCGGCTTTGTTGCCTGTGTAATGCAAGCTGTTAAGTTGTACTCTGATATAATTTTGGTGTCTGTGTCATGTCTGATCTCTTAAAATCCTTGGTTTCCTAGTAGCCCTGCCTTAGGTGTGGTACCCGATGTGGCTAAGCCATCACCATCTCGAGAAGTTGGGTTGAATATTTAATAGACGCTAAGTGATTGTTAATTACCTTCCATTGTGGAGTTTGTATGCAGTTAATTTGACCTCAGAGCTCATCAGGTGAAATATCTGATACACATTTAGCTTTGTCAAAGATAGCACGGTCCTTCTAGGACTGTGGTCAGAGGTCTTTATAACCCTGTGATAAATGAAGGATAGAGAACAAATAGGTTTTTATGTTTTAGGTATTCGCTGTGTACTACACTGTTCCTTTGAGTGATGTTTTTGTGCAGGCCAATGTTGCATTGGATGATGGGTAGGAAGGTGCTCTCAACATGGTAAACATATTACCTGGGCTGTTATCATCAGGACATGTCCTGTCAAGTGACCTTACTCAGATCCACTTCAGTGATATCATTCATTGGATCATCATTGCAGAACGAAGTGGCTTTACAGAAAATATTTGAGAGAGAGCTCATAGTTCAATATCAACTGGAATGCGCTGTTGCATGTATTTTTTTACAGTCTTACACTAAGTTAGTATGCTGACTGCGGATGTTGAATTATATCATTTCTGCTTTACAAATTGAGAATTTCAGCTGATTAGATACCGGGCAGCTTTTCTAACTAAAGTGATCTTGGTGACAACGCGAGGAAAATATCTCTGAGCCAGTAGCATGTCTGTGTACTGGCCCATTGAGTTCTGGTTAGTGCAGGTATCAGAAATGCCATGAAATTCTTTGTGAGAGGTAGGATCTACCACAATATCTTTGCCAATCATACATCTGTTCTCTGTTGTGCGGTTTACATTTGTCATTCTTTGGCATTTCATATATTATAAATTCTGGAGTTCTGGGTGAAAGGCAGTATATAAATGTAAAACATTATTCTAGCCTAGGATTGTGCGTCTCCAGTGTATTGGTTCTATTTAAGCCAGCATGAGCCCATCAGGTGAAATAGCTTTAATATGACTTTATCTTGTAAGGTGTTTTTCAAAACTGACTGCTTATCCCCAGAACACTTTATGAACATTAAATGTAAGAGATAAATAATGGCAGGAGCAGAGCAAAAGAATAACCATTGCCAATGGAAGTGTAGCTGTTGTAGCTGGATTTTCAAAGGTCTTCCCCCCAGGATTTCATGGAAAGCAGTTTTTTGGCTAGGCTTGCAGATAATTCACAGTGATTTATGTAGGGTGAAGCAAAAGAAACACTGCTTTCTGGTTCATAATAATCAGCAGAGCTCTGCTGAGGACTGAATTTTTCCCTTTCTCTGTTTTTCTGCCTTATCTATTGTTAAACATATTACAGCATACCACTTACCTTGTTGTGCAGTTTTGGGCCCTCTTGGGTGCTTTCTCCCTGCATAGGAATGTAGCAAACTGCCGGGTAGATGGATATATATTGCTGAGAATAAAGTCTGTCTCCCAGAGTCTCATTTTTTGGAGGCTAGAATACAATGCAAACATGTTTTGGCTGGATGTGTGCTGATAAGATTTGTCCTCTTTCCCTTGGATACCAAACAAAGGAAAATACAACTTGTATATCATGCACTTTAGCTGACATGAACCACCTTTCAGATATTGTTTATTACATTTCATTGCAGATCTCTTAAAAATTACCATGTAGATTTTTCAGTTTTAACACATGATCTACAATTTGGGTGGAGAACCAAATAACAATGAGGGGGGGGTTATTTAGAAGAAAAGAATCACTTTGTGGAAAATTGGAAACTAAATTCTAATACTTATTTTCCTCAGAAGTTAAAAAGGATGTAGTTTCTTAATTTCTGTTAAATTGATGCTTTTAGAAGTGCTGTTACAAGTGACTAAGTAGACGCAGTATAGAGTAACTTTTGCCAGTCAGCTTAGCAAAAACCAGTTACTGCAAACTAGGTATAGACCAGCTTTAATTAACTGTGTTTATATGTGTTTTTCTAGAAGTTGCAGATTGATGCATCATAGAGGTCTAAATCTGAACTGATGGTTCTCAGAATAGTGTTTATAATCATGTGATATGTATAACCTGGCACTTTCCAGTTCCCCTTTCAAGTGCGAGTGTTTTGCAGTCACTTCCTGTTCTGTGTAGCAGTTTGTGACTTTCTGCAGTTAGGAAAGAATATGACTATCCCTAATTATTGTGAAAGTTTGTTTAGCTTCAACATTGAAGGCAACATTAGTAGTTGACTAGTATCTAGTGCTAATCTAGACTAGATTTAGTATCAGCTCTAATCATTGTTCTAATCATAGATTAATCTGTTTTGGGGTTATGGTGATTAGAGATACTAGTTTTAACCCACAGTATATCTTTCTGAATTGCCATCAGAGTCATTAAATTTATCTGTCCGTAACCTGCCAAAAATGTTCTAGCTTTGTTAAAACCATTGTTGTTACTGTAGGATCACCAGAGGCAGGACACTATTGGAAATTGCTGGTGTAAAGGTGGCTTTAGAGTTATTTTCAATCTTATTTATTTATTTGTAGAACCTTGATTTTCCAGCCTCTGGGGAAAGATGGGGGACCACGTATAAAGAATTGAAAGTCATTAACTAGCTGCAAGTTACTTTGTTGTTGAACTTCTCAGGAGACTGTGGACGTCTAAGACTCTGCAGATAACAGTTTGAAAACTGAAGTTATGGCATTCACATCAGCAGTACTAGTTGTTTCTGTTTCCGACAGAAAGAGAACAGGTAGAACACCAGTGAGAGGATTTGAAATGTGGTTTGGCCACATTTTAGTATAAAAATTTGAAATTATGTGGCAACTAAGTAGTGCTGTATAGCTCTGTTACTGAGCTCTCTCCAGATGCTCTCAAAGAATAGCTGGTGTCTGTACTGATGGATTAGAAGGTCAGAATCCTGTAGGCATAAATTTGACTACAGAAAACTGTTGTCATTGCGCTTTCTATTGTAGGCTAAGAAGGGCAAGCTTCTACATTTTCATCCTTGCTCTGTTGTGTGGCTGTTCACATAGTTGGCTGGGATAAGTTTGGGGTTTTTTGTTGCATTCGTCACTTGTGACTGTCAGTTGATTGCAGAAACAAATGAAAACTGCTAATGTCAGTAACTTCTAAATAATCTTCTTTTTCCTTTTATGTGAGTCAAATAGGAGGTCATAGCTTTGGATCAGTCATGATGTGAAGAGGGAGAGAGGGAAGACTATGACATACTGGAACTCTGAAACGTTGGGGTTTAGGAAATACTTGAGATCACGAGCAGATGATGTCAGAAATCAGATGTCAGTGGAATGCTAGGCACTATATAGGCATTAGCTGTGGCAAAAATAAGAAATCGTGTGCATAACCATTTCTTTGAAACTGACGTAGCTGTAGAGAGCTAGGGAATTACTTTGTGACAAAGCAAAACATCTAAACACAGGAGCTATGGAGAAGCAGTGATGCTTTTACAGATTCCTGGCTCTTTACCTAAAAATCAGGAGAATCTAATAGATTCTTAATACTTGAGCTATGTAATATTTTTGGTTTCAAGCTGTATGAACCACTTTGGTTAGTACCTGGATCTCCTAAGAAAGATGTTGGTATTGAAAAATCCAGGGGAGGGATAATTCCACAAGTGATCATCTTTCTTCTGAGACAGGAAGCCTAAGTATTAACCTTAGGGACAGCTGTGCTGTGGAAGTTGCTGTCGCTGAGGTATTTCTAATGACTTTTCATAAGATGTTGTAACCAAGGATCTAGTTACTCTTTCTCTCTTTCTTTGTTTCAGTTGTGTTTAAAATTGTGTTCTGATCGTAAGATGTTAACCTTATATCCTAAATGAGTTTAGGGAATTGCAGTGCAGTTACACAGCTGGTGTGTCCTCTGCTGAAAGTGGCTGTAAATAACCTAATGATTACACAATTCTCATAACATAATGTTCCGGGCACTTAGGATTCTTTATCATGAAAACTGTGGTCGTAGTTACATCTTATCTGACCATAATCAGTCTGATATGTGTTTTGTATTAGAAATTTTGATTTTGAGAACTATTTCTTTACTGTAGGTTCCAGTTACAAAACTCAGAATGTCACTGCTTTTCCTTCTGCATTTGCATTAACTATACGTAAAAGATAGGTGTCAGATATATCAAGAAAACACCTTTTGGACTGTAGAAAAAGCACGTGTTAGGTTAGATTTTCTTTTGCAAAAGTTATGTTAGATGTCTTGAAAGGAGCAAGTTTATTTTATTTCCTCTTTAGAGGCCCACCTGAATGCCAGCAGCATTGGCGTGGCCAATGACCGACAGAGCAGCTGTGGCCAGAAGGTTTAGAATCGCTCATTTCCTAAATTTCTCTGTTGGTGGGGATTTTTGATGTGGGTTTTTGTTTATTTTTTCGAGGGGAGGTTTGGAATTGTTGGTTTGGGTTTTGTGTGGGTTTTTTTTTAATTTTTCCCTATAGTTTAAAAGAGGAACATGGTGAATTTAAGGTGACATTTTTCATACCTTTTTAGGCACTACTACTGTTTTTAAGCTGTTTTGTTGAGATGGGGACAAAATCTTTTAAACATAGTTATTTTGACTTTTAGTGCAGGGATGTGGGACCCTTAGATCACAGGACAGATTCGATCCAGGACCCACACCATACTTGTGCCATTTACGTGCATCATTTTCCTGCTGCAGTTCACGGTGGGATGCTAAGAATATAATGAAGTTGGTGGTGCTGGTACCACAAGGAGAGTGCTGCTGTGCTTGAGCACAGATGAAATTGAGCAGAGGGAGTGATAGATTTTTCTTTCTGCTTGGGTGACTGAAAATAATGCAAACATAAGGGGGAAAAGGAGAATTCCTGCAGTTTTGTGAAAAATAATTGTCCTTGATAAAAGTAAAATAATAAAATTCTAACATGGTTTTCTTCTTCTTAGTCCCTTATTAAAATGTAGTATCCACTTATGAAGAGAATGAACCAATCTATTTTGTGCTGTCACACAGCTCAAGTAATAGTCAGCACGGGAAACTTTGAGTAGTCTGCTGTAAATGTTATAAAGCTAATATTTTGGGCAACCAATTTGATGTTTGAAAGGAACTACAAGGATTGCCTTTTCAGTCTACCATGTTTTCTGGTTTTGATAAGACACTGCATCTTCATACTTCTTCTACTTTGTCAAGGTATTCTACCAGCTAGTTCAATATGATTTTTAAGTTCATATAATCATAGAATGGTTAGAGTTGGAAGGGACCTTAAAGATCATTGAGTTCCAACTCCCTGCCATGGGCGGGGACACCTCCCACCAGACCAGGTTGCTCAAACCCCCTCCAGCCTGGTCTTGAACACTTCCAGGGATGGGGCATCCACAACTTCTCTAGGCAACCTGTTCCAGTGTCTCACCACCCTCACAGTAAAGAATTTCTTTCTTGTATCTAATCTAAATCTCCTCTCTTTCAATTTAATAGCATTACCCCTCATCCTATCACTACATTCCCTGATAAAGAGTCCCTCCCCATCTCTCCTATAGGCCCCCTTCAGGTACTGGAAGTTATTAATGTTTGTTAATAAAATGCCATAGTGCATTTCAGACATGGCTGGGATGTGATTTTTAGTGCATATATATACTTTGATAAGGAATAGAAAATGGATTATTTTCATTTTAAGTGTGTGGCGTGGCTGTCTCTTAAGCATTGCATTCCTTTTTGGTCACTCTGTTTCAAAAAGGATACTGGAGGTGGGGAAGGAAGTTTCAGGGAAGAGCCACAGACATAGTAGTTTCTATGCAAGGAAATCATGAAACAGCCTACAACGTCCTATCTCAGAAAAAGCAGGTAGAAGGAAGATCTGACAGTGGTTTGTGGAAATAATGGGTAGAGAGGCAGAAATGGAACAGGGAGGGATAAAGCTCAGCTGCCTTCTGTTGTTTCCTGGACCTAGGTAAAATGAGTGAGGCTAGTGCAGGGCAGGTTCAAAATAGACAAATGGAGATGGTTCTTCCCACTGTGTAATTATCTGGGGAACTCTTTGCCACAGGATATTATGGATTCTAAAAGCTGACCTGGGTTCAGAGGCAGGCTGGACAAGTTCACGGAGAGGAGTTATGCTGTGGTTATGAAGTAGTTAGAAGCCATCCTAGGTTCAGGAAGTTTCTCAGGAGCTAGTGGTTGGAGGCTGGGATAATACTTGATAGAAGCATCATGCTGTGCTTTCTCTGTTCTTACCTTTATCAAAGTTTGCTTTCATCTCCCAGCTTTTCTTTGCATAGACGTGAGCAAAGTCATTTGTAAGAGGGAGGATGGGAAGTCATCTTCCTTGCAGAAAGTATAAGAGAACTGGGTCTTTATGATGAAGAAATGGAAACTTCATAAAATAGATTATGAACTCTTTAAATAGGTTGGAGCACTGCGCTTAGAATATAATTGTTGGCTAATATCCTGCTGCCATTTAGAAGGAATTCCTAGCTTGATACACTACTGCAGGTGATGACTGTTAAAATTAGGAAATGAGTACCAAGTTGTAACTGGAAATGGAGAATTTCTTGGGTTTTGGCTCCAAGATTGTATTTGATGTGCTACCAGACCTACCTGAATGCCTAACAATGCTATTAACTATGCACAGGAATAGTTAATTTCTTTGGTTAGGCTTGGTTAAATGATATGGATGGGTTTTTACACCACTGAGAAACCTGAAGCTGTAAATCAGAACTGACAATGTTAAAAACTTATTTCAAGATATGGCTTGCTTTTCACATTGCAAACTAAACACGGATCTGTTGAAGATCTGGCAAACGGGGAAAGAAAACTTGCAATTAGAAATAAAAAACAACTGACTCGGCAAGACTGGTGCATGGCCCTGACTTCCCAGTCACTCTTAATGGCCTCTCAGTCATAAAACATTGACAAGTACGGTATTATGGATTCCTCTACAGACTAGTTGATCTTTTTAATGTGTTTCAAATTTTAACTTGCATAATTTTTTTAACATCACATCTTATGAGTGATGCTTGGTTCCTGTGACTTAATTACAAAACATGGGGTGACTAATGGTAGGCAATAAAGAGTGATGGTGAAAACTGTACAGGATAATTCTATAAACCAAGGATGTCTTCACTGGGGAGACACTGAGAGCTTCAAGCAGAAAAATAGCACTATGAATGGTGCTGACTTAATAGAGGGATAAATGTTTACTGGGGCCTTGAGAAACATCGGGTACCCCCAATTTATTCATTTTTTTTTAAACATTAGAATGGCAAGTCTTCAGTTTATGTTCTGATAAGAGGCATTAGGACTGTGTTAAAATTTAAATTTGTGCTTTAATTACCACCTAGTCACCTGAGGCTTAGAAGATGGAATATGGTTAAGTGTTACATGTATACAATTGGAAGAAGGAGGTGTTGTGATACTACTAATACATGAACTTATAGGTAGCTTACCTTTTTTTACTAAAAAATTAGTTATTTCAACTTCTGTGTGGACTATGAGACACTAACCTGAGTGAGTTTGTCTAGAGAAATGACCAAATGAGAGACAGTGCTGTAGAAATAACAACAGCCTGTATGGGAAAACTATGTAGTTTAGTATTGTATGACTTTTCTCTCCCTATGCTGAACTTCTAGAAGGTCACTGATATAATGGGGTGGCTCAGTAAGATGTCATTTCATCAAATACCATGCTGAGGCCAAAACACTTAAATCATTTTAGTACCACTTTAAATTAAACCTAAACTCTTCAGTGCATTGAACTTGATTGACTTCTAATAAACAGGCTTCATTTTCTTCAGAAATTGAATGACTTGTTTTTAATTTCTTCCAGGTCAAAGATCGGGGCCCAGAAGCCACAAGAAGATTTTTTAATTGGTTTTATTGGAGCATTAATTTGGGAGCTATTCTCTCTCTGGGAGGCATTGCATACATTCAACAGAATGTGAGCTTTGTTATTGGATATAGTATCCCAACCGTTTGCATTGGGATTTCATTCATGGTTTTCTTATGTGGTCAGAGTTTCTTCATCACAAAACCACCTGATGGTAGTGCCTTCACAGACATGTTTAAAATTCTCGCATATTCTTGTTGCTCAAGAAAGAGACATGTGGAACGTTCAACTAATAGGTTTGTAATGAGCTCTTTTGTATAGTCTGAATTCAAATGAAACAGCCTAAGAGTTGGAACTAGTTGGTTCAAACTAGCTGGCAGTAAGTCACACTAGAGAGTACACTAGAACATGCAGTTTTGCTTTGAGAACTCGAACTGAAAAATTGGGGTCCTGGAGGTAACTTCTGGGATGAGAAAAGCACATTTTGAGATCACTGAATTTCCACATTGCAACATCAAGTCTTGCTTGCTATGTCTTGAATGCTATGTCTTGTCAGTTTGGAGTTTCTGAAACTGTAACATAACCTAAGTATGCTGCTTTTAAGCATCAGTTAACTTTCTTCTCTGCTTAGATATGTTTATGGGATGCCTTCTGATTAGAAAAACACTATCATCTGCATTTAATGTTGTAAGTGGTTTGATGGGCAGCCAAAATGTGTGCTGGCTTTTTGCTTTCCAGGTGGTAACACCACTCTCAAGAGAAGCCCATGGAATAGTGGTGGCTGAATTTAGTCACTGATGATAAGAGATGTCAGGTACCTCCTCTGCATCAGGCCATATTCAGATTGCAAAACAATTCAATGAATTAGGACAACCTATATTTTGTGATACTGTTTCTTAATTTCTCCATATTGCAGTGCCAGTTATTTATGCATGGTGGGGGGAGGATGGGAAAAGAAGTCTTTGTAATGGAAGTTTTCAGCTTTTGCTTTCACCTGCTAATGATCTATTCTGGCCTAGTAGTTTTGCTGTTAAGAGTAACTTATTATGAAAATGGCTAAGCTTTTTGTAAAGAAAAGAAATGCCACAAGATTGCCATTTAAGTCAGTTCTTCTTGTTATTTAACTAAACATTTGAAATTCTTTTCAAAAGCGAAGGCCAGGGAGTACTTCAGCAACCTCACAAGCAAAGCCTGTTTGAGATGGCCAAGATGTCTCGTGGGGGCCCATTCAGAGAAGACAAAGTAGAAGATGTGAAAGCTCTTGTCAAGATTATCCCTGTCTTTTTGGCTTTAATACCTTACTGGACAGTGTATTTTCAAGTGAGTAGTTCCATATGATTTCTATTACAGGTCTAAACCCCATAATTTCTAATGTAAGAACCCTAACTTCCACTTCTCCCAGTGCATTTCAAAGGTATTGGGGCTCTAGCTTCACATTGCAGGTCTGAATATTAACCCCTCAGAGCAGTTACCTGGAGGAAAGACACAAAAGCTTTTTTGGGGAAACTGTTCTATAAGGTTAATGTACAGCTAGTATTCAGTAGCTCTGATTCTAGAGAAGATGAATATTGAAGAGGAATTTTTAGAACTCTGGTATTGACTGTTTGACTTGACCCATGTTTTAATGTTAACTACTTTTATTTCACACCCCTGGGGTTAAAAATAATTTTAATAATACTATGTTAGCAAAAATACTAATGTGTGATGCCAGCTTCTTCTGACATTTTTTATTTGCTAGAAAAATTTTTGTGGAAAGCTGTATTAGCTTACCAGTATGCCAAAGTATCTAATTTCACATTTTTCTGAGGACTTTTTCATAAATATGAAACTTATCCTGTCACTGAGAGATGAAAAATGGCTACTAAGAATACTTTCAAATAATATTTTGACTTAATAATAAAAAATAAAATAATTAAAACAATAGAACTAACAGATGTACAAATTAATATATCTTAAATATTGCACCCTGTTTCATCTTGCAGTTGATTCAGATAGTTCAGGGTAAATGGCCGAGATTTCATTTTAATTAATATCTTTCTAGTTTTCTGTCTTAGTGAGATGAATTAGGAAATATGTTTGAGGGGGAAAGAAAAGCAGAAATTGTTCTTAAAGTCACGTGAATGATTCTTTGTGCTCTTAGTAAAATTAAATGTCGGGGTTGGAACACTGCAAGCTTTTTTTAAGAAGAGTTCTTTTTGTTTTGCTATATTAGCACTTCACCTCTGTATTTTGACTTAATAATAAAAAATAAAATAAAATCATTAAAACAATAGAACTAACAGACGTACAAATTAATATATCTTAAATATAATATAATCTTTGTTAATTATTAAAAAAGTAAAAATATTTTGCTCTCAGTACTCCTTGTCCAAGTAATCTCAACTCATCTTTCCTAACACTAGATGCAGACAACTTACGTATTGCAAAGTCTCCATCTGAAAATTCCTGAAATATCAAATGACACCAACTCTATTCATACGGTAAGTAGGACAAAACATGTGAAAAGTATGTTTTCTTTAGTTGAGATGCAAAATAGGTAAGTATGGTACAAAAATTCCAGGAAGTTAAGGTAGTGACTAAAGAGAATTGATGGCCACAGACATTAGGCATTTAGAAGCACGATGCATCATACAGAGATTTTGGCATATCTACCCATATATCAAATTCACATCATCCTGTTTTGAATGTATTCAGATAATTTTCACTGCTTTAATTAAGTGTCTTTATCCTTCAGCAGAAGGATCTTTGAAGAAATCTTATAAATCTCTATGCCCTAAGTTTTCAAAGTTGTAAGTAGTACAGAAGCATTCCTACAAACTCAGTAGGAATACCCATACTTAACCGAACATTAGCATTAGCAAATTTGGAATCTGAGATACATTTGTAACTTCATACAGCTTAATCAATATTCACCTTACCTTGAATCAGTTTAGTGTATTGAAGGAAGTTGTTCAATCAATATTTTTCAAGAAAGGCTGGCGTCACGTAATTGCAGAGGTGGTACTGAGAAATAAAAATAAAAAGTATGAATGTAACCATATCTGTATCTGAAACACAGAGATCAAGCAGTGCTTGTATTTTGGGTGAAAGAGACAGTGTGATGCATAGTATAGTATCATACTGTTCTAAACACAATTTTAAGAAATATCCCCAAACCAGAACATTTTAATAAATACCCCTGTACTGTCTTGGTTGGTTAGCTCAGAACAGATGCTAAATATTATTAAACTTGGTAGAAATTGTCTCATTCATACAGATGGGATTCTTATTGTCATTACGGAATATTGCAAATGAGAAAGGATGCATGTTTTGCACAATATTCTTTGTTCATTTGACAAGTGTAATTTAATTTTAAATGAATTTTGTATTACATTAGTAAAACTCCATTTCTACTGTTCTGTGGCATGTTTCTGAAAGTTCTAAGCCTAATAATAGAGGATCTGCAGAACCTGGCTATTAAATACTTTTCATGAGTGAAATAGGAAAAAAGTGTAATTCTGCCAGACTAGACTGTATCACTGGAAGCACAATAACAGTGCCTATTTAATGGCAGTAAATCACTTCCTGACCTGTGTGCGATTAATATTAGACTTTTAAAATAACGCTTTTAAAAATGTATCTTGAGATGTTTTGAGTTTTGTTTACTAGATTTGGGTGGCACAATCAATCATTCCTCAGACAGGTATTCTATGACTAAAAGAATCTTAATAGCAGAAAAGCTCCCTAAGGACAGTGATTTTTTTTTTCCATTAAACATATTTCAGGATGTATACAGAAAAATTCAGATATTGCAATAATGTTAATGGCGATCTCATCTTTCAAAAGGAATTAATAGTTTTACTTGTATAGTTAACTTTTAACAAAAATTAATTCAGAGTAAGGACCTAAAATATGAGCCCTCTGAAACTTAGAAATCATAAAAAAAAAAACCAACATCCTTTGCAACGAGTCTTTGCTATATTCTGCATTTTGTTTTCTTAGAGTACTCTCTTCATCTGCCCAGTAATTTCTTACTCCTCATTTTCCTTGGAACTATGTGCAGTGTTATTTGCTTTTGCATAAAGAACCTTTTTGCTCTGAACACTTGATGTTCTTCAGTTCCAGTGGAAAGCTCCTATCCCCTCCACCCCCCAAAAAATCCCACAAACCAACACCCATCTCAGCACAGTTGGAGGTGCATCTTGAAAGTCAGAATATGCAATACTGTTGGAGTTACTATGGTGAGAAACCGTTTGTGCTTCTGAGCTAACAGAATTATGAACTGCTAAATTAAATGAAAACCTGAATAGCTGAGTGTTTCTTAGTGTTTCACTAAAAGCTGAGTGAGCTTTTACACACTCTTATTTTCGCAGTGTCTATCAGTGCACTGTGGTTTGTTTTGGATCACAGTGTTTCACAGAAAATGTTTTTTCCTTTGTTAAATAACAGTAAATATCAGTCCTTAAGAATGAAATTGCCAACTTAAGTCATCTATCCTTTCAGTTTCCAGCAGCCTGGTTGACTATGTTTGATGCAGTGCTTATTCTGATCCTAATACCTTTAAAAGATAAATTGGTGGACCCCATTTTAAAAAGGAATGGCTTGCTCCCGTCCTCACTGAAGAGGATTGCGGTTGGCATGTTCTTTGTAATGTGTTCTGCGTTTGCTGCAGGTAAGAAAAGCAACTTTGAGATCTACTTTTATGGGTATTTATTCAGCTACTGAGAACGGCATTCAGAATCAACCCTTCTGAATCTTTAATTCAAGATTATTCTGAAGGTTTTTCATGGGATAGTTAGAATGCAACTGCCTGGATCCATTTCCCACAATGGAAGAGATTTTATCCAAAAACTTACTAAACTGTTTGGAATGTTTGTGATAAAATTGGACCACTTTTCCTGCCTGAAACAGCATTCAAGTATGCCTTTTAAAACCAGCTTTTTAGTTAAGGTTTCCACATACAATGTTACTGTTTAGTATGCTTGTTTTCTGACCATATTTTCTCAACAAATGTCTCAGGTTCATGATCAGGTTTTGGGTTGCCTGAACAAAGCATCCAGCATTTGCATATAAGGCTTGTTAGTTCTCCTAAAATAAACTTGACGGTACTGTGGAAGTCCATGTTATATGATTTATTAACCATTTATCTTGAAGCTGAAAATTTATTTATCCTGAAAAAAAAATTAGGTCGGAAATAAGTATGTTCCATTATATAGTCTGGCTTCCAATTATTTAAAAAGTGAAATTTTACCTAAAATTCTTTCCCTTTATCTGAAATAATAAAGTTAGGATATGGCTGAACAAGAGTTTCCTCCCACTTTGGGTTTTTTCTCCCCTACCTTAATGTTCCTTAATGTTTGGGAATTACTGTAGTGTAAAATAGCTTAGCCATAGAGTGAAAGGAAAAAGATGGCAACTCTGTTCAAACCATAAATCAGCTGCTTTTGAAATGATTTAAAGTTGTTAAGCACTGCTGATGTGGAACTGAACAGCTCTGAGCAATGCTTCATAGAACCTATAGCCTTCACCTACTATCACTGTAATGAACATATTGATAAAGCATTATAGCATTAAATAAATTAATTTCAGCACTTGTACTCTCCTATATTTTAGAGAAAGAGACACTTTATACGGCTATTAAGATTTCTCTCAATGAGAGAGATAATTACCTTATTAGGCCAAGGTCACTTTGTATGTGCACAAGTAAAGTTCTTAAAGCAAAGTCATTTAAACTTAAAATAGGAATGTTTCTCTTATTCCATGTTACTTAGGACACTGCTACCAGCAAAAGATGATAATGTAAAACAGTTAAATGTCAGTTCTTTAAATAGAACCTGCTGGCTCACATATAAGTGAATTCAAAACCAGCAATATCTGTGCTTATTAGTACTGAGGAAAAAGGCATTTTGAACTATGATAGCTGAGTTGGTGAATAGTTTCATGTAGCAGAATTCTTAAAAATTTCAAATGCCTTGTTTTCTATTCACCTACAAATATAGTGCATTATTTTGTTGGTTTGATCCTTCCCTAACTTTTCCACAATAGAAAGGAGAAGGTGAATTCTTTGGGTGGTTACCTGCGATTTGGTTGGAAAGTTTAACGTTTTGAAGTAACCTAACATCCTGCCATCATAATATGAATTTAAGACAAATTTAGGGCATAGGAAACTGTTTATTTCTAGCAGGATGGAAAGCTTCCATCATGGTTTATGTGTTTCATAAAATTTTTATTTTCTTATTAAGTGATATTTATAGAAGCTATATTTTAATATTCTTAAAATACAACGTTACTTCCAACCATTTCTGCCTTAGAGAGAGATACTGATTAAATTCTTAAATGAATGAAGATGTTAATATCTTAACTTCTGATGTTGGAAGTATCTTAATGATTTGTTTGTGCCATATGTCCATTTTAACTTATCTAACTGGCATTAGTTCTGGACACTATTTAGGCTGCCTATTAGATTGTTTAGATTATTTTAAATATCTTATAAACTGTGTGAGAATACAACTGATTAGATTTAATGAACATCTGCTGTGCTTCATGCATTTTATCGTAAATTCTGAGCAGCAGTATTTAAGGTTATTCAGCTGGAAAATCTACTTCATTTATAGAGTTTAAACAATTACAGCAAGAAGTTAAGATTCTTTTAACTACTAAAACTGTACGATTAAACTTGAAGCTTGTCTATCAAAGTCTAAGAAAGAATCAATACATTCTAGATTCTGAAATACTCGGATTTGAATATAAATTTATAGCAAAGTTTGGTGTATGGTAGTTATGCTCCTGTGTGCCTAAATGCCTCCTAAATCTGCTTATGTTGGGAAGAGTATCAAACACATTAAGGATCACTAAATGTTTTGAGGTGCAATAATTTTTTGTTAAATATATATGAATGAAATTACTGAGTTCTTGGCTGACATTTTATGTAACAGTGAGGCAAATCCTTTAATCTGGGCAACTCCAACAAAACCCAACAGCTGTATTTGATATTCACTCTCTACTCTAAACTGTTGTGTTGAGCAAGCTTAAAAATGTTGTATTTTGCACTATCATGTCTGTTTTTCTTTCTACATGAGGTGCTTTCTATGCAGTGTACTACTTGTAAATCAAGCTCTAATGAGCTTTTGGATCTCTTGGGATAATAAGTGTCATATAAATGTCATGATCATATTAGTAGATGGTTTTCATAGTTCTACAGGACTAGTGTAGCCATTTTGATATGCAGAATGGTTTCTAATTTATTAATTTTATGGTGGCAGATGCAATGGTTCAACACAGTAAAGTAGTAGTTTGTGAAAACGAGATTGTCTTTAAAAAAAACCCCAATATCATTTGTATGAGAAAGCTCTCCATTTGGAAAAGGGTTAAGTATTTGTATGATTATTGCTACTGAATAAGAATATAATCACTAATTTTATGGTGGAAGAACTGTATGTCTTGAAATAACAATAGCAAAAGTAGTCCTGTTTTATATATTAATTTTATATATTTTATATATTTATAATATTATAAAATATTTCTATTTTATAATTTGTAATTGCAATGCAGGATTGAATCCTAATTTAATTCTTAAAATGAAGAAATGGTATTTGCATCTTAGGTCAATCTTTTTCCCCCCCCTCCATGTAGGAATTCTGGAAAGCAACAGACTGAAAATTGTAAAGGTTAAAACAATTAATCAGACAATTGGAAATGTTACATACCATGCTGCAGATTTGCCAATATGGTGGCAGATTCCTCAATATGTGCTTATTGGATTCAGTGAAATATTTGCAAGTATAGCAGGTAAGAGTCTTTGTGTGTATCAATTCTGCTTTAATATCTATGGATATGAATGATGGATTCTTAGAAAAGAAATACTTACTTCTCAAATGATTATAAATAAGCTCTAATGTTCCCAGATAAAATATTGTATTATATAACTTAATATAAGTGGCAAAGCACACAATCACCTTTCACATTTGAAAATTGGCTATATAAGAATATGTTTTCAAGACTGAATTTCAAGCAGATCAACATCTAAATATTTGCATGTCATCCTGTTTTTGCTGGATATTTGCAACCCCTAATGGAAAACAATACCCACTTTCAATATTGTATTTTCAATAATAGTTTTAATGCAGTTTTGTTTCCTCTGAATCTTCCTCTGTGTTGCAAATAAAATCTGTGCATTGTCATTTTTTGGCTTAAAAACTGAGCTAACAGTTTAGAAAGTCAACGAGCAAGTGCAAACACCTTTCTGAGGGAAAAAGTAGGAAATAAACCATCTTTAGAAAGATTTATCACCAGTTTATATTCATTTTGCTTGAGTTTTTACATCTCTGAAAGAAGACAAGTTATGTGACAATCTAAACTAGGTTTTTTGCAAATATTAATAATGAAGTACCTATTTTTCATACATTTCTATCTGCTTATAGATCATTTTTTCTATAGTTTTAGTAATTCAATGTGATACCAGGCAAACTGAAACATTTCAAATCTTGCCTTTCTTGAACAAATGCAAGAGATATTACATTTCTTAATACTGTTCTGTGTGATGCAGTGGACAGCTGTGTGATCATATTGATTTTTAAGCTGAAAGTGAAGTGGGAGGAGAGGGTGAATAGGAGTATAAAATCTTATTTTCTGCTCTGTTTCGTATACGTGCAGTGCTCATTAGCAGGAAGAAAGCACAGGCAATTTATCTATTGTCACTGTGGTATGCCTAACACTGGTTTACTATGATTAAACAAGTGAAATGCTACTGTGAATCAGCGTTTAGGTATCTAGTGCTTGGGAGCAATGCTTAGTTACCAGTAACAGAAACATTTCATGATCATAGAAGTAGCTATTCTAATACAACTTAAATAGAATTGCAGATCTACCTGATGTAACATATTAGAACTCCTTCAATGACTTGATTTAAAAATCATTTAGTATTTGCTTAACTATAGTTACTCATTAATGTGATGAAATACTATTTTAGAATATTGAACTTTGAAGATCATCCATTCCAGCTGGCATTACATACAGCTCTTTTTCTTCAATTCCTTATGACAGGATTTCCTGGTTTCATTTCCCCTGTGGGAGGTTACTTTCATTCCTCACGCTAGGCAGGCACAGTGGGTTAAAATGAGATTCTGTAATTCTGTAAGATCTTGCTGGCGGTAGCCCCAGCTGTCACATGGCCCATTTGTTCCCCTCTTAGTGGAAGAGAGAATTTCTACTCCATCTAGTTTCTGGTTACGTTGTTAGGAAATAAAACAAGGTGGTTGGATTGGTTAGCAAGTAGAAGAAAATGTTGGTTTGGGTGGATTTTTTTTTTATCTGCTCGTTTGCTGTAAGCTTTTATTCCAGCTGCCTGGCCTGGGATTTCATGGAAAGAATGGAAGAATTGCACATATCCCTCACATATTAAACTCTACCATAGTTATTTAGTATTTTGGAGGAATTATTTTTACATATAGCTTTGTCTTATGTGTAGTTGTAATTTTGCAGTATATATGTAACCTTTGCTAGAGGACATATCTGCTGCCCTATATTACAGTACATTTTGTTATGTGTGAACAGTAACCAGCACAAATCCTAACACACAAACATCTGAAGATGGAAGTCTTCTTTAATTGAGTTACTTATTAAAACTAAGGCTGTATTTTTATCAAAAGAGTAAAATGAGTTAGTTACCTTTAGTTACAATTTTAGGGATTGTTCCAATTAAATCTGAACTCAGATAAACAGAAATGCAAGTGTTCATGCAAAAATAAATAATTTTTTTCCTTCTTACAAATTCTTGTTTCTCTGTCAGGCACTGTTACTAGTCTGTGGGTGTTCACAAGAAATAAAATAACAAACCTGTCTGCAGCTTGTGGAAAGGTCAAGGACTTGATGCATTCTTTGTTGAACTCCAAACTGAGTGTTGGCTTTTTCAATTGCTTTAGTGGACTTCTTCATGAGAAGTCAAGTCTTTAAGGCTTACACTGTTCTTACATGAATCCTTGGCTGTTCTGCACTTGCTGGATCTGTACCAACAGCTTTATAACTTCAAAAACTGTTGGGCAATGTTAGGAAAAATGCAAAGGCTTCTTTTTCTTTGAACCAGAAATTCTATGTAGATATTAATTCCTTCATGTATTACACTTTCATGTGATTTGTTTTACGAAGAGTTTTTTTTCATACCTCTGAATGTTATCTACACTGAATTCTTAGTATCTTTAAGAAAGCCTCTCAAGACTTAGTAAGAGTATACTTAACCGGTTTGGTATTAGAAGTTGATAAAGGCATCTATTGTGCTATGAAATTCAGCTTTAAAATAAGCAAAGCGTTAATGGTTCTAAAACTATAGTGATTTGGAAATGTTTATTGTGAACAAAAAGGGACTAAATATCATAAGAGTAGAAACATAGGTTTGTTTTTTTGTTTACTGTAAAACTGAGCATATTCTTATTAAGCCACATTAGTTACACTTGAGGTACCTTTAAAAAGGTGACACACATTGCATTTATCTTTTGTATTATTCTGTCAATCCTCTTAAAGCACCCTTATTTAACTCAGAATCATAATCTCACTTGACAACACCAACTAGAGGGTTTAATTTCAAAACTGCTTGTTTGAGGTAGCATGAAATTGTTATCAATGGCTGCCAGCAGGCAAAAATATCTCTGAAGGCAAAGAAAAGATTTTATATTTTTTATGGCAGATTAAATATTAGGGTTGCTGGAAACATTATTCAAGTTTAGAAACGTGCCTTAATTCGTTGCAAAAAGTGCATGGTGTTACACCCATTTTGGTTTTTGTTTTGAGTCCTAAGATCTTTTTCCAGCAGTAACACTTGCATTCAGCATATCTGTAAAATGAACAAGAGAAGAAAGGGGCCAGATCCTTTACATGTTATATGCTTGAGCTAAACTTGTACAGAATGTACAAAAGCCTGGTGACCAAAATGTGACTGATGCTTTGGAGACTTGTGGTAGCTATGATAACTTAACAAGAGGTTAAAAACCAAGCTATTATATCCCGAGAGCAGTGTACCTTTTTTTTTTTTTTTCTGAAGTGAGATTGGCTAGATAAATACTCCTTGAAAAAGCTGAATTATTATCCTAGTGGCATAGCCTAGGAAAAAATTTTGAGTTTTTAATTCTCAAAATAAATATAATTTTGCCTCCCCGTCCCCATCTGCAGATGTCTTTCCATCTCTGTAGCTATTCTCTCGTTACAGTTTGAATTTACAGGAACCCACACAGCTGAGTTGCACGAAGAATGTTTCAGTTCCCCTCTAAAATCACAGACAGGTCGCTGTTGGCCCATTCTAACATGTTTTGCAAAGGAAAAGAGAAGCAGTGTGTTGGTTATCAGAGATTTCCCAGGTGGCAGTGCAGAATGCTGTTAGATCAGTGAGAACATATAGTTCTGTTTCTTTTACAAGAAAAAAGTTACTTCCTCACAACAGGCAAATTGACCTATCTGGCCTGAAGTGTTAAGCCTTTTCTTGAAAAGAAATGCCACTGTATTTCTATTAAACACTGTCTGGAGTAGCAGAAGTCACATACCAGTAATGGTGAAAATAAAGCGTACCTTTATTATGCAAGACATAATATTTGTGCCATTTTTGGGTCTACAATGCTCTCTTTGCCAAGAAAAATGTTAGGTGAGGTAGCGTTAATTTTCAGTATGAAGCAGACTGTTTTGAAACAAGCATTTCACCTGTCAGAGAAAAAGCTCTGCAAAGAATGCATTTGACTGTCTCTTGTGATTAATCCTATTTGATTTTTGACAGGAGTATTATTCTAAAAGGAGAATTAATCATGGGCATTAATCTTTGCAAGGCAGAGCCTAACCCACTGTGTTCTGTTGGTACTAAAATTCAGTAGCACAGATTTTCAAATTCATGTAACAGTTTTTTCTTGGATTTATTGTTTGAAATTTGAGTGAGGATAGTTTAAAGTTGAAGTCCCATTTTATAAGCCTTAAAAAGAATAGGCCAGCAAGCGATGAGCTCGGAGAATTCTAGATCAAAATTAAATTAAAACTAATTACTGCCTTTCCAGCTGCAATTAATTTCTCTGTCTGCACATTCAGAGATACAGACACAGAGCCTGTGTGAAATAAATGTTCATGGTCAATGCAAGAGTGACCTTCAGTTCCCGAGTACTTTGTTCTCAGCAGGGAATGCCATGTGCTTTGTAAATACTGCACAACAGAGAGGCAATGTAGAAACAAGTGAAATGGGGAACAGGGAACTTGCCAGCTTAGAGTTAGTTTAATAAATTTCTGTGAGGATAATTTTAGACAGGAAAATGAATACGCTGCCTCAGAAGATTTCTTGATTTTACGCATGTAATATTAATAAGATCAAAGCGCGTGTCTCAAATGTTGTCCATTTAATGGGTTGATATATTGATGACCTTTAAGAGGGTTCATAAAGCAATTAGAGGGAACTGGGAACTGATAGGGATTCACTACCTGAATTCCCTATCTCCTGAAATCCAAGGCTAATTTTAGGTCTTTAACATACCAGAAGTAATATACATTTGTAACTTCTATAACACTAAATTAGAGTGAACCACTGTTTCTTAGATCTTCCAATAGATATTTTTTTTAATCTTTTAATACAGGTCTAGAATTTGCATACTCAGCTGCTCCCAAATCTATGCAGAGTGCTATTATGGGGCTGTTTTTTTTCTTTTCGGGGATTGGATCATTTGTTGGCTCTGGATTGTTGGCACTGGTGTCTATTAAAGAAATTGGCTGGATGAGTAATCACACAGATTTTGGTAAGTTATTTTCAGTGTATTCATAGTCTATAAAGTAGAAGACTTCCTTCAGAAGCAGTTAAGTGTAAAGCATGTGGAACTGTCAAATCTTAGCACAGTTATTATTTTAAAAATATAAATTTGTCTACTGTTTTGTTAAGGCAAAGTTTAATCATGCATGTAAGTATGAAGTAATGTGACTATGCAAAATGATACATTGACTTCACGAAAGCATGGGAAACACGCATGTACTATTTTGCCTTTGTAAGGCCTGTCAATTACCTGCTCAGCTATTACTCAATTTCATCACTAGAAATTACTTATAATTTTTTTTATTTTAATAGAAAATATTTGAATTATGTGTGGAAGAAGAATATATTCGCTATTAAGTACTGAAATTACTTTCTGCAGTTATGGGGAGTAAAACATACATATCTCTCTCTAGTGATTATTCAGCTTCCTAGTTTCAAGAGACTTCATCAAAATTATCACAAGTTAATTTTGCATTTCTGTCTGCTCAGTATTTATACTCTTAAAAAAAAGTCCAACCTGTCATCTGCTTTGTCTTGCCAGTTGAAGTTAAAAATAATTATTGGCACCAGTAGGTGGCACCTTGGGAATTTCAGAAAATCATACCATCATCAGTGGGCTAATTAGTTCCAACAGAAGGAGCATGAAAAGTTCTTAAAACGTATGCTAGACCTACTATGTATATATGGCTCAAAAGTGCAGCCTAAACTTACTTTAAATTTGGTATGAGAACATTTGCCATTTAAGCTTGATTTGCATGCTACCAAAAAGTAATGTTGTCTGGAACAATACGTGTGTCACAAGTTGTCATCTTTAGTTTCTAAGTTGTTTTTTAAAAAACTGCAAAACATGACAAACAGCCTTAACTTTATGTAAGTGTCCTCACCAATTGAAAAATTAATCTAATTGAGACTTTTTTCCCCCCAGTCAATTTCAAAACTAGAACAGCATTTTTTCCTGCAATTCTATTTAGAGATAATTCAGTTGATAAGGGCTCAATAAGAGGATAATAATTTTATACAAATTATATACAAATTAATATATGTGATATTTGATGGTGTTTTTTTAGCCTCTTGCCTTTGTTTTCTGAAGCAGCCTAAGAGAAGGCAGTGCCTAATATTCTCTCAGTATAATATTTAGGTTGTGCTAAATATATCCAGAGTTGGCTAGAACCAGAAGATGTTACCTTTCATGACTCATTGGTCATCTGTTTTGAATAGGCTCCTCAGCTTAGTGGATTGTCCCCTGGACAGCTGTCAGAACTGGATAGTTCTGCCTTTCTTAGTCCAAAGACTTGATACACAATGGAGCCTTCTCCGCAGCAATACGGCTGGCTCAAGGTTGAAGCGCCCAGTGGGTGATTTTGATTTGTAGCATCTACAGTAGCTGCTGTTTTAACTGTTACTGTTTAACTCAGTAACTGTTTATAACTCTATTTTCATTTTGTATAACATTATTGAAATTTAACAAATTCATATCTAAAATTTACTCAGGTCTTCCAGGGTAGGAATTATAAGGAGGAGTCCTTATGAATGAATGAGTTCTGAATTTTTCATTAAGTGCTGTGTAATAACTATAGGCACATGTGTGCAGCAAGTTTCTGCTATTTACACTAACTCATGTTATCATTTGAGGTAACTCACTGCCTCTGCAAAATCCACTGAGAAAGTTCAGTCTCTGCTGACACTTCAGTGTTGATTGCTGCCATTGAAATGACTGTTATCTCTCTGACAAAAACTGAGATTTCATGGGTTTAATATCCCATCTCATAAAGGATAATTACTACTCCTTAAACACTTCTGCTCTTGAAATGGAGATTCACATGTATATTGTATTTTAAATGTCAAGGAAAGACTCTGTTTAATTTTATTGCATTTTATTATAAGTTACTTTAATTGAATTTTAAGTTTCAGTAATTAAAATAATTTAATTTGAACATTTGTGGGCATGCTGCATGAACAGCTTGTTAGGATCGATGTATACTTCCCTACTTTTACTCTCTCTAACCTTTTTGATAATCATAATGGTCCAATTGGCTGTGGCTCATGTGGCATGTTGGAAATGAGCCACAATATATTGTTCTTGGAAGTACAGCAATAGTTAGTGGACATTTCTTAATAGAGGAATAATGTTTTAGCAATGAGCTTCCTTAAGTTAACATTATTTAGTATGGTAAAAATCACTAATTTGTAACAACTTTGAGGGAGTGTCAAAGGTGAATTGAACAAAAAAAGAAACTAAATATAGTTTCATGAATCTCAAGTTTTTTGCAAAAGAAGGCTGAGAGAAAGTCTCAGTAATTGCTTTCTTTATATCTACAGAGTTGCCAAACTCCTTCCTTAATAAAATTAATTTATTAATTCTTTTTATTTTATCTTTGACTTAGCAAACTAGGGAGGTACAGGCCTCCAGATGCAGACAGACCATATAGCATTAAGCAGGGCTGAAAAGGCTGCTGGAGAGGACTCTCTAGTATATATAGTACCAAAACAAATAGTCATACTTTCACTTGTTTCAATTAAGCTGTAAAACATAAGAGACCTTCTTTTTTTTTCTCTTGACTAAAGCCTTGTCACTTTACTGTATTTTCCAGGGTCCTTAAAAGCATATCTAGTGAAGATGGTAAAGTCTTTAAGTTACCAGCCTGTGTGAGTGTAGCTTTGCTTCGATCTTGAATGCTGTGTTTACTGGGAGCTGTCTTTGAACAATTTACAGTCCAGGGCTCTATTTGCAGAAATCTCTTTTTCAAGTTCATTTAGGGGCTGCAGCACTGGGATGATTTCTTTTTTTCTTGCTTTTGAAATGAGTCGTTTCCTCAAAAATTGATACGTGATCTCTATTACTTACGTTACGAAGAAAGTAAATCATATATGAAAATACACACTGAGGTTTTTGGCTGTTTTATCTGAAGTCAGCAAAGCATTGCAATTTTGCAGTGTAAGAAACCAGACTTAGAAGGAAAATAAAAAAAGGAGTCAGGGAGCCAAGTGGGCAGGGGGGAAGAAAGGAAGATTATTAGCCTTTTAAAATTATGTTGACTTCTATGAAGCTTGCCTACCGCTATATGTGAGCAATCTTTGTTTTCAGAAAATTCTTACAGCAGTAGGAGGAGCTTCCAGCAATTTTTTGTAAGAAAGAAATCATGCAGTAACAGCACACGAGCTTCTTCAGGGACATTACTTGGCTTAAGGCATTGAAGCACAAAAGAAAGCAATCCTTGTACTGTGTGCATCTTCCTCAGAAGTTCCATCTTTTGCTCTAGATAATTAAAAATTCAGCTATGCTGTTGGATGGAAATGTGATTTGTTTTGGTTTTGCCCATGTTTTGAGGAAAAGTCTTTGCTACTTAAGCTTGAAGGGATTGACATTTTTATTTGTATAATCTTTATTAATGTTTATTTTTTCTCCCAAATTCTTTTTAGGTAATATTAATGGCTGCCAATTAAACTATTACTTTTTTTTGCTGGCTGCTATCCAAGGAGCAACCCTCTTGCTTTTCCTTATTGTTTCTGTGAAATACGATTATCAGAAATCGAAGATTAATGAAGTGGCTGCCAACGGGAGGATCTGATATCTGTTACAGAGCAGACTTCGTTACAGCAGCACACAGTGAAGTGGCAGCGCACCCTGAGCCTGCAAGATCCTGTGTTTTCTCCAGTGAGACTTTTTCTAGACTTGCATGTTACAAGGGTTCTGGCCCCTGCCCCTCCTCGTGTAACGTAGGTAAGTGCCTTATGTTGGTGGGGCTTGTTTCTTGCACTACGTCCTGGCAGAGGACAAACACAAATCTTGGAAGTGTATTAACTCTAGGCATTCAAGTTGCTCTTTGTTAATCGTGAGATGTTTACTTAACTCTTGAAAGTTGGGACACTTATACTTGGAAACCGAGTATAACGAGTCACATGTGACATGGATTATTGCTGATTGAAAAACTCTGGTTAACGAAGAACAGTGGATCTAGAGAAACTCTCAACATTCTCAAGCCTACATTGAGGACACAGGAAATAAAATATTTTACAGAAACCTCAAGTAGTGGTTACAAGAATAAATTTCCAATCCTAAGAGTCATTTTGGGCGTAGAAACAGAGAAAAATTAAACTGCAGATTAGCTCAGATTAAAAAGAAATTTAGTTTTATAATTGACCTTTCACTGGCAGCATCTCAAGGATTTAAGTCCAAACTTGCACTCCAGAGTATCCAATACTGAAGACTGAATTGTATGTCACAGTAGCTTGTTGTGTAGCTACTGTAAGTTCTGATGCAAAATGAACACCTGTTGGGACTGAGATGATTTTACTTCGAAATGCTTTTATTATTGAATCTGCATTAGATGTATTAGGACAACATGGAAACATACATCTTTTGACAAAGGACTGTTCAGTCTAACGCTGTTACTTCCCTAAGGAATATTCTAAATATTTGCAGAAAGAAAACTGAGATTGAATTCTCAGAAGATGAATACGCAATAACAATTTAGAAGCCTTTCAGCCAGTTCATTCAGTCTTGTGTCTTACTTCTAGCTAACATGCTACAGGGTTTGTATCTTTCAGCAACACATTCCTCTAGCAGAGCAAATGGTTTTATGTTCAGCCTCTGGAATTTTAATGATTCTAACAATTGTACTTAAGATTGTGTGCAGGCTGGTATGGAAGATGCAAGGAATTATGCAGAAAGAAAATAAAAACTCAACTTTTTATTAATGTGTTGAATTTTTACAGTTTCCTTTGCATTTAGATTGTTAAAATGTCCTCCTTTTGTACATGGACATCTTTTTAATGAGTTTACAAAATAAAATGAACTTCCATGCTGTGACTTTTGACCCTTTGTTTCTAGGTGAATAAAATTATACTACAAAAATTTTGTTCTTTAGCTTTTATTTCCTAAAGATACAGTGGAGTCCTATTAGATTCTAAATGTACACCGGCATCCTATTAGTTTTGTCAGATGATATAGCCGTATGCAAACTGTCCTGTCTTTGCCAAGATAAATCAGTGGAGATGCTTCAGCTACTGCATTACTTAGTAAGAATTAAAATTAGAATAACTAAAGAAAATAATTAAGCAAAATCTCATATGAGTAGAAGCTAGTTTCCTTTTATAACTTTGTTTTAAAAGCTCCATATGCTATCTTTCTGGAATATTCTATTTAAAATGAGCTAAAAAAGCCTAATATTAAAATGATATAAGCTGCATAAGGAACATATAGGGACCAAATAATTTCTTTTTTGAATGTATGCTGTTTCAGTCATGTACTGCTGATATGGGGCTCAATCTGTAGTGTTTCATGCTTATTTCATTAATTTCCAAAGCATATATAGTCACAGGAGAGAACGGGGTTGTGCCTGCTAAGTAGTATTCTACTAGATTTATGAAGATTTTGCTTTTAGAAGTTTTTCTTCTTCTGAAGGACTAGTACTATTCTCAGAACCTCCAAGAGGAGTGTGCTTCTGGTCATCAGCTTTGGTGTCTGTATTTACCCCCTCGCTGGTAAGTGAACTTAATTAATTTCACTTTCCCAACCCCCCAAAATCTAAAATTTTTCAACAGCATTCATAGATTTCCCATCTGTATGGGGTCTGTCAATTATAGTTAAAACTGAGTTTAATGAAGAGTGGAGAGTAACCTGCAGATTACCACATAATCTAGGTATCTTAACAGGAACTGTGACATCTGTGTAGGCAAGCTTTAGTGAAACTATTATCTAAGGAAAAAGATAGTAAATAAATACTAGGTTCCCATACTCAATATTTAGGCCAATGTCTTTTACCCCGTTATAAGCATACAGAAAATGTCTGCACATTTCTGTAGGGCTGTAGTTGTTCTAACATTCTGGAGATGAGACTGAACATGCAATCACTTGTATAATTTAATTTTTATTTGGAATGACTTGGCTGAGCTCCAGGCACAAGTAATTATGACCATTTATGAAGATTAATCTGACACTTCTTATCAAAGGGATAAGGCCTTTCTGTGACTCAAAGGCTTAGCTGATTCTTCCTCTCAGTCTTATCTTTCAGTGTTTCCACTCCAGTCACAGAAATAAGACTAATCAATTATCTTTGTGACTGAGCACTGTACCTCATTAATGAAATACCTTGAAGTGTACAGTTTGAATTTTGTTACATTCACTTGTTAGATTGTTCCAGTGCAATAGAAAGATCTGACAGGAGTCCCCTCAATGGGTGTTTCTAAGCCTCCAACTTTCCAGGTGTCTTAAATTCAAAGCACAACACTGAAAAGTAAGTATTTGCTTAACATGAGACCAGGTATCCGATCAAAGTTCAGTACTTTTACTTGTAAAGAATTATGAAAAGAATAAGTGTGTACCTTACAATGCCTATGCAAGCTATAATCTATGTATGCAGAATAGCTGTCTGGAAACCAGTGTTTCATTTGAGATTATAAAGTGAATGCATTTGTGATATAATTGTGGAGGAAGTCCTGCTTTCTTGTGTCTTGGTGGCCGCAGTCTATACCGAATATCCCTCCTCAGAAAAGGGGAGTAATATTTTCAATTATTCAGCTTATGCAAACCTCTGGAGTGAGTTTAATTACAGTAGTTGAGGCATCCATCAGTATTTCCTTTAAAAGTCTGTAGTCAACACTGAGGTTTGTGTTTTGAGTATTTCTGTTGTGGTTTTTTTAATAACAAAAGTTGCTCAGGGCTGGCACTTTCAGCTTCACAATAAACCTGTATTAAAAGATGTGTGGAGTTCTTAACATTTTTTTGTGTCTGAAATTGCTTTTTGAAAAATGTTATCCTAGTGATTTTGTTTATATGCAGGGCAGGTTATGTTAGTGCAGACAAGCCCTCTAGGGAAACAGATTGCAGTGCTTTCCATTTGAATAGTCAATAGTTTGAGATGCAAATTCATTTCTGAGGAAGAAGAATTCATAGACCAACACTCAGTGGTGCTGGTGGAATAAAGCACATACCTGAGAGCGTGGTACCTGCTGGCCCCAGAGGAAGGATGTAACTGCAGTGAAAGAATAGAAAAGAGAACAAAGGTCAGAAGCTGTTAAATGATAAGTATGTAAATAGACACTTTGCTCCAGGTAGCACTAAGTTCAGAATAGCAATGAACAATTCTTTCAGCCAAGATCGCCTAGTGACAGTATAATCTGGCCTTTGGCTGTTTTTTCATGTCATGTACACAATATGGTTTAATAGGCCTTTCCATCTTATAATTAATTTTTCCATTACAGTATTCACAGCATAGATGTGTAAGTCTGTAAAGAATAGTTGTCAAAACCTAGTTACATAGTAATTGGATCCACTTACAGTGGTTTTCAAATGAGCCTTACTACGTGACTAGTAATCTCTAAGGTTTGGACTTAAAAAATCGTAAAGGAGGATGAAAAACATTACAGTTCTACTTGTGCAGAATCGGGAATTAATTACAATCCATCCCACTGCCTTCGGTCTGTCAGTGCCTGTAGAATGCTTGGAAAAGGAGGTAAAATAACCTAGTGTATTGAGGAATGATTAGAACAGAAAGAGTTAGGAAGTTTAAGTGGCCACTTTGTGCCCTGAAGGATGAAAGCTTACTTTTCTTTCCATTCTTTGATTAATTCTATACTCCCTTATATGTATTTTTATTATCTCTTTTAAACATGCTTCCTTTATCAGCACATTTGCCTACAGTGAATAAGTTCAGATGTACCTAACGTTAATGGATGTCCTTCAGTGAAGGAATGCCTGTGCTCAGCTGAGCTGGCACTGCATTTTCTGTAGCCAGTCCTGAGCTGGCTGGATACGGATTGGAAGAACTACAGCACAGGTAGGTATGGACAATCCTAGGCTGGCTCTGCTGCTTCAGAGCAGGTGACAGCACATGTCATCAGCATCCAGCCAGCAGCCTCGGAGCTGCCCTACAGAAACTGCAGGCACAGCGATAGCGCAGCGCAGACATACTCCAATCCTGTATTCCTCCTGTCGTGCATAGCTACCTACAGTATTATACTGATAAGACTTCTCATCCCCCTTACTAGGAAGTGTTAGTCAGTAATGAGATTTAGAGATATAACAGAGTCCATACATCACTTTTGACAGGGAACAGAACACTTTAATGAACAAGGGAAAACAAGGTAAATATTGCTTAGGCTTTTGAAGATGGAACTTCAAACAGATAACATGCTTTCTGAAAGCTGTGAAATATACTCGACTATCTCTGCACATCTAATGCTGTACATCACAATCTGTTCCCATCTATTCCATCACCTTTTCAAGAGTTGTTTTATCTTGGGTCTGAACTCTCAGGAAACTCTAAGGTCTTGAGTCATTCTGTCTGCTGTAGCTACAGAAACTGGTTAATACCATGCATCAACACAAAATGACAATAGCACATTTAAGTAATAGTAACTATTAACTTGATCATAATGACAAATGGCTTTGTTGTCAGGTAAGATGCTATACACCAGTCTGCAAACTAAACATCTCTGGAGAGCAGTGTTCTGCTCAGCATTAGGATGAAGGGGTTGAGGAAGAAGATGCTAAGGACTGGTGTCTGACTTAGGCAGATTGCTGTGTGATATTTAAGATATGGGGAAGGGTTCCCATTAATTAATCTCATATTGTAAAATTTGTCAAAGTGATCCAGAGTTAAAGCACGACTTCCTAAAGTTGTCTGGCAAATTAATATCCTGCACAGGAAAAATCTGGATTAAGTTCCCAGGGTGAAATAATTAAGACGACACGTTGGCAGACTTTGATCCTGCTCACAGCTAGGCAGAGGATAATGCAATTGCAGTAATTCTGGAGCCAAGGAACACGAGTGAGAGCCGAGTGATGCCTGTGAAGTGCAACTTCACATTTAAACACTTATTCTTTCCTTTGAAAGAGGCCCCAAGCATTCAATAAGCTCTGTCCTCTCAATTCTGGACACACTGCCACCTGTGGGGAGAAGTGTAGGAGTCAGTCAAAGGACAGCATAAAGCAGATGTACAGATGCACAACTTCACATATTATGACAGATATGAGACTTCTTTTTCTAGCTTTGTCCATACATTTGGGGCAGCTGCTTTTCTGTCACAGTAGAAGATTGTCCAAAGCTAGGGATGACTGCAGAAGACTTGCTTGGCTATCTTATTTGGAGGTTTAAAAGGTAAAGCTATGCTAACAAAGCATTTCTATTAGCGACAAGGGATTACACCATACAATGAGCAGAACTCTGAATTTTAAGGCATTTTTGTAGTGTAGAGAAGCCAAACAGATACTAAAAATCTAGAGAAGCACTTAAGTCCTGTTTCAACAGACTTGAGTCTTAGTAGTTCAACCTTCACAATTTTTCTTCTCTTTACTGTCTTACAGTAGCCTACACTTCAGTTGTGTAGGGATCTAATATCATTTACAGCTACTAACTTAACTCAGGAACCACAGAGGGCAAAGCCTGTCAGTGATGCTGTTACAGGCTTTCAAAAGTTTAATAATTTCAAAAGTTACATTGTGCATGCTCACAAGCATAATTTCTAAATTCCAACTCATCAAATTTGATGATCTCTAATATTATGAAATTGTTCTACATGATACAAAACTGTCCAAATTCAAGTACTTATAAAAGCATGAAGTGCTACAATAATTTAAAATAGCTGTACGCTTTGCAAAGCACTCTCATATTGCTGGAACACTTCAAATATTTTTATAAGGATGTCAAACTGGAATGTGGTCAAATAGCCTTTTGAAGTAAAAGCGGAAGACATCAAAACACACTCCACAGAATGTGAGAAGCACTTAGAGCATCTTGAAAAATAGTACTTTCAGCTCATCTCCAGCTTGCAGCTTTCTGAAGCAAAAGTCTCTATGTTGATGCAGTTAAAGCAAGAGATTTGTCCCTCAGGGATGTGTTCCAGAGTTCAGGTCCTGATCCTGCAAACGATTGCTTCATTTTTTATAGTAGGGGTACTTGTGACCCCCAAAGCCCAGCATATTCTGTGGCTTCCTAGAGGCTCACATTCAGAGTCAGCATTACCTGCCCAACACAGTGAACCCAACTGAGCAGAGAAGAAAACATGCTCTCAAGCTCCAAACAACACAGCCTGGTATCTCCTGCTGTAGTGAAAGAAAATCACATCCTCTGCAGATCCTACATTGTCCCAATTCTTACAAATTTCCATATCCAAGAAAGCAGCTGGCTTTCAGTGGAAATCTGCCTACTCTTAGCTGTCACCTAAATATGTGATCTTACCTCTGTATGTCCACACGTGTAGTGGGCCTGCCTATGCACACACCAGAAAAGTCCTAAGAAACTTTGCGTGATTTCTCAGCAGCTAATATATGCCAAATCCAGTAGCTTTATTTTCATGTTTCTTGGAAAAGATGGGTAATTTGGGGTTCAAAATAATTTTGTTTAGTTTTGCACATATGAGTAAGCCTCAACAGGAGCTGCCTGTAATTAAAATTGTGCTATTGCATCACTCAGTCCTGCAGACTATGAAGTGGGAAAATATGCCGTGATAACATCCTCCTTCAATTTCCTCTTTAATTTTTGGTACAATAGATGTATTTTCTTCTGCCTTCTGAAGAAGAGACTAATGCATCCCTTAAGTTAATAAAATGATATGGGGTCATTCTTATCGAAAGAAAGTTAAACATCTGCTGTGTCTATTGCAGTATATTAAACAATATTTTATTATTCTCACTTCCCTGACCTGATTCGTGTCCCTGGCAGGCGAGAGCCCTATTGTCTGCTTTTCATATGCATGTAGCAATTTAAAATGTGCCTGTGAAATAACATTCAGAGCTGCAGACTGGCTGCAGATAGCAGCAGTCAAGGACAGGGGGCTTTCACAGTTCCTAGCTGTCCCTGTGTGTGCCCACACAGCTCCTGAGCCCTCCCTACTCCCCACCCTGCAAAAGGGTGGGTGGAAATTGCTTCAGGGGACATTGTGCCTTGCTAAGGAAGAGGAGCCCTTATGGTGACCAGCAGTGTTGGAGAAGAAGACACAGCCTTCAGCTGCTGCAAACAGCATCAGTCCTTTGAAGAGCTCCAGCATTAGCAATCCTCCGCGTAGAGCGATGGCGCTGCCTACAAAGGTCCTACCTTCTCACTTTGCTTGGAGTTTTCCCACTCCACCAGCAGAGATCAGCTAAGGGCTCAGCAAGAAAGGAACTTCTGTGTGTGTGCTGAGCATGATGCTAGTCTAGCAAGAGAGAGCATCTGGCCACAGAAGGACATCTGGGTTATAGTACACTGTGAGACAGAGCACTGAGACAGGACTCACCAGAACAACGTGGGCTCCCAAGAGACCCACGGTGGTGGGATGTTTAAAGCAAACCTAGATTAGCAGAGAGCCAGACCCACTCTCAGGGAGGAGGATGCTATAGCAATTATGAATGAGAAGCACGTGGTACTGGTTTGAGTCTTACGTAACTCAGGTTTACACAGTAGAAGACAGATTGTTTGTTTAAAAGGGTTTTTTGCAGATTGGAAACCAAGACTGGTTATTACTGCTGAAACCCATGCAGATGTCAAATGCTAGATAGTAAGGAGCAGAGGCATCATCTCCATCACAGGAGTGCAGCTTGCAGTCTCTGGCTGCTGTAGCCAGAACTCATGAGTTTCCTCAACATACAGGGAAGGGAAGGGAAAAAGAAAAAGAGTTTTGGGATGAGGAAGCTGTTTTAGGGTGGGTTCTATGAGGTGTTTTTTTTTTAATGTGGGAAATGGAGTAGTGTTGGAGAAATATGGTAATTTGCTTTCCCTTTAGCTTTGTTGAAATTACAGCAGTTTTGGTATTGCTTCATATCTACTGAAGGGAAGAACATGGGGAGGAGGAAAGCAGATGAACATTTTTAGTCATTTTTCATCCAGTTCTGATGGAGCCTGGGAGCTCAGGGACAGGCATGAAAGAAAAACACTTCACTTCATATTAACATTTCCTTACGCCCACTTAAGAGCCTGGTATGCCAGCAAAAAAACAAAACTAGAGCATCCGTGGGAAGAGAACACAAACCCGATGTGAGCGTAGCCAGAGCTGTGCTCAAGTGCAATTTACAGAAGGGAGGAAAAGACCGGCTGAGGCATTTGCCCAGCTCCAGCTATTTTATAGAGATGTTTGCCCTTAGTTGCCAGAATTTAAAATAGATTTGTTTATAGTGAGCATAGTAAAGTGACTATCTACTGAGAGGCTGACAGTTACAATTAAGCCATCATTGTTGGCATGAGATACAAATTGAAATAGACAGCAGATTCAAACGGTATTAGAAAACTCCCATTCATTTCACTACTGCTTTTTAAGTAAAGTCAACTAAATTCTATTGACGTATGAACTGAAATAAAATAACACCTACCCAGGCCAACACCTTGTCATTGGGCAAATCTGCCTTTGGACTCTGATTCTTGTGCCAGCAGTGGCATTATTTCAGGCTGAGCCTCCCATCCCCTCTATGGAGGAGGAAAGATGGGAGGACCATGGGTCTGAGGTCCTGCTGGTGGCTCTGCACGTGGCTGGCACCCCGTGGGCCTTCAACAGGGTGCGAGAGAGATTTAACTTATTGCCACCGATTCTTAATTGCTGAATTTGAACTTGATGTGGTGACCCAGCAGGCTGCTGCTGCAGAGCTCTGACTGCTATGCAGGAAAACCAGCCCAGGCTGCCTGCAGCCATACCCCAGCCATTGCTTCCAGCCCGTTCCAAGCAGCGCCAAGGGATGAAGCATTTCAGGACAGAAAGGGCATTTCATTGCCCTTTCCCTCATCCATCCCCACATTTTTAGGTCCATCACAGTTGCTCACAATTAAAAGGTAACTCATATTTATAGCCTTTCTCAGAATCAGCCTCTCTGTGAGTTCACCCTTTATTGCTGTGATGCCTATAAAAGCAAAATTGGCAAACAGTTCAGCTGTCTTTTGCGTGAAGTGGCATTGCTTCCCTCTTCCCCGGCACTCTCTCATCTTTCTATAAGCCAAGTGTGCGTCTAGAGAGAGATAAAAGACACTTCAGTTGAGGATTTCTGCTTGTTCAGTGCTCAGCATGTTCCTGACTTATCTGTTCAGGATCTCCTTAAAACAATAATGTTGCTGATGGAGTAGTTTCAAGCCTGAGACTGACCAGAACTGCTGCTTTATTTGCATTTTGTCTTGTTTCCAGTTTATCAGAGTCCTACGTGTTTGAGTGACAGCAAGTGGCCTTGTCCCCCCGTACCACTGTGGTACAATTGCAAAAAAGCTTGTGCTCGGCATAAGCTAAATATTCCCCTTCTTCCCCCAATTCCCACTGCAGAATGGCCTCAATCTACTCACACACATCTTGCAACTTCTCCATAATGAGCCACTGAGCAATTCACCACTCACCTCCACTCTAATTCAGAATGTAACTATTTTCCCACTGCCTCTGTCCCAGTGCCCTGGAAGGGCATTGCCCCAGGTGCAGCCCTACAGGGAATTCCAGCAACACCCATTTCTTTACTTAATAGCACAAGGCCTTTCTTCAGCCCAACTTTTTGCTCCCTTCTACTGTTACTCTTGCTGTCACCATGGAAATAGTGCTGTAACTACTGAAATTAGAGACTTTGTGTTATTAGCATGGATTGAGGAAGTTACTCCACAAGCCACAGAGAGGTTTACTGAGAACACAAGCTGCGTGGAGCCTGGGGGGCTCTCAAACTGCAGCAGCATCTGGAGGCCACCGCTGCACCTGGGGGGAGCAGAAGGGATGGGGAAGACCTCAGTTTGATACCTGACATGGTATTGAATGACCTTGACTTTTTCAAGGTCAAGTAACAAGTTCATGGCAATTATCCGTGCCTCAGCTCCCCTCATTTGTATAATGAGTTTAGTGATTCTGATTTATCTGACAGGCATTTTGAGGCTCTCTTCAATTCATTAATGTGTTAATGTACCTTGAGAGTCTTTGTTTTAAGGGATTAAACCAAGAATTAGAATAGAATCAACATCTTGTCAGATTCAAGACTTCTTCATGTAAACTGTAATCACAGGCTTAGGTAATTATTGTGTTTCTTTTCCAAGGGTGGGAAAATAAGAGACAAGTAAATAATTAGCATAGCCACATGTGAAATTCTTCCAGCAAGTAAAGCTTTTTCAAGCACTTGTTGGAAACCAAAGCTTAACCATGGACCACAGCACCTCACTAGCCACCAGAACCTCTTCTACACTCTATTCTCATCCAAAACCAGTGCACAGATGTCTGCATTCTCCAGTCCACAGCTTACAACTGCTTATTACACCACATACACAACCGATGGTGCTGAGTGTACATAACGCATCGGGTGCATCTCAGCCACTAGAATTTCAACCTTCAGCTGCAAAGACACAAGACTGAGTATCTAGTACTGGAGTATTGTACAGGTTAGTAGTTTAGAAATAGGAATAAGCCCACGGTGACACACGTCACTTTTTAGGCTTTCCACCCCAAACAGCCAAGTCCAGAGAACACGTGCTCTGAATAACTCTCTCTGTGCCAGGGAACCCAGTCCAAAACCCTCCACATAGCCCATGCATCAGTGGCCCTTGGCCAGATTTGGTGGGGGAAAATCTTCACCTCTATGAATGAGCATAAGTCAAAGTCAGTCTGGGTGTTATCTTCTCCTGACACTCAGTACACTCTCCCCCTTATGAATTGCATATTTATGTTCCCTTTCTGGTACCACTTCAGTAAACCCTGTGCGATGATCTGCATTTGTGTCATTCTTCCCAACCACCAAGCCTATTACAATTAATGCATTCTGACGAGCCAGCCAGCAGGGAGAGACTGTGACTGCCATCCTGCTCACATTTAGCACTCACCCTCCTCTTACAGGAATTGCCTTTTGAGCCTGCAAGGATCCAGCTCCAAGCACTTCACTGGGTTAGGTGAGCCCACCCTCTCCTGGTGGCAGCAATGGTGATGTCTGCTGGCTTTTGCAGGGAACTCTGTCTGTATTTTGGATGCTTCAGGCTCTCTAGAAAAGCCAGCTATAGGACATCTTCTGGTTTTGTTTGTTTGTGTCAGGGCTTTCTTTGAACTTCAATCCTGGATGCTACAAACACCCCTCACCTAAACACCTGGGAGAGCAGCACCCCACTGGTAGGTGGCCAGAAGGGATCAACTGCCATAAGAAGTGCAGCGTCTTCAGGGGGCTCCTGAACTGCTCCCAAGTAGTTCAATCTTCCTCTCCTTGCTGTCTTTCAGTGATAAGGAGGGGATTCAGCTTTCCCTTAATCATCATACTTAAATTACAGACTTGCACAGATTACACTATCCTACCTATTCCATGTCCCAGAGTCAAAACACTGCTTTCTGCATGGCTGCACCATTCAACAAGCAAAGGCAGCTTCTTCTCTCAGGAGAAATGCAAGAAAAAAAACCTGTGTAAGAGTCACTGCTATCAGTCCACTATCTGTACATTAGGAAGCATTTGAAGGAAATATGTTCTCCCTTTCCCCAGTTGTTTCCACCTAAATCCTTCACTAACACCATAGTGAAATTTTCCAGCTGGGAAATCAAACTTCATTTTCCCCCAGGGCAACTCAGGTGATAGCTGCTTAGCCACTAGCAAATTTTATTATACCAAGAGGTATTCTCCTTTTGTTTTCCATCAAACTGATTTTCCAGCTCTGCTCTGTATCAGTCAATACATTTGCTTCTCTATTTCTTGCTTGTCAGCTATGCTATGCTGTACTTCGTGTGGAGCTGTGAGAATGGTGAAGCAGAGCTGAGTGCTGCTGTCAACTGAATGGACTAGGACAAAGCAAAAACTCATGGAACTAAGACACAAAAATGCATGTGTTAAAATATTAAAATTCTTCTGGGCTTTGGGTGTGCTTTCAGAGTTTATGGTCATCTAGAGGCAACAATGCATTAGATTGGAAGGCTATTTTATTGAATAATATTGAAAAGGTTGTTGGCAAAAAAAAAATAAAGGTCAGGGGACTATTGAGCTCCATCAGTGGCACAAGTACAGTTCAACCAACTTAGTCACTCCTAGTATCCTGGAATTTTTAACTGATCCAATGCATAGAGGTAAAGTGATAGCTGAATGCTTTTCCCCCAACTAAAACAGAGCCTAGACTTCACCTGTGCTTACTCCACTTGCACCATTCATAGCCATGATGCTGCAATCACAGACTGTATTACAAGGAAACCAAAGACAAATGGCCTGATGGGGGACACTTGTGCAAATCTGGGGGTCACAGGAAACCTGCTGTGGGCACATTACCGTCGCTGTTAATTATCAGGTACGGACGTTCCGAAGTGGAGGCCTAAACTGCTCTCTTTTAGGAAGAAATTAATTTAAACATTCAAAAGCATCAGCCTACACCCCTGCTAACATGAGATCAGATCTTCTCTGCATTTTGCCTACCTATCATTGCTTTCTGTGCACTGAGGGGTAAGGCTTGAGAGCAGAGGTGAGGATACAAGCACAGTGAAACCTAAGTTGGCACGGAATTAGCACACATTAGCAGAGCACCACCTCTTCTAAGCAGGTAACAGCACTTGGTGGGGCAGCTTAGCAAGGCTCAGGTCCCACACCACACTCCCCTACCCCCAGCCCCATCACCGTCTTCAAGGCTAAATTTGGGAATGAAGCATCCCGTTGTGCTTGACCCGGTACAAGCACATAACCTAAGCAGTCACTTCTCATCCAGACAGGCACATCAGACAGCAAACATCATATCTACACCCCATGTGCAGAACCCAAGGCGGCAAATAACTTGTCTGGATCACCTAGGAAGCTTGGAGGAAGATGGGCAATCCAAGTCAGCTCTCCCAGACACCTGCTTAGTGCTCCCTGCCCTCCCTTCTTCTGCCCCACACCCTCAAGCCTGGGGCCTCCTTAACTCTGAATTCACCTCTCAGAGCTCAGCCCCATGAACACTGAAGGAGGGACAGGTTACTCACAGGGCTGCTGGCTGCTCTGCCATCTATTTGCTTTTTATTATCTCTGAGGAGCTGAAAGCCTCCCAGAGCTGAGATTTTTCAGGACACTTCATTTTCATAGTGACTCTCTTAAAGGCAAAAGCCTCACCAGGGAGCATCCCTGAATACAGAGGACAAACAGCGGGCTTGCTCTGCCCGCTCTGTGTGTAAGCATCACTCAGGCTGCTGGTTTTTTCTTGGTACTGTCCAAACACTGACTGTGCTCAAGTGCCACTAAAATAACATTCAGTGCTTGTGCAATCACTTCAGGCCATGGAAGCTCTCTGAGAGAATAAATATTTTGCTGGAGTGCTGCTTAAAAAAAAAAAAACAAAACAAAACCTACCACAGCACTTTGAGAAGAGTGTTATTGTCCCACAGTTAGTTTTTGAGAGGGATTTGAAGACATGAAGCATGGGCTAGCTTACAAATAATCTTAGGTAGGATGAAGGGAAGGAGGAAAGCAAGGGAGGAACTCCACAGTGCTATAGTTTGGCATCTCAGAGGGGCTGAGCAGCCTACACTGGGGCAGGGGACACCTGACAAGAGCTAAATGCAAATAGCTGGCTCCCTGTATGGAGCAGCAGGATGAAGCCCAGACAGAAGATGCTCCCAGAAGGGCAGGATGTTGTACAGACTGTGCTTACACACAGTCCTGAAAGAGTCTGGATTAGAGGGAACACGAGGGGAGAGAAGAGGGAGCACCAAAGCCAGATGCCCTCTCTGGGGCTGCAGTCCCCCTGCCCACTCTGCTCACAGCCAGTCTCCCAGGAAGGGAGAATTTCAGGGGCCAGAGCAAACCCAAAACCCCTGCATGTTTCCAGAAACAAGCAACTTCTGATGCAGTGAGCAGGGCTAGTGCCACCAAGACCATCCAAGCAACTTCTTCCCTGGCACTGGAAAAAATCTGATGCACAGTGTCCCAGGCTGCTGCATCTTTCAGAATATTTTTGTTAAAAGATGAGTTTTGAAGAAAACTTTAAAGCAAAGCATGAAATTCTGCTGCTCCTGAGGCTCTCTAGGGCTAGAGTCCTTCCCTCTGATGGAGCAGTAGGAGAGGTGAAATGACACAGATAATGAAGAGCAGGAAGATAAATAATAAGGAATGGGAAAGCGAATGAGAGAAATAACTCTTCCATTGTTAGAACAGTGCTAGTGGCAGCTTTATAGCAACTTATCATTTCTATTTAAAGCCTGGTTTGGGGGCTATAATCTCTCAGCTGTTTTCTGTACCATCTGGCTGAAATTTAGCATAAAATTTGTTATCTCAGAGGTAAATGAATTCTTTTCCCTTTATCAAAATTGCAGTATTTGGGCAAGGAAACCAAGATATAGAGAATCACATTCAGGAGCATTTTGATCAGCTAAGGGCAATCCTCCCTTTAAAAATAGCTTGTTGGGATAATCTGATCATGGGAATGACATCTAATTCCTCTGCAGTATTCTTCCGCATTGTCTCTATATGCTCCATGCTTATGTCCACACGTACACAAGTCTTTTGGAGCCTCAGGGCCAGGTGCACTGAAACAGCCCCCCAGGAAATTCCAGGACAGTCCCATATGCAGAAGGGCACCCTCCCATTTCCCCTCAGCCACTTGCCAGGGCTCACAAGCAAAAGCCCTGTGGTCAAAGCCCCGGCCTGGCCAGTGTGAGAAGACAGCACAGCTAGGGCTTCTGGAAAGAAGTATCCCATGGGCACCTCTGCAAAATCCATCACCTTAAAGCTACTGAAGCCACGTGCAGCCTGGCACTGCCTGCTCCTACCTCCCAGCTTCAGCTTCGGCCTAAGTTTGGTATGTGCCCCTGGTCCTGTCACTTCACCCCTCTCACTCCACTCGTTTCATTGTCTTTCGACAAATACTCAGAGATGCCCGAGAGGGAGAGCTGTGCTCCACCGCTGCCACATGCTGCTGGACTTGGCAAGAGTGGATGACATACTCAAACATCACTTCTTGCTCCATTTCCAGGCCACCACGCTTGGGAGACCGTGCACGCCCTGGAGGGAGCACAGGCTGGTTACAAGCAGCCCTGGGTCACGACTCTCAGAAGTCAGTGGCTTCTCACGTGCTCTTTCCCCATCTGTTAACCTGAATAAGGGCTTCTGCCCGTCCTGGCCAACTAACAGGGACAGGAGTTACCATCTACCCGTTTTCCCCCACCAAGCCTATTAGCTCCCATTTCACAGGCTGGGGATGCTCTAGCTTCATTTCTATGTTTCACAGCTGAATATTTATTCTTCCCTTAAAGCCTAGACAATTACTTTCTAATTCCTTTTACTTAAATCTGATTACTTCCATGCTCTGTGCTGCTTTGCCCCATTGTCATCTTCAGCCATCCTTTGAGTTAAAGGTGTAGAGCTTTATCTGCTGAAAGAAGTCTCTATTTTCCAGTCTGGACTTCAATTATGCAGCAAATAATACAGCTCAGTGGAGGAAGGTTGTTGGAATAATTTGTAACTTTTATACAAACTGATAATAAAAATTTAGCTCCTTGATGTATTTTTCTCCCTTAAACTGTAGTTATGTTTCCTTCAACAGATAAATGCAAGATAAATTCAATTACAGCATAATTTCTCCCAGGATGAATAACCTTTAAATCAGCTCTGATCTCAAAACACATTATGAGATAACATACTGTCCATTACCTTGTTGAAATTGGGGCTATGGCAGTGCCTAGAGTTGTCAGTACGAATATCAAATTATTTATGTTCCTCTTTGCATCCTTGAATACCAAATAAGCTCAGGAACACTGACAGCAAGAAGCCCTATTTAAACACTGACTTTTAGCGGAGGCAAGAGGTGCTTGCTTGACAGCTCTTGAAATTGCAGTGCACTATTAATCACGGAGATGTGCAGCGGCACAGTGAGCTCCTACTCTGCTGTCCCCTTGCCAAGAGTTTCCCCTCCTCTTGGGGAACAGTTCAGAAATGAAAGCTCAGTGAAGTCTTCCACTTGGCTGGCTGTGTTGCTGCTGCTCAGAGCTGGTGCTAAATAAAAGGGGAGCCACTGTAACATTTGGAGTGGGTACTGTGGGTTTGAGCCGTTAATCAGGAGCAGTCCAGAGGTGCATGCCTTTCCCCATCACCCTAGTCACAAGATTTACGAGTTCTTTACCCTCCTCTTCCCTTTTACAAGCCTGAATATTTTAGCACCGCTGTTGTCTGCTTTTGTCAAAGCAGTATTCAGTACAGAAGCAACATACCTTAATGTAATCCCTGCCCAAGGTTAGCAGTGTCACTCGCTGGAGTTTGAGTGCTCGAGGAAAGCAGCAATGACTCTATGCACCATCTAAACCCGCTGTGCTCTATGCCATGACATTTCCTTCCTGCAAATCAAGTTAACTCTATATTAAATGTGACAAAGCTTAAGCTGGTCCAACTTGCTGAGAGCAAATAATCCGATGTGATTTTTAAGTGCAGACTTGGGACAGGGAGGGGATTTTTTTTAATTTTTTTTTAACTTTTATACAAAAGGGTAAGTCCAGCTTCACTTGGGAAACCAATAGAGAAGGGTCCTGCTCAAGCTAGAAATCTGCCCGGTCATATTCTGCAAAGCACCCTCTGTACAGGCAGCCTGAGACCTCTCTTCTGAAAAGCCACCCTCCAACCGGTACATTTAAAAAAAATAATCTAAAGCCATAGGCTTGAAATAGGGCTGGGGGATAAAAACCTATGTCGAAACAACAGGTGCGTTTAAGAATGATCTTAGTTTAAAGAAGAGGAAGTTTAGTAGTTTATTCCACATTGGAAAAGGCAAACCAAGCAGTGAACCTATAGCGGACTGGATGGCAGGAGGATGAAGTAGTTTTTGATTCACACTTGGCCAGCCACCTAACTATTCAGTTTGGTCAGTGAGTGAAAAACAAAACTGAATTACTAATACAACCGTACCAACAAGCTGTAGAACACACTGGAGCTTTAGAAAGAAGCTTTTTAGCTCTCTAGCAGTCGTTTTCTTTCCTAATTTTTAAGGCCATCAGCATGTCAAGCAGAAAATTCAGTCAGCTGTAGAGAGCTGTAATTACCAAGACTGTTTACAAGAAGCTTTGATGGCAACAAGCCTCTTGTGCAGGAACAAGTTTACCATTGAAACAATTTGAGTGTCAAAGTCTCCAACTCAAGTGCCTGGATGGCTTGTTACTACCTAATGAAACGATGGGGGCAGAGCAAAAGGTGCTGTTAGAGCTGCTCGAGGCAAATAAGCGTGAAAGAGAGAAGCCTTGAGCAAGGAGCACGGATCACCAGCTTCTTCAAACCTCACGGGAGCCTGAAGCACTGGCAGAGAGATGAGCACCCAGGTCCCTGCTTCCCGACGCCGGCAGTGTTCCCTGGACAGCGAGCGGGCAGCCAGCCACGAGAGCTCCCCCGAGTTCAGCAGAGGCCAAGAGATACTCTGAGCTTGTCAGCATCTGATCTCAGCGAAGGCTGCTGCCCATTGTGGCAGGCACGGGGAGGGAAAAAAAACAAACCACAAACCAACAACAAACCATGGACTGGGCAGAACAAGGGTTAGTGCATACAGGAAAGGCTGGGAGGGGAACGGGGAAGGGCAGGGGTCAGTTGGGAGAAAACTGCTTTAATTATTTCACCTGTTGTCTGGGCACTGTTTAACAGAAGTGCCTGTAAGCTCTTAGTCCTGGTTTTGTTGTTATAATTTGCATTTTATTCTGTTGAATACTTTATGACAAAAATACACTGCCTGGCCCTGAGTTGTACTGAATTCCCAGGAGGTTATTTGAATGAATAAGGTTGCCTCACATTTAATGGTCCTAGATGCCCACTACATATTTTTTTTTAAAGACACAACCTAGACTTGAATTAAAATACAAACACGCCACCCGACTGAGGAAACTGCAGAGTCAATATGCCTGGGGAGGCTGGGACCCACACTCTGTCAGAGAGCACTGGGCAGCAGCTCTCTTCTTGTCCTCCCCAAGGCCCTAGACAAGCACTAAACAAGGCTCTGCTTCGCCCAGTACTAGGCAGCCTTCTGCAAGCCACTAGAAATCTGCTTTCTATCTCCTATAGGACAGAGCTACCTGCAAAATCAAAGCCTTGGATTTAATTCAATACACATATCTGATGCCACTTACAGGGGGAATACAGGATGCTCTCAGATGAGAAGCAGCTTTCTCCAAAGCAGGAGCTGAACTTTACAGTACAAAATGCTCCTCCTGGTCACAAACCAGCAAAGGGCCCACGTTTATCACTGGGATTTAGATGGCCCCATTTGACAAGCCTATGCTAAGCGACTCCGCAAATCACATTATGTTTATCTGCCTTTGTTTTCCTCCAGCCAAGGCAAGTCACTTTGTAAAAACAACAGCTGTTAGTCACAACCTTCCAGTCCCAGGGAGTCAGCATAACTTATGAAATAAGACTGCCGGGTGTGATTTACCAAAGAGGGAAAACCATTTAAATTTACTTGACATAACCAACAATAATCATTCCCTCCGTCTGAATTTTATTAATATCTGTGCATTGCTGGTGATGATGTATGAAGGAGATAGAAGATGATGCTTCGAAGCTGGGAAATGAGGCTGGCCCTGCGGGGCTGAGTAAATATCTGTGTCAGAGCAACACACACGTACAACAGAAGGTGTCATTTTTATGGCACCATGAAGCCTCTGTGACAGAAAGCAGAATTATTGTGGCAGTAATCTTTCTGAAGACAACTCTCAGGTGGGGAGGAGAAGGGAGAGGTCTTCCGATTAGATGAAGTTGTTCAGCATCTGAACCTGGGAGTATTTCACAGTGAAAATTCATTTGGTAGGTACCGCCTGCACATCCTGTAAATTCATTTTCCTCAAGGTCAGCTATAGGAACCCAAACATGTTTTCACAGCGAGAGGCAGCATTGCTCAAGGCATATGGAGACAACACAGGGACCAGGCAAACACCCTTACCCTGGAGCAGCTCTGGACCATCTGCTGCTGAGGAAAGTAATTTGGTCCCTTAGCCTCAGTTTCCCTTCATTTTAAAGGGGACAAACGTTCAGATTTACGTTATTTAAACTTTTTCAGTGTTTTAAAGCACTTAATACAAGTGTTTCTGGCTAGCAGAAATTGAAACTCAAGACTAAGCTGAGCATGACACAAGGCTACAACCCTGGAGATACAAAAGTCCGCAGCAAAGGCAAAGCCTGGTCTCGGGTAACGCATCTGCTGTCCCTTCACTGTGGCAGAGCTCCCACAACTGCCAGAGGGAGCCAAGCGTGAACAAGACTGGGAACGGGAGGTGGGAATCAGCAGTGGGTCACACCAGCCAAGCCAAAACTCTCCTGACCTTGGTGGGACCGAGCCAGAGTAGTCCCGTGTAGCTCTGTCCCATTTGCAGGGGTGACCCTGCACGGCCAGGCACAGGCTGTGTTCAGAGGGCGGTGGGTAGGCACAGACAGGGACAGACATTCAGCATTTTACACTCTCCCTTGTTACCTCCACCGTTCAGATGCACGGCTTCGGCTGCTCCGTTTTCAACTCGAGAGCACGGCAGCTCACACCAGGCAAAGCGGCAGTCTCTTAGACGATATGTTCTGCCCAACTAATTATAAGGCTTTTGCATCCGTGGCTGGCTGAGCAATACATAGACACTCTTTGGTATAAAGTAGGAGACCAAACTGAAGCAGGGTCAGAGTTGACAGACCCGTATCCCTGCCTGCCCTCCATGATACCTCTTTTCTTCTGAGAAGGTCAGTCCTATGATTAAGGCTTCACAGAGAGGTACAGATTCTTCCTGAAGCCACAGGAAAGTGACTTCCACTAACATCCGACGACTTGTTAAAGACCTTTAAAATCTGCAGAGGAGGAAAACATGATCAAAACCCCTTTCTACTTCTCTGTGCTTTGTTTTATTATTAGAAGCAGCAGGGGAGCTGCCTGCCTCCCCCCTCAAGCTTTCCCCACTTCTGCAACAACCTCTCTGGGAAAAGCTTTCCTCCCATGCGCACCCCTAACCATCCACCAGCATCCTTTCCAAGGAGGTGGCTCCCGGGTACAGCAGTCACACTAGGCTAGAACAACACGAGCTGGAGCTGCCCAAGGACTTTACAAGTGCATTCACTGCCGGAAATATCAGAGATCCCAAAAGGCTAAACAAAAATAATAATAAAAAAAATAACAGAGCAATAAAACCAGAATCAACCCTAAAGCATTTCACCTGCATTCATCTCTCCAGAAACTTACTCTGTCATTCTAGCCACTTACTACACATTGCAGAGTTCCAAAGCCTTCAGTTTCACAAAACCCAGAACTTTCCCAAACAGCTTTTGTTTTATTCAAAGTTTTGGTTTGAGGCAGGTATTTTTCATTCACAAAGACTTTAAATGCAAGCCAAACCAGATTAAAGAAGGCACTTAGTGAGGAAGCTTCACCAAGGAGAATTATACCTTTAGACAAACTGCAGCTTTACTTCTATTACCTAATGCACCACAAGTGATTTAAGACAGACAGTGTGGAACTTCCAGAACAGAAATTAATTTACTTTATGATAGCAGATTGCTCTACGATTCTTTTCAGAAAGCACTTGCACAATAATTAAGCTAATACCTACATGATCAACAACACACCATCTATTTCTTCCATAAATTTGTTTCTCCTTTAACTGCCAATATTTGCCATCTTCACTTTGCAATTATTTATAACAGAAAATGAAACAAATCCCAGTATAGTATTTGTGTATATACATATAAACAGAAGTTGTGGCAACAAACTGTAGAACAAAGCTTTCAGCAGCAGATTTACCTCGGGGTCTAAGTATTTGACTTTTCATTTTCTGTATGATTACTAAATGCAACAGAATCTTTCTCCAAAAGCAGCCCTCCCTCTACACATACAGAGTTCTGCTGCTATGTTTTCCCAAGCTTTCTGCTGTTAGGAGCAAGGAAAGAGGGAACCCCACTATGCTGCTACATGTTCACGTTCAGGCTTCCCTTTGATAGCCTGAGCAGTAAAGACAACAGCAAACTTTGGTATTTATCGTACATGATGACAAAAATCATTGCCTAGTTAAATAAATAATAGTATACACCCACAAAAGTCATATGGAAGACTGATGGAAGACTCCGCAGATTTACCAAAACACCACAAGGCAGTTTTGTAGTTGTAACAATCCTCAAGTTGGAAAAAAAAGATTTCTCATTTTTTTTAACTAAATATGGAAGTGATGGGTGATTTAGGACTCTAATTTCTGCCTGCAAGAGTGATTGAAACCACATTCTAATAATACTTTATATACAACAATAAGGACAGAGCAAGATTCCCAAATAATTCTTGAGAAAATTATGGAATTTAGAAATATGACTTAAAGGCTTTTTTTTTTTTGGAACATGGGCCCCAGGATCACTTTAGATTATTACCTTATCTTACATGATGCATGATTTTCTCCCTGAACTAACAGATCTTGTTTTATGTGCAGTGCAGATGCACTTAGCATATGCCACCCTTTGAGCTCAGTCACATTAGGCATGCACGTAGCAGGGCCCTAGAAGAGGCAGACTGGTTTTATTTACACTGCTGCAAGCTTTCTGAACGCAGCCGAGATGTGGAGTTACGACCCTGTGGGAAAGTAATTACAGGCAGTGTCCAGGGCAGAGAGACACAGAAGAGACCGACAGAGCGACAACCGCAGTTGAACAGAGCCCGGTGAGAGCAGAGGGAAGGAGCCAGACAAATCTATCAGTGCCCAGGCCCAGCCTCTGTGTTCCATTATCTGCAGGCACTGGCTGAGTTATCCTGCCTACAGCGAGGCCCTTTCATACACCCCAAGAGGTGCTGCAGACAAGATCAAGCCGAAAGCTGAGTATGGGGACAGAAAGGCATAATGAGCTTCAAAAAGTAACCAAATGTCACAAGAACTGTCACCGAGGCTGGAAGTCAAAGGCAGGTTTCATGGGGATGCGTCAGAGAGGCTGCAGACAGCACTGGCCCTGCTGGGACTTCTACCCAAATGGCATTCAGGATCTCAATTTTTTGGCCAACAAAAAAAGCCAAATCCCAGAAGTTTTTAAGGGAAGAAAGAGAATAAAAATCTAAAAGTATTCAGAGCAGAGTCAGGAAGAAGAAGAAAAAGAAAAGATACCTTAGCAGCTGGGGCACAGATGAGACGATGGACATGCACGAAGTCAAGAACAGGAGATGCAGCTGAGGAGTATCAGAAGCTGCAATCAAACTTCAGAAGACTAATCACAATTCAGTCTTTCTGAAAAGGTCATGGTATTTCTTTTTCTCCCTAACCCCCAAGTTCTAATTAGCCTCTTTTTCGTATCTTCCCTTATCTTTCTCTGTAACACAGCAACTCATTTGCTTTTTCCAAAGTTTGTTACGTATGGACCATGAAGGCTGGAATGCTGCTAGAGGTTCAGTATCAAAAGAAAGCAAAGTACCCACCCAGATACTTGGATTATTTGTAGGAAAATCATTGCACACATTTCAGGACACAGTCACATATGCTCTTAAAATAAATAAATAAATAAATCCATCCGTTAGACCAAATGGATGTTTAAGAAGGAGTAAGTGGCTGTGAACCTGCAGGGGAGTCACGGGTCATCAGCAACACGGTTAAAGCTTCAGCTGTAATGACAGAGCGAAGTCCTCTGCTTTCGATCACTTTTGCTCTTCTACCAAGTAGAAAACTGGTAGAAGCTCATGCTTTTTTCTAGCCTAAAGATGACACGTCCTTGATAACACAAGGATTTGTTTTTACCATTACTTCAGTTTTTAAGTTGTATTTCAATCTGCTAAAAATTTAGCAGAAGAGCCAACTGTTTCCACCTTACTCCTGGAGCTCACCAGCGTCCAGATATAATTGGTATCTGCGTTACTTCTGTGGAGCCTGAGGACAGCTTCTTCTCCTCAAGGATCACAAGAGAGCTCCCTACGCCCAAACCTTCAGAGGCAGCAGAACTACCCCAGATCAACCCAAGAAACGCATAAGAAAAGCCAATACAAGACACTCCAATAAGATGGCACATTGCAGCTTGACGACTGTGCAATCCATTAAGAGCTTGCTAAATTGTGGGAAGTGCATAAGCATAAAGGGAACCCTGAGGTGTACAATCAGAGGCAGACTCCTTGATGAATTAAGAGAAAACAAGATCTACATTTCAGCTGTCATCCTGACACAGTGGTTTGGAGAGCCAGGGACTCCCAGGGACTTCGCCACATCAGGATCCTCCAACTAGCAATTGGGCCTCTTGCAAGCTTGGGGAGCCATTTCAGTCTGCTGGGGCTTTTCAGTGCTGCCTCTGAGCACTCCTGAGAGGGCAAAGGATGGATTTGCGTTGAGGCATGTATTTATATGTATGTATTTAGGCTATTTATAGGAGAAACAGAGAGGATAACTATACACACTAAGAAGAAAACTGTAGCAGAACTAGAAGTGAATCCACTCCAAGGCTGTTCCCCACCCACTGGCACGCAAGACCACCTTACCCTTGGTAGAATCCAAGACAGAAATCTGGACTCTGGCAGTGTTTAGCTAAACCAAGCAGTGATTAAAAAAAATAATAAATTGACGTTCACAGACACACATTAACTTTGCAAGAGGCTGAACTGGTTACTCAGATAGATTACCCTTCTTAAGATTCTTCAGTGGGCGTGCTTGGATCTGGAGAGGATTTCCAGAATCATAATTGGGAATTTAATGCCTTTTCTGGCTTAAACCAACCCCCTTTGTCCTTCACAGGTCCCAGCCTCACCAGCTACTCATTTAAATGAGCCACTTGACCTGTCTTTACTTCGTAATCAAGAGCAACGCACAGGAATCACAATGAACCAAGGCTGCTCACTCACCTCCCATAATTTTGTTTAGCTCAGTAGTGTGAGAAAAGGAAATCCGTGGAATCAGCATTAGCAAGGCTAAGTCTGAGGCTGTAGCTTGTTGTTCTGTTTTCTTAACTTCAGCCTCAGAAGAATGGTTTCCAGATAGGAAAATTAAAGCACTCAACATCATCACAATGGGATTATTTCCCCAAGAGCTGAAGGAAGGATAAAAGGAAAAAAAATAATAAGAGAATCATTAATATTTGGGTGTAAGCACAATGGAAGCATCTGCTGATAAATGATGAGGGAGAGAAGTGTGGATCTGGCAATTTTGGGGCTGTAAATACTGCATGGCTGTGCTCACCCAAGTGGCCAAAGACAAGCTCTGGATGGACTTCACAGTTCCTTTATTGCCCTGATATGAAAGGATCAACTTATTCGCCTTAACTACAACTCTGATTGATGCTGAAGGGGAAAAAGATAGATTTTATTGTACTTGCAAAGCAAAAGTAATTCTCTTCCACTGCTCACAAACTTTATGAGCTTTTACCTTAAGGAAAGCCTGCATGTATGGACCATAATGCAAGAATGGAAAGGAATAACAAGGTGTTAGGGGGTTTGCTGACGAAAAGAAAAGGCATCTGTGTTAGAACTTTTTATTGCTTACTCTGCAAGATGGCAGCTGAAAGGATCAGTTACTCCTGGAGCATTCCCCAGGAAAGCATTTGGTATGAAAGTTGGTACCACATCTCCTAGATTGCTCACAGCTATGGATCAAAGAGGAGAACTGACGCTCTGCTGCTGAGCAGGGTGTGCATCCTTCACATTCCGATCTCTATTGTCATGGAAAAAAACCCACCTGCTGCTATAGTCATGCCCCAGCCACCGCTTCAGGATCCACTCCACTGCATGTTTAAAACATGGCAGTAGGAGATTTTGTATGGAAATCTATGCACAATACCAAACCCTCATTTCCCAAGCACTATATAAGTTTTTCCTTTAACTGCTTCCCTTCAGTCCTGCCCTAGCAGGATGGTACAGAGCTGCCTTTGTCACTTTGTCAGGAGTGCTCACAGTGCAGCAAGGCACAACACAGCCATGTGCTATTTATTCCGATTCTTGAGGGGGGAGATCAGGTGTATGAAGGGAAGGAGATAGCCTGCAGCCTCCTCTTCTGCTATAGTTAAAGTTACCTTGGGTCATGCTCACAGGTGGAAGCACAACCAGAGCAGGGCACTCCTGGGAAGGGACTTGAACAGCTTGGGAGAAAAGAGGAAGGTTGGAGGTGGCATATCCTCAGCATGAACTTACTTTGCTATAGCTTTATCTATGGATAGAAATATGACTGAAGAGATCCAATTTACAATGAGGTATCATGCAGAATAGCCTACACCACAACATAAGTGAGGAGAAGCAGCATAGTAACCCTGGGGCAAGAGGACCCACATGGCCACTGGTAACTCACCAAGGACCTCGCATGCTGTTGAATCCCAGCCCTATTTCTCTCCTTGTTTATGACTCACGTTCTCCGTCAGGTATGGACACACAGAGAGGCCACAGCCTGAGAACTGTTGCTCGCAAAATTATTTGCACTCTGCAGAGATCATTGGCAACTAACAAGCTTTTCTGATGTTCTTTACATCAAAGAGTGATACAGAAAGCAGAGATAACAGTTTTACAGGTTTCTCCCTCCCTGACCTCTCCCTAAAAGTAATTTTTCTACTGACAAGACACACTGTGAAGTTGGTATTGTTTCCATTCCAGCTCCACCCTAGGTATGAGACATCTCTGTCATAATTACACTTTTCATCTTCATTTTTGAATTGTTATTCATTCAGAAAAACACTCAATTTCTGCCCCCACAAGTTCAATTATTCCAGGATGTCCCGAAGCTAGTATGTCTGTTATATTCAAGATGGAGCTATAAAGACTGATGTCACTGTATCTGTATTTCAGACAGAGGAACGGCACTGCAGTGGAACTGTGCTACCCGAGGGCAGATCCCTCTCCCCAGGAGCTACACAGCAATGCTAGAATTGTGCAACAAAACCCAGAGTCTCTCAACAGAGCTTACAAGTCACTTACCAAGATAAGTGTTTTCAGCAGTGACTTCTTGTTTGTAAGAAAAATAAAAAACAACACACCAAAGTATTTTCCTCAGTCACAGATCCCTTTTAGACATCAGGGTGTAGCTGCTTACAGAACCTTAGGCTATATTGATTATACAGAACCCTGTCAGCTCTAGATCTGCATGTGCATAAACTATTACCCAATAGATTACAACCGAGCAGATAGGACTCCAAAACATCTCGCATGCCATACTTTGAGTGCCATCTTCTGGCAAATAGCACAGCATGCCTGCATTTGTATAGAGTGCAGTCTTACAATGCTGATGACATCTTGACATCGGTTAAGTGGCTGATCACCCCTTGCAATCTTGGCCAAGATTTCTGCTTAGGTGCACACTCGGTAGTTTCCCTTTATTCTATCAGGTTAGCACTTACGTTCCTGAGAAATGCCTTCTTGGCTATTTAGAAATACACCGGCTCCTGGTCTTCCCCACCATCAGCCTGGTTTTAATTAACCTTGAAATCTTAGAGCTATCTTCTTATAATAGATGCATTAGAATTTTTCTTCATAAACATCATAATGACGAAATCTCTGGATGGAAGCCCAGGACAGGCAGTGCCTAGTCCTAAGGGGCACTGAACAATGCCAAATGAGTCCAGCTCTTTCAGCCTGAAGATCTTCTGCCAGGTAATTGCTAATATTTCTGCTAGATGGAGAGCTTAAAGAGATGAGCTCAAGGATCAAGATTTTCTGGAGCTGAATCTTCCTGTCTCAGAACTGGGTACCTGGTGTGATTTTAACTGTTTTCTACTAGATCACATCCTTGAATCCAGGAACAACAAGTTCCCATTTAAACGAAAGCATTTAGGCACCTATTAGTAAAAGACTTCACATCTAAATCACCCCCCTCTTCTGTAGCATTCAGCAGTGTTGCTAATTCAAATTTCATTTAATAGCCCAAGGCTGAAGAGAGGCATTTCCTACAGCTTCACATTAAGGAGGGATCTGCAAAAGCCTTCAAATTGCATTTTTAACCATTGTGTCACCAATATCTGAGGGAGATTCAGGATTTTCTAATTCTTGCAGATTAGCAATGCTGTATGGAACTGAACTAATTAAACTTGTCTAATTAAGCCACTGGGCTCTAATGGGAAATTGCTAGCAAGCATATTTACATATTTTAGAACCAAAATAGTACCAAGCCTTGTTCAACCACCCACTTCTGTTTAAACACACAAACGCAGCTGTTTATGTGCCACCTCCATGTGACTGCTTTTCCCCAGGGTGATTCCTGAATTACCTGTAAGCGAATTCCCACTTTCCAGTAAGGTTCTGTTTTAAATTTCATTATTACTTTGGTTATCTTGTTTTGATCTTCCTACTAAGGGGCCACAGATTTATTTCCAAATCTAGTGATCACTTCTCCACTTAGTGCAAGGAAATTCTCTAGTCCACACAGACACAAAGTGGACAAATTTGCAGACAGAATTTTAAGTGAATTTATTCAGAAGAGCAAGACGACTTTTCTAATAACTCCAAAACACAAGTTACGACATTACCTGCATTAGTTTCCTAATTTAAGACAGGAAGCAACTGTTGTTAGAAAGGTGCTTGATGAGAGAAGAGACAAATGGGCTAATTAAGTGAATACTTTTTCTTAAAATGACTTCTCAGCATATGGAGATTTTTATGTCCATTACCTCAGCTAGAAGGCTGACATCAAGCTTCCTGGCTGGCCTCTCCCTCTCTGCCCTCATGCTGCTATCAGAGTATTTCTGAAAGAACATATGCTTACTGCTAACTGAGCAGGTTTTGTGAAGTAAAAAGGTCATTTATTACTGCCTTCACTGTGCCATGGATGGATCAGGCTGGCAATGCAGGATACTGCTTTGCACAGCGTGTGAGCCGGCACAGGCAGGACACAGGAACCACCACAAAACCACAGATGAAATGCACTGAGTAAATTTATTTTCATTACCTCATGAACCAGGGGATGTCCAAAGCAGCACCTGGGCAGAGGCACAAAAGAGGGCACCGAGCTCAGTCCTTGCCAGGGAGTGTTACCCAACCTGCTGTTCTCACCTGTGTATCAGGGGTTCACACAAGTGGAGTTCACCACTGGGCTTTGATCCTCCCCACAGCAGGGCAGGAATCTCAACCACGTTCAATAGAGTGCCTCCGAGTCCATCACAGGTCTATGCTCTCCAGGCACAAATGTTCTACTTGCCAAACACACACGACTAAACAACAACTAGTATGCTATGGGTCTTTCTACAGCCCAGCTGCAAGTCACTTGAGCACGTTTATAATCCTCTTTGCCAATCTTCCATTATTTTCCACACACAGACACCTGTCTAGAAGCAGGGGAGGTAAGAAATAGTAACCTCATCTTTCCCCAAACTTCTCCAAGCGTTATGATGATATCTCAAGACGTCACAGAGCATGACGATCTCTGGCCCTCCTCTGTACATATCCCCTTCTGCTATGAAAGGGTCTGTAGTAGAGACTGGCATCCACGTGGTTAGTAGCAGTACCCTTTCTCAACCACAGAGGGTCTAAAGAGAAATAGATTGCCTGCAACTCAATCACTGTCTCCAGAGCAAGACTGCTAGAAGATTCAGTAGCACTGAAGGTTCAAGAGCAGGACTGAGAGAAGAGAACACGACCCAGGGAGGCCATGCCACAGACATTGATAATTTCACGCAAGATATACGTGCAAATCAATTTTCTGCATTTGTCTGCACTGAGGTGGGATCCTCCCTGGGAAGGATTTAATTTAATGTCCCATCTGCACCTAGTTCCTACATGCTTATGCCCTCACCAGCTGAAGGACTGTACTGGCCAAAGCACTGGTTTATATCATCAATTGAAAGGACTTGGCTTCTCCATATGTTTTTCCAATGAGACCCACACAGAGCAATTCCTCTTAGCATCAACCCTATCATTGAATTTGATTACCTGCTGGTTTAATTTGGTGAATTGTTAATTTGAATTCTCTGATTTATGGATTCAGTTTTAATAGCAGCCTTTGATTGCTGCACAGCGTGTGAGCCGGCACAGGCAGGACACAGGAACCACCACAAAACCACAGATGAAATGCACTGAGTAAATTTATTTTCATTACCTCATGAACCAGGGGATGTCCAAAGCAGCACCTGGGCAGAGGCACAAAAGAGGGCACCGAGCTCAGTCCTTGCCAGGGAGTGTTACCCAACCTGCTGTTCTCACCTGTGTATCAGGGGTTCACACAAGTGGAGTTCACCACTGGGCTTTGATCCTCCCCACAGCAGGGCAGGAATCTCAACCACGTTCAATAGAGTGCCTCCGAGTCCATCACAGGTCTATGCTCTCCAGGCACAAATGTTCTACTTGCCAAACACACACGACTAAACAACAACTAGTATGCTATGGGTCTTTCTACAGCCCAGCTGCAAGTCACTTGAGCACGTTTATAATCCTCTTTGCCAATCTTCCATTATTTTCCACACACAGACACCTGTCTAGAAGCAGGGGAGGTAAGAAATAGTAACCTCATCTTTCCCCAAACTTCTCCAAGCGTTATGATGATATCTCAAGACGTCACAGAGCATGACGATCTCTGGCCCTCCTCTGTACATATCCCCTTCTGCTATGAAAGGGTCTGTAGTAGAGACTGGCATCCACGTGGTTAGTAGCAGTACCCTTTCTCAACCACAGAGGGTCTAAAGAGAAATAGATTGCCTGCAACTCAATCACTGTCTCCAGAGCAAGACTGCTAGAAGATTCAGTAGCACTGAAGGTTCAAGAGCAGGACTGAGAGAAGAGAACACGACCCAGGGAGGCCATGCCACAGACATTGATAATTTCACGCAAGATATACGTGCAAATCAATTTTCTGCATTTGTCTGCACTGAGGTGGGATCCTCCCTGGGAAGGATTTAATTTAATGTCCCATCTGCACCTAGTTCCTACATGCTTATGCCCTCACCAGCTGAAGGACTGTACTGGCCAAAGCACTGGTTTATATCATCAATTGAAAGGACTTGGCTTCTCCATATGTTTTTCCAATGAGACCCACACAGAGCAATTCCTCTTAGCATCAACCCTATCATTGAATTTGATTACCTGCTGGTTTAATTTGGTGAATTGTTAATTTGAATTCTCTGATTTATGGATTCAGTTTTAATAGCAGCCTTTGATTGCTGCATTATTCCATTCTGGTAGTTTAGTGAAATTGTACTGGATTAGTTTAGCAATATGCCTATTTCATTTTATATTTATTTGCTCATCTTTTTAATAAAACCTGTAAGTACATAGGACTGGTTATTTTATCAAAGCATAGCCTGCTTCATAAATCCAAAGCTATGCACAATTTAAACTGGGTTATTAAAAATACTGAACTAAAATTAGACATGACAAAAGCTTGGAAGAAATACTGGCCTCCTCTCCTCCTTCTGCCCTTTCCACATACGCTTTCACTGTCTCCTCCCCATCACTCCCCAGTAGCTTGTGCAGCTGGGAATATAACCTGCCACAGGTCCACACAATATATGTCAACATACATACACACTATTTAAACACTGTGTAGCTGACCATACCCTATCATTGCCATGGCCCCACAGGTCCCCCATCCCTGAAGCTGCAGTAGCAGCTCACCACTCCCCATGGCAATCCTGGGGTCACTGAAAAACTCCAGGACACCCCTACACCTGCTATGGTGAACAGAATGGCACTGAGAAGAGGCACTGAGCATCTGCATTTCCAGCTACCTCAGTTTAAATAGATTTTTTTAGCCCAGCTTGTTCCTATTTGAGATAGAGGGGAAAAGACTTGAAGGAAAAAAACATAGTAAGCATGCCTCTGTCTTTAGCTTTCTCTAAACAGAAAAATTGTGTTTTGATCTGCTCGTTTTACAGGTAGCAGCTGAAGAAATATGAGCTCTACTACAGCAATTACTTCATGGACAGATGATGCTACTGGAAGGACTGCCAGGAAGGCACCTGAAACATGAAGCATTCTCTAAAAGTCTGACTTAGAACAGGTCTGTACTCAGAGACCTGTGCAAACATGAAACTCTGTGAAACTTAATGGGAAACGCTACACTTCGTAACCATTCATTGCTATGACAAACCACAGCGGTCGCTCACAACTGCACATTATCACAGGTGATAATTCACTCCAGCCACTTCTACAGTGACACACTTGTAATTCTTATCTAAATGTTTAATTCCTTCCTACTTGAGATGAGCCGCGTATCTCATTAGCACATCTAGGAATCTTCCCTTCAGCCACAAGTGTCAAGCCAATGCCAGCTTGTACCATCAGAGTCCACAGGTTTTATTCAGAGAGCAGGAACCAGGAGTGTCTCGCAGGGAGCTGAAGTTAGAGCCAGGACTCCCAGGCTCCCTTATTTCCTCAGAGCCACTCGCAACTCACGCAGCAGTGAAACTCTCACTCACACCTACTCGACTGTAGCTACCTGGGTCCCATTGGCACTACCCGAGGGAAAGCACAGGTCTACAAATAACACCACCTGTGATCATCAGAACTCTGCAGAAGCATAGAGAACAGCACTCCTTGTACGGGGGAAAACATCTGGATTTATATCAGTTGTTTCTTCCCAGTTAGGGACAAATCCCTTTTGCTCTGCATTTGGGAGAAACTTCCATTCTATTCTGCTTGGTGGGTTTCCAAAAAGCCCTGAAGTTGTCAGTTATCTGACTTGCTCGTTTCCCTGTTCCCCCCAACATGATCTTGCATTTTATTTTTGTAATTATAGGCTTTAAAATAGTAAGACACAATGCTCTACAAAGCAGGGAAGATATTCTTGGAGCACTTTAAAAAAAAGTGTGTAAAACTCATGCCATGCTGATGGATGTGGTTTGACTAACCTAGAGGCATGATGGAAAAAGTAAATGCAGATCCCAAAATGCAGGGGTGGAGTGGAAGAATGGGAAATGGTGACTTGATTTGCCAAAGTGTTTCTGTTAAAGAATATTAATCTTTCAGACAATCCATGAAAAGGCCCTGTAGCAATATCATATTAAATTAATAGAGTCTCATCATTATGGTAACCTCAGCTCAGTTTTATAAGACGTATAGTGTCATCATAACCAAAGAAGAGTCCCCAGATAATTCTGCTCCTATAGCAATCACTACTAAATGACACTGAAGTGACAATCGTTAGCTATGCAGCATTTTGGGTCCTGTCTGTCTCAAGTGGGGCTTTCTGCCTGCAGTGCAGCTGTCCAGCTGGAGCCTTATAAGATGTATAATGCTCATTGGGAACCAAAATCTTCCCCGTCACCAGAAAACATATAATTCTGAGCTGGCTATCACATACAGCCAGACTATCAATTATACAGACAGTGTTTACCAACAGTTCTGTTCATCATACAGTTCCTCAGGTGTTAGCATGGATTGTCAGAGTGGACGCTCTGGTACCTGCTGTGGTGCTACCACTCCATGTAGCCAGGTAACGTAGCCATCCTAATCCTCAGGGGGATCATGTAGATCTTACCCCTAAACCAGGAAAATTATTACTCCAAAAAGGAAAGACCACAACAGTCAGGGAAATTATATATATGTTACAGAAAGCAAAATAAGAAAGCAATCCTAGCCTTTATACAACGTAAGTCTTTATCTTTCTTCTCATGGGACTTTGCTCTCATTCTTTAGTTCTGCAACACAAACAGTCCACATTTCTTTTCACCTTCCCTCTCTCCAAAATCCACAGGACATCTGAATAATATGAATTTGTGCCAGTGGCTTTTCATTTAGTATTGCTACAAGTTACATCAGCAATCTCAGGAAGCTAGATGGCAGCTTAAAATATCCAACAGTGAAATAAATAAGCAGGGAATGAGCAGAGTTTGATAATGGCCGACGGCAGAACAGACGTTTCTCAGCCAGATGACCCTCTTCCACTAGGCCATGTGCAAGACGGTGGCAAAACTACCAAAAGCCTTCTGTAAGATTTCCCTCCTATCCTGTATTTTTAGCCAGACAGAAGCATCGAGATAATTATGGTGCTGCAATCTGTTCGTGAAGGATTCCAACCTAAATTGTAGCTTCCAGGAATTCAGTTTCTACTCATGTTATTTGAATTCAGGGGATCAAATGTGACCCTTGCAGTGTGAAGCTCAGAAGGGCTGAGAAGCGACTCCAGCATCCAGAGCACAGAGGTACTTCAGCGTCCCCAGCACTCACCGTAGCCCTGCCAGATAGCCATACAGCATGCTGGAAACTACCTGAAAAACCTTCAGATACAGGCTCGAGGTGGGGGTGGGTGGGTGTATAGAGTTACCAACCATCTCTAAACATGCTACTGCACCTCCTGAAAGATGCAAGATCAGCTGCAACATGCCTGAGAGGGCACAAAGCAACCCCTGCCGCAGCCAAGGGGACGGTTAGTACAGGGCACCTTTGCAACTGGATATAGCTCAGCTGAACACCAGACACATTGTCTCCAGGAGGCTTGTGGCTGGTTTTCACGTCCTCACTCCACACAAAGAGCTTTAATCCCTCCCTAGCATAGGCATAAAAAGAATGAGTTTGTCCAAAATAAGTAATCAAGAGGGAGAGTTATTTGGTAATTTGCATCATTATCTCTGCCCGCTGCTGCATCTTTGCTGACAGCTTATTTTTAAGCACTGAAATCCAGCTTAGGAATCTTTCAAAACAGAGCAGCACTCTTGTTGCTACTTGGTCTTCAGGCTACGCACAAAGGAAAAAAGAAATGTACGTGCAAGCACTGGGGGTCACCGTCCTATTTCCAACCCAGCAAGCTTGGAGCAGCACCATGAACACACTGCATCTCTGCTTCCCGAAAGCGAGAGCCTTTTCCAGGTCATGTCTCAAATTTAATCAACATCAAAGTATTTCTAGAAGCTGAGGGCAAGCCAGCATGCTCACTAGTTGAGGGAATATAGACTTCCTAGCAGTTAAGCTACATCAGAAGGATTCAGGATCCAGCATCCGATCCAGGATATACCACACTGGCTTTGCACTATGAGGTGTTCCCATACACACATACTGGAATATTGCATTTTATTCCATTACCAGTGGCCTTCCCCTTGCCAAAGGTAAGGCATGAGCAACACACAGCTGCGCTTACTGACTCCCAAGGTTGGGACACCTAAGCAAGCAAGAAGGTTTCTCCTTCCCTCCAAACACAACCCAGGAATAAATAAACACCAAACAAAGCAGGACTCACTTTTTCATGGAGGTCTGTTCTGTGCCAGCAGCCTCAAAGCAACAGGAAAGCTTCGCTTCTTTTCTCCCCTTCACGCACTCCTTCCTCCTGCAACCAGCATTCCCATCCCATGGCTGCACAACTCCACCAGCAGCACAGCTTTCACACAGTGCTCAACCTTCATCAGCCACAACCCAAATGCTCCTCTCTCCCCTGGCAGACTGGGTTCCTCGTTACTGCCAGCACCAGGTGATTTCACTAATTGCCTCCCCCCAGCAGACAGGCCCAGCCCCCACACAGGTACAGCTGGGTGCCCGGGCCTTGACAAGGGGGAAGGTGTTCACCTGGCACTGTCTCATCTGAGAAAACAGGGCCCCTTGAGCCTGCTCACATTTTTATCCTTTAACAACAATTGGAAGCCACCGAGCTTCTCAGATGAAAGGCTCTCCTCTAAGTGCAAATTATTATTAATGAATTTCCATCCTGGCTCCTTGACAGAAAAATGTACCTTGCAGCGTGTTATCTTTGCAACCATGCACCCCTGGCACCCAGAGATTCCCTCATCTGGCAAGTACGGCACATTGCCAAGAGAGATGTTCAGAGCAGCTCTCTGTGCCCGATCCCAGTGCCTTTGTAACTGCAGCACAGCAAAGCTTAAGAAATGTAAATCCTGGCATTTGACCCAATGTGAATTTCTCAAATAAATGATATTTCACAGCCCGGTGGTTTCCTCCCTGCTGAGATGATCATTTACGGTGGCTCACTCAGAATTGGGCTTTGACAGAATTTTTGGTCAGTGGAAGATAAATTGAAAAATTTCAGTATCTGCCTGTCTCTGAAGCACTATGTTCTGTAGCTTCAGAAAAATTAAATGCGAAGGCAGGGCTGAGTTTTTCCTTGTTTTTAATTCCCTCTGTTGTCTCTTCAAACAGGGCCTGTCTTCCTTAGCAAAGACCATGCAATTTTGAAGACACGCTCCTGTTCATCCATGAGTTACAGGAGTCAAAATCAATGGTCTCTTCTAAGCTTCCTCTGGGCTTAAGACCTACAAAGAGCACAAAAAAGCACAGTGCCAGGATTTCCAGGAAAGCAATCAAGCACCTCTACAGCTCAGCCAGACCAGACCTAGACAGCAGGTAGGTACAGCAGCAGGAGACACTCTCCCTGCTTTGTTTGAGGGAACATCCTGAAGAGCCAGGCTGGCGGGGCCTAGTAAAGGAAATACCACGACACATGAAACAGTTCCTGCTCCTGAGGAAGACAGCAGGCTGTGCTAGGAGAGGCATTGCCCCCATCCCACCCAAGTCTCCAGAGTACTCCTGGTAGCCTTATCTCTTCCAACTTTCATGGCAGGGGCAATCAAACCCCTCATTTTGGGAAGCACACAAATTCAGTTTATCATGTGGCAAAGCAGCTTTAAAACTCTGCCCAAACAGTCAGGGACTTCTCATATATATTAAATCAAAAGTCCAGGCTCCTGGCTGCTGCCAATTAACATGGCTCTACCAGATGGCTTCAATAGAGACACAAAGATTTACAGCAGGTGTGGATCTAGACAGAAATGCTGTAGCTGTGACTAACAGAATAGTTGGAGCAGGGCCTTGGGAGTGGAGAGTGTTCCCAAGTCCTCCCTCGCAACCACCACAGGCCTTGCATCATGAGCCCCTGTTGTTAAACACGTCATACCCTCTCTGAACACATTTTCCACATTCTGACTACTGTAATATATGGTACGGAACCTGGAGCAGTGGTTCTTCTTCTTCACTATAGTACGATGTCACGTTACGATAGGCAGTACGTCAGGTGGCTTCCTCTTACAGCTTTAAAACCCCACCATGTTGGCAATGTGGAGATTAGCTGAAGTCCATTAGTTGATAACTCAGGAACTAAAAGACATCAATAATAGGCATGTGTTAGTAAAAAAACATCAGAGAAAACCATTTTATGTGCTTCAGGGATGTGATGTTGCCATTTAATTTGCTTTGGAAACATGGCTGCACTGACTGCCCCCGAGTCCTGCTAAAGAACCTGCTGCTTAAGCCTCTCCTTCTGGCCATGTGTGCGCTCAAGTTGGCAGTTGTACGTTATTATCAGCATTTGCAAAGTGATTATTATGGCACAGACAAGATAAAGACTAAGTCAGAACTGTAACAAATGTCCATGGTAATCTGCAGCGTGCGTAAAATGCCGTATGTGTTTGTGAATGGCAAGTGTCCAACCCAGTGCTAGAGGCTGCAGTCAATGGACTCTACGTGTGCAAGCCTCTCAAACCACTCACTTCAGAGGGACTCTGCAGCCATTATTTATTCTAATTTAAATATAATGACAAAATACTGTCACTGAGAAGTGACACATGGCTAATCGTCAATGAAATCTTGCCACAATGATCGCCGCTGTATATTAAAATTAATTTTTCCAAAAGGCAGTCATTTCAAACAAACTGCCTAAGTCTGAATCAACAGACAACATAGAACTATACTTGCAGTCAATAAATAAAAAGCAAAAAATGGTGACTATTTCAATGAATATTGAAACAATGAATAAGCTATAACTTTCCTATTCACAACAGAAGAGTTCTTCTCCTCCTTGGGAATGTTGAATCCAATCTGAGTTGCATTAGTTACATAGCTGTTTTTGAAAAGGAATTGCAAAATAGTTTCTCATGGGAAACTTCGACTTTTCCATCCTTTTAATTTCAATGAAGACACATTTTAATTTCTTGAATAAAGCACTTGAGCTGTTGAAGAGGAGGTGAATTAGGAATGTTTTCATTCACTGTGGAATACTTTCCCTCGACAATGCGGTGAGACAGCAAGACCAAGGAAGACATACACACGTCATTGTGAAAATACAGAGCAAAATGAATTCTGCTCATAAGGTTTTCTCTCAGTAGCCAACTGTTTATGTTAGATACTCTTTCCTCTTCTGATCCTATAAAGCCTCAGCAAAGAGCAAAGTCAGGGTGCATGGACTAGAAACAGTGATTTAGTAATTAGCCCTTTCCCCTCCAGCCAGTGCTGTACCAGTACTCGTGTTCAGGAGCACTGGGTTACTGGAGATGCCATTCTTCATACTTGCTGTAACAGGGGCTAGTCAGCACAGTAACAGCCTTCTTAAAAATGCAATTTGAACAATAATATTCTGTGCTACCATGGTGTATATTTTGCTCCATACTATCTTTCTTGTTCCTCCACTGTTGTGTTTTGCAGTTCTGTGCTGTAAATGCCTTTTTCACCTCAGAGACACCTGTGTTTTCCCAGGAAGATATACTGATCCCTGAGGTGTGGCTGATGCATCACTGTGCTTAGCTTGTAAAGTAGCTTGGGGTCCTTTGGGATACAGGGTGCTTTGTATATGTCAGTTGTGATTCAGTGAAACTTGCTTCCATCTGAACCTACTGTATCAATCAGAGAAGCAACATAATTAATTATGACTGGGCTGCACACATCAGAAGCAAGAGTCCTGGAGTTGTTCATGCTGATGATAGGCATGAAGATGAACAAGATGAATAGTGACATGGCCATGAACTGTGCCTGACTGCTGTCTTCTCCTGCCATCCATCATCATCCCCACATGTTGGGTGGGAAGGGGAAGCAGTTCACAAAAGAAGGGTCAGAGCAGTGAAAAACTTTCATACATCTCTATTCTCCTCTCTTCAGAAAGCAGCTTACATTTTGTTGCAGCTGTTAGGCAGTGGATGCAGTACTTCAACACAGAATCCACAGGAGCCCCCTCCCCATAGAAAAAAAAGAGGTTATTTTGTCAAGCCATGTAAAGCATTTTAATTACAATTTGTATAACATGTATAAATAAATATTACATTCTTTCAGTCTACAATGTATACTAGGCATATCTTGTTAAAACGTCCATCTATGTTACTGGGTGGCAGGATTGATTTTTGTCCAAGCAAAAAAACCAAACTACTGAGTTTAGTAATAAAAAAAAAAAAAGAAATACACAGGTAAAGACAGGACAATGTAAGTGCTTCCAGCTAACAGTCAGGACATAATACTGTTTTCCAAAAGGCTGGATATACCATCTTCCTTGCAGTTACGAAAGGTTTTGGATGACAGTGGTTTGCTCATTGTATAGATTTTGATCTGCATCCTCCATTCATGTAAACTGGCACTGAGTCAACACAGTTCTTCCAGTTTACACAATGAATCCATGACTCTGGTTTGTATTCGCTTCAGATTAATTATTGGTTTTGTATTTTTTATTCAAAACATCAGCTCTACATCTAATCTAAAATTTTCAGTCTTAGCTGGTCCAATGGCAAAAAAAAAAAAAAAAAAAAGTATTTTATTGCAGTGTATTACAGGTCAGAGAACTACTTAACTATGATGCTTTAACTAAAAGAAGTTACAATCTTATTGAAGTCACAGAAAAAAATATATATAGCTAAATTTATCGTTTGTAATAAGCAAACTCCAATGTGATACTAAGTCATTTCTGAAATAAAAATAGTTCCATAGATTAGGTTTTCAACTACTCCAAGTAATTGCCCCAAGAAAATGTCTACTTTTTGCAACGTTTCATTAGTGCAAGGAAATGTAAGTAGAACAACCAAGATCTCTAAGGTTTAACTTCAAAACCGCTACATCAATCATCATGATACTTAAATTTAGACACATACATACCCAGGAACATATGCATTAACTACTTCATACACATTCTAATTGTCTAGGAGACAATTCAATTTACACGTGACCAAGCAGAGAGATTCTTTTGATAGATTTATTTCACAGAAAAATAAAACTATAAAACTATATTAACACAAGCAACTTTTGCAGTCACAAATGAAAAAAAAAAAAAAAAAAAAATCTATAAAATAGCTCCAGATATTTCTTGATCTTGTTTCAACAATATTTCCCTCCCTCCCAACAGTCTGTCCAGAGGCCAGCTCTTCCACTACAAGGAAATAAAAGCGTGGGGACAATCAATGTCTTTCTGTCCATTCTTCTCGTAGCTTTCTGAGCTTGATGAGAGCTGGTGACATTAGAATAAACAGAAAATTATTGAATGAAATTATGAACTAAAAAAACCCCCAAATCCAGGCTCTACACATTTGGCCTGTGATGGTCTCAGTTCCAGGTACAGTGAAAATGCACCAGTGGGGCACCCCCATCGGTTGTTATTTCTAAAAGCTAACATAAAACAGCACCTTCTTCCCTTAGTGAAAGATGGGAACTTTGGTTGTGGAAATGTCAAACAAACAGCTAAATAAACAATCCAAACCTGAAAGTAAAATGAATACTTCTTCCAAACAGAACATATTTCTAGCTAGGGTGAAACAACGGAGGCTTAGGCTTTCAGAAGAGACACCACATGGAAATTATTAGTCAATACTTATCCCCTGAATTCTTTAAATGACAGGAGATTATTTATAGCTAACTTACAAACAAAATGTTCTTGGTCCACTGTGAACTTAGTGAATTGAAAAATTTCCTGGCTTTAAGATATTTAAAAGAAAAATGAAAGGGAAAATTATTCCGTTTCAACTTACAAAGTTGACACAGGACAAACAGAAAAGTAAAAATAAAAATACCAGGTAATTTCCTCCTTCTCCATATGTAATGCCAAAGACACATCTTCATTTCAAATGAAGGGATAAAAAGAAACAGCTTGAGTAACAATCTAAAAAATCACCTTGTGGGTCATATGTCCATAATTGTGATGTTTTATTAGAAACACAGATAAGTTATTGTTTGTCTCCTGCTTATTCTTTTCATGCTCCTATATTCTCTCTTTTCTTTTTACAAATATTTTTGGTACTTTGAAATACTACTATCATTATTATTTGTATGACCCATAAAACAAATTTTCACAACCTCATCTTGCCCAGTTCATCATAATGGTCATACCATTTCCTTGTTCCTTTCTGCTATTTATATTCCACTTTCTAAATCCATGAGTAGCTGAATAACTGCTGGAAAAACAAAACAAAGTGAAAAACAAAAATAAACCATCGACAGTTTGGCAAATTTCTTTCCCTGATTATAAAAACTGCCTCATCATTTCTCCTGGTGGTTCCTTCCCCTCCCCCTCTTCTGTCCCAATATATACTGTAGAACTGAAGGCATCAAGGTGTGGTTAAACCCAAAAAACCAGCAAGGAGCTACACTTTGTCTTTGAACTTTTCCATGTAGTTTCGTATCTCTTTGGAGTCCCCCAGGTCCATATCCTGGCACACCCACTTAATGTCATCGTCATTGCTACTTAGGATTGAGTTGACAGTAGGACAACCATCGTCGGGTGGGATGGTAGTGAATGTCGTGAATTTTACCCGCTTCCGTTTAGATGTCGGTGAATGTAAAGGTTCAGATTTCTGTTCCTTTCCAAGCTTGCCCCCTGAGTCAGCACACCTGTGAACCTGGCTCTGAATATTCTTCTGAGCACTGCCATCGAGAAGCTGGTTGCTCTCCTCACAACCCGACCCTCGGTCAATAATCGTTGTGTGCTCATCCTGCTGAGGTGATCCATCTGCTGTGTTCTCCAGAAGTTCTGCTTCATTTCCCAGCCAGACCCAGTCATGAGAATGGGTCATGGTGGCCTGTCCTTCCACCAGAACCTGTTTGTGACGATACTTCAGTGCAAATGTTGCACAGTTTATAAGGAAGACTAGAATTGCCAGGCAGAAGACCCCTAGCAGAGCGTACATCCCGATCTCCAAATCGCTAAGGCCCCTAGGTGTCTGTACCAGGTCATTTTCCTCCATACCCGCGTTGCCTTTTGGGAGGTCTACTTGAGCAGGGAAGTTGGTGAAGTCTATAGGAATGTTCTGCAGCTGGCTATCGTCTGAGATTTTGCCACCATCCAGCCTATTGTTTTTAATTACTTTATTTTTTATTACGGATTTTGCTGTTGTGCTGACTTTCCTGATGGCGCCTTCCTCTCGCTCTGCTGAAGAGCTACCATAGTATCGTCCATCCTGGCCATACCGTTCCTGATCCGACACTTTGTGCCGCCGGTCACTAGCGTGGTTTTCAATCTCATCAGCATCATAATCTCCACCTGTATCAGAGTCTGCATCGTTCTGGCCAAACTTGACTTTGATGTTGCCATTCCCCACAGCCAGGACACTTTTCCTCTTGGACTTTTGACAGGCTTCAGAAATCATCATGTCCACCTTGATTAAAGTGCCCTGACCTTCACCTTCTGCTGCCACAACTGGCCATTTTAAGGCAGCGTCCTGGTGGATCGAGACAACAGCTTCATCTAATGATACAGCAGAAAGGGAGAAGTCCTTAGAGTCATAAATGTCCAGCGGAGTAACAGAGCTGTCACTGAACTGAATCCAGGTGCTTACTACAGCTTCCTGAAAGGAGAGGGATATGGTTAAAGACAGGGTCTTAAATAAAACAGCTCAACCCATTGCAGCTCATCAATCTCTCAGCTCTGAACAGCTGCTGGAGGAAATGGAAGACAATGGCTCTGTACTGCATTTAAAGCAAACCAAGCTTCAACTGATGGGGCAGAAAATTGGTCACATTTTTCACTGAAGGTTCCACTGTTATCCTTCCTGCAAATGTTTTGCAAAAGAACATATAAAATAATTTATATGGGATGTCTGTAATATCAAAGTACCCATTAACAAGCTACAATTTACATGATTTATAAAGAAAGTCATTCCTGTCATACAAGACCTGAAAGAGACAAACCAGAAAAATTACCAGAGGCACTTGACAGAACACTTATTTTTCTCATGTTCCCCATGCACAGGTGTCACAGGGAGCTGTCAAATTAAACAAGGCATAAATATCTTAGCAGGAATAAAGAGCTACCACAATATCTTGGAAATGGTTGGGAGCAGAAGATTCACCAGAAAGAAAATGACTAACGGAACAATTGCCATTTTGTTGGAGAAAGGTTTGTTTTAAGTAAAACACACTTTATGCTTGAGATAATTAAAAAGTCCATCACATTTCTGTGTCAAGGAGAGGAGGATGGGGATTCTGGTATGTTCTCTACAATAAAAATACAAATGGCCTGGATTTAATTGGACTGTCTTTGTTCTCTGCAGGTAGCACTGTTAGAAGTCATCATTAGAAGCAAACACAAAGCTAGAGGTCAGCTCTCTGCCATTTGAAATCCCATCCAGATGATATAGATATTTACTTCTCCACGTCTCAGTAGCTTTCTTTGCAGGAGATTTCTTTATTTTTTCATTTGCTCTATGTCTTGCCTGTTTAGCCAGCAGACGTGCAGGCAGATTGCCGGAGTGCAACTTCACACAAAACTGAAGTTCTTTTCTTCCCAGACTTAAACCGCAGATGGCCCTAATAACTTTACACTTGGGTACATCAGAACAACTGGGCTGAAAATCACCATCGGGAAAAAACATTGCCACCCTGTTAATGTCCAGTCATAATACAAATTTACAACCTAATATGGTTTTCAATTGGCTACAATTTGTTACGCTATGGTTATAAACAAAGGGAATTGCTACCCTTCTAGTTAAATTTAAAGCTTTTCAATGAAAACAGCAAGGGGCATTTAGCTGTGCAGAAGGTTGGACTATACTGAATATTTGATTTCCAAAGTGCTATCAGCAAGTTCTTGAGGGACTGAAAGAAGAAAAATTAGTTGTGGCACAACAGGAAAGAAGGCAAAGTTCTTGATGGCTCAAACACACTTCAAACAGCTGAAACAGAGCCAGGGTAGCTCAGAAGCTGGGAAGGTTGAACTGTGTAAGAAAATTAAAACAGCTGATCTTTCATTAGAGAAACAACCCTGAAATGGCTGAACAGACAGAAACATAAAGCTGCAGGGCACAGCTTAAATTTATATCATAGAAATCTATAGTAGAGCAAACCCAGGTCTGGGAAAGTAAAGGGTTTGGTTTTTTTAATGGATATGTGTTGAGAGAAAAAGATACATCTCCTCTGGCAATTCAACACCCTGTTGCCTTCCTTATCTCTAAAACAGCAGGACAGCCTCGTGTACCATTGGGGACGTGTGTAAGATACACTTAGTTTTCATCAACCTATGGAATGCAAAAACACCAGCATCATTTCCAGCATATAATACGACAAGCTTGACACCGTCTGCCAGTGGCGCTCTTGTTTGGAGAGCGGAATGAGAAAATAAGTGCAGAATTTTGTACAGTTAAGCTTGGAAATTACAAGGCTTGTGCTTCCTCCCACCTCTGCTGGGGACTTTCATAGTTCCACATCTCTACAAAAGGATTTGCATTACTAAATCCTCTGGCAGTGCTTAATAGCCAAACACAGCACCCCAGGCATTGCAGAGCACCAGGTCTGATTATGGCCCTTACTATGCAAGTAGGTTTTATTCGTGGTAGAACAGCAGCTCTGAGGGATCTGAGGTCTCCATTCCGGCACTGGAAAGGAACACGACGAGCCATATATTCTTCTTTTCTGTCTTCTTCATGCTATCCATATCCTTATTTGATTTTCTTATCCTGACTCCTTTCTGCTTTAACAGCCCACAAGTTGAGGTAGACAACATGGAAGAATTCAGCCCAGATGGCTAGAATTTGACAAAGTTGTAAACAACTTCAAAACAACTTTTATTCTTTATGCTATTTATCCACTATGCTGCATTCCTGGTTTTATGAAGCAGAGATAGAGAAAAATGAAATGGCAGTCAGCTGAAATTTGCAGGCACATATGTGATTTACTATAGATAATAGAGGTGTGCAATAGCTTAGCCATTCTTTTCAACCTGCATTGAGGTTTTTTATTTCCAAGAACTAATTTTTCACAACACAACATTGTCATGCTTATACTACAGACAGTATTAATTAAACGGGAAAGAAAACAAATGAGATAAAGAGGGACAGAATCTCAAATCCTGCCAAAGTATACTGTATCAGCCCAAATATTCTATTTGGCAAGAGATCATCTCCTCTCATTCACTGCTGAAGGCAGAGGAAGGAAGTGAATCTCCCAAATGATTATAAATTCTGAAAAGCTAAAATAAAAAAAAAAAAGAAGAAAGAAAAAAGAAATGATTTAATACCATGTCCTTCAAAGAGCTGTTTCTGCAAATCCTATGTACCGCATCAATAAATCCCCTCTGAATCTCTGACAAGGACCTCCAATTACTATCAGCAGATGAAGATGGATCGGAGCCTTCTTACCTGCAAAGTTGCTGCCCGTTGTCTGATGTCCTCAACACTGAGGTGACAAATGCTTGTATTCATTAATTATCAAGCATAAACAAATAGTTTGAGGGATTATCTGGCCCTCCAGTCTCTTTTGCCTCCACTGTTCCTCTCTCTTTCACATGCACACACACACACGTACTCAGCTGCACTCTCAGAACAAATGAACCACGACTACACATTAGTGCCAGTGTCTTCTAGAGAACAGGATGATTTATATGGTGACTATGATGATGTGAAGTGAGTCAGATAATGTACATTAGATCATGTTAATGACAGCAAAATCCAGTCCAGAGGGGATGATGAAACTGCTTCCCACAAACACTGTTGATTATCAAATATCATGCTTTCTCTAAGTACATAAAAAACTTTCCTTATCAAGACACATTTTGTCTATATTTTCCCTTGTGCCTTTGCTGTTCTCTTCCTCCATTCCAGGTACAACCTACACACTGGCCCAGCATATTGGCCAGTTCTTCTTGGTCTGCTGCTGTCCAAGCACCTTTTCTGGCCTTGAATTCCATTGCTACTTACCAGTCCAAAGATGCCACTTGATAAATCTTCTTGGATAAACTTGCACCTTGCTTTTTGTTAGCAGTTTTATCTCCCTTGTTATACACGTGTTATGTTAGGCGGTTAAAACAAAGGGGCAATTACCAGAAGTAACATGGCACTAATGGAAACCAATAGTCCCCACAGAGCTCTGTATTGCCTGACCTGGAATACTTCAAACCTGCCATACAAGTCACCACAAACACTATGGTTTGCTGGCTATGTCTGTTCTACCTAGATAAAACAAGGAGGCAACTTGAATGCAGGAAGCAGAGCTGGTTTGGAAGCTCAATACAAAGCCCATCGTATGGGGCTATATGATCTAATGAGTCCCACTGTGCTGGGACTTGCATGAGTTGCCTGTGAAAATCTGGGAGCCCTCTAAAGCATTTGATAGCCTGCTTATCTGTGGACAAGGTTCCACTGAGCCCATCTGTAGCATCACAGTCAGTGATTACAGAGTGTCCTTCAATACCTCCTCCAAAAAGCTGGGGTCAGCTTGGTTCCAGAGCATGCTACCTTGTATTCTGAGCCCTTTTAATGGTCTTTATTCACTAAAGCACAAATAAAAATATAAAAATAAAGCCCTCGATTGCTGGGGTCAGCTGCAATAGTCCTGAAGTAAGGCAGGACACCACAGGAAAGAAACGGATGGCTGGATGGCTCTGCAGAAAACAAATACATCCCTCTCTCAAATGAAGGCAAGGGAATACTGCTCTTAGCTTCTATTAGACCAGCTCTGATTGTTCTGTCTGGGGACTTGAATGCTGAAATGGGTTTCCCTAGCAATTTTATCACATGAAATATCAAAGTATTACATGTGCATTTATTTTTAAGCTTGTGGGTTGTGTAGTAAAAATTGGGCTTGATCATTATAATGTGGAAATGAAAGGTAGCCAAGACTCAGATCTTAATTCAAACCATGCATTCCCCTGCCGTGTACTTCTTTCCCTCCCTTTTGTCCAATCTGCTAACGTGACACTTCTTTCCACTGAGAATTTGCTTGTATTTGCAATGGAAGAGTTCAGATTCTTATCTAACAATACATCCTTTCTCCCTTTCCCATGCTGCTTAATTCCCTTGTCATACTTGTGAGCCATTATATTGCTCTGTCAGTTTAAAGAGGATATAAATACAATTTACGTGTAATTTATACTGCTAGAACGGGGTAATGAATCCATGCCATAAAAATACTCCTAATATCTGTTATTTAACTGTGAGATGTCAGTGAACTCCCAGAACTAGTTTGCATGAAGGACATAAGATAAAGCAGGACAGTATTGTGTCAATCCAAAAGGCAGGGACATACAAACAGCTCTAGCTTGTCACCCTGATTCAGGTGGTGCTGAGCACCCTCACCTCCTATCAGAGTGAGAGCTGACAGCTCGGAGGACACTCCCTGAGGTTACAGATGACCTCACAGGGTTAGGTCTTGTCACTGATGTGAACAGGAGCTACACATGTGAAAGAGATTAACTTGGCCTTTACAAAGTCTTAACGTTGCTCTTTTTTCCCTAAGAAAAAGTCTGCAGTTTTCTAGTAGCCAGAGAGATAAATTAATACACACAGCTATTTATGAAAAGCTTTCTCCTTCTTTTATTTTATCCACTCTCCAACTTCAGTTCATTAGACCACATGCAATATCCTACAGTGATGAAAAAAGCTATGATATGACTAAGTTTCCCTGCAGAGCCAGCTGAAATTTAAGAGTCCTTGAAGCTCGCTCAGTTCAGAAAACACTTAAACACTGCAGGTTTTCTTTTATTTACCTTTTAGAGAAGCCTTTAAGATGGCAGTGTTGACTTTAACAACCATCAGCAAGCCAAATGGCACATGTTTCCTACCTGAGCAGATGGACACTAAAAATAGACTGTTCACAGCTACAGCTTCCAAGTTTTTGCAAGATATTTCACCTTTGATACTTAAAAGTTGACCAACATGCATTTATTTTTAGGCACCTAAATAATTTATCCACTTTTCAGTGCCAATGAGCTCCCCATTGATTTAAAGAAACAGGAAGTATGGGCTCAGCATCCCTCAAGGTCACCTCAGGTAATTAGTTGCCCAAATACAGATAAAGGTATCTAACTTAAGGCATCCAAGAAAAAAAAAAAAGCTTATCCTCTTTAGATTGCTAAGTATTTGGAGAAACCGCCAACTTTTCAGGACTTGATGTTTTGGCTGCTGTGTGCTACTTACGCAGACATGGTATGGTCATTATAATTAAGGAACTAATCTAGTAATTATATTCATTGAAAGACAGTTGCAACAAAAATAATAGTTTCATTCCTATGATAGTGGAAGATCTGTAATGGCACACTCTGTATAATGCTTTATGCCATCCATTGCACTATACAGATGTCCTGTTTAATCTGCTGGGGACATCACTGTGCCTGCCAGAGTACCAGTTACCCAAGGACATTTGCTAATCTATGCTGAAACTTGGCTATGGAAGGTGCTAAAGTGGAGCCAAGGAAAACACTTGACTAAGAACACATTGACTGTTTTTTCCATATAACAATGTTGAGACATGCACAATCACTCCTGAGAAAAATAAAACCTTCAGCTATCTTGACTGTTATTTTGTTTTTCAGTTGCATCAGTAAAGTTTGCATGAGTTATTTGGGCCTTTTTGTAAATTTGTTTGAAAGGAAAAAAACACACTTCAATAATGAAGTCCTTGCAACATCCAAGTATGTGCTTAGTTCTGGGCTGCCCTTTTGGAAAAAAACCCTCTTTCAAAAGGGCTTGATTTTCAGAAAATACTCAGTAATTCCCTTCTAAAATTTGAGCTCAGTAAGGATCTCAGCTGGTATTACTCCAAATCATGAGTCACTTCTTGCAAAATTTAGCCACAAGCATTCCTTCATTTGCGTTAATTCTTCTAAGGGCAAGTGTCTTAAATGTTATATCTTCCATTCAGACTGCAAATGAAAGGAAAGATGGATGGGACTCTGTAGGGCACTCCTGTGCTAAGAATATTTCCTTCAATGTATTGTCTGGTGTGAAGTCTACTCCTGTCTTATTTTTTTGGTGATGCAAATACCAAGTCCCTGAGGTCTCTTTTCAACAGCCCTTCCTTGGGCAAGCCCTGTCTACAGGCTGAGGAGGATTTAAGCCTGAGAACAAATGAGTGGCTTTACAGTAAAGCAGGATGTGAACTGCACAGTATGTGGGATTAGCTCAGGCCCCTGGGACGAAGGCACTGCCAAAGTGTCCCTGTACCTATGCACTGTGCCCAGGTTCCACAGTGACCTGGCATGACCAGGATGAGGACTGCAAACACCCACAGTGCTTGAGGAATGGACCCTCACAAATTCCCCACAGTGAGGGGTGATGCTCCCAGCAAAGCCTTCAGTTGGGAAGCCGGCAGGACACTGCTCTTACTCCTGGTTGAAGAGGAGGTGGTGGGAAGACAAGCAGAAGGGATGGGCAGGCTCCAGACTAGAGGAGCTGGGAGGAGAAGCAGAGACTGAAGTGGGACTCCACAAGAACACGCTGCTCTGTGTTTGCATGAAACTGGGACAGAAGACGCTGTGCATAGGAGTGGGAAAAACTGACAAACTTGTGATTGCTACTAAGCAACCAGATTTCCCTGGGTGTTCCAGATCCTGCTGTAGAGAAGGTTTTCCACTGCCTTCTAATAAAGTCTAGGTCCCTTTTTTTTTCTCAGATGGAGTCTGGAGAAGAAACAACAGATTTTAAACTGCTTTTACTGAGAAAAATTGCTTGATTTTCTCCTGCCTCCTGTTTTACCAGTCAGTACCTTCAGTGAACATGATGCAGTAGCGCTATCTGTAGGACCAGGAAGAGGACAGGAGGGACAGCATCATCCCACGCTGCCCAGCAGTACCAGAAGCAGAAGCCATTGCTCTGAATGACAGCCTGATCTGTCCAGTCACTTCTGTGTCAGAAACGTGCCACTGAGGAAATGGAAATTGTCTCGCAAAAGAACATCAGCTTCAACAAAATATTTCACTAAAATTGTTCCATAACACAGATGCTGTGAAAAATAATTTCAAAACAAATCACGTTTACACATTTTTACTCTTTTCCATTATTTCATAACTTGCCAATTGTAGTGACATATAATGACACATCATATCATATTGCCATGCCATAACACAATGGGAGATGTCACGTTGTGCACTACTAAAATGCCCTGTCATAATCTGCCATAACCTGATGTTGATAAATATCTTTGCATACTCAGGACACATCACCTATAAATCTGAGAAGCTGACAATATATCTGTGCAACCTTTCCAGATTCACAAGCTCTTTTATCTGCAATCAAAGCCATGATTCTTCCAAGATACTGCAGGACAAATGGTGCTCTGTCCTACATAACAGAATTGGGTTAGACATGCTTTAGCTTTTGCTTTTACAGTCTTTGTCTGAAGACAATATGTCAGACATGGTTTCTAAGCCCCGGAGAAGGGTATAAATGGGTTAATTACATAAGGTTCTTATGTTTACAGGATGCAGTAAATGGAACAGATGGGCAGCATGTCCTTCTAGCTTGGACATTTTCCTGTCACTAAGTTATAAAACAATCTAAATTATTTTTATGTTCCAGAAAATTAGGTAGCAATAATCATGAAAATGGGCCATAAAACTTGACTTGAGACCTCTCCCTATCTGTGTGAGATGAAATACAGCTTCTGTGAGAAGAGTAGCTGTGGACAGAGTTAATTGCATGGTCCCCAGTCCCCCTCTTCAAATGAGCAGACTAAAAGAGCAATGAACACACAACTTGTTCCACTGCTACGGACCCTTGTTTTTAGTCTGTTCCAGAGCAACTATTTGCCTTGGTGTGGTCGTACTTTCCAGTCTTCTTTTCCAAGCGGGTTGTGACCTGAAACATACTGCTTCAAAGACCCCCTTTACAGAGATGGAAATCTGATGACTTAAATTATGTAGGAACAATGCAGTGATACCCTAATGAACTGAATGGTGAACCCCCTAAAATCCACTGAAAATAAAAGGAGAGAGGAGCCTGGCAGTCTTCTGTGACTGTATTTGGCTATCTTCTGCCTCTATTTTATAGCTCTTCAAAATACTAAACTGTTGTGACACACAGAGCTTGGTGCTCTCTGGCATGGAAAACAAGGGCATGCTCATATAGCAAACAAGGATCACTGTCCAAAGACAGCCTGTGTTGTGAAAATAACAGATGTTGCACCATTTCAAGAAAGGGTATTAAAAATTTAAATAATATAAACTTCAGTGTAGTCAGAACTTTTACTGCAGATGTAGTCCATATTTGAAGGGAAGAAATGAAAAGACAATTTCAGAGTACCTCTAGAGGAAAGCAATTGACACGGACACGTACTACACCAATACTTTAAAGCCTAACTTCTAAACTTGTTATGAATTGTCATTCACACTTCACATGGAGAAAATACTGCCCCATCCTAAAAGGCAACAATAGTAAATATGGAGGGTACACTACCTGCTTAGGAGTATGAAGCAGCTCTTGGGCAACGGTTGTAGCCACAATAGCCCGACTACTTGCAGCGCTTGGCTGAAGAAAGAGTGAAAGCCCAGCCACCAGCTGCACTCCAAGGTCTGTTATGGTCACTTTGTCATCTAACACAGTCACTGTCTTCTCTGCCAGGATGGAGTCAGACAGAGGAGACAAAACCTTTGGAGAAACACAAAAGAATCAACTTAGGAAAAGGCCGATCAATTAAAATGACCTTTCTTAAGGTCATCATCCCTTCTTGTCTCCAAAGCTTTATGCATAGAAATGAAATGGCAGAGCACACTGAAAAAGCAGTCTGATTTCATTAGCTGGCTCGGAAAAACATTCAGTAGAGAGGTTACAGCTAAGAACATCCAATACTGAGAGCTGTACTCTCTCAGTTGTGTTCTTCCCTGTTATTCTGTGTCCAGTATGGATGAGCTCATCACATTTACTTCCCAACCATTTCAAAGAGAGGTGAGCAACATCTAGGATTTATCCTTCACTTCTTTGCCTAGAAATTCTCATTTCTCTATCTTTTCTGTATCTGATGGAACATCAAGGTAGTAGGATAACCTTCCTTTTAATGAAACTAAGGGCCATACTGCTATCTTTAGGGAACTAAGGATAGCTAGTTCACGCACATACTGTCTTCTCCACCTTCCCCATCTCATATCTACAGCTGAGATCAGCGATTTTTTCATTTGTGCATTGGCTTAGTAAGGATTCAGCTGGGACAGAACTGGGATATGGTGTTGGCTGCTTGTGCCTCTCAGCGTCATTAACCAGGTTGGGTTTTTTCCCCCCTGAATTAATGTTTAAAAAAGTCAAAAGAAACTTGACACAATCTAAAGATCTCTGTCTCAAAAAGTCAAAATGGGGCGCATCAGCTGACTGGTGGTAGCCTGCATCCACATTGGGCAAGAACTCTGACTTCTCACTGAACCTGGAAGTGCTGCCTCTCCTAAACATCTCTGAAGGCTCTATGGCTTCCAGCTCTTGGCCATGCTGCATGCCTCGGACCACATCTGGCTTGCGTCAATGTTGTTGCATTAATGCTGTGTGTGACACTCTAGAAGGTTGCCAGAATGTAATGAGAAATTATCATGCTTCAAGACAGCAGACAATTGCTATTTATGCCCCCACACAGGTTCCCTATGAGAATGGCAGAATGTGGTAGTTTAGAGCACAGTACCTGCATCGTTGTCATTCCTACTTCCCGACCGATCAAAATCCTGCCTTCCTGCAGCTTGGCAATGTGAGGATCCTCCAGTTTCATAAAATCCATCACCAGGTCCGTAATGTCAAACTGCCAATCTGAGCCCAGTAAGTAGTTCAGCTGACCCCAAGGGCTAGAATCCTCAGCTACAAATTGGGTGAGGACTCGCACCATAGCATGCTGGTACTGCAGAGTGCATCCTCTTCCTTTCCGTTCATCTTCATCCTCATCATCACTGTCTCTGGTTGGTCTTTTTTCATAAGAAATTGAAACATAAAGAAATGTTTTCAAGAACATTAGTGAAAACCTTAGAATGCTAACCCCCTTAAATAGCAGCCCTCCCTTCTATTTTGTTGGATCAATGGTGATTCATGGCTACCTAGCATGGGGACAGCCTGAACAACAGCAACACTCTAAGTGGTTCCTACTAAAGCACCAGACCATGCTCTGTTGCACAGGACAGACACACGCACAGAAGAAAAATTCCCACAACTTTAAAAAGCTTTATTATATCTGCAGATAACGGGTGCAAAGCTGGGGATTACAGTACTGCTGTTCCTCAGGGAAAGATGCTGCCTTTTGGGTGCAGGTGCTGCAGCTGTTCTTGCTGAGAGTTAAAATAAACTCCATTCATTTTACAAAAATATCCAAAAAAATTAGCAACTCAAACCCACCTTTTGTTGGAAACAACAGGGACTCGCCAGCCTTTGATCTGGCTCAGTTCTGTGTCCGAAATGTCAATTTGAAGAGGCAGGCGTGGAACCCAGACTGTGATTTGCAGAGGAGCACTCAGATACTGATACGTGAAGTTCACAAGTGCATTCACCTTGCCTTTCATTTCTTTGCCATTGACAAAAACATAGTCACATCTGTCAGAAACCTAAGGGGGAAGAAGAGAGAGAGAAAAAAGAAAAGGTAATCACTGCAACAAAATGAGCTCAAAGAGTAACCCTGGCATCTCAGAAACAAAAACAAACAAAAAAGGCTCCCTTCTCTTTATGAATGTTAATGATGGCCTTTTACAATGGCAGCAGCTGAACACAAAAATCCATTGGCTCAGGAGGCATAATTATGCTGGAGATGCCTGAAGACTGCGTACTATTTATGAAGCTGGTGGTTGACTTTTGGTTTGTTATGCAGTGAGCCACCAGCTGATCGCAGTGCTGTGGAATTCATAATGAGCAAGGCTCCTTCACAGCTTGGTCAAGAGAAACCCAACAAACCAAAACAGGTCTCAATGGAGGCAAGCAGCAAATCAAAGCTCTACCTCGATGAGCACATTCATCAGGGGGTGATGCTGCTTTCAGTCTTCAAGACAAAGCTGGCTCTGGAGTGGATTTCATCCACCGAAGAGTAACAGAAGCCTACTCATTTCCTCCACAATAAACATTATCTGTTTATAAATGTTTACATTTTGATTAAAGCTGTAAAGTACTTCTAAACACTGCAGTGGATTTATCATTAACATGTAAATGCTGTCCTGAAATATAAGCATGCATTATCATAGTCATGTAAGAGTTATATCACTAATCACTTCTTTAATCAATGTTGTAATTTACAGACCATTGAGTTTTCTCATTTATTACGTTACTGAGTACTAGTGATAAAATCACTCCTGAATATATAAATCATTAAGAGGGATGCAGATAGTATGAAGTGACTCCATGTGATAAAGTCATTGTCATATCTATTCCTAAAGGTGTCATAAATGTCTAGGGAAATCCTGTGGCACATTAATCATACATTAAGTGGCTAGCAATGGGAGCTGTTACCTTACTAAATGAGCTGCCATGTCTGCAGAAATTAACAGTAAACCCAGCAGATCTCTTCAACTCCTCTTCCTGCTCCCATCCCGTCAGAATTCTGTTTCATCACCCATAATGAGTATCATTAGTGGTGGCAATGTGTCTCCCCACCTGAACATATATTTATATTATCATCTGTTCCTTTTTATCCCCACTCCCATTCCGGACACCATTTTATTCAAATGAAGATTATCAGCTAGAAATGCTGATGGCCCCAGTCTAATCAAACAGATGGGTGTCCTCTGTGACCACAGACACAGGAGCTAAACTGTTCCCAGTTTGATATACACATCCCATTTGTATCCTCTCTCAGGTTTAGGCACTGCTCACACTCTGGTAAAATATTTGATGGTGAGATTGCAAAAGGAAATTTCAGAGAACACAATACAAATATTTCTATGACTCATTCCCTAAGTGGGTTACCCTGTAACTGGGCTCTGTTGACTGAAAACAGTACAAAGTACTACCATACCTGACCCATCTGTCTGTTTAGGCTTCTCTCTCAGACCATTGAATATAGGTTTAAAAGTCTGAAGGTGGCAGAAATGTCTTCATTTTCTCACTATGAATGGCATGCCCTATTTTTACATGTATTAAATTGAATGGCAATACAGAAAAGGATTTAGTTCACACTAGGCTGTTTCAGAGTGACTATTTGATCTAATCTAAAAGTACTATGCAGCAGAGCTGCATAATATAACATATAATACCATGCAGTGATTCAGAACTCTTCCCTAGATGGGCTGCTCTTGCTTTCTATGGTGCCATTGCATCATCTTCACCCAGGGAGAGGAAGCATCATGAAAATGTTTCTCATGAAAACAACTCTAACTGCACAGGTGAGCAAGGGCTACATGTCAGGAGTCACCACCTTGGCTTCCTGAGCACAGAGACATTCCTGCCCGGAGCAGTACCCAGCTGCTAGGACATACTGGGAGCATTCAGCTCCCGTATTTGAGCTACTGATGTGTGGCAGAAATGTCTTCATTTTCTCACTATGAATGGCATGCCCTATTTTTACATGTATTAAATTGAATGGCAATACAGAAAAGGATTTAGTTCACACTAGGCTGTTTCAGAGTGACTATTTGATCTAATCTAAAAGTACTATGCAGCAGAGCTGCATAATATAACATATAATACCATGCAGTGATTCAGAACTCTTCCCTAGATGGGCTGCTCTTGCTTTCTATGGTGCCATTGCATCATCTTCACCCAGGGAGAGGAAGCATCATGAAAATGTTTCTCATGAAAACAACTCTAACTGCACAGGTGAGCAAGGGCTACATGTCAGGAGTCACCACCTTGGCTTCCTGAGCACAGAGACATTCCTGCCCGGAGCAGTACCCAGCTGCTAGGACATACTGGGAGCATTCAGCTCCTGTATTTGAGCTACTGATGTCTAACACAAGCCCGTTATCTCGCTGCTGTCTCAGCTGCATGGAAACTGGAATGGCCAGTGGGTGACTCCCCCCTCTCAATGTCTGGCCGTGTTATTACACCTCTCCCTACAGCTGCCCGTGTCTCTCCACCAGAGATGGAGACCCTGCAAAATATCTTAGACCAGATACCTAATTCTAGATGGCTGAAGTTAAAAGGAGTACACATCTAAACAATACACCGCATACAAATGTTACCTATGGCACAACCTGATGTTCAGGACACAAGGAAGTCCTGGCTTACACAGACTCTAACTTCTGTCTCTCTCAGTAGCCTCAGGAAAGCCAATTCGACTCTTTCTGTCCATTTTCCCCACTTCCCCATTTTCCATTCTTCAGCCCTGTATTCCCTCAAGAAGAACCTTTTGGCAGCCTTGTCAATAAGATTTAATTCTGCTTGAAGGAGAAGCCATTGCCACCCTGAAACTGGTTCCATCCTCTTAATTTCTACGGACTTGATCTCCAAGACAAACGAATGAACTTTCTTAGTGGTACAAGTTGCTTGTTTATGCACAGAGTAAACCACATGCACGTGCTGATAAAAGATTTCTGATAACATGCTCAGTTTCAGACTGACCAGGTCTGGTTTAGATGTACGATGTAATATTATCTAAAGCCCAATGTTGTCAGTAGCAGAACAAATGCGACTGCCAAGGAAAAAACACAATAACAATAGTAGCAAAACTGCAATTCCTAAATGGTTCTGGGCTGAGATCCAATCTCCATCTGTATTTGTAAAGCTGCTATATGCCTTCATGGGTATGCGACAAACAAATGGCTAAACAAATATACACAGCATTCTAAGGAGGTGGCTGTTGTAGCTACCACACAGCCTTTAAAATTGCTACAGGACAATATTTATTACTGGACATGCATCAGCAATAGTGGCAGATCTTTATGAGCTGCATTGAGAAAAACATTACTCTTTTCACAAAGTACAAGCATTGCTAATGTCCTTACACATGCTCTTTATTCTGTTCCTGTATTACTGATAAAGAGGTAGCACACAGAAAGTACAGGAGGAGAAAAGCTTATACTGGATTGTATTACTGTATGCATTTTAACTATTGTGCTTTCAGGTATCCATTCTTGAAACAACATTGATTGTTTTTGACAAAGAAAGGCAACAGACTTCCCAACTAGTGCTGTACAGGAGATGAAAGGGAGAAGGGAACAGTATCTCTGTGTATAATTCACAATATGTGTGTGCTCTCCGGATGTACGGGATTAAGGATCCTTTTCAAGAAACATTCAATTAAAGCTATTCCATAGTCTACAGCTCCTGTAAGCAACACACCTCAGCTAAGCTTAGCTATAGCAGGCTAAGCACAATGAGAGCAAGTGGGCTTGCTTCCCTTGCCCTTGTCTCACACAGTGTCACTTAAAAAATAAAAAAAAAAGGATTTCTCAGCCTCTGAGAACAAATCCAGACGTACTGATTCTGCTACAGTTTACAACATCAGCAAGCCATGTGTAAGGTCTGATTTGCTAAGCAGACACCTCTCACAAAAAAGGGTAGGGGTTATATGGTGCAACAACAGACCCCCCTAGCTCAGATTAACTGAGATGGAAATAATATCACAGTCAACGTGGTTTTGGAGTTATTCAAAGTAGACTTGGTAAAACTGTTTTGATCTTTTCACATGTGGGGTTAAGAGAGATGGAAACACAAGACTGGCATGGACAACCTAAACCACTGTTGCATGGAATCACAGAGGAAGAATGGAAAGGAGATGAAAAAGAGTAATAAATTAAACTGGATCATATTAGAATTCAAATTCTTTTTAATTAAAAGAGTATATTTGTTTAAGCATTTTTCATAGATAAAAGTATCTCTCTGTTTCCCTCCAGGGTTTGCAATGCTCCTGGAAGGTCACTGAACAGTACAATGACTGGCTCTCATCTGTGAGTCCTGCCCACAGGACCTTAAGGAAGTTCCTAATAGAGGCTGGAGACTCTGTGCGCAGCCCTCTGTCTCTCATCTCCTGTAGTATTTATGCTTTTACTATGAAAGCATTTTTCCCCTGAAAGTGCTTTTTATCTTTGGAATCAGAAGTGAGAGAGGATGAAGGGAAAGCGTGCTTAGCCACCACCTTTAAGTGATAGGTTTTTTTGTTTTTTTTTCCCATTCTGCGTAGCAGATCAGCAAGAAGTTTTCCATTTTAAAGAGCTTTCTGATGCTACTTCAGCAGTTTCTTTCATTATTAAGCTGCATTCAGCTACTTCCCCACTTTTTTTTCCCTATTTTTCTAACTTCTCTCTCCAGATTAAAACTAAAATAAAGAAGCTAGACAGCAAAAGGCAGGGCTAAGCACAATTCTCTAGAGATTTCTTCTTTGTCTTTCTTCTTTCTGGCATTATATTTTTGTAGCTCTTTGTAACAAAGGCCACTGCCTTTCCAAATGACTTGGATAGATTCTCTCTGGAACAAATCACATTTTATTGAGCTGACAGAGAAAACTACTGCTTGGAAATCAAGAGAGAGTCAGTCCTGAATCACTACCTATGGCACTATGTGACTTTGTGATCTGGGGAGCGAATGTACCTTTCCACCTGGCAATGCACAGTACCTGCAGTGAATATTAAGGAGATTCCTAGTACCATTACCAGTCAAATGCAAATCCTCTGCATCTTCTTTACTTACTCCTTTCAGATTAAGGTCTTGATCCCACCATGACCTCTGTATTGCAGAACTGCAAGAAGGGAGCATGAGCTGCTTCAAGTCACCATGAAGGATGTGACAATGTACTGCAATGGACTGTACAGCCATAAAGGGGCTGTTGACACTTCTGTAAGAATACTCCTGTTTTGCTGGGTTAAATGCGGCTACAGATGTCTCCAAAAATCTCCATTCAATTACTGGCAGCGGCAGATAGTTTACAAAAGACAAATTTCATGTCAAATGTAAACTAAGGCTGTCTTTCAAAAGATGGGGAACTCAAAAATTGTTATGTTTCATATCTGTTATATACAGGAGTGGAAAGAATGACTATAAGACCTAAAAATAAATAAGCGGTGCCGACTCTCTGAGTCTAGTCTGAGCTTCCTTATTCCCCTGGTGGTTTTCCACCTTTGGAGACATCAGCTCATACCAACAGGTCTCTGAAGGACAGTTCTGAAGGACAAAAAGATTAGTTTTTAATATGGCAATCCTGTCAAGTTTATGAACACTGCAAATTTGTCAGGCATTATCTAGGTAGAATCCCTAATTATACACCCTGAGTATAAAAGACTTTAAAAAGTCTCAGACCTTTAAGACTGAACAGAAATGAGGAGATACGATAATGGTAGATGTCCTGCTTGTATTCATCAGGTTAAGCATCTTGTATTTTTGTGTGTAAACTCATTTACCCATTTCTGTTATACTAATGTAAATGTTGCTAAGATATTCAAAGGTTACATAAATGTTTAAATATTTATGAAAGCACTTGTATAAACAAAAAGATTTTTCTAGTATCTGTTAAAGGAATCTCAATTTCACTGAAAAAAACCCCAGGATAATTAGTAAAGAATAGTGATGCTCAGCACTTTCTAAATATACGATACTCCTTGTATTTCAGCTCAGTATCATCACTCTTACATATCAGAAGGGCAATTGAAGCTCATGCAGGTTACGCCTTGTGCACAAAGTCATTCATTCCATTAAGGAATACAGAGCACCAGAATGACTTAACCACTGAATATACTGACACTTACATACTATCATATAGAAAATAATAGACAGTGACAATAGTTCCACAAGCTTTTTTTGGATAATCCTTTAGAATTTTGTAATATCCATGTCCCTGCTATAGAATTTCTTCAAAGATACTTTTTTAACAACATTCTCTGTAGCAAGGGAATTATCTTCTATTAAATTCCAGAGGTTTTGAGAGAGACTCTATATGGTTCTCTAGCCTTGATTCCAATTAAACACTATGGTTTTATATATAAAGGAAATACTAAACTACATGAACATTAGGTGACTGTAACTGCTTCATAAGAAGGATTTCAATGCCTGGCTGCATATTCCTGAATAATCAATAACCTACTACTGGAAAACGGAAGCTGTCTCAAGGCCCATACCATTCATTTTTTCATGTTAAGCTATTTAAGTGTGATAAGAGTTAAAGATTCAGACTTGAGTTCTTCCATGATCTCTGGAATGATATTTACAGCTTTGTGACACTGCTAGAGGAGCCTGTAAAATGGAAGTATCCATTATAGGAGCTGCTAATTGCTAGTGTAACTTGACTTGCCAGAGCCACCCCTCATTCCCACTGACTACTGTGCTCAGTGACTTGGAAAGTGAAGCCAAAAGCTCCCCTCACAGGGCGAGCACAAAGGTAAATACAGTAACACAGACTTAACACTGGTAAGACTGTCATCTTAATAAATGAAAGGCCTGATTTTTTCACATTACATGCAAGAATAACCCTGAGAGTTGGTTTTACCTACGACCCATCAAAAGAAAAAGAATGAGCTTGTTTCTTGAATTAGTTGAGGAATAATTACTCCCAGTCTGGAAGCAGTGATGAGGGAGCAGGGCAGGTATTACACTTTAATACCCGATTTAAGCCTCATTCTGCCTCTCTTAGAACGAACTGTCTGCAGTTTTTGATGGATAACAGGGTTTGTGCGTTGGTGTTGTTTGTGCTTGTAAACAGCTGCCACATTCCAAATGCGGTTTCAGTCCCTGCGATCAGTCCTCAGGCAAAGTTCCCAGCAACCCACACTAATAACACGGGGATCGAGCCCAGAGCATCAAAGTAGAGGAGAACTCTGTAAAATCAGGGCCACAGTTTAGAAGCAATTTGGACTCTCTCTGCTGAGAAGGGTCTGCATGTTCAGTATCAGCAGCCAGATTAGCAAAACTAAGTAGAAAACCCCCAAAGCTAGAGAGCATTTCTTAGGGAAAAGGCTGTACATTATCTAATCTCATTACAAAGATTTTGCTGGCAGCTTTGCAGAGCAGAAGCAATACATTTAACTAACTGAATATCATTCACTACGACAGAACTGAGAGAGTAAAAGGGGCACAAAATGCCAGCTGAGACTGGAGGGCATATATTTGCTCCCAAATGACCAGCTTTTGAAGCTGAACTGTAGCTGCGCTGAGCCACAGGAGCTCTCTGCAGCTAGCATTATCACGTAAAACAAAATCTGTCTTGTTTTGTGCACTCTCGAGTCAAGTAATTTCTGAAAATGGGGCTGAACAGAGAGTTTGGCTCTTACTCACTAGGGATAGGCCAGACTATATACGGCCCCAAATATCTTGCATGGGAAAGCAGGATCACAGGGTGAATGCAGGGAATTTTAATTCCATCTACATACTGTGGACAGTAGTTGCACATTTGAGAACATCACAATGCTTGTAATTTTCTAACTTAATATGTGTCTACAACATACAAATTCACAATGTGGAAATTACAGCTATTGGCAGAAAAGAAGATGAGAAGTGAACCACTTATTCTCACTGTCTTACTTAGAAAGGTCTGGAGAAAACTGCTTTATCTCCCCATCGTCTCTATACCTGTCACAAGACTAATGTTATTTCTCACATTTACTTTTCTGGTCTTGATCTTGCAGCTTTGAAGTTGATTTTGAAGCACTTTCTGTGGAACTTGAGGCACTGTTATTGCCATTCCGCTTTGATTTTTCATTTGGGATGTATAGGTTCTCCATACTGACATCACTAACGCAGGCAGTGAGGTGGGTGAAGGCATGAGAAGAGAGGGAAAGCAGTCTGCAAGGATATGGTTTAAAAGTTTCTTTAGCTGCCCTTGACATTTTTGCATACTATGTGATGGCAAGGTATTTACAACTTCTATTGCGGAATTTAAGTATCTCGGACCATGTCAATTTCGAGTTTCAATTTCCACAGAGGCTGACTGCTTGGGGAGTAGTGGTATACATTAATGATATAACATCTTCTCTGAAAGCTCCATGTATTGCTGGATATATGCAGTTATTTGCATCTGACAGAAGTGTGTGGTAGAGATTCATTTTTCTAAAGCTCCTCTGAAGTTTTTCCACTCTACTGATGTATATTGATCCCAGTAAATCATAGTACTATGAAAAGTATGGAGGAGGGCAAGAAGGCAGACTTTCTATTTGCAATTCTGTTCAGAATATAACATAACATATTAGATTTGCCAGAAGAAAAACCTAGAAAGTCACAGGGCTTCAGAACAGCAAAACAATGGAATTTCCATGCTGTGACTTTCCTGTTTTTAAAGCTTTTCTGTTTCACAGATCACAGGAACTCATAGTATCAGAAGAAAAAAGATGAGCCATCAGAGAAACATGCTACGGGGTTTGGACTCACAAAGAGATACAGCTTCTGCTTTTGAGGGCTTCCAAGGCTATATTAGGGTGTGGGGAGTAGGAACGGTATTTGCAGTTCATCAGCTACCAAACATAAACTTCAGGAAGGTCATTTGTGGTGGACCTTGTGGGTATTTGCACCATGCAGTGGATGTGACAGAGATCCCACGCTCGCTGTGTGTGTGTTCCTATAGCCCTGTGCTGAGACCCTAGCACAGACCCCAAAAGCAGCATATCTGTGTTGGCACTCAGCGCATTGTCACATGGACTGAGCTTTCAGCTTCTGATCCTGGAGCTAACCAAGGGAAGGCTTGCAAGCCTAAAAATGAAACTCAAGCACCTTAGGAGAGGCAGTCCAACTTTTGTAAGCTCCTTCCAGATGGTTACACAACAACTTATTATTTTTTTTAAATAAGAGCACTGCTACAATTTGTGTGGGCTGACGTATCTGAAAGAGGCATCAACCCTCCACGAGTAGCTGCCCTGCAAATTACAGCGGAGGAGGACAGGCAGTAGCTGCTGTTGTTCAGATTGACCCCTCCATGCTTTCACTGAATCTTGCAGGACTGCCAGAAAATCACAGTAGAGAGCATTACATTAAAGTGACTGCACAGAATATGGCCTGTCTGTTATTAGACCACACTGGATTCCTGGAAACCCTATCTGGTGTGACTTTTAATTTCTCCCTTTGTTTTACAGGGTTGAGTTAGGAATGAGCCCTGTTTTAACCAGTTTATCCATCTACTCATTATTCAGCATGCTCAGCTCTACAACAGTTGTATGGGGCTAACAAACTCCAAATACAGTTTTATTTGACCTAAGTAAAAAATAAGCAATAAATCGATTGCATTACATTCACTGTAAGAGCTTTATATTGGAAGTTAGCGTTCTTCCTCAATCAAAAAAGCTAGTAGGAACAACCAGTCCTTTCTAGTCAGCCCCTTGTTTTTATTTTCTCCTATAACCTACACTAAAAACATAATGCGAAGCCCTAAATCCTGAGTCTTGAAGGTTTTGCAACAAAACCCTATATGAGGAACGTATGTGCATGCTGAGGTGCAGAAATGCAACGCAAGTTTGGATGCTTACCCTGCTGTATGATGCAGCAGGAGTTGAAAGGTATGAGGGAAAATGTAACATGCCCATGACGTGCCAGGTTTTCTAATGGGATGAAATCTTCTAAAACTGTGCTTCTCCTTGAAATCACCATCTGCATCACACTTCATCACAAGCCACTACATCATTATCTGCCTCCAGATGCTGCTGGTAAGAAAGCACAGGGAAGAAACCTTACATGCCACGGGAAGCTTTGTTTTGAGCAGACAGCTTTCCTCTGACAGATACTTTTGAGATTCCTCATTTTTATATTTTGGCAATATCTGCTATAATGTTTCACTGAACCAAGTACAATTATTGCCAAGCTATGTCTAGGACCAGACGCACTGATTCTCTACGAGATCAGTTCTGCAATGCTCATGGTTTAACACTGTAATTTCAATAGGAAACGGACCAGATCTTGATTTAGCTCTGCGGAGAGCAACACACCAGATATTTAGGCTCCTCCTCAACAATCTTGAACACTTCCATACCCTTTGACACTGCAGTGCACCAGTTAAGGACAGTCACCCCCCGACTCCCATACATCTTCATACAGGTTTTGACGGATCAATGTATTTTGGCACTAGCACTTCCTTTAACATAACACTTCACACCCTTCCATCACAGCAATGTTTCTCTCATCGCCTGTCCTCATCTCACCATTCCCTGGGCACCTGTTTTGCTCTCTTTTGGTTGAATGTCTGAGAAGTTGAAGGGGATCCAGGAACCAGCTGAGCCCTTACAGTGAGTAGAGCAGGTTGCAGAAGCTGGTGCTGCAGCAGGACACTATCCCTCATCAGTCCACCAGCTCTCTCACTAACGAGTATCAGCCTTGCTCATGCGTGAATAACCACACTTTTCCAGGTATGGTTTTCCTTACTGGCAGAAGCCTGCTTTTGAATTACAAACCCTGGCACCCAGCCCCTTTGCTCAGAGAGCAAATGACCACATTGCCCCAGTCACTGATTGGGGTCAGAGTATCTTTCTATTTGGTGCCTAAACAATGTGATGAAAGGGCATCCATTGATCTCACTTCTGTTATGACATTTTTTTCTGGAATAGCGATGGTACTATGACAAAACATTAAGGAGCCTGAGGGACTGTCCCCATACCATTAAAATTTCAGGGTGAGCTTTGCTGATGGCTTTAATGAGTGCAGCACTTTAATGAGCACAGGACTGAGGCTTAAGAGTTTGATTCTTTAATAGCTGCCTGTAGCTCAGCCACTCATTCAATGCAACTGCATTCAACCCATTCAACCTACTGGCAGAAAAATGTACAACTTAACTTTTGATAAAAATATCTATGGATGCTGCTAACTAGTGGTTCCTCTGCCTATCAAAGTGAAAACAATGCAAAGTATCATCTAAGTAATGAAGTGCTGATGACTTTTCCTTAGTAAACAGGGTATTGTGGTATGGTTCCAGATACAAAATTTAAAAAATAAATTACTACAATTAGTACACATTTATTTATCTTTCATGAAAATGTCCATCTGTCAACTTCCTTACTGGCAAACTGAGACGTTCCTGCATCATGTATTACACAGCATCCAGACTGGCCCTTAATCTGAATAGATTCACAAATGGCCAGCAGACATTTCAACATGACTTTGCGTCTATTTAGTAAGAATTAATTTCATTTCATTTCATAAACTGTTTCTACCACAAATGGCAAAATCTCTGAAACATTTTTGAATCCTAAACGATTATTTCATGAGTATATTCCCTTATGTCAGCAATATTCACAGTAAAGTTACTCGTGTGTAAATGGATTGTGCCTTTAAACAAGATCTGTAACCTTGACATGTGTCTGTAAGTCCCATCACGATTGCTTTGAAAGTGTTGATACCAGCATTAGTTTTAGACTTTTCTAGCTATTAAGCTAGAGTTCAGCCACAAAACCCCCTAGCCAGATTTTCAGCCCCCAACAGTTCAGTGTTGCTTTGATCTGGAATTTTGTTTCAAGCTACGGTGATAAGGGACAGACAGCTGTGACACCCTGTCCTGGATTTTAGTTCCCAACTGAAATTTCTAACATTCCTGCAGTGGCCTTTACCTGCAGTTAATGTCATCCTCTGCTCATCATTACCAATGAAACCAAGAGCCCACTGCTCATTAACGACTACTGAGGGACATCTTAAAGGGAAGATCCATGTTTCTGTTTCCAGTGACAACTACAGCAGCTGTATGTGTGGACTAATGTTACCTGAATATATCTCAAAGCTATTAATGCCATTTAAAAATAAAAAGAAATTAGTAAATAAGATCTTTAGAGTATGGTTCAAGGCTAATATGCTGAGACTAGTATCAAGCTTTTAATCTACTAAATATAAATAACAGCAATACAATAAGAATATAATACCACATATACAGCACGCCCTCATGTAGCAATGGGAGAAAACCAAAACACAAACAACAAAAAATAAAAGCAAAATAAAAACCCAAGATGCTTACAGTAGCTTCTGAAATATACATAGCACTGAAGATTTTTGAACTCAGGTTATTTTAATGGAAAAAAATATCCTCAAGTTTGTAAGCATTATCAAGAGTTTTCAATCTGGAAATGTCACAAGATATTGCAAGTCTCTGGAAATTCTGCTCTTCTTCAGTGTGACACTGCATCGGTTCTAGCAGCCAGGTGAGCTGGGAACCTGGAGCAGTATTTGCTCTTGCACAACCCATACAAAAGCACCTGCAAAAGCAGCCGCATTCCGCTTGAATTTCCAGGAGATGAAAAGGAGCCTACGCATGCAACTGCAATTACTATTAATGCATCCAGATATATGGATCCTATTGGTAAATTCCAGCTTAGCAAAGTAAAATTTGGCTGTTGCTTGATCTTTAGTGTGGCGATAAATTTTGTGTCCACTTTTAAAAGGTTGGACACTGCGTGAAGGTCTAGAGCATTCAAAGACTTTTAAAGTTCATGAAATCAACCGTAAATTTGGAAGTAAAGAGTTGAAACTATGAGACAATAAAAAAAATAAAAGGAGTAGTTGTCAGCAGATTAAGACAGGACACAAACTGCACTCAGCTGCCTCATGACCATGCTTATCATTGGGGAAACTATTACCTGTTCCTTGCAGATATATCTTAGGCTTAGATTTCCAGTGGGCTCTGTTACTGAGAATAATGTAATTGCCAAACTGAAGGCACTTGTAAAAATAAATATAAATAAGCTTTTATCTGATGGCCATTCAAATTGCTGGGCAGAAATACTACCTCTAGACTCTTTACATAACCATACAAATGGACAGTTGTTTATTTGATGACTAAATATTGCAAACCAGATGCTAATAGGCTCTGTTCGTCTTCAACTTCTAGCCTAATTCTGTATCTTTCCCTGAACCCAAAGTTATCAGAAATCCCCCACAACTGAAATAAAAGAAAAATATCTCTGTGAACCTCTAGATGTTAATGCGTCTAAGTATTAAATAGCTCTCATCAACAACTCTTTTTTTTTTTTCCCCTTAGTTTTTGGGTTAAATTAACCTACGGACTTTCATACCTGTAAATATGTTTTGATTCTGCTATGACAGGGATGCTTGGGAACATGAACTGTAAACACAAGCACACATTCTTTGTCACAGATACTGTGATCGTTTCCCAGCAGATAAAATTTATGATGGCTGGACTCCTTTTTTTTTCTAAACAGAAAGGTTACTCACAACAAGGTCTCTAAAACAGCATTTTACAGAGGAAGATGATCTACCCAAAGAATTTAACATAAAAGCTTGATGGCGAATTTCAGAATGAATTAAGGATGAAAGGCCTTTGTGCTCCATTTGAAGCTGAGTGCTTTTTAAAATCAGAACCAACACGAACATGTCCATTTGACTTGAACCTCAAACTTCACTTCACCATCTAAAGAAATTTCCTGGAAACTGGAACATTCTAGCTTTGAAAAAAAAAAGCTCTTTTTCATTTATGATGAGATAATAAAACTGTTTTGTTCAAAGCATTTCACTGAACTCTTAACTAGCTGTATGTTTTATAGCAGCACTCATGTCACAGATGCATCCCTCTAGAGACTCTGCACATATTTCTAAATACACAGAAGATAGTTTCTCTATTCATCTGAGCAATTTCAAAACATTTCTGAAGAGAAAGAAATTACACCTGAAAAATTTCTCTAGTCGATTCCAATAAACACTGCATGTAGCCTCCAGTTATTTGTTTCTCTTCAGCTTCAGAGTGGGTAGACACAGAGGCTTCTAGAAGCCACTTAAAAATGTTCTGATAGTGCAAATGGGCTCCATTTTAAGGAACTCTTTTAGTGGAGATAAATTATTTCTGTAGAAAATAAGAGAAGAGCACAGCAGGGTCCCAAGTGCTAATCAAAGGACATAGTGCTTCAAGAAAACATTCTTTCCAAACAAATTGTTGGAGAACTGCAATAGTGCAGCCTGCACCGCAATTACTGCAAGAACACTCTTTTTCTTTTTTTTTGTAAGATTTAGGAATTTAATTTCTCCTTGATCAATATGTTCCAAATCTGTAAAAACCAGAAGATATTTTTGCAGAGGGATTTTAATTTGGGAAATCATTGTGCTATCATTTTCTATGCATCATGTTATGATGCATAACAAATGCCCACCAGTTATATATTTTTTTTCCCTGACCTGAGTCTTCCTCCGAATGGAAGAAGTAACACCGGTCATTATTGCTGTTGGCAAAAAGAAATCCCCATGGGGCTGGCAGAATTTGGTGAAATTTTGTAAGCTGTTAAAGCACGATGGCTAATCTGGATGATCAGAGTAATCTTTTTCTGAATTTATTTCTTCGATTTCTGAATGCCACCTTGCATTTTTTCTTACTTAGGAATGTGGTTTCCAGAAAACTTACAATCAGGATGATCTCTTAATTAAATTCCAGCTTTTACTTTGATTTGTAGTTAGGTTGCTACCTTTGGAAAAATGTTAACAGGAATTCTTTGAGATTAAAAACTCTAAAGCATTTGATATATGGGAGCACTTCAAGCTCCAGCAAACTGAAGAGATTTGTTTGGCTCTGAAGAATCCACTGAAAGCAGAAAGCTTTCTGTAAAAGTCTTCTATAATGATTTCATTAGTTCAAAGTATGACTATTTTTCCCACCTACTTGCTTACTGGTATAATAAATGCTTTTACATAAATTCTGCAAACTGTTGGATCCTGCAAGTTCACAGGAGTTTTATTGCTTTCCATGAACCCACAAACTGAACTGACTGTAATACATAACGCTGTGGGATTACTATTTGTATACTCTACATCCAAGAGAGCTGATTGCATATTAAAGACACCTAAAGAGTACCATCACAAAGCCCACTGTGCAATATGCTGTAAAAAACACATAATATAACTAAACCTCTATTCAAAAGAGCTTATGGACCAAGGGTAAAATCACCCTTGCTCAAAGACCATGCACCATGAATGTCCCGTGTGGAAAGTGCAACGGGATTCATACAGAGCATTGTCTTTTACTGACTCCCTGCACAGCTGTGAACTGTCTTCAGGGCTTCCACTACATATTCACAGCAGAAATAGCTGTGTTGCCTTAAGACAATACTACCCCACTGGTGTTTGTTACTGTGCAACATTAAGCTGCTGGTGCTAAACTGATGGACCAGTCATGTGAATGCTTTCTAGCCGCTTCTGTGCAACATCAAGTTGTTAATTCAAAACAGCTCTCAGCAGAATGTGAAGTCGACCAGGATGACTTTGCATTGCAGTTGCTGGGGAACACTCATCCAATCCATTCCACTGATGCAGCTGTGAGGTGATAATCACAGCTGGAAAGGTGATAAGAAACATCTGGAGAGGCAGTACTAACAGCAGAGCTGATTTTGCAGTGAATGAACTCTGTGCACAGAGGACTTGAGGTAACATTACCAGGACATTTTAAAATTAGGACACAAATAAAAATTGTAACACTGAAATTCTACAGAAACTCAGTGGGGTGGCTCTACTGTTGCACCTAACTCCTTCTTTCCTTAAAAATCCCCCTTCTTATGCTTTTCAAACATTAGTACAATTAATTTGCAGCAGCAGATTTAGCAGTTGCTCCCAGGCTATTATCCTTTTGTGTATAAAAAGTCATAAATTTCAGAAGCTAATACATGGCATGAACTTACTTTAATGACGTCTTCATCAGAGGATTTGCACTCAACAGATTCAGAGATGTCTGTCACAGCACTGTTCTCCTCAATGGAGACCACTTTGATGGGCACTGCCACTGTTTTTCCCGTGAGAATTGCGGTGTTCAGAATTTCCGTATCCTGTACACAAAACAAAGCACAGGGCTGCTCAGAGACAGCGAAAGGGATTTCCAAGAGGCAAGTAACAGCTCTTTAATTGGACTTACACTCACGAAAGGTGCATTAGTTGTCAGTGGCTAATGATCTCATCTCAGTCTCAAACAGGTGCAATTTGGTAAAAGCTAGTAAAACCCCAATCATATTTTAGCTGCTAAATAAACACAGTCAGCTGCATTGCACACTGCTAAATACCGAGCAATGTGAGTGCAGCTAAATTCAGTCCAGGCAGGCACACATCACAGCTAGCTTCCACTTTTTCAGTATGTGGGGCTTTTCCCAATATTTCCCTTTCAAAACACAAGTTCAGAGTTTTTACTAAATTGGATTTGATGGGCAGTGTTTGGGACAGGATATAAGAGTCTCAAAAGTGAAAATACTGTTCTTTGAGTCTTAGTCCATTGCAAGGATGGGGCCTCTCTGTGAACTTTGTATCTGGAACTGTTTCAAGATTATTTAATTTCCTTTGATAAGGCCAAAGAAGCAATGTAAAAAATCCAGGAGGAGTTAGTGATTCTATAAGGCCAAAGAAGCAATGTAAAAAATCCAGTGATTAGTGATTCTGTTAACTGCAGGGAAAATAACAAGGAAATGTGAAGTTTGAACTTGGGTTGTGGCATAGAAAAGATTTTGAATGCATTATTGACCAAGCTAACTCTTCTAATTCCTGAACCATTTCAGCATTGCTGCATTCCCAAGATTCCCATGCAGGAATAACTTTGAAGTTTTCTCCAAATTCTCAACTTTGAGTTCTATATAGTGAATAAAATATACAGCAAAATCCTTATCACCAAAGTCATGAGAACTGAAGCCACTGATGTCAATGGCAGCAAAACGGGGCACTGATACCATTGCTACTGCTTTCAATTCAAGTTTAGTGAGTTTGAAATCTAGGTCAGATTTTCTTTTCATCTTGCAAGTTGTTATTTCCCAGGTTCTCCTAAGAGATCCCATCAAACTTAAACAACACTGACAAAAAAAGGACTGTTGACTTTTATAGAAAACTAAGAACCCTAAATAATTTCTATGGCATATATGAAAACAAAGCTACCCAAACACAGTAAATCGGAGCCAAATTTATAAATAACATTATTAGGAAATCTAAGGCTATTCTCAGGAACTCCTGACTTTCAAAGGCAGAGAGCACCCCCAGCTGTCCCCCATACAAATTCTCCTGAGTACCTGGCATTTTTGAGCACTGTATTGAAATGCATGGCTTTCGGAGCTTAACTTCCATCATCCAAACTTGAAAATTTTGTTCCAGAAGTATTTATTTCCATGTACTGGCATTTTGATAAGTCCAGAAACAGATGCAAAGGAGCAGATCTCATTTGTGAAAAATCCTAAGTAACAAACCCAACTATTCCTCTATCTGCAGACTGCCAAAGCAACAAGCATTAAATAACCCACACAGGTTCACCAAAAAGCGAGTTCAACATATTTTCTGCTGGGTATTTGGCTACTGCAAGTGCTGCATGTCCTGTGAAATTAATCTTTTGCCTCGATCCCTTAAAGCCTTATTTTTTGTGACTCTCAATGTTAAACACTGCAAACTAAGGTCTCCAGGGCAAAGGAGCAGCAAAAGAGTTTGTGGAAACAACAGGACATCTTTTCAGGCTATCTCAGCTCTGCTTTGAAATGATTCTACTCAGATCCAGTTTTTCCTTAGCAACTGATATGTATTAGCAATAGAGAAATCTAATTTAAAGGGACAGATTCAGAGGAAGAGAAATCCCATAGAGCAACGAGTTTCAGATACAAAACATACTCTGTGGCTTGGGGATTTACCCATACTTGCATTTAATGGTAACTTATGAAGTTAAAGACAAATCAGAAAATCATATATACACAAAATAAACAAAGAAATAAGCCCTGCACAACTGCCAAGAACATAAAACAAAGACCTGATCACGCAATGAGGTGAAACTTCTGTGCCACAAGCAGCAGAGTAAATTCAGCATCGGGTTAAACTTGCAACAAAGTGCCTGGGAGGCACTAGAATTTCCTCCAGCTCAGCTTTGTTCATGCCTGCAGCGCTGAGGACTCAGTGGCCTCAACATGAAGTCAAATATTAGGAAAAATAGTAGAGAAGATAAGTGGGAAGCCCAGGAGACAAAACCACAGGCACCCAGATCTGCATGAGGATCCTGTGTTCCTGATTCCCCAGCCCTGCATAGCACCAGGAAAAGACCAGCTGCTTGGTCTGCTCTGGCATCCCCCTGAGGGATGGTGAGACTGCCAGCAGAATCGTGCTAAACCATGTTTGCTGCACCACCAGCCAAGGCCGCAGCTAAGCTCTGAGCCTACACCACAGCACCGCCAGAACACTAGAGGACAGGATTAAAATGCAGTATTGGAAATAGGGTTTAAAAAAATGGGATGCAATAAAGATAAATGACAATTGCTACTTTTCTGTAGGAAAAACTAATCCCATAAATATAGGATTCACCTGTAAGATGTGAGGTATTCCTACTCAGCACAAGCAAGGCCTCAGCTAAAGGACTATGTCTGATTTTGAGAGCCATGCTGCCAAGAAAAACTTTCTCAAGTGAAAAGAAAAAAGACAAGGAGAATAAATCAAAGACTAGAAAATAAGACTGATGAGGAATGACTGAAAGAACTGGGATTGGTTAGCCTAGAAAAGATTATGGGGACATGATTACTGTCTCCATATACACAAAAGTCTTCCAAAAATGAGGAAGAATAAAGTATTTCCCATGTTCATTGACGGGGTCGGAGGTAGTGGACTTAAACCACAACAAGGAAGGTTTGTTTGACATTAAGGCAACCTTTATTACAAAAGTAATAGATAGATAGATAGAGAATAAATAGAATAGGTAACCCGGGGCAGAAGCAAAAGCACAGTCTAGCCTAAAAGATCTTTGAAGAACAGGTTATACATCATTGAGAAACAACATAGGTTCTTTGAGTCAGGTAGAAGAGGAAAGAGAGCAGATGACCTCCTGTGGTTCCTTCCAATCCTGTATTTTAGCAGTCTCCATTTTTTCAAAATTGAATGGTAACACAATAATCTATACATCTTATCTTCGAAATAACCCTATTCTGCTTCACCCATCCCAAATAATATGATCCTTCTTCACTGGACAAAAGAGAAAAAAAATAAAATAAAAAATAAAACAGAAAAGCCTGACAGGAAAATGTGACTGATATTCCTGCTTTCTGCACTACATAAGGCAGAACTGATGTACCAATTGTTAAGTAATAATCTGTCACTTCTGTTTCTCTCTTTCCAATAGGTCATTATTGGTGTATCTGAATTCTAAGTGGCCTTGATATAAAGCCATTATTACAAAGGTCGAAAAACCTTTTGAAATTTCCCAAGACCTTTCTGGAGAGAAGACAGAAAATTTGCCTACTGGCACATTACCAGCAATTAGAAACCTCAATCTTCTGCCCTTTGCTAATGGTTTCATTAAAGGAAGCAGTGTGCATCTGAATGAATTTATTTTGATTAATTACTTCAGAAATGCATCTGGCCCCAAAATTGTAAAAGGCGTCATTGGTCATGATAAAGGGCTACTGAAATTTTACATCCCTTCTCTGTCGTCCAGTATGAACTTCAGGAATTTCAAATTCATTATGTGTACAAAGGAGATGGAAACATATTGTATATATTATCTAATGGCTTCATAAATAGTACCACTACAATCATTAGATATCCTTAGCATTGGGAAGCAACTGGTAGCCACCCAGTTACTGCACTGAGCAGTGATGGAAATCTTCATTATTTCATCTCCACTGAAAGCAGTCATAACTCATTGGTATTACACAGAGTAAGAAATACTGAAGTATAAGCAATTAACGTATCACATACTATGTTAAAAGCAGTTTCAAAATCTGCCACTTCCCTCACTCTGTCTGTAAGTGCCCTTTGTATTCAACTGTGATATTAAAAAAAAAACAAACCAAAACCAAAGAACCAAGCCTTGATTTTATTGTCTTTTTGTTTAGAACTAAAATAGAATTCCATATCCCTGTATATGGAATAGCCTTATGGCACAACTTCTGCCTCCTGTGTGTTTCCTTTATATTGCTGCAATAAACCCAAAGGCTTTAATGAAACAGAGAATTGACCCATTGTCTGCAGCCGTACACAAGCTGTTAGGCAGAAATTCTAAATAATGTATGAAAGGATCCATGGTCCAAGACTCCTCAAAAGCTGAACTGAAACTCATAAAAATAAAAGGAGCTGAAATAGAACTCTGTCTGTCTGTTTGTTCCGCAATACTGAGCATTCTGAACATGCACCACAGACAAGGGGGCTCTGATTCAGCACCCGAACCTGTTTCCCTTGCATTCTGCCACCTCCTCTAATACCCTTGATTAACCATGGATAAGCAGAAATAGTAGTTGAATCTTTAAGATTATGTCAAGCAACATTAAGAAAACAATTGTTCTCACATCAGAATAGGAAATACAGTAGCTGGTATAGGTGGTGATTTTTATGTTTTATTCTTAAATGCAATATACTATTCTGTTTGCAAGCTAATTTGGGAGTATACAAACAAGATTACTAAGAAATCTTTAGAGAGACTAAGAACTCACTTAAAATGTAGGTGCTTTTCAAAATCACAATATCTTGGCCATTTCCACATTCTTTAATTTTTAAAATCCCCCCAAAGAACTAATCTACTTTCTGTGCAGGCAGCAACTAAAGTTGTAAAATCAAATTTATTTTGTGTGGCAAAAGACTGAAAGCATCAGATAGCAGTGTTTGGACTTGTTCCCAATAAATTCAAAAATGGGGAAAGTAGCATAAAGTAAATTGAAAAAGCAGGAAAAGGATGAGTTACATGTAAGCATCAACATCCAGGTTGGAAAGAAAAATTCTGTATTATAAACTCTAAAAAAGCAAGGGTTGTCATTTCCAAAGTCAAAATGGAGAACTACACATATAATTCTCATGTACACAGAAGGGATATTTGAGCTCTGAACATCTTTGTAAGCCTCAAAGTGTCTTCGCAGCACAATGACCAAATCCCAACAACATCTGACTCTGACACTGCAGAGAAAGATTTGGTTTTCTTGTAGAAGAATTACCTACAAACTCCCAATTAGGATGGTTCTTTCCTGTTACCAGGGCATCCCCTCAATGAATTCAGCTTATGAAGGAAATCATTACTATTTAAATATATTTAATTAACAAACAGTAGCATTAAGGAACATTTTTTTCTTGCTCTTATAATGGTTAGAGGAAGACTCTAGAGGTTAGACATAAGGCTCGAATCAAAAGAGATATTCAAAAGCAAATACTTTAATCGTATGCATAATAAATTACTTTTTAAATGCATTGATAAGTTTTCACTTCAAGCTAGCTCTTGTATACAGAGCAGAGTAAATGGCTTTACTCAACACAGCATTTTCATTATCCACTAACAAAACATCTGCTCTTTCCCAGCCCATGCAAAACCTATGCAGCAAGTATGGTATGAGATATTCATAGAATCAGCAATTCTACCAGAATCAGCAACTTTTACCATTCATCCACCTTCCTCAGATAAATGAAGAGGGCTAGGTGGCTTTCCCACCTCTTTATAGTTAAGCACTTGATAAGTTGTGACTCAAGTGCAACTAGTTAGGATCAAGAGGCACTCCCATTCATTCCCATGCATTCTTGATTAGGGAAAAAAAAAAAAAAAAAGAAGATTTAATCAAGAAGCCCAAAAGCTAGAATTGGCAAGTAGTATCAGCCTAGTGGTTTGGAACTCCTCTGTGTGTGCCTGTACCAAGTTACCACAGTTACAAATCTTGATACTACATTTGAGTAGATCAGGGAAAGAATTAATTGGCATTTCAAAGAAAAATGGTGAGATTGGAGTCAGGCAGGGAGTCAGACACTAGATTATATCACACTGAGACATAAGTTCAGTGAGACGACTACACAGAATTTGATGCTCTACAGGAAGTCTCCGAGCTTTCCTGGTTGGAGCCAATGTTAAGATTCAAAGTACCATAAACTTTTGTTCATACTCTTGGTCTTGGTTGCATCAGGGTTAATTTGGATAAAGTCCACAAGCAGTAGGACTGGTCTAAACATTTTCTTTCACAGCTGCACTCATCATGCTACTTCACAGAAACCTCAGCAGAACTGGTATTCAGAAAAATCACTACAGTTTTAGAAAGGGAAAGTAACATTCAAAAAGCTTATGTATTCCAGCCAGAGCTGAGAAGGAGCTCTGTGTGCTCATGTGTGCTCACATTTGGTCATTTGAAGTTAGGTAACACTATGGTTGACTCTGCAGGAATCTCACATTTTATTCCATCCCTGTTTCAGTTAGGGAACTTCCACTTATGTCAGTGGGAGCTCTGTGCAAGGAGCAAAAATACAGAATACAAGCCTTAGTTGCTTGAATTTAGCTGAAGAGCAAACCTTATGTTCATCCAACCTCTCAATTGTAAGAAGGCAAGCATTCAGCCATGACTAATTTAGGAACTAATTCAACATTAAATTGCAGCAGAATGAGGAAGCAAAGTGACAGCTGTTTAATTAAACCCTAAATCTGATTAGATGGTGTTATCAAGAGAAATCCGTGGGAGCCTGAGGTCATGAGAATGGTCCTGTTTACAGGCTGAAAATTCTGTAAGTGGAATCTCATAGAATGATGTTAATTGTAGCTTACCATTAAGATTTCTCCTTCACACAAACATACGACCTCATGAGTAACAAACCTTGCTGTAGACCTGAAGGAGTGACACAGGAAAGCCAATTATCTTTTAATTTATAAGGACATTTTATTGAAGAAATTTCTGGAAAAGAAGCAGTTGAGTACTGTCTACCTTAAAATCAAAGCAGTATTTGTCTTATGGAAAAAGGACAGGAGCAGCAAGCCCTTGCATGCTTTTGACAGCACTTGAATCAGTGGAGACAATGCCTAAGCAGGAGAGCTCCAGGAGCTGTACTGTGCTTCCAACTATTTTCAACCCATCACCTTTGATGAACCGTGACACCTTGGCAACACATTTACAAGAGAAGAAGATTGAGATGTGGGAGATACAAAGTAAACTCCACATACACCAGTTGCAAACACCATAAATAGTCTACTGATGAGCACTAAGTGATGCATCACAAGTTTCCAGGGCATCCTAGTTAGCGTGATGCACAGAGCTGTACTGCACTGCAGACAATCGTTACCCTGATCTGAGAGTCTGCTAACAAAACGGTTGTAGATTTGAGTTATTAATACTACTAAGATTACAGCTGATTAACAAAATAACATTGTTAGGCAGCAGACTGTTTATGTACATAATCCCATGATTAAAAGTAAATTACACATTGTGCTTTCTGCCAACCAGATTCTCTGCCATTCCACATTCACAGACAGTATATACAAGAAGGGAAAGAAGCTGATCTTCTGTTTTTAAATTCTCAGCACACACTTCAGAAGAACAGGAGTGTTTCTATGGGCCAAAGAGTTTGCATATGATTGAGGACCTCCCCAAGGCAAATTCACCTCGTGGCAGGCAGGAAGGGCAAATTTTGTTTGTTGGACTTTGGTTTGCTCTTTTCTTTCACTTGATTCCAATCCTATTGGCCCATCACATGTAAATGTTTCATTCATCAGTTTATAACAGGAGGACTTTTACTTCATGAGTAATATCACATTGCAAAAGAAATGAGGTAATGCCGTTAAAGCTGTAAAATCAAAGGGGTGAAACCTGTTTACTTAATAGCACCCCTCAGTATTCAAACATGCATCCAGAGGGATGGTTACTCCATGACTCTGAAGCCCACAGTGCTAAAGAAAATGTAAACTAATGAACAAATTAAAAGTGCTGAAAAATTAGGCCATTCAAAATCTACATAAGAAACAGACTTATTCAATAAAAGTTGCCATTTTCCCAGTCTCTTTCTGATGACAACAGCAGAACAAATGATCTCAAAGTTTCTTTTGGATGCTAATTTTTTTCGACACACGACAACACTGTAAAATATCTTCTCTTTGTGAAATCTTTGTTAAATGGCCAACAATGTACATGGCACAAAAATTAAGGACAATACCTGCCCTGAAGAACAAATAATGCAGAAGTCAAACACAGATAAAACATCACCCACGGGAAGACCCAAAGGTGGACACTGGCATTGTTCTGTCCCTAGCACAGACACCATTCGTTTGAAGAGCTTGATCAATGTGGTATCTGTGGGTCTCCAGGAGTCTTAAAGAAGGTAAATGGAGGAAACGTGGAAACATGGACATAAGGAAAGGATTCAAACTCGTATTTTTCACCTCCCAGAAGAGTGGCTTTGTCATCAGTAAAGGCCACCAGTGCATAGGCTAGGCTGGGGCCCCTCACCCATTTCTCCTGGGGCTGGACCACTACAAGGAAAACAGTGGCAGATTCCTGGGGCCAGAAGGAGAGAAAGCAAATGGCACTCAGCTGGGATGGGAAAGTCTCCGGTCCAGCACAATCTTCCCTGTATTTTTTGCGAACCATGTAATTTATGACAAAGATCTGAGTGTCTTCTCAAAATGGGAACTCAGTGTTCTGCAAATGCAATGTCTTTTTAATCAATGATCTTGTCTCTGTTTACAGTCTCCATATTGAGATAAATCTTAATTAGTGGCCCCCTACATTAGCAACAGACCGTTCCATTTTCTTCCCTGCTTGTACAGTTTTCAAATACTCTGCTAGTGGAATTTTTAGTGCTGATAAATTATGCTCTGCAGAAAGAAAAGGGGAATGTAGAATATATTAACAGACAGGGATGCAGAAAAATATCTTTGGATTCTTGGATGACTAATCCACACTTTCTTTGCAGCGAATCTACCCTGTTAGCATTCGAACGTGCAAAGGGAACATAGCCAATGATTACATTGATTTAGCAGATAAAGGCTGTATTGCTAAATGTAATTCTATCATCACTTAAAAGTGAGCATCTCTTTTTAACAGTAAGAAGAGACTGAAGCAACTGAACAGAATTAACCATGACTTTAATTGCTATGTTCTGTTTACAGTTAGTGATGTAAAATGATGGAAAAATGTTATAAAGCCATTACTCAGGTCTGTGTATCAGTACGAAGGCCACATTGACTTCCATCAGGTACAGAGGCCTGACGCCACCCAGATTATTATAACGACAGGATCTCACTTCTTATTGCTTGTAATTTTGAATAAAAAAGTAAAATTTTATCAATGTAAACTGTTTCCATGTGCAAAGTCCATAAACAGTATTCTGGCTAGCAGAAAAACATGCAATAGACACTGTCTGCTTTATAAGGATGAACCCTCCAAAAAAGGACAGTGAGAAACATTTTGCTTCAAGCTGCAGGCTAATGAATGCCCTTTCTTCAGAGCTTATGGAAACAGCAGTTACACTAGCTGACGCGGTAGCTTCCTGAGATCTGTTAAAGAGGGATACCCAGGATCTGTCTCTTCATTTCCAATGTGTTTGAAACTAGGGGAGATGAAGAAACCTTATTAGCCAGTAGGTCCAGGAAGTTATAACGCTTGTGAAGGTCCTGTCACTTGTGAACAACTGAGAATCAAATTCAGATTTCTTTTAACAAATTTGTTTCAGTAAATATTTACTATATTGTAATTTTTATACTAAGTTTATCATACGCAGCTCACAATGCCAACTCAGAACTCAACAGTTTGTCACCAGAACTGAGACTAAGCAAGAAATCTTATTTCCTCTCCCTTTTATAATCAGAATCTAAGCGCTTCTATTAATATTTCTACCAGTAAAGTTCCACCATCTGAATATCAATGTTATTTGTATTTATTATTTGTATAGAAGTAATCCCATTCTGACTCCACATGATAGCTGGATGTCAATATGCAGAGCAGTGACTATAATAAGAGACTGTTTCTACACCAAGGAAGAAAAAAGAGCAACCAGATCAACTGATTCTCAGCACATCTTGGTGAATAACTGATTTTTGCTGTTTTCTGAACAGAGCTAGGAATGAGAAAAATCATTCACACACCACCTGACACAGTTTGATTTTGGTTTCTTGCTGAATAAAATACTCCAAAAATATTGAAGTGTTCTAGTTTTCTTTCCATTTTATCTTCCAATAATATTTGGGGAAATACATAGCCCCAGTGTTACATTAAAATGAAACGAACCCAAAAAATCAAGTTACTTTTATTTATAAAGTATGGACCCTCAAATACTACTTAGGCTGAATGGGTCTTGATTTGATCCTTTATGGTTCTTTAAATTTTTTTTTTTAGACATAAAACCCTTGTTTTGTGTTATTTTAAAACTTGTTTTTACCTAACATAAAGCAAGGTGGACTGAGAAACATCTGGTCCTTTTCCCTCAAAGAGCACGGATTCAGTTAAAACAATGATTACTGACTCCTTGGAGAACCTGCACCCTTGGAGGAGCTTAGAAGATCCAAATACCTAAATTGTGAGGGATCAAATTATTTACCAAATATGTTGGGGAGGCATTCCCACCAACAGACCTTTCGCAAGGGAAGAGATGTCAGACAGACTCCCCCAAGACCACAGACCACCAGTCTCCAGAATTCCTTCCTTCCACTTGCCACAAGAACTGTTACACTGCTTGAATTGGGCAAAGAGTAACATGCTTAGCTCACACATGACAATGGATTACACTTGCATTTGAAACTTCTTTTAATGAATCAAGTCCTCAAGAAATAACTTCAAACCTTCCCTACCACCCTAAATTACTCTGACAAGATGATCTCATTAGATAATCTAACGCCCTAGGTGATGGAAAATGCAAATTAATAAGGACATGAAATAAAATCAACTGAACATTTTCATGCTTTATTATGTCTTTCTTTACCATCTTAACAGCTGTTAATGTGCATAGTTTGTCTTTTTAAAGTGTCTACCATAATCAATGTGTATCAAACAGTGACTGAGCCTCTGGCTGGGGGCCTCTCTATTTTGTAGGAGCTGTGACACTAAATTCAATTAGGTGCAGCCCACTAAAAAAACAACTACACTAAAGCTGTCTCTATTTCCCGTTGACTAGAACAGATATGTCAGGATCCAGCGGCCAAGATGTATTTTCAAAGAAAGATGGTATTTCCTGCTGTGTGGAGGAAGAGTCTGTAACTGAAAATGACTTCAAAGGAAACAATTCTGGAACCACTTAAAACGTAAAATAAGTTTTAAGGACAACTGCAGAAGATGGGAAGCAGAAGTGCACATTTCATCTTTCTATAACCACTTAAAATATAGAATAAGCACATAATGGTGAGTGGAGAAGATGTGAAGCAGAAGCCCACATTTTCTTTCTCTATACTTAGATGTAAGTGAAACAAAAAACCTGATTTTTTAAAAGATACGTATGTGTAACACAGGAAACTACCTGCTCCTCTTTGTGAAATTTCATTCCTTACTTTCAGTATTTTGCTAAATTGACTTAGAAATGAAAGCACTTACATAGAAAACACATTACCTGGAAAGAAAAAGTTGTAGTTATGGGTTGAAATGTGAGTGATTACCTGAGATATTCCAACTCCAGCATCATTATCAACTATTTTGAGCATAGAAAATGCAAACAGATGAAAAGCTGTGAAGTGACAGGTTAAAAGCCATTATTCAGAGACTGACATACTTGAGAACCTTCACTGCCGTTGTTTCAGAGCATTGCTATTTATGGCTATAAGTATAAATCCAGATACTTATGAATACACTTACACCTGATGAATACAAGCAATAAACCTCTCCTAAGTTCTGTTGAAAACTTATGTTTTTATATATTTATGCAGTGCGTAAGTTATAAATATTTCATCTAAAGTAGACATACGACAACGTCTATAATAAGTATTCATACATATTATTTTTTATCTAACAAGCACTCTTAGAAGTGTAGCCACGTACTTGAAAAATAGAGTGGAGAGAAACATATTAAGAGCGTTAGTTCAGTAACTGCAGCTACTTACAACATTCACAGGAAAGAATAAATATTTGTTACAGATTCCAAAAGCTACGCCAATAAAATGGCGGCAGAAACTGCAACATATTCTACCCTTTCTAATCACAAAAATAGCTTTTCATTTACTCAAGTATCTAAGGAATAATTGTCTGAGAAAGCCTTCAGCTATGATGAACACCTCTCATGTTTTCTCCATTGCTGAATGGTCCTATTAAGTTTATCACAGATGGGAGTGTGAATATTGGTAAAGTCTGAATGGGAAAGAAAGGCAATAGCCACCTGGTGATCTTATAATGGAATAGTTCATGGATGCTTAAGCAGCCATGGATGGAGCTATACAATAACTTCTTGCTGAAATAATTTCATGGCTTACAGTTCTCTTTTGTTGCAAAAAGACTAATATGTGGAATTTGTCCATTTAAGGGTATTTTCCGGGCTCAAGAACCGTCAGTCATTTACTTTCCTTTTTCAAGAGTCTAAGGAAGTTATTTGGAAATGGACCCCCAGTTAAATTGGGTTTGCTCCACCATTAAGCAGAACCAGCACAGCTCTGATGATGTCTCCAGCCTGTGACAACCGTGGGAATATAGCTGGCAGTAAAAAGGCAATTTTCATTAGCAATTTGAAATTCTTCCCATGTTCATTTCAATTAAACCTGCGGCCCTGTTATATAGCTGACTACATATCTATAATAATATTGCTGTAATAGCTGTAATCAATAGACAGTTGGAGATTGAAAATATACAAGCATATTAGGACACATGCACGAATGCACACACAATTACACACTACATGTATATATGTGAGTAATCTATATGCACACACCTATAACGGAAATAAGATTATAAGGAATTTCATGTTAAGAGAAGCCACATATTTGATTATAGGCAGATAAAGGCTGTACTTTTCATTTTACATATAAACACATTTCAATCCCAGATATTTCTTACTGTAAATATTTTGCAAACATAATTTTTTATAACCTGACCCCACTGAAATCAACAGTGATTTTGCCAGTGGCTTCAGTAAAGGTGAGGTCCATTCTATCAAGCATTATGGAGTAAACCCTAAAGAGTCCTCTCTAATGTGCTTTTCTTTAATCAGGCCCAGGCACTTCTATAAACCTCTGCTGACTTCCACCTAAAGGACTGGGGTCCTACTCCTCAGACAAAACTGATTGATTAGCTGTTATGCTAATAAGGTATGACAGATACACACGTTTTTCCACCACTTAGTGATGAACTGGATCATAACAATACTTGTGTTGTTGTGAGTTTATCCCTTAACATGTTGCAGATGTTCACTGTGGTCAATACGAAACCAGCATCGTCACTGACACGGGTGGAGTCTGTAGAGACATGGAGTACAACAGCAGCCCAACGTCATGCTGGGCAGCAAGAATGAAAATCTTAACATGGTTTCTGAATGATGGGAGTTAAGAAAAGCTTGAAGAAGCCTTTCAGCGAGGGCCTGATGTTTACGAATACTTATGTGCACATTTTATTTGCTTCAGTTTGTAGTGGTGTATTGTTCAGCACTAAGCGGAAAAGCTGTCAAGGAGGTATAGTTTGAGAAACTAAACTATACACTGAAGATATCCACATAGTAACAGACAGAAAAAGAAGCCATTTTTGGCAACATGCTTCACAACAGATTCAATTCACAATTTGCAGCTCTGGGAAAAGATTGAAGTCCCTAAGAACAGAGTGCCATTTCCATATTCTTAGGTATCACGCCTGGCCTCCAGATGCTCTTCCATAAGGGCACAGGTGTCCTGTGGGTCCTGTGTCGTACCTGGTAGTCCTGCATGGATGGCTCAGACTCTATGGCATCTTTAATCGTATTACACATTTATGTGTAGGCACCTAGATGACCTCCTTTCTTCTCCTGAATTAACATGTGCAAGTTAATTTTCCAATCTGCCTTTGTGCTTCTGCTCCCCATTTACAGAGGGGCTACTGCCCTTACTCCGTTTATTTACAGTGGAAGTAGAAACTCTTTTACAGTCAATGAAAATACGGTGCCTGCTATCACCCACTCCTGGAATTTCAGGTAGAGCCCCCAGATTCTACTGAGTATGAATCACGTTTTATATATTGCTACAAGCCATGCTGATGATGAATAAACTGTTCAGTTCAGAAAATTGAGGTAAAATCTTATTTAGCCTGATTGTTTCAAGGGAAGGGCAGAGTACTGATCCCAGTGTGGGGTGGCAGGTGGGGTGAAGCAATTTTATGCGCTTTATGGACTTCAAGGATTAAGTCTCAAGGACAATTTCTTGTTTTAAGTAACTGGGGTACTGCATGATACATGGTTGATTTTTATGGCCGCTGTGGAGGGTTGTGAAGTTGCTTTATTTGTGTAGATTAATATGTCATGCATTATTAATGAATTACTTTCTCCTTCTAATAGGCAGTGTTCATTTTCTACAAGTTCCTTAAGCTCCTCAATTTTTGGCTGTGGAGTGCACATGAGCACTTGGCTCAAGTTTGTGGATGTCAGAACTCTATTTAAACCACAACAGAAGTGAAGGCGGCAGCTTCTGCTAAATTATTTCAATTTAATTTAGCCTATTTTGAAATCAGCAAGAGGACTACTTGTTTTTTTCTTATTTTAGCTGTTCAGTTTTAATTTTAGGTAAGCAAAATTCGTAACCAAGACACAATGGAGATTCTTATGAAACTGCTATGAAATAGTAGTAATAAAAATGCAGAAAATAGCCATTAGTATTTCCTATCCTTGCCCCTAGATTATTTTTCCTTTTCAAATAGCATACTGATTTCACTGACTTCATAGCGGGTCCACATAAGCAAAGCACATAGAGGGCAGGAACAAGATTATTGCATTAATGAGAGTAGATACTGTACAGACATCAGAAACTTACTACAGTTAAAAAGACATGAGTGACACTGGAAAATTAAATTATTGATCAGATAGATGTCTAACAGACTAGCGGGCCTTATAATACATAGGAACTACACCCAGCATATATATAGAGGGAGGCAAAGTATATAAAGTGTGTATAATCACAGATGCACTTATTTCCTCCCTACTCAAGCAAAAACATGTTTTACCTTTAGGGGCTGGTTTGCAAGACCATGCTGGCCAGAGGAGCATCCTTGAAATAGGTTGCTATGACCATTGTGTAAGTCAGTGATATGAAGGACAAAGGGATCAAATCCCTTTGTTTAAAGCAGTACTTTATTTGTTAGCATAACCTGGAGCAACCACGGTGACCATTATCTTTATCTGAGCATCTCACTGCAACTTACAACACTGAAAGAGGCTTGAAAAAAAGACTTGTGTGCTTGAAAGCTTGGCCGATTTTTCTAACGCTGCTGGATGGCCTACTAAAAGACATTACCTCCAGCCACAAACCTTGCTTCACTTATACTTTTACTCTTCAGGACTAGAACAATATTGCCAGTACTGAGTGGGGGAGCCTGGCATTGATGTTTGAGTAGGGAATTTTCCTTTATAAAGAATCAGCAGTATAGAATGATCCTGTAAGCCACGTACTTACATTGTAACCTAGGAAATATTAACTACTGTGTCCATTTTAAAGATGAGTAAACTGCTGTGGACCTGAGTGTTGCCAAAGATCCAACAGAGGCAGAAACCAACTCCAGGCATGTGGCTCCCAGTCCATCAGACAATTCCTACTTTTGCGTATCAATGTCTTGTAGAGCTTAATGAGTAGTCCATAATTTGAATGAGGTAAGAGCAGTGAAGAGGAATTACTGAGTCTTGAATGACTTATTTATTACCACACCACGCTCACTCCTGAAGCTTCCAGGCATTCTTAAAACATATGCCGCAGGATACCTCGTGCCAGCTGGCAGCTCCGCTCTTAGTCACTGCTTTTCAATGCCTGCAATTGACATTTTGTCCCAGCTCCAGAATCTAAAACATAGTCTTCTCAATTGGCTCAAGTGAAGCTTCAAGCCATATAAAAACTTCTTGCTATTGGCACACAGGCACGTAGCAGCCTATACAAAATGATTCCAAAGTACATCCAGGTCTTAGACTGATCGCTTTGGTTTCTGCTGCTGACATAATACATGCAGCAGGAGGCCTTCTACCTTCTGTTAGCTCTCCAAAATGAGAACTCAAGATCACAAAGAGGTTATAGCAAGCCTTTTGGATTTCATTCAATTGTGCACTGTTTCAGAAAACAAAAGGAAGAGAATTCACCTTTAAATCAGACAAGATGATTTCCCCACATGCTCTTTCCCCAGCTACATCCTGGTAAAATCTGGTTTATGCAAATAAAAATAAAAGTGTTATGCCAAGGTAAAAAATTTCCACATTAAGGAAAAAAAAAAAGAGATAAAGTAGTTCTCTCTGGAATGGCATATTGAGAGTAAAATTCAATAATGAACCTGAAGGTTTGAACTGACAGAAGTAGTTTGGAGGTAGAAGGTACAGATAAATGGGCTATGCTGCAGAAGCACACTATACGCAGGCACATTATGTGGTGCAGTAACACACTGGTGTGTTTTTCAGTACTGAATTTACAGCCTAATGTTTCCCTCTACCATTTTCTCAAACTCCCCAGTGAACTTGAATTATATTTTTTTATACTTATTTAGTTTAATCAAAATACTCATTTCAGAACCTCCAGAACTTGCACAGCTCTGGTCCTATAGGGCCTCAGAGAGCAGAGTCCGGCACAGTCACTAATCCTGATAGTGACAGTCAGCATTCAATATTCAACTACTGTAATTAATGAAACTGCGCTGTTGCTATTTTTCACTAATAGAGGATTTCCAAAAGCAAATTGCAGCAATAAATTACATCATTACAGCCTATATTATTGTTCTGTGAGGTAACAAATCTTGCAGAAAGACAATCAGCTTTGCTAGAAAAAAAAAATACGAAGGACAAATCAGATGACTAGGACCTGATTAAAATTAATGTCAGTGTTACTTTTTTTCCCATTTGCTTGCTGAAATCCCCTCTCTCACCAGCGTGCTGGCTTGCTGATGCTCATGCTACGGTAGTGGTGCTTTAAATATTAGGCATGATTTGTTTCTGGGGGGAAAACCAATGTTGATAGTTTCACTGTCCATGAGGATTGACACTGCCAGGCCCTGCAGTTCACCACACCACAGCAATGGGGCCACTGCCAGAGTGTAGAAGTTTTGGCTTGTTAATTCATTTAGCATATGTGCTTCTGTCTGGAGGCTCGGACCTTGGAGGAGGACCTTTGCATACAGCACCTCTAGCTTAGCAAAGCAGGTTTTGTTAGTAGCCCAAGCTTTGGTGAGGTCTTGGTAGCCTTTTGATACTGGGATTATGAACAGATCAAATCCCATCGCTTGCGGCTCCTTATGGCAGCTGCTGCCCAGGCACAGAGAAAGAGCCAGAAGCACGGTGCTCGTCTCTCTTCCCAGGACTGTACTGAACCCTGTCCTTTTAGCATTATCTCCCTCAAGCAGAACTGCTGAGTTTGAAGCACAGATTCCTAATGAATTCCACGACAAACATCCTCAGTGAGGACAGTCTGGCTGGATAATGAACTGTAAACTGAAAGCAGAGTAAGGCAAACACGCATCTAATAGCAAACTGAAGGTGAAAAGTTGCTGAGTTTTTTAATACTTGGGATAGTTCATTATAACACTAAGGCTTATAAAAGTCCTGGTGATTTTTTTCTCCTTGTTCACTCATTATCTTCCATTATAGTAAAGCATCTCCTTGTTGTCTAGATAGTCTCACTGTCCAAGCTGGAGCACCTCAGGACCTCATTAATTAGATTCCAGCCTAAACAATTCACAATTCTGCTAGGTATTTCACCTGATTGTGAAGAACGAGGTATTCCCCAGAAATATTAAAACTCTTTTTACAGATCAAAATAATCATTAGAAGTTGCCAATTAAGAGAAACTTTTCCTATTTTTCCTAATGGGTCACAGCTAACCCACTTCATGATCAAGCTGGCTGAGCAAAGGTACCTGGTCTCTCTGGCAGTCCCTGTTCAGCCTGGCATCTCTTTTAAGTGACAACATGAGAAGGTGGAGACCATTTACTATCCAGGGTAAAATGCAAATGTCTGTTGTCTGGAATAAGTTTGGACAGTGCCTGGACTTGTATTTATCAGTTAAGTCAAGACAACCGATTGTCAGCTATAGCTAAGGAGAGTGCACTAGTTTATGTGAAAACTACTGCATGAATTTCCATAGGAGAGGGCATAATCTAGCAATTGAGACTGCTGAGTTCAATTCCCCTTCCAGCTCTGCCAGCACCTCATGAACAACCTCATGCAATGTTCTTCTGTCTCCCCGGCCATTTCTTTCAACTCCTTCACAGCAGAAGTGCAGAGCTGCAGGAGATTCAGGCACAGCATTTGCCTCCCATCACTGGCCATGGGTGAACTCTGGTCAAAGTCTGAATTGCTTAACAACACACTGCAGTCTTACAAATTAGTAATTTCTCCGCCTTTAAATTCCAGTTCTGTTTCAGCTGCAAACTTTTGCAGAATATCAGCCTCTGAAATTGGTCTCCTGCTCTTGCTGAGAAGCACGTCTCTGCCCTCCTGCATCTGATCTGGCAGTGAAGGCAGCAGGGGAGGGCACACAGGGTGAATACAGTCCTTAGCAGCTACAGCATCAAAACACACAGCCCTGGAATGTCCTTCTAAATCACTTATCATCTGGGTCCAGAGCTCCTTTTCTGCTGGCTCATTATTATGGCTCCACATGGTCTCTGCTCACATGTGTGTGGCAGCTGTGAAGTTGCCTTTGTGGTTATGTTAAACAATCAGAATTTTAATCAGCTATCATTTCAAATATAAACTGTTATTTAAGATGTCTTCTGATGGAGCAGTGACACAAACCTGGGCAGTCCCAAAATCCTGCCCAATGAATCACAAGAACAAAAGAATTTCCAGACTTCACCTTATAGAATGCAGTGCCATGAACCAATAACAAAATTATCTGCAGCAGAACGTGGACTCGACTCAGGCTAACTTGCAATGTTGAGAATCAGTACAGAAGCACGTGGGCATCTCCATGAAGCCCTGCACTGTGCCATGCTGTCAGAAGAAAGCCCAGAACAGTACTCTTCTACCATGGCCAAGCAATTGGCATCAAGCATGGACTGGCTGGGGAATCTTGAAACCCTGTGCCTGCTGTGTTGGGCAAGAGTGTGATCCTACTTCCCAGTGTCAGCTGTGCTGTCCCTCCTTTCCCATTCATGGAGCTCACTTTCATCCAACCTTGAATACCACCTTGACTTTCACCAGCTTGGCTTGTGGACTGAGAATTTTCTAAAGGATTCTGACTTGTCTGTGCAGCATTTAGTGCTGTGAGACACTCCTCTTTGAGGGGAGCATTTCGGTATTACCACATCAAGCACCTGATAATTGAGTCGCTGGCTGTCTCACTGCACATACTCGGTGTTCTGCAGTTTTTTATCAAGGCTGAGAAGCATACATATTAAGCCTTATATTGATATCTCTCTAATAGAGCAAAGAAACTCAAAAGTTCTCTATATGGCAGACATCTGTTACAGAATACTTGAAAAATCTGGAAGCTAGCTGACCTCATCTCTCCTCAGCATTTTAAAACTCTCAAAGTAATCCATTCAATAGCATTGTCAGATATAAGGGAAGCTGGAAGAGGAAATTATACATACTGTTGTGTGGCATAGAAAATGACATACAACTCGACCCAATGGAAAAATTAATTCCAGCCAGCTGAGATAGCCTTATTGATCCATTCTCATTTCCTGCAAAAGGTAGGACTGAATGTGATTGTAGCAAAGAAAAGGAAAACAGAAGCTAGAGGCAAAAGTGCGGGGCTTGAAATGATGACTTGGACTTAAAAAGGCACTGCTAAATTGAGCCATTTTGAATTCTTTATGTTGTCTGTATCTTCTGACCAATTTAAGATCAATGAACAACAGTTCATCCTTTTTTGCTTTTGTTTCCTGATGGGCAGACAACAAAAAAGCCAATTCTTAACAGATAAGATTAATCGATATGCATTGCTAGTCACAGCTCAACGCACTATGTGACACGGTCAATTTACAAGCAGGTATTCGGGCTCCTGGGTTCATCTGGTATAAATATAGAGCAATGACACAAACTTTAGTGAAATTATATCCACCATAAATCTAAAGGAAGGAATGCTCTTCTCATTTAGACAATTGTAACCTGCCATGATGGTAATTGTAGGCATATAAGTGATCTCGATTAGTGCTTCTCCCTTAACATCCGAAGATTTTAACTGTGATCTTTCACGCAGAGCACTCAGTCTTGTAATTGCACTCTAAAAACTCTTGACTTCATGGTATTATTTAGGGCTTCACAGCTGATTTAGATTGTCCCAGTTAGTACTACTAATAGTAATAGGATAGTTTTACATCAAATAAATTACCTTCAACTCACACTGTTTATTTGATGTGATTCATAATTAAATTATCTGAGACGGTACCTGTCAGCTGAAAAGTTTGATACATAGATTATCTGTTCATTTGTTTGTGATAAGCAAATCAGGGAATGGATGTTTTTATATAGCCTCAGATTTTATCTTCTGGAAAGCTCCTCTGTGCCTGGTGCCCCAGGCTTCATTCAAGACTGAAAGATTAACAGGAGCGAGAATTCTGCACTTCTGTGACCTTGAAACAGATAGAGCTTTATGGTGTGAAGTCACAGACTGCAGGGATGAAAACTCTACTTATTTAGATCCATATTTTAAAATGGTATTACAGGGACTTCATTACAATGAAATACCTTAAAAAATCTTTACCTTAGGGAATGGCATACATAAATGTGTATATAAAACAAACATTGCTTTGGGTGTTAAATTTTCCATCATCTGTGTTTTAATGGAAAGCAAGTTAACAAGCATACATAAAAATGTCAAAAAGTGTTTCTGGCTGAGTCACAGCTCTGCATCTTAGATATCCGTTCACTTCTGCAACAGAACTGTCAATACATTGAGTTCTGAATATAAAGAAAGGTGCATGCAAACCAAGCACTCCCTAATGAAACAACATCAGTAGAGAGGCAAGATGCGTAGAGACAGACCATATCTTTTATTAGACCCACTGATACAGCTGGGGAGAAACGATGAACTTCTGAGCATGTGAGGTGTGAAACAGCAAGAAATGCCCGAGAGCCGTTCCAACTTTGATTAACTCACAAGCAGTTATCAATGGATTATAGAGCCTGATGAATTAAAGATGAAAGACCCACTGAAAACTTACTATTAGTGTTATTTTAAAGAGGAAATATACATGGATGAGCAAGTTACATGGCTGCCCATGGCGACAAACATCTTTTGGGGGTAAATTCAGACTAGAACTCTCAGATTAGACTCCAGACATCATGTCTATGCTTCAGCACTTTAAATCTCTGAATTTCATGCAAGTCACAGTTAGACATGAACTAATTCAGAGACAGTTTATGCTGCTACTGAAGGACTACTACTTGAGTTTCGTATATAGGAACACAGATGGTCTTGCATAAATATTAAACCATTGATTTGCCAATCTACCTCCCAGGAAGGAGTTCTCCTTTAGCACTGATTTGCCTTACTGGCACCAAACAATGAACTTCTACACAGGTCTTCTACCTTGCTCTAGCCCAAAGCAAAATTTAATGGTATTAAAAATACGTATTATCCATTTAAAGTATCAAAAGAAATCTCACTAAATTTCATAAAACATGGTCCCATGTTGAACACAAACATACGGATTCCTTCCGTGGGATTTGTGTGTGCACGTGTGCATGCTACAAATGTGAATGATTTTGATTTTGTTTCCTAACCTTGTCAAGTGGTAAAAGCAATATAGTTGGCTGCATTTGCTGATGACAGGATAGAAATTTGAGGAAAATGCACACCTTATTTGTCAAGTTCTGAGGTTACTTGTAATTAATTGAGGACGTTTTCAAAAGCAGTTTAGTAGATAATTAATTAAGCTTCTACGAAAGCACTTCCCTAATTGATCCTGCAACAATTAACATAAAATCAGAAATGCTGGAACAGGGGTCAACATAGACAGTAGATGTTCTCTACTAGAAGATTAAATCTTTGGGGTAGATTGTTCCTGTCAGCAGGCAGTGGGATATATTTCCTGAAAGCAACAGAATCAGTTAGAAATACAGTTTCCTAACTTTTCTGTCTCATTTTTCTCTCTAAATACCTTGAAGGGTGAAACGTCCCCCAAAATTACTCAGATTGATTAACTTCTGATCTCAGGAAAAAAATATACTTACCTCAAATTTATATCTCATTTTTTTTCTGGGAAAAAGTTAGTATGCATATTTTCAGCCCAGTAGTTTTGATATTTCTTGCTCCTTTTATTTCACTGTAGTGTTCACTGCAGCAGCATCACTGTGATGTTGTTTCTTATTTCTATACACTATTTAGCCCCGTAGTTAGGCACAAAGAACATGGACTGAACTAAGCCCCTCCCTTTCGACTGTATGATGAATTTCCATTGATTTTTCAGCAATTGTATCCTACCACTTGCTCCACTGAGCCAAGTCCTATAAGGCTCTTTTAAAATTCCAGGTTCAGTTCTTACTGACAATGCCAATTCTTTAATCTCTTTCATTCCAAAATACTGTAGCAACACAATTGCACGAACCTTTTGAAGGCCCACTTGTTTTTCATCTCACTACTTTTTCTGTAACATAATCAGGCATAGGCCAATAAAGGATACATTATCTTTCTTGCTTTATAAGTGAGACATGAGACATGCTTTACTCCATGAGTCTGAGACAACCTTTATGTTATATTTAAACCACGCAAAAGTTTGCTGAATTTGTCCCCAAAGGACTGATTAGGCCTGTCAGACCAACGGCAGAGACTCAATCAGATCCCACATCCTAATCCAGTAGAGCATCTTTGGGCAGCTCCTTCTTTCCCTTTTTCTGGCCACCTTTAAAAATTCGGAATGACAGATTTTACTTCCGATGTTAGCAGTTTTGCTGGAGGAACACTCCATGCTTAAATCAAGAAAATCTACTTTACTCTCTAGAGGATTATGAAACACACTTGCTGATAAACATTGAGATCTAATTTCTGTGTGCAGTAGCAGTAACGCGCTGTTGCTTTACAGTGTGTAGTTGAGATTAAAAGCACGGTGTGACTTCTCAGCAGATACAGTATCACCCTCCGTCTTTTCAGTGTGACTCTTGTTTCTGAACAGGAGAACTGCCAGGTAATCAGCTCAGCCAGAGATTAATGCCTAAATGAAGAAAGCACCCTGGCTGGATATGCAGTGTCAGCTAACAGAAAACTCTGAAAATTCCCTTTATCTACTAATATCCTGCTAGCAAAGCCAATTTTGCATTGGTATCCCATCCAACCGGATTCTGTTAACACAGTATATTTTGGCTCCAGCCAAGTGTTATCACAAGGTACAGAAATGAGATAACCAAACACAAGAAAGCTTTGCAAGGAGAAAGGTTTAATGATTTCATTGTTTGAACCCTTTGCACAACCCAGAGTGCCTAAAGGTACATCTGTTGGGAATAACAGATCTTACCTTATGTGATTCATACAACACTAAATTAATTCATTTAGACCTCCGGTTCTTAAAGTAACCCATCAACAAGGTCAATGAACTTGTCATTTACAAGTCTGCAAGTAAATCTTGAACTGTCTATGCATGTGCAAAGACATTAGACCCTGATATGTGATATTAAAAAAAGTATCTTGATTCCCTCATATATGGAATACAGAGAAGAAGCTGATTAAATTTTTCAAGAAAAGAACAAGATGTTAAGTCTGCCCATAAACAAATGTCTGTCATTTGGTTCTGGAAGGCATCTATAATAAAAATAAATAAAATCTGACCACAAAAGCATTCCTTACACACACTTCCAAGTATTTAGAAGACAGATGTTCAAATGCGTATTCTCTGTTCAACTCCACAGGTAATGAGGACAATTATTTCCCTCTCAGATCTGGAATGCAGCACGCACTTTCTGCTGACTTAACAGACTTTGGATCAGGAAATTGCTGGGCATGACCTCATTTGATATGAGCAGCAGTTTTGCTCTTCAAAGGGGAAGAATATATTGAAGACTAGGACTTCCAGGAAATAATACTCATCTAATTATCTGCTGCAAACCACTGAACATTGTTCAAAGAAATGACTGCTGGAATGTCACCACCAAGATTATGTACAGGAGAGGCAAAATTCACAAGTGGGATGAATGTGTCTAACTCCTTCCAAATCCTGAGCTCTAACATTGATTAATGGTAGCACATGCAGTTCCTCTATTAATTGCCACTTGGTCCTGTTCTAGGTAGCTGGCAACTTTGTGCTTTTCCCTTTCCTGAGGTTCAGCAGGATTCCCAAAACAAACGCTCAGTGCCTACTTCTCCTGTGAGCGTAGAAAAAGTCCTCAGCATGTGCCTAAATCCCACAGAAAATAAAAAGTGTACCTAAAACCAGTGCAGCTGAAATGCTGGAGACTGATGAAATTCCTTGTTTGCTTGACTTGGAGCAGGAATTTAATCCTAGGTTGTTCACTTGCAGGAGGGAGCCATAATGGCTAAGTCTCAGTTCTCCCACTGTCCCAGCCTTGCTTTGCAGAAGTAACTGCATCTTCACTGGGCCAGAGGAAGAGAAGGAGACCCTGCTTCCACAAATCTCATTTGTGAAACAGGCAACGGGTATGATTTCATGGGGAGGTAGGCAGCCCACAACTGGTGCTACAACACTAAGCAGAGCGAGTAGATTTTAACCCAAGGAATTTTTCTACATGAAAGTTTATACTTAATTTTCCTTAAATCTATCATTGAGGCTATTATTATTTTCTGCTTCTTCTTTGAAACCACATGTTCTTACACTGGGAAACAGCCAGTGAAATTAGTATCAGCCTCAGCCTACTAAGTTCCAAGTAACTTATGCTTTAGCAGAAGGTGCTCGAGGCCCTCTAAAGTTGCTCTACAGTTTGCAACTTCAAGCCATGTAACAGCAATTAGAAATGGGAAGGTACATCTACTTGGCTTTGTGTTACCAGCTGGTAGCCTGGAGGGAACCATGCGTGATGGAAATTCAGGATTTAAAGCCTGAGAGAGATTTTTAAAGTGGCAGCATATGTTTCCTCTGTGGTAAGTTTATAAGAACTGAAATTGTGATGTGTACAGACCATTAAAGGAGGGCATGATTTAAGCAAGTAGCCCTATACCGCTCTAACACGGGGAGGCAGGGGGGAGAGCACTCCTTTGCAAGTCTATCTGAGGCCTGGTATATGTGTTCTCAGACCACATACAGATCAGATGGAGCAATAGGCTGAAGTAGTTTCTTACCATCGCCAATGGAACAATTCCAACAAGATCCTTCTGGCAGATGAAGATTTCAGACAAGGTTATGTCCGTTGTCCCCTTCCGAGGGTATTCCACCTGCCAGGTGATGGGCTGGGTTCCAGAAAGGCTGCTGAAACTGGCTATTTCAAAGTTCATCTGCACGACCTCATTGAATAAACTGTTACTTCTGAAAAGAGGAAAACAGGGAAAGAGAAGAACTATTACTTTTGCTGAAGAAGGCAAATGAAGTGAATCATATTAGCTACTGGAAAATGCAGCTATTTATATGCAGATATAACACAAGGCTTTTTTCAATCTATAACTTTTTCAGAGCATACAAACTGGAATTATTCAAAATGGGTCAGTTGCTCTTACTATGAACACTGTGTGGAGGGATAAAATCCAGGATAAGGCAAAATATACTTATTCCATTACATGTTTTTTATGATTTTGCAAGTATGATTCAACCCTACTGCAAGATGGATTTGACCTCGATCAACCAAAGTTAAGTCCAGTGCAGCTCATGAAGACTGAAGAATTAGCGTAGCCAAAAAGAAAACCAAGATTCATTGTGTACATCCACCATCAAAATCACATAAATCCTTAGCAATGAAAATCAGCGTAACTGAAGTTCACATACGCTGCATGGAAGCCATTAAAAAAATTAACATGATTAAATGGCAAATTGACAAGATTAGTTTAAACTTAGAGGTACAGTCTGGAAATTAAAAACCCAGGTAGCTGAGACCAAATAGAAAGAACAAAGCTATGGCAGGTAAAATACACTACGAAGTCAGGAGGCATAAGTTAATTTGAATAACAAATATGAAAAGATGTGCTGAAATTCTTTCCCTTCCATTAAATTTCTTTAACTACATCAGAAATAAAGAGAATATATGAAAGGAATTTGCCAGATGATCTGCTAGTTTAATTATTTTTAAAAAGTATGAATTGTTTGCATCAGAAATTATATATTAACTTTTCTGGAACTTTACAAATGTGTTTCTACAGTGTAAAAAATCTTAATATTTCACAGAATATTACTTCAATCTAACCCTACACTGTAATAATTTTAAAATGAAGAGAAAGACAGGCATCTTCCCAGCTTCAGTAACCCAATCCCAGCTTCATCACACCTGTGGATGCATTCATCACATAACAGCTTCAATTTTTCCTCTTTTTTTATGTACAATACACGAAGGCCCATTTCTGAGAAAATCCATCAAGAACTGATCATGTACAAAGCACTTATGTTCTCAAGTGCTAGACTTTCTTTTTACCTCTGAACAGAAATCACCACTTTTTATTACTTAAGACATATTCTGTGCTTTACTTTGCATGATTACTTTGAAAGCAAATGCATTCCCCTGATAATTATTATTTTGATCATGGGTTTTCATTTGGATGGCTTACTCTGAAAAGTCTTAATACTGCCTAATGCTTTAAATTTATTTCCTTGCTGTTTTCTTGCTGTGTCAAAGTAGAGACATTGTAACACTTCTGCAATAGTGGTAGACTTCCTCCATGCATTTAAAGAGTGATTTTGTGTAGTAATGCGATAGATGGATGGCTTTAGCAATTCATAACTCAAGACCAGCCTATTCCCATTTGAAGAGTTCCTACTAAATAAATCTTACAGCTTGTAAATACAAGGCAACTCTGATAACTGTAGTTTACACGCTTCTGGGAGATCTCAAAATGAATACATACTGGATTGAACTTTGTAATTTATTTGAAAGCATGATTATATGCAAAGATACCTGAATCACCTGAGCTACAGCGTTCATTTAGCTGCTAAAGGCACCATTATGCCTTAGATTAATGACACCTGAAATGCCATTATTTTCACCATTTCTAGATCTGATGCTTAGTAACTGACAGAGAAAAAGTTTTTACATGTGATTGACTATCTCAGTGCTTCCACTTACGCTAAATAGAGAATAAATTTTTGCACACATCAAAGCTGTTCTAAGAGATAATATATGTCAGGAAAGTTTTCCTGATCAAGAAGTCTACACTTCTCTAAATAGCCTCTGAGCAGATGTGTAGCTTTACAACAAAGGCCTCACCACCCTACTGGTAGGATCAGAGAGCTCCAGGTGGGAAGCTGCAGGTGGGAAAGAGCTTGTTTCCAGCCAGCCTGCTGATTCCTGATGCACTGACTTAGGTGAGGGATGATCACCTCCTTACAGCTCACAGCTCTTGATTCACAACACCTCATTTTGTCCTTCAGACAATTTCTAAGAGTTGCCTGGTGTTCTGCTCATGAACTGTCCATAATGTTTACCTGCAGCGCACACTCAAGCCTGGCTTTGAGCTACCCTGGGGAAATACCCAGAACAAAATCTTTGGGTATCCTGTTTCTACGTAGCATTTCGTGGCTCACTTAACTGCAGCGTGGACAGACCACAGCCTGCTGTACCTGGCAATATCCAGTTATCCACACATCCTTGTAATGATGTCCTATGATTGAAAACAGGCAGTATGAGGTGACCACATCTTTTCTACATGATTCCTGAAGCATGAACCTTAGTCCAGACTGGCTACAGTTAGCATGCACACAAGTTAACGTGTGTACATCTTTTGGATAATATATTTCAAGTCCATGATGCTCAATGACTTTGATTACCACAACTGAAGAAAATGTCAACGTTTTTTCATCTATTATGCACACATACACACACATCTGGGGAGCTGCATGGCAAACTACACAACTGTAACCACACTTGACTGCTATGGCCTCACTTGCATTCTCAGCAGTATTATCTTCACTGGAGCCACAAGCAACAGCCTGTATCTCTAAGAAGCACTAAACTCCACCATAAACAAGTCTGATATAAAATGACCTCCTTCTTCCCAAATGTAGAATTATCAGAATCACTTTTCCACCACTGACATTTACATCTGCCACCGTGTGATCTTCTAGGACTAAAATGAGGGACTTACTGTCCGTGTGCTACTTACATACCATCTGTTGCAGTGGAGTTTGAGGGTCATATACTCCTAAATCTCTTCTCTGTTCCACTGTAGATGTAGCTGTCTCAATTGTGCATGAGGACTAAAGGAGAGGCTACGTGACACACACAAGGTCATATGGGAGACTGGGACAGGGTAAGGAACTGATCTGTGTTTTTCCAAATCTCTTGTTAACCACTGGACCATCATTCTGGTATTGATGGAAATGGGAACCGTGGCACTTGAATCTAGTCTTAAATGGTATCCAGTGTATGCATCTTAAATTTCAACATTATTCTGTACATGAGGCATGTTTTTGATAATTCATGAGCTATTCTGTGAAAGAAATCACTGCTATCACCTTTTACAACACTGCTTCAAAACCACCTGCTTAATTTGGATTTCCAGTTCTCACCAAGCATTTGATACCACTTGTTGAGCTATTTCAGCCAAGTATCTTCTTGACCCATGAGAAAAATATGCTGCTTCTTCCTCGGGTATCAATTGTAGTGGTGGAGAGATACAAAAAATGGTACCAAAATTCTTTTACAGAATTCTGTAAAGCATTGCTAAAATATTTCTTCTGTAAAATGTGTGATACAAAAATGTCTTAAAATTGCATGATATAAGATAAAGGTTTTAGTGGCGCTTTTTCAGGATGACCTGCATAATTATTTCAATGCCTGCATTTCTGAGTAATGCTCCCATCTCTCTCCACAGCGATAAAGCCTTTATACAGTGTCACATTATCATCAGTTTCCTCCTTCTCTCTTCATACAGAAGAAACAGAGAGATGATCAACAGCTGGGAAAGCATCCACTTGAAAAAAAATATGCCTTCAGAGATGTGTAACGGCTGAGAAAAAAACTTCTCATGAAGCACATTTAATGTTCAGAGCTTGTTCACTGACTGAAACAGCAATTCCTTAATATCTAACATTTAGAACTGCTCAGCAGCCGGAACAGCAAGTAATTATAAAACTTTTCTGAAGTACACAGCACGTAGTGATTACAAATGAAGCTTCATGAAGGCAGGGCTTCTAAGGAATTGCTCTGGGGTGGATATATGAGTCTAATTTGATGGGATTGAGACTTCCCCTGGGTCAGTTCACTCCTTGGATTTATTTTAATTTTTAAATATGCTAATCATTCAGGGCTAGATTGGACCACATGCTCGCACGGGGGAGTAAGAACTCCCTTTGATCTGCTAAACAGCCACTCCTGCTCTGGGTCTGAGCACACAGGCGTCAGTGAGGAGCACCAAACCCAGAGTTACTCCTTTGCTGGAGCAGATGGGCAATGATTAGGTGCTACTTACTGGTTACAGCAGCTGAGCTAGCAAGTTAGTGATGGAGCCAGTAATTTACTACCGGCACAGGCTAGCAGTAAATTGCTACCCCAGGAGAATGAGGAACTGTGCTGCAGAGCTGTGGGAATGTTCTGAGGAGCAGTTTTAGAAAAAGAAGGTGGAACAGAAATATTCTGTAAATGGAAAGCTAATAAAAAATGCAAAAAAGGCAAAACAGAAGTGACATAAGGAGACACTGCCACGGAACTCAAACCAGAGCTTGCTAACTATATGGACAGAAAACACATTTTTTATATCAGCTAGTGTTAATTTAACCAGGAATTTTTATTTCAGAATATTTTTGAGTACAATATTAAGCATTCCTTTGCAACTACTTATTGCTCATTCAAACCCTCAGTGCCCTGAGAGATATTTACCCTTGGAAGGAAATTTTTCTTATATAGATACCTAGGACTGGCTGTATCAAAAGCTGTACTTGACTGTATCTTCAACATAGGGGATTTAAAACATGGTATCGTTTATACACAACCCTCACGTAAGCCCAATGGATAGATCCATAAGGTGGGTAATACCACAGATGCTAGAATGCAAAATAGAAGCTGTTTCTCTGCAGAGGTCTAGTAAGGGGTGGAATTATGTTAAATCTTTCAATGTTGAAATGGCTTGTACTGGCCACGTGTGGCCAGGGCTCAGCCGAGCCCAGGAATAGTGAATCACAGGCCCAGTGCTGCAAAACCTTTCACAGGGTGCAGCGGGAGAAGGCAGGCAGATAATTACTAAGAAAAGCAGAGCAGAGATCTCAGTTGATGTAAGATCCATAAACAAACGGAAATCTTTGTTGAATGCCTGTCTACATGTGTGGACCAGGAGTCTCTAATGAGAGATTTCAAAGTGTTGGGTTATTGCTCTGAGTAATAGAGCAGTTTCGACTCTTAAATGAGTGAATCTTAGGACTGCTATGGGCTAAATCAATAATTTCGATTTATTACAGTGGCTCTCAAAAGAGAAATTTTAAAAAGCCTAGATTAAAAACATTTTTAGTCATCCTTTATTCCAACAGATTTGTACTGAAAGTGCCTAGGGATCCAAGAATACTTCGACCTCCTGAAAATTTAGCAACTCCCTCTTTAATGCTATCTAGTTTGACAGTGACATCTTAATGCAAGATCAGCACTTACAAAATGACATAAAAAATTGAAAAGCGTACAAACCCCATTATCCCTCAGTTACATTGTACATCTTAATCTTCACTAAAATTAATGTATTGAAGTATGTTACTACCATGTACAGAGATAAACTCTCATCAAAAGCCAGTAGCCAAACTGGACTCCAGAACAATCTGTACTTCAGCCCACCTAAATGTATACAGCAATGCCTCTTTTCATCTAATGGGGTACAGGGCATATGTTCCTCGATTCCTGCTATTTTCAATTTTTTGCTCCTCCTGCACCTTTTCCTAGCCATATTTGTCCATCTTCAATGGACAGCATATGTCACAGCAATTTAAGAAAAATAAAAAGCTAAACACAGAGATTAGAACCTGATCTGGAAAGTGTGACTGATGATAACTTCAAAGATGATTAAATTATGTGGGCAGCTCTTACACATCAATTTGCTTACATAGTCAGCACTCAATGCTAACAAAGGGTGGGTCACCAGCAATCCAGATTGCTTTGAGTCAGACACCTATGAGCTAAATGTAATATCCATGACTGGGACCTTGAGCCACCCATTTCCCTTCTGAAAGACTTGATCAAATGGAGTACAAATGCTTAATGTAAGTTTCTTTCAGCAGGTTCTTAATAAGAGTTGTTACAAAGGTAATGCCTTTGAAAAACTGTGGAAAAGATGTGGTAATTAAAGAAGAATGCCAACTACTGGAGACAAAATGCAGTCTGAATTTCTTATTTTGCAGTATTAGCCTAGTTTTCATCTTTAAACCATAAAACCAGCAGAGGAGAAAGCAAAGGATGATCTATTTTGGCAATTAACAGTGAGAGAGGGCATAATTTCATGGAAAACTACCACATTAAAAGTATTATGAAGGTCTTCAAAGGAAAATATCCAAGATATAACTTAGAAAACTCTCAAGCAACATAACATAATATACATGTATATCTTCAAAAGGATGTTATAATGCTGTACTTGATTTCTTCATACAGTCCAGATGGGAGTTAGATTAGTTAATAAGGTTTCTTAGCTTTCTTGTCATAAAATGTGATATAAAACATAGCTTTTTGATTAAGGTATTGGACTGAGACAGAAAATCTCATTTCACTTCCTAGCTCTTCCACAGCATCCTTTAATGACCTCAGGCAAGACATGAAGATACAGATCCTTACAGCTAAAATAAAATCAATAGGAATTAGGCATCATGGAGCTTTAAAAAAAACCTCTGGTGTCTGTCTGCTACTTTAGGCACCTGAATACGGTACCTTGATCACGTTGGTCCTGAGCCACAGGATCTCAGCTGAGTTCAACAACATGCACACAGAAAAGAGTCAGAAGATCACTCATGGTTCAACTGCTACATTATGCTGAGAGGTCCCCCTTGCAAGGGAAATTCTTAGCTGATAAAATATGCACTGTCTGGGCGGCATAAGGTAGAGAGCGCCTGAGGTGTGACCTTCCTGTGCCTTTACTTCCCAGTTGAACAAGGTGAATAATAATGTTTTCTTGTAGTCAAAAAATAAATGAAGAGTATGCGGTTGTCTATCTGGCGCCTCTGTATAAGCCTTGCCCCAGATGCTAATCTCAGTGATGTTAACTGCTACCCTAGAAAAAACAGCAAAAGTCATGCTGCTAATTAGAGTACAGAAAACCAGAAATGCTCCTCTCTCAGACAGGCAGAAAGCTGAGCGATCACTAAAGGAGGGAGACCTGACTGGGGATCACAATAACTCACTAATTTCTTCCTTCTATACAGAGCACTTTTTTAGAGTCACTAATCACCCATAAATGCTGCAGTCAAGATAGCAGGCTCATTAGTCTTCTCCGATACTACATCACATCCAGGCACAAGGTAGATGAGATTGATTTTTCCCTTTTCCCAAAGGAAGCAGGTGTGTGACCCTCTGTTTCAGACTGGTGCCATCATATAAAGACTATGTGCAGATCCCAGTACTGAGCTACCGTCATCTCCCACCTTTATTACATTTTCCATTCATTTTGCGCAAGATATTAGTCTGCTAATGTCTTCATTATAATTTCAGATACCAAAATACATAGGCAGATTGGTCAAGAAATAAGCTTTCACAGTGATTCATCATCTCTTCCTGACTCTGAGAAGGACATTTTCTACTTAGTATTCATTCAGCACTGGAATCTCTCCAGAATGACTGTAAGCAAGCAGTATTTTCCTCTTCTGGAGACAGCAAATATGTAAGCACTAAAAATCTTCCAATGGACATCACTGGAAAAAAGACCCTGAGCAGAGATTTTCAGAGACTCACTCCAAACCCAGTGCTTTCAGATGGAGAAAGGAAGTTGGAATCATTCCGATCATCAGCATTAGATTATATGGCTCTTGGAGCCTGCTAAAAGCAGCAAGATGAGATCAAATACACAAAAGCATGTTTCATTATACGCTGTTAATTGCTTTCTTCAGTAGCTTGGAAGCAGCCAGTGAAACATACTCAGAGACAGGAGAACACCTTGGAAAAAACAGCCTGTATAATGGATTTTCTGATTACAAATATCTTGCATGTGTGTTTTATTCTATTTATAACCAAAGATACACCCCAAATTGATACAGAACAAGGTACTCCGTTTACTAAATCCACGTGTGAGTTGGACTCAGCCTCCTCTCAGTCCCCACTTGTGTCTGTCATACTTGCAGAAACTACAATGCAGAATGACTCAAGAGACAAGTCACCAAGTTCTTGAGCACACACCCCCAGGTGCCAAACTAGTATTCTCTGAGGAGATATAAAAAAACATCAAGGTACCCACAATCAGCAATGAGATTTTGAAAATACGATCAAAATGGCACAGAGACATAGAAGGGTCTGGTTACTGAAGTAGCCCCAAGCAGGCTACCCCTTCCAGCGAAGATGTGTCACTTGCCGTTGACCCGATCAGTTGATTTCTTTACTAGCGGGTTACTGATACTGGACTGTACCAGACACTTGTGGTCTGTTACACCCTCAAATGACACAGAGATCAAAGAAAGGGATGCAGCCTAACTGCTGATTGCTATGTGTAACATCCCTCCAGGTATTGCTCATGTAGATCTAAGTGTATCAGGCATTTGCACCTGTTTTGAAACAAAGTGAAGATGAAACTGCATTATGAATCAGGTGGCAAGAAAAATCATATTTATATGTACCTGAATATGTAAATCAGATGTTTTTACTGTGGGTTTTCTTTACTGCTCAGTTAGCTATCTGCTTTGGGCTAGGCTTGAAACTCCAAAAATATTCGCGCATAAGGATCACCGTTCCTTTTCAACAGGGTAGCTGCACTGGCCTGCAGGAAAACCACCTAGAAAGCTAGCCATTCATCAGGCGTGTAAAATTGATAAAACATCTGCATTTTGTAGAGGCAATGAATGTAAAGAAAGCACACATTTAATGGCATAGTAAAAAGGGAAAAAACATGTAACTAAGTCTTGAATATTATAGTGAAACAATGAAGGAAATAACCCAAGGGTGAATTAAAGTAGTTTTCAAACTTGCTGGCCATAAACAAAGTTCACGGGGCAATGAAAAGTCAAGCTGGTGGGTGACAGCCCCATGCTCTCTCCTACATTCCATTTGGGCACAATTGCAGCTTCGCAAGTTCAAGTGCACAAAGAAGGTAAAGGGATTTTTCAGATCAGAGGCAATGATCAACAACTGCTTGGCGGCAGCTATCTGAAGAGACCTCCAATTTAGCTGAAGAGTTTTTCTAGGTGTCTGTGTAGCTGCCTGAATAGAGAGTAAAGGATCTTGAAATGAGCTGCGTCCTTTGAGAAATAAGCTCAACAGCTGCAATTTCATCACAGAGCAAACTCAGTTTGTGCAGAGTCCCTTGGCCTAGAAGCTGCAGGGAATTGCATAATACTGTGTACAATCTAGAGCTCGAGAATATCAGCCTGGGGAAGGTGGAGAAGTAGTTTTATTTCTAGAAAGTCAATATATTTTTGCAAGCTTTACAAAGGAGCAGTCTGCAGCAGGAATATACTCCTTTTCTGCAATCTCAGCTCATATCTCCCCTTATTAGTATTTGTAGAATATATTATATACTCTATTAATCCTACTATTTTATTGCAAATTCTCTTTAATGTTGTAGCTGTTCACATGATATTTACTATGTTAAAGCAAAATAAAATTCGGGTAAAGCAAAATCCCAAACTAGTGTAGGGAAAAGATAGTCCGAGCAGTACAGTAGGATAAATATTGAGCTCAGCTGAAACTCCATGTAAATGGGAATGACACCAGTGAAAACTGACAGGAGAGCAGAGTCAGGTATAGTGGTCTAATTTGGATCTACTGATTATTTGCAGGTATACTTACACCTTAGGACACTCTCCTGGGTAATTGTAAAGACTGGTCCACTCTGAATGCATATGTCCAAAAGTTATCATCACAATGCTGAGTAATACTATGTAGTTCTTTCACAATCTCTCTAGACTGCAACTAGGCAGTGTGATCTTGCAAGGTCAGACTGGCAAAGGAACACTTTACCATCTCTCGGCAGAGCTTTGCTGCAGTGCATTGACAGTTTATCGCATAAAACTGTGACAAGCACTATAAACCCGAGGCTGTGCGTGGAGAAGTGTGAAGGACAGGAGGGTGGGGGGAGTTTTGTAACTGTTGCTCACATTAAGCCTTCCATCCCTCAATTCACTATTTTTGGCATCGTCAGACTGGCCTTTACATGGTGACCAAAAAAAAAAAAAAAAAAGAAAAAGAAAAGTTTAGATCCCCAGAAAGGACACACATTTAATATCCCTCAATGTACATTATGCATGCAGTTCACCAAATCTGTCCTCAAAAGATATGAAAGGAAAAAACAAACCCAACCCAAAGTCAGAAAAGTGTAGGATAAGGTGCACAATGACATTAATCAAACAACTCCAGTGAGATGGGGAAACCGTAAAGCAGCGCATCCGGCACTGAGTAACATCCAAACACCCCATCACTAAGAGGGAAGTTTCCTAAAGTAAGGTAGAGGCAATATAGGTTAGACAGAAATAAAAAGGGAAGTTTTAGCTTCTTCTCTATATCTCTTTCTTTCCCCTGAAGGTGTAAAGAAGGAGAGGAAGTTGCAGGAGCATCTTAGACAAAGAATCTCCATTTTGAGTTCACAGTGAAAAATCCCAAAATGCCAGCAGTGGTTGCCAGATGTTTTATTCCACTTTCTCTTCTCCTTCCCTGTCTGTTTTCTCTTTCTTTTGCCCTTGCCTTTCTTTCTACATGTTTAAAACAAAAATGTCTGATGGAGAGAGGTGATGCTAGTGAATACCCTAGGGAAATTAGACAAAAATGTGACCAGCTTCTTCAGTCTGCAGTTATGAACCAGCTCTTATTCAAATTTACAAAAATCACGGACCCCAGGGCTTTCAACATTTGTAGCTCTGGAAGTCTGATGGACAAACCTTTGTTTTACAGTTCATAAAGCAGAGCTTAACAACGCTGCCTTCTTAATACCATCCACAGCTCACACTCACTGTAAATTTAATAAGAAGCTTATTAAAAGTGGAACCAACATAAATATTGGAGGTAGATCCATTACCTTTCATGACACAGTTATTTGGTGGCTAACTCCCGTAGTTCACTTCTACTGCTCAAGGATAATAAAAGGAAAAATGTCCCCATGACATTCAATGGCAGAAATGTCATTGCTGAAGTGCCTATGATGTGCAATTAACATTTTTAAGGAGTCATTTAAAAGGATACTGTCAAGGCTGATAGATCTGAGATTACACCAACTATCTATGTTTGGATTTCTGCATAATTCAGCATCTCCCCAGCAAATTCACCCTTTCACTTCTGGATATTTATATGTTTCTTTCTTTTTATGTCTACTGTATTGGGGGTACTATATCTACTTACATTGACTTCTTACCCATTGCAACATTATAATGTTGTGTTACAATTGCAATCATCAGAGTTTCTGTCCAAAAAGTTGTAATTTTTTTTAATGTTCTGCTCTCCTCAAGCAAGTTGTAATTTTCACAATAAAAAATATTTTGTTTTGGAGCAAAAAAAGTAAGTTACGGGGCAAAAGCAGCTCAGTGCTAGGGTGGAGTTAAAAAAAGGCAAAGTCATTCTATATTACTCATGAAGACATTGTCATCCGCAGGATGGAGTCTTCAGGTCTAGACTTGGCGCGTTTGCGTGGAGAAAAGAAGCCTTGTATCTTTCTTTCTTGGCAGTTGTATCTGACACTTCTGCTTAATAGAATGAAAAAGCAGGAAAATACAGAAGATATTTGCTATAGTAGAAAAACTATCTTTAGGCAAAATGTTCATCAAAGTTTCTAGGAGATGCCAGCTACTTTTTAAAGATTTCAATGGATGACGACTGAATGTTTGTATTTGCAGCTAAAATGTTTCTTCTAAGAGCTGATAGCGGACATCAGTTTTCAGGCAGAGTGCAGACGTTCCTGTCTGACTGTCAGGCACATGAAGAGCAATGTGTCCTCAATATTTCAAGAAGACAAATGAAGGAGACACGATCCTAATGTTAAATGGCCTGTGAGAAAGCAAGTGCCTACTCGACTGACAAAACACTTACAGATAAACTCCAACAGCAACTTTGAAGTGATGACTCTGACATCTCTGGTTCTGTCCAAATCTGTTTTTTCCCTATAGCACCTCAATTAGAAAATAGCTATGTCTCATTTGTTGGGAAAACTCGGTTTTAAATTTGCTAAATCAGGCCCTGATTCAAAGCAAGAAAACCCAATGGATTTCGATGAGGCTTCTGAGAGATGTCATGCTTTACAGAGGTGACTTTCCAATGCTAGGAAAAAATTTTCATCTTAGCTTGACCCCTAGGAAGAGCACAGGAATGCTAGGGGGAACCATAGGCTGCAAAATATCAGAATACTCTTTAAACAACAGCAACTTTTTTTACTGCAGAAAGTAATAAACAAGAGTCTAGCACAGAATCTTTCTATGCACCATATAGTTACGCATTTGTCTTACAGCCCAAAGCAAAGATTTAAACATCTACTGTGATTTTTTCCCAAGCAACCATTACTGCATTTTTACACCCTTCTTTCTATGCCTTTCTGCACTAGGTGAATCAAAATAGGTTTCTGTGTAGTTATACAAATGACATTTAGGGGACACCATCAAAAAGAAGGAAAAAAGATTCTACAGAACAACCCTTCCCTTTGTTATTGAAATCTTCAACAGCATTACTCTCCACTCCTGTTCTTGCTGATGTCTGACACTTTGCTTGATCAGACAGGTGGAATTAGACTGATGAAAGTCCAGCTTCCAAGGCTCTGAAGAAATACAAAGCCAATAGCAAAAGCTGATCTGCACACACAGCGTATGCCTATGGGATTAGTGGTGCAACACTCAGTGAGATGAGAAAGAGCACTAAGAAGCAGAAGTAATCACGTTCACATGGAATCACAAGTTTAAGACAATGCACAAGTTTAAGACAATGCACCTGTGACAACACATTGTCTTATGAACTCATAATCTGTCATCAGCAGGCTGATGGAGCACAGGTCGGAAATAGCTATTTGGGATGCATGGGAAGAAGTAGTGGAAATTAACGATTTGCAGTCATGATGGGTGAAATTCACAACTGTGTGAATTTGTCCTACGCAAATCCATGTATCAGAGCTGAACTCTGAGAGTCAGACTGCAGACAAGGAGAATGTCTGCTGACTCACTCCTGATCCACAGTTAGGCTTCCTTCTCCTGCTTCAATTTAACCAGTAGATAAGTAAGTCCAATTAGTTTAACTTCAAAACTAAAATTAATGGTTATCTTCTCTCTAAGTGAACATGGAACAGGAAAAGAGTAGAAATTCAGTCCTACAGGGAAACCCTCACAAAAGTATACATTACCAGATTTACAGCCCTCTTCTCTGGGAAGGTGCCTGCAGGATGTGATGAAGCTGGAAGAGATCTGCAGAGGTGAGAGTGCCACGTACTCAAGTTCTTTACCAGTTTCTAAGAGTGAAGTTTTTTTTCAAGGAACTGTCCACATCCCACTCTGCACTTTACACTACGGATGGTCTGATACGTTGTGAGTTTCATATTTCCTTCATTTTGTAAACAAGATTTGATTCGGATCAGTAGTAACTACTTGCTAGTGATCTTTCTACTAAATATTAGATCTTAAATCCTATCAATTTGTCTATCAGCCACCTCTTGGCCTCATCTCCCCTGTAACACTACCTCAACTACTTTTGCAGAAAGCAAAAGCTTGATGCCAGCAGAGACTTAAAAAAAATGACAGATGTCATTAACAATCTCCTCCTTAATCCCAGGTCTGAGGACCTGTCCTTAGGAGTGCAAATGACCATGGAACTGTGGACTGTCAAGGTGCCACTGCTCAACTGGGCCCCAGCAGTTAACCTTGCTGTGCAGGTCAACTGGGGTAATTCAATTGCATTTACACCTTCATGGGTACGTTAAGAAGTCTTCTTATGCTTGTTAATTGCTCCTGTATGAGAACACCAGCAGAATAGACTCCACAGCTGTGTGAATGCCAGATAAGAGACAATTCTTAAAGACAACCATTAGACGTCTGTCAGCCCAAGCTGTGCAATACTCTCATCTCAACTGCCAATGGGAAAATGCACTTATAGCTGTATGCAGAGAAAATCCAAGAACGCTGTCATGGATTCTTATTTGATAAAGCAGGCTTGCAGGAGCAATATGAAAAAAAAAGGTTAAAAGGGGGAAAGATGACAGCCAACTAGACTGGGTGGTCCTGGAAATTAACAGCACAAATATAAAGGAGTTTACCCCTTCCAGCCTCTTCCCAGCTATGGATCCTTAATTTAGTTTGACTTTCCTGGGGTAGTAATCTGTCAGATGCATCCCCTTCAGAGCAAGATTATAAAAGGAGTGAATCATGGACACATTATTATTCCCCTCAGCATGCGGCACTTTTTCTTTAAATACAGAAATCATAGTATGCAGGAAATGATCCATCTATTAAAATTTGTGTCAACATCTCTCAAAGCTCTTGAAGCTGTACAGTGAATACTGCTAACCATTCTCCTGTGTCTGAAAAATCAGTATGATGACAACACTGAAATATGTTGCACGCGACACTTTGGTCCTGACCTTACTTTCACTCAAGTCAATTGTCGTTCTGCTTTTGATTTTGATGGGAGTGGGGCCACGGTTCCATTGTCACCTCTTTGTACCCTCAGGCGCCCTCTTCAGCAGCACTGTCAGCTTAGAGAAGCTAGGGCAATTTCAAAGTATTTTCTGATGCCCAAGGCAAACCAAGAGATGACCTTTTCCACCAGCAGAGAGCTGCATACAGGCTGCTATTGAATATTCCACCAACTGTAATGCTCTGCTCCCAGAGATGGCCTGGCTGCACTGCATATGAGATGGGTTTTCCTTCTGCTGTCCCTTTTCTCACCCTAATTCAATGAACTGGGGCGACAGTCTGATTCTCCTCTGTTCTGCACCTTTGTAATTACCTCCATCTGAGACAGGACCTATGCTTTAGCATCACTTAGCAGAGTATTCAACATCAGGCTCCAAAGGACTGGACAAAAAGCAGTAATCCTTTCTTTACCTGGGGATGATTTCAACAGACAGATTTGAGGCATGCACATGGCTGAGTGATTGTTCATGCTTTGCCATGGAAAGTAAACAGATCGTGCTCTAATATTTTTGGTCACAAAATAAGAAAATAGTTGCAGCTGAAGGGACCTGAATCATTCAGGTTACCTGAAATCAATATGGTGCTGTGAATATCACAACAGAAACATCGGGCACTGTTGTTTCAATGGAGTTCATGCTAAAATCCCTGAGCAAAAACTTTCACTTTCAGAGATTTTAAATTCTGGCTAATGCAGAGATAAGATCCCTGTAGTGCAGTTTGACATTAACAGTTGAATTTCCAGGGGCGTTCAACTCTGCTGCTCTGGTGAGGGAGCAGTGCTAAACCAACATGGTACATACAGAACTGCCAAATACGGGTTACATATCACTGCAAATATCCTACTGTTGCTGACTGCAGAATACACAGTTTGTACCAGAAAGAAATAGGTTAATGTATCCTGGATGGGATGGTTTTCAGAGTCTGTTATACATTCTAAATATGTTCATATCTACATGACATTCAATCCACAATATTTTCTCAATAATTTTCAGTAGCACTGCCAACTCTTCCAAGAATTACATTCCACTAGGAAGTTAGCTTTTATTTTTACAGATAGGATGTCTGTGCTACCCAGTGCCTTCTATATAGAGCCTTGGCCTTTATGACTAATTTAAAGGGTTTCCCAAGCAGATGGAGCGTATTGATTATTGAAAAAGGGATTTACAGGAATACTGAGCTCCAAATATTCAATAGAAAGAAAAAATTGTGTCTAAGACAATATTAGGAAATAATAGGTGCTCTAGGCTATCAGAGATTGTCTCTTCATCTTCAGCGGATGTCACGTAGTGTAAATTGACATTATTTCCTGACATCAGGGGATTCTTATTCAATTCCCCTTACTGAAGATCTGGTTCAGAGAATCAAAATGTCTTGCTGGAATAGACAGAGAAAGGGAAGAGAAAAACCAGAGAATATCTTAGCTGGTTGTATTAAGTTATCGTACAGTACTTCCATTACTTCCACTATGCCAACAGATAAAAAAAAGGCTTCTGGAATTATTGGTATAATTTACTGGCAAGCACAAAAGCATCTGTGACAAGCCAAAGAACCAAGAACATTGAATTTGTGAATGAACATTGTATGTATGTGTATGTATACATATATATACAGTGGGAAGTAATAGACACGTAAGAAAACATGTTGGATGGGCTGAATTTGTTTTAAATTACACATACTTCCCTTCCCCATTCTCAGTTCTCAAACTACACATCAGATTTATGTTACCCTTAGCTAGCCAAGATCTACCGTCAGCCCCCTATGATATTAACCACACAACCTGGTTCCTTTCCATGCAGGGGAACGTTGCCAAAGGGGATTCAGATCAAATCTTCTACTCACAGATACATTCTCCTTGCTCACTTGCTGCCCCTTTCTCTCTCCCTACTTCAGAGCTCTGGTGTCTGGCCCTGGGTGAAGCATCAGGCATCTCCGTTAGCTGCATGCTCTTGGCTTAAAGAAGTAGCACGTGGTCTAGTGTTAAGAGTCTGTGTCAAAGCCCTTTCTGGGGTCATGGACTAACTGTATGATCTCACACCAGTCATTTGTCTTGCCTGTCCTTCTATTAAGCCTGTCAAGAGAATTGGCTCAATAGAAGTAAAACAGGAGCTCCTTAAAAATGTATTGGCACATCTGAGTTGAACTTTTTTTGGATGGAGAAGCTATAAAAAATGACTCTGCAGTGAACTTTGAAATATCAATTTGTTAAAAAGGCAGTGATTTCCCTTCCTGAACAGCACTTTTCATGGTGTGAAGCCTTACAAAGGGAAAACAAATGTTTAGAAACATTTTCAGAAGCATTTATATGAAGGACTGAGTGACGAGAAATGTTTCAAAATGATTAAGGCTCCCTAAATATCTGTTCTCCAGCAAGCCTAAGTTACAACTCAAATCCTGGCAATATATTTATCAATATTTTCATTCCCATCTGCATTTCCTGACATTTATGCCAAAACAAAATTCTGTAAAAGGTCATAACAGACCTCAAGTGTTATTAAGTGTAGGATCTAACAAACAAAACAAACGACCTTCATTCACACTTGCCTGATCGTTCCGTGACCTCACAGACAATAGATCCTCACCAATTCCTCAGACTCAAAGAAATATCCATCTTGGGTGAAATCATCCATATGCAGAGAGTCAGCAGAAGCTTTAAATGCCTCTAACATACTTCAAAGTAGGACTGAATTATGGCTTAGACTCTTTGTAACTATTCTCCTTCCTTTCTTTTTACAGTATTTCACTGAACGCTGGCACACCATTCTGCTAACTGGTATATTACATAGTAAAAGATGGTTTCACATACCTGGAGACTTTGTGGCCCACACAGGCAAAACAAACCAGAAAAAGAGCGAAAGGCTGCTTATTAGTTCCATTTATAAATGGAAAAATGAGGCCCAGAGAAAATAAGGTGACTTGTTCCAGATCACAGTAAATACCTGCAGCAGTTAGAAACTGGACTTAGCCACCCTTTCAGTGCAGGGGCTCCCTCTCCCTTCCACACCCCCGAGCAGCACTTGGAAAGGTAACTCAGGAAATCTGTGGGCGATGTGCAAACCGAAGCTCTATTTTCTAAATCACTGTTTGGTGTGGATTTGCTGCAAGACTATCCTTGTACTTCCTTTTCCGTAAGTACATTTAATTTCATTTCTCCCACACTGCATCTCAGACTTTTGGGGAATTTCATAATACCACACCAAAAGCTCCCAACAGCAGCCAGAATTGCTTTTATTGCTGTTTAACACAGTATTGAATTTAAATGGCTAATGTATATGCCTCTCTCACACATGAACACAAACTGCCGCATAGCGAAACTTTAATTTATCAAATTAAAATGCACTATAGCACGAACTTATTGTATCACTGCTCATAAATGTTTTTATGCATTTGATTTTTTTTGGTCTTTTATGGTTTTGGCAGTAGATGGAAAGCAATCAAGGTTCCATTTGAAGCAGCCTTGTAAGCAATTCTCATTTAACAGAAGACAATGAAAAATTAATCTAAAATGAGTGTAACTAAGTTTTCATAGAAACAACAGAACCACTCAGACATTATCATCTTCAACAGCTGTTTACTGTCTTCATTTACAAAATTACCTGTCAAATTTTACTATTTCCTCCAAGTAAAAGAAAAAAGCCAACCCAAGTGCCTCTCTGAGTTAATAAAATGCTCCACATGTAACAGGGATATTAAGGATCCCTTTCTTGCAATCATAATACTTAGCAGGGATGATTGAGGTGAAGTAATGTTCAACACTCCCTCTCCTGCAGGTTTCAATTCTGTACTTTTAACTACAGGAAAAAAAGTAAAATGCAGCTGATTGGTAAAAGCCTGGGTATTTTCCTCTTTCTCCTTCTCTACGGAACATCTGTCTCCTCTTTTCAATGGGCAAAGCAACATTCATCATTCCTGGAAAGTTGTTTACTACAAAACAATCACAACTTTCTCAACATAAAATGGAAACATTTGAAGGAACTACACAAAGGGATAATAGCAGAACAGAGTATTTTTCTGGTGGAAAGCTTTATCATCTGGGGATGCATCTCCCAGTATCAACTTGTTTCACTGATGAATTTGGTCTGAAGAATTTGTTTAGCTGGAAGAAGACCTGCAGATGGTTAACAGCAGGCAATGTCCATGACAGAAAGGACACCAAATAAACATCAGAAGGAAACCGAAGGGTTCAGGGAACGTGGTGGTCTGATCCCCTGGCACAGAACTCAGCAGGGGATGGGTCAACCTTCTGATAACTGCAGAAGTGGTTGCTTACCCAGCAACAACAAAGTCAGCAGCTTAGCATCTCAGGAAAGAGAGGAAGACAGAAGTAAGAAGACAGATACAAAATGGCTGAATTAATTGTCCCCCATATGCATGTTCCCAGGCTGCATGCTCTCAAAGGCTGTCTCAAGTGCTGTTGCTGTGCCTGACTCTGGATTTAGGAGATGGGAAGGAGTTAATTACTGAAGGGCAGCTACAGGAGTGGGATGCACAGCTCCTGTTGACTTCCCTAATGGTGGTAAAATGTGCAAATCCTGTGGACTGTAGCTGAATTTAAATTACAATGATTACAAAATATAAAGCCCGAAAAAGAGGATTTATACATGAGCAGATTTAGCTGAGACACAGACTCCCTCAAGACCTACATTTTGTTTACATGCAAAGTAGACTATGCCTCGTGAATGACTTTAAATCCTGATGACAATTATTTATATATCTATCCACCCTCCTAACATGGTTCTGAACCATAATTCCTGCTGCTAAATGCCTTGGGGGATATCTACTAGTTACAGGTTCATCCCTATTTTCTGGCCACTGTCCAGCAAACCACTTTCAATGTGTAAACAGTCCTGCTGCCTTCAATGGGTCTACTCATGTGACGCATAAGACCATAAGAACATGTTGCTTATATAGATGATACATATCAACAACAATAGCAATACCTTTCTCTGACTGCTTTCGGACAGAATTTTTTATGCACAGCTCTTGGGAGTACAGTACTATTGGTCTATTTTATGATCTGCGAGCTGGGGAATAGATAAATGAAGTGATTTGCCCAAGGTCATATGGGAGTTCAACGGAGAAATGGGGACACAAACAATAAGCACATCAGAGCTCTGCCTACTTATGTGTGCGAGGCTTTGAGTGCTTTGACATTGTTATAAAGGAAATCAGTGAGGTTATACAGTGGGAATCAACTCTTTTAAAAACTATTTGCATCTACCATCATGCTAACCAGTCCAGTTCCACCTTATCCATCTTAAGTGCGATGAGTGTTTAATTCATGTTAAAGCTAAGAAATCACAAAACAAAGGCTTTTATACACTCCTGACCCAGCTGCAGGAATAAACTTGAACACTTCCCACGTTCTAAATTCCATAACAACAATCAATATACAGTTATTTATAATGCATTAAAAAAAACACCCATGCAGTATCACCTTTAAACAAAAACTACTAGCTTAAAAGGTTTTAAATTCTGAAAGTGGGAAATATTTCTTGAGTCAGAGAAATGGCGATACACCCAATAAAGCCCTCACAGCTTCCAACAAAAAGCTTTCTATCCACAGTCATATCCATATGGATTTTACATTCTCTCTCTATTATACCTTTCAAAGACTTTGTATATGGTCAAGCTGACTGGTGTAGGAAATGTTAACAGGAAAAACTGCTACAATCTGTACACAGTAAAACAAACCAGAGGTAGACTCAGTCTGCCATTCTGTCTGGCTTCCACTGGCATGTTGCTGTAATAAACCACGGCAATTTGTATCCATGTCATCTGGATCCAGGAGCAAGAGTGAGCACTGGTTGCAATTTGCCAACTGAATTTTTGTCATAAAAAATGCAATGGCATCAAAATAGAGCTGCTTCCATCAAGCATTACAAGTATGAAAAAAATGTAGTGCTCACAATTATATGGACTCCCAGATTTTATTGTCCTTCTGGTCAAAGAATATCACAGGGAAGGACCAGTAAGAAGTTGCTGCTGTTCCTTATGTCTTTGATCAACAAACTCTCTACAGCCTCAAAGCTCTCAAAGCAGCCACTTTTCAGCAGCATCAAATTCACTCTCAAATCGAAAAGGAAGGAAGGTGACATAATCCTGAAAAGTGATGGAGACCTTCCCAAATAAAATTGGGTATTGAAACATTAGGAAGATGGGCCAGGGCACCAAGTGCCTCACTATGAGCCTCCCCTGATGCTAAATGCCTGGAGATGGCTGTTCAAAGTGCATTGTGTGCTCTTTCCCTAGACAAGCCAGTTCCTTCAAGGCACGAAATTAAAGCAGTGATGGATGGACTACTCTGCTGTTTATTTGGCCCAGTTTCACAATGTGGCAGTGAGGAACTGTTGAGCTCCAGTTAAAACAAAGGAGGTACAATAAAAAGTTTCTACGAACATCCTTTTTGAGCTTAAAGGAAGACTTTATTATTGCTAAGTCACATAGGAGAAAATGAAAGATGGGAATGAAAACTGTCACCTGCTTACACTAGAAAGGAACAAGAACAAACATGACTATCGATTTCACATTAACGTTGCTATTTTCAGCTGTCTCCCTGCTTGCTGTTCCCCCTCCTGCCTCAGACGGTGTGGACACCAGCCAGGGCACTATGGGCAGTCAGCAGAGGAATGATCCCCTGCTCCCAAAGCGTCTTCAGCACACCCCTGCTTCCCCATGGGTTCCTTGGGGCAGCTCTGGATCTCCTGCATCTCCTTTCTCACTTTCTCCATTGGAATGGCACACTTATTTCTTTGCACTTCCCCTGCTTTGACCCATACAGCTCCCTGACTATCACACAACTCATGCATGTTGCTACTACTTGTCCTAAGCTAGATTTCAAAACCATCTATTCTTTTATGTCCTCTACTCCTCAATCTCAAGTCTTCTGTCTTCTGTTTTCAAGCTCAAAATAGAGCTCTTGTCTTAATGTCAAGTTCTTCCCAAATCACTCTTGCTATCCCTCCCATGCTACAGCACTGCTCAAACGCTGGCGTACTCTACCCATGCTGGTCTATAGCCATATCTGCCTCTCCTGCTCACGTTCAGCTTGAATCGGCAGCAGAAACAGCTTCCCCAGTGCCCCATGCCTCCATGCACATTCTCAGAATCTATAGACCCATTTGCAATAGGAGGTTCCCAGTATATATGCTTCCTTTTTACATCTCACTTTTCTACCCCATTTTAAGAAAGACTATTTGTTTGCAGCTTCTGTTGTCAGAAGTCTGGTTGGGATGGCAAGTGAAATTTTTGGAAGTACCATAGTTCCACTTTCAAAAGTGATGGGGTAGCTCTGGGGTTTTCAAAAGCACAAGTTCCTTTCAAACTTTAGTTGCTTTCAAACACATCTGCTTTCTCCCAGGCAGTGGGAATTTGAGGCCCCAGAGCTTCTGAAAATTCCAATAGGTGTCAGACTGTTGAAATAACTTCTTTTTTAAATTTAGGTACTACAAACTATAGTCATCAAAGTATTTATGCATTGCTTCACTTGGCACTGCAAAGCCTAAGTGAAACAGATGGCCAACTCAGGCTTCCAAAAGTGACTCAGATACTCAGGAGCCCAACTCACATAGGAAGTCAATACCAGTTAATCTTCTAAATGTCAAATGGCACTTTTGAAAATAGTACTTTCCATTACCAATAAGGACCTGAAACTTTGTGCTTTTTAAATGTTTGCTTTGTACCAAGTAATACCCAAGGCTCAACCTGTCTGCCTTTTCATGTTCAAAGGACAAGTGAATACCTGAGTAATGCAGTCCTTACAGGCAGGTCACCAGCAAATCAGCCAGCTCTGCAGCACTAGAGATTTCTTCCTGTAGAGGGCATTTTTAGGCAATAAGCTTAAGACTTGGGGAGAGAGGGGGAGCTAAAGAATGTATATACCTCAAATTAGTAGCACAGCCTTCCCTTGCTTGCCATAGCTGTAGCAATGAAGTGCAGAGACTGCAATGACCCCACATAAGAACAAAGTTCTTATCTTTGGGAGCTTAATCAATGTTCTGCAGAAATTTAAGCCAAATAAAGAAGGGGTGGGTTAGACAAGCCTGGATGGTCTTAATGACAATGGATCATTAATATATGGGCATTGTTGAGGCTCCTTCTGAATCCCCTGTGACATACATCCCAGCTCTTCTACAGCACAACACTCCCAGAGCATGGACAGCTTTCTGGTCATCATTATACAGTGGGAGGTACCACGTCTCAGAAGAGGTTGAAACACTAGGAATTAAGAAATGTTTGGATGCTATCCCACAATGCAGCACTTAGGAGAAAGTGCACTGGGTTTAAAGTAAATGTTATGGATACAAGATATTAACCATTTCTCCCTTCAGACACTATGGACCCTGAGACTGGCACAGGCCAAAGCTCTGCTTGTGATGGAGAGTTCCCATCAGCCATTAGATGATCTAAAGGTCACCTGAGCAACTTCCAGTACATTTATGCTGCAAATGGGTAATTAATCCAATCAATGTCCTCCCCAGAAATTGACTGAAGCTAGAGGGTGGATCGAGCTGAGTGTATTTGGTATTTTTAACCTGGAATGTCAAGCAGAGGAATAATGGCCATTATCTCCAGTATATATCTTAGAAGAGGGAGAAGTTAGGGAGGTGATTTCTACCCACATCAGTAAGTCTAAGACAGAGTAAAAAGACAGATGCATGTGGAAACTGGTTTGCAGAAGAGACTTGAGGGAAGTCAGTCCTACAAAGCCTTGAAGGTTAACTATACACACTTCTGGGAAACTCTGGAAAAGCCTGCAAGTTCCAGACTTGCAAATGTAAGTTTTCTGGTCTCATCGCAGTTTATTTCATTTTCAATGGAAAGAGATTTGGGTTTGGATACATACATTCCCTTGTACAAATGTCAAAATACTGTCATTGACTGATGGCAATACGGAAACTTTCTGAATCTGTTTCCACAGCCTAGTGGGCGGAAATGCACAAAAGGATGCCAACACCATAAATGGTACTCAGTAAACTACAAAGTTACATCTTTAAAGTATAAGTCTAAGTTATCTAATAACTTATATCTCTATTCCTTACTTAGCACTATGCTGTTTTCAGTACAAACAAAGGACTTTATGGTATTAGCCCCAAGGAGAAATGTGACTTCCCTTAAAAAATACCTACCATTATAGTTATGGATTTCTTTCCAAGAGTACCAATGGATTCCTTTCCATTCAGCACCTTCTTTTAAAATTTAAATTACACCTAGTTAGCAAAGAGAGAATGACTCTTGGAATATTTTTCCTGCATCTAATAATCTGCTCACACCGCACACAGGGGGTGTCCCCGGGTCCCTGTGGTACCTCAGCCAGGCTCAAGTCTTACGAGGAGAGGCTGAGGGAGCTGGGGTTGTTCAGTCTGGGGAAGAGGAGACTGAGGGGCGACCTTATCGCTCTGTACAAGTACCTGAAAGGAGGCTGTAGAGAGACGGGGGTCGGTCTCTTCTCCCAAGTTACAGATGATAGGACAAGGGGCAATGGCTTCAAATTATGCCAGGGGAAATTCAGGTTAGATATTAGGAAACATTTCTTTACTGAAAGGGTTGTCAGGCATTGGAATGGGCTGCCCAGGGACGTGGTGGAGTCACCATCCCTGGAGGTATTTAAGAAACGTGTAGACATGGTTCTTCAGGGCATGCTCTAGTGCCCAAGATTATTGTTTCGGAATTTCGCAAGGGTCCCAGGTGCCCGGGCGTGTTCAGGTTGGCGATTAGGCACCATTTCTTTACTGCAAGGGTTGTCAGGCATTGGAATGCACTGCCCAGGGAGGTGGTGGAGTCACCATCCCTGGAGGTATTTAAGACACATGTAACCGTGGCTCTTCAGGGCATGCTCTGGTGCCCAAGATTATTGGTTTGTGGTGGGATGCTGTGTGGGTGGGTGATGGCTTTTGGTTTGGTTGTTGTTGTTGTGTGTTTAGGGGGTGGGTGTTTTTTTTTTTTTTTTTTTTTGTGGTTGGACTCGATGATCTCTGAGGTCCCTTCCAACCACCACAATTCTGTGATTCTGTAATAATCACTTCCATTCACTTAAACTATCTTTTTCCCTACGGAGGATTATTGTCATTAAACTACTCAGAGTGTGGCAACAATTGAGAGGTTTTGGCTATTGGAGTCAGAAGCATTAAGATTTGAGAAAGAGCAATACAGAGGCATGGAAGACAGAAGCTGAAATGCTCACATAACCTACACTTGATTTTCATTTGAGACAGAAAACTTTTAAAGGCTCAGGAGAGATTTGGTCGGGACAAGCACCTCTTCGCTTCTATCCTACTCATATTTAGAGAGTTCTTCTCCTCCCTTCAGTCCTGCCAAGCCTGACCACTTGCTGACCCAGCTAATTAGCCCCGCTGATTCTTTTTTTTCTTCAAATCCTCACTGCTGAGATGAGGTACACGGGGTCTGGTGACTTAGTGCACAGTTCAGTGCTAATCTGTAGAGCACCTTAAGCTCTGAACTGTAGAAAAGCCTTGGGATATGAAGACCCGAGTTCTGTGCTCTCAGTGTTTAGTGCATGATTTGCACAGTGAGAAGCAAGTAATGTGGGCAGACTCCATGAGCTTCTCATGAGCTCCACAATGAATGTTTCAGAGCTTTCTGTTCCTTGTCCTTGTCCCTCACAATCATTCATGCTCATCCTCTCTCACATAGGTGTCTCACATGGGAATTTTTGCTGTTAGACTCTGGTAAGAAAACAGCATTTAGCCACCAAAAAGTTGGAAACAAAAAGATGTCTACAAGGACCACAATTCTGCTTTGTACGTGTGAAATGAGGGAGCTAAGCTGCTGGGAAGAGGCAGATGTCCCCCAGTGAAGCACAGATCAGTCTGGGGTCCTACAGAAACAAGCTGGTGACCATCAGTAGCTGATAGCTCTTGAACTTCAGGGGCAAGAACCTTCGTACTTCAGTGCCTATCTCTTTCTCTGCTTAAGATGAAAAAACTGGCAACGACTATAAAAAAAAAAAAAGGGTTTATACGCTTTCCTGAAACTGTCTTCAGGGATATCTGGAATAGTTCTAATAACATCCTAAAGAGAGGATTAAATCTCAACAATTACTGACTTATTATATGTATAGATGTTTAAATAGCAGCATTTCTAAATCTTGTAGGGTACATACTGTAAAACTTTCCTGTAAAGAATTTGGAAAGAAAGTAATCCTCAACCCCTCTTTAACATCTTCATTGGAACAAAAGATCTTTCTGTACACTCTTTGACATTACTCAGGAAACAGCAAATTATCTGATTCAATTGGCTCATGAGTAAAATAGCATGCAGGAATTAACTCTTTAGAAGCTAAATCCTCCTATGAGAAGATTTATTATAAGAAAGAATATTAAATATATAATAAAATAAGAAATACAAGAAATTAAATTAAAAATAGGGAATTATTAGAAAATACATTAAAAACACAAGATTAAAAAGAAAAAATATTCTTAAATATAAAAAAAATTCTCATGCAGAGTTGAGCTACTCAGTAGTCATTAACATTATAAAGGGATGAAGTCTCCAACAATCTAAGTAATCTAAACAGTTAAGGCACCCACAACAGTCCACAAAGACATGGCTTCAAAGTAGTCAGGATTAATGGTCTTGCTTCCTGGCAAAATGAACTCATGCTTGTATATATGTGAATAATTTTACAGAATGCAGGAACAGCTACAATAAAGCCTGACAAATACTTCAGTCAACTCTTCACTCCAAATAGACTAAGGTTTTATCTTGAGAGAGTGTCACTGAAACCAACTCTTCTCTCTCCATCTAAAGTGCACGGGGAACTCAAAACTGGAGCCACAGAAATTGATGAATACAAATGATTTACTACACTTAGATAGTTAAAGCACTTCTTCATCCAATGGATGGGTCAAACTACAGGGCCTGGAAGCACTCTCACTTGTGTGTCCGTGCATGTCCATGCTGCATCCTTGCTCCACTTGAGTCACTGTGTGACCCAAGTGCAAATCTTTCCTTCCCCTGCATTGAAGTTTTATGGGGAGTGAGCCAGGCCACAGGGCTGGAGTTCATAATGTGCTCCAGCCAGTTATCTCATCTTGCTCGTGAGACCCTGGCAAGAGCTGTATGTGTTTTCTTAAAAGAAGAACCATGTGGGTTCAGATATCTCAAGCAGGAATAAAACACTGGACTCCCACAGCTAGCTAATGATCTCCCCACGGGAGCTGCTCCCAGTGCCTGCTTGGTGCACACTGAGGGTAGAACGAGAAGCCTGATTTTTCTTCAATCCACAGCTAGATTTGCAGAACTGTAGAAAAGAGGAATATTCTTTCTAGCAACCTAGGAAATTACTTGAGAACTTGGCAAAGGAACAAACAGATCACTGGCATGATAACAATTTGACATTCTAAGCCTTGTAAATACAAATAAAAATATATGTATGGTCACAGACAAATGTTAAAGCTCCAAAGACGAAAGACACGCTGCTATATTATTCACATGAGGGGATATGGCCGCAAACCCTTCCCCCTTCCAGGACCCATAATTCCAAACTAAGACTTGATTAATACTGTGAAAGAACTCAACACTTAATGCAAATCTCCTCAGTGGCTGGGAAAGGGGGTATAATTACACAGAAAACCAACTAGTCCTATAAAAGACAGACTAGAGAAATCTCTGCCAGGGTATTTGACAGGATGTAAGGACACGCCAAGGCCCAAATCCAGACTGGAAGATGTAATGCACATCCTGCAGTAGATGTTGTCATTATACCAGGAATCAGTAACAAATTTCATCCCAAACCTTTAGTTAGTAAGGAGGGTAAAAGCAGAATATAATGAAGTGGTAAAGGTTCTTAAAAAAAGAAACCACATCTTTTCAAATTCAGTTGTTGAGGTGTAGCACTCAAAGCAAAGCCAGTGAAATCAGTATTTCTCTGGGAGTGGATAATAGCGAAGTTCACACTTTTAAAACATTTATAAAGAGTCTACTTACGCACAACATGGTCAGCAGGGTCTGTAAAAAACACTGCCCTCAAATGTCCTGGGTTCTGCTCTAAATGGAAGTCTGTTCTGTGACTCTGGGTATCTTCTGAGGTTGTTTTTTTTTAACAAACCCGCACATTGAATTTATATGTGATCCACAGTGAACCACAACAAATCTCTACTGGTTTGCATCACTGAAGGATGTGGCAATTATATGATGTTTGATGACTACGTGTTTCATCTCACCTCAGCAATTCTACCAGCCCCAGGAATACTGAAAAGAGCAGGAGAGGCTGCCTGTCAAAATAATTCATGCAGCTTTGATTAACAGAACATGACAACAATCCCCTTCTCGGATGGTTCTGGGAGTAATGTTAGCAAAAGCTGAGTTTCCAGCCAATTCTTAGTGATCAAGTTCCCTACACTTACCATGACATTTCTAGGTTAACTTTTCTAAGTAAGAGTACTGTTGGGAACGGCTTGTATTTACTATGTGTTTAAATAGTGTTCATCTGGAATGCATAGGAGTTTACTAGCTCCTTGTGACAAAATCACAGCAGGTATATCCAAACTGTGGAACTATGCAAGTATAGACAGCCAAAGAGATATCCAGCTATAAACAAGTTCTGTCTTTAAATACTCCTTTCCAGACAGTCTCATTAAATTTCCGAACATTTCTCAAGATAAAAATTGACAAATAGCATCTCCAAGTGGAGAGCCTCATCATCCTATTACACTTTTTCAGACATGACAAAAATGCCATAAGAAATGATAATCACACACAATTAAAACCTCTGAAGCTAGCTGAACAGCTGCTAAACTAACCAGAGTGATTATCTTCCTTTGGGGATTGTCAGTGGTACTTGCTGAGCTCTGATTTGGTTGAAATCTAAGAGTTATTATGAAATATTTCATGCAGATCATATAGATCAGAAATTTCTTTTGCTTAGTACATTCCAGTGAACATTGCCACACAGAAGCTGTAAACTATTTTGGGGAAAAGAACAGATATAAACATTGAAATTCTTGTTAGTTGGTCTATCAGTAACGCTTTGTTTGACAGGGCACCTTGCTTTCAAGCTATCTGATGGCATTGCTAAATATGTCAGTCTCATTAAAAATAGTCGAAATAGGAATGAATTCAGTGGCTGAGGTCACTCAAGTACTCTGGCAGAGTCATTATTGAATTTCTACTAGTGTGATTACAAAGAGTGCACACTCAGTCCATTAATTTGCAGCACGGAAACCAAAAATCAATAGGGTGCTACTGAAAACTCCTTTTGTGATAATTACCATCATGTATGCAGGTATACATATGGAAGGGGAGCATGTAAGCTGCTGTTCGCAGCCTTGAACAGGAAAGAGATTATCTAATTTTCTGAGCTGTATGTCAGAAAGAAAGAAGGAGAGAACAGTAAAAAATTAGTCTAAGCTTGGGGTGAAATTCAGACTGTAAAGGAAATTCTTCCATTTGCTTCAATGAAGCTAAGGTTCCTTTCCTGGAAAGTTAACTGGAGCTGAAATTCCTAGCAAGTCATCAAGAATTCAGTGTTGATCTCTCCAAAAAAGCTCTCTACAAGCATCTCAGTTTCCGTTAATGAACTTGCTTGCCCATGAAGTTACTAGCGTGTTGACAAGGTAATAACAGGAAACGTGTATGAGTTCTTTGTGAATGACAATGAGACAAACCAGTACACGTTGTTTCAGCAGATCTACACTGATTTATACCAGTCATTGATGCTCCTCATTTTGACCCTTCAAAGTAATAAGAACTCATCACAGATTTTTCCAGGGAAAAGTACTGAATTTCTCTGCTTAAGGAAAACTGCATTCAAAAAACATTGGCAGCTTTTGTATAATACTGCTACTCTCATTTCATTTTTCATTCTTAATTTTGAAAGTATTACAACAGACTATGCTTACAGATTGTAATCATCCAATATCATCTACTGAAAGAAACAGAACCCAGGGTTCTTCTTTAGCCAGAATTTGATGGATCATAACCAATTATTTTTTTTTTTTTGTGAACTCTCAGACATCTACTATATTTCAAAAGAGCAACTCACCTCCACCTTGTTCAATTGCCAGGAAATACACGGTATCCTCCAAACACTTCCTATGTTCCCTCCGGCCCACCAGTTCATGTAACAAAAACCAATTCTAACCAGGTGATTTGTACAAGCACTTGACACAGTAAGACAAATTCTACACTGATTTACACTTAAGGGACTGTGGCTGCACAGATTTGGGAAAAAAAAAAAACAAACCAAAACCAAAACGTTGCCTTTAAAATGTCAGTACTTGCTGATTTTCACCATGAAGTGATAGTGAAGAAAAATAACATCTTTCTTCATTCCCAGAATGTGAAATACCAGAGGTCTCCCTGCAGCCTGAATTGTAGATAAATTATGACTTGCAAATGATGACTTATAGAAGCCAATAGAGTAACTACTCTTTCTTGTATAAGTCAATTATGTGTGGAGAACTGCAATGATCTTTTATGCAAGCTAGTTTTTCAGACTACCTGAGTTGCTTTGTCTGCAACAAGCAAAGATTTTTCCTTTCTAAGCAGATACTATCTCTACCTACTATCTAAAACATGCAGGGTGAATTGAATGGAATCCATCATAATAGAATGTGAGAAGTCCTTGGTTTTGCTGAGTTGTGTTATGTCCAGCTTGAATTACATGAACTGTTGTTTGCTAACAGTGCTCATATGCTGTAAAGTGTTTGCAGAACAATAACGATGATGCTTCATTCAGTCTGAAGCACTGGTAATGTGACCCCACAGTATTTATGCAATAAATTAGTATCATCCCCTTATCAGACTGCAAAAGTTTCAAACATGCTTCACACCAGGAAATGGATCCATTCAACTACTTTCAGGCAGAGACACAAAATTAAATAGGTGACTATTTAAGTATTAAGAGTAGGAGCCTTGTGATAGGCGAGGACCCTGCTGCATATTTGTCATAATATGTACAAATAATGAACACGCTGCCTGCTTCAGCAAGCCTACCAGTATGGCAGAAAAGAGACAGCAGATGGATAGAGACAGCCAAGAGCACACAGAAATACTGAAAGAGATACTAGAGAGCTGTAGGAAGAGCAGCCCAGCTATAGCAAACATTTTTCTAAGAAGATAACTGAAGGACAGTATGGTTTTCTAAGCCACATAAAACCAGTGTCTCAAAGAGGCAAACACACTGGGACTGATGCACTAACAGCACCTCTCAGATCAGGTCTTAAAACTGTCCGAGTCCAGCACCTCATGCTGGTTTGGCATTCAAACCAGTATGTTTGTAATCACAGAACTGAATACCGCAAATGAGTTTAAAAAAAACCATCTTACGATCTTGTAAACTTGATCCTGGTTTAAATTACAAAAGTGAGAATCAGTAGGTTAATTTCATTCAACTCAGCAGAGCTAAACCAATGTAAAATTGGTGCTAATGAGACAACAGTTACATCTGCCAGCTGTTTAGGAAAACTCAACTTCCTCTATAAACCCTGTATCAAACATGAGTGATTTTAAATGATAATTTTAATGTGCTTATAAAATTATTTTTTCATTACAACTACCTCCAACTGAAGAATATGTGACGGATGTAATAGCAGAGGCTAATGAAATACATTTAAACTCATTTTGAATTTTAAAGAGAGAAAAAAAAATGCAGTCTGCAAAAAATGCCTTGGGTACATCCTTACGTTATTTAGGTCTGGTGAGAGGTAGAACAACAGAGGACAGCTGATGTGGTCTCTGAATGAAGACGGCAGCCAGAGTAGTGTTTAACCATCCATCACTGCAGGTATACAAGTAACATCACTTAATTACATACACAGGTCAACTGGGAATGGAACTTAATGACCTGAACCACAGTGACAGCCAGGAATGGTGAGTGGAGGAGAGCTCTGCCAAGAGCGGGGAGTAGGAGCCCAGAGCACCAGCAACATTGAGTCAGCTGTGACCGTGATCTGCTGGTTTTCTTACCAACCTTGCCTAACTTGTAAGACTTACAACAAAGACTATACAATAATTTTCCACCTGTCTCACAGAGCAGTCACCATTATTGTATACTAACAAAAGAAATAAACTGAGATTTTTTTCTTGACTTTAAATAGCCACTAAGTCACCAAACTAAAGTAACTTTGAGCGTAGAAGCAAATCTCAGTAAGCCAGTGCAGAAACAAACAGTTCTCCTGTCTAATATATTATGCTTTGCCTAAGGAAATGTAAAGGTCTCAGATAAGGTGATCCCTTACCACTGTCAGTTGGTTCGATGCTACTGATCTGACAAAGGCGTGAGTCAGGAAAAATGTTTAAAATCATCTAATTCTCTTTTATGAGATTGTAGCCTATTTTCCAGAGGTCTCTCCTGACCAATTTTAAGCATCTTGAGTTCAGAGGAGTTTTTTTTATTACAAAATTCCTCAAGCAGCAATGGTATAGAGAGTTTACGTGTGTAAGAAACATATTTCAATTTGCTCCGCTGAATACTAACAAAGATCTTATTCACTTTATTCTAGCAAGGTTTGGCTTTTGGCGCTTTTTCCTACATTTTCTTCATTCTTTATTGCCTGACTGATTTATTTCCTCTGCTGTGAACATTACAGAGGAAAGCAGAGTTGCTTGGCAGCATGATGTGGTATTGCTGAACTCAGCTGTTTATGGCTTTCAGCAGATGTTTCTGCTTCAAAGACAGTGTGAGAAAAAATACACATGCTCAAATTCCTCCCCCCAATTCTGCATCTTTTGTCTCTCATCTTACACTGCCTCCAAATCACAAGGAAGGCTGCATTACAATAGCTGCTGAAACACCCGATCCATGCCAACCGTCACTGAAAAATAAGAGCTGACCTCACCCCAAATTAGAACTCATGATTTAAAGTGCAAAGAGAAAAAATTAACAGAATTATCAGTCCATGAATGTGCTGCATCAGGAGATTTCACAGATAATCTAGCTATGAATTACAGCTTATTAAAATGGAAAGCAACTGGGATTGCTGTGTGCAAGAGGCAAGAACACAGCAGCTTTCGGCAGAAGATGTGAGTGGGACAGCCCAGCCTTTCCTATGGCATATTCCGGGAGCTCTGCAAAACACACACTCAGACATAAGTCAAAGACTGAAAAGTAAACTGTATGTTTTCTAGTCGCTGTCTGAGAAATGATTACTTTGTCAGATATCACAAAAGAATCTCACCCTGGACATCAGGAACTACAGTTATTATAGAACCTCACTATCTGTTTGGAATGGATATAAAGATGTTGTCCCGTTATTCCACGATTGCATGTGGAATTTAATACAATTTAATATGTGTGGGGCTCTGCTCTATTTACATAATAATGAACTAAAACAATATACTCAACCTGTTGGGAAAGCAGGGAAGACACTGACGGCAAGAAAGACAGCTTTCTCAGCAAGACTGGGTTATTGCATGCATTGGCTAAGCCTCCAGCATTTGGTTTTGATAAGCATGTAAAAAGCTTTTCCAAACTGTACAGATTTGCTGAGAAAACAAATGTGATGCTTTCATTTGGCAAGAAATATGTGAAGAATGACCCTTCTCTTGGTGCCTTAGCCCTTCTTCTTCCCAATAGACCCAGGAACTCCAAAGCAGACCCAAAAAAAAAGAAAAAAAAACCAAAACAATTATTGGAACTGGGCTGGAACTTCTGTAGAGATCATAGATAGATCTCATTTCATGCATTTTGTTATCTCATCTCTATTAATTAATTTCATTTCTTGGAGAGAAAACTCATGGGAATGCCTTACTCCTTGGCTAATGCTATGTTAAGTTATCTACAAAGAACAATGTAGTATTTTTTGAATGGTCAGGACTGAGTCTAACAGTGGGTCTGTTGAAATCCAACATGAAAATTCATCTCAATAATGCCTAACAACAAGCTTTCAAAAACTTCATCTTAGATTATAGTATCTTGCTTTGAATTTCAAACAGAAGAGAGAATTTTGCAACATACCTGATAAGAAAGAAAATACTTTCCATTTAGTATCTGGCATAATACTTGCGCAGACCCTGCTGGTTTTCTGACTCAGCCTTTATCTGTTAGAAAGCTGGTATTTATGCTGATGATAAGTCAAACACAAATTTCTATTGAAATGACTGACTGCTAATAGTGTTGTTATTTACTTGGATTATGGTAGGGCCAACACTCGAGTTATGGATCAGGGCCTCAACCTGCTAGATGAAAACTAGACAGACGTATGTTGTTGCCATGACAATTGCTACAGTTATCTCAGATTTGACCCTTCTGATCTTTCATTGCTGGAAGTATTGAAAAGAAAGGGTCCTTCAGGCTCAGTGAGAGTCCTTGTCCAGGAGGGCTCCCATGGAATTCGCTTTTCCTTAATGCGAGTGAGGGCTGCCTATTAAGTCGAAACCACTCAGGATTCATCAGGTTCCACAAATTGCCCCCTCACACAAGTCCCCAGTAAGACAGCAAGGCATAAGAAACAAAAACTCCCTCTCAAGACAGTTAGTGCAGACACTTGCTTAGACACTACGGCAGCCAGAGAGAGCCAAGCAACAGCAACAGAGCATCCGCCTCCTTCCTGCAGGCAGCCTACTCCTCAAAGAGACACCAAAGACATTCCTCATCCTTCCTCCCTCCCCAGATCAGGGCTTTGATAAACACTCCTGACATTCAAAGCAGCAAAAGAGGAGCCATATGAAAGACCCCTTTGGGAAGCAACCTTCTAACCCTAGTCTTCTGTGCCCTAGAAAAGATATTGTTACAAGGCACAGCTGGCTGATCCTCCACCATATGTGCAGATGTCCAGTGTATCTTTGGCACCTAAACCGTACGCTGGAGACATCTGTGCCCTAATTTGACCTGAAGCAGGCGTCCTAACATAAAAAGAAATCTTAAAATGCAAATACAGCAGTCAGAGATAAATTATTTGGGAAATCAGATGAGAAAGGGTGGAGGGAAAGGATCTTTAAAGCAGTGGGTAAAGGCTTAGCTGTATTATTCCCAACGCTGTTATTGACAGCTACACGCAGACATTCCCACGTGTCATTTTAAGCAGACAGATGCACATCACAGGAATGACTTGCCTTGGAAGCTCTGAGGGTTGCACTGGTAATTTGCCAGCAGCCTAAAAGACTGCACCTAATTTGCACCAAAATATGCATGTTGCTTAAAACAAAATACTCAGGAGGCCATAATGCTTGTTCATACGTGACTTTCTCATAAATGAATGGAAATTGTGTCTCTTTTGGGGTTCAATGGTATAAGAAATCTACTGCTGATGTCTTCCTCCCAAAGTATCTCTACCGTTTGTACAAATCAGTTTTGCAGACACAGATATGACCTCCTGAAGATGTATACAATTTCCCAAGCATCTACTACTACAGCAGGGGCATGTGGCATCTCAGCTTTGATCTTGCCTCAATTATCAGGCAGAAGGATAAAAAACTGTAATGAAAAAATCCTGACCCATGAGCACCAAATTTCTGAGTCCTTGTGAAAACCGGTGTCCTTTGTTCAGGTTGCACGGTTTTGAGGTCAGCAGGCACCACAGCCACTCTGCGGAGCTCTACAAACCACTCTGACCCAAAACTGCCAGGGGAAGATGACCCAGATTCTAAAAAAATTAATAACACCCTACTTATAATGTGTGAATATTCTTCCCTGTGTCCATATACTGGGCACAGACTGACTGTCTTCAGGTATAGCCAGCCACACACCCTGCATGGCTTACAGTTTTCCAAGTCCGAGGCATGTTGTACATACACACTTTACTTTGATTTTTCAGTCACAAGAGAATTCACTTCACTGACATCCCTTGGCAGCATATGGTGCTGCCAGACAGAGGAGGGACCTGCACAGAATTGTAATGGTTTTCTTGCCTTCCTCCATGCCCCAATGATACGAGACACAACCTGGTAACATCATTAGCTGTTTCCATGTGAATGCAATGATACCCAGACAGTGTTAAAAAAAACCCACAAACAACTTTAAAAAAAGTGTGTGCGTGTGGAATAAGTGATTGTGACACAGTCTGAAACATAAACGTAACATCTGGAAGCACTCTTCCCGAGTCTGCCTCTTTATCAGACAGATGGCTGGAGAGCTGTAAGCCCACGGGCCTCTCAAAAGGTTCAAGGCCAAGAGGATAAAGTGCTACATCACAGCAGTTTTCCATTATGTCAGTTTTTCTAAATGTCTCTAAATGTTCTCCCACACTCGGTTTCTCTACCCGATCAACACAAATCGAAAGCCCTGGGTGACTCCATTCCTTCAGAAACGAAGTACAACATCCACAGGCAGAAACATCAGCCCAAGAACAGGCTGAAAGCAGCTTGTTCCAGCCCACCTCCAGGTCAGAAGAACAAGAGGAGTTAGGCCTAGATTAGCCCCAGTCACTGCTCCTTAGTTCTTGACGCCGCAGCTATAGGACTAAGAAATTTCCCTAATCCTCCTTGCTCCTACCCTTAATCCATCTTTCTTATCCCCACAACTGACAGCACACCAGCTGGGAGGTATGCTATTAAAAAAAAAAAAAAAAAAAAAAAGGCGAAAATTACTTAGGTTAAAAATAACCCTTGCCCTGTCTTGGAAGAGCTCTTGTACCCTGTGGTGGCAATCCAGAACAAACTACACAGCAAATACGAGCCCTTTCACTGAAGCTGTTCTCAGGGTAGATGTCATCATAGATCAACCACACAAACCTTTATGCTGGAACCAAACAGAAGCAATACTAAGGTATGGAAATGGTTATAACAGTAACCAAAAATATCTCTTCCTCTACCCTGTGGACACATTTCAAACCTACCAGCTTTCCTTCAGAAATAAGAAACAACAAGGGAAAACACGTGACCAAGCAGTTGTTTTCACTAATCAACACTGTTGTTATCCTCATCAATAGCTACTTGAATCTCAGCACAAATTGCATTATGAGGCACACAAACATTGCTGATTTCAAGCTGTTTTCAGTTACTTGCCACAGTGGTAAAGCCTTTATGAATAAATCTAAGTTAAGAAGCTATGGCTCTTGGCTTTAGCAGCATAAATTCAAAGAGAATAAATATTACTTTAAAACCGTGACCCACTTAAATTCTCAAAATTTACTGGTAAACAATTATGGATGTGATATATCCTTTTTTTTTATTATTTTCATAATTTGAAAGGTACAATAGCTGCTAAGCGGTGTTGCATTCAGATATAAACTGCTTGTTTTGAAGTGCTTACAACATAATTATACCAATACACTAATGATAGTAGAAATACGCAAGAAAAGCAATGTGGCAATGAAAATTAGCAGTTTTATTGAGCATGGGCATTTCTTTCTTAGGATACGAAGGGGAAAGAGTGCAATGGTTCTCCATGGTGCATCAGGGAGCGGATAGAGAAAGGCCAGAATTTCCTGTTCATGTACTAAACAACTCAAGACATCACTCTCCCCATTACAACCAGAACAAATCCTGGATGCAGTTTTACCTGGCTACCACAAAATAGTTTGTTAGGAGGAGGCACTCCAGTGTGCTGAGAATCTATTATGAATTTAAGTAATATTCTGACTTCACAACCGACTAGGGACATGTGACAATACAAGGGGAAAGCCAAACTAATCCCGTTGTTTGCAACAGAGGAAAAAGGCACAACCATAGAAGATGCTTCATTCTCCTTTCCTGCTGGCTGATTCTCCGAGCTATACTAGAAAAAGATGGCCATGTAAAGAAAATAACATACTATCATCTTCTTGACAAGCTGTGTGGATATTCATAAAGCATTGAAGAACTACAAACTTCCATTGACTTGCTTTTCAGAAGCTCTTTATAAAGACAGTGGAAAACGCCTCTCTTTGCTTAAATTAACTCTGCATATTTTTGAGTTGTCTGAGTTTGCTGCAAGAGAAGACTAGTTTGTGTTGATGCTGGAACTCCAGAACAGTACCTCACGTCTACACTGATCTTGCCACACCAACTGCACATCACCCAAATGAACTGCACTGTTAAACTAGCCTGAAAAAGCTGGTGGCAGCACAGAAAGATCCCATTAGGGACTTGCAATTCTCGACCAAATTAAATTAGCTTAATAGAATATTTGTGCTCTGTGCATTGGGATCCAAGTGACACCAGAAACTCAGTAACTGTAACGCCCACTACATCGTATGTTCTCCCAGTGGGATCTCAGTACACACCTGCCCACGTTTCTCTATCCAGCTCTTCCTTGTACACAAACATTTCATTCAATCCCAGGTTCATCATGCCTTCAGGAGACAGGGACTATTTACATACGCAAATGAAAAAGGATTAATTAAAACATTGAACTTAATTTCCATAATTAGTGCTAAAAATATTTTTATGGGTTAATTAGACTTTATGCAAATTGAATTGAGAAGATTTAATTTGGGGTTTGATAACCTGACTATTATAGTTCCACAGTTGCAAATACATTCAGAGTTATAGGCTGTTCTAAAGCATGTCCTCTCTTGCAAACTCTTGTTTTTTACTTCTGGCAAGCTCAATTGATATATTTTAACTTCCCCTCCCCCAAACCCTCCACTGAAAATCTCACTAACTGCAATGATATCAAGTGTGAATACATTAAATCAAACGACAAGAGAAATTTCCGCACTTGACAGAAGTCTAATATTTCCCAGGCACTCTGACTGGGCACAGAATACAAATCTTAAAATCTGCTCAGTTTTCTCTGCCTGAAGTACAAACCAAGCGCATGGAAAGCAATAACCAACCCACCATCCACCAAAGATTTTATGATACTCTTCAATGAGCCTAGGTTTGAGGCTAATAATAAGCACAGAGCAAGGGAAGCATCGCTCGGATCTGTACAATGAAAAAGCTCTGCGTGGACTAATGTACAGCAGTGCTCTGAGAATTCATTAAGATGATACCCAGCAAAAGCAAAATAATTTCCACTGAAAGCGGCAATATACGACTTTACTATGCGTTACAGAAGACAATCATACTTACTGAAAAAGCACTGCTTTTATGTTTGTGAAACAACCAGACCAAGTCCCAGTAAAAACACATTAAAGAGGAAAGCAGGCACTGGCAGCTTCATACCAGTGCTCCCTGGAGTGCACTGCTCTGCCTCTGACAGTTACCAGTGTATGGCTTAGCACAGGGACCCCCAGTCCTGGAAGATGTAAGTTTGCAGAAGGGGATTCTTCTGTATTACATGCAAGACACTAAATACTGAAAGGTTTGAATTATCCTATACCTACACATGAAAGTTACAGCAGTTCACCATGGAAGAAGTCATTGCTTGCTTGATGAACCAAGCACACAGGCTGCGCTATGTTCAGAGAAACAAGGTCAAAACTATCAAGCCAAAAAATTACGCTCAGTGAAAACCTTTACAGTTAAGGATATTCATATTCATGGCAAAAAGACGTTCCCTTCTCCTCCCCCCCCCCCAACATAGGCCTATTCTATTCATTTTTTTAATTTAAACTGATGAATTTTATTACCTGGAAACTGAGATGTCCTGTTATAGGCCAGCAGATGGTACCACAGCTAACGTGTCTCCAGATTTCCAGGCTACAGGTTTAATAGCTATGAGTAGTGTTAATATGAGGCCTAAGTCTCTCAACCAGTGAACGGTATCATCAATATAAATGAGTTTAATGTGCCGAAAATATGAGGTTTCATACCTGTTCCTTGAACTTGGTGCTATCCTCTGACAAATAACTGTTGTGGTCGAATGCTTTCCACCATTCCCCACTTCTTGTTTCACATCCCACTGCCGGGGGTCACTTGTCTTTGCACTGAGAATGTTCACACCTTTCTTCACCTTTGCCCTGTTGGAAACAGTAATTGTAAAAAGTTTACAAGAGAGTCATGCAGGATTGTGATCTTCCAAATGTAGCTCAGGCATAGAAATCTCATTGTATCGGTTTTAAGCTAAGTATTAGATATGTTTCTAATCCATCAGTAAATAAGAAAACGGTATCATGAACACAAATCTAAAGCAACATATCGCTTTTATTGGACAGAACCAGCTAACTGGGTGCCTTTATCTGTTCTGCCAACAGCAGGCTGGAGTTATGATTAGGACTGAACCTGTAGGAAGACCCACACTCAAGGTTCTTTTCTCTATTGGAGCAATAATTTTTCCCAAATAGAAATTTGTCCCAACACAGAAGACTCAGAAAGGTTCTGGTCATCTGTATCAAGACAAACTGGTGCTTCATCATTGCACAGAGGAATACTTCACTAGAGATTTTTAAATACCCCATTTTTAATCTATATTATATTCTTCTAGATATCGGCGGACAGGTTGTTGCTCTTCTACCTGACAATTCCCTCTTTGTGACAGATTCCAAAGGAAATTTGTTTAAAATCTCCATCTTGGAGAGAATACAGCTGTTGGTTAAGAGAAGACTTTGTAACTCAGAGATGTTCTTACAAGATGCAGGTTTCTGCCACTGTTAGTTGTTACATACCGTGGGAAAGTTAACTGCATTTATTTAGTGATGCTAATAGCATCAGCAATAACTCTCTGGAGGGTTAATTAAATGGCACTTGCTTCCTTAAGGAGCATTTGTATAAAGAACGCCCAGCAAATATGCTATTTGGGCACAGGAATGAGAAATAGAGATCCTTATACAGACTTTCTACTCAAAGGACACTGAGGGACAAAATTCCACCAGCACCGGGCTGACACAAGACAATGTGTATGTGAGGTACAAGATGCCAGTTAGAAGTACATGGCTCTAGGAGTAGCTTGGCCTCAGCATGGGATGGAGAAGCCAAAGGGCTGCTTAACTTCACACCACCAGAGTACGTTCGTCATGGCCTCTACTCAGCAGGAACTGCCTTCGCCATAACAAACAGGCTAAAGCATGGTGAAAATTCGTATTTTTCTAAAATACTTATGCCACACAAAATATTAGCTATTGAGCAGAAATCAGCATCTAACAAGATGTTGATATCTTCTTGGCATTTATGAGGACTCACTCTCTAAGTTCCTTGGAAAAACTCATCTTTTTGCATCTTTAGACACTAAAACTATTTAAAAACGTAGTGATGAATGATTGAGAGTACTTATCTTCTTGTTGCAGTTTTTCAACAGTGAGAAAAAACACAATTAATTTAAGGCACTGAAAAAGAAAACTTTTTTTTCTCAGTATAAAGGCATAAGTGCTTAATTCTCTCATTTGTAACATGAAACACCATGGAGCTTCACAGATTACAGTCTTGCTCTAGTAAAGCCAGCACAAACCTGATGCATCTCTAATGCCTTCAGCTGAATTACTCAGAAATGAAAACAGAAAAAGTAAAGGGAGAATCAAATCCATTACTGAAGGTTTATTAAAACTCTAAGTCCCATTAAGTTTTCCAGCATATTACAGTTCAAATAAATGAACAATAAATAAGCATTTCATTTATAAGTAAACACTACCACCAACCTTGAAATCTGTATAAATCCATCAGTATGTTTTTGGTAGTGTGTATTTTAGGAGATGTTTGGACATATTTTAGAATACTCTTATTTAGCAACTGGAGAGAAGTAAAAAAAGATCGTTTAGATACTTTGTTCAGCTGTTCCCTGAGATGGGCTCCGAAATGGCATAACGTCAGCCAAAATGAGGGTCCTCATGTTTGGATTTTCAACAGAATTACAACTTTGTCAGCAGCTGCAAATTGCTCTTTCCACCATGTAGCTTGACATAGTCAATACCTGGGCTCCTGTTAATTAGGATGGACATTTTGTATGGCCAAGGTTAGTGGTAAAATATACTGCCAGAGGACGAAAGACCACGGCTACAATGCCATTTTGTTAATTAACTACAGTATGGGGCATTAAGTTGAGTGGTTTTCACATATGCCATTATATAAAGCCCATTAAAACAAAAAAAAAAATTCCATCCCAGGGTAAAGTAGGTTATGTTTAGTGAGAAAAATCAATGTTGTGATTGCACTTAGCACTGGAATTAGGGTATGAACACCCAGAAGATTGAACTTCCTAAATAAATATGCAGAAGCACAATTTGCAACTCTCCCCCTAAAAAGGGCATTGAGTTTTATATAACAAGGTCAATGGATGAATCAGAATTAAGTCAGACAGTACTGAGCCCCATACATTTTTAAATGCAGTCTGTATGCATATGCTACAAATGTCTTCACTTAAATTTTTATTTACTTAGTTTTTGAGTGCTAGCAAGGAAAAGTCTATTTAATTCCTTACCAAAGATTCTTTGACCTTGCTGTGTGCTTGTGATTAAATATTAATTTTTTAAATCAATAGTGTCAACTTTGTACATAAAAATTTGTAAGTTATACTACCTCAATAAACCCTGAGACCGAGGACCTGGAGGCCAAATTGCCTGACAGTCTCCTGTACTTACCCACCTAACCTATGCAGTATATATACATTTACCATGTTTACTTAAGGGAGGCAGGTACAGTGACAAGAGACAGAGATGACAAACAGCTGAAATACGCCAGGTTTCCTTAGAGTGTGGTTCCTCACTCCAACTGGAAAATTCTCCCCTTTGCCATGTCTGCATATTCACGAGTAGATGGTCGTCCTCACACAGAGGCTTTTCTGCACAGCTCTACAACCTGCAAGTATCCACCACCCATAGCTTACCAGCTTGGACTTCCACCCAAAGTGGAGTCAAAATCTTCCCCTCCACCTTTATTCAAGACAAGTGTTGTATTTACTGTGGGTGTCACTAAATTGCCCCGTCACTTCAGCTGCGTGCTCTCCAGGGCAGCAGTAATTAAACCAAGGCCCCAAGTCTGCTGTCCAGTAAGAAATCACCTTTTCCTTCTCCTGCATCTAAACACAGACCCTGCTAAGAAAGGCACCTACATACGCATGTGATCTAAATGATTCTATGATTCTATGAAACCTATGGGCAGAAGCTCTTTTATTTCAGTTTCATTGTCTATGTGCTGAAAGATAAGCACAGTTTTTGATCTTTTGACAAAAGCAGACCTTACAATGGAAAAATGAAAGAAAGACCATCATCAAGAATGGTGCAGAATACCAGAGGTCAGCTTCAATCCCAAAATGGATAGAGGACTCCATCTGAATGGGTTTTTGAAGCTTTATGAACACATGGTAGCCAGAACAGTGAAAGGCTTTCTTGCTTGAACTTCTAAGGTTATTAATTCATAGCACAGGAAATCTCTGCCTCAGCTTTGTCTCAAAATAACTCTCTCTTTAAATCTCTCAAATGGAGAATTAAAACATTTTACTGGCATGCAGAACAAACAACATCTCAGACATTACAGAAAAAGTCTCCAGCAGCTTACCTAAAATCATTACTTAATTTTGTCAAGATCAATTAAAAATATTTACTTACACAATCTCACAGCAAATGCATTTGCACAAATGTGCAATTCCCAAGCAAATATTTCATTTCCAAATTGAAGCTTTTAGTTATATACAAAGATTTCCATTTAGCATCTTATCTTCTTAACATGTCAGACTTAGAAATGATGCTTCAAATTAATACATTCTGATCAACTACAGATGAAAATCTAGCTGTTCCATTTCACTGTCTTCAAATTACAAGGAATCTCAGCAGTATTTAGACATAACACCATACAGCTAATAAAGAGTAACTGAAAAGCAATTGAATCAGCAATAGCTAGAGCTGAAGATGTGACTTACGATTTCAGGAGCTCAAATTATAGTTTCCCATTTAAATTTAAATTTTAATCTTGCATAACTGCTATGGCCATGGAAGGGTTCTGCCACCTGCAGCAGTGCTATAGAGAGGGCAGACTGCTGAGTACTCTACACAGTTCTTCACATGCTGTATGATTTTGCTGATGTATGCTAATTCTAGAGAGCATCACCTCTCTTGTTCCAGAGAAAGTCATCCTCAAAGTACAGATCCAATCGGGGCTGCATTGCCTGGGTGTGCTGTGATACAGATAAGTAATCTATCAGCAAAGGGAAGAGTCTGAAGTTATGGGTAGAGTAACACTACAAAGAAGCTGATTAGGAGTCCCTGGCTGTACAGGTCCGCAAGTCCCTTTAGGCTGGCACTAACACTGGGCTGACTCACTGGCAAGCTCAGCTGGTAGCATTAATCAGGGGATAATTTAGCTTCCTGGATGGCTCACTGCAAGATCAGATAAGCAGCAATGTGCCAGGGAAGTGCAGAAGGACAAGCAAGGAATGGAGGGGGGGCCAGAGCAATACCTTCAGCAGCACCCCACCCTTACCTGGGGGGAGCAGCATCGTCACACTGCACTCCAGCAGGAACTTTACACAGCAGCTTGGGTAGACAAGGCTGCGCTAAAGAATAAAGAGCTAAATCAATATTAAATTCTGACAACCTGTGAGTTTCATAATATCCGGAATAGTTTTCCAGACACTAAACCTTCTGGTTCCTGTTAGACTGTTTGTTTTCTGAGGGTTATACTTAGCTCTGCATCTTCTGTGCTCTTCATAAATGCCATGCTATTCTCAGCATGCTGTACTTTGATCTGAGCGCAGTCTGATTTTAGATCAGTGACCACTGCTTTGTACAGACAGGCTCTTCAGCTCACATCTGTTGTCCAAGCTGCTGTCCCGGAAGACTTTTCTTTAGGAAGTATTTGAAACATAAATATTAGAGACAGATGCAGGTTCAGTCTAACCGGGGGGATTGGCTCATCTGTAAGGTAGTCCCTGGGTCACACAAGCCGAGCGTGGGCATGCCTTACCTCATCATGCTGGTGCTAAATCCTCAGCATTTCCACGCATAAATCCTCCTCTGTTTATATTTGTCAAGTTGGTGTTTCAACTTAACAAATACTGACCCCTTTTGGTCAGTCTTCTCTGGAGCCTCACTGTTTCTTGCCATTCTTTGTTTATCCTCCTTTAGTTACCCAGACTAGTAAAAGCCCTTGACATTACTGACTGTAAAGGTCACATTGTAAGAAATTATTTTACTGTATCTCCTGAAACCAAGGGACCCTCTCCTGGTGGCCCGTTTCTGGGCTGCACTTTACAGTAAGCCTCTAACCTTCCCGAGTTCTGCCAAAAAAATTTCAACTTCTTCCTGCCATGATTTAAGTTCACTCCTTTCCTTCTTTGTTCCCAGAGTAAATCAGGAGATTAAAGCCAGCTGCAGGAACCCATAAAACCCAGGCAGGAGACTAACCACAGCAATTAAGCAAGATTTGTTTTATTAAGTAAATCTTTTTCCTTTCATCTTTCTATGTGAAATGAGTTGCTAGATCTCACCAGAGCTCTGAATGAACAGGACAGACATCTGCCTGGCAAAACAATATTCACCAAAAGCCTCGTTGCTGGCCTTATTTGAGAAGCCAAAAGCAGAACAGAAGAATATGACCTGGTTAACCATGTCGACCTTTCAAATGTGCTCCTTTAATTTGCAAAATACACGAACAGAGTAACTGTGATTAAGTGGCTACAGCTCTGCTTTGGGAATATGGGGGATCAGGTATCAGCTCCAGGCTTCCGGCACGATTCCGCACAAGCCACAGGAGCCCTGTTTGCCTCCCTCCTACCCAGCAAGGAGCCTTCCACCTCTGCTTCAGGTGGCCACCTCTTTGCTATATAGGTTTTCATTTACAAGCCATATACAGAGGTAAGCAGCAAAAGAAAGCCTCATCTCAACTGGGGAATTTAGCTACTAAATTTATTAGGTAATAAATTACTGCCAGTAGTAGTGTTTCAGATTTGGTTCCCATTAAGAAGGCTAGTTCAAAGGGCCATCCATGCAAGAATTTTGTTTTCTTTGATTTCTAGACTTACAACATGGGTTAATTATCAGCAAAAGCGAAGATCTTTCTCCTCAGAGCATCCTTTCTCCTTCAGGCATTTTCTTTCTCATGGAGTATTCAGAAAAGGCCTTCAGGAAACAGCTTTTGTTAAAAAAAAGGTAAACATCCTTTAAAATGTCAAACCAGCTAATCTCTAAGTATTTAGTCCTTGCTCTTCACTCCTTCCCCTTTTCCTTTCACTTCTTAGAATGTTGGCCTATTTGAAACAACCTCAAAAAAATGCCATGTCAAAACAAAAAAGATTGAAATATTTTACTTTGAAAATGCAGTAATCAAATCCTTAAGAATTTCCCAACCAGAATGCTTAAGCTTTTTGAATATAGGTGCAATTCTGTGAGCAGCTCAGGCAGATTTCAGTGTTTCTGAAACCTCCTCTGTCAGCTGAATTGGACTAAATTCAGCTTCCCCAAAGCTGCGTATTTTGGTGACTTCACTGTCCATTCAAATTACATAAACTCCTTCCCTTGTCAGTGATTCAAAATTGGTCAGGGGCTGTTCTTTTGTAGTGTTTCTTACATAATTGAAATTCCTTGAGACCCTAGGAAAATCAGCTGTCTTTAATTTCAATGGGAATAGGTGCTTCATATCCCTTAGGAAGCTTTGAAGAGCTCAGCTGCAAGGCATGAGGTGGGTGCTGTCAGCTGTATTTTTTTTATTTTTTTTTTTCCAAAAAAGAAATCCAATATGCTTTGGGGTGTTCCACTGAGAAGAGTTCTTCAGTTTGGGGCAATTTCTGTGGTTAACTCTTTGTTAGCATGACCAGTCCTCTTGTGGTGTCAGGTATCCCATTATTTATTTTAAAAGAAAAGGAAAAAGAGACGATTTCTGTGATGCTTGGATACTACTATTTAAGGCACAGAGATGGTAATTTAACCTCCTAATATATCTCATGGCAAAACTGCTTTCTCCAGCACTGAATGTTAATAGCACTAGTTAAGCGATTATGGGAAAGGTAGGAAGGAAAAAAAATAATATAAATAAAAGCAGGAGGGAACTACACAACACAGAGAATCTGGATTTGTCTTCCAAGCTGAGAGGAAACCCAATCTCAATTTACAACCTGCTAACATCATGCCTCCATCGAAGATAAACACTGTAAACTCCTGACATTCACAGGAGCTGTCACGGAGCTGCTACTGCATTTAACTCCAGCTCATCCTGCTTTCAGAGAAACAATCCCATTTTAGCCCAGATATTTCTGAAGGGTTCACAAATCCACTGGTCGGGTTGACTATTTAAACCCAAAGCAGGCTCACAGGCACTCAAAGCATAAAGGAGCTCTGCAATGGTTACCAGAAGCTCTACCTGCCCTCTGCCGTGGCTAATTGCATTCATGGGACCACTTACATGGCAAAACCACTGTTAAGGTGCTCAAATTATCAGAGCAGTAACAAGATAGGAAACAAGATGGTCCAAGGTAAAAGCAAGCAAAATCATGCATCAAATAAGTCCAGTTCAGCATATACCTTCTTAACTCCCCAATTCATAGCATCAAGAATTTCTTTGGACAAAGCACTTGTCACTAACTCCCACAAGTTTATGTGAAGTATTGCCAGGTTTAGATTTTGTTTTTTTAAGTCTCAGCTCCCAAAGCCACTTGGAAGGCATCCATCACAGCTATTAAGAAATGAGGAAGAGGGAAAACAAAAAGCAGAAGAATAAGTGTTTTCAATAACGAGAACTCCATATTTGTTCTTTTCGTAATCCTTAATGTTTTTGTAACACTTGAGGTTGGCATCCCAGAATGCAAAAATCCATTCCCACTAGGAAGGACAAGATCCCCTTGTGATAGACACTGTCCAGGTATGGTGCAGAAAGCCCTCCTTCTCCTCAGTTACAATATACATATTAAGCTGCAGATGGCAACATATAATCTGGGAGCATAAAAACACAAGGGAAAAGACTGCTTTTTCCAACTGCCTTTTCATTGCCCTTTACCTGTTATTCATGCAATCAGCAAAAAATCTGGGTTCACAAAAACTGTAAGGAACACACTTACTGAGAAGACCAAAGTCTTAGAGTGCCTGAGAGGTTTTTGCAGCACTGCTTTAAAACCGTTGTGCTCCTCATGCCAAGCATTTCAGATGCTTAATCTTTACTGAGTAGGGAACAGTCTGAGTCTGCAGTTTTCTTGTGACTTTCCATTTCCTTAAAGACTGAATGAGTAGAAAGGTTCTTTTACAATTTGACACTCAAAATAACCAATGGGTACAAGTCAAAGATCCATCTCCTGGACTCCGCAAAGAACTGAAAGTTGATGCATAATCACATTTAGGTAAAGTCCCTGAAAAGTCTTTGCTACGGGATCAGTATCTGAGTGAACACTCATTTATAAATTCTTTATATGAGGAAACATTGGCCACCGTGTTGTCTGCTCTGCTGTCTTGAAAAGTGAGTTGCAATTCTCATCTGTCTCACACCAACACATGCCAGCAGAAAGAGGCAGGAGAGACAGAGATGTGCGTTCACTAAACAAAAAACCTACCAGGTTGGATCCAGAGTGCAGATTCAGCTACACATGCTAAATAAAAAATCATCATCTCCACAGATCTATTTTTTTAGGACTAGAGACTCTTTTAGATAAGCAAATGCTCTGAGATTATATTCCTTACTACATGCAGTTTCTATTATTACCAAAAAAAAAATCTCTAAGCTGCATATATGTGACATTCCCCCAGCTGGCAGAGCAAAAGCAGTGCTGAGGAAAATACTTACTGTTTGCAGTGGTTATTAGGATTATTACTTAGACCCCAAGTGACTTTCTGAAGTAATCTTCCCGTGCAGTCCCTTTGTGGTTTTAATCCCATCCGCACTCCCCCTTCAGCAGCTGTTATGAATACAATTTTGCCATCAGCCATGCAGCTATAAGGGTTGCGTTTCCTTTTCCCTTAGAGAAATACAATATTGCTGAGATCAACTGCTAGAAAGAGGAAGGGGCAGGTGTCTTTAAAACATCAAGAAAGAGAGGAGCCATTCAGTCAAATAATTGTTTCAAATGTTACGTACTATACTAGGTATTTGTAGAAGTGATGAAAGAACAGACTGATTATCAGGTGGTTCATCCCCAAGATGCAGCACTGTCTCTTTTGTACTCCAATTAGTCTAACTTAAGCTGACTCAAGGATGGAGCATTTTACCATTGCCCCGGAGAGAACTCCCTCCAGACAGCAGGGAGTTTGCTGACTCTGCGGGTGCTACAATAACATGTGCTCCATCCTTTTAGTCCTGCCTCCTCTCCCTCGCTCTTTGAAGTACTGAGCAGCACAACCCAGGGGCAAACTTTTGGCACAGATGACTGCCAAAACTGCAATCAACAAAGCAGAAAGACTGCTAAGACAGATAACTGTAGAACAAAACAAGAATTAGGGCAATGTGTTTCCTTTATATCCCTCGTACCATGATTCCAATATTTGGTAGCAGTTCTTGTGGTGCTCATCACAATCCTCACACTTGCACACAGTCACTTTAAGGCACATTAACAAGGCTGCTATTCTGGACATTGTTTCAGAACAAGCACACCTTGTGTTGTAATCTGCATGCAGGAGTGTGGTAGAAATGCTACAAGATGGTCTAAGGGGATACAGACAGAACTGCTAGCTTTTATGTTTGAATTGAGTCTTAATCTAGTAAATGCTGGCAGTGATCTGTACTACAGCCTCCAAATTGGGTTCTTTCATGCTTTAAGTTTACCCAGCAATAGCACAAATCCTTGTGCCCTGAGGCAGTTGCTGGTAGTTTGTGTATTTAGGTACAGATCTGAAGCCCCTGAGACTGCACTAAGTCAGCAAAAATACTCCTGCTGACCTCAGGGGCCTTGGATCAGATGCATAAAGCACACATGGGTTTCCATGGGGTCACCACCTGGCCTGTCAGAGCCAGTGGGCACTGTCAGCAGGCAGGGCACGTGATGGACCTCATGTGGCTCCGGAGCCAGAAAGCAACACTAATAAATTACGGATGGGACGTGGCTGAGGGAGTTCAAGCAATGTAGTAAACTACTCTCATCCTCCTGCAGCTTCTTTTGTAATTTAAACCAATATTTCTCTTTTTTTTTCAGAAGTGACTGAGTAGACAGACAGATTTTCTAATAATTAAGAAATACTTCAAAACCTGGTGGGTTTTACCTTATATGTGCATGTACACACTTGTCCACATACACATACAGAGCTTCTCATACACAAAGTTTTCTTGTTTTTCTCCACTTCATCTTTTCCGTGTCTGTACCTCCATGTTTGCGTTCTCTTGGCTTTGTATACCTCTGCATTTCCTCTTGTAACTCTCCTTTTCCACTACTGTCAAATTTATTTTCACCTTCCTCTTTAATCTAGAAATTTGACTAAACCAGCCTAGTCACCACTGAGTTACAGCTCAAATTCCAACCCATCCATCCCTGCTCTCCTTTAGTGGCATTGAAAAGGCACCCTGAATCCAGTCCTAGATCTTCAGCTTCTTATTTGTCTGACCTCAGTTTGCAGTTGTGTCACATCACAGTGCCAAGGCATTTCTTTTATTTCATTCTCCAAAAGAAATGTAATGCCAAAAAAAAAAAATTATACAGTTGTTTTCAATAAGCATGGACTCACAGCCAATTCACTGAGACTCCCAAATGATAAAAACACAGACAATGAGGATGCTCTTTGGGAAGTTTTCGTGTCCAAAAGCGTTTGCTAAGTTAAATGAAAAATTTCTCTCAACTCCTACACTATTTCTTAGGGGAGAAACTACGACTCCACCTCATGATTACGCCTGCTGTCCCTCTTAATCAGTTACCTGCTCCTCTTCGGGACACCCTGTTTCTGGCTTTGGGATACACTGTCAGAAAGCTGAATTGTCTTGGCTGGATTTAAATAGCCTTGACTAATGTATTCCAACAAAGAGAGCCCCTTAAAGTCTTTCCACATTAGGTAAGTGGTGTCCAATTCTTGTTACAGAAAACCAAGAATAAATATCAACTCTAAGAGAACTGAGCCTGTCCAGCTGTAGGACTGTTACACCAAAGGATTAGATACAAGAGCTCAGGCAGCAATTCACTTGGAAGTTGCTTTCCCTTTTGCACGTTTGGTTTGTCTTACTCCAGGCTCAAGTATCTAATTGTAACAGCAATTACCGCTGTAGAGGATCTCAACCAACTCTGCCTTCCCTGCCCACAGAGGGCTGTCAAAGCCATCTTTAATTTCAGACTATCAAAGAAAGGGCTTTTCCTATAGAAACTCACCAGAAAGAAAGAAAGGGAATAAGAACTGCAATCAGACAAAAGCATGACTTGACACTTTTTAAAACAAGGAGCTGTTTGCCCTTTTCAAAAGGCTGAGAAGTTTTTGCATGGAGATGGGGTTGCCTTAGGAGTGAGCGGGCAGATGTCTATGCATTAGAAACCACAAGCCTTCTCTCTAGTGCTGTACAGTTACAGGACCAGGTCTTACCTTTAATTTGCCATGCCCATTTAGGCCACCAATATTATCTCACCAACGATTGTTGGACGTGCCCAAGGGCAATGGTTCCCTTGGGCTATCATCAGCCATTTCACCTTTCAAGGACCCTTTTTTCTTTTTTCTTTTTTTTTTTTTTTATTGAGGCTGAGCCTGCACTGGAGGACAACTGTGGACTCTTGAAGCCATAATGAAGAGAGTGAAGTCTTGAGAGGTCAACAAACTGCTGAGTTCCTTTGACATATTGCAGGAATCAGCAGGAAGATTCTGGGATGTATCAAAAGAAAACCAGCTGTCGGTGAAAGCCAGAGGCAACAGCTTGTTCCGGGATGCAGATATTAAGGTCATGATACACTTAAAAAAAGAAAGAAACACCCACAAGATAAAATAGATCAATACATTTGTAACTCTCATGTTTATTACTTCTCTTTGTGAGGATTACAAATCTGCATAAATCACATTCCCTTTATCATCTCCTGGGGAGTCTTTTTTTCCCCTTGATGACTCTCCCCAAAAGTCATTTCAATTCATCCAACTGCAGCCAGCTACTAACTGCAGGGATGAAAATCATTTTGTTTCAGCTTGATGCAGCAGAAAAGCACTAGACCTAAATAGCATATGACAGGGCAGAACACAAGCACCTGATTTAGGGTTGCACAGGCTTCAGCAGCAACAAAGGTTTTGCTTTCTGAAAATGCTGAAGCAGCTACTCTCAACACTGTCTGTATCAGACTAATAACATTCAAAATGAAACTTTGGGTAAACAAGCCCATGCATGGATAGGTGAACACACACGCAGAGCATCCTCTGCAATCAGATCACAGAACCTCAATGGTGCCCTCCTAAATTCTCCAACATGCCATGCAATTTCTGTTTATAGTTAAAGCCACCTCTAGAGACAAGAGTCTTCAGCTGTGGACATAAGGTTGGAAATGTCACGAGTACATTATAATGGTTCAAACCGCAGTCACTAAACAAAAAGAGCACTAATATATATATCATTACACATCCTCCTGCCTCTCTCTTCTAATTTGGGGGCGCCTGATTGATCACTTTCAGATGCTCAGGACTGGCAAAGTTGCCGCACGTTCTTTTTTGGGCCAAAGACCAAAGAAAAGCAGTGTGGGCTTGCAGTGATCCTCCACTCCATTTCCATGCTACTCTCCAGAGTACTTCTAGAAATAGATGAGAAAAACTTGGTCTTCAGGCCTCTTCTTGTTACAGTAACAACCAGGCTGTCATTGTGAGGGATGTTTTAGTGCTGGCCCCCATCTTACCACAAAGCTGATGAGGTTGCTCAGCAGCTGCGGAGGGTGGTTACTGGGCTTGCACATTACATATGCCAGTCTGTTTCATGACTTAGAAAACCTCTACCCGTCTCCTAAGCCATGCACTTCCTTATTTGAAAGGCCTTAGATAAAACCGCTAAGAGTTATGGGGTATACAACAACCAAGGATATCGAGAAATGACAAGTACAAAGAGAGGAAAATGAATAATATACAGAAGAGGCCATTATTCTATGTACTGAGGGAAAGTGTTTCTGCTCCTTACAAAAGGAAGGATTTATCTTCCCCTGATCAGAGGTGACAAAGCTAGAATGTTAATGCTAGAAAAACACAGGGAGGGCAGGAAGAAGGCTGCCAGCAATTTCACTTTGATTTCATCAGCCAGTCACGCAATTATACATTTTTTTTTTGTGTGAGCAGCAGACACTTTCACACTTGGAGCATCCCAGGGGAGAGACAAATTACTAAGTCTCAGAGACCTTTCTACAAAATTTGACACATATTTCAGTCAAGCAAGACATCGATGTTCTCGATCTCCTGTCCTTTAGGCCTGACACAGCTCATGTTACTGACTTTAAAGGGGACAAGACTGGTCATCAGGTACTAAGTCTTCTCTCGGTGACATAAGTTTCATGCAGACATAATTCAGGGCCAGCTCTGATTCTACCTTGCTGTGGGTGATAATCAGATCAGGCAATTACAGTACCTTCTCTCCATCTATCACTAGGTCTTCTACTCCTCTGCTCCATTCCATGTGTCCCTGTAAACTTGCAGCTGAGGATGCTTATTAGCCCTTAGTAATTTCTACTATGTCAGAAAATATCACATAAATGCAATTATAGTACTTCTATGCCAAAGCTAGCTCATATGCACCCACTCTATGCTCTGCTTTAACGCTCACAGTGCTGAGTTCAATATAAATGCAACCATGTCAGTGTGAGCAATTTCCAGTTAACACAGAGGTGATGACACAACCCAAACAAGACCAGAGATTGGACCATATCATTATTATTAGCAGAAATTGCAGCCTCAGGAGAAAGAAGGGAAAAATTCACACCATAAACTACCAGAAGAGCCCTGATTTTGTTTGGATCAAACTACTCAAGGTCCAGGCATTACCTATCTGCACATGGAGCTGCAAATGTTATCACAATCCCATAGACCTGTTGTTTCTGTCATTGACAGGGAAGGTGGGTGCTAATAGTCAGCATGGAGAATCCCAAGGCTGAATAAATATTAACAGCACAGTTGCATCACATGGAGCAAAGCTCCCATGCAATTAATATGCAGAAAGTGTGCCAACCTTGCAATAAGCCAATATGGCAATGCTGTGATACTGAACTCTTCACAGTAGTACACCGGTCTACAAGATAATTTGTGACTTCATTTTATGTCATGTTCTGGTTGGCCATTCTCCCCCTTTATATGATATTTTAAGGCCATCCTTTCAGCATATAAAAAGTAGCAAAAGAAGAGGAGAAGGACTATTTCAAATGTTTAATTATTGCTACTGAAAAGTAGTACTGGAAAGTACTGAAAAATCTCGCAAAATTAACACTTGGTATGTATGGACCTTCCCTAGCACCACGTAGATGTATCAGAGATACAGGGGTGGACTGCAGCATCGGCTGCTTCATCAGCTGGCTGAAATACAGCTACTACAGTCTGCTTTTAGTTGTCATCTAATTTAGTCTTTCACTACCAACCTGCCCTCTGAATCCAATTTTACTAATTTTTAAGAACCTTTGCCCTCCTAATCCTATTCTATTACTGGTTTTAAAAAAGATTTTGCTGCAAGTCATTCACAGAACAAACACCACTGCCACTTGCTTCTACTCCTTTCCCCCACCAAAATGATGACTTTCCACATTGCCCCCTGAAAACTCTTTGGTACTTTGTAATTTCTTGAAAATAAATGCTTATTTTTGCCTTTTCGTGCACCCCTTCTGGTTGGAATTTCCCAAAGCAAGGATGGCATTTGGAAGACCAATGACCTATTTTTTATTTTTTATTTATACCTCTGCTATTCACAAAGCTTAAGGCCCCAGGATGAACGCATCTTCCCCAGTGCATGCTGGATCCTCTACTGGCTGATGACATTTGTCTAAAGCTTCTGGTAAAAACAAGGACTGTGAGCTGAGCTGCAGTAATAGCAAGGGTAATGCGAGGTTCACAAAGGCAATAAATCCATCATGTGAACAGTAGTGGGGAGATTTACTTTTTAGTGATAAGGCAGAGAGTTGAGAACTGGGAGGTTATGAAAACTTTACTGGATGGGAGAGGGGTTTAAAAGAACAAAATTGGTGTATTTATACATTTGTATTAATATTTTTACAAATGGAGCTGAATGAGGGAAGAAGAGCAGGAAAACAGTCTTTTTATTTCCTTAGCTGAATACTCGTAGTGTATTTTAATTATAAGGATTTTCCCTCTGAATACATATTAAATAAGGCTTTTGCAGTAGCAGTAAATAACGTGAACCTCACAAAAATATGAAGTCACCTTGCAGCGGCAGAATGAAGCACGTGAGCTGATCTGTGCCTTCTTTATTATGATTTCCATATGAGAATGAAAAGGCTGCTTTCACAGACAAGGCTGAGGCCTACGGGCACACAGTCTGAAAAATAACACCACCTTTTCATTTGTAATCTGAATAAATTTAATGTAGAAGCTATTGATGGAAAATGAACTTAGAACCTCACATTTCTATTTTTTCCAGGGTAGAACTGCACTTTAAGTCACAGGCTTTTTTAATGGAATAAGTGCATTTGTCTCTTGCAGGCCTGAAAAATAAAGCACTGAGAAGTAACATATGGAATATGCCTTGGGCAAGAGATTTTCTTCTGGTATTGCTGTTTTTCTAATAAAATTGAAATCATGGCATGAGTGCACATGTCCCTGTAAAGTGTTTCCCAGAGGGTGGCCTAAAATAGAGGCACCCAAAAACCACAGACATTTTTTTATAATATTCCTAATCTCAACTGTGCAAAACACAATGATCTGGGATCCCTAAACTCATGAGATGTGGAGGAGGTTTTTCATTTCCTTCCTTGTTCTCCGCTTTTGAGTCTGTCCTTTCAAGTCAAATACTTGGGAAAACTTCTCCGTTTCCTCTGTAAACGTAAGGGCTCAAAACTTCATTTTATAATGGAAAGTTGCAATTCTCCTGCCATCCCACAACGGCAGCAGGGGATGCGCCTATAAAAATAATCACTGAGATTGAAATTCCTTAGGAAATTGTGCAAGTTATCAACACCGATGTTAAAAAGCATGGCGGGTGCAAACTTACAATTCTACAAATTCAACTGAGCTTGTTTCCAGGCATATTAAATAACTGTGCGGGGGTGTCAGACTGGTTCTCTGGCTAGTATCACTGCACAGACAGACAAGCAGACCCCAACACAGACACACCCATCTCAGAGAGCCTGTATCATTTTAAAGCTTCCCACTAGCACATCTTAGGCCTTTGAACCTCTGCTCTAAAATTCCAAGATAGAGAGCTCTCGATATCTCTTCTGCTGTAGGCAGTTCTCTGCCTTAATTTCCCCGTGTTCCTATAGGTAGAGTTTCGCTACGTGACCTCAGAGCTGCGTTGCAGTCTTTCAGTCAGCATTAGGAAAGAGCTTCAGGGCAGAGGAGTGATAAGCATTGTAAGTACAAGGACTACAGAAAAGCCTTAGGCACTGAGATTACCTTTACTTTTGAACATCTCTGATGCAAGGTCCCAGACAAGCAACATGGTTGTCTTATGCTCAGTAAAAATTTATATTCTTTCGTTCTCATCCTAGTATCTAGCTAAGCCTAAAACTGAACAACCTGGATTTTTTTTATTTTTTCCAGTGAGAAGGTCGTGATATTCAAGAGGACTTTTCCTCTAGCTAAGCCTAAAACTGAACAACCTGGAATTTTTTTATGTTTTCCAGTGAGAAGGTCGTGACATTCAAGAGGACTTTTCCTCTTGAAAACAGCAGTGCAATAGTTCTACCTGGCTGAGAAATGACCAAGCCAACAGTTTAACCTCCATTGAGTCTATTTTGATTTCAAACTCTCACTGTCAACAGCTCCAGAGGAAAGTCCTTTCTAGTTTCTTGTTGCACACTCCCAGAGTGGCTGATTGAAAACACAGGCAAGGAGAGGACTGGGAGTCTCTGAAATGCTACAGAACAGGAGTGTTTTGCAACAGTCTGATACAACGTGAAACCACTTAGAACTGCAATACACATCACTCTCTCTTATTTTAGTTCTTCCATTACACACAGTGATGCACAGGCACTAGAGATATATATTGTCTCTGTATTTTTCCCCACAAAAATTGAGAAGAAATCAAATGGATAACTTTCCGGCTTCAGTCTTCTCTGGGAATCAAGTTATCACATGAAACAAACTTAAGTGGAGTTATTTCTTCCAAGCCAATGAGTTAACAGTTCATGGTTTGGCTTAAGAAGATGGGGTAGGAAGCGTAATCTGAATAGCAACCAAAGGAAGAGGCCCAGAACATCTTTCACATGTGTTGAACAGAGCCGTATCTCTCATGATGTGTTCCTAATTCAGACCCAAGCTGTGCCAGCAGCTTTGGGCACACAGCTATGCCACAGCGTGACTCAAGAAAATGGTATCACGGGCCACAGCAGTGCCTGAGCAATGCCAGAAATTTGGCATATCTGTGCAGATGTGCCGTACCACACAGGACAGGGCATTATTCCTAGGTACAGTGTTGAGTTGATACAAGAGTTTAGTTTTCAAGTTCTGAAAGCCTGCATAAAAGTGTAGGGAGCAGAGACAGCAAGGGCTAGAGAGGCAAAAATCGTCCACTCCAAGGTAAGCGGAAAAGACAGAGGTTTGGAACTGTTCAGTCCCCCAGAAAAAAAAAAGCAAGGTTTCATGAAGAAACACCAGATATTCTATCCTGTCATACTGACAATAGTTAAGAAAATCTCATCTAGCACCAGTGAAATCCACGTATCACCTAATGCTGAGAAAGAGTACTTGTCTGTGCTGATGTACCTGTAACAGACCAACTTAACTAATGAGCAAAAAAGCTGGGACGGGGTTTTCACTCCTAAAGATTTCAAAACTCCTGGTTCTAATCAAATACAGAAAAGTGGGGGGGGGTTGCCTTCTTTTCACTGGTTCTAATAAAATACAGAAAAGTAATTTTTTTTTTTCCTTCTTTTCACTGTTAGCATCAGATTTCTGAAGAAATAGCTAGCATGGAACCTATTAGATGATTCCCATACATTACTAAGCCTCAGGAGCTTGTGTTTATACCATATGTGTATGTGGTGTATGTGGTACCTTCTGTAGAATAGTCAGCACCAGGAAACATGTCTTGGGAATTGCAAAGTACAAAAAATTTCTTTTCTGTAAATGTTTTGGCAGCAAAAAACGTTTTGCATAAACTCCAGATTCCATGGGTACGTATCAGTATGTGAAAGGACATGTGCAGTTCTTCTGAATCTGAAGCAGAAATATAAATAATGACATGGAAGAGACAATGAACAACAAAATTTAACAAGCCAAGTTGCAATTAATGTCCTGTACCCTTAGGAGAATTCAGGTAATGAATCTGATTTTACACTTCATGTTTTCAACAATGTCTGCAGAGATAAAGTAATGGAATGTCCATTACCCTGGCTAAGATTGACATATTCTCATAAAATGCTTTGTGAATGTATAAATAGCAGTGAACAAGGAAAAATCAAGAACATATAGCACGTATAAAATGTCCATAGATACCTCATTTTTTCTATTCAGCAGGAAGCAGCAATGCAAGCAGAGAACTGGAGGGTACATTAAGAGGCATTTGTGCACTTCAGCATTTCTGTCTTACCTGAAGGTGCTTGATAAATCCAATGCATATAAATAAAAAGGAGAGGGAATGGAGTACAGGTGAACCTTCGTGCTGATGCTGACTTTTCACTGCTAGGGTTCTAATTCAAATATGGTCCATATTAATATTATTTATAGATCATTATCAAAGGTGTAGCATTTGCAGGCAGGAAAAGCATTTTTGTTTATGATCCAAGACATGCTACCACTGTTCTGTAGAGGGCAGGCAGCTCAAAAAGGTTCAATGACTTACCCAAGGTCACATACTGACTAAATTGAAAATAAAGGAACAGAACACGTAACACCTGATTTCCTTTCACATGCTGTCTTTTACACCATGAAATCTAATGTTATCAAGTGACTGGTTTGTATATTTGAGTTGGGTTTCTGTCCACTTACAGCAGGAAATATCTCCTGTTTATTGGACTCTCCAAGTAAAGGTCAAAGAGCAAATAAATGATAGAGTTAAAGCAAGACCACTCCACTTCAGCTACGAAATGCCTGGGTGAGATACTACTGATAAGGCTTTCCTTCATCGTACTCCACAGCCATGTAAACAGATAAGAGATTCCAGGTCAGAGGCATTTCCCAAACCAAATGTGCAATCCCAGACACAAACAAATAGTGAAAGCTGAACTTTCTGATAGCTCTATCAGTCCAGAATATTTACTGATATTTTTTTTTGTTACAACTGATACTGACATGGTAATTTTCTTTCTTATTCTGCAGGTTATTCCATTTATGAAACTGTCAGTCCTTCATGACACCTGCAGCAACTTTTATAAGATGGAGATCAAATTTTTTTAGTGTGCCAACATAAAATCTTCTGTGAATGTAGGTGGATGATGTGGCATTTCCAAAAAAGCTTTAGAAATTGTGCAATCATTTCCCCTCCCCATTTCAGGATGGGATAAGCTTAATGAATGGTACAGAATTGCTCTAGAATAAGCCTAGCTCGTTTCTGATGAGCCTTTAATTCAACTAGAGTGACATTCACTCCCTCTCACACCACCAACCTGAAGCCTATTCACCATTTAAGTCTTTAGAATAGGATTAGTGGATTTAAGTAGCACAGAAGCTTTGCATTTTCCATCTAGTTTCTTAATGAATTTTTGCATTAATAGGAGTGAGCGTTAGAGCCAAGCATACAAGCTTCTCAACAGGGCTGTTGAGCTGACAGTTCCAACCACAGAACATGCATGACCTCCTCAACATTGAGCAGCAAAATGTTGTTTGCTTTTGTGCTGATACAGGATTTGAACTGAGATGCACAGAAGTGAAAACAAAGTAAAGAATTTTTCCTATTACTTTATTATTATAAGGGATTTTCTAGCTTGCTGGTTTTTGAGTTGGTCTCAAAGCCAGTCTTGAATAGCCTACTACATATTATCCTTTAAATAGATCTAAGTTAGAAGCAGTTCTTGACAGTCTCAGCAACCCAGATCTCATAAACAAAGTTATTTAAGAGACAAAAGTGAACAGCCCACATTAATTAGCAGCTATTTACTCCTTTTAATAAGCACATACATAAAAATGAAAACTGGAAGTCACCCCATCATCACAAACCATGTTAATCTCAGATACCCCTTTACACAAAAGTTTACTAACTATATTTCTTGGCACTTTATGTGTGCATGTAGGCGAGCTTTTATCCAAGGATCTGAACACAGTGTACAAGCATTAGCTAATTAGATTTCTTGCAACTACTATAATATCAGAAGTGCTTAGAAGAGAGATAAAAGTAGGGTTAAACCACAGAACCAGGTCTCATGAGACCTGCATATCAGATGGAGCTCTGCTACAGGCTGCCTGCACAACCGCTGGACTTTTACCACATATCAGCTCCATCACAGCATTTTTTCCAGCTCTGGCAGGTAGGTTTTCTCTTCTGTAGCACTACATGCCCAGAGGCACCAGTCACAATCAAAACACTAAATAAACTAGTAGGAGGAGAACTTTCTACCCACACATCAAGATGACCATTCCAGAAGACACAGAGTCCTACACCATGCTCGGAGAGACGAACTGCTTTGTCTAACTTGCTGAAGTCTGCAGGAGCAATGCAAACTGAACCCCTATTTCCTATGTCCTTGACTGCCAACGTCAAAAAGTCCAGAATGCCTTGGATTTGGCACACATACATAAATTACCTGTGCAAGTACATCCTACCTAAGTCTGGTACAGACATATCTGTTGTGGAAAATCTGCACATACAGAATAACTGTTTATCTGGGGTGCATGAAAAGCTATTAGGAGCCACCTCTTGCTGTTCATACAACTATATCTCCTAGAGAGCTGCTTACTGCTTGAGTGGGAGTAGAACAGCAAAGAAAGTAGTAGGTATATGTAAACCTGTAAAAACAGTAGCCTTCCACTCCTGACTAGTAGAGATGAATTGTAAACCTAATCCCTTAAGTGCAGCGTCAGTTTATCATCATTATTTTGAATTTGTAGTGCTAGGAAATACTCTTTTAGGAGCTAAAATGTAAGTAAAAACTAATCTCATTAATTTGTAATTAACTGAAGACAAGACGTCAAAAAAGGAGTGAAAGAAAGGGGCAGTTAGGAATGGAACTACGCTGTCCTAGTTCTATTCTTTAACTTCATATAACATTTGAGAAGAAAGAAGAATTGATGCAATATGAGCATAAGCAGTTCTAGTCTCCAAACCAGACATACGCCTGCCTCTCATTAGAGTTCCTGGGAGATGTAAGCAAGCATCTGTCAAGAGAGCCAGACTCTATGAAAAAGTAGTGATATAAAATCCCAGATCACTTCAGAGAGGCAATAAAAACAATATGGAAAATTTATAACAATCCGGTGTAATTGTTCAAAGGTAACTGCTTCAAGGACTCTTATGAGGCTTGTAAAGGTTTTTCAACTGATAAAAAAGGTACACCGTTTTTAAGATGGGATAATTTAAAGCACTATTCAGCACAGCTTTGCAGGAAAATAGGATACTGATGATTGTGCTGCTAATATAAATTTAAAGAGAGAACATTCTTGCTAATAAGATATTATTACATTTATTTTTGCACAAAGCATTTTAAAACAGAAAATCCATTCAAGCCCTTTAAAATGCAATAGTTAAAAACCAAAAAAGAAGTTTGCAGGTTCTAGACTGACAGCTTTGTTTGGCTGGGTGCAAGAAGATATCTACTGTCTCAATCTATGACATTTTCAGAGCTTTAAGCAAGAAAGGTACAACATCTGTACTGATCTGGGTACTGCTTGGCATGTTTATAGTTCAGGAACGCTCATCTTTGATCACACAAGTCAGGGAACTACATTTGGTAGCTGGAACTGGGGACTATGGACAATGTGGTCTAGTCCTTTCTCTGCTATTTACTCACCCTAAGTTGTTTAACCTTTTTATGCATTGCTCTATCCTCTAAGTAGAACAGGCATGAATGTAATTTTAAATACCATACAGGTTACCTGCTAAGGCTTAAAAGAACACATTTAATTTTAAATCAAAAGTCACTATAATATCGCCTAACAAAAATCTGAAAATTATCACTGTTTGCAAAGAGTCCAGCCTGTTCTGCACTCTACTATATTCTTGGAAACTGTATTATTAGCTGAAAAGTAGTTTTACAGGTCTATTTTATAGGTTATATATTAAATAATTCCTAGCTTCAGGAGATTTAAATTTAAGATATTATTTTTCCCTTGAAAGTATTAATTTCCCTCTGTATACTTTCTTAGTCTATTCAATTACTTCAGAATTTTTCTTTGTTATTAACAATGCATCATTTAGCCTCATTTTTGTTTTAATCATAACAGAATCAGGCTAGGTGTATATGCCTTCATCTGATAAATGTCTTGCTTCAATATCTGAATATATAAATAGGAGCAGAAACCAGCACAACAACTACTTACATTCAAAAAGTAGTAGTAAATATTGTGTGGTAAAATATCCCTCACTGGGAAGGAACATCAATATTGTAGGCATAAAACATACAATGGGTCTTTTACAGCATGTTTATTTGCAATAATATAGTTGTCACGTTTACTTGTTTATGCCTCCTTTGAATTTTCTGAAATTACTGCTAGAAAATGTTAAAGCCAAAAAGGTAATTACAATCACCAAACCTTGCCATCAATGATTCAAAGAAATGGAGCAAACCTGTAAATTATAACAGCTTAAATCAAGCTCGGGCCATGAAGAGTAGCATAAGCTACAATTATACTCCTTGGCCAAGCCACAAATGATGGGGAAGCGTGACAGTTGCTCTCTGCAAATCAGCCAGTGCTCTGCAAATTAGGTGTCAAGGTGTGCCCAAATTTTGGTGAGCCTTCCACAGCATCATTTGCTGCCTAGTGAGCAAGGACCAAGAATGATGTACAGGGGGTGTTATGCGTAGGCACCGGTGCCAGCTTTGGGAATAGGCATGATGAATAAAAAAATTATGCAGGTGCACATTCACCAGGAAAATTGAGGGAGCCTTTGTCTCTCCATCAGCACAAGCTACTGATGTGGTCATGGCTACGCAGTTATCGCTTCATCAGGAATGCAAGCCCTGATGCACGGGCCTGCTCGTACCAGTATACTGGGAACCAGAATTCCTCTGACAGATTAAGTCCCCGATAGCTAAAGACCAAGATCCCAAGGGGCTTTACAGGGAGACAAAAGCCTGTAATTTTTCTACTGCAAAGTAGGGCTTTTATGTGCTGGAAATGTTGGGTTTTAGACTGATCTACTTAAAATTAGAAACACAGAAAGCCAGAGAAAAGACACTGACATCATTAAATCTTTATAGGTACCTTAAAATTCTATCGACAAGAAGTCATAGAGATTTTAAAAAAAATAATGATGGAAAAGTGGTAGCCAACAGTTAGTGCATCATAGCTGAAAAGCAAAAAAGGCTGAAAATTATTTGCAGAAGTTGCTGGTAATTCCTGGTCTGACTTTACTTGCTGATCTACTTTTTATACTAATTGGCAAAAGAAAAGATGATGCATTAAGATAGATAGTACTTAAGTGATCCATATTTTATTCTAGTTAGCTTTATGCTCTCTTATTGATTTTCTACCTCTACACTCGCATTCCCCTTCAACCTTCCCCACATCTCCCTTCTCATTACTATTCTTTCTGTAGCATCACAGAACAATACAGGATAAGGGACCTTGGGAGACATCTAGTCCAGTCCCCTCCTCAAAGCAGAGTCAACACTGAACTCAGACTAGGGTGCTCAGGGCTGCTGGGTTTTGAAATTCTCCAAGGACAGAAATTCTACAACCTCTCTGGACCCCCTTTTCAATCCTCCTTCTTCTCCAGGCAACACAAGCCCAGGGGGTGTTACGCTCTCCTCTCGGGGTCTACCAGCACAGGAAATTTATTTTCAGTACCCTCCAGCAATACCCACACTTCCTTTCCTCATCTATTCTGGTCTTCTGCTTTAATTGCTATAGTAAGTATGAAGACACAGCAACGTAGCTGAATGAGAAAAACTCAGTGACACTATGAACAGGAAATCCTGATGAGGATACTTTACCTGCTTACGTGCATCTGAAATCCAGCAGCATACTGGTTTGAAAAATTTGAAATAAGTCTAGAAGCAGCACTATAATGAATGCCTTGTCCGCACACAAGACATCTGACCATAGACTATGTTTGAAAAGTGAGCACTGAGGTTGAGATCAGCTTTTTGACTCTGTCTAGATGAATCATTGTGTTGTCCATTTCTGAAATGAAATCAACCAATAGCATATCAACGCTGTCTTCCAAACATCAACTGAAATATTTGAGTATCCCTGGGAAGGCAATTTTTTCTTGACTCACCACTTGGCCATCTAACCTTGAAATGCTAGATGTTGTAAATATGATGTACTGCCGCTATAAAAGTGGGGGAAAGTGTCTGAAATTCAAAATCGGAAGGCAGTGGGAAGAAGACTGTGTCCCCCCCTCACCTTACTGCTATATCATTCTGATATTTAAAAATAAAATCCCAAAACATGATCTTGCATTCCAGAAAGTCATTTGTACCTATCTGAAACTGCCCAAGTCAATATATAATGCCACTCTCCCAGTACACAGTACATTTCACATCCCCTTTGCCTGGATGTAAAAGCATTAGCAAAAACTTGCTGCAATCAATGGCCATCCTGTCGATTGTGGTAGTCTTTGGAGTGACAAAGATGTTTTAAAGGGCACAAGATCCTCTTGATACACCTGAGAGAAGCAAGATTCAGCAGTTTGGGATTCTTCTTTCACATTTTGTTTCAACATGGTATTGCAGCACAATCAATAGACCTAGTGCAGACTTCATTTGCCAGCAGCTCACCTCTCAGAACAGTAAGAAATCTGTGCAGCTTCTGTTCTGAGCCTTTCTTCCCTCGCTGAAAGTTCAATGCCTTAACAAGATATGTATGAAATCAGAGAACAGCTAATGGTGCTACACTTGTACTCTTGATATTTTAAGTCGCTGAGGCTACATAAACAGAAATGGCTACACATCTGTAAATGTAGCATGTTGGTTTTCTGTGTCTTTAAAGAGCATCTTCAAAATAAATCATGGTTAGAACTTTTTCCTTGAAAGCCTTTACATAGCCCTTAAAGTAAGTCTTTAAAAAATATTCTGTCAATCATTCTGCATTCCACTGACTAAATGGTAACATACATCTATGAAGAGAGTTTGATCTCATAACAGAAACAGATCTTAGTGCTTTTTTATATTATTTTTAAGATTAGGGTTAGCAATGAAGGAGTTTGAACTAAGCTATTAACTAGTGTGCATCATATCCTCAGAGTGTCAGAATTCTCAATGTAACATCCTTTAATAGTGAAAGGAAAACTTTTATCTTCCCAAGAGTATTTTCTAAGGAACTAACAGATTGTTTTGTTAAAGTGCCAGGTGTCATTCAATACACAGACACTCTCTAACAAATGAAGATTTAACTGGTCCAATCCAGAGCAACTCATTATCTGATTCTAGATATCCTTTGCTTATGCATTTCTTTGTGATTCACTTTTTTCTGTTAGTAAACTCTTAATAAAAACATTAATACTCACTTCCATTAAATGCTTTAAGAAGAACAGACTCAAATCAGTGTGACAGGAAGGACACGTGTTGGTACTTAGGCGATTTCTGATCTTGATTCCAGCCTCTCTGTCACAGGCCCCTGAGACCCTACAAGATCTTCACTGCAGAACAGTTACTACTTCAGGTGTTATCAGCCCCGGGTGTTTGTTACCACCCCAGTACTGGACACTGAGTGCTCTTCTGTAGGATCTTGAGGAAACCGAAATCACCAGGTGCTTCTAATGCTAGCTCTATAATTGCTCTCTTCTGAAATGGAAGCCACCAATGAACTACAAAAAAAGACATTAATTTACCTTCCCATAACACCTCAGTTAAGTGGAGAGAACAATGGAAGAAAAATGGGCATACCTGACTGAAGAATGACTAATGATGAGCTACTAAAAAGCCGTATGTGGCAATTCAGAGCAAAAGACAGAGAGGCCAACTGGGGGGTACATTATTCTGTAGCACACTAACAGGTGAAGAGGCATTCTCCTATCTAAACCTCAAATTCAGCATAGTAGAGGAAATACAGTAAAAGGGAGAATATAGTAAACCCCTCATCTCCTCAGGAGTACAAGGCAACCTTCTTGAAAAAAATACTTTCTATAAAAGAAAATGAGTTATTCTCAGTGGTGCTTAATTTGCAGTTGTAGCAGCTGCTGCTCAGGGCCATGACTGTTGCTTTGATGATAATTTAGGAGGAGATTTTGTCATTTTCTGTAGTAGATTTAAGATTATGGATAGTATTGCCAAGTTACAGTGATGAGTATTTCGTAATATCTGGTGTCTCCCTCAACACACTAGAAGCACCATATGAATATACCAGAATACTGGCTGTAATTTTGAAAATGCATTTCTAAACCTTGTAGTTGAGCAGACAGTGCTTGAGCATGTAAAATTCACATGTTCCAAAGATAAACCCAAATCCAAATACACATTATTAAAAAATTATCCTCAAGCTGATTTCATGATTTTGGGGCTCTGGAACTTTGTTCTGAAATGCTTGAAATAGGCATTAATGTATCATACTCCGAATGGGAGTCAGATGAGGGTAAGTAGAAGGACTGCAGAAGTGAAACACTACATCCTGGCATGGTAGAAGAAAATGTTGTTTCAAGTATCTACAGAATTGCCAAGGTTTCTTCCTACTGAGGAAACCCAAAGATTCCAAACAACAGTGCCTTTATGAGATTCAAATGTTCCTGCATTTTCCTTACATAATCTATATATTCTCCTGTTCAATTACTGCCTCTTCCTTCCCTCCACTGCTCTGTTATCATGAACAGCTGAATGCTGGAAGTAAAGAAGGGAAGCCAACAGAGTTTTTTAGAATATGGTTTTATTTTAAACTGTTTGCTTTAGGATATCCACAGAGATTCAAAACCCTTTAAAAGAGTCCTTGGAGAACACCGCAGACAATCTGAATTTGCACAACTGCACTTTCAGTTAACCTCATTAATACAAAATTTTCTCAGTGGAAACAGTAGAAGCTGACACAGAAATTTATGGAATTTCAGAAAAAAAAAATCCATTCTGCTACTAATTAAAGATTCTTTCTACAAAGCACAGAGGAAAAACTAGATGAATCAGAACAAAAAGGGAAAGTTTCAACCGCCCTACCTGAAACGCAGAACACACCCCTCCTTTATTGCCAGAAATAGTTAGGTTTCTAATCTTCTTATGCTTCTCGCCCCCACCCCCAAAACTGTCTATAAATCATTCTGTAATGTCAGGAGGGGCTATAAATTCCAGCAAGTTCTTCAGGACAGAGTCTGTCTTTCAGTGTGCAAAGACTGTCTGGCACCCCTAAGGTTCAATATTTCTATGAGTAATTTTCATGTAATGAAAGACATTAAGGAACTGATAGCCATTTGTTAATGATGCTTTAAGAGGAGTCTGAATAATCTTACTTGAAAACCAAAACATGCAACACCAGCCAAAGCAGAGCTTCTAACACTGTTTAGCCCTACTTTAAGGGTAAGCTGTTACGGCTGTTTGAAATAATAGGTCTCTAAAGACAAAATATAGTTTCAGTGCTGCTCCAGGTGTCGTGTATAAAATGTTCTTCCAGTGCTGCAGCCCCGACTGTGACTTCGGTTTTGCTCTTGCTTATCACCTGGCATACCCGGCTCTCAAGTCCTATAGCTCTTACAGATTACAGCATTTTCACTACTCCCTGGCACACCAGAACTATGACAGACTATTGTATAAAACCTGGATAGTTTCCAACTAACAAATAAACTGTAATGGCTATGGTTAGCTGCAATAAGCAGAATTTTCAAAATTTATTGAAAAGGAAAGGTTACTTGATTGGTTTACTCCCAACTGTCCTCTTTGTTCAACTCTGCTTCTTTATCCTCTTTTTTTACTTTCTTTGCTTTTTATACTAGTCTGTAATCACAGATATGTCAGGCATAAAATGGCTGGAATCTTCCCTGCAGATAAAGAACAAGAACTGTTTGACTGAACATGGGTTGGTCAAATGTATGATAGTGTCCTGACCCTCCCAGACAGAGCCACAAGTCAATGCTCAGACACCCACAAAAATGGAAAGATAATCAAAGGAGCCTGTGGGTCATTCCCAGAACAGGATAAGCCATCTATTACAACACTGGTCTGCTAGAATGCCAGCCTGCATATGTTTGCAAAGCTTGTTGGAAACCACATGCTGCTGCAAAAAGGAACAGAAGAATCCCTTCTAAAATACATTACTCCTTTACTATAAGGTTTCCTTATGAGTTACGGATTTTTCCCTATACGCTTAAAAGTTGAGGAACAAAGAGAAAGCTTAGTGGAAAACGGTTTACCAAATAGAACGGCCCGTGTGTCAGAGCACAAGAGGTAGCAGGAAAGCCAATATGAATTTATGAAAGTTTGTTTTACTGCCATAGTTCATGATGGTGTCAAATCCAGGAAGAGCAACTGCATTCTCTAATCCTTGGCCTAATTCCAAAGTAGCAACAACAAATTAGCCATAACAGTGTCTTTATATGGCTCTTATCACTGCAATCATCAATAGATTCAGTCCCACACCAGTCTCATTAAATAGTTTAGTACTGTCATGTTAACAGACAAACCCATGAAGTTTAAATGGACTCGAGGGATTTGTTCATTGTAACAGAGAATTCAGTAGCAAAACAGGAAAATAAGATAAGCTGCCAAATTTCAGGCAGGTACCAGATGACTGCCTCACTCCATCTCCGAGTCCAGCCAAGAGGACAGAGGGACTGCACATCTTCCACAGAGCTGTAACCGCCACCAGTGCTGCGTAAGGTAGCTGGGAGGGAAAAAACCCAACTTTTTTTCCCCTGCCTGCACACACAGCCAGATAACAGCACCATCAAAGGAGACAGAACAGCAGAATCAATCCACATTATTTCATCTCGACTTGTGCTCCAATGCTGAGACCCATAAACCGGCAGAACTGACTGCTTATGCTGCTCTATCCAGCCCGCGAATGGGAATTTCTGATACTGGATCCAAAATTAAAGTAAAACTGCTTAACCTCTGTATTTTACTACCTGACCTTCAAAGGTGATAAAAGCGTATTTTTTTTCCCTTGAAAAGAAATAAAGCCATTAGGGAGCCAGGAAGTGCTTTATCTTCATCTCATGACTCTCGTCCAAAAGCTTGCATTTCGCTTTTCTTTCTCATTTGTGCCAGTTTGGTAATGTGATTAAGGGATGGTTATTACTGGCTCAAACATGGCCACTACATAAACAGCAGAAGCTTGCCCTATCTTCCAGAAGAAGAAAATCCATGTGAAAGGAATATATAAGTAAAATGGCTTTGGTCTGAAGACTCAAAGGGAAGCTTTAAAGAGATTTTATGTCTTTATGTGGCAACATAACAGCACTGAAGTAAAAGCATTTAGATTTTTTTAATGAGTAAATATCAAGACAATTTCCTTACAGACTAATTGCGTGGTGTCATCTTTAACGTGATTCATGTACAAAAGCAGTTTATTTCATGATAGGTGGTATATTGTACAGTTACGTGTTATAAAAGCAGGTATTAATGCCTTCAATAACTACATCTTCCATTTAATTAAAAGTGTGTGATTGTGTAGGGGAAAGTAGAAGGGTTTCAACTTCCATTGAGTTTAACAGTGAAAAATCACCTGCTTTGAGGAATTCTAGAGTGTTCTTTAGATTTGACCGCAATATATTATGCAACACACATACACCACGAGTTCTGCGATGTCTGGTCCTCACGAACAATAGCTACTCTTGCTCACTTCTAAAGCCGTACTTTTTGGACAGAATAAGTTCATCAGTCCCCAAGAGCAGCAGAGCAAACCACATCCATGTGGCTGCAATTTGCCATTGGGTATAAAGAAGCGTGGCTTTGCTGAAAGCAAGATTTCATTTACTAGTTTATGCATTTGTCTGTTGAACATCTTAATCTCTAATGCCCGCAGAAAGTTTTGAGGCAATGTCTAACTTAGCATTTCTATACCCCACCTCATCATAACAAGTTAGTAGCCATTAATTTTAGGGATTCTTTGTCTTGCTAGGAAGAGAATATTTCAACCAGAATACACACATTGCATCTACTGATGTTTCTACTTACTGCTGCTTCTTTTTGGTTTTGCTTGACTCCAGGTCTTAGGAGATTTTGTGGCACCACCTAGGACACAAATTTTGATTTGCTGTTTTGCTGGGAGAGGTTACAAAGATGCAGGTTTTATCACTTGACTTTTCCATCTCTTCTATGTTTAGACTATCTATACTGCTACAATCTCGAATGCTGAATGCTCTCTGCAGCTGCATAATGTATCACAGATGCACAGTAAGCTGCTCTCTATATAGCACCATTGTGTCACAGCACGGTGCAGTGCATAGGAAGCTATTCCTGGATACGATACACCAACTTCTTGTGTGACATTGGACGAGGCCTCTTAACCTCTCTGTTCTTCATCCTTCTCCTCCAAAATGCTGATGATAATATAAACCCACTTGATTGCAAAGAACTTTGAAATCAAAGGAGGAAATTTCAAAAGAAATGCTATTTATTTCTCTATCAAAACATGCGCATCTGGGATGAAAGAAGACACTGCTTTCCATATTGCTGTCTCCATCCAGCACTGAGATCATGGTTTTTTCCACCTCGATTTTTTCTCTAGCTCTCTCACTTTCTCTGTCTCTCCCAGCCTTACTGTGGACTTTGACATTTGGCATTAACATTTTTCAAAGAGCTGTATGAACATCTGGTTTAAAATCTGGAGCTTCAGTAAACACTGGAACTTTACCTTTCAAACCAATCTCTTAATTTAATCCAGAACCTGCTATACTTATCTGTATTCATTGCTAATATGTCCCTTTCACAAAAGCCTCACCCAAAGCTCTTTAAAATTTGTAATATGACAGGATGCACAAAGAAAGCAGAATCTGCCCTTCAAGGCTCTGACACTGAAGAATAAAATTTTGACCTGGATGCACAGTGATTAAGTTGGACGATCATGAAAAAGAAACACTTCTGCTTACTGTGACTTCTCTCTGTCCTGAGAATGGTACCGACCCCATAAACAGTAAATAATACTTCAAAGCCCACTTAAGCCAAGGAAATCTGACCATTTGAATGACTACCCTGCGTTCTAAATGGAGCTCTTGACTGAAGAGGAACCTGTCAAAGATTTACCATTTTTCCCCAATTTATACAAACTATCACCTATCAGCACTCTGTAAGACATTACTCAGGTATTCAAAATAATAAAAAAAGGATTATGTGGCTGTGGCTGCATACAAGTATCAGATAACCAAATTAGGCAGGTAAAAGATATAATATCTCCCTACTTCGCAACTCCATCAATATTTAAGAAGATGGACAACTACATGAAAATAATTCTTAGAAGTCACTGGGATTTGTAAGTGAAAGTATGAGAAAATAAAAGAAAACATGCTCAGTAATGATAAAGAAATGGAGTAACTATTTTCAGACATTATCAATAAGAATCCAGCATAGCCAGTGATTTCTGCCCCAAATTATATCTGCAGGTCATCATCAAGGTATCATGCACGCTTCAGTCTAGTTCTATGATAAACATGAAATGGAGCAGACTTTGTTGACTATTTTCAAGATCTTGGTTATCTTGTCTTCAAGGACAGCTGATTTCCACCACACTTGAAAACTTACTGTTTTCTGGCAACAGGATGTGAGTTGGAAACAAACTCAGTGCGTAAGACTCTTATGGTCTGGGAAAGCAGAAATACAACTGCGGGAACAGCACTTGCCCCAGTAGGTTACTTTAAATTGCAAAAAGAACTCACAGCATTTTTAAAGGGTATTAAAAAGTAAAAGTTCAGAAATAGAACTTAATGAGTAATTGATCTGGGGTTTTCTGGGCAGACTAAACTAACAAAGGCAAAAATTATTACTGTCAACATAGAATGGGCTTGGGTTGTTTACCACAACGCAGGAAAAAAATGTTATTGCATGAAGTGATTTTATTTTTTTTTCCATAAACTGAAAGGCTCCATTACATTTTCAGGTTGTTCAGCTCTATCTTAAATTAAAATTTGACATATTAATTTCTTTGGCTGCCTCAAAGTTGTACTCTTCACTGAACACATCATTTTGCCAAGAATTTCAGCCAAACTCAGCTCCTAATAATCCTGAGCTATAAACCCCACAACAATGAAGTTTTTTCCATTATTGGAAAGAGGGAGCAATATAGCATTTTGTAGAAATAGTATTAGAGGCAAGAGCAGAGCTGTTTATAGAATTGCAGCTACAGAAAGGATTTTGAGAAGATAAAAGATCTGAAGGAATCAAATACAATATGACATTAAAACACTACATCTGAAAAGGCGCAACAAAGAGTTTTTAAACGACCAAAGCTAGTGCAGCTTTAGATTGCATGTCACCTAAAAATCAGCCTCTATCATGAGAATTGGACATTTTTAAGTACTTAGAGGAAAAAGCCTCTCTCCTGGTGCACTCTGTACTTCCATCATATACGGTAGAGCCCTCATTTATCTACTCAAATGGACCAACCATATCTCATTATATTCATGAGACTCGTAAGGCAGAGAGAGTTCAGACTTCTTCTAAATTTGCTGTTCTCATTTACAATGCCAGCCTCCATTTTTTTGCTTCTGTAGTAGACCATGAACTGTCCTAGGAATAGTATTGCAAAATGATAAATACTTGAATCTGGTATTATGTATCACTCTTTGCTACAAACAGAGTACTTTTCTGTGATTGTGAAATACATTGCTCGCAATCTAGCAGACATGGTCATTTGTTCAGTTCAAAGCTGTTAACAGAATATTCATACTTCATATCTTTTATGTTGATGGTGTATGGACTAATCAAATTTTCACCTTATCTGTGCCCTGTGAAACAAAACTAGTCTTTAGACACATCAATTTCCAACCAAGATTTTTCCAACCTGAAAACATCAGATTCACAGGCCAAACACTTTGATTGTCACTATGTTGTCATAACATACTGAATTATTTTTGTTTCTATTTTGATCACATGACTAATCATAGACTGACTGTTACAGGGTGAATGTTGGCAAAATCCAACCCAAAATTATTTTGCTGGCCTATAATTAGAAGAATTCGTGGTAACACACAGGCTGGTCTCTTGCACATCTGTCATTTTTTCCCCCATGAATTTCTACCTGCTTGTGTATTGCTGGTTTTTGCAACAGCATTTCAGAGCATTTTCCTACTTGAAGGAAAATGGGGAGTTTTCAAACAACTTCTAACTGAGCAATGGGAATAATGTTTCTAGCCAGGGGGCAACACTGACAATTTGGGGCATGGTACAAAATTCTATTGCTCACAGAAAGAAAGTAATTTTTGCAATGAGTGAGAAAAAGACAGTCCTGACTGACTTTTTCATCTATCATCATCATTCCAGTAAAGATATAGAAGCAGGTTTCAGTACTGAGCTCACATGTTTGAGTAACAATTTTGCAAGATAAATTATTACAAAATACTTGCCAAGTCTAAGAAAAGACCGGTTATCTGTAGTGACTGTGCACCTAGGATACCTAATCTGAGAAACTATAAAGGGGCATGATGTACAGCTGCTCTTGTTAGAGTGTCATACATTGGTCATAAAAAGACAGACTTCCAAAAATCACAGTAAAACCTACCTAGATTTTAAAAGGCATTAAGACAGCTAAAATATAGAAAGATCCAGCTCTAAGAAGAGAAAGACACTCCTTTCATGTTGGATATCTTATAACTTCTCTTCAGGCATCTCAAAACTGATCTGAAAAACTGATCCAAAGTTAATTAATGAAAAGAATCTGCATTTGAGTTTTTCAACACCGTATTCAGCTTCTTGGGGAACAGATGCATTTTCATCATGTTTTAATAAAAACTGGCATTGGAAGGGACAGCTTAGGGTTTCCTCATACAGCAGTTGAGTCTGGCAACACTTCCTCAGAGAATGAAAAATGGAAGTTACTTACTCTATCCAGTGGTAAGAACAGGAAAAAAGGTTTAAATAATGGAAAATTACATTTTACCTCCTTAGTTTTCCAACTTCGTCTATTCCATATGGCACAGGGGAATAAATATAAGAGGTATAATCATTCATGATCCAATACTTCAAAGACTTTGAAAAAGTACCTACAAACTGCAACGTGGGAAAAAGAGACGAGGGAAGAGATGCTACAATGCTAGATTACCTTTAAGCATGTCTGATTTTAAAGAAGAAATAAATGTGCCTAAACTATCCTCTGAGAGCACGGGTATCTCTACTTCACAATTTCTCACACATCAGTGATCAGGAAGCTCTGTTGGGAACCTTGCTACCTCTGACCCTGTACCTTCCCTACGACATCACGTTAAAAATACGTAAGCCTAAGTGTAGGGTAGTATTACATGCCTTTCTCTCTTATTCTGCTATTTGTACTACAGATTTTTAAGAATGCTTTTACCGCTTGGGAAGAGAAGTAGGAAGGGGCCAGCAATGTAATTTAATGTGGTTCCTTCTCTGAGTGGCATAATCACTCCTCTTTTGTTACTATGAAATCACTGCACAGAGAAACTGTGCGTGGGCAGCCAATTAAAATGTCAATAAAAGTAAATACATTTAAAGAGGTCATGTCCATGCATTATGCAATGAGTGGAAAAAAAAAGGCTTATATTTGTATCATGCTAATTAAATTGACATGGTTATTGCAAATCATTTTGTTTCACCTGGAGCTGTAATTAAGTGACACCACTTAATGGGAAGGAACCAGTGCTGATTGATCATGCTGCTGTAAGTAAAGCTCCTCTGACAATGAAAGATGTTTCTGTTTACATCTCTCATCATTTCACATTCCCAAATGCCAATGTCTTTCCAGTGAGGTAAACACTGTTTTAAAAATAAAACATTATGAGCATCTGTAATTTTGGGCAGGCTTTAACCTAGCTTTTCACTAGCTATTTTGCATGCTAAAAAAAAAAATAACATTGAAATAATCTACAGCACTATGTCTCCTAAAGATAGATTTTATGAAGTAAAGCAGTAAAGTAATCAACACAGAAAAATAAAGTTTTAATTGCTTTTCCAGTATGACTTATTTAATCTGGACATATTAGGCCAAATTCTGTTCCCTTTCAGAGTGATTTTTAAGGGAGATTTAAAGTGGACATAGAAATCAGTTTGACCCCAAAACTTTCAAAAGAAGTCAGAAATTCAGAACTATTTGCATTAAATGCTTATATGACATACAGGGACAAGACAGAGCGTGCTACTAACAAAGCTCAATGTTACTATTTCTTTCTACTCCAATTTCTTTGCTCTAAGCTACAGTCTTTCACCTGAACACAGAACACACACCAAGTTTATTTTAAGGTGCAGCAACAGCTTCTGCTGACATCTCCTGCCACTATGTGGAAGTGTGATGGATGGCAGTAAGATGAAGTATAAATGAGGCTTCAAAGGATTTTGCCGGCATCAGCCACACCAACCATATGTCCCTAATTTGCATAGCCAAACTTGGCAGAATTCTTTTATTACGGTTCATTTTGTGGTCTCTGCAGATCCCATAAATATTTTCCTACATAGAGAAGCCTTGCCACATTAATTATAATAGGATTGCTTTGCTAGGCAAATGGGAACACTGCCAGGATCTAATAATTTGGCATCTTGGTGCATAATATTCAGAACAACTCAAATACGAAATGTAGCTGGAATGCCTACTGGATCTTTCAAGTGCACCAACAAATTTGGATCTCCAAGGATTTTTTTATGCTTTCAAACTTGAAAGTGAATTCAGTGCTTTTAGAAAAGAAGGATAAATAGAAAAGCTCTGAGCCAGGGACACTGTTGGCAGGGTCTGTGAAAACTCTTTCACCCATTTCTGTGAGAAAGATACTATTTTTATCCTGGGCCGTTCTTGAAAAAAAGACCATCCTTCAGGTTTACTGTGTAATGCAGTCAGAACAAGACTGAGAAAGGAGTCTGACAGATTTTAAATTATTATGGAAATCATATTTCCTTAGCAAAAATCTAAGTATGTCTGGAGAGAAGTCTCACTAGAAAAGGCGCATTACAATACTTCACCCTCTTTATTATTGCTCCTAGAGGTAGCTCAGAATCTCCTTGTATCTTTATGTTAGCAGGAACGAATTGTCTTAAATCTGCCTTTAGCTGAAAGGCTGAAAACAAATACTGACTGCTGACAAAATGAAATTGTTATGATTGTTATGACATCAAGATGCATGTATCTGAAGTATAGTGGATGAAGATGAGACTCAGCTCTAAAGAACCCTAAAAGTGAAGTCACTCTTAGGAGGAAAACTGATGTCCATTGCTCAGGGTAATAAAAATCTCAAATACAGCTAATAGCTGTACTCTTTTGGACTCTTGAGAGCTCAGGAGACTTCAAGACCTGTATAAACCAAAATCCAGCACTCACAAAGTTCAATACAGAAGATCAAACTCTATTTGACATGAGATCTGCACGCAAACATTACCTCCATGGCAGACTACTGCATCTTTCAGCTCCAGTTTAGCACCAGCTGTGAGGAAAATATTTAAAGAATATATACGCTCCCTTCTGGGTAAAGCAGCCCAGCAGTAGCAGGGACTTTGATCTCAATGTGTGTTAAACACAATCTGTGCACATTTACTCCCTTATCACTCACTCCAAATCATGGATATAGTCCTGTAAAAATAACAAAGACAAAATTAGATTTTAGGACATACAATGCACCGAGAGCCCCACTGTGGATGAATACCTTGTTTCACTTGATTAGGAGTCATTTAATATCTGCTTACAACAAGGCACTGTCAAAAAGTCAGAACAGCAAAATTCAGTCACTTCATTACCAGAGGTGGGTAACCAACGTTCTCACAGGACAGACAGACGGCTGTCTTGAGATCTGTCACTGGCACTACATACTAATAAGTGCTTGCAACCATCCATCTTCATAGGCAGATCTGTCTGCAAATCACTAAGCAAACTGGCAAACATCCAAAGCCTCTGCTCTTTCTCTCCTTCCCTTTTTTTGGGGCCAGAAAGGAAACAATGCCAAGACAACGTTGGCAATTCTCCCTGTGTTTGTCACTACTATCTCTTGTTTCAGCCATTAAAAGTAACACAACATGCAATACAAAGGCAAGAAGAGCATCTGCATGGAGGGGAAAGCAAATGCTTTGACCCATAAGCCCTGTTTTTTACCTAAATCTAGTCCCAAGTGCTAGACAGTATGTTCAGAGAAGATCCAGAAGTGAGGTCTGAGAAACAGGTAACAGCCTTTTATGTACTTACATTAAGAGTCTGCTTTTGGTGCTTCTAAAAAATATATACGTATGTATTTGTATACAAGTATATACATATACATTTATTTCAATAAGCACCAAGGTAAGAAAAATACAGACCAGGAGACTGAAACCATCCTACTGGAGGCTAGAGGCTATTATTCCAGCTATGGCCATCTTTTTGCAGCCAAGGCTTTGAAAAGTTTGTATCAATTGTGTTGCCTGTAATCCCTTGATGACAGTCACAATCAGTGTTTTAAATGCACTTAACTTGATTAGGTCTCAGTGGATTGTTCGCATTTCCAACTATCATATGCTTAGGAAGAGTGGAATATAAGCCTGGCAAGCTCTCAGGCACTCTTTTATTGATCCCGACTCTCACATCCTGAAGGTGGTGAAGCTCCCACTGACATCACAGAGCTCTTTGCCCCAGTGAGAGAGCAGTGTGTCATATGTTTATTTAAAAACAAACAAAGTGATATGAATCAAAGAGAGCAGTGGGAGTTCAGCACCAGTTTTGAGGGGGGGGGGGGGGGGGGCGGGGGGTTGGTCTCTTCTCCCAAGTCACAGGTGACAGGACAAGATAAAATTGCCTCAAGTTGTGCCAGGGGAGGTTCAGATTTGATATTAGGGAAAAATTTTACACTGAAAGGGTTATTAAGCATTGGAATGGGCTGCCCAGGGAAGTGGCTGAGGTACCATCTCTGGAGGTATTCAAAAGGCAGGTTGACATAGTGCTTAGTGATGTGGTTTAGTGATGGGGTTTTTTATCAGAGTTAGGTTGATGGTTGGACTAGATGATCTTAAAGGTCCCTTCCAACCTAGACAATTCTATGATTCCTGGGTGTTTATAATAGGGGGGGGGGGGGGGCGAGAAAAGGCTTTATTGCAGCCCAGGGAAGGCACTGGAACCAGAATGGTTTAGTGAATAGAGCCTGATTTTACTTTACTCTTTCCCACTTACAAATTCCAACTTTTTCAGTGGCTTTTTTAGAAATCACAGCCAGAAGGGATTCCTGACTTACTACTACCCAAATGTTTTCTGTAATAGCCAACCAGTTTTAACAATGACTTTCAGTAACTACAAACCTCAGGTGTTTCAGGTCCCATATAGAAAGCTTTTATAGTACAGCCTATCACCAGTGCCCTACTCCTACAGACCTTTCCACTTACAGCATAACCATTGAAGAAAATTTCTTTTAATCACCTTGTCCTCCTTTCTCTTTCTAAAAAAGCAGTAACAACATTTTTTTTAAATTAATAATCCCATTTTAAGCTTAAAATACAGCCAATAGGAGAAAACAAAACAAAACAAAAAAACTACTAGAGGCAGGAGTTAGAAGTCACACAGCTGAAACTAATAGAGACCATATTTAGGTAAGTATGTGTATTTAAGTGTTTCAGGTTTAGGATAAGATCCCCTTTGCCAAAAATGTGGCAGCTATATTTTCTAGTCTCCATGGGAAATGTTATAAAGAATCAAAAGCAAACAAATTTTCCTTTCAAATAAACTTGACCCGTATGTTTTAGACATATGTTTCCCTTTGAATCCTTGTCCTTCTTTGATGGTGCTACATACTTTTCCCCCTTTAAGAGCAAATACTTTGTTGTTATAGCAATAGTTTCCCACAATTCTACCATGAGGGCCTCCCTGGTTTGTGAAGCCAGGGCTCAAAAGCCATCTCCACTCCTTGCACAGAGGTCCTCCAGGCAGGATGCCCCAAGCCCCTTCTATAGCTCTGCATACAAACTTTAGCTATTACACCACCATCATAGCAATTGCAAAAAAAAAAAAAAAAAAAAAATCCTAGTCACATATAACTCAGTATAGAGGGAAACAAGATTCACTTCTGAATTACCTATGACCACTTGCACTTTTCTCTTTTCTTGCACGCTCATTGATGCATTTTTTCCCCTTTTTTTCCCCAACCTCTTTGTGTGGAATTAGCTCTAGCCCATCCTTTAGCTAGGATGAGAATTTTTTAAGCTATCTGAAAAAAAAAAAAAAAAAAAATCTTGTCTTACTGTAGCTTACACAAAACTTCTGGGTTGCTAATATTCTTCTCATTTTAGAATTGAGCCACACCCAAATTAACCCATTGGCCAACAAGTTGCCAAAGCACCATACTAGACTGTCCAGCAGGACTGAACATAAAACTTCCAAATCCAGAATAAGGAAATTACAAGTAAAAGGATTTTAACCCTTTGCTTGTGAGCAACAGCGAATTTAGACTTCGCTATGAGGCCCACCCACCACAGGGAGATAAAGGCTTACTCCAGTGTACTCCAGAACTGTAATTGTTTATTCCATGTATTTTCTGCTAATATACTTACCGACCTCCACCACTGTAAAATTAATAAGTTATGGTGGTGCTTCCTCCAACTTCTATACCAGATATCTCTCTTTTCTGCTCAGCCTCACTCTTTGTACTTCTGCCCTCATTAGCACTCCTCCGCAGGGAGTCTGGCACTTCAGAAGTTACTTTTCTTTCTGGACAGGCTTGGTTTAATTATCTGTTTTTAACAGTATGACTAATTGCTGAAAGAGGAAACTGTGATAATCAGGAGTTGGAATGTGGTGTTACAGGCTAGGAGTCTTTAGCACAAGTACTCAATTGTTGACCTGATAGTGTCAATGGAGGCTTTGGCAGAGATTTAAGTTGCCACAGGATCAGATTTTGGATCAATTAAGATTTGTGCCATTAACTGTAACCTTTATATAGCATTTACATGCATCGGTAGCTGAATGTTACAGTAATATCACAACACCCAAAAAAATCTTGGGTCAGAAATGGGGGAGGCTGTTAGTCTGAAATAACTCCTGCTAATACCTGTAGTAAGAATTTATCACTGATTGCAACATGACTAACGCAGAGCATATGGTGAAAGCGATTTTTACAAAGAACAAAGATGATTACATTTAATGAAAAGCAGTTTTTCTCCTCCAACACTTTAGCTGTTTAGAGTTTTATCAATGTGGAAAGCTCACACCTGGGAATTTCATGGTTTCTAAAGTGAACAAGTATATCATGTGAAAAATATTTCTGGATGAAACTCCTTGTTACAACAGGAATTTTCAATGAAGTCTAGAAGAAAACATGTTCTGATGAGGGGAATCAAAATAATGTGAATTACAAATTCATTATGAAAACAAAGGAGTGTTTGCATTAATAAAAAAGTTGTAATGGGGCAAAAAAGGTCCCAGACAGGATCCAAGTCCCACCACACCTGACACTGTACAAACACATCCCCAAACATTTTTCTCCTGACACTGCTCTCCTAGATAACACTCATGGAAGAAAAAGGTACCAGTCAGTCTGCTTTGCAGGTTGTAACAGATAGTTCTCAGGAAAATTTCACCTTGCAAAATAAATGAGCATGGATATCTAAAACGAGTTACACGTGTCATCTAAAAGCTAAACTTATTACATTTCTTTTACTGAACAGAGGCTACAAGAGAAATCTACCTTGCACTTAATATCTCACTCTTCTAGTTTCTTCTCACTTTTCCATCTTCCATCTATCTATCTATACACAGACACAGAGGAAATAAATTTCTCTCCCATTCAACCACTGCACAGGGACTCAGAAATCGCTCTGAGATTGGTGAATGCATAAGCAGTGTCCAGAAGACCACAGCTGAGGAAGTCACTACGACCAGCCCTCTTCCCAGCATCTCTGCTGACCCTAGGAGGGTCACTCAGAGCAGGAGAAACTCCTGGTACCATCAAGATGCAGACTGGCTAGCCGAACACTTTCCTTCCCATCTAGTTACACTATAATCTTGAGAAACAGCATTCCTTGGAATGACAATACCCTCAGCCCGACAGATTGGTATTAAATATAAACACTGGCCCTGGAAAAAATGAACATCAGCTTTTGTTAAATCTGCTAGATCTGTCCTCTGCTTGTACATTCTTACTTGAGGCTCAACACTTGTTAAAGTGTTTTATACTTAAGCTATAATTTATATAATATGTAAAATAGTCCAATTTAATGTATATATTTCAGACATATTCTGTTCATATTGTATACAGAAATATCTTAACATTAGGCTTACTCACCAGTCATATACTCTTTGGCTTTAATGAATTTTCATTCAATATGCAAACAAAACCAGAAAACCCCACGAAAACCTCACTGATAAATGTGCCTGTTCACAGGGCTTTCACCAGCTGAGTTCAGAATGACAAATGAAAGACTTCAGATCCATTTTTTGTTTTCAATAAAAATCTTGTTTAACAGTGTCATGAATATTCATGTTTTTGGCAGAGCTCCAGGTTAGGCAAGAAGAGCTAAATCAAATAAGAAAACAACAGTCCACTTGGCTCTACAAAAGGATGCACTACATTTTGTATGCTAAACTGTGCACTTAAAAAAAAAGGTACAAATCAAACTTTGCTGTAACTGTGCTCAAAGGGAAATATATTCACCCGACACCAAAAGCAATCTCTTAGTATGAAAAATCATGATGCTCAGCAGTGGTTACCAAGTGATCCAAAGTCCACTGGCATCAATAATGTGTCATATATTTACATCACAGGAGTGCAAAGGTTAAGGAGCTGCTGGTTTGCAGCTGCTGCCCATGGTGGCAGAGATGACCCAAAGCAGCAGCTTTTGGAGGCCCTTTGGCTAAAGCAGGTGCGTTGCCTCCAGCAGTGCTGCAGAGTGGTCTGAAAGGTGCTGCCTGCAGACCTCCAGCTCCTCTCCCCGGTGCAAAGGGGACAGGCTTATAAATTGCGCTTTCTCAGAGGCAATCTAGCAGCTGTCCGTGGTGGCCTCAACCAGTCCTTGTATTTAGGTAGGTCAAGGACTGGATTTGCAACTAAAGCTTGGGCAACGACAGAAGCCCTAGCTAGCACATTTTTTTCTCTCTTAAGTCTTTATATACTTGCACGGAAGAGTCACAACCCATCTCAGAAGGAGCAGGTTCAGTGTTACAGTCCCAGTAGCCTAATGGACACAAGAGATGTGGAAGAACCAACTGAGTGACAAAAGCCTGCAGTCTCACCTCGTGGCTCTGGGGCTGGCATCTTGCTCCATGATATACTCCTTTAATCATGTAGTACCAACTTGCACCAAGGGAGCATACTTTATATAAAATATATTTGTGTAATAAACACATAACATATTCACTTCATTACAATAAAAGCTAAAAGAGACAACTTGCCTAGAAGACTATTATATTAGAGAAGTCAGAGTCATTCTCACCATTATGATTTTCAAGCCTGACCACATGAAAATTTAATATACAAACACTGGAACTGTGATAACAGCCTGTCCCCTCTCATCACACGCTGGAAAGATATTATTACTCCTGTATAACACAGCCCAGGTGGTAACATATCCAATGCAAGTCTCACATTGTGTTTAATCAGACAAGAGAAATTACAGCTCCAATCTCCGTATTTCTCTCTCCAGTGAAAATGTAAGGAGTGGAAGGTGCAGATAAAGCAAAAAACACCTGAATAGGTTGCTTAAAGGGAAAGAAAGACTTAGCCAAGCAGTTTGGTGTTCATGCAATATAAATCTCAAGTTCTAGCACAACCAACACTTATTCACTTATATAAATTTACTCATATCAGAATATAAAGGTTAATTGAAATGATCCCATCAGGATCTGCACAAGAAGCATACTAAAATTTAAACACAGGAATTAAGGTTCAATTTGGGAAAAGCTGGAAAGCATCATCCTGTCTCTTAGAGTCCAGAAGAAAGCATGCATATTACAACTGCTGTTTCCCAATCTCTCTTCTACATATCCACATCTGACAGATACGCTTTGCAATGACATCATACTTGTGCCTATAAGAAAATCTGTTCTAAATCTATTTCACAGCAGGGCTGGGGCCCTGGCAAACGCTGTTCAGGGACTTGTGATATGTCTACCTTGAGCACATGCGACAGGCGGCAAGCGAAGCCGTCTGCTGGGTTTGAGTGGTCAGAAGGCAGCAGCAAACACTCTTTGCTGGGGTAGCAGAGCAAAACCAGCTTTCTGCACACATATACAGACTCAATGGAGGCAGAAGATGAGCAGTCTCTTGCCAAATCAGTAATTAATGGAGTAATATGGATTGACTGTGACAAGGAGGAAATCAAGGCTACTGTAGTGGAAAGAATAATGCAGAAACTGTAGACTAAGAACAGGAAGTTTCATGGTGATGAAGAGATGTGCCTGGAGCTTGATTCAGCCCAGGGTTTAATCACCTATCCATACACTTGAGCCGGGCACCTCTACCCTATACTATATGGGCATCTTTGTTCTGGATCGCCTCTTTCTAAAGCATTTGAAAACAGCATGAAACAGCACTCCAAAGTTGCCTCCCATCTGGTAAGTATGATTATGCAAGGCTCTTTACACAGATGAGCAATCTGTGCTCACAGAACCTGCCCCAAAATTGTTACAACTGTCCACATTAATCTGCCTTGATGATATAAGGATTTCCGGACTCAAACATTGCAGATTCACTTTTAATCACATCTGACAATTAAGATGTTTAGAGCAGAAAAAAAGGAAAAAAAACCCACAAGTTTTACTATTAGTCACAATCAGCTTTACCTACCAGGTCAGGAATGCTCATTTGGGATCTTACAAGAAACACTTCTCTAAGGGTGTTTTAAGCTTTAGGCAACACACTAGAAAGATGTAAGAAGCATAAATCACCAGACTATAGAATTCCCTACCAAAATCAATAGATTGTAATTTTCTCCAAAATGCTTATCCGGAATTAATTCCCACACAAGGCTCTTTTGTGCTATGAATGAAGGAGCTCCAAAACAGGGCAAAGAATTTTGCCAATTTTTTTCAGATTGTAAGTATATTCTCAGACTCAGTTAAACTCATTTTGTGTTTCTTATTTTTCTTTTTTAATATTTACAGAAAAGAGAAATAAACAATAAAAACAGTTATCCACTGAACAAACACTTGAGTACATGTATATTTCAGAGTGGCAACTGTGATTTTTAGTATGACCGATTCATTTTCTTATGTTTGTAAAGACTCAATTACTACAATCCTCTTGCATTTCCCCCCCCCTCCTCTTTCATGTTTCTGTCTCTGAATCAATTGAGTGTCTGGCAAAAAGGCAAATCATAGAGCCAATGTAAATAGCCCAGGGGGCCCTTCAAGCACCATTTAAACAATTATCAAAGTAACATTCCTTATCCATTGAGACTTCTTTTGAGCAGAGAAGGACACACGGATGTTCACTTGCTCTTGCCATGAATCTGTTAAATTTCCTCCTTGAATAGCTAGGACTTAAATAAAAAGACATAATAGAAATGAACAGCAGTGGGATATGTGGAGGCGGATATAATTATGCAACTCAACAGGACAATCATTGCCTTTCTGAACAATCAGAGCTTCCTAGAACAAGAAGTTCTTGACCATTTCCCATTCCCAGGAATCGCTCTTACATCCAGCCGAGATCTAGCCATGACTCACTCCCATTTAGCGCTATGAGAACAAGAGAGTTCTTGTGGCTCTTTCTATTGAGCCCTCTTACCTAATACACCAAGTGTACAACGTTAGGCAAGGCACCCCCAAAAATGACACCTTCTGGTATTAGCTTTATTAAAATGGAAGAAAGGAGCACTATCACCAAACCGGAATAATCAGTAATACTTAAAACCTAGCTAACTATATGATTCGTTTACTTTAAAATAACTCTGCAGAAATAGGAAAGTATCATCTGATTCATAACAAGTGGGTAAGCAATTAGACCCCTTTCAACAGTATTCATTGCAGCACACAGCACATTCCCATCTGCAGGATTAAAAAGCATTTCATAAAGCATGATCTTGACTTTGAGTTACTGCACATGTTTAACTCCAGCCAGAGCACATACAGCTAAACACATGCATAGTCTTTTTGCAGAACCGTCGCTTAGAGCTTCAATCCTGCAAACACTTCAGTCCACACGCCGCATTTTTAATGTCATCACTCCCAATAGAATGGTCTATCAGATTAAAGTGTGCTTGATTTTAGTGCAAGGTGGCACAGTCATTCCCTCATGGGAAATCCCCATAATAGTTAATAGAGATGAACCTAAGAGGGCTGTAAAGATGTTTAATGAGGTTCCATATGAATCACCCTACAAGCATATAGAATATAATACAGAACATGTAAGCCCCTTGTAGATAAAAAATAGATTTATTTATTTATTAATTACTCTAAACCAAAAAGATAATTGCTACATTTATCAGATAATTGTGACAGAGAACGGAGAAAACCCTAGAAAACACTTGCAGAATTTTTCCAACCGCATTTTTTCCTTCTAAGAAGAGCCAGACCCAGCAGCTCTCCCCTGTGGGGGTGGCACAGGGTCTGCTGGGTGTCAGGGTTCAAAGGAAATCACCTCCCTTTCTGCAAAGGGGGAACTGTAACACTTCATTCTGCATTTGTATCACTCTGCACAGGTTTTGAAGGAAAGCAGCCTGAAGAGAACTGAGTAGCAGAGCCTCATGGAGGTGACTGGGGCTACAAGAATTTCATAAAGATTTTCATGACAGATTGGGGATTTTTTTAGGCAACAAAATAGAAGTACTAACACAGGAAAAGAACTGTTACTCCCATCATTAGTGTTCAGAAAAGGGATAGGAGGGATTTTGAATAACTGCCAAGAGTTCATGCGATCAATTCAACTTTAAAATGGAGCTGTTTAAGAGCAAAAATGAAGTTAGCGTGCCTTATCTGCTGTTAGATCCCATTTCCCTTTAGCACTCACCAACACACAGTCAGGGATTATTTCCACCCTGACGTATTTGAAATCTAATTAAACATGGATAGGAGTAAAAACAGAGTTGAAGTAGTTGACATAAAAGTATACGTGTGCTGAAAGGTGAAACCAGTTATGTCCCAGGGCACCAGACTTTCAGTTTATTGCTCTCTATCCACTACAATCATGATATATTTGCACAGCTATGGCATCCATTAGGGGTACATGGTGAATAAAAACAACACATTACAGTGGATTTTATGTCAATGTTTACTTTGAGTAAGAAATAAAAAGAGTTGTTACCATAGTAATGGACAAAGCACCCATCGCCTGAGATGCTATGAAAATTAAAGAATGCAAACTATAGATGACAGGACAGCCATACTTTAACAACATAAGGAGAGATGAAGCATATTAATTTCTGAAAAACTAGTCAGGATTTCTTTAAAGATCTTTCAGAAAATATTAACCAGCTGTCACTGCCTATAGCCAGCCAATAAAAATCTTCTCTCAACTATGTCAATATTTCTGTCCAGTGTTAATTACAACAGCATTGGCTCAGAGAAGAGAAAAATTCTTAAGCAGTACCCTGGAATCTTAGAAAATGGAGACTACACATCATCTTCACATTTCTGTGCAGGTTAGACTGCTACCTGCAATATCCTTTCTAGGGCTTTGAACAGCTTAAGATACTAACACCTCACCACGAAAGTTGCTGGGGAACTGCTCTGAAGCTCAATGTCACCTAGCTCAGACCCTAATGGACCTAAGCCACAGGGTCAGTTGTTACTTCCCTTCAGAGACTGTTGTGAAGCTGAGCTCATTAGGCCCGGAATCATCCCTTTCAAATGTCACCATGAGCACAGCAGTACCTACCAGTAGATCAAAGTCCAGTGTTAATGTTCCAAGTCACTGACTTCAATGCTACTGCAACGTTACCCGCAAGGTTGTGCGACCCTCCTGACACTACAGCTGACTTGTGTAACACCGCTTGGTCTGTGCTCTTGTTTTCAGCCTGAGCCTCTCCCTGCAGACCAGCTTTCTCCTCTTCACAGTGTACTGAGCAGACAAATGAATTAAAACTTTAACATCATCTTTTTATCATTTTCTGTCCCAGAAAACAATACTACAATACACGTAAGTGTATCATGTCCACCATCTCATCATAAAACCAACAGCAACTAAGTACATACAAAAAACCAAAAAGATTTGGTCATTCCCTTCTGTTGGAAAACTGTAATCAGGCTGCTATGGAAGAGAAATGCAGTAGCTGGTGCTAGTGTAGCCTTTCACGAATGTCTCAAATCCAGAGGGATAAAAAGCAGCCTGAAGCCTGTGAATATTCTCATTACTTTCAACAGGACTAAATTTGGGTACGTTCCTAAGTGACAGGCTCCTACCGTTGGTTGGTGTTTCCTTTCCATAGGAAGAACTCTCTATGTAATCAGGGCTTTTTCTAAGCTAGACATCACCTCAAGCAGAAAAATATTTTTCTTGCTACTGGTGGTATTTCTATGACCTGCTGAGACCAGGCACACCAAGTGACTCAGTAGCTCCATCAATTAGCATCACAGCACCTAATTTTTAAAAGCCATAGCAAAGCTCAGAGTCCTGAGTAAGCAGCCACGTAATCCATAACAAAATTTAGTTTCCTCAAAACAGGATCCACAAACGTCCAATACAGCAAATAAGGATCCCCCTTAAGCTGGTCCACAGCAACATTTGTGCCTTAATGATCACCTGTAAGGCTCAACTGCCTTCCCCAGCACTCATGGGGCAAATGAAAGACTAAGTGTGACTTTATGGTCTAGTATGTCAGGAACTCTTTTATCTGTGAATCCAAGCTGTGATTCGTGATCCACAGCTATTTGTATGTTCTGTTTAACAACTAATCAGGGAGGTTGAGGAATCAAGCTCTAGACTTTGGTGTGCAAGTACCACATATTCCCTTTAATGAGCCTGTCTCTTTTGTACAAAGAGCTCAGTCTCATAGCACTTTGGAAATCAAGGCTTACATCTTAGAGCCAGAGCTTGTACGAAAAAGCAAATCTTTTTAAGCAGCCTGACAGCTGATAATGCAGAGGGCTATGTCTGAAACGCTTCCCCCCCATTTTTCTTTTTTCCTAAGATATGCGCTATTTTTCAAGTCTCCTTCTCTCTAGCCTTGCTGATCTAAGCAGCATTATGAAAACCTAAAATGATGTTGTTGGAGATGATTAGACTGTTAGTGCAAATTAACCCCCTGGCAGCTTTGCTAATAGAGACATTTTGTAACACACCAGGAACCAGACAAACAAACAAAAAAGATGCTGAATTTCTTTTTAAGCCGGTCTCATCTAAACTATAAATCAGCTTTTTTGTGCACTGAAAGTCTATAAAAATGCAATTTTCCTTTCAAAAGAATACTACACACAACAGCACACACCTCTCTGAAGGGGCAGCACATACAGGGCAGGGTTAGATTTCAAGAAAGTACAGAGCATCTCAAGGGGATCCCAAGGGAAACAGTGATAAAAATTGGAGTAAAACACTCTATACCGTATAGGAAAGCTCAGCATTCTGGGGAAATTACCTCTTAAGTGCAGAGTAGCACTTCCCACCATGCCCAAGCCTCCTGTGGAAGTTTTAACTGTAAAGTGCCATAAGAACATATAAACAATGTAAGTTTTTTGTGCATGTGCTGTCAGGAGTGAGGAGCAGTACTCTGCCACAACAGAAACTTCGATCAATCTGACAGTTTCTGTCTTAAATAATGACCCCCACAAGCAACAATAAAACAACATAGAAAAAACCATCAGGTTTTACAGTTCTGCTGAGCCAGGTATCTACTCTTGGGTTACTCCCCATACTTCCACCCCATCCCAAATGCTTCCCCCTGCAAGCCCTGAGCTATGACTTGCTGACATCCCTCCCAGTATCATTCCAGCAAGTCACTACTGCTTTCACAGTTTCAACAGATGCACTGGGTTTTAAAGCCTTGTCATACAATTTTTCTCAGGGATATGTATTTCTATTCAGACCTATGGGCTCACACACTTCCTTGCTTACAGTGGCCTTGGAACCCAACAGCTTGTCAGATAATCACACTGAAGGTTCCCAGGAGATTCCCTAATGCATCAGACCACAGCCTTTTTCAGACAGCCAGAAAACATTATCTTGGTTCAACTAAAATTCACTCCCAGTAGTATGAAATTTCCCTCCCTACTGCTGGTTTGGGAAGACTGGAGTTTATATGGTATGATCTTTTAACGAGCCACCATTGTTTCTAATTAGGCAAGTAACCAAGTATTTAATTAACTGTTGTAACTTGAGTCACACAAGTGGCTAATAGTCTAAACAGAAATTAAGTAGAGGTGCCTTATCTCATCTTTAAGCAGCCTGGCACATGTACAGGCTTTTTGGAAAGGTCAGGAAGAGCAGAAGGTAGCGGGAAACATGCTGCACCTCAGAACGGTGGCTCAAAGCAAAAGGAAAGGAGCCAGAGGCACCAGTGTGGATTCAGCAACACGCGCTGCAGAGAATTTGGAAAAGCAGCCAGGAATGACTTCACTAGTTTGCTCAAACTATAAGGGATGGGAAGGGAAATTACTTACAAGAGCGGATTTTAGCAAGATGGCTCAATATAAAGTTTTTGAAACCCAGATATGCCCCTGCATTTGCCAAAAGTTAACCAAAACCTGCAGCTCCAGCTCTTGAAGCAGCATCAATAGCTAGCAATTCCCTGGCTGACTGCTGATACAACAATTTTAATATTTTTGTTTTCTCCCCTACAATGGCCCCTATCAATTCCTTCCAGTTTCCCAATCAGCTTACTAGGGAAAGTCTTCAAACATAGAAGTCTGAAGCACAAAAGTCCAAATGCGTTTTATAGTTGAGTTATATAAAGTTATTATATAAACTACATATATAGTTCAGGTTTGTCTACACTCAACTGATTGGATTTTATGTCTTAGTCAAGGGTCAGGGAAGGATGCCCGTTTTCTCTTTTCTACGTAGTTTCAATTTCAAGTTAATAATCAGTTCCTTGTTAAACTTCACCAAACCTGACACACTGCTACCACAAACTCAAGCCCTTCACTCGTTCTGGTGAGAAGCACCTTATCGCAATCTCTGCTTAAAGGACATCCTCACCCAGCTTAGCATTTTTGAGAATGAGCCATCTGTTTGAAGGACCCAGCTGTATCTGCTATGACACCGATGTCCATGAAAAGTGCCTGCTAAGGTCTAATGAAATTAAACTAACCAGAGTGTGAAACCATTCTCTCAAAATAGCATTGACACATTCTCTTCTTTGAGTAAGTATTTTTTACATCACAAAGGCTTTTTAAAGTTATATTGGGAAATATTTACCCTTTTACTGTTAGTCTGTCATATTCTCTAGTAAGTGACAATTAGTAGTGCTTTAGCAGACTATGTCCTCCTTGCTTACTGAAGCAGAATATAAAAAAAGATAGCACATGATTGCTATGAATTTTTAACCATGAATTTACTTTGGAGAAATCTTAACAAAGCACTTGCAAGGTGCTGTTACACTTTGTGACTTGCAAAACCACAATCCTCACAGTGTATCAACTTTTGTATGATCTACTGTCGTTTGTACTATGTAATACATAGATGTCCTGTGGGGATCAGAGGCTTGCTATACTGAATGATGCACACAGAGCACAGCCCAGTCTCTTCCCTGAATTGTGTACAGTACAAAAAAGCAATCTGAGGAGGTGAAGATGTAAACAGGGGTAAAATGATATGTCTAAAGTAACACAGTAAGTCCTGAACAGAAGGCAGGAGGAGAATTCAGGTCTCTTGAGTCATTAGTCTTTGACTCATAATAAGGACTAGACCAGTACCTTTCTTTCATTAATCTTCTCCACTGTAGATTTGTAGCTGAATTGTTGCTAATCATTCTACAGAAGGAAAAACCAAATAAAAAATAATCAATAAGTAGTAAAGTTTCATAATGCTAAACACTAGGCAATGAAATATATACAATCTTCATCAATGAAACTGCTTCAAGCTGTAATTCACAGTTCTGAACACTTCTGCAAACCACCTCTGGCCTTACAGGTCTTAACTGGGAAACTGCTTTGATGGGCTGGAAGACTGGGGAAGAGTTTCTCCGGTTTCTCTGAACCCTGATTAAAAGTTCAAAAGCAAGTGAATTGCTTTTATTCTTCAGTCTTAACTTAATAATTGACTTCATTGAAAAAGAGATGCAAAGAAAAATGTGAGCAGAGTACTTTGAAAGATCTTAGTCAGCAAGTTTGCATTTTGTTTATTCAACACGGAAACATGAATGAAGAAACTGTATCTCAGGTGAGAACAAAGAACGGTTTGCTACCCAGAGTGCCCAAGATACAGACCTTTCTTTATACAGTGTAAGAATTAATCTCTTCTAGTTTTATCTGGGCCTCAAAATATAAGATCTATGTCTAAAGAAAAGTCTAAGGCATTATAAAAGTCTTTCAGAGACTATATCTGTGTTATTTTTTTAAACTCATGCAATAGGTAAAGCTGCGGGTATAAATTTTGAAGACGAGACCTTCTTTTCAATTGAAAATGGAACATGAAACAATGAGACAGAAGAAATGAGGCTAAAGGCTTCAGATTCCTCTCCCTTCAGATGTTGACTGAAATGCTTTTGTGCGGTGAAATCACTTTTAAATATTTAAGTAATGCAAAGCTGCATAGGAAATGAAAAATGTTTTGTTGCGATTCACATCTGGAGACACACACGCACACCCAGAAGAGCATCCTACCAAATAATTCTGTCTCTCTTCATTTCACTCTGAGCTGCATTAGTTTTAAAATATGAAGCAGTATAAAAAACTCACATTCTTCATTTCACAGTTGGAAATCAGCATTCCATTTACTGGGGAAAAAAGGTACTTGGGATAATACATCCCAAATGATGGGTTAATACAAAATGCAGAGTAAACTCAGCCCCGGTTTTGGTCTTATATTCTCTGGTTAACTTTGGCTTGAGTTAGTCATTACATCACTTGGATTTGCAGTGACACCACCATACTGCAGCACTACAAAATGATAAACCAATAATTAAACACAGGTAAATTTCAGGATACTAAAGGTTATTTCATCGTAAGGTAAGATTAAAATATCAGTATCTAAAATTAAACAGTAATTGCTTGAAAGTGTTACTACTTTTGTTTTGCTTAAATACAGTGGATAGAAGAGCTGAGGGCAGTGCCAAGCACAGACAGCTCCTCTGAGTGGTTACTCCCCAGGGAGTCTCAAATAGGTCTTCCATGCAAAACAGGCACTGTTTGTGCTGGAGATCCCCCTTTTCCATGACCAGTTTCTCCAAAATGGCTATTTATAACCAGATCACAATCTAGACTTCGAAATACTTAGATTTACAAGCCAGGAGTACACTGATGTTGTGATCATAACTACTTTTTCTAGCTCTGGGTATTCTGTAGCGCTGCTCTGTGTATGCATCTTCATCTAGGTTTTCAGCTGTTCCCAATGCTACCTAGCACAGCACTGCTGTCAATACTCATTAGGAGCTGACATATAAAGCTGCCTCAGCTGATGAGTTTAATAGCTTTCTTCACTGCATTTATCCTTTATCCTTCTCCCAATCGGTAGATTTATTATCACTACTAATTATCCATTGTCTTGGGTTGATTTGCTTGCTGGACAAAGGTAATTCAGTAACACTGTTTACAACCTACATCCCTTCAGATACAATGAGCTGCACTGCAAAATCTGTAATAAGAAGCCTGAGGGGGAAAAAAGTACCACTGCTTTCCACTTCTTTTCTCTAATCAGGACAGATAACAACTTCATCCCCTTTCTCTTTACTTATCCTGCTCAATACCTCCTGTAAATCGGGTTATCTGGTGGTTCAGCACCTTCTAGAGCGAGTTAGAGATTAGCTGCTGCCCAGCTGAGTAACATAAAACACTTAGTACTTCCACACCTTTTGCTTTGGCCCTGTGCTGTACAGTGCTCTGCTAGATCAAATGTGGCATGTCACACCATGAAAACCAGATGAAGGATCCTTTAATAGCGTAGTGGCTGGAAAAGCATTTAGAGCTAAAGAACAAACACAGCAAGGCACACCGGCCAACCTTTTCAAAGTTGCCTAATACATTCAGCTCACCAATTCCCCAGGACTACAAATAGAAATCAAGTGCCAAGTTTCCTACTTACTTTCAAATATCTCAGCATACACATGTAGCTACATATTGCTTTCTGCAAGTTAACCTCACAAGAATGGTTATTCTTTTTCCCCCTATTTGTAGCCTGCTGGGTGTGATGGCAGTTCATAAAAGCAGTCAAAACAGGGTCTTGCCCTAAGGATGTTGCTTTCTAATCCTTACAGAGAATATACCCAAAATGATGACTCAGATTAGAAAAGCTTGTATACACAGTAATCGGTAAAGCAACAATCAATCATGGTAGCTCTGCTGAAGCCCGCGGTGTTAATTTGTAACAGCTCTGGCAAGTGCACAGGAGACTTAAATGATCTCTATTTAAATATTGCTGGTTTTTTGCTTTCCTGTCCTATAGTGATGCTACTTCTGTTCATAGTTTACCCAACTGCTAAAGGTAACACTGATTTTCCTTACTGAGACATCAGCAGTAAGTGCAATTCCTCTCTTTGGAGCCTAGAAGTCCTTTCCAATGGCAGAAACGCAGTGCAGTATTTTCTTCCCCCTTCTCTATTTCTTAAGTTCTTTTATCAAGATTTTCCCATTCATATTACATATAAATTGTATGGCAAACCTGAAATCCCTTCCATCAGAGGAATTAAAAGTCTCTTGGAACCAGACTGAAACAGGGTTCTCACTCTTGAGAGTCACGCTGACCAACTGTTTGCATTTTCTACTTTGCATTAGAAAACGCCTGTAAAGACTTACCAGAGGTGACACAGCAGGACAGAAACAGGCCTGTGAACAGAAGCTGTATTCTATAAACTATTGGTATCATTAGAACCACTTTCATGATAGTCCCGTGCTGACTAGATGCAAGAGAGGAAGATCTGTTGTTTATTCAGACAGTGCTCCCACTGCGTTAATGTACTACCATGCATAATTCGCTTCACTCCCTGTCATATTACTCATTCTCTTTGACTTTACCAGTGTTCTTGTGCTGATAAATTTATAGATACAGTAATAGGATTCTGAATTAAGACACAATTTAAGAACAGAGTTTCAATTGCAATGATTTGTGGATATGAGGTCATTTAGACCAGTCTACTTTCCTTTTGCCAGAGAAGATTTGTAGCTATTATTTTCCCTCCCTAAAGCAATGATCACATGCTGTTTGCTTCAGCACTGGGTGTTGCAATACCTCAATGAATAATATACAAGAAGCAGAAAATAAACAAATCCACTATGCCTGGGGATAATGCATGGCGTGGTTTTCTTTAGGTTGATTAAATGTGAATGAATGTCATAGGATGTAGGGATTGCTCTGCCAGGAACCCATGAGTATGAGAGCATACAGCTCTCTATCTAACCAGGCAAGTGGCCACAGAGAAGGTTAAAGAAGCCCCCAGGCAGACCCAGCATATGTGCTGGCTACTCCCTGGATGCTGTATTCATTTGGCCTTTTTCCTGCAAGATACAAGCACTTTATAGATTCCTGAGTCAAATTCCATACTCTTTCACACCTAGGAAGTTTCATCAAAGAATGGATTTCCACCACAGAACCAGGAAGCTTAACTTGGCTTTGCCAGCCTTTCACCAGTACTCCACCACTAAAACCACAGAAGAAGTCTTTGAGGTTGACAGAACAGGCCACACAGTTCATGCCTCAGGAGACAGTCCCACACAACTTTCACCTGTGGGTATCAGCTGTCCCTTCCTACTGCAGTGTGAGGAAAACAGTTAAGACAATTTCCTTTTCTTTTACATGGAATGACCCTCCTGTAAAGCAAAGCTTCCATCTGATGCCGTAATAACTGCACAGATCAGCACTGTTGGTGCTTTTCAAAGATACTTTTCAAAACCAAGACTGTTTTGGAGTATCTCCCATTACTTTTCTGGCTTTTGGTGGTGGAGAGGAGGCAGCACACTGAACAGTGCTGATTTTTAAGAATGTAAGTCAGCCCAACGCTACATACATCTCCAGACAACGACCACAAGGAAGCAGAAGCCATTTTTAAATATTGGTTTCTTCAGCCTCTTCTGTTCTTGTATCTGGTTCAAAGTAATTTTAAGCAAAAACCACAAATCCTCTTTTCATCAAAAGGGTGTTTCAGCAAGAGAACATGGTCTGAACTCTGCATTTGTGATAACACAGAACAACCAACATACCAATGAATGTCAGACTATTCACTTCAAATGAATCAGTCACCTGTTCTCAAAACCAAAGCAAATCCATTTTGTCCATAACCGCAAGTCACACATGCAACTACTGACATCCCACATTACCATTTCTATCTATTGCACCTCTCAGCATGCAAATGATATCCTTGCCTAGGCGGTCAGAATAATTTCTGAGCAAAGAAATACATCATCAGATTTCAACAAGCTTGTTTATCTTCAACTCACTTTTCAGGAAAATAAAGGCTGTGAAACAGAGCTTCAAAGGGTGATCTCCTCTCCCATCCACCCAGCAAACACCCAGTTCATTGCCTTTGGATTTCTTCTTTCACCACAGCTATGCTCATTATGTGAGAAGTATTCCGTTTCTACTATTTTACGAAAAAGAATTTTTTCAATAAGAGATAAGCAACACCATCAGAAAAGACTTCTATAACGGAGGTTTCACTCAGTAAACAGGTGTCTGGGAGATTATCTCAGCAACTTAACCAAAGCTGCAAACATCAGCACGGTTCTGGGATGACTAAAATCCCTCTTTTTTAAAATAAAAGCCTTTTATCTGCCAAGCGACACTTCCTGTTCTAAAGGCTATTCTCCTCGGTAGTCGTCAACTATGTATTAATCTAATTCATATAAGCCTTAGAAATAAATACTTTCATGTGCAGAATCTTTTGGGAAACTCTGATTCCCTGAGGCTTTAAAGAGCAATTGTTGCTTATCACCGTGGAAATTTCCCTTGAATTTAAAGCCTGGTAACCAGGAAAAAAAAAAGATACATCAAATATTTCAGTGATTAACAAGTTTCCCAGTCTTTGTCACTCTCAAAGGATTTTCATCTGATCAGTAGGGAAACCGCTGAAGAAGAAAATAAAAGGAAAGCGATCTGACCCAGTAAGGCATTTCTCGTCTTCCCAGGTCCTGTATTTGCCACTCCTGTCCAAAATAATGGCACTCACTTCTAACATTCCTTTCCAATCAACATCATAAAACACATTAGGCCTTATTTTAAAGGGTATACGTGTTGGCAAAGACAAACGCTACTTAACTGCAAGTAGATAGTTAAACCCCTCCCTAAAGAGCTCTCATAACAAAACCACTCTGTGTGGGAGAGGCAAAGCACTGCCAGAACACTTAAAGCAAAGCAGGTAATTGAAGTTTTGCTACGTTTTAACTCCATGCATGTGCAATAAAAACCTGATTTTAAAAGCTCTGTAAAACAGAGAACTTTTCTGGTGCCTTAGTGTCTGTCATTGCACAGAAATGGCCCCACTAAAGCAGTGAATTGTCATATATTGTACATTGTTGCATAATGTGGGCATGTGATGAACAGCATGGCATGCGTGTTAAAAGCCTCCTAGTGACAGAGGCTTTCAATCCTCTTCAGAGCATTCAAGGAGGAAAGGAATGTATTTCAGTGACTAGGAGCAACCTTCAGTGTGGATTAACTTCAAATAAGTTGAGATTTACCCCACGTCCCCAACATCTTTGTGTGCTATCTCATTAGAAACATGCAGAAACAGCCTACCGTACCTGAGTATGAACTGATCCACCGTAGAATTGTTGGCAATTGTCACATAAACATTCACAACCTCTCCTTGTTTGACAGGCTTTGAGGGCAACCAGACAACAATATTACTATCCAGCCGTAGCTCCGTTAGCTGAGAAGTCTCCTGGCCACGATAGAGGCTGACGGATCCAATCCTCTGTAAGTGGGACACGGTTTCATCCATGCCATCTTTTCCTGGCCGAATAGCATTTCCCTTCCTTATATCCTCGGCAGTACACTCTCCCTTCTCGTCTCCTGGTTGGATAGTATAGTAAAGCTCAACAGGGCTCCCTTCAAACTGATCTGGTGGCTTCTTACGGCCCGTGACGACCATCGGCGGGTTAAACCAGCTTGGCAGGAGCTCCAGCTCTGCCACACACAACCCCAAATCCCCTTTTAGCTTATTTTAAAGGGTATACGTGTTGGCAAAGACAAACGCTACTTAACTGCAAGTAGATAGTTAAACCCCTCCCTAAAGAGCTCTCATAACAAAACCACTCTGTGTGGGAGAGGCAAAGCACTGCCAGAACACTTAAAGCAAAGCAGGTAATTGAAGTTTTGCTACGTTTTAACTCCATGCATGTGCAATAAAAACCTGATTTTAAAAGCTCTGTAAAACAGAGAACTTTTCTGGTGCCTTAGTGTCTGTCATTGCACAGAAATGGCCCCACTAAAGCAGTGAATTGTCATATATTGTACATTGTTGCATAATGTGGGCATGTGATGAACAGCATGGCATGCGTGTTAAAAGCCTCCTAGTGACAGAGGCTTTCAATCCTCTTCAGAGCATTCAAGGAGGAAAGGAATGTATTTCAGTGACTAGGAGCAACCTTCAGTGTGGATTAACTTCAAATAAGTTGAGATTTACCCCACGTCCCCAACATCTTTGTGTGCTATCTCATTAGAAACATGCAGAAACAGCCTACCGTACCTGAGTATGAACTGATCCACCGTAGAATTGTTGGCAATTGTCACATAAACATTCACAACCTCTCCTTGTTTGACAGGCTTTGAGGGCAACCAGACAACAATATTACTATCCAGCCGTAGCTCCGTTAGCTGAGAAGTCTCCTGGCCACGATAGAGGCTGACGGATCCAATCCTCTGTAAGTGGGACACGGTTTCATCCATGCCATCTTTTCCTGGCCGAATAGCATTTCCCTTCCTTATATCCTCGGCAGTACACTCTCCCTTCTCGTCTCCTGGTTGGATAGTATAGTAAAGCTCAACAGGGCTCCCTTCAAACTGATCTGGTGGCTTCTTACGGCCCGTGACGACCATCGGCGGGTTAAACCAGCTTGGCAGGAGCTCCAGCTCTGCCACACACAACCCCAAATCCCCTTTTAGCCTGCAGCTGCCTCTGACTTCCCGCGTCTCTCGGAAGGCAAACACCCGCAGGCAGGGCAGCCGTTCCGTGGTGCTATAGTCATCCCAGTCCCTGCCCACGATGTAGAACAGGACCTGGACTTTGGGCTTGCTCAGGTAAATTTTGTCGCTCATTATGTAGGCCTTAAGCTTCCAGTTATAAGTAAACTTGTTGGCAGATCCAAAAAAGTTTGAATTTAACATTAGGTCCTGGGGCACAACTTGCTCAACAGAAAAAGGTCCATAGCTGGCATTTAATATTGGTGGTCTCTTGGCTTTATATGGGAAGAACGACTCCACCCTGGACTGCAAACTGGAATTTCTCATGAAGTCCTGGTTGGCTTCTTTGAGAAAGAAAGATGTCTCAGCACTGAAGATCCGGTAGCTCACAGGTAGGTACGTTGGTAATGAAGAAAACCTCTGGTTATTGTCCAAGACCCCTCGACACTCTGTCACTAATAAAAGAAAAGGTGATGCGAGTTAGATCAAATCTGCTTACGGATTCAAAGGGACATTTACTATAACTTTAGTGGAGCTATGTGGTAAGTTAGGGACAAGCATTAATTCTTGCCAAAAGTATTTAAGTGTGGCTATGTGTTTACATGCAGTTTATTCTTTTTTTTTTTTGCATTACATTCACAAAAGAAAAGAAAATGCAGGCCTTAATGCCACCTTGCATTTATCTATGATAAACACTGTCACATGTGCACACATACATACACAGGTGATGTACAAAGGGTTGTATGCAGCACAATCAATTATTCACACTCCCTGAGGGAGTAGGAAGAGGAAGGTTAACAGAGCAAAAGCAATGCTTGTTTCAGTAGCCACTTTATGTGGCTCAACTGAACTGCAGCAATGCTTTGCTAATGCAGGGCAAACATATGAAGTACTCATTGAATACTTTGACTATCACCTGGATAAGAAATAAATAGGTTACTTGTCATTCCTATGCAATGTCTCACCTCCCTAACAAAACTTTAAAAATTTCACAACTGAAAGTTAAAGCTATCCAAAAGCAATTCCATAAGTAAACAGGGTGCCTTTTAAACCACATTATCTGATCACCTTCCCCACTCTTTCCCTGGTCATACCATCCCCTTCTAAACTTCCCATCCACTTAGAAACCTCTCTCCTGTCTTTCCAATCTTTCTGTTCAGTTACAGCATGCAGAAGGTATTCAGTACTTTGGTACGGTCCACTGAACCACAGCCCCTGAAGGGCTGCTAATCACTGCCCCTGGAGGAACACTGGCCAGGAGATCAAAGATAGTTTCTGTTCTACAGCCAAAGAGAGAAATTGCTTTTCTAAGACACACGCACCCCATTTCACTCTCTTCCTCCATCAAGAAACTTTGCTCTTGTATTACTATTCCTAGCACTATGGTCTACACCTCTATAATTTCGTATCGACATAGTGCTTCAGCTTTCCAAGTTATTTCTAAGTTATTTAAAGACAGATGCACGTCACAGGCTAGAAATATTTCAACAAGTGCTAATATACAAGAAGCATACAGAGAGAAATTAGTGCATACTGGCCAATTCTAAGTTTCAGTTGAATATCAGATTCCTTTTGACCTAAACATCGCTTTCCTTTTAGAAAGTTTAACAACATATAATGTTGAAAGACAAAAAATATTACCTAATTAGGGTAGATAACAATAGAGGTTAGTTAAAATACATGTGGATTACATAATGCTACTCACAACCTCTCTTCCTAAGTCATACTGAAGACATTAACTATAGGTTCAGAAGGTAAATGAATGACAATGCATCTAGTGCTAGACTGTCTTTAGTATTTTAAAACAGACCTTGCCCTCAGACCTCTGTCAGTTCCAGTGTCTTTTGGGAATCCCACCAGGGTCAGGATTTAAGGTTCTGTGTAAGGTAAGGGCAATATATAATACACAGATTCATCTGAAACTCAGGAACACCTAAAAATCTCTAAAACCCCCTACACACAGACAGATTCTTTTATCAGCTTTCTCACAAAGGTCTGCAGCTTGAGGATTTTGCAAATTATAGATTCACTGCCCTTTTAGCATGGCTGGCTGCTAGCACGTTAATTATGCAGTCAAATTTAATTAAATGTTTTCAAGTAATAAATAATCAATATCTGTCATTATACCAAATGACTACTGCTGACAGACAACTTTACTACAACCCTGTTAAGCGGGCACATAGTGCTACTCAGGGCTGGAAAAGCAAACAGCTTTGGAAGGCAGGTGTTAGGCAATTAAGAAAAAAGGAAAGAAACAAAACATGCAGGAGAGAGGAAAACAGAGCTTTCAAAGGACGGCAGCCATAAATTTGATATAAGGAATTAAGATGTGTTCGCTCATGTTTAATTCATGCATCACTACTGGATGGTAGAATTAGTTCTCATAAACGAGCAAACTGCCATGACTGGACAAAAATTAAAATGAAAAAATTAGAAGGCAAAAAGAGAAAAAGGAAAAGGAAAAGCTAAGAGGGTGCTCAATGAAAACACCAGCATGTAGTAGTGAATTATCAGCACAACACCTTTTCTGTCAAGTAGATTCTATATTTAAAATATAACATCAGTTTAGCAGCTACACTGTTAAATCCTGCAAGTCTCCAATGCTTGGCATACATTTTAATTCTGGTAGAAAGGAATCTACAAATGCCACCTCCTGGGTGGATTGATTTCCCCTTAGCTGAATCAAAATACCAGTCTGTTAGGGTTACATCCTGAAGTGCTGTAACAATGAAATAAGGAATCCAAAGAAGATCCACTTTAGATTATAGACTTTTCAAGAAAACAGCAAAGCCTACACATTTCTTCTCATCCAGAAGCAGAACAGGAACCTGGTTTACTGAAACAGGAGCGATTTGGTCTCACTTTCCCCTCTAAATCTCTTCATCTGCCCCGGATGAGCCTGCTAATATTTGGTCAGCTTCCTACAGCCCTGCAAAGAGCATTCATTGACATTTACATGACAGATATCACCATTCTTTTAAAAACACTTGGTTTGCTACACAAGAAGTCAGCTTCTTACTGGTCAGTTTGCCTACTGAATTTGACTTAATGAATCATTAGAACTTTTTTATTAGACATCCTCCTGTCTCAGACCAAGAGCCTTGTAATATTAGAGGGCAGCAAGCTCTAAGTAAAGAAAGCACATAAGCACTTCCTTGAATGTAAGCATTAACTGACTTAAGCACATAGGTACATTTTGCTGAAGTGTTTCCATGATTGGAGATACTCTGGATTTGGCACTATTGCTACTGAGGGAATTCCTTTGGCTTTGCTAGATCTGCAGAAAACAGAAATAAACTCAGCAGGCTGCAGAGAAAAGTGAAATCCTCTGATTTCAGAGGGCTGTTGATCAAGATCTATGTTTGAAACTTAACAGCTGTCTTTCTGCAGTTCTGAGGACTTTTGTTGTAGCACGTTACCCTAGGAGAGACAGTGGTGTCATTTTTGCAGGCAGTCCATTCATCCTGGATTAGTCACATGGACGAGTTATGTAGGACCTGGCCCAATACTAAGGAAAACAGCCACGCAACTTCCACTTTAATAAGCTGAAGACAAACAGCAAAACCTATGTGGTCAGACTGACAGCAAAAAGAAGAAAAAGCTTTGCTTTTTTATTGTAGTCTAAAGATTTTTTTCGTACTGTACATAATGGAGTGCTATATTTCTATAGTGATGGCCGTACAATTTATTAAAGCACTTTAAGCCTTTTACTGATAAAACTGGTAGTTAAAATTGTCCATTTTATTTTAGAATCTCAACCATGTGTATCAGCAACTGCAGGCCATCGTTTAAGGGATTTGTTCTATACTCTTCATCTCTACCCAATAACCTTCATGTCCTGGTATAATTAATTACCAATGTTTCCAGAGAACGTTTTTGTATGCTTAATCAGCTCAGCTACAAAATCCTTTGATTTATCAGAGAATCTATTTAAACAAGATGTCAAGGTTTTCCTGAGTTTCATATCACAAGTTATTATTTTAAATAATCATTAAGCATAAGATTACCTTGTCTACCTGAAAAATAAAGAAACTGCCTGTTAGCAGAAAAAAAGAAAAAAAAGAAGCCATGTCTGTCAGTGCTCTCAGGTGCCGTGGAACAGTTTTCTCCATTTTAAACTTTTTTTCTGCTCAATCACTGAAACACATTTCCAGAGGTTCATGTCAAAGCAAAGTGTAAATTTAAGTGGTTTATCCCTATGACAGTACCAGTTGTGGGAGCAATATTTTACTGCCAGTTCAGCAGTTTATGTGGGCACAAGTGCATCAGTAAAATGGAACTGGGTCTCCGTGATAGGAGCACTACCAGCTTGTTTATACAAATATAACTGACTCAGATCATGGAACTGGAACTTCCTCAAACAGTTTAGCTAAAGGGTGTAAATATCCTAAGAAAACGCTGGATGGGATGCTTCATCTAGGAGTCCTGATCCTTAAAGAAAGCTGCTTGTTGACCTTCCAATTGGGTTCTAATTAAGTGAAACTCCCATTTCACGAGGGCTTTTACAAACTGAAATGGAAACCAAGAACACAGGTATGGGTGAGCACGGAAATGCAGAAACACGGTTTCTGTCCTGAAGACTAACTCTGATTAGAGCAGGCCTGACTCACAAGTAGGCAGTAAGTGCTTTACCCTGCTATATTATCAAACAAGAGTTACAACTTGTCAGGAGATGAAGTCCAGCATGGAAAAGATTAGGAACCATCAAACAAAGCTAGTATTAGCCAAGAACAAAAGTTAAGGCTTACAAGTAATTACTCCTCCTTCATAACAGCCTGGTGACTTTTTAATCCTTCTTCTGGCATCATATACTGCTGCAGCACTTCATCTGAACCCAAATAGGCATCTGTTAAGCACATCACCGGCTCCAGCGTGACAGTCCAGCTCAAATTCCTTTAACCTAGCAAGTTCATTTCTGGAGCTGGATATGAAATGGCGAATTCTGATCTCTATTATTATTTCTTCTATTCCAGTGAAAGAGGAATTTTCTTTGGTGGGGATTTCATATGGAGCTGGAGCCTTGGGTGCTGGATTCACTGGAACAGTCATAAAAGCTTAATATTTTTAAGCCATTCTTTTATGGGGTTGGTTTGAAACAACTTTCTTTTGGACTGGGAATTAAGGGTTTCGATTGTGGGTGGGAGATTACTGGCCAATGGCCATGTATCTTCACTGACTGATGTTTGATGAGCCTTCAAGGCACTGAGCCTTCAAGGAAACCATCTGCCTGTCCCCTCAGCCAGAAGGCTTCTAGCCAGGGAAAGCCAGTGAGATGCAGAAGACATCTGCCTATGCAAAGGAGTAACATGAGCTTTCTCTGCACCTTATACGACCCTCACAAAGGCACATTTATAATTAATCCTTCCAGGAAACAAACAATATGAAAAGTGGTAGGCAAATCTTTATCCCTGTTGTCTTCTCCCATTACCCTCGCACATCAGTACAGCTGAAGCTTCCACCAAGAATTCTGTAAGGAAGGATCTTCTTCATTTTTACAACAGCTTTACCCACCACCTTGTTCCTCTATTCCTAAACGTAGCTATGCTGTACCAATATTGATTTTTTTTCCCAATTTTCATGCCGCTAGAGTTGTAAGAAAAAAACCCTAATAATTTACACCACCACCACCTCCTAAAATTCTGCAAACCCTGTAAATATTATCTCTCTTCTTTACATAGACTCCTCTTCCCATGCTGCCTCTAGACCCAGAGAGGCTAACTGTACTGTAAGTGCATTATACAAACCATCCTCTCATAGAAATCTCCACCTTTGAATTCTGTTCTGTGACTCCACCTTCAACTACAAACCCATCCCACTCTTGCATAGCAAATCACATTTGTAGGAAATAGAGAGTAAAAGTAGAAACGATGCACTTAAATCAGCACAGATGTTTCCTTCACCACATCAACAACTATGTTTTCTAGTTTATCTTCCCTCAATTTTCTGTACTGACACCACATTTAGTGACTTTAGAGTGTACAAAATCTTTGTAGTGAGTATTTGCTTAGAACTAGAGCTCAGTAAATACTACAAGAAATAAGTGTTTGAATATTAATTTAGACTTCAGAACAACCTTAGCTGTACTCTCATCCCCTCCAAGTTCCTTCTTTCTAACGTCTAGAAAAAGGAATTTTGCTGTTAGAAAGGCTGGGTGGAACTTTAAGCCAAACAAGCTCAAATTCAGAACGCATTTTCAACTGCGAAGTTGAAGTTGATTAACCATTGCAACACATTATGGAAGGGAGCAATTGCTTGTCTTTGTCTTTACGTCAAAACTGGATTCCTTTCTGAAAAGTGCTTTTCTCTCAGCACAAGTTACTGCTTAACTACAGGGATCACTGGAGCCTCATACCCCTTTCTGGCCTATAATCTATTGTTCTATGACTATTCCAAAACAGTAAAATTGGAAAACCTACAGGACAGGGTAAGGGCAGAAGCCACATTTTCTATTTCTCATGCTTGCCCACCAGGTATGCTTTCTCATCCAATGAGAGAACAGAGAGACTCTGACTAATTGCACATAGGTAATGTCAAGTGTCAAATGCTTATGGTGAGTGCCTAAGACCAATTTGTGAAGTTAAAAAAAAACTGTGGAAACAAATATGTCAAAGAAACCCATATAGCAAAATTTTGGGGGAAATTGCAGCCTATTCTCAAACACTCTGTGAGCTCCCAGTGAGGCCAATTTTGTCAAATAAATGCTTGCTAACTGCATTATTTTCTCAGTTCTTTTTAGAATCCAGGTTTCATTAAACTGAGACTTGAAGTCCAAGGGTAAGTTTGGAACTCCAGTGTTTTACTGATTGACCTGGGATGATGTATTCCTCTTCACATATATGGGAGCACACACCCTTGGCTATCAATTAGACTTATTTTAGGCACAGATGCAGATGAAACCTTATTTAGTCAAGATCAGAGTTCAATTAAACCACATCCACATAAAGATTACCAGGAAACACTATAATCAGTTATTTTGAGCAAATTTCCTTTTTCATTTCAGTGGAACAGGTTAACTTACTTCATTCAGTATATTGTTAATAAAAATCTGCAATAATATTCTATTAAATAGGCTTGTCTCACATACTGAGAGTATATCTTTAATGAAGTTATACTTTCTATCTTACTGCAGCCAAAATCTTCACTAAATCTCTACTGACATTTGTGGATTTAGTACAGAAGTGAACACTTTCCTGATTCTTCTCCAGCAGAGGTAGAACATGCGCATTTCAGAACTGTCAGGAAAATGATAAAAGTACCTAAAACAATGAACAAAGTTACACCAGGAACTTCTGCACTTTTTAAAAATATAGAAACAAAGGGACGGTCACTGAAACTAAATGATGGGAATTCAAAGTGAATTAAAAAAAAAAAAGTTTCATACAGCGTGTGATTAGATGAGAGAGTTTATTGCCAGAGAGGAGGGCACAGAGGCCAAGAACTTATCCTGACTTAAACTGACAATTTGAATGTTTGGAAAGATATGCAGACCATCTAGCATCATGTCATTAGCTACATGTAAAACTCCTTGTATTTATCTATTAAAAACGAGGATTAGACCTCTGCATTATAAAGCATTATCCAACATCTGTCAGGTTGTTCCATTTTCCCCAAGATTACTGACACAACAGGCATGTGTCTGTCAATGACAAATAGCTGTTTTGTGATATACAGGCTTTTCACAAACAGAAAAGAGAATCTTTAAAGCCTAATTTGGAAACACAATGAAAACTTTCAGAAAATTGCACATTAGAAACCCATTTCCAATCTTTAAATGACAGCCTACAAGCTCCAATTTTTAATGGTTGCAGTTCTATATATCTCACCTTTTTGACTGCAGGAATTCCAAAATATCCTTTCATTGCAAACCTATCTTCTCTATCACCCTCAGTTCATATAACTGAGACGTGTTACTCAAAGACTGTCTGACATTCAGGACTGAAATCTATAAACTGTTTTCTCAGACTGGTTGATGACCTTAAAAGTCTGTAAAACAACAGTGTATATGCAAAGGTCAGTGAAGGTTTCAGAAATCACTCCCACTCCCAGAGCTGACATTACCGATTGTCTGTACTGCAGAGGCCATCTGATATATTTAAGCCAGTTTACTGTTTAGAATCAAAGGTAAATATCTGGAAGCCGAATTTCCATTAATGAAAGCTTTTGTTAAGACATAAGGTTTGGAAAACTTCTATATAGACACCATTCAAGTACTCAGACGTTTTTCCCCTTGCCAGAAGCTGCAAATGTCAGTGTCCTGTGAGCAACATACAGTAGATAAAATGTCATATGATGGCCTTTCGTTCCAATGCTGTTTGTCTCATTGTGGTAAACTCCACGGATTCTGCATTCACTCATTGTGTCAGCACTAAAAGTCCAAAGCAAATAACACTTAAGCTGATTTTGTCTGATAGCTGTAGAGAAGAGAAGAAGGATTTAGGGTGCCAGGTTCATTCCCAGCTCCACTGAAAACATATGGTAGCCATAGGATACCTCTGCAACCCAGTTTCTCTGTTGATGAAATGAGAGAAGCTATCACTAAGTTTGATTGACTTGTAATTAAAAGCTACATTGAGTTCATTAGACAAAGTGGGAAAAAATAACCCAGTGGAATTCACAAAGCAGAAAACAAGTAAAAAAATCCTGACTGTATTTTACAACGTAACCAGTAACATTTCAGAGATCTCAAAGTTTGTCTCCCAATGAAGACACTCTGCTGAAGAGGTCTAATTTTCAAGGGAGTACAATTATGGGAAAACCAAAGGACGTCTCACATTTAGCCCTACAAGATGGCTCACAAAAACCCCCATAAAATTTTAAACCTTGGCCAGAATATCACAATGATCAGTTACATGAATATCACCGTTACATTCTTTTTTCTGTTTTTTATTAATGAAGTGTCATAAATACAGGAACATGTAAGATGAAAATTACAAACATGAAACAAATCGTTCTGGCCTTGGCAATGTATCAATTCCTTCTCCTGTGTCTCTTTCTCTAGTTTTTAATAGCACTGTGCTTTCCTCTGCTGTTTAAGCTTTTGTTAGATGCTGATAGGCACTCACTCCTCTGTTTAGACATCAAATTGCTTTACACAGGCTCCTTGTTTAAAGAGATTAGGGTCCTAGAGCCTAATGGTGCAATTTGTTCAGCACTCCCCACTGCCACAAAAATCAACAAGAACCAAGGGTACAAATCTCAGTGTGAGTAGCGCTCAGATCTGTGCAGGATGGAGCTTTCAGCTACATAGGTGTAGAAAGCACACTCAGTAGGAAAAAGGGAGAATAGTTTCTCTTGTAAACAGGTACATTTCGAGAAGTTAAACAAAAATAAAGCCAACCAATGACATAAACACCAGGACTTCATATGACGTTAGTATCAAAAGGCCCACACTGAGATTCAGTCTCCATTGTGCTCTGCATTACACAAGTATAAGAGATATTACTCAAAGTGCTAGGTATAACCTGACAGCAAATAATTCCAAGGCTGAAAATGAAAAAAGGATTTCTTACAATCAGATCCAAACCAGACTTTCCCTAGGGTCAATAATGTACTTTTAGCATACATCTTGACACGTTCATAACTGGTATCTCACGTTTCAGGGCCTGTATTCTCAGGGTCCTGGACTCTGCCATGAAATAAACCCCTTCCAGATCTACCATCCCACTTCAGCAGTTAAATACACAACAGATGGAAGAATTTTTCCCACCATCTAGATAAGGAACTGAGGTACTGTAACTAAATTGAGTTTTCCAGGAGTTTCTATCAAAACTAAGCATAGAAGTCAGACATCTTTAGACTCGTTTGATGTTGTTATCCACAAATCCAATCCTTCCATTTCCAAACCTTCTTTATGCATAGACTGATAAGCATTTCTAGAAGCAGCGTGATTTTTTTAGAGGCTGGCCAATTTAAACTTGCTCCTGCAAGCTGCCAATAATCTCATGTATGCTGATAGGAACACTTTGCAGCAACAGGAATTCTTGACCTGTGAAAAGAGTTGCGGATTTGGGTGTCACATCTGAGAAAAATATACAATCTTGAAAACAATTCTAAGATACACCATGAAGCCCCTTGTCACTGAAAACACAGAAATAAGTTTTTAGCACTATTTGTTATTCAGTAACACAAACGCCCTATGTTTTGAAGGCAACCTGAGTTACCTTCAGATCCAATAAAGTACCAACTGCCCCATGGATTCTCTGAGGCTTTGGTTACATGGCTGAGAGTTTTCTGTGCCCCACACTATGCATCAGCAACCCTTAGATACTGTTGACACAGCAAAACCCCTCCTGGATAGCAGTTCCATTTCTTCAAATAACACTTTCCTTAGACCTTTCACCATAAGGAGAACATTTACACAACATCACTGATAACTAACTGAAGGGGTATTTGACTTGGATTAGTGGTAGTTTTAAACAACTGCCTTCAATAAAATTTCAGCTTCCTATCTTATGGTCTTGGGGGAGTTTTACTTTTCAGAGAAAGAAAAATGTTTTTGCAAAAACTATTTCCATGGTCCTACCCAGTACTTCTTGTACAATCCCTTGTTACATTTGTCACACGGAAAAGATTTTGATGACTGCCTAAGGTAGCACCCCACTGCACAGCAATCGTGCTGGTTTGCATTCTGGGGAGATATAACACAGCAAATGACAGACAAATCCACCCAGCTGCATGTGGCACGCAAAGCAGGAGACAGTGGCATTACACTGCACGTGTATCAGGTGAAAGCATCAAAGCAAGACAACTTAAGAAGGTAATACGATGTAAGAGTCTTACCATTAATGTATGAAACTTGGCAAGACAAGGTAGCAAATGCTTCCAAGATTAGCCACTAGTCTGTCAATTTTTCTGAGTGGTAACTGAGTGCCTCAATCTCTGCTACCTGGCATCTCCAGGAAACTATACAAATTTGGTATAAAACATCTAATTTGTGGAAAAAAAGACCATGGAAGTACTGACTTACATTAGCTTTAATGTTGCAGAATTACACCCTTAGAAGAGCTTCAGCATTGGTATAAATCAATAAAGTTCCATAGGAGTCAGAAAAACTCCTACATGCTACACTAGCAGTGCCCCAGCTCCAAATATATTTTTTTTCTAATTGCTTCCTGAAAAAAAGGGTTGTTATTTATATGACCATTTAATATAAGACCAAAGACAGACACTTATCCTTCTTCACTCTCTCTTCCTCCATGGAGGAATTTGGAACAGCAACAGACATAACGCATGCACATTTTAGTACTCGCATGCATGCAGTGACTTAAAACATGCCAGAATATCCCAATATCCTGCCTACAACCCCACTAATCATCTCTATTTCAGAAATGCAATGAGGATTTATGAGGAGATTAATTGAGAAACAAGGCTGAGGGGGTGGGGTATAGCTTTGCCCGTTCGGGAAATGAACTCAACATCACCTTTAACCTCCAAGTAATTCTTTGTCACAGAGCACAAAGCAACTCATCATACCAGAACAGCAGCAGGACAGAAGCCAAGCAGAAATCTATCTGGTTAAACACCTTCTTTCCCAGGGATTAATTAAAAGAGATGGTTAAAGCACTGGTGTTATTATAGTAATAGCACCTCTAAGGGCTGACTTTAAGGTGATCTCCTAAATGGTGACCTAGCTGCTGCTGCTATCAGAGCAACGGCTAGTGGATACTGGGGTGAGCAGCCACCCCCAAACCTTAAATTGCTGTTTGTCTCCAATATCCTGTCCTGACCCAAAAGCTTTGAGGCAGCATCCCAGCTCTCTGCAGCAGCCACTGGGTGGCCCATCTGGTCACTACTGGTACTGAGGGGCAGAAGGGGGAAGGAAGAAGGTCCTTAAGCCCCAGTCTCTGCATCACCTGAACTTCAGCCATTCTGTAATCTTTGCTCTCCACTTTACCTGCAACAGAGAAGTGAGTGGGTGAAGAAATGAGAGGAAGAGCAAAGCACTACACTGGTTATGATGTTAGTACTGAGTATGGAAAAATTAAGACTACAAGAATGAGATCCAGAAGAAGGAATCCTCTAGACGGACACAAACAGACCTGACAGAATGCTAAATCATAGTGAGGAAATGGAGAAGAATAATTATGTACATGTGTGTTTAATTCTGTTTTTATTGGTTAAGGTAGAGGATGATTTAGAAGTCCCTCTCTAAAGTCTCCTTTATTTGCTCTAATTGTCTTGCTATAATCTTGAAAGGGTCAAACCAAAACACACCATCTGTGCCATACCTGAGGAAAGCATCTGGGAGAAGACACATCTGGCAATTCCAGTTTTGAAACTAGAATGCAGAAGCTAACGAGACCAAATTTTTCTTTCCAAGACAAAGTTTGTACCAAAGGAATGCATTCAGAAGCCAAAAAACAAGCCATGCCTAAGATGAAGATATCTTACAAGAACCTGAATCCAGAATACAAAGCAGAGCAGTCTTCAAGAAGGAATGCTGGACTGCATTATGGAAGGAGGCAAAGATGGCCTTCAAACCTCTGAAGGTACAATAAAACAAATATGTATTTTCTGGGGCTGGTAGAAAACGGAATCCTTTTCTAAGAATCCTACCGTACTGTTGCTTCTCAAGTGTCCTTAAAGTCATTGGCAAAGACAGATGATGATGATAGATGCAAGTGTGTTATGCTGAGTGCCACAAAACCGCACAGAGCAAATGACTTGTACCATCTTTCTAAGAGGTTGAACGTGTCATGCTCCTAAAGTGCTGTTGCTCAAGAATCAGTGAGGCCTCCCTGCAAATCAATGAAATAGAGCCTCGCTATACATTCTGCAAGCACTATTTTTGTCCTTTCCTAATATAACTTCCAAACCTTCCTCCTCCCCATGTCCCTGCCACAGATCCCTAATTCACACAGCTAAAAACACAGAGTGCCTCCTACAATTTTTTCCAACAGGTGCAGTCCTTAAAGATAAAATTAATTTTACCCTTTCTTTGAAAATTATCTTCATTCAGCCTGGCTCCTAAGGGAAATTAGTGAGTGCTTGCTGAATATGTTTACATAAGATCTCAGGATTTATGCTATTAAGCATTAGGAGTGTATTAATCTGCCCTCTAAGGGACAGAGAAGCTGATGTGGCTGCCTAAAGATGTCTCAATACAACGAGTGCCATCCACTCGCTACTGGCAGCATCGGCTGCACTAACACACTGTTGGCTTTGCAGCAGGCAACCACTTCGGCTCTGGTGACAAAGAGACAGCAGCAGAGGATGGTGTTACAGCTGAATAAAAGCCACCGATTTAATCAGAAGTGTTCAGGGCTCTGTTGTCAGTGAGATGCCATGAGACCAAGACATACTCCAAATCCAAGAGGCCGCAAGACCCTGGCTTTGAGCACAGCTTTCAACGTGCCCTACAGTGGCCCTGAGCCACCACACTTGGTTGTCTCTACTGTCAGCAGACATGACTCTGTGCTAATACAGAGGAGGGAGGCCTCTTGCACTTCTACACTAATAAAGAAACAAGCCTGTCGAATGCTTCTGTATAACCACACGTATTTTCTCATGTTGATCTATACTGGACCCCAATTGCTCATTCCCAGGCAGTGTTTCTCAGAAAAGTCACTCTGCCCTAGGGATTTCATCATTGACTGGAAATTCAAATTCCTCCTGGACTCCACTACCACAGCTTGGCCTATACCATCTGATAAAGGCTTGTTTGGGGAAAAATTCTTTTGCTAGGTTTTATTTACATAAAAGAAATAATATAGTTCTTTATGTAACAATAATAGTATGTATCATCATAATGAAATATATACTTGTGCAAGCATACATGCAATAAAAATACAGTTCATTTCTAGATGATAAACTGTAAATCCAACTCTTGAACTAACTCTCACACTGACTGGTCATATCACGTCTGAGTGAGGAAAAAGCCAGATACCTTCTCCCTGTTGTAACTTTACTGAAGCCAGATGTCTTACATCAAAAAAGACTGTAGTCTAGCACGGCTATTGGATCAAGACAATAGGATTTCAGCAATGATTAAAGATTCCTGTGGCTTCTGGGCACGAAGGAACAAAGGAAACCCTTCTGTTGGAAGAGGGGATAGATAAAATTCACTGCTGCCTCCACATTTGCAGCTTTGTCTCTTTCATTAGTTAACAAAAGAAAAGACTCAGATTAATTAAAAGAAAAAGGAAACTATTACTATACTGACCAGTTTACAATGCCTATCCTGCAGTTCCTTTTGACTCCAGGGAAAGCTAGCCAGCTAAAGCAGAATGGTAAGAGAGCCATTATGTCGTGCAAATTCAAGAACCAAAACTTTAATTAGAATTATTTTTGCTTTTGATAAAGAAATAAGGCCAATGCCACCCTGAATTCCCAGAGTACTGTATTAACACTCGTCAGCCGTAGGGCTTTTGGACTGCTTTTTTTTTTTCTTTTATAAGCCCACTTAAACATGTCCACATTTCAGTTTGCTAAAGGTGTTTAGCCACATATGAACTCCATTCATGACCAGTTTTAGTAAGTGTCACATGTTGTAACCCAAGCAGGCAGTTGTGCTAGTTTGCTGGAGATCCTCATTCAAAAAAAGGAAGAGAAAAAGAGTAGTTTTAGAGATGCTGTAAATACCAAACTGCTCACTATGAAAACTAATGCATTGTACATTCTCTACAGAAAGACAAGGCTTGCAAGTGGGGTAGGGGGTAAGAGGGAAGCCTGTTTACACCAGGCTCCTCTGAGCTAACAACTTATTTGTCATGTTTTACTTTAGAGGCAGTATCATGCATTTGAATTAAAAGACATAAACATCTTACACTCTTGATGGATACAGAGCAGACTATGTCAAACTCCTGCCCTGTGAGCTGCATAGTAAAGAGCAGAACAAGTCTCTTCTTGGTATAAATTTAAAGAGAAGATCTACAATATGGAGAAATCTTCAAAGGCCAGTCAGGTTTCCAGTCTAACAACCCTGCCAAGTGTTCCTTTAATCCTTTATTTACCAGTAAGTCTGCTGCTCTGTTCAGCAGGCTTTTACTGGTATTGGGTTTCAGCTTGAAACCCAAAAGCTGTAAGCATATGCTGTGTAGCCCTAATGAGAAACTCAATCTATTAATGGGCAGACCTTCTCCACAGGACCAGGTCTTGGCAACATGAGTCAGTTCCTGAACTTTCACCTCCCACTTGGCAGCATACCAGACTAACTCCACATCTCTCAGCTGGCTTACATTATCAGCTCATTATTAACATACATCAGGGCCAGATCTCTTTTACATGCACCCAGCAAACAGGAAACTACACAAGGGGAGGGCTCCTCATTTCTGTCTGACACTGGAGCTCATAAAAATGACTAATTAGAACCAGCTATAGTGGAGGCACTCTGCAGATTTGCTCTCATGTTCTCTGTGCACCCTAGTCCTGACTTGGGATAAACACCATGAAATGCTATGGTAGTCCATGGCTGGCTGCAGTGATCAGGCATCCCTCCCCTCTGCCACAGTATCTTACAGTTCTTATCACTGAGCACTTGTGTGAGGCAGAGATGTGCTATTCTCCTTATTTTACAGTAAAGAAGTCATTACACAGGCAGAATAACTAACCTGTCTAACGTCACACAAACTCTATAGCAAAGAATGCTGGGTTTCTTGAAATCAGTTCCTCTGCACGGACTCCCCCGCACAGTAAAGAGAACTGTGGGAACACTTCACAGCCTATTTAAAAAAAAGAATGGTGTATATTTTAGATGTACACGCTTGCATGCATTCAGAGACCTAGGTTCAGAGTTTCACATTGAAGCGGCCTGCAAACTACTAGTAACGTACACACCACACTTTGGGAAAGCATTATAGGGAGTCTTTCATGGTGAGAGTTGTCTCTAATCAAGTATGGAAGATGACTCTCTTACACAGTAAGCATTATCCTTAATGACATGCTACTATTTCTTATCAGTTGTACCACTGGTTTTTTTTCCCCTCCTTACACGATTAGTATTCCTTACTTTTTTTCTCTTATCCCCTCTCTTTAACCTGTCATAATTGTGCCCACAAGATTTGTCAAAACAAAAAAGAATCCCTCTCCTCCAGCTGCCTGGTTCAAATCTGATCCAAGCCCGGCAGTAACCATAAATTGCATCAACTTGGTAACTGTTTCCGTATCATCTGAGCACAGATGCCAGCACACAATCACTGCCTGCTTTAGAAAATGTAAATGGAGACACACACAGGGAGCAAGAAAGGTCAGAAAAGTCTCCTCAGGTCAGAAGGGGGGGGGGAGTATTAGTAGCATGGATTAAACCAGTGCTGTTGCACAGCTTTCTGTACCTGTAGTCATCTTAGATTAAGGTACATACCCTCTTAATGCAGAGAGCTGCCACCTGTTTTCAAACAAAGCTTCAAGAAAACCAGCCTTAACACCAATCAATATAAGATCTGGCAAAATCTAAGAGCCTACACAAGCCTCTAATTTTCTTTGGCTGCTCAAAAGGTAGCAATTTATATTCCTTTTTCAAAATTAGTCAGTTAGTATTATTTTTTCAGAGCTCTTTTCACAACTTGCCTCCCGTTCAGGCTGAATTTATGCACAGATGCGCAAAGCCAAAAAACTGTTCTCATTTAATCCACAGAAGAACAGGTAAAGAGCAAATATATTCCACACAGGTTCTTGTCTTGCTGCTTCAACTTCCCATAGCTTGGCAGTAGGCACAATGAACTTAGTAGCTGCCAAATGACCTGCTGTTCCAAGAGATTTTTGTTAGCTCTGTTCCTCTGAAAGTTTTCATGCTGGTAACTAGGCAAGAACTAAACCAAAATATTCTTATAGGACCAAGATGTTTCAAATTCAAAAGAGCTGGAAATGGATTTTAACTATTTCGAATGCACCATCTTTTCCAAAACTGTAGTTCAGAAACCTGCAGTGATCAAAAACTAGGTGACTCTGGGGAAGCACTGCTGATCAGAAATACAGAATGCTTCATATCAACTGGTCAAGAGTAAAGGGACCAGCCTCTTTATTTTGTCTTAAATACCTGCATGGGCAGCCTGATTTCAGAGATGCTAAGATCCCTCAAGTCTCAGCAAAATTAGCCCCATTAAGAAACAAATCACAGTCTGGTGCCTATATATGGATTTTGCAATTTTACTTCAGGTAACCCAATTAGAAAAACACTGGTTCTTTTCCTTTCCTAAATGCTTTCAAATTAATGAAAAAATCCAAGTAGCAATGACTGAACAAAACTTGGTACTTGATGGAATACGCATGCAAATCTGCTGAGATTCAATTTTAAGTAGAAGCAAACTGAAACGAAATGTTTACTGCTCAGCATTTCAAAGCTCCACACCAATCTTACCCTGAATTTAAAAGTTTTAGAGGCACTGATGCTACTTTTCGTTAGCATATATGATGTTTTCAGTTTAAAAACTATAAACACTGCTTTTTGCTGAATAAGCTACCAAATATCATTATTAAAACTATCTGTCCTAACACCAAAGCCAAATATGGCAAACAAAGTGCTGACTCACTGCTGTCCTGGTATCCTTATCTCCTCAGTCTATCTTAGACCTTCCCGTTGCGCATTCAGTTCTGACACTGAAATGGCAAACAGAGAGCTGGTTTTGAAGCCAAGAATCTGTCCTGCCCTGGCTATCAGCCAGCAGAGAAGCCCTTTGTGTAACTCAATCAGAAACTTCCCTGCAACCCCAAGGTTGCCTCTCCAGCAGACCACATGGCAAAAAGAGTTGGTCCACCTCCATACCTCTAAATCAGACACATCTTTCATCAACTATCTGAGAGCAAGTACTGGCACAACGGTTAACCCTTCTCCCACCACTATTCGCAACTTCCATCAAGGGCTTCCTGCACTGTTAGATATTGCGAAGCAGTGCTGTGTAACGACCGCTTGTACAGGGTAATCTTACAGGAACCAACACCTTTCTACCTACTCGGTCAAGCCCCTGGCAGAGAGGGTCAACTTGGTCAGAGAAAAAACACTCCAACAGTCATTTAGTATCTGATCTCCATTAACTAAATTGTAAGACGACTACTGCTAACACATTCAAGAAAGCAACCTAAAAAGATAATAAACAATTATTTATTTCATACACTGTATTCTTTTTAGTGGTTGGAAATCTAAGGAAAAACTTATATGTAAGTCTGAAGTGCACAGATCTTATTGAATAAGTCCATATTGCCTAGTTAAGTATGCTACTGATTTCTAAAAGATTAATGGCCAATTGTCAAAGCTACCTGCAAACTTCCAATACTTATAGACAAACTGGAGCTGCACTTCCTGAAAACTTCTACCAACTTCAACCATGCACAGCATAGACCTCTGGACATTCCCTCCATCTAGAGCACAGAAGGAAATCTGGTTCCTGCAAATGCTGTAACAAATAATCTATGTGCTTGGAATGACAGGAATAGATCTACTGAATATTTTCTGGCTGCAATTTCAGGACCAGCTCTTAGCTATCACATAAACCAGTATCTGAATCTGATGTAGGCTAGGAACATTTCCTAAGATCTGAAGGTTTTCTCTTCCCTTTAATAAAAACAACCCTCCCAATTTTCCTTCAAGCTTATATACTTGAATTACCTATCTCCTTAAACAGCAACAAGCCATAACCACAACAGATTTATGAAATATTAGCGGTCCTATTAATGTAAATAAATGTTTTTCTGAAAGCAATTTTAAAGTTACTAATACAACAGCATAAATAAGCCTCCTTGATGGAATATTAGTATATCTTGGCAGGAATCCATTTCATGATATAGTAAAGTAGGGAACTTCTTGGACATACTTAATTCTTGGAACTGGCAAATAACAGCATGAACAACTTTGTCCTGTTAAATCTCCTTCTGCTCTACATTTTCCATTCATTTCCTTCCAGCCTCAACACTATCACCAACTCAAAGAGCTTCAACTGAACCATAACAAACCTCACAACAAAAAACCTCAGGAACTAAAGAAGATAAATGTTCCTTTGGCTTTTTAAAACTTCTGCAGTTCTCATTAGAAATGCTGTCGATTGAAACAAATCTTTAAAGATGAGCATAGTCTAATGTTTAGAGCATACTGTAAATTGGCTTACCTAGATTTCATTCCTACGTGTCTAGATTATTCACTAGGATACTAGATACTGATTGTTTTCAGTCTCATCTAAGGAGTAACTATTTGGAGTCAGGATCTTATTCTTCAGAGAAAGCAGGATGAATCTCTTACCACTATTGACACACAGCAAATAACAAATTTCCTGCTAACATGAGATAATACTCATCCTAGCCATAGCTCCTTCATGCTTTCAGCATGCTGCAGGAGAGACTAGATACACACACACCCCACTTTTACTTTTTCAGTCCTTCAGAACAGCTAACTGGAAAAAAAAAAAAAAAAAAGAAATGCATTCTCAGCAGGAAATCATCAGATCTAAACATTTCACCCAGTTAATCTTTCTTTCTAAGTCCCCTTAAATCCCACATTTTACATACAAATCCTTATTCCCATCTCCCACAATTCCCTTGCCTCTACTATGAAAGCATCCTGAAACACTTGGGGGAGCAAAGCGTAACAGTTGATCAAAATCATGATTAAACCAGCATGTTTCCACAGTAGGTTTAGGTCTGTCTAGGTTTTTGTAACTACAGATACAAGATGGATACTGGGTGTGTCAGACGTTACCAGATGGCACATATAATAGCAAAGGAAAAGAGTTCAAGCAAAAAGACAATTGCTTCAGGAAAAAAGTAAGCTTGCTCCATGAGCAAAGAGAATGAACTTGCAGCACATCTCTTCTTTTGCAGTGTGCCTGCGAGGCTGGAAAAGACACTCTTCTAATGGATAACATTTATTTATTTCTGTTACAGTATGTCTGCCAAAGAAGTTCCATGAAATATGAGTTAAGTATTTCCTTACTTAGGCATCTGAAACGTAAATGATCATAGAACCTTACCACTATATACTAAAAAATGATTGAAGATTTAACTGCTAGGATGCCAAAGCTAAAATTCTATATAGTACTCCAACGTGCTAAAACTTAAACTATATAGAAAGTGAAGGAATATGACCTGCTTTCCAGAACCAATTCCAGATTTAATACATATGGCAAAATTGCAGATCCATTCTAGAACAGTAAAGATAGAGTTTTCTTTTTTGTGGGTTTTTCATTATTTACATCATCTGTCCAAGCTCTACATACAGCTATTGTTGGAATAAATATATTGGTATGTCTGTATCTCCACAAAAAGGAAGAACTCTGAAATAAACACATCCTTTATTTATTTATTTATTCACAATTACTGTTAACCTTGCTGTTTAAATTCCAGTTATTCCCATTTTAATATTAGATACAGTCAGCTACACTTAAACACAGACCCGATGCAAACACCTGTTACACTTCAGCATCACTTCCCTTCCCAGTGGAAGTCAATATCCTTTCCATAGTTTCACAGACAGTGAAAACTGAAAAAAAAATGAAAATTTGCCCAACTCATGGAAGCAACAAGACCAAAACCTAACAAAAGCATAGGATGGAAGGACTGACAGAGCAGCTGCCCAAGACTTGAGACATCAGGAAGAAAAATACTGGTTTGAACAGTTTTTCCAGTTATGTGAAAAACTATTATATTCATACATATCAAAAGAAATTCACTTATTTTATGTGTACCACAAGGAAATCTTTAGATAGTCCTAAACAACAGGAAAGTCAACAACTAAATTTAAAATAAAAGTCATACCCCAGTCATTTACCGAATTTCCCCATTTCTTCCTTTAAAGATGTCTGAGATTATTGCTGCTCTATTTCTTGCCCCCACCAGAAATTTACCTAAATCCTGGCTTCTAGGTATGTAATCACTGCACGTTAATGTGCCAGTGAAACAGAAAGCTGTTCTGGTGTTAAATTCCCTAGTTACCCAGATAACTGCTTTCTCTGTTCGTTTGCTAGTTGCTAGGAATCTGAAGGTTCAGTGGTAATTGCAGTGGTTAAGGCTTCAGTGTTATTGGATATGAACCAAAGTCTCTGAAGTGCAGCAGGAGGTGCAGACTGTCTTAGTATATTCAATGCTTGCACTGAGAGTTTCCTCCCATCATTAATGGTTTTAGTTTTGTTGTTTTTTTTAAATAGCAAAGTGTTTGCATTGAAATTTTTAAGTGATCCCGGAAAACAAAACGGTCTCTCGCTTCAGTATGACACACTCAGGAGATCTGGAGAAAAGAAATACCTTTGAACTGAAGGATTAGAAGGAAAATAGCATAACACATCATTAATTTTACTGCTTATTTTTGGTTACTTGTATTACACCAGATCGAAATAGAAAAACTAGTCTCTCTACAGACTTCTAAGAGCCAAACAGACAATGTTGTGTTTACATTCAGAGTGTTCACAATAGCTTTTTGCCTTTTTTCTTTTTATTTAAGTAAAATCACTCCTAGCATAGCTTAGGAATCTCTAGATTTGCTCTAGAAAACCAAAAGAAAATATTAGAATCCTGAGAACCTCATAACACCTGAAGAAACATAATGAGACAGGTACTACCCACATAAAAATGAAATTATAGTTTTTGACACAGTCAAAAACATGCTATAGAACATAAAACTGAATATTCAAAATTACATATAAAAACTTTGCCAAAAGGATTATAAGGAAAAAAGTTACAAGATTGATAAATTAGAAAGTGCAAGAAATTGATCTATGTGGAATCTTAATTTCCTCAAACTGAATAGTGTTCAGTTTTCAAAACGTAAAATTCAGCCAGAGACAGACAACTGGTGAAGAAAGTTTTAGTTCCAATTATGATGTATTCACAGACAACAGAAAAAAAGGCCTAATAATAAGAAATACCAGGCAGCCTCAACTCTAGATGGCGTTGCCAGCTCCTCTTAGATTTCATTAGCTTGCTCCAAGGTATCAAACTCGCTGTAATTTAGACTGATACAGTCTTACTGCATACAAAAAGAAATACTTCTACTGTATTGATTGGAAAACTAGAGAAGTCTGTGTTTAGTAATTCTAAAAGTGACTGATTAGTTAAAAAGTATGTACTTGTTTTGTTCAGAACTACTATTACATTCCCAAAGAACTGAACATTCATTAACTATTAGAAACTATTTCTATAGGTCTGCGGAGAATAATCATGACAGTAGGCACGAACTGTGAATGTCTGTAATTCATACTGCATTGAGTAGGCACAGGTAAAACCGTATCATTTCACTTCCCTAATTACATGATTCACACATGTTAAAACCATGAGTGAACTGCAAATTCCTCAAAGAGCCTATTTGCCTGTTTCATTCTGTGACTGAGTTGATTCACCCAGACAGGAATCCCAAAATATTATGATTCCCTATATATTTAACCAACACAGCTGCTGAACAATAAGCCTGATTTACTTCTCATCTATACTTCTAGCAAGGTGATGTCTTTTAGGAGGTACAGTTATCTATCTCATCTTCTCAAGGGCCATAACATTCAATTTCTGGTGATGCTGCTACAATGAAGGAAAGAAATGTACTGAAGGAGAAAAAATGGAGACCTCCACGATAGTGAAGGCTGGGAGCTTGAGACCTCTGGCAGCAGGAGAAAGGTCTCTCTTCACCTGCCAGTCAGGTTCAGTGCTCTGGTGGCAGAAGAGGAGCCGAGAAGTCTGTGCAGCGAAACATCAGAGCTGGCTACACCCAAACCACGCAGGAGCACTGGGTATAGTGGGAGACTATCTGCTGGAGGACAGAGGCCTCCATTTGTCAACCTGATCTGCTATCTAGAGAAATTTGCTGCTTGCAAGGGATGCTGTGGAAGAATCGCTGATGGCTCTTTGGCTTTCAGGCAATTACCCTGTGCTGCCCTTTCCCACAGGCACCCATTGCTAATAGAGACCTAGAGCATACCAAGTATAAATACACAGCAGAGAACCTAGAGCATACCAAGTATAAATACACAGCTTTAGGAATGAGGGCCAGGGCATAGAAGCAGAGACCAGTTTGGGTTGGAAGGAACCTTTAAAGGTTATGTAGTCCAAACCCCCTGCAATGAGCAGGGACACCTTCACTAGATGAGGTTTCTCAGAGCCCCATCCAACCTGAGGGTCAAAGTGATTTTTCTCCTTGATATCGCTGAAGTGTCGCCAGCAGGTTGAAGGAGGCAATTCTCAGCACTAGTGAGACCACACCTGAACTAATGCGTCCAGTTCTGTGTTCTCCAGTAGATAACAGATATAGACACACTGCAACAAGACCAGCAAAGGACCACTAAAATGATTAAGGGACCGGAGCATCTGACATACAGTGACTACTGCTTCTAGGCACTGCGTTCTGGCCACTTCTCTGCAATGAGTAGATATCATTTGATTTCCTCACAAAGCAACTTGAGGGTCACATCACTACCCAAAGCTCTCTACTCCTCACTTCTAAAATGAACAGTAGCATCAGTACAGACTCCCCACGAGCTGGCTGACTGCTAGAACTGCTGGTCGCTGAACAGGGAAGCTTCCAGTAGGAAGACTGGTACATAAGGGGAAAAGCTGGATGCAGTTTCAGTACTAAGAATCAGTTAGTGAGTGTTTATAGCACTCAGAACTCCTAGGCAAGTCAGAGAAGTATATAACATAACGGTGCCCTTAAGTCATAAAATTTAAGAAGTAGATATGGAAAAGAAAATGTAAATATTCTTTCAGTGTGGCCATGACATTCATTGTTTTGAATTTATTACTGTTCTGCTGCCACAATTCTTTATTGTTGAGAATCAATTCAGTAACAGAAATAGCTCCTACAACCAGCCAGAATTGATACACATACTTTGCCTGTGTTTCCAGGGCAGATGCCAGGAAAGGTCTGGCTGCCTTATGATCTCACAAATGACATCTCTCTAACTTCCAGAGGGAAGAGACAAATCATGCACAAGTAATCTTGGTCATACTCACCTGAGCGGCCAGGTATCTGATGACCTTCTCTGTCCATCTGGAGTGAAGTTTTGCAATTCTCTCCACTGCACAACGGTGCCTTTGATACCACATTAAGATGCTGCTTAAGTCTACTTCTGTGACAACTCTTTATTTCAAATGATTGTTTATGAAATTTAATAGCAGCAGTTCATTCCTGGGTGATGGTGTCTTTGACACAGAACACTTAAAGTGAAATGTGAGTGGCATTTTAGTATGGCTCCTGTAGTAAATATGATAGCATCCCTGGCTAATTAAAGTGCAGATGAGCTGTCATCAGGTCTGTATGAGCTAATTGGCCTTCTCAGGGACCAAAATTAAAGTTATGACACATCTAGGGTGCAATCATGCAGACATTAGCTTGCATTACTACACTTGGAGTGTAGTTGCAGCCAGCACCCACAGGCAGAATTCAGAAACTTAACCTACAGGGCTCTAGAAATTTGGTCATTTCTTTCCATGTTTACTTGAAGGCTGAGCTCTTTCAAAAATCTGGCCTCAGGGCCAGATTCAGCCTGTGCCGTAAACTTCCTCTTTTGCAGTTGGAACTTGATGTAAATGATTTTTTCTTCATACTGACCAAGCAACTGACAGACAAGGAGACTCCTCACTATAAATAAAGAATCTAAAGTACAGACAGGATTTTTTTTTCCCCTAACCTTTCTATTTCTAATCTTACTTGATTTTGCCATATCGCTATTAATTTACTGGTTTAAACAAAGTAACATGAAACATACTGTAAATTCTTTGTTCAGACCTAAAGTCCAAACCTGAAACCTTTTCCTTAGAAGCAGCTTTGTTACTCAAGTTTGGTAAAAAATTTGCAATTTTTTTTTCTTCCTAATCTAGATGAGAAGCATAAAACCATCTACATGAGGAAAAGGTGGGGTGGGGTGTGGAAGGGAAAGGAAGGGGGAAATCCCTCCAGTACCAATAATCAGATCCCAATCAGTAGTAAAGTATGAAGAACCAGCTGCAACAGAATATAACTGTAAAATGGTCAGGTTCTTATACAGACTCATTTTAAAAAGTGCTCAACTCTTCCTTTTTTGGCTTGCTCCTTTCTGCGAGTATGAGTCTCTCACAGATTATATCCATAAGAATATCACTAAATCACTGCTGTGATTGTTCAGGATCTGGGCAAATATAGGAATTTCGGAGAGATTATAGACATGAAGATAGATAACTGCTGAACAAACTTATATTTACATTAGTTTCTTGATTACGAGCTACTTTTAACAAAAAAAAAAAAAAAAAGAAAAAACCAAACTGTCTAATTTAAGCACAGTTTCCCTTGATTTGGGTGCTTACAGGATATACCAAGTCAGAGAGAGCCACACTGATGCCTGACTGCGGGTGCGAGCCTTTGTAAGCAGTATTGAATGTCACCTATTTGCTGGTACTTTCAGTGAAAGTTTAATACATCCATCCACAGCTAAATCCACTTGGCTAGATTCATTCATTTACTTTTAGTTTTGCCTTTAAGCATCTCTCTAGACATCTGAAAAGAAAGAGATAAAGCAATTACTTGATTTCATCCTTAGGATTTTAGCTCTCAGCCTCGGCATGGTGCCTCTTTAGTGCTTGATTAGTGTCTAAATTCTCCACAGATTAAAGAGGGTTGTCTTCTTTCTCAGTGCATTATACACATAGAAAAGAAAAGAAAAGAAAAATCAAAGGGGTCCAAACTTCAGCGGGTGTAAATCAGCTCAGTTTCTTTCAGCTCTGGAGAGGCTGTGCCAATTTACACATGGTAAAGATCTATCTCAAAATATTTTTCAAGCAGATATATACGTTTAAGTATGCTATAAAACCTTAGCTATGATTTTAGAGTCTGAATTAATTCCATAATAAATAGCCTCTTTTAAAGACGTAAATATGCTCTCATCAAGTCAGCTTCTAGAATAAACTCTGCAGGATGTTTTGAATCTGTGCCCCAGAGATCATTGACTATAAATTGGAAGAAGAGAAATGGTTTGCTCAATACATGAAGTAGGGCTGAGCACAGAAAAATAATTAGAGAAAGCTACTGTTGTAGTTCTCCGGTTTATTTCCGTCTGAAAGTCCTTGAATAATGATCCAAAACACACCACTAGTGATTACTGTTTCGCAGTGATTAATCAGCTGCAAAGTCGTCGTCTTTTTTCTTCTTCATCATTTCCCCAAGAACATAGAAGGAAGACATGCAGTGGCTTTTTGAAATGAAGCATTTTGTTCAGCTGCTCTGTATGAATCCAGCATGGGGGCCATACATTCCAGACTTCAAGCCCTTCTTTCTGTTCTGAAATTCTTAATCTGTGAATTATTTGTACAAATGGGGATTAAAAAGAATTTACCCTCTTTCCCCCAATCTCTTCAGAGTCTGCATTTTTCAGAGAGCTTTCACATCTGTGACAAAAACCCTCAAAATCCCCACCTCAAAACACCAGCATTTAGTACCCTGTCCACTAGTCAGTCATATATTAAACAGACAAGAACAAAGTTAATGCCAAAAAGCAAGAAATCCAGACCTGAACCTTACGAGTAAAAATACAGGATGTAGATTTCAAGAATAAAAGAAGTCTGAAAAATCTTTTCCAGCTCCACAGTGCAATGCTACATGATGTTTATCATTCTAACACTAATGGCTGCAGTTAACACATTGCAACTGGGAATCAGTAGTAGCCTGATGTTCAAGATCTCAGCCTTTGATGCGCCGGTCAAACAGACCTTGGATTTCTTTCTACATTTGCAAACCGCCTTTACAGAGGACTGTTTGGTACTGTAATCACTCAGTCCTTTAGGTCATTCCCAGGTGGGACCAGAATTACATGGCCCACAGAAAAACTCCCCCTCACGCCTGGAAATATAAAAACAACAAAGGTATAATCGATAGATAAAAAGAAAAACAAGGAAACCCAAGGATTTTAAAATATATTCATAAAATAACTGGAGTTCTAGTTCAGCAGCTCTGTCAGAGTATACTACTTCATAGGGGGGAGGGAGGTGAGAAAGACATTCACTTTAGAACACCCACATTAACTGCCTTAAAAATATTCAGAGGTGTTGTATATTGTTATTTGAAAGGCCCACTTCAGCTTACTACTCACATCCCGGAAAGTGTGATGAAAAACTGCAAAAGAAAAGTCTTCTGGTCAGCTGTTGACAGGGTTTTGTTTTATTTTAAGACAGACACATAAAAATCATAGCGAACCTCTGTGCTTCCCTCCCTTCCTAACATAACTTGACCAGAGAATTCAAAGGGGTCAGACCACACAAACACATGAATCACATTTGATCCTGGTTTATGTAAGTCAATGGAGTCATACCACAGATGGCCTTTAAATCTGCTCTGACCTGAAGGACTGATCAAATATACTGGTTAAAGTACACTGGATATTTTTTCACCACTGTCACCATAATATTTTAATCTTGAACGTGCTTAGTTTCAAAGCACCCTTATGAGACTATATTATCCCTTCTTGTATCAGGTGAACACAGACATGATTTGCCCAAGGTTACACAGCTTGTGGTGACAGAGCATGGGAATTATCTACATCTTCTTATCTTACCTATCTCTGCTGGCATTACATTTGTAAATGTAAAATTAGTTTTTCTTACTCATAGTAGTGAACCCTTACTTATAAAAATTGCTCACTGGCATCATACAGACTTATCTGAAGATCGTGAATGTGAGTCTACAGACAGGCTCGATAGCACAGAATTTCTTACAGTCTGAACACATGAGTCCATAGGCACTTACAGCTTTTATTTAATATAATCTTAGGAAGGACTGTAATTAGAATCTTGGATTCCAGTTTTTAATTACTCATTTTAGGACAAAGAAAACAGAAGTAGTATTAATGAGGTAAAAATGTTGAAACATCATGAAACTCAGCCAAAATGAGAACTAACCTAAGAAAGATCAGTGATTGAATGCCATTTAAATTCAAAGCCACAAACTCAGATCAGATGCCTTTATACCTTAAGGGCAGTCCTTAAGGTTGGGAATTTGTGATGAAACTTGAAACCGGGGAAAGTCCTATACGCCATTGCCAACACAGTCAATAGGAAAAAACCACAGAAACTATTGTGCATTTTAAATAGAAACAATATTGTGGTTCTAGAGCTGTATCAGAATCCATCCTTTTAGAAAGGAAAGCCCATGTGGAAGCTCCTAACCAAAAAAAAAAAAAAAAAAAAAAAGGAAAAAAAAGAGAGGATGAAGGGAACTGAACAAATCTGATGAGAGAAAATAAATTCAATAACAGAACAAAATTGTTTTGGTGTCACTCCCCCCCAGTTTTAGGCATAAGGGCAGATCCGTCAGCTTTCAGTAGGCACTAGGTGATTATTTCTGCTAGTCCCCTTGGTAAATTCCATCCCTCTCTTCTCTACAGTTTCATCTACTTAGGCTCCAAATGAATTACACTAAAGTTTTTACCTTCTTTAATGTAATTACTGAAGAGATTATACATTCTTGAATTCCCTCCCCCCCATTTTCTATTTCATTAAAAGTATGAAAAAAATAATAAAATACTCAGTTTAGTTTTCCCTTTTTTTAAATCTACATCTTTCTCTTTCCTCCCTGCACTCAGCAATGGGAAACAGATTCAGACAGCCTTAAAACACTATCTCAGCAACAAAGCATGCAATGTGCTCCATCTCATCTCTCCACTCCAACTGAGTTTACAGCAGTGGGTGGTTTTCAAACCTAACATTTGATCAAAATGAAAAACCGGGCATTCCTTTCACCCTATGACAGGCAGGCTGATATAAATCACAGCCTTCCCAGCAAGGGTTCTTCCACAGACAATGAGTTGTGGCAGTGTCTCAAAGCTCAGCCCTGGCCATTGTAAGAGAAAGTTTCAGGTTTTTAAAGCAGGCCTGGGCTTTTTACAACAGCACTAAAACCAAAAGAGAGAGAAAATTTATGGTATGGTTCTTTGAGGGGTGAAGAAGGTGTTCCCCCCTTCAGAAGCTGTATTTTCAGTGCATTGCTCTGGGTAGGTTTGTGCCAGTTTCTGCTTTTATTACTTGTATTTCAACAGCACCAAAATCTCCAAATCTGGGCAGCCACACAGCTTTTTACACACACACACACACACATATATATATATATATACACATATCCACACACTTACAGGGGAAGTCAGAGTTCATGCATTGCTCCTTCATTGTTTTATCAGTAAAAAGAACTGTTTATTAGTCACCACCTCCAGAAAAAGCTCTCAGATCTGTCTGCTCAAGGAGAGAACTTTAACAAAGACACCCTCCAGTTCTGATTTAGTAATATGGACAGCGTAGGTAAGCCTTAAGTAGGAGCTATTAAATTCATGTGTGTGTGTGCACAACACTACATTATCTGATCAAAGCAGAGCTGATAGCATACACAGTACCATCACTTTTCCTTGCTAACCCAGTAACCTATTAGAAATGCCCTCCAGTCTCAACAATTTTAAGCCTTGACTTCAAAAGATCAGCTTATCCTTCAGGGCTAAGCTGACTGACAGGTGGGGGTGAGGAAGAAATCCAGTCCCCTCCCTCCAGCCGGATCATATAGAGTTGCACAATTGGCTAGGCACGTTAGGGGGTTTCTTCTGCATTCCTCTGAGACGTTTGAAAAAGGCCACCTCCAGAGCTCAGACACTGTATTTGATGGACCACTCATCTGTTCCTCTATCCCAGCTTTGTGTAACAATAGCTAAGTTTACATGAAGGCTGTACCATGAAGAGGCAAGAAGTTGGTGCTATTGTAGACTCTAGCTATTATATTATGCAAGAGGGCTGCAGCAGTCTAACTGCCTTTAGAGACCTACATACCTGCCAGAGGTGGAGGATGTAAGTGGGATTTGAGCAGCACTGTATTCATCAGCTGGTCCCACTTAAACAGATGCTTCCTCAAATCCTTGGGGAATCCAGCAATATTTGAAAGGATGTCTATCCTAAAAAGCCACTGCGCTGCAGAACAGTGAGCATTAATAGCAGTAAGAGTACAATGAATATAATGAATGCAGATTAAAAGAGGATCGAAGAAAAGGCAGACAGCTTAAGAACATGCACTGAGGAAAGAGGCGGCAATGGGAGTAAGAAAATTACAGTACACAGAGAATAGGGAAAAAAAAGATGAGATGCACGTAATCTCAGTGCAGAGAGCTTTTAGAGGTATCCACTGACATTCACATGGAGAGGCACTCAGAGATGTTCCCCTTGGGGTGTATGTACCTGTGAATAAAAGGTGAAGAACTACTGCAACAGACACTATGGTACAACTGCCTATCACCCTTACCCCCAGAAGGAGAGTCATAAGCTTTATGCTCTATAGCTTTGTAATGCAAGATGACATAAACCACACCTGGTCAGAGTTATTTTTTAAGAAGCACACAAATACCCACCACCAAGAGGCTCTAATTGTACTTTTCCCACACATACTCTTCTGAAAAAGGAGGAATATTAGGACAGGGCAAGAATCTCATGGAGCTGGAGACTTCCGTGCACCAAGTCACTCATCAACTTCAGCTGTGTGTCAGTTCTGTGAAGTCCCAGTGTTAACTAATGCAGAAATATTAGCACAAGTCTTGGAGCAGCAAGCTCAGTGTCCTGCAATCACAGGCAGCTGTTAGTCTACAGTTATTCTAATGGTCCACAGAACATCATTCACATGTCACTGCACATCACCAGACATGTCTAATAAATGACTTTTCATATATGAAAAATAATCATAATGAGCCAAAGGAGGAAACCAGGAAAATAACAGAGACATGTGACAAAAGCAGCTTTTTCAATTTAAATCCTGCAATTCTAAGTATTTTAAAACTTAAGCAACAAATATGCCAGGGTCCCTGAAAATTCATTGTAATGAGGTAAAAAAAGAAACAATACTTTTCTGTACTCAGATTTAACTATATTTAAAAATAAGATTTGCTCTCTTATATCAACACCACGTCAATACAATCTGGTGTGTGAACTGATGCCAATACACAGGGCCAGATCCTCAGCTGATTTACATCCCTAACTTTAAATAACAATGCATGAATGGACAAAGTGCCTGTTTTATAGCATCCTCCCTTTCAGCTTTTCCCTTGTCTCAGTTCATTTCCCCGTGGCATGCTTTGTTCTTAAAGCAGTCTTAGCCACTCATACATCAAAATATTTAATCAACATTTCTTAGTCAGAAAATAATCCTGCTTTAGACTGATTCAGTGGGAAACTCTGCAGTGGATTCAACATAAAAAAGGGTCAGAATGCATTTCCGAGGGTGCTTTAGAAAAATCAATGCTGACATGTTTTTAATGAAAATCAATAAGTGACATTAGATAATGAAACAAACATCTAGCGACATTGCAGGCAGGCCATTTAGGCAATGAGTTTTGAAAGCAACCAGTGAGGTTAGTGCTTGAGCATGCAAGTAACATGTCTTTAAATAAAGTACTACTTTTTCTTTTTTTTTTTTTTTTTTTAAAATGAGAATTTCAAACTCTGTTTCCTGTGAACAATGACTCAAGGGCTTACAATTTCCCTTCTCCCTGTTCCCTCACTCCCCCCCAACTCCAAGTAAATCAGCCTTAGGAACCAGTGTCACGGTTCCTCTAACACTGTCTCTCCATTGGGAACCACTGACCCGTGGAGCCGCCGCGAATGCTTTGACAAGCTGCGGTGCAGCCTCAGCAGGGGAGAGAGATCCATTAAAAGCTGAAGTTGTGAAACTCTTTAGAAGGGGCCTGTCCCTTCTCAGAGTAATTAATTCTTTGACTGCCACACTGAGATGCAATGAATGAACACATACTCTCAGGAGTAACAACTATGCTAATGGGGAGAAGCTGTGCAGACAAAGAATACAAGTGCTCACTTCAATTGGGTTAGACTCTCTATATGTAAACCAACGGTGCTATACACATGCCCGAAAATCAACAAAACTCAGAAGAAACCTACCTCATAGACCAATATTTGCAATGGATATTAGTTTACGCTCCCATATTCTTTATCTGGATCCTGTGGTGGCCACCAATAATGCTTTCACACAACTGATAAGAATATTTCAGCAGTTTGTAACCTATAAAGAACATTCCCAAAGATTTGGATGTAGGCCCACGCAAAGTCCCTCCCTGTCACAAGGATGGTTATCTCCGTGGGACTACAACATAGGCACCTCTCCATCAAAATACAGCGTACAGACTGACCTGCTGATTGAAGCAATGTGCTCAAAGAGCATTGCTCTGGTCACTGTAGAGCTCATAAAAGCATATAAGTGCAACAGAATTGGTCTCATGTGTGCTTTTCATGCAAGAGAGGAAGGATTCCATTTATTTAGGCTCTGTACATTTGATTAGGGTTCGAATAAGTCATTCTTAATTCCACAGTCTCTGAACTCAGTCAATATCCTCCTAGGTCTAACCGTACCCATGCAAAACTGCATGTTCTGTTTGCAAATTTCAAGTTAATGCTAAAATTAAAAAAAAAATAAAAAATAAAAAAAAATCAACTTGGTAGCAGAAAATAAATCAATTTGAGGAAACGAACATGCAAAAGTTACTGATCACAACACAGAAACAAGTGTTCATATGTTCATTATTAGATGATCTACCAAGGAACTGGTGGCTGCAAGAATAAATCTTTGCACCTAGAGATACACAGCAAACCCTCACTTCTGTGCTAGTTCTGTGTGTCACTCAGTTAAAAAATAAAATAAAAAAACCCTAAACTGTAAAAAATAAACCGCTGTAGTCAATTCCACTGTTTTAAATACCACTGTTCCAAAACTAACAAGGAAACAAAAAAAAATTCCCTAAAGTGTACAAAGTATTCACACTTCCCATGAAAGTTAGCAAACTGTGGAAACCCAAGCACAAATGTAGGATGCATTGTAAGTTTCAATGAAATCTAGCAATATTTGAAGACAGATTTGGAACAAAAGCCTACCCATGGAGTCAACAAGACGACTGCAAGATTCATTACAAAGTCAGACATGGTGTTTTGGCTTCTGGCTGGACAGAAGGCTGTAGCATTAACACATGGTTCATTACAACAGAATTAGAGCCTGGTTATTCAGTACTGCAGAAATTAGGGATGGTACACATCAAACGGATTTTCCCATGAAAATACAGGGCCTCCAGTCCAGCCCTAGAAAATCACTAATTATGGTGCAGAACCTATTTACATTCACAGAATACAACTTCTGTTTGGCAGTTCTTTGTCTTGATTTTTTTCATTGAAAGGATTTCAAAGTCATCTTCATGAAAAGATGTGACTGAATATTTTTTTATATTACAGAAATTTAAACAGAATTAAGATATAAAAAACACACAGTAATAAGAATGAATTTACTATTTTCTCTTAACAAGTGTACAATGGTATTTTATTAGTAGGAGAAATTACTTTGCACCTCATAAGCAGTGACTGTTACATTGAATTACTGTTGCAATTCAGATAGTTACATGTAATCAATCAAAGAAGATTTTAAGTCCTTGCTATTTAATGGCTAATTCCTCAAAACGGAAAAATATGTGAGCTCATGCAATTAATGTTCTACAGAATGAAAGTAATGAAGATGTTACAAAATAAGTAAATATTTGAAAGTAAAGTAACCCAAAGATCTTGGGCAAAAATGAGAGCTTCCTTAGTATTAATAAAATACTTTCAAAATATTTCTATGAGTAATGTATTCTGTACTGATTTCTACTGAAATCATGGTAAAAATGCGCTTATGCAGTTTTCTTTGTTAGACTGAAATCTCATTTAGCAAGTTAGGATGCATTTGAAGATTTTTTTTACTGAAAATAGGTTCAGGTCACCAAAAGCGGAAAATTGTATGAATGTCTCATTTTTCTAAGCACTATTTATAGCTGATTACAATATTTAAATACCAGCAATGAAGGAAGGCTTCTTCCACTAAAAAAATGCATTAAAAATACCAAGCTTTTAAGCATCTTCCTTATTAACAGTCTTTTATATAATATCAGATTCTCAATTGGTATAAGTCAAAGGGCTCCTTCAATATTAACAGAGATACCATATTTTTTCCTCCAGCTAAACTTCCGTGGCATTTTAATTATACACAAGGTTTTATAAAAGATACAGATAAATGAGGCCATGTCTCTTATTCTACATTCCCTTCTGAAAAGAATTAAATCATGTTTTTGATGCCACTAGAGCTGAATTTTTTGCATTTCAGTTTCCAGTGAACACATAAGTCCATATCTGTGTGCCACCCTCCTTTGCTTTCAAATTCTCATCCGCCTCCTGCTCCCCATTGACTAATGTGAGCTGGCCTGGGTCCTCACTGACAAAAGCAGGATAAAAAAGCGATAAGGGATACAAATACAGGTGTTTCGATGATTCCCATGTGAAAGTATCAGGAGTTTTCTTCAAGCTTATGAGCTTTTAAAGAGGGTGAGCAGGGGGTAATTGCTGAGAGATGGTTAATAGTATAGAAAACAATATGAAAGGAAGCAATGTGGGAGGAGCTGCGAAGAAGTGGACTCAAACCCAACATATACGCCTTAACCTTTCCAAATTCATCCACATACAGGTATTAACATGAAGGCATAACCGCACTGGAATAAAGAAATATGCTTATGGAATAAAGAATAAATAATCTGTTTACAATTTTAAGTGACACATCAATGAAAAATACTTGTTATTACAGTTATTGTCACTGATTGTTTCTCTTTTACATGGGCTGCTTTATCCAGTGGCCACTTGGTCAGTTCTCTTCTTGACACTTGCTAAACTAATCTGATTAACTAAATTAATCCCCAAAAGCAGCTAGCACATTTTCTAAATGGCTGGCTAGCTGAAAGGTTTCCCCTGCCTTATTGCTACAGCTGACTCAGCTGGATGGATGGCCGACTCTCCCCAGAGGACAGCCAAATGTATGGCTTTATAGCCCTCATTCCCCTGGCAATCTGTCATTGAGTTCAAAAGCAACCTTCCAATTCCTCATCCTACTGGTTATAAACCAGTCCACCATTTAGCAAACAAACCTGAAGTATCATCCTTGCCACCTTTCAACATATGAACTCATGCATGCCAAGTCAGTCAGACATACAAACAGCTCACAAAATTTTTTCACATATGTATTTACACACATTCATATTTTGAATACGTACACACAAAGAATTTTTTGCAGAAAGGGAAGGCGCAAAAGGGAAAAGTCAGGAACACAGTCTGAGTGTGTATTTTTAGCATTAAAAAATGCCAAAGTAAACAAATTAATGTACTGGTTTCTCTAACATAATGCATCTTGATTATAGTAAAAGAAAATGAAGTCTCATCCTCTAACAAAAGAAAGAGAATAATGACTTCTATAATAAATTTACTCATTCCAACACAACACTTAAAGAAAGCATGCTCAGTCAATTTTTGGTTTAGGTTTTATCTTCAAGTACCAGGTGGGGAACAGCCAGATTATCGTAGAACTTACTCTGAAGCATCACTTGGATCCAGCCTCTCTCTCACATTCTGACCCTCTCTGGATCCAGGATTCCTGAGGTCAGACACCCCTCAAAGCTCGCAACCCATCAATATCAACTCCAAAGCTCTACAGACTCATTATCAGCATCACAAGCTCTACCATTTGCCAACTTGGTGATATATTCCAAGTGATTTTATTAAGCAGTAACAAATATTTAATTGCCTGAGAGCAATAAAAGTAAAATTTTAACTTGGGCAGGGGGAGGCAGAAGTCTTAAAAGATTTTCCCTCTTCCCTCCTTCTCCTGAATAACATGATTCCATTTCATAAAAGATCAAAAGGACCTTATATGTCAACGTGTACTAATGAAAGCATAATGAAAAAGTCGAGTCAGTTCCGCAGTTACTGTGAGGGAACAGAAATGAATTCCACAAAGGAAAAACTGAAAGCAATCAGATTCACTTTCTGCACAGTTGGGAGAAACACAATGCTCTTCCTTAAGAAAAAAGGATTAAAAAAACAACTTAAATTTGCTTTCTTCAGAACCATCAATCCACTTGAATGAATAGAGCCCACCTTTCAACTATAAATTGGCAGAAGTAGTGAATCATCACAGCAAATGCATGCCCTTCAAAGCTACCATAAAAAAGTCCTATAGTCTTTTCAGAAGTAGATCTCCCTCCACATCTTCAATAATAAACATACTCCTTTATCCACTGCACACTAATGCCCTTGTTTGCTTACTGTGGCTGGACAGAGGTCATAAAGAAACACATTGCAAACTAGATGCACAGCTTATATCCTGTCTCAGAACTACAGTTATTAGATCAATTTTACTTGCAAGTGACATTTGAGAGAATCCTCCGAGACAACATCCTGCATCATGTATCTGGCCGTATCACACCATACATCAGTTCCACAGTTGAATGTATCAGAGCAGTCGATTCTCAATGAAAGCATCTCTACACTAACTACTGAGTACGTCCAACAAAGAGCCCTTCTAAACAATTCCCCCAGCGCTCTTTTAAGGGCTTTCTGTACTTGGCAATTTGGTGAGAGGATACTCAGCCTCTCTCCAGATCACACTAGCAGGATACAAAGCCCTGGCTCACATGGCATGAAAACACCTGTCAAAAAGGGCTGGCTGAGCAGCAAAAGGCAAATAGCTGGACTGTTTGGCTGCTACTAACAGAATTAGCATGAAGCAATTCACCCAACCTCCTCACTCTCCTGAGTCACCATGTGGAAGAACCATTAAGAAAAATACATCCATTGATCAATTAAACAGTCTTCACTGAGAGTGACTGATACCTTGTCTGGGGTGTACAGGATTTGCCAAAAGTGTTACCGAGTCCAGTCATGCTGGCAAGCAACCCTAATACCTTCATACAGCAAGGTACTGAAAACCAAGGAATATAGACTTTCCTTAGAACTGCATCAAAGCACGTTCCTTGATGCATAAACTTCTCAAAGGGGAGTTGAAGGTCAGGGGAATAACTAGAATCCATTTAGCATAGATGAAACCCTCAGCTTAGCTACACATGTAACTGTGAAAAGCGCTCACTAACAAAATACTCCAAGGGAAAGGAGTAGACCAAGTCAGTCCTTCACACACTGAATTCAGACTTCAGTAACAAATGCATTAAACCTCGGACTCTAAAAATTAAACCCCAGTCTGAGTGAGCTTCTCACTTTGAATAGATCCTAGTTACACCACCATCACAGATGGCAAATAGGATCATGATAAGAATAGCATTCAGCAGTCATTTTTAAATCACAGCGCTGAAACACTTTTACCACAAACTGTGACACACCAACCCTCTTCTCATAGTTTGTATCATAAGCCATGTACCTAGTAAAGACTTAGAAGGAACTGGCATATGATCAAGTGCTTGGAGTAGGAGCTTGGTTTGAGAATCAGCAGTAGGTAGACATAAAAATAAAATTTCCATTCCCTACACAACTGTTACTATATGTCATACACAAGCAAAAAAGCTATTCACGTAAACATAAGTTTCTGTAAGCAGCTACCAAATCATTTTAACCATAATGTAGATTTTGACCTTCAGCTGGTGGCAGATATCTCAGCAGCATGGATCAGACTCCCCCATTTGTTTCTCTTGTCTTGCCCCACGCAAAGCTGTCCCATGCTCAGCTACAGGAAGGATCACTGCCCATGACAAAGCGCTCTCAGCATATGAGGTTACCACCATTACTGCAGGTACCCATATCAAAAAAAGGAGTTATAATGGCATCTTAAACAGGGATATGGAAGAGGAGAAAAGAGATTCTGCCAGGAGAGGAATGGAGCTAGGAGGGACGATGATTATTTCCGATAAAGTGGGTTAGCCAGCTGAAGTGCAGTAGTGAAGCTCCTATTCCAAGCTGCTGGAGGTGAGGGGATCTGTTACTTCAGGGACATCCATAAGAACACTGGCAACGAAGAGGGATTAATGTGCTGTACACCACTTGGACTGACTCCTCCCCCTTAAATTAATTTCATTCAGAAGTGAAAAATCCAGAGATACGCATGGGTACAAGTAAGTGCAGAAGAGAGCCTTAAATATTTTGTCTTCTCTGAAGTTTTCACACTAATCATTTAAGCCAACCCGACATCTTAAAAATCTATGGAATTATCCAAAGCATTTCTGTTAAGCTAGTTGTAAGGATACAATCAGTTCCTCTCCCGCCCCAACATCATGCAAAGCGACTTGGGCAGCAGTTAATAAATCTAAGACCTGTGATAGATTTCATCTTCCACAGGAAAAAAAAAGCTGGAGAGGAAACTGAAAAATAAGATAGGATCTGAAGAAAATCTATTCATTGATCAGGGGAATGAGTGTACTAAATTCAGCTGGCAAACAGCACCCTGGCAAAGAAATCGGAGACAACTTCAGAGTATACTGTCACAACTTTGTCTTGTATTATATTAACTAACTCAGTGAGAAGCACAGCCTGTTTTTATATACACCCATCCAGCACTGCAGTAGTTAAGACTTTTGAGATCCAATTTTTTGATCCACTCAAAACAGTCCTATCTGCTGCAAATCCAGACTCAGATTCTAAAATTTCTCAATGCCAAAAATGTGTCAAATGACTAGTTCATCTGTAATTGGCATAACATAGTGGAGAAATCACCAAGTTCCATAACAGAGGCAGTCTCAAAAAGGGAAAGATGGTCACTTTCTTGTCATCAATCTCTCCAAAACAACTTATAGTAATCCCGCATCTAAAAAAAAAAAATAAAAATTTAGAAGCCATAAAACAAAGAACAAAGCAGCCTTTCCCGTATACTAGAAGATTAGACAAATTCAGGGACAGATTTGTTGAAGAGTAGAAGGGGTTAAAAATCTGTAAAGAATGAAAAGAAGACTAAAAAGCACTACTGCAGTTAATGTTAAAAACACTAATTTCAGTCCATTTGTGCATTCAGAGGCATTCTGGTTCAAATTTTTTTCACTGAAACCAGATGTCTTCACTGATCATCAGAATGCATATACTAGAGCATAATCAGCTTGTCCTGAGCACAAGCTACATCACACTGTGTGGCTAAAATCATCTGAAGAAATTAGAGAATCTCAGAGAGGAAGCAGCCTAACGCATAATTTGATGATTACTCAGAAACACAGCTTTCAATGTTGAAAGGAGAGGGGGGAAATGGAAAAAGACAAGAGTAGTTACAAATCTTGAGTATTATATGAGTATGAACACAACTGGGAAAAAAACGTACATAATCAAGAGACAAAAAGCTTCACAGGGAATTAATGCTATCTAGTTTCTCTGTCATTGCATATAATCAAATAGATGTTATAATACTGAAACAGCATGTTACAGAGACAGCTGTAATAATTAGGGCTTTAACAAGCTCTAACACAAAACACTACAACATGGCAGTGTCATGATCGTCTTCACTCAAGCTGTCCAACTGAGAAGGGAGGTTGTGCTTATATTAGCTTATATTAGCACACCACTTATCTAGTTTCTAAAAGCAGAATTAAAACCTTCTGCCATGTGCTGACACCTGGCTGCTGTCCAAACTTGTACTTCTTTTAGTATTATCACTGAAAAATGGAAGGCTTAAGCAAAACTGGAGGGAGATGGGAAGATTGTTGCCCATTACTGTCAGTTCATTCCATGTGCCCACCCCTACAGCCTTCAGGAGACAGTAACCCTCTAGAAATCATATGTCAAGAAAAATTAAGTTTACTAAATTGACCAATTTAGGCTATTGTTCCCCTTATTTTGTCCCCAAAAGCTTATCAGAACATCAATTCTGTGCAAGCAGCCTGGATGTAAATTAAATCTCAATGATGAATTTTCTGAGTCTGCAATATGTTGTAGAGATGTTGGTTATGCACAAAACATTATTTCCTGACTCCAGAAAACAAGACGAGCATTTTCTGGAAATTTGAGTCCCATACATATGCTTTGCATCAAGTTTCTAACATTGCTTCCCAACAACTGACTCCTGCAACTCTACTTCAACATTATTCCTGGCACAGAAACATACTGTTCTTCTCTGTCCCAGTATCCCAGCTCACCTAGGCTAGGCTGACTGCACTAGCTCAGTAACAAGTAATGGTTTCTAGCTCCAGTAGCTTTTTTTTTTTTTTTTTTAAACTTAACCACAGCATACCTGCTTCACTGCAAAATCCTCTTTTCCCTATATTTCCAGAAATGTGGGAAATAAAGCAGTAGAATTACTATTTAACTAGTTTGTAAGCCTCTCTATCATCCCTGCTTTCCACATTCCAGAAGTTCCTTGAACCTTGCCAGAGCATCAGTGTTTTGCACGCTAAGCCTCACTGGATGACTGAAACATGAATATGGTGATTTGTTCATCAATTTGCATACATATCCAATAAGGTTAATGTAAGAAAAGTAACGAACAAAAAACATAGCATCCCATAAAAGAACGAGTGAATAAAAGATTGAGCAGGCAGGGTCATGTATCTCAGCAAAGCTTCCTACCTGTTTATTAATTGAGACACAGCTTTTCAGAAACCTTATAGAAACAGGGGTTCTCATTTATTCAACACGAGCACAATCTAACTGCTAAAGACCTCTACCTGGGAGAAAGTATTTTGATGTCAAGACAAATAAAAAAAATTTAAAAATATAACCCAAAGAAATGGAAAGAGGGAAACAGTTTGAAGGCAATAGAAGAGATTATGACATGCTAAGGTAGTATTTTTCTTAAACACATAATGGTCCTAGACCAAAGGGAAGAATCTCTCTCACTCTCAGTTCTGCGCTGTCTGACCTGCTGGATAACTTATTTCATTTGCAGTGTCCATTCACATACCCTTAGAGATTCAAAAAAAGTGCAGGACCTCTTCCCATCAGGAATGTTATTCATGGAGAAAAGAAGGATAACAACAGCTAGGACTTACAGTTTATCAATCTTTTGACACTCAGAAAGTAAGCTTGAACTATGCTACTTTTATCTAATCCCACCCTTTCTCTCACTGGGTCTATCTAGTGCATGGGGGTAAAGTATTTTACTACCTGACTGACAGCCCACTGCTCCGTAAGCTACAAGGCTATTAAAAGGCATATTCCAGAAGGAATGTAAACAGAGCCATAGCAAAATATTCAGCAATCACTTATATCAGCATTCCTAAAAATAAGGAAACACTCTGCAGAACTTCCTTTCCCCCCTCCATTGATTTTTATATTAAAAATAAAATCCAGTCAAAGTGAACAATGATAAGACCATGAACGTTCTCATTTTCTTCTAAGCATTCAATTTGCTAACGCATTTTAGCTAAAATTCCTGCTTAGTCACGCCTGACACAATCTAGTCTTTTAGGCAAACATTCCCTCCATTCTATGTGCTGTGGCTGCCAGCCAGTTTTCAGTTGATGTACCCAGTGTTTTTCTGCTTGTGTCCAAGCACAGTGAGATCTCTTAAACCTGCTCTCACACAGCAGTTTTATCCTTGCATATGCTCTCCATTTATAAACAAAGCATATGCATATCTATGTATAGGCAGGTCTAAATACGTGCACATTAATTTTAGAGATATCAAGCAGAAAAACACCAGATCCTCCAACTCGGGCTATATACAGGAAATATAACAATTGTATGTCCTGAAACAAATAAATCTTTCTGCAAACAGCAAACAAACATTATTCTTCATCCTGGAATTCAAGCTTTGTTGCAGGTTGATTTTAATTAAAGACTTTGTCTCTATGGAAAAATTCCAATAGAAAAATACAATAATGATTTCCATTAGAAAAAACAAAACAAACCACATCCCAAACCCAACCAAAACCAAACAACTTTCAAGACTTCTACAAAAGGGAAATGAAAAAAAGGGACAGACCCAAACCTTCCAATTAGATGTCAGACTCAGAAATTCTGTCACTGAAACTACTGGTCAGTAGCATTTCCTTCTAAGGTAAATTTAAAATCCAGTGAGCTGTGTCTAAGATCACAGACAAGATTTTTGTCAAACAAAAGCAGAAAAGATGCCCCATGTGCTGGGGTCCACTAACTGATCACCATTGTCACTATCCTGCCTAATTTAGCAAACTACTCAGTCATGATATTAAGGGCAAGAGCTGGCTAAATTCAGAAAGAAAGAAAAAGAAGAAATAAAAATTTTTCCTGTTACCTGGAATAGTGTTCTTTGGATGGTGGATGGCAAAAAGGCTTCAAAAAATTTCTGCCACATCCATATGGGCAGGTGGGACTTGGAAACCAAGAGAAGAATGTTGAAGTCATCCGACTGGCTCCCAACTGATGCTGAGGTGAAACTCTTCTGCTCTTGGTAGGTAGCAGGTAATTCCACTAGAGTCAAGCAAAGCTGGGAAAGAACTTCTCAGCCCTTCAGGCCACCAGTAACCTCTTCTACTCCTGGTTCAACATAGCTAATGCCCTGTCCTTCTCAATACTTGGGAAAATCATTCGATTTTAGTTCTCTTCCTGTGCTATTCTTAGGTTTCTGATGCCTAAAGCTGCAAGGATATCAAGTTTCCTTAGGTTGAAAGAGCACTCTGAATGTCTCCGAACGTTCAATCCTTCTCTTCTAAGAGCAGGAAGTTCTTTCGTCAATTGTGCCTGTTGAAGGCTTTTCCAGAAATGTGGCAGAATAGCCCCCGCTCTGGAAACTGTTAATTGCTCTCCAAAATGCAATTAATTTCTGAGTGATTGTTTTAAGACAGTTGGTCCGTTGCCTCAGCTCTAATTACTTTTCTCATGTCAATTAATTAAAACCATGCTAAATGAAATACCAGTTTTTATTTAAAGTTTAGGGGGGGAAAAAAAATCATGGGACACAATTAGATGTTACCAGACGTGATCTCAGCAGGTTTTCAATTATTCTATGTATAATAAGTCCCTAATTCAATACAAAGCTGTAATTAAGAATGTAATTAACTTGTGGCATTCTACTGATGTCATACACCACAAGAACACATAATGAGCTACAGTTTTTAGTGCAGAGTCCTTAATGGATTGGTCTGTTTCATTCAGAATGAATTAGGTACATAAAAATAATTTACTATGGGAACTTGGCCAACATAATGGCCACATTTGAAAAACAAGCAAAGTATAAAACCAAAGCAAATAAACTTTGTCCTGTCATGGACAATCTGGCCAGAACCCAAATCTGCACCTGGTGCCAGTGGCATGGAACTGGTGGAATTGACCTTCATAGCTAATAGAGAGCTCAACTGGCTGTGTCTACGCAGCTCTTGAGAACAGTTCTAGGGACTGGTAAGAAGCACAGCATGTCTGCAGATGCATCTACTTATAATCTGGATGCGGCCAGCCTGTCTGAATAGGAATAGCAGCAAATTAAGCTGCCTGATGTTATGTTGGTGATATACTGAGCTGTTCTGTGTACACAGCAGAGTCCCATGTGCTTTGCAGATCATCTTGCAGACTTGAATGAAGCAGAGCTTCTGGGTTCACTGTCTGCATTAAAATTCCAGATTTCAGTCTGGGTCTTATACCATCATGCATCCAATCTCTGTGCTGTCACACCACTCACTAAACTTATGAGAAACCCTCCAGGTCACTTCTGCTTACTAAAGAAAAACTTGTGCTTCTGAAACACAGAATGCACTGCTGTTCTGCTTAAATCAGAGATTTCTGATCTCAGTTACAATTATTTGAACGCCATTATTTAATCAGATTTTTTTTTTTTAATAGATGACACTTAAGGGGGGAAAAAAGTGAGAGAGTAAGATAAGTTCTTAAAAGGAAGTCTGACTAACTTCTTTGTAGGAACCTAGAAAAAAGTTTAAATGTAGACCTAAAAACATGCATCAGATTTAAAACTGGGAGAAGTTCTTGTAGTATTCCTAATCACACAGGTCAGCACCATTCTTTACCTTGAACATGCTCAGCCTTTTCTGCAATGTGTTGAATCCTCATTCCCTGACAGCTGCAATGAACTTTTAAGGGATTCTACAGCATTTGAAATCTGATTGGGAACAAAAGATTTCTTCTGCATGCAGTGTGACACAATGTAATGAAATCAAGTAGGAAATGATAAATGCCTGCACAGATTAATTTCATTAAATCTATGCATTTAACTTAGGTTTTCCTTCACCACCTCCTATAATCAAGGAAGAAGCATTGATGCTTCCAGAAAAAGTCAGGAGTCAGATCACAGATGGCCTGAATCACTATCCAGTGTTGTCTTTCAGACATCGAACTTTGTCCTCTTCCTCCAAAATAAGGTAGCTCCTAAATAACATAACTCAGCCAGTAACTACAATCAGGCAGAAAGAATCCACTCACCTGCTCAAAGATAACCAAGAATTATTGCGGAACAGCGGCATTAATTGAACTTAGAATTATTTCATCCCAGCCACTGCACTGTATTAGCTGCAAGTCCAATACCAAGATCAAGCCTTGAGCTGCAGCTTTGACACCTCTGTTGCCACAGAGTCCAATTCCAGTCAATTCTAGCTTCTCAGGCTACACCCATGAGAAACTATTATCATTTTTCTTGCAGGTCAGTAAAGTTACATAGGTGAGAGACAAAGTTTTACTTGTTATTTGTGTACAATTTCTGCTGCTCTAGCTCACCTGAAAGCTACTGAGAGCCATCTTATAAAAGTGGTCCTAAATCAGAGATACTTCTGAAACAACTCAAAGCACATACAGCAAGTCATAAAGGTGGCCACTTGACTCGTTTATAGGGAAACATAACTTTGATTTTCTTTTTTTCCCCCTACACTCTGTTCAAAGCCCTAATGAAAAGAAGCCAAAAAGTCACAGGTGGTTTTTCTATGACCCCTATGGTAGGTAAATTTTCAAAACACTCTACTCCAAGCTGGTTGCATTGCCAGTCCACTGCCATCCCCTACAGATGGGCCAGGCATTCTAACATCCTTCCGCTGAACTCTTCACTTCCATTTTCTTTTGTTTCCTCATAACTTCATTCTCCTGTGATAAACTGTCAGCTACTGAAACGGAAACACACATTGACCTATCCTACACCAGGACATTAATCACTTGAATGTCACTAATATAAAAATATTCTTGACTTCATCCACCCACAAAGAATTTTTTCTATAAGTAGTTATCACATACACACATGTTCAAAAGTTACCTAAGAAACATCTTTTTGTTTCCTAAAATATCATTCCAATAAACCTGATCCAGATGCTGACTTTATACATTTTGCTAATGCTATCAGTTTTTAATCAAAATGGAACTGATTGAATTAACAGCCTTAATTAACAGTAAAGGTTCTTTGAATCACAAGATGTCTCTTTCAGATCAAAGCGGCACAGAAAGAGTCTGAGTTCAAATCTATTCCCATGTATCCAGGGTCTTTCTTTAGGATTCTTACTCTTTTTCCACAGCTCAAGATGTTGGCACTTCATGAATCAATCTCAAAGGATATTAAAAGCAGCAGGAATAGCCTACAATGAGCCAGAAGGTTCCTTCACAAAAAAAGAATGTTAAGTTTGCCAAGGAAAGCACTAAAAAAAGTAATAAGGAAATCCAGACTTAAACTTAATTCATCCCCACATACATATGCATTAAGACACAGCCTTTAATGACATATTATTTCTTCCAGAGAACTTCTGCCTAAGGCTGACAGAATGGACAGCTGCTCACCATTTTTTATCATTATGTATAATCCTACATGTTAATTTAAAACACAGTATTTAAGTGTTGCACCAAATTATTAAAATTCTGAAAAACTTTTTATGCAGCTTGTCATGGTACTACACAGAACACTTCAGAAATATAAATACATTTACTTACACAACACTTTCCCGAAACAGAATTTTCTATAATTTTAAAAGGGTGAACTGCAGCAGAGCAAAATTAGTAACTACACTCTCAGAAGCATCTGCTAATACAGATGCCCAATATAGAAAACCTGTGGCCTGATTTTCTGAAAAATACAGCATTACTGGTAAGTTCTGATCAAATCTCTTGCTTACGTTAGGGACAGCTATATATATAAAAAAAGAAAGCATAACAAAAATCTGCTTTTTTTTTTTTTCAAGCATAGCACTAACTCTGTGGCAGGAACATAATTCTTCAGAGTGTTACTAAACCCCTTTCTATCCTTCTACAATTTTTTCTCCTTCCATAAGATACAAGTTAACCTGCAAACTTATCCAGCATGTCTAGTTATAGCAAGCAAAGATAAAGGAGGGATTCAGAAAATGGAGTCCTGAATGCTGAGGGAAGTTTGAGAGCCTAATGTAAGATACTTAGAACCAGACACCCCCTGCCTAATTTCCTTCGGCAGTTTGCATTTGACTCATGGACAATCTTGTGGTCTTTGAAGGGTTACTATAAATATGTTCTAGGATGCTGTCACCAACACTGAGTATGAGAAATAGTGACAGTCACAGAAGTTGTCTGTACTCAAAAATGCCAAAGCTCCTCTCTGCACAGATTCAGAAGTTAAACCCATGCTAAGCCTGCTATATCTACACACCTTCCAGCTTCTGTAACAAATGAAGCAGAAGTCCACAGACAATAACCTCCTTCAGTACAAAAACTGGGATGTTTTCCCAGGAAGCTATCCATCCTGTGTACGAAATGAGACAGCAGTCCCGTAGATAACCACCTGTTCCTTAACCCTTGTCATGCCCTGAGATTGCTTCCTCCTTTTCTGCATGAACCAGAACAGAGGAAGAAGGCATTCTGAGAGCATGCAAGAGCCTCTGTGGCTCCGAAGCTTTTGCCCTGGAAACTGGGCCCATGATGGCTTATGATAGTTAAAGAGAAACATACCCAAGAAAATCCGTATGCAGCTCTGGTATCCGAGATGCAGTGCATTCTACAAAGACAAGATTCTCAGAATAATGCTCCTGCCACCCTCCCAGTTCTGCATTAAGAATAGCCTAGACCCAATTTTCAGACTTGGAAGTCTGGCAACTTTGAATAGATTTTTCATGGAATTAGACCAAAAGCTGTACAGCTTCAAAAATATTTCTATCCCCTTTTTTATATGCCCTTTTTAATGCAGGAGCATGTTTGCAGGAGTTATCTGCAGTCATGAATCTTACTTAGTAAAAATGAATGCTAGCATTCATACATCATCATCACTTCAGAAAGAGAGATTAAGGAAAACACCATCTATCTTTGCCTCTAACACTGAAAATTACAGGATTTGACCCAACTAGTGCTGCTCATGGAAATGATTCTAGCTGGCTAGAACTCAGGATTTCTAGCTGGCTTTGTTTTCAGAAACAACTAAACCACTTCACAGAAACTTTCCCAAATCAGTCAGAAAATATGTAGCATGGAAAACTTCAGCTAAAACTGTTACAGCTTGAGAAAGTCACATTTTAAAGGGGTGAAAAGTGTATAGTGAAAAAATTTTAACAGTTAATCTAGATGCTATTTTCTGATATACAGATATCTGCCACTTTTTAGATAGAAAACTGTGATTAGACTCATTTTTTACACTATCAATTCACACAAACAACAAAAAAAAGCAAAACCAAAACACAAACCCCCAATTTTACTGCATAACATTAATTCAGCAGGAAATATCACATATGCAATGAATTAGACCACAGACCTTTCATCTCAAACTGCTTTGAAATGTTGCTTAGTAAACCCACTAGAGTTCATTTTTCCAATGAAGAAAGATTTATTCACTAAGTCTTTCACATTGTGAGTATACCATGTGGTTCGGATTTTCTGTTTCTTCAAAACAGTTTCCCAAAAGCTCACACTGTTTGATTTCATTTTCAGTTAAGAGGAGCTAAAATCTGAATTCTCGTGAGACAAACTCAAAATTGCAAGGCATGCAGGGGGTCTGTACTTATGTAGAGTGCTATTTACTTCTGTGACATGTTAGTATAGAATTTAAATTTCAATATAAGCCCTAGTACATTTCTTCAAAGATTATTAGAAATTAACCAAATCATAGGCTGGCAACCCACAACTGACTTTCTAAGAGGGTAGAAGGCTGGATGACATATATATTAGAATAACAGGTTTGGATAACCAAATCCACAGAGCACAGGTACTAGAAAAGGGAGTTTTCCAGCTACATCCTTTATAATTTAACACACAGAAATACTAACTGGCGTGTTACATTATTTTTCAAGTTTGGGGGATTTTCTGTTGTATGTGTGCAACTTCAATCACATAGCCCAGATTCATCCTACGTAACTGAGGCATCTAAACCTGGACCTTACTCGTTCAAGACTTTGATCATGGAAGAATAAAGGCCCTTTTGGAGTCAAAACACCACATGAGTCTGAACCACACACTGGAAGCATTTCTTACTCTTCTGTGATGAGAGGAACACAGAGTAGAAGAAGAATTTGTGCAAAACTATTTTGCCTTTGAATGTCCTCTGCATCAAATCGGGTTCCCTTTATAGGAAGGGAAATGGCACAGTAAAATAAAGTAGACTGAAGACAGTCTATCAAGCAACCATGAGTTGTTAGGTATATATAGAGCGATATATATGTGGGTAGAAATCTTGATGAATGGCAAGAAATAAGTAGTACCACGAATTCACTTGCAATAGGTAGGGCATGACAGAGTGCCCAAAGAGCAGAATTTGCTTCCTTAGGGAACAGCTAGAACTTGATCAGCTAACAGCTTATGACAGTGTCTTGGCAGTTATTCACGTACAGGTTCTAATGCTAAAATCTAATCTTCGATTTCAGAAAAGTCTACGGTCATAAAACAATGAACTACAAAAAGTCAAGGGAAACTAATAAGCACTGGTGACCCAAGGCTTCAATTTGACATACTCTTACTAGATGAGAAATGAAGAGAGTAGGCACAAGAGCCATAAAGTACAAAAAAAGGTCAGAATATTTCTAAAGTTTAAGCGGGTTTGGACCACTCTTAGTTTGATTCAATATACAAAGTTAAAAGATTTATTTCAGGGTCTAGGTAAGGATCAAAAATTTTATAGGCACTCAGAACTGTAGATTCAACTCCAACTTTACACATCTGTGCTATACTGACAAAAGAGAATCCTTTTCCTCTCCCCAAATAAAACAAACCTAAATAATATAAGTACTCTTCAAATAAACTATTTGCATTTTGTGACTTTCCTAAACAATACTGCCTAAAGGCATGATTTTTACCTCAAATCAGTTCTGACATTACTGCACTACATGATTGCATTTAAATGTCATCTGATGATTCCTATTTAAAGTGCCACAGTTTCATCACTACAGCTAATTTCATTCTAAATGAATTTTCAGAACCAAGACTAAAGTTCAATGGAAGCCGGAAGCTTTGAGGACTTGTGAAGCTTTGAGCCTGAAATATAGCGATATCCAACTTTAATGCGTGAAATAGCCAAGGCAACACCATGGTTCTTTGAATACTGTACAATGTAATAAAGCAAGACCTTCCAGATGGACATTGCACTACAGGTGTTTCCAGATCAGCATTTGTCTTTCAAGACCAGTCAGCACCCTCCTTTCATCTCCAGACTGCTTGTGATACTCCAAAAGAAAAAAGAGAATATACTAATTCCATTATGTCACACACAATTGGAAATATTCCTTCTACTAGTTTGCTGACACTCTGAAACACAACACATTAGCTTAAGGAATCAATATGGAATACAACTAATGTGCATCTCCAGTGAACTGCAGAATACCATCATGCAATACTGGTCTGGTATCAGAGTGGTCTTCTCCCTGGGTAAAAATGAAATGGTAATAATTCACATTATTATCTAATCAGTTGCAGATGTTATTGTGAAAAGAACTTGCAATTTTACCCCAAAGACAAAAATACTTTTTCTACCCACATTATGATAACAAAAAGGTCATGAAGTGCTATAGTCATTCCCATTTTACAGATGAACATATTAAAACTGAGAGGTTACCTGAGCATTCACATTTGCACGTACAGCTGGAGAGAGAATTAAAGAAAACAGGGAACCCTACTTACAATTTCTTGCCTTACCCATTAAAAAAATCACTTTTCTCATTGAGATGGAATGACAAGAGGACATGTTAAACAAATATATGGGGAGAGAGTTCTCTATTTCTGAATTCTTTTAACAGATCACCTTCTGAAATTGTCAATGGGATGATTATGAAGCGCAAAGGCATTTAAAACAGTATGAGCTTAATAGCATCTCTCATAAAAGACTGTCTTCTTGAACACCTATAGAAGATGGAAACTATAACTATTATTCACTCTTCCAAATAAAACACAATTTATTTTTTTTAATAGTAAGCTTTGTCATCTAAAAGACTAAGATCTGAAAATATACAATAAAGATATACCAAGATAAGACATAAGAGACCCATTCAAGAATACTCACAAACTCACATAATGTCACATCAGCTTTTCAAAGAGGTGCAGACTTTACACTTCTGTTAAGCATGTGCAGCTCCCTTTGGCTATTGGGTGCCAAAGCATGTCATGTAGAAATTCACTGAACAAGCATTCTGTAGCACAGATGCTGTGTCCAGAAAGTGTGGAGCTGCTTCTAGTTGTGCTACCCATGCTCCGTATGACTCAAATCCAAATTCCAAATTACAGCTACACACAAAGAGAAGCATCTCTTTTCCATCTAAACAGTTCAACGGAGCACACCCAGAGCTTCGAAACACATCATCAAGTTTCAAGTACACACAAGAAGAGCAAAGCAGATAAGAAAGAAATTCTAAATTAAAATCATCATTAAAAATGTGAAAATGTGAGAAATGACAACCTAAAGTTACTAGGAAGCATGACGAAGTGTAATACAAATTGTTCCTCTACAAGTTTTTACATAAATCTGTTGCAAACCCAAAACTGTCATGAGTTTTCAGGCTAATACTATTCACAAGCAGGTACCCACCCTCACTAAGGGGCAGCCAAATTCATTCTCCCTCTTCCTGATGTTCAGATCATCAAAAATTAACAGATACTGAGAAATCAATACTATATTACCTTATCCACAGTAGATAGTTATTGAATTTGCTACTCTTTATTTCATGCCAGCAGAGTAATAGGTCATTTGATTCTACAGAGCAGAAACAAATATTCTGGCTCTTTCTACAGAGATATGAAATGAAAAAGAAAAAACCATCAAGTTGTGCAAAAATGAATCGTGTTTAAAAGAATGGTGATGGATAAAGCGTAATTACTTTGTCCACCAGCACATAGACACCACCAACTGAACAAATACTGGAGAACAGAACATGTAACAAACTTCAGGCCACTGCTCAGTTAGGTTTCGCTGCCTCACCACAAGTCTAATGGCATTGTACAATGACTGACAGAGTAATTCAGCTGCAGACAACGAGAATTAAAATCAGGAATTAATGATTAATTTAATTTAAAAAAAAAAAAACATACTCCAGTAGCTATGTATTTCTATACAGTTTTTGTTCAAGCCTGAACCCCTTTTTCCATCAATATATGACCAAAATCCGTATATGCCCCTCAATATATTTCTGCTCATTTTATCACTGCAGTTCTAGCCCCAGCTTCATGAGATGTTCCCTTACACAACCTTGACCTTTCCTCAGTGTTTCTCTCCCAAGGTTCTCATCTTTCTGCAAACCCTCATCCACACTTTTTCCTCTACGCCACCTTCCATAGTCATTCTTCCCCCATTTCGTCTTCTTCCTCCTTACCCAGAAAGCCTGAGTCTCCCTCTTACCTGTTCCCAAACCGATTCTTGTCTCTGACAACATTCATGCTACACTTTCCTGCACTATTCTCCTTCTGCCGATTTCACTCCCCACCTTAAGCTCCAGCTTTGTCCTGTCTTTACTCCAATAAGGCAGTTTCGTCTTCCAGAAATCCCCCCTGCAGCTAGGAAAGGGGATGGAGGATAGAGAGCAAAAGCATGGACACTGTCTCTATCCACAGCTCTTACTCTTTGTCCAGGTCAGTCTTCTGCAGTGAAGATCTGTAATTGCAAGGAAAGTAGAGCTCACCTGCTACGGTATATGCCCGGTGCATAGCAATTTTCATCTAATTTAGCTGTAAGGACACATCGAGTCTTTCCTTGTCATAAGCGAATTCATTCTTTCAAATGTTGCTAACTTGACATCACATCAAATCAACCCTGGACTGTTTTCTCAGCAATCTCACAAGTCTCCCTTTGGCAAGTTTTATCAGGGTATCACTGCTTCTCAAAGAAGAGGTCAGCAACTATTTTTAAACAAAGGAAAATCCAGTTTCCCTCTCCTCCACTAGCTCTGTTCTTGTAAACCACTGAACTCTTGGCTGAAGTTTTGGAAAAGAAAAAAAAAAAAGTATTCAATCTGAGGCAGATGCTTGGCGTGGCACATTTCAGCTGAAACAGTTAATAGTTGGGGAATTCATAAGAAACTAAAACCAAACTCTTTTAATGGCAATTCTAATACGAAGCAGTCCTACCAGTCCTGTGCAAGGAAAGTCAGGAGTTTGGGCTTTTTTTCTGTTGAGGGGGTGGTGATGGTGTATATTTGCCTCAGTTTGAGTTTAGGAAAATAGTTTTGTCTTAAGCATCAAAAGAGGCATTCTACCCGCATGAGGAATGGCGATACCTTAAGTCTGACTTCCATTTGATCAAAATGATACAGAATCAGCAAAATGAGAAAAAACATCCAATACAGAAATCAAAGCTGCATCATTTGCCTCTCGCATTCCCTAACCTCCCAGTGTTTAATATCCTGAATTGGATATATACTGTAAGCAGCTCCCATAACAATTTTTTTCTTTTTTTAAACTACAGTGTCCCACGAAGAAATTAAAGCCATACCACTGCAAGCGCAAGGCTGCAGTACTCGTTTAAGCTGTCCTTCCCCCACTGGGCCCATCCTCTTTTTTGCTTATACAAGCAGTAAACTGATCCCAAGGTGATACAAACTTACCCTTTATAAAAAAAAAAAAAAAAAAAAAAAAAAAAAGAAAAAAAAAAGGTATTTTCTAAACCACCCCTTGTTATAACATTTTTTCTACTTCTAGGCAAACTTTATTCTTTTGTTAAAAAAAAAAAAAAAAAAAAAAAGGAAAAAAGAAAAAAAGAAGGTATTTTATGTGCTTTATCTCCCTGAAGCAGCTTACAGAGGAATTAGAGGCATGCCAGAGTTGGCACAAAAAGAGGGTTGCTCAGTTTGGGAGAGGGCAGAAACCTGGCAGCATCAGTTTACATTGGCTCAAGCTGGTAAGGAACTGCACCCTCAGGCAAGACAACTGGTTGGAAAATGGAATTTCACAAGGACAGAAACTAACATTTTGAAGTTAACTTTCATTCTCAATTAGAAGAAAAGTTGTTACGTAAAGTCAAAATGCTTCTCCAAAGTCATTTGCAATGACAAATCTTTTCATATCACTTACAAAGAGGAGGTTCATTTTTTACCATCAAGACAATATTACAGAAAAATAATAATGACATGCTCTATAGATCACTATGCTATTATCAGTTTGTATTTAATTGCATTTACTAGAAGTCAAAATGATGAAATAAAAAATACTACATTATTTAGTAAATTTTAGATGCAAGCACAATTTTTAAAGTAAACTGTTTTGTAAATTATATCAGTTTCAAAAATATTTTTCAATGAAGAACTGCTCAGTTGAAAAAATTTATCAAGCAGAAAAATACAGCAATTACAGCAGTAATACAACATTAGAAACATTGGTAGATACATTTCAAAACCTATTGTACTTTGCAGTTGACCAGCAGAATCTGGGGCCAACCACCTCATCAGTATCATGGAATATCAGCTTACCTTTTATTTACTTAAGATTTCCTCTTCACACACACAGAAACAGACTTTCACATGTGCTCAGGAGACCACTAAGTCTTTTTTTTCCAAGCCAAAAGTACAAACATTTTTTCAAAGTCTTTTTTCACAATTAAGCAAGCGTCCCACCCTTTACATTTCTACTTAACTTCAAAATTTTCATATAAATGTCAAATTCCTAACCACTGTTTTGGGCTTAGCATTTGCTTTTTGCATCATATTGAAAGGGGCAATTCACTTAACTCCCCTTGCAGCAGGTTTGTTTCATGATCCTGCAGAAGAACATGTAGCTACACAGCACCAAACACAGAAATTCTGGTAGCAACAGACATTAATACATTTATGATAAAAACATTAATTTCACATTATCCTTCTACAAAATTAGAGAAACCTTATAACAGTTGTAGAAAAAATAGAAAATTTTGTATTATATATATTTCTATTACACAAGAAAAAAAAGAGTTAACAAAAAAAGTGTTTGACCTTACACACAACACTTTTAACACCAGCGGATGGCAAAATCAGATCAAATTCTTACTGCAGTATACAATAAAAGAAGTGTCCACTTAAGGAGGCTTGTCTAGCTGTTTATATCTGTCAAGCTGTTAAAACTGCACAGTTGTAAGAGAATGCTTTTGATAATGACAGTGGAACTATGATTAGTATGATCTGTTTTATTCAAGCAAAAGAAGTGCCAGAAAAGGTTGTCTCCAAGCTCAAAGTTACTGACCCAAGATGTCAGTGATGCAACAGTAAGACATTAGCACATTTCTTAAGTGTAGTGGCAAAGAACCACTTAGTCAAGACGTACTTCCCTAAAGAAAAGTTCACCTAATTGACCAGTGCTGCAAAGATGCCTGTAATTTTAGTGATGGGGATGACACTTTGTTTATGGAATTCAAGCTCAACAGATTAATATGCTTTAGAATAGCAAAGAAAATAGAAGAGCAGACTCACTGGGCCATTTCACTAGATACAGTTGAAAAGAAAAATGGTGACCTGAGGCTGTGTATTGACCCAAAAAAATGTGAACAAATAGATAAAGAGAGAGCATTTCCATTTGCTAACTAAAACAGACACAGGCACTACTGGACTGAAATTATTTCCAAAGCTAGATGCATCCGCAGGCTTTTACCAGATACCTCTAAGTGAGGAGACTGCAGAAGCTATGAACTTTCAATGCACCATTTGTCCGTCCCTGTTTCAAAGGGGTCACATCTGTCACTAGAGCCTGAGCCAGTCCACAGAACACAAAACAGTACAACTGCTTGAAGAGCTGAACACTGTGAAACTGTTTTGCTAGGGTACTGAGTCTGTAAGGAAGACTGAATTAAATATAAAGGACTCAGGCCTGTAAGAGCAAGTCAGGACAAGAGTTTGAACTAGACAAAAGCAAGTTTTCTGGCCAGAAAGTTATTGCTTATCACTATGAAGAACACAGCACTCAAATTTCAGCCAAACACCTTAAGTTAAAACCTTATAGCATCATAAAATATTGTATATACCTGTATTTGTATCACTGTAGAGTTTAGATATTAAGCAAATAAAAAGGTCCCACTGGACAAGGTGGCCAAACCAGGATTGCCTTTCACCAATGAAATGACAATCACAGTGGATGAGAGACAGGGAGAGAATGAAGAAAATGACTGATGAAAACAGCAAGACAGTGGTATTCCTGACACAGAGGCAAGGTCTGATTCTTGCTACACAGCTTTCCTTTCACTAAATCCACTTTCCTCTTTAGTATCAAATCTACCGAGTACACAGTAAGTGTCTCCTTTGAATGGATGGACAAGTATTATTTTATGTCACCCACAATATGTGTTTGCATTTTCTTACATTCTCATTTTAGCTTTTTTAACATCCATATTAGATGATTTTCAATTACTATCTTTACACACTTAAGTTCTTTCAGCTTGTTGCCATTTCACTTTTACATCTTTTATCATAATATGCTTTTTGTCTCTCTCAAAACAGCTAGGACACATCTTGTGGAGCCTGCCAGATGTGACCTGCTGCCAAAATCTCAGTCTGACAGCACAAACTTGCAGCATATGAGTAAATCAAAGGCTTACCAAAGCCTTGAAGAAAATTGGATTCAGCACAACAAATCTCTGACACCTCTTCAATGGCATGATCTTACTCGGAACATTTCAAACTTTCATTTACTTATTTGTCTCTTGACTAACTGTCTTGAATAGGCATGACCCTAACCACAGTTACGAATAACAGCTCAGAGAGATTTACTGCAAAAGACCACTACCTTGAAAACTCTACCCAGGAAAGTCTGTATACCAACACTTCTAGCAAATTTCCCATTATTCATAGAGTTTCTTGCTATTCCTTACAAACCACCTTTCCAGTGGTGCTGAACTACTGCTTTGTCAGTAGAGTTTGAAAAGAAAACCACAGAACTAAATCCCAATTCTCAATAAACTCCCCATCCTTTTTCCTCAATGAACACAGTTTGTCAATACTTACTAATATTTAGCCATTTAAGAAAACATAATGATGTGCTGTTTATTACTTCATTTCATACAAAAACTGAGTTCCCCAATTCAAGAGTATTTTACTAGGCAAGGACAGTGTCTAATAAACTTTAAGATCCACTACCAAATATGAAAACAAAGTAAATTGGAATATTAATAACACTGTCTTCATTTTGAAAGTGTTATATCCAATAGAGAGATTAGCAACTTCTAAAACTGCATGCAGTTATAATTTAACATAATGCAAGTCCCTGCTGTGCTCTTAGCTAGCACTAACACGATGAAATTAAGAAGAAAAAAAAAATTAGGAAGTTTTCCATAACACTAGGCTATGCCATGCTACAGAACTTTCAAAATAAGATATAAAAATACCTCACTGTGCTTGAATAATTTAAAGTCAGAATGAAACACTATTCAAAATAAAGAGCCTCAATAACTAAAAAAAGACATATTGCATTGCGGCGGTATAAAGTAGAGCAGAACCAAAGGAGGTGCTATATGAACCTATACATGCACAACTGTGTCTGTATCTGTGTTCAAACACTACTTAAGTACCTAAAATTGTGGTAACTCCATGCACCTTTAACATTTGCTCATGTTAAATACTTCTCTTGTGTAAATCAATCAATCCTCTAGCTGTGCATCCTTAAATCCTGTTTTAGGACTTAGAAGATTCTGTATTTCCAGTTTCTATGATTCTTGTTCACAGCTAATAGGAAATTGAGGCTTCCCACTTATCTATGCATCACAATGTAAAACTGTACGCTTGTATTCACATTTATGCTCCGATTCAAGAAAACAATTTAAAAAAATAATAATCTTACTTCAAGCTCATGAATACCTCCTATTGGCTATAAAGAGGCTTAAGCACATGCATTAGCACTTTGCTGAAAAGAGGTCATTTCCTGAAAGGAATATATATACACTTGGGATTTACTTATGTAAATATGATTTCACACACATACTCTCCACCTAGGGAGCAGGCATCCAATAAATGGTATGTAAAACATGTGCCCGTACCTAAATGCAAGAATACTTTTACACACTGACTTTTTATACATCCTGGTCTAACTAGAGGCATGGCTTAAATTAAATGCCAGGCTTCTTTCTTGAGTTTGAATGAATTAACATCATTGGCCAGATAATAACCACAGCATAATGGCATGCTGAAGCCTAAGGCAACATTTCAGGAGAATTTTCTTAGAAATTCAGGCCTGATAGGAGATGCTAATGAGTTCAGAGAAGTAAATATAGCTCTTTAAATAGCAAATGACAACTTGTCTATAATAGTAAGTTTCTCAGCACATTTACAAACGTTTTCGCTTGTGAGCTATAAAGTGACTTTCATTTAGTTGGACTTTAGCTCTCAAGAACAATCACTATCCTAACACGCCAACAAAGAGAGTGCAAATACACAAGGGGAGTGCAAATGAAATGCTTGTTAAGGCCTCACAATGAAACCATACAAACACCTTATTTAATAAGTTTAATTAACCGGCTCTTTTCTAAATCATACTGTGCCCAGCAATGCCAAGAGGCAAATTCCCTGCTCAGAAGCTCTGCTTTTCTTCCCTGAAGAAAAGTAATATTCTCTCTTTTATTCTTGAAGAGCACAGCCCAGAAACCCCCAGCAGCTGCTGCTCGCAGTGGGTAGCTGTGGCACCACTACTGACTTTTTTACAGCATGGCTGAGTCAACCCTGACCCAGGTTCCAGCAGAGAGAAAAACAGCTTAACGAGGTTGGGTTGTTTATAACCTCTCACTGTAGCACTTTCTCCTACCTTTAAGAAGCAAAACCTACTTATTTGTCTTAAGAAAATATTTTCAGACAGAAAATGCCCATATATCAGTGCCTAAATATATTAAGTTTAATGCAGACACTTATTGGAGAGGATGCATTTGTGACTGTCAAAGCTGCATGGCAGAAGAGACACACTGCCCCAGAAAAATGCCAGAGCCTCTTTACAAGTCTTAATCTCGTGCAGTCTCTGAAGGTGAGCATTAGGCTAATATAACTCTCAGCTCCAGGCTGCAGCAATCAAAACAGAAACCTGTATTTTAGATTCTTCACATCAGCACTTTCAGAGCGTGTCGAGTCACTGGGATGTCCATTAATTTTAATGTACTATATTAAAATGACCGGCATTAAGAGGCCATACAATTTTCTGCCAAGTACTTTATTTTCCCTACCGATCAGGGTGGGAGAAGTCCCTTTATAAATTCCTACTGATCCCACCTTTGCTTTAGCCTTGAGATACTTCCGTGTATCTCACAGATGCCTCTACAATGAACTACCCTGGGAGAGAGGTTGGCAGGACTGGTCCAAACCAAACAGGAGTCTTTTGCTAGTAATCTTATGTCAGTCAAACAGCACCACTAATACCAACAGGACAAAAGGCAAAATTATTTTTTTATTTGTAGGGATGGCAACAAGAACATGAATTGCAGAGAGCTTAACAAGTTTCTGTCTGTCTCCCCACAAACAAGGAGAAGGATACGTTTTTAGAAAACATCCACAACTATCACAGTCTGAGCAAGAAAACAAGAAGTGTTGAGACATGGCAGTCACCTACTATTCTGCACAGAAACCCCTGTTTGGATCATGCACAATTTGCATTCGTGAATCACTTCAGAGACGATTTGCCTTTGTCAAAGGGACTCTGATCACGTAAGTTCATCAATGAGAAAAAACAGCAGATCATCCAAATGACCTCTATGCTAAGACAAACCTGTTCCTCAACTATCCCTTTAATCAAGGCAACAAGCATCTTGTCCAGTCCAGGTAATAAGGCTTCTATCCAGCTCTAGAGCTACCACTGCACAACTCCAATATAATTTAAAAACACTAACATTGCACTCCCTGGTGACTCCTATAGCTTTCATTGCTGCCCATACTCTGCTCCAAGCTGGGACTAGGACACCCTCTCCTGCAGAGATGATCCCCTTAGCACAACGCAATAATTTAGATGCATTTGTAAACACCATCATCGTCGAGGCAGAGAGAAAGAAAACTTTCTCATTTTAGTCAGATGCAAGCTTTCCTACCATTGAAACAAGCAAGACAGAAAAAAAAAAAAAGGGGGGGGGGAGGTGTGAGATTTTAACAGAGCAGAAAGAGACAGAATTTAGAGGATAAGGTAAGAAAGAGCAAGGGGAAAAACAAGGACTAAATTAGTCAGCAAGCTGCTACGGCAGAAAACAAGACGCTTGCTTCGGAAGGAGTTCAAGTCGCTGCAAACCAGCCCAGCACCGTCTGCAGGCGATCAACTGGTGCCTCCAGGAGAGAGGACCAGCCGGCTCCCCCCGCAGCCCCGCCAGCGCCCGGCGACAAGTGCCTCCCCGCTTACCTCCGCAGAGCAGGGCTCCGAGGAGCAGGCTGACAGCCGGGCAGCGGGGCCCGCCGCCGGGGGCAGCCCCCGCCATGCCGAGGAGACGGGGACACGTCCCGGGCGCGGCTCCGGGAGGCTCCGCCGACGCCGCTAGCTCTCCCCGCCCGCCGCACGCTGCGGGCGCTCCATCGCCGAGCCCGGCCGGCACACCTCGCTCCGGAGCGCCGCTCAGCCCCGCGGCGGGCTGCTGCCCATTGCCGGCTCCGCTCCTTCCCCTCAGCCTCACGTCCTCCCGTTAGCGCCGGCGGGCAGCGCCCATGGCGGACGGAGGTTGACGGGCGCCCCGGCACCGCCGCCGCTCCCCGGGCAAAACTTTTCAAGCGGGCGAGCAAAGGGCGGGGAAGGTCCCGGACCCGGGAGCCGGCGGGGCTCGGTCGTCCCCCCCGGCCGCTGGCTGGCTCTCTCCCCCGCTAAACCCGAGCGCCCTCCGCTGCGGCTCCGGCCGACCCGGCTTCCCCTGCCTTTATCGCGGGGCCGCCGGCAGCCGCGCGCAGACACACTTTTCCCTCAGAGGAGGGAGGGAGTGGGGGGAGATGGGAGGGGGGAGACCGTTGGGCTCGAGCCGGCGGCCGTTGGCGCTCGCGGCGGGGGAGGGGGGCGGGGGGAGCCCTACCTACGGCCGCCCTCAGCGCGAGGCGGGAGGCTCTGAGGGGAAGGAGACCCCCGGGGCGGCGGCTGAGGGGAGGGCTGCCCGGCACCCGGCGGGGTAAAGGAGGGGGGGCTGCGCCCGGTGTCGGTCCCCCCGGTGCTGAGTTCCCCCCGCGGGAGGAGGCGGATGAGGTGAGACGGCGGCTCAGGGAGCCCGGGCTGCGAAGGGAGGAAAGACTTTTGCCCAGCTGCCATGGCAGGAGAGGGGAGGCGCGAGCTGGCCAGGCTGGGGGCCGCGGGTGGCCATGAGGGAGGGGGCACAGGAGCCAAGGGAGCTCGGGCGCGGCTGCGCCCAGGGAGTGTAGAAATTCCCCTCCGACATGAGGGACCATCACCGACCACCCCACCCCATCTCTGCACTCCTGTTTTCTCAAGTCCTGCTGTAAAGCAACACGTATTAAAAATAGAAAACCAAAAGAAAAGGGTCTTTATCGTGCACTTATGCTTCCCTCCAAAGAGAGAGAATCCCAAGGCAAGCCCTAAAACAAAGAGAGCAACTTGACCCACCTGGATCTCACCCAGCTCCAGCCCTGTCGTTGCCTCCTCATCCTCTTGGTTTTTGCTTTTCCTTCTGCACATCTCTTCAGTTCTATCTTCTAAACATAATTCACAGGCCATATTTTTATTCCTTTAATTTGATGCTTTATCTTGGATATCCCGGATAACTTCAGCTGGCATATCTTCCTCTTTCTTGTGGCAAAAAAATGGAAATTTTTTTAGCCCAACAGTAAACAAATTGTAATAATTTTTGCTACAGCTGTAGCATATAGCAAGTAAGATACAATTAAGTAGGAAGTATTGAGTATTTGAAGTATTTAGCATAAGAAGCATTGAGTAAAAAAAAATCACCTAAGGAGGGAAACAACACCCCCCCACTCTATGACAAAACAATGCCTTAAAATGGTTTGGGTTTGTTTTTTTTTTTTTTTTTACAACCTGCTGCTTTTATCCTGAGAAATTAGGCTTTGATCCTTCAGGCAAATACTCACAGTAGTCTATGGCTGGCTAATCAACCAAAATCAGTGAGGTTCTCTTCATCTGTGGTCAACTGAAACTGAACAACACTGAAACAGGTGTCAAAGTTTACCGTTAGATATTACCCTAAATAAAATGAGTAAAACATATTTTTCCTGATTCCAAAAAGCCTATTGTTCATACAAGACACTATTCGCAGTTTGATAAACCAAGTCAAGAAAGACTACCTTAACATGGAGATTTCTGATGAGGAACTGCAGAGAACTTTTCAGGAGTATGCTTTGTACTGTCATGATTTACATGATTTTATTGTCAGTAGCAGCTAATTCAAATGTGGAAAAAGCATAAAGAGGGTATCATATGGATGCAATTTTAACATTTTTTCTCACAAAAATGTAAAGAAACATTTCTCAGTGAAAAACTCATTCAAAAATGTGTAACAGCTTTAGTCTCTTCTGCTTGATTGTCAATTCTGCTAGACATTGCAAATACTTGTTAGATGAGTTTAAATATAGGAATCCAGCAGTCAACAGTAAAATACAGCAGCTAACAAACATTTATATCTTGCACTTGAATTTGTAGATAATATATGTATACAGTTCAACTGATTTGGAGAGAAAGCGGATACAGAGAAGACAATTGCTATTTTGTTCCTAGGCAACTTTTACTAAGGGACCAAAACCCAATCCTATCATCATTCATAAACTAACAGCATTTGTCTTCTTTGAATTGTGAAGAAAATTTCAATATGATGTAAATTAGATGGGGCATGAGATTATTTGGAAATACTGACAAATAGGATATGTCCTGTTTATCAAATCCTAACTGGAGTGTATATGCTATTTGCATAACATACTCTGAAGAAAGTTTTGGAAGTTGCACATAGAACCCATTGGCAGAGGATAAGAGGTAGAAGTCAGAGAACAAGGTGATAAATGTGGTAAAGAAGTCTAGGATAGGTTCGATACAGCCATTCTTATTCCTCTAAAATTTGATTTCTTGTAATTGTAGGTACAATATTTCAGTAGAAGCTATGCCTAAGATAATTTGTTTAAGCTAGCATTTTCAAAGGAAATCAAAGGAGTTAAATACACAAATCACACTCAAATTCAAAGAGCCTGTCTTAATTTATTTCTTGATGTATTTATAATGAAAGTATGCGTTGCTGTGAGCAATTTATAACAACAGTACAATTAAGACCAAGCACAACAACAGAGAAGGGAGGTGTTTGAAGGCAAGGGAGAGTATATATGGAGTCCTGAAAAGAAAACCATAACACTGAGATTAAAAAATATAGAAAATGTCATTATCTGCCTTTGATACAGTCCAAATTATGTCACTGAACATGTAAGTGAAGGCATTCTGTATATGTTAAATCACATGAAATCCTGAATCTGTTTGGATTTTTAGAATGTTTTATTGCTCTAGAGTGGGTTTGTATGTTTGAAGTTAGATTCTGACATTTTATTCATGTTGATTATTATGCAACTCTCTATTATCTAGTTGAAGTAAGCAGGTTAATTTGCACAAACTATATAGCGTGAATGGATATGAACTTAGTCCTAAGAGTTCCATTCCATTCTCACTAAAGTTTATGGAAATTTCATCCCCAAGTCCAGGTCTTATTTTGTCAAAGGGTTACTCAAGTGAGTAAGGAGAATTGGTTAGGTATTTTTGTTTCCAGTGGTTTTTGCCACTAGCTTAGACCTAGGCTTCAGCACATCCTAGTAATGATGTGTCAAGGTATTTGTCTTCAATAGGGAATTAATAGTCTGAACTTAATTTTGAGTAGTATGTAACTTTATTTTGCGTAGATTTTATCATGGGTTTTTTTGTTTTCTACTTGTAGTAAATATTTCAGTAACACATACTTCTAATGTATTTATACAACTGTTTCTCTGACAGAATCTCAGGAATTTAAGTTCTGAAGTCTTTATGGGCTCTTGTGACTTTTAAAAAGAAAAGCTGAAATTTTCAGTCTTACATGTAGCATATTCCCTGCAGTAAGTGTAAGGAAATAAGTAACATGATCAGAAACACATAGAGTGACTGTGGGCCAAAGTCGACGACTTAGGATCAGTCAGCCTCCTAAAATTTTCTAAAGTACTGTACTGAAAATGCAACCTGCACTGAGGTCTCTCGTAACCCCTGCTTTATGGTTTGCCAACCACAGTGCTGAAGTCACATGCCAATTCACTGACCCAATGCTAAAAAATGAAAGCAGAAAAAAAATTCTGTCAAATCAAATCTCACATCGCTATATGCAGATAGCAATTGCTAGCGCAACTTTCCAACCTGTGTGCAGGCATTGAGGTATTTTGTACAATTTGTATTTTGTTGATGGAAAAGTGTATCAGAAGGAATGATCTGATAGAACTTTAGAAAACAGATGTTGGGATTGTGATGTTGCCAGCAGTTTAGCACTCATGGCCTAAGTGAGTATAATAGACATTGTAGCCTGTAATCTTGATTTTAATCACTCTGTAATGAAAACTAGCCTTTGACCACTACTCTGTAATTTTGCCAGAAACATAGATTGTCCTTGATACATGTAAGTGGTTTTCGATGTGATCATTTAGCACTGCCTATGTCTGCTACTTGAAGGCCCATTTAACTTGTTCTCTGTTTTAGTTTGCCATGTATTGTTATCCTTGGCACTTTATCATACAAATGACTGTCTTTCAGTGTGACCTTAAACAAGTTGTCTACTCTATCCCTCAATGTCTTTATATATACGATGGGGTAATGACACCAAATAGTTTCATCAAGTGCATGCACACATATAGGAAAAAACCTACATATATATTCTACCATTCTTTAAAATTAATAGGACTAGGTGAATAAACAGCTTTCTCATTTAATGTATGCATCTTTATTCAATTATTTGTAATTATTCAGAATTACACTTTTCTTAACTTATTTTCTTTAAATACAGAATTTTAAATCCTTGGAATGTGATTGTGGCCAGTTGACTGCAAGTGTGCATACCGAAATTGCATTCTGTATTGTCCCACGTAAACAAGATTCCAACAGAAAGAAAGGGAGAGTGTTGCACCCCAAATTCTGCAAGAGATCTGAAGTCACATAAAGGAATAGGGTGAAAAAATGTTCAGCATTCCATTTTATCCCATCCTTGTACCTGGGTGCATTATCATCTCTCTTCTGTCTTCCGTGCTTTGTTTAGCAGTTAGGAGTATTGCCATTTAAAGTGATTTTATTATACTTCAGTGTCAGCATTTATCCTTGAAATAGAGATATAACTTGTATCTTTTACTGTTATTCATTTGTGCTGCATGCAGACAGCATGGCATGGGTTTATGTTCAGTACATCTGAAATGTATTTTTCTACCATACTGCCTGGCATTGTCATCTTTTTGGCTGATAAAAGTTTTTCACAAGGACTTAAGATCACAAGATACTATTATTTACAAAAGGAACCAGCTCCCCTAGTCACTGCGATCTTTCCTAGTTATTTTGAATGTAGGCAATGAACACAATATGTTTCTGTTGCATGGATCAAAAATTTGGGGTGCCATGGGTACATAGCCTTGAGTTCTAGATTTGAAGATACAGCTTTTAAATTTATTTAGTTATTTATTATTTTTTTATTTAAGTCACTGATACCAAAGGGATTAAATATGTGGCCTTCTGTCCTACCCTTCAACACTGCTACTGAAATGAGGTAAATTTTGGTAACAATGGAGACAAAATGCCATTGTGGCATGTGGCTAACTCATTTTTCAGTATTTATTGTCTGGCTTTGTTCACAGACAGTTTAGTGAAAGGGAAGCATCTTTCCTCTGACTTGTCCCTTCGCAAATTTATCAGTGAGAAGCTTCATGGAAACAGGTCCAGAAAAGTTACTACAAGGTAAAGGGCTTCTCATTTAAAATGGGACATCGGATAAAAAGCATATAAAGATCTGTGAATCTTTTAAACATTTTAATTTCTGATTGCGAAGACTTCACCTGACACGCCAACTTTAGAAGTCATGACATTAGCTACATGCAATTTAATTTTCTGCATGTATAGAAAAAAATTGCTCTATATTCATGCTAAAGTTTTTCCAGAATTTTCAATAACTGAAATTTTTGAAGAATCTCATCTTTTTTCCTCAATGTACTAAGAATCTCTATAATAATACTAGTGATAACTGAGCCAGCCCAAAGGTTGACCTAGCTTGTTTCTGACAGTGGCCAAAACCGGATGCCTTAGGAATAGCACAAGAGGGCAAGTGTGCAGTGACAGTCCTTTCCCAGGCTCTGAAGATACAAAGCTCAGATAATTCCTGAGCCAACAATTGTATCTTTGTCTTTGATGGACTTCTCTCCCCTGAATTTCTCCACTTGTTTTTGAACTAATTTTGTTTTTGAGCACCCACAAATCTGGTATCTATTCTGAGGCGAAATACTGGTGCTTTTACACATAAATAATGATGTCATGATCCTTATTTTTTTTAAATTCCAAAACTGTGATAACTATATTTCAATGATCAGATTTTCAAGATGTCCATACTTGTAGTAAATATTCAAATTACCAATAACATTGGGGACTATTAGCTTCCAGAGACATAAAATGCAAATACAACTTTATCATTTGCTGAAAGCAAATGTGAGCAGAATTTGAACAGAGCCATGACTAAGTATTTGTTTTGATACAGCAAACACGTACTGAAATCCCTGGCAGTATTTTTTTCATCTGTACTATTTCTTCTCTTTGCTTCTTTGTTTTATCCAAGTATTATAACCTAAGACTACATACTCTTGGGAAGGACCATGATGTACTAATTATGATCTCTAGATTCTATTGCAATAGCAGTCTATAAACCAATAATGCCTGTGTCTTATAAAGCATTTTTCATGTGTATATATTATAGTATTTACATATATGACTAACCTTTGGAACAATTAATCCACGAGTATTTCTGATCCCTCTTAGTCCTTCTCTTTTATTTGTATACATAAAGTGAAATAAATCAAGATATCTTAATAAGCTTTACATATCTATACCATGAATCACTCTAGTGTGTTTTCTGCAGTGTGAATGAGTTGTCTTAATATGTACCTACTTATACGTGTAGACATGTAGCCAACATGTAGACACGGCTCTTCAGGGCATGCTCTAGTGCCCAAGATTATTGTTTTGTGGGTGGGTGTGATGTGGTGGGGTGTTGTGGTTTTTGTTTTGTTGTTGGTTTTATTTTTTTGTTGTTGGTTTTATTTTTTTGTTTGGTTGGTTTTTTTGTTGTTGGTGGTTTTTTTTGGTTTTGGGGTGGTTTTTTTTGAGGTTGGACTTGATGATCTCAGAGGTCCCTTCCAACCATGGTGATCTGTGATTCTGTGATTTAAGAAACAAAAGCTCTGTCAGATACAATACATTTCAAAGATGTTTGTCAATTTACTAGTTCGTGTTTTGATTTGCTTGAAGTCAAGGCTTTGAAATACTCAGATGCGTTGCAGGTTGCGCTCTGGAAAAGGATAGCCACTTCAAAGCGCTGTGCCCGGGATAAATTGCTAATCCAGTCCAACCCCTTGACACTTAGCCTGAGTTCAACCATTACTTTGAACACGTGGTAACAATTACCAGACTCTGAAGTTGTATTCAAGGTGCCAGCTCTGTTGTGACTGGGCATGTGAGTGGTCATATTAATACCGTATTCTGGGACAATTCTAAGGGAGGTGACAGCGCCGGAGCAGGCGCTAAGAGCAGTCTCTTTAAGGTGGATTTCAGCCCTAAGTCCTGAGCGCTGTGCCCGGAGGTGGGGTGGCGGGGAGCTGTCCCGTTCCGCGCGGGCTGTGCCGGGGGAGCGGTGCCGTTCGCAGTGCGCGCAGTGCCCCCTCGCGCCGCAGCCCGGGGAAGAGCGGCAGCACGAGGTGGGGGCTCCCCGCCGCATCTGGAACTCAAGAGCACTATCAAAGCGCCAAGTCTCATTAATGCGGCGTACAGATAAACAATATTCGGATCGTTCTCTGATCATGATGGATTATTTGGTCATAACAAGCATATTATCCTTGCTTAATGAGTGGAACATGCCGTTTCTTCCTAGCCATTGTCAGTCTTTGATGCGGTACAATTAGCAGAGGTTCTCATTTAATTACCTAGCATAATAGGACCTGAAATGCTGAAATTCAATCTTTCATATAACTGCTGCTTTTCAACAGTCCCCTAGGCTAATTAGGATAATGTTCCAACCTAATGCATATTATTTATAAAGAAAACATTGCAAAATAAATACAGTCTTACAGAAGTATAATACTTCAAATTGCTTTAGGAGCTGTTTGATTACTGTGGCCAATAAGTGTTGTAAATTGGTGAAGATGCAATTAAATACTCCTAGTTAAAAATTAATAATAATCTAGTGAGGAGTAGGAACTTTTGGATGTTACTTCTGCCTGGGTTTTTTTCCCAATCAAATGAAGAAAACTGACAAAAGATTTGTAACATTTTAGATACACCTGTCTTTTTAATAATAAGAATGCTGACTCTTGCCTGTGTTAGGACAGATTAAAAATCAAAACAAACAACAGAACTAGGGAAGTATTAAAAAAACAGCTTAGGCATCTAGTGGATTAAGATAGCCATCTAAGCAGGTGTTGAGGAACATGCACGTGCTGCAGATCCCACAGACTTTCTTCTATATTTTGATTTGCATGTTAACTTTAAAGAACTTTCTCATCATGATTTATAGAATAAATCTATGACTTATGACCATCTCCAGAATATTAAAAACTTTCAAATCCTCTTCACTGTACAGCATTCACTGTTCAGCCTTTTTAGTATATATTAATTAATTACTAGGCATGAAATGGGCTAGAAAGTTCTTCCACCAGGGCATTCCAGTTCTCTGCAGAAACACCGAAATCACCTCAGATATGACTCTTATATCTCAGGGGCTTGTGTTAGATGTCCTCCAGAGGTATCTTTCAGTCTAAACTATTCTGTGATTCTATCTCATGGTTTACGTGAACCTGAAAATCACCAAGTTAATTTATTGAGAAGAAGAAGAAAAAGAAAAGAGTGATAACTGTCCATGCTGAGCTCTCAGTAAATACCTCTTCAGACTCATTTACATGAACACCAGGGCAGAAACAGGAGGAACCTGGTTGTATTTTGATTTGCAAGTGTCATCAATACCATAAAGATCACTGGCATTGAGGACAGATGGTTAAAGTGAGGGAAAAACTTAATACAAAAAGGTTTAGAGAAGCAGGTTGTTGGATCAATGGACGACAATCGTCCCTGAACATTTCTTGCAGAAACCACCATCACTGTCACTGTAATGAGACTTTTAATTAAAAATGAAAGGCAATATGACTCTACAGATGTGCCACACACTATTTATTATGTTCTCATTAAATATTTGTGGTCTGAAGACCACAGTTCAGCAGCCTCTGACATCCACAGAGTTAGGATGTACACTTTCATAACATCCCCTGAGATCAATAGAAACTCATGAGGGAGTGTGTAAGTCTGTTTGCACTTCCCTCCTTAGTAGCAGATACATCAGACTTTGTGGTTACGAAAAGCAGCTCAATTTCCTGAAGTGATGGGTTTTATTTAGATTGAGCAGATCAAGGCAGAAAACTCTCCACATAACTTCTGTCAGTACTCACTGGTTTTTTGAACGTCTTTGCCAACAGGAATTAGTAGAATAGAAACTTGAAGGTGCCCAAAGAGAAATAGATTGAACTTCTAGCTCTACGGCTAATCTTTGATGTTACAGGCTGCATTCATTCAGCAAATTGTAAGACTTCTAACTGGTAGTTTAATAGGGCCAATGTGTGAAGAAGATACACTTGTTTAATCCTTGAATGTCAAAGATAAATCACACTATCAGAACAGGAAGACTTTTGTCTGTGGTACCAAGATGGAAATTTGGCATTTTAGGCTGAGAATTGTCTTTTCATTGAACTGTTGCTCACACATTTAATGCCAGAAATAGAAACAGATTGCACATGAAGTCATTTTTGTCTGCTAACCCCAAAAGCAGCTTTATAAAGACTCATGGATGAGCTTTTTTAAGCTTCCTTGATTTTACTGTCTGCTCAAAAATCTAGACTTAAGGCTTGCATAATGACATGTAATATCAGGAATGTTGTTCCCTGTTCTCTCTCCCCTCCTGCCCCCAAGTTCATGAAGTAGGAATTGTCCAAATTTCTATGACTGTGTTGGAACAGCATGTATTAACCTAAATTAAAACTGCTTAATGAGACAACCTTACATTTTGCCTACGTTGCCAACAGAAGTAGCTACAGGATAAGAACAGTTAATAGTTAAATTATAGTCTGCAGTAGAGATGATTAAATGGTATAAATAATGAACAATAATGTAAAGTTATATCAAGAATTTCATTAATTTTTTAATTAATTCAAGGCCAAAGCGATATTCAATACAATTGCAAGACAGCAAGGTTAAAATTGCCCTTATGAATAGGGACAATGTCTGTGGAACTCCTTACCACAGATGCCATTAGGGGAAGAGATTAGTAGTATTAAAAACATAGAGGAGATTTATATTGACATTATCTGAAATTATAACAGTAGCATTTTCAGAAATTTTATAAGCCCTCATTCATCAGAATATTAGCCACCTTTTAATGAAATAAATTAAGAAAGTCTAGTTTTTGGGAAATTATCTTTTAACAATATGCAACTATTGCTCATGCCTTACTTTGAAGCAGACACAAGATAGTATAGCAGAAGAACTTCTGTGTCAAGAACTTCCTACATTTCATAATAACTGAAAAAATATCTCATTAAAATTAACCAAAAAAAAGATAATTTCCTGGCTTTTAAAAGCTAATTTAATTTGTAAATCTAACATTTAATTGAATCAGTAGTCCACTGCATTAATCTGAATCCCTTGCTGCAGCTGCTTCTAAGAACATTGAACACGCAAGAGCTTTTGCTGATGTTATTATGAGGCTTCATTTAAAATTATGTGTGACAGCATAGTAAAATACTTTGATTTTATTGTCAATATAATAGATTTTTTATTATTATTAAAAGTTTGGTTTATTGTTATTTTTAGTATCTATTTTATCATATCTATAATAATACATATTATATATTATTATTTATTATTTTAGTAGTCTTTTATTATTGACTCATTATCAACCTACAAGTTGACATAGCATGTTTGTCCTTGGAGGAGTACAAACCTCTATTTGGTAATTCTTGGACTCAAAAGCTTGCAATCAGCAGGGTAGGAATTGGACTTCTCTGTAATTTTCTTCTAAGAAGGTGTGTGTTGTGCTTTCAAAATCTACAATCAGTGTTCTGATTTGTCCAAAACAGAGTAACTTTCATTGAGAGGAAATAAAATCAACTACGTACTCTTTGCCTGTCTACAAATAACATGCCGGACTTTTGCTCTCTCTGTTCTGTGGGATGTTTTTGCTTGGCAGAACAGACAGAAGACATTTTTAATGCCTCTTTCTTTCTCCTTAGAAGGTAGCAGTCTCAAACTTTCTCTCCAAAATGTCTATAAAATCCACTTCCTGCCTTACAAGGACAGTAGCAGGCCTGAAGTGTTCACTGTCTTCTAGCATATCAGTTAGCTGAGATTTGTGTATTGCAAAAGGTTGCTCTGTTCTTTCCTTCTGATTTGTGACAATGATTTAAACATCATGTTCTGCTGAATTTCCTATGCTCACTGCTCGGATGAGTAAACCAAACCAGGCATTGATCTTGTCGGTTTATTGCTTTGTCCACCATCCTTAGCTACCCAAGTTCTATTAATTTCGAAGGTCTGATGAAAAGAAAGCTTCAAAAAATATTTCAGCACCTCAGTTCCATTTAGGTACCAAATTAAAAGAACTTGGACTTTAGTTTCTCTGTGAAACAGTGCTTTACATTACAGGAAGTCATAGCTTTTCCTTATCCTATCAGACACTGCAGAGACTCTGTTGTGTATCTTGCAGGTACTGTAGCAGTTAGGGATAGTTAAAAATACCAGATGAAGAAACAGTGGGAAGAGAGCATGGTTACCTTTAATTTTCTTCCAGTTTCATTTCTGAGCCTTAGCAATTGTCAACACTAGAGAGTGTAATTTCAAAATTCTGCACATGCGTTGTTCCAAGATCACAATTCAGTCACGTTGTGAAGTAAGTTTCATTTAATGCAGATTGAATCTGAAGGGCTAGGAATATCAGAACTGTATTTCAATGAACAAATTTAATGTATTTGATATTAACAGAAAAGAAAAAAAAATCCACTGCTTAAGCTATCAGTATGTAGTCTGAGCATTTAGATAACTGCTTAATATAACTAACACCAGTCCCATGAAATAGCTATATGAGAGAAAGTAAATTTTATTTGGTTTAATTTATGATAGTGAAAAGTGCCTATACCTTTTAAGATATTCTGACTGAGGTTAATATTACCTACAGTGCCTTATTAAGAAGCTTAATGGCAATTCAAAGTGAGATGCTATTCAGACTCAATGGTAGCTAAGTACTTTCTTTAGGTCAGATTTTAATTGGCTCCAACTGTGGCAAAAAATGGTGGAGGAGTATAAAGAGAAAGGAAGAATTTTTATGCATTGATTCAGTGATCAGACAGAGCAATATTTTAAAGTGGAAAAGAAAATACATAAGTTTCCACTGGACATTGTAGTAGGTGGTGAGGTATCTGTAGGGGAACAAGTGTCTCAGCTGTATACAAGCTGTATGAATAAAGGGGAGACTAATGAAGCCTGCAGCAACTGGTGTTCCTTCATGGCAGGAAGATTATGACACTCTCCTGAATTTCATACTTACAGAATTACAGTATTATCTAAGGCAAAGGATGCTTATTCGAAGTATGTCTTTAATTTATCTGCATTAGAGGTTTTTAATGTGTACAGTACTAAGCCTTTCCTCTGTGAGATCCTGACACGCACTGACGCTGCTGAGCAGGCTGGCTCTAAGCAGAGTAACTGCCTTGAACAACGGATTGCTGGTGGCTGGAGGTGCAGTAAAAGACCCAGACTGGCCACCTGCTTTGGTTATACCATATAGCTGTTGCTACAGCAGGGGAAAAGCTCGGGCTGGGTGAGTGGTGGAAACTGGTCCCAGGAAAGATGGCAGAAGGGTTGACTCCTCCTTGCAGCTGCAGCAATCACTGTTTTCTTACATGTTGCAGAACAGCAAGTCTTACACCCCACAGCTTTGTTTCCCACCATATTTCTGTACCAACTTCATGGCCTTTCTTTACCTCCTCACTGCACGTCCCTCCTGGTTCCCTTCCACTCAGGTTGGTGTTCAATGGCCCCCCACTAAAATGATTCAGCTCACATGAGCAGTAGAAAAAAAAGCTGATAAAGAAAATGCAAATACTTTTCTGCTTGGTTGGCAAATTAAATCAGTGCAGTGAAGATTCATCTAAAGCACCATAGCCAGTGCAAGGGAGATACAGCTGTTAGCGGGCAGATGAGAAGGCAGAAGCAGAGAAGGGAAGAAGAAACAGGTCTGTCCCTTTCAGGTACAGCAAGTTGTTAAGCTGCCTCAGAAGTACCTTAGAACTGTACCCCAGGGCACAAGGAAAGGTCAAAGGAGTCCTTTCTGCAACTGTTACAATGGACTAATATAACTGTTGGCAGCAGTGTTTCAGCAGTTCACAAATACAGAAAGAGAGTAAATTGTTAGGATATTAATTGTCAGGTTTTTTCATAGTTCCTGTTTTTTTCTAATTTCAGAGTTAAGTGAGAGAAATGTTTTCATCTATCCTAATTGGATTCAGAACAGTAGCTGAAATGAGAGAAGTTTCCTCTTAGGAGAGATCTTTTTACTGTGCATTCCAGGTGCCTGTTCATTTCTCTTTTGATCATGTGAATGCTTTACTTCAACTTTCATAAACAAACATTTGCCTTAGATAATATAAAGAAGCCTTCGAGTATTATGAAAGCACATTCCAGCACTACAGAGCACTGTGAATGGGCACATTTACAAGGTCAAGCATTCTTGCCAAAAGACCAAAGAGACATATATTATTTAAACAGAGAAACAAAGGGTGAAAGGGCTCAGGCCATTGAAAAGGCTATTGTCTCTCTTTCAAGGGACTGTGGAGTTTAGTTTATGAAACAGAAATCAGATCAGATGGAGTTCGAGCCAGATGGCTTTGCCACCTGACAAGGTTAGGCGATCTGTCTGACCTTGTTAGGAACCCAGAGTGAGTGGTAAATAATGCCCACTTGCCACTTGCTCCTAAAAAGGTTTTTAAACAATAGTGAAAACCTAACATGTCAATTATGGAGCTTACACCGCTAGAACTAATGGGAGGATAATTTTACTGACCTGATATGCTTATTCCATTATTACCATGAATCGCACGGCAGAGGGCCCTGTAGCATAGCTGCAGATAAAAAATGTTATTTTATAAAGCTACGTTCATTTTCTGATGCTGAGATAGTTGTTTTAAGCAACTGGAGGCTTGCCTGCGTTTGTCCATATGCAGTTGTTTTCTGTCATGTCAGAAGTACCAGCCATAAGTAAAATGATGAGTAAATGCAGTTTTATTATACTAAAATTCATTACTCAGTTGAAAAAATAATATTTATTCACTGAGGGATTTCAAAAAAGGAATGGCTTCTCTAATAATTAGTGTAATCTTTTACACTGATACAGAATATATGTAGTGTCTTCAAAATCAGAGTAGTGATATTATTCTATCTTAGCCCACAGTCTAAAAAGATACAAAAAGGATAGGATTTTTGGAGTAACACAGCGGCAAATCAAAAGCAGGCTGAAACAGCTAGCAAAATATTTTTACAAAAAAGCTGTGCAGGTTTCCTGTTTGTGTTAGCATCTAAGTTTGTGGTTTATCTCCTAACTATGATGCATTATTTTGATGCACTCAACACTGCACTGTCTGATTCACTGCATGTAATTGTATACACAGGCTTAGCTCTAATGCCTTCAGTGTCATCTCTATGAATTTATATTAAAGAAACATGGAAAACTTCCATATTCATCTGGAAAGAATGTATTGCATCAATAGATACAGATGTGATCTTGCATCCTGATAAAGTTTGTAAAGATGCATTAAGAAAAAAACTATAATTAAAAGTCAACAAGAACAAATGCATTGTATCCAAAGAGCTCTTGCACATGGAGTATGTCGAAAGATCTGAAAATAATGGTCCTGATAACTCTGCTACTACAGGACAAAGTAAAAATGAAGCTGTCATTGTAATATTGAATATCTTTTTGATACAGTAAGTGTTAGACATCATTATAAATGAAGTGAATCGTTACAGTCTTTGGATAGAGGGGGAAAGGACAGAAGCAATTTCATTGTTGCATTAACAGATTATTTAAAATCTTTGTACTGATACATTTCCACTCTTAAAGATGCTGGTTAGAGATCTAAGAAAATTAGATTACTAATAGGTTAGTATCTATAATCTGTGAGTAGGTATGGTAGAAATGTTACTAAATTTTACTGGCTTCTGTTATTTTCTTGAATTATATTTAATGGTCCTGATCAATACTGAGGTCCCACTTTAACTGGCAGTTGGCAAGCTGAGTTTACAGTCTAATTAAAAAATGTAAAAAGTAGAAGAGAAACAGGGAAGTAAAGTAACTTCTACAAGATCACATAGTGTGTCAGATAAAACTGGTGAGAAACCCAATGCCTATTTCTAAGTGCAAGGATGCAGCCAAAAGTCTGGCTTGCATCCTTGGAGCTAAGATGAATAGAGATCTGAAAATATGTAGTGTTGTTCTTGGGGAATGTGAGATTATGATTATTTACTAGTTTTAGACTAGAAATGGCTTCTTGTGTGCTGTTCTCTTCACTATTGGATAATAAATTTCTTTGTCAGACCTTTAGAAAAGCAGTGGTTGCTGAAGAAAAGTCTTCAAATAATGAATTGTGAAATTTTGTTTGATAAGGACTGAAGAGGCCTAAAGGGTTGGGGACAGAATTCATTTAATAGATGGAAGACTTTTAGTTGACTTTCAAAACAGTAGATCAGGTCTGTAACCGAGGCATCAAAATTCATCTCTTCCATAGAGTGAATGCATATCTAAGTTGATGTGCATCTGGATTCTAATATACTTTCATTATGCAAATTTAAATAGCAAGATGTATGGAAATAGATTCTAGGCTATTATTTGTTAAACCTTTGCTCATAACGCTGCAGCTTAGCTGCTTTTATACAGAACTACAGCTGTAGAGAGTCCAGAAGAATTCAGCAATCAGATAACATAAGAACAGTGATTTCCAAAACATTGATGTTAATGCCCGTTTTACTAATTTTCTTCCCTTGTGTCTTCCACTAGCAAGAGCAGCAGTAGGCTCAGACTGGATTCCTTTCCCCATCTTCAGAGAAAGTGAGACTGGTAAAAACAGTATGACCATCCCTTCCCATTTTTCAAAAGCCAAAGTTGTCATTGATTGGTGGAGAACAAATACACAGCAAGAACTGTGTGGGAAGCTGGTGGATTCAGTTGTCCATTTCATATTGGTATATGGTATAGCAGCATGTTGGGCAGTAGTATTCCTCTGTGCTTTTATCAACATGTTGGCTCTTCTAGAATCAGAAGGATCTCTTCCAGATGAAACAAACAAATATAGTACTTCAGTACTTGGTTTTTAAGCCTGGTACCTTTATTGTCAGCTCCTAAATGGATTTTTTCTGATATGGACAGTCATTATAGGTCAGCAGTATCTGTGCAAAGTGCACCACAGTAAAAAAAATTTTTTTTTTCATTGTACTACATGGACCTTGGATGAGTTACACAGAAAAATTATACTCCCAGGAAATTCCACATAGAGAAAAAATGTTTCTGACCTCTGTATTATCTTTGTGTTGTCCATGGAAACCTTTCTGCAAGTGGTTATGTGCTAAGAAATGCTTTGCAGATATGGCAGCATTGGTATTACCTGAAGCTTCTTGTCACTCTAAAAAAGACATCTAATTTTGTAATACAGAAATTCCTTTCTTAAAAAGTCAGTAATTGCCAGAGACATTGATAATGTCTGAGATACCACTGTCATCGGTTATTCTGAGCACAGTGTTATTTATTTCATAGCATACTGAGAGCTCACAAGCTAACAGCTCAGGCAAATCACTGAAAGTACAAGCTTAAAGATCTCCCGTGCCTTCTGATTCTATCCTACAGCTGTCCACGCATGGTGAGCACCGGTAAATTATTGTGTGCAGAGTACAATGACATTGGTGGTGTGTGAACAAGAAAAGAAACACTTAAAAATTGTGTGCTGACTTGAAAAATATACCTTAGCCATCAGGAAAGAGGCTTGTGATCCTTTTACTTCAAAGACATGATGATAAATCTCACTTTTTAAGGATTACACATAAGTATCTTATGGATACAAGGGACAACAGGTCAGGGAATTAAAAAAAAAAAGAGCAAAATAAAGAATTACTGTTATGAGTCATTAAACAAAATTCTAGTTATGTTTTATGTACTGTTGAATAAAGAGCTCATTGTTATTTATTGAAGTATCATCATTACCTGATAAACCATGTTAGAAGAGGATGGATTTATTATTGTTCCCGTACAACTAAAAGGTTAACACCTTTCTGACTGCAAAATAATACACTTTCAGCTAATGGGAGCATTTAGCATTTAACAAAGCTGTGAAAAAATGTCCTTGATATTTATAAATAGACCAATACATTTTTCTAGGGCCAGCTCCTAAAATCTTCAGACACTGATGTGAGATTTGAAGCTTTTCTCAATTAGCTTCTCGAGTATTCTACTTGCAAATAATAATATATTAAAAGATCAAACAAAAAGAATAAGCTCATATTGTTTTAGAATTTCTTTTGCTAGAATGATAAACAGTTCAAGTTGAAAAATCCACACTCTATTCCTACAGTTTTTTCTGTTACTACTTTTTAAAGTAACAAATGGTATGTGAGGTGTCGTGGCAATGATGCAACTACTAGTGATACTCTCTAGAGAATCACTGAGTGTCGGGGGTTTTTTATTTACTATGACTTAACGTCATTCTAATAAAAAAATGGCTGATGAAGAGGTCAATAAGCCATTTTCGAAATGTTCAACTGTCTCTCAGTTAGTGGGGATGTTCACTTAAATCCAACAGCATCACCTTGTACTACTGTTATAGGCATAACACAATGATCTCAGTGAATGGACTACAGGGACTGAGTTTTATCATAAGCAAGATATAAAAAAATCTGTAATAGCAACTGTAAAGAGTAAAAGAAAATATTCATGACATAGCTATTTTATTTACATCTTCTGGGTAAGAACACTGAGATACCCAGGTTTGTTCAGGGCCATGAGACTTCCTACTCTTATTAATTCAATAGCAATAGGTGTATCTCCTGGTGCTGAAATCCTTAACCTAAAATTATTCATCCTTAGATCAGAATTCAGTTATCAGAAGTGATCAGTATCACTTCTGTTGCACTGTCTTGGCCAATCAGTGTTGTCCACCAATGCATAGCAGCTTCTGAGGTACATCAAGTAGTCTCTCAAAAATTCTGTTTCTTTCCTCCTGTAAAACAGTCAACAAATTTCCTACAAGATGGATATAAGTGCCTGTGTCTCCTGCAAAATGAGTTCATGTGCAGAACAATGAAAATACAGTTCTAAACGTGAAATGCTTGAACATCAACAGTTCCCAAATCAGTATTTTTGTTTCTTTTAATGGAAATTAGTTAGATATAGTGAGTATTTCCCAGTTAGTAGAGCACATGTTGATGGAATACAGATTTCTCCCAATAGATGTGCAAGAGTTTAAGAAGTAAATGTGAGGAAATAGGCATATTCTTTCTGTACAAGAAAGAAAGAAGGGAAAGAAGCACTATCTGGAAGGATTTTTACTGTCCTTCAAGTTTAAAAAGAGAAAGGTACATTACTTGAGCCTTTTCTTCTGCAGCCTTCTTTAGAGACTTAAAAGATGAAAGTAGGATCTCTTTTGAACATGAAAATCGTCAAGCTAAACACAATTGTTTGGGATTTAGTAAAAGAATTTAATGAACTCTTACTGGTATGTTTCTCATATATCTTCATTTGAAGCACTTGCAATATACCCTAATATATCCAGTAAAAGTACTACACGTGTTCAAAGGAAACTGCTTTCCACTTTGTACTTTTTTTATGTAAATTAAATTGCCTGAGCCATTAACACATTGGAGAAAACATTGGAGAAGATATTTTTAAGTAAGTTGCAAATATTACTTCATTACCATAGGCGTTTCACTGAAGCCTTTTAGTCATTTAGGCGTTTGGATACTCTGTATTTATGTCCTGGTGTTTAAAATTCTATTCTCTGTTATGAAGAAGCATGTTTCCTGGGGACTGTACATTTTTCTATTACTTCAACAGTATTTTCCATAAATAAAACAAGTATATATTTGCTGAAGGTAGAGCTAACACCTGATACAGATAATGCATTAAGTATGACATGATAAGATGTCCAGTTGGAGGGAGCTAATTAAATGTGGGAGAACCTTAACTGAATCAAAAAGGTGAGAAAACACTACAAACTAAACATTAGCTACTGTTTGGATGTTCACACTGTAGAAATGTGTGAAAAAGGTGAGAAAACACTACAAACTAAACATTAGCTACTGTTTGGATGTTCACACTGTAGAAATGATGGTATGGTTCTATTTTCTTTTCTGTAGGGCCTTATATAACTACCACCATGACAATAGTTAGGTAGGTTTTTCCACTGTGTCAAGGGAAATAACTGAATGTCACATATAAGCTATTCTGTCCCTCTTCCTTTCCAGTCAGGGATCATGGAAATCTGTGAAAAAAATGTTGGTTTATGTCAGCTGAATGGACCCAGAAATATGTTTATATACAATTAATGTAAAGTTATCTTTAGATATGACCCGGAAATGGAAATTAGTCCTATAAACAAAATTCACACTTGTCCCAAAACAAGGGAAGAGTACAGAAAACGTTATTTAGGTGCCTAGTGAAATCAACGAGTTGAGACATTTTATTTACATACTATAAGAAAGTTTGGCCCTGTGATTTGCTAATCCCTCAGGGGTTTCTGATACAGTCTCAGAACAAAGATATTACATTTGATGGAAACCCTGCTGAGAAGAGATGTCAGTTAGGTGTAGGGGGAACACCAGTGAGACTAAAAAGCTGTTTGGGGGAAGAAAGAAGCTTGCCAAGTAGTTATCTTCTTTTGGAGAGGCATGAAGCCCATGATGAATTAAGAGTGTTCTATACAATTGAGGTAGTCCTCTGCTTAAAATCCTAGTGATTTCCCTTTCCTTAGGCAGTAAAATACATTACTTTTTTCTGAAGCTGTTTTTATAAGAGAGACGTTCTGCTGGAGTTATTCCCTGTAGGAAGTCGATATTCTGTCTTCTTTACCTAGCACCAGAGAGCGTCTTGAATCTTGAACTCAGCCACTGTAGAAATTTCAAACAGTTGTTGCATAACTAACATGCATGATCCATAGAGGGAAGAAAACATGTCAGAACTAAGATTGTGTGATAAACTAAAACTGTCATTTGGGGACAGAGTGAAAAGTAAATTTAGTGAAATCAGAAAGTCATTTTCTTCATGACTAGCCACCATGATGATGACAGTAATTTGCAATTCACTCAGCCCTCTGTCCGAGCCTGATATACAGGGAAGGACACATTCATCAAAAAAGGAGAATGTCTAATCAATTCATGCTATGTTCCACACTTGATGTAATGTTTTAACATTATGGTGCAACATAGTCACACCCACCCATATAGTAATTAGTGAATATATTTACCACAGTGGCAGCTATAAAAAGTCAATGGACCTCAATGTGCAATAGAAGCAGAGGCATATATAAAATTTTCCAGAAAGAGGACTGATACAGAACTTGTTGAAGGTACTGGCAAAATTACCTTGATTTGAAGTTAAATAAAGTTTAGTATATGATTCTAATAGAGAAAATGTTTATGCCTATTCCTAGTATCAATGGACATGACCTCAAAATGCATTACAAAGATTACTAAATTGGTATCTAATTTTCTAGATGGGAAATCTCTTTCACAAGCAGTGATGTAATTCCATCTCTGTTTATTTTTCTGCAGGAATGAACCCTTGATTGGAGATATTTGAAGAGATATCTGCCTAGTGATGACAGAGGTATTCCATTCTATTATGTACACCTTTTGGCTACTGTGTAATAGCACTATATCAGCTCCAATACAAGAAGTAATAGCTAATCAGGGTTTTCACTCCTGCACTAATCACTAGAATGAGAAACAAGAAAAGCGAGAACCAGGAGTCCACAACAGGTCTTTGGCTGGCTTTGAATTTTTAGCGCTAAGTAAACAGCTCACAAATCCCATCTATGTTTAGACAACTTTAGGAAAAGACATTAAGGCAGAAGTTTTAGAAGTGAATTGCTAACTTCTTTGAAGCTGATGCCTCCTGATGTAGTAACATAGAAAACTTTTTGTTGTTTCTGCCATAAAAAAAACCTCATTGCAAAACGTTCACAGTATCCTGTCTCAAATTCATTAGATATGGAGCACTGCCTACCCTGACTTTGCATTTTTTAAGTCAATAACCTACACTTTCAAAATGTTTACAAACCATCTGGCTCATATTTAATTTTAATTAGGCTGAATCTGTGAAAATAACTCATGTTTCCTGTAATTAAATTATCTAGAACAACAACAGTGACAAAATATCAGATCTTGTTATAGATATACTAATGCCTTCTTCACACCTAAAGATAACATTGCAAATTGCTGTAGTTGCTTAGAGGTTTTGGATGGTGTTTTCAGAGTACCTTAACGTTGTCTTAAATTTTCTTCCATGGACTTGCTGGGAATTTTACAGTTGATTTTAAGTGGAGTAGAGGGAAGGCAGGTGGTGCTCAAATGTTTTAAAATTCAGCTATTATCCTTGTTCTTTCTGAGTCAAATATGTGTTCCCTGTGGCTGTTTTGCTGACCTGCTTGGGTTTTCCAGTATGAGAAGTTTACCTGGAAAGGACTGTGTACACTCTTCACAACTGGAAGTCCAAGAAAAGGACTCACTAGAATTCCTGATCCTGATTTAACAGAAATATTGGGATTTTTGGAGGAAATTTACTAATAGAGGATTTATATATGATTATGGTTTTATGAGAATCTTAAAATGTTTTAAGAGGGACCACAGAATTTGACCACACACACATATATATGTAGAGATAAGAAAACAAAAGGGTCCTACTCTGGTCTTCTAGCTCAAATGCATGCATCTGCCTAATCTCAGACGTAGTAAGCGCTCCCACTTACCTATCTGATTTCATCATTTCAGAGAGAAGATGAAACAGGTGTTGGGGAAAAAAAGAAAATATGTTTTTCTTATCAGGAATACATTTTGTGTATTAAACTGGTTCGTTCCTGTTAAAAGTATTTCCCTATTTCCCTATTCAATTCAATATTGCTTCCTGCCTGCATGGAGAGAGTTAAATCAAAGCAGACTATAAAGGGGTTGTTAAAGGACCAAAGAGGAAATGTAAAACAATGACACAGATAAGAATAGCTTCAGATACATGGCTTCAAAGTAGTTAAGATAATAATGGCTGGGTCATCACTTGGAGAAAAGCTAATGAGCTGGCTCCATCCAGGCAAGAATGGGTACTCTTCCCAAGGCTAAGTGGGTGATCAAAGAAGCCTAAAACCTCAAAGAACTGGGAAAGGGAGGGAGCTTTGGGTGAGCCAAGAGAGGTTTCCCAGAATGTGTCAATTACAGAGCTGACAGGCTGGGAAGACTCACAGACAGAAAGAATGTGCTGCAAGCAATGTAGGCTGTTCCCCCTGAGAGGGAGGCTAATCTGGATTTATGTAAATTATAGTGTGTGGAAGTTTAGACTGGGAACATGCATATAAAAGAAAACTTTTTTTTTTTTTTTTTTGCATTAACACCTGGGCCTGCAATCTTTGATTCTTTGAATTAGCGAACAAATATTATTTTGCTATTAAATAACTGTGGTCTGGATCTTTCTAATTAGCCTCTCTAGCAAAACTCCAACTAATGGCCAGTTGAACATATTGAAGTAATCCTGATAGTTACCCAGGAACTGTTACCCAGCTACAAAAGGGCATATTGCCAAACTTCTGCTTAGGAAAGTAACAAACTTGGGCCTGACACCACTGTAAGGACATAACCTTGAGAAGGGACAACATTCAATAACCATGAGGCTTTCAAACAGTAAGGGACAAAAATGTGCCATGAATTTCTAAGCAGATCTTCTATGAATGAGAAACAGTTCTATAGTAAGGGCTGGTGATAGCCCAACATTGACGTACGGGTATGTATTGTTAGGCACACGCACTTCATTTGTTCAAGATACTTAACATTTTTCATGGGAATTTTTATCTCACATTCACTGCATCTTTTAAAGTAACTAAGACACAGGTGAAGATGAAAGATTATTGTGAGCTTCTCATCTAATGCTGGATGACAACCATGGCAGGATCAGTGAATGTAGCAAGGATGTGGGTATTCAATGGGCCATTTCAGCAAAGCACTGTTAACTAAATTTCACAAATACCTTCAACTAGAAAGGGGCAAATAGTGTCATTTGAAGAGAAAGAAATTTCTCTAGAGAATTGTTTATTTTATCAGACTACAGGGAAGAACTGGGGCACTTGGAAGATCTCTGTGTGGTAAAAATCCCTCACTTTGTGCTACCAACATACCTTTCAGGGGATCATCCAAGTTCTTTCCAGTTTAGCACTGAGAGCAGTGCACACTAAACTACAATCTTATGGTGCCGAAATGCAATAATGCCATGACAATGCCTGATGAAATATGCAGCTGCTCTCTCCGTGTTCTCTTTTTGAGAATCCAGTACAGTTTGTTGATACAGAATAGCACTTCGATGGAGACTTGCCAACACAGCACATGGTGCAAGAGATACAAATGAGTGTTGAAGGACATCAAAAAGAAGAAAAAAACCTGTTAGATTTGTTATGCTATTGCTTGTATGCTTTTAGGCTTTGTTCATACATAACCTAGTTTAAAAAATCCCGAGTATTACTATTATAATTACACAGCCAATCTGAGATCAGATAAAATAAACATCAGTGATTTAGTCATTATTACATGATTTTTTGTGTTGTAGTTGAATCTACTGAATTATGCCATTATAGAAGCATGTGTTTTCCCCGATACAAGACCTTCCTTCTACAGATCACTGTCTCTCACTGAAAGCTTTTTGTGAGTGGCAGTGACTCTGACTTAACGCATCTTTTTTCTAAGTAGGTTCTTCTCTATCATGGAATTTTTTTAGTATTGTCATTCAAAGCTTCCGTAGAGATAATATTTTTAATAGCCTATTCTATTTTAGCTCCAGAGCCCATGCCTCAATTCTATTAGAAAATGGTCTGCAGACTCACTAGGGTATAAGAATCTGATTAGAAAACTTGGTGCACTGTCTTTTTAGAAAGTATCTTTGTGTTATCCATAGTGGAGGAAAATGAACTGTGGTGAAGTTATAATACACAAAACTAATTCGAAATTCCAATGACTACTCACTTATATAAATGACTATCCCTAGAGAGAAGAATTGAGCAAACTGGTTGTAGATAGTCTTATGATAATATCTTTATATTCCTGCAATGCCTTTCTTGCCAAGATATTTTACAAGTAGATGCAACCCAAGGGTTGTAGAAATAAAAATTATTCTAGCCCAAGTAACACTGCTTTCAGTGTGACAGTAAACCCTAATGAAGGACAGGGAGAAAAGATTATCTTTATTTTGTGAACTTGCAGTAGGAATTAGACAGGGAAGGTAAGGATATTGGACAAAGCAGTGAGGTTTTCACATCTTCCTTAACAAGGTGCTATGAAGAATTTGTTGACCATAAACGATTTGGGTTTTGTTCTATGTCTCACCCAGAAGACTTCTTATTGCAGCACAGCACCCACAACAACCCCTCTAGCCTCGGGGATGTTTTTGTAGGGAAACCATGCAAAGCAGGAGGAAGGCAACAAGGACTTGCATGTTAGACTTCAAGAGATGGTGTGAGGAAGACACGTGTCTCACTGTCCTTTATGTGAGGGAAGATTTTTGATGTACAGATGACCCCATTGTTCATTTGTGTTTTGTATTTTACAAGAATGTTCAGAAAATCCAGATGTGAATCCCTTGCTAACTGATGTGTAATTAAGGTATGAATCTATCACTAGTTGCTGCAAAATAAGAGCCCGATATAGTCTTAGCCTAATATAACATAAAAGATCTACTGACACTTGTGACAGGGTGACCATCAGAATACAGTATAGCAAACTGGAAGAAAACTGTGTACAAGAATCTCTTGTCCTCAATATTTAAATTTATCAAGTAACAAAAAAGTTAGATCAAAATACACATTCCTCTAGAATATCATTTCCATGGAACTCACTCCTCCTAGAAAGAGAAGATATGTGCTATTTTCAGTCTTACCCCCTTGCTTGCTAGAGTGATTTTTTTAATGTTTCTTTCTGCCACCTTTCCTTCCACAGTTCCATTTGTTCCCTCCCATATTCAGGAGCACTGAAATATCTTCTGTTTGGGAAGTCAGGACTCAGTTTTTCCTTCTGATTTTTTCTCAGATATTAGCACAGATTTGACATTGCTTATCCTAAAGTCACATTTCTCGTTGACTGACGAGTATAGTTATAAAGAGACAGCAATTGGATTGAATCAATTCTTTGCTCTGGGAAGTAATGCCCATTGTCTTAGATTGTGACCTTCTGTGCTAATTTCTGAGATAAAGTGAAATAAAAGGTTTACAATTCTGTATTCTAATCACACCTTATAAAATCTTGGGAAGACCTAATTATAATGGAATTACCATTGATTTACTAAAAAACCCTCAATCTATTGTATTATTGTACTGTCCGAAAAGTATTAAAAAGATGGCCTCTGTATTACAACACTTTTAAATGCTGACATGTCAGTCTTCATCACTATGTGTAGAAGCAATGGGCTGAGTAAATCGGTGGCTGAATAACAACTTGTTTAATAATCTTTTGTCAACTGTAGTATCTCATCTGGAGGGTTATCATAATAAAGACAGTAATTGTTTCTTCAAAGTAGCCATTAGAGGATTCTGTAACTGCTACCATTCTAATTAGAGCATTCAAGATTAATTTCAGGAATAAGCATTCCCTAAGAGTTCACTCACAGGAGACACTCATTTAGAAAGAAGTAAAGTTGTTGTCCGTATTTATAAAGGCTGGTCCGCATTAGATGGGATACTATACACACTCAATAAGCAGAATACTAGAGCAAATAGAGATGAATAAAGTGCTGAACTCACTTTTCCAAGGTCATTGGTCTGTCTGGGAACTGACAAATTATTTCCTTAGCATTGACTCATGTCCAGTTCACTAAAATCTGCTGCATTTAGATGTGTATCCTTTGAGGACAATACTTCTTTATATTTTGAGAATGCAAAGACTGCAGGTGTACCTCTGGGAAAGAGCCAAGCATGAGAGTGGGTGACAGGCAGCTTTTCCAGATGTACCTGGTATAGGCTGATCAAAAACCTGTTTAACGTATTAAGACTGGTTTGTACAGTTTCCTGGTTTTTCTCATGCAGCTCAAATTTGAATGCAGGCAAAAGGATATAAATTACCCTCCTTTTGCAAGCAAAGCAATGCCTAAATTCATCAGATGTGGACAAGTGTGAGATCACAGGGAACGAAGCAAATGGCATCATTTGTTTGTTGTGCAGAGTTGGGACAGAGTAGCAGAAATGAAAGGACATGACTGTTTCGTACTGTGGTGGTTTCTGTGTGCTAACTTCTTTCATCTGCTACACTTACCATAACTATAAAATCACTGAGAAACACCAGATGGTGCTATTGTAAATGGTCTTGCTACTTTTGATGACCTGCTGATATGGCATTTTGCTTTTGGAGAAATGCTTATGGTCAGCTGCAATGCATTCATTTTTGGAAGCTGAATATATACCACCAGCAATAGTCTGCTTTGTACTAATCAGTGACAGAACACTTCTTAACTGGAGCAATGGCCTACGAGCCCATATGAAATTCCTGACTTCCAATGATTCCAATTAATTTAAGGCAAGCCAAGATCCATGTTTTGGTCTGAAGCTCAGTGAAAGAGACCTTTCTGTTTCGCCAGAAATACACCACCTGGTATGATTCAAGATAATGTAATATGCCCAGAAATCAAAGTGAATTCCAAAAGCTGCAAAGTTGGTTACCTTCTACTAGTTGAGCAAGTAATCTAAATGTTTTTATTGTTTTAGGACTCTGAAGACATTGTATAAACCATCGTTTTAAAGTCAACATGCAAAGCATTTGAGCAACTTGTGACTGCTCTTAAGACCTGGTGTGCTTCTTTCACACTGCAAATCGCTGGAATACAATAAATACTATCCACTGAGGAATAAATACTTTTATATCAACTGTACAAGCTAAGTACATAGTGATCCTCTTCAGAGTGCTGGCAAATTGTGCTTTCTTATGCATGAAGATGTTCATATTACTACTCACTGTACTGCACATTTAAAACAGCCTTATTCATCTTGATAGCTCTCAATTTTCATCTTAAATGCAGAAGACATAAACACTAGTACTACCTTAAATTTCTACATGTGCTGTGCTGATATTCTGTCAGGTCCCATTTCCTGAATATTCATCCCTCTCTTGATGTGTGAAATTTGACATTTCCGAAGGTCTTATTTTTGATTCCCAAACTCCTCTATGACCGAAGTTCTCACAGTATTGTCTTCTGCTTGTAACATGGTGTTGATTCTTCCAGTTTTTGGTGGATCCATTAAAATCCTTCTTTGGCTTCTTTCTTGCTTACTTACATCCCTGCAACCGGATACCACTCTAGAACATTCACTAAGATAATCTATCAGCTGAAGAGGACAGTGGCAAAAGTACTACAGTGTACCTCCCTAGAACTGTTATCTTCTGATAGGTGAACGGGAAAGGAAGACTCTCCATAGCATGTGTTTTTATTTCAGCTTCTTCCTGTTCTAGCAATGGAAATATCTTCTTCCTGTGAACTTTTTTTTTTTTTTTTAAACCATGAAATGAGCCGTAGGTTGGAAAAAATCTAAAATTTCAGAAGTACTGAAAAACAACACTATCATAGTGTTATGTAACTTTTTTCTACTGTCTGATCTCACAGGACAGCAGGAAATAGGAAATATAGTTGAAGATGATTCATCACATTCCCAAAACAGATGTTCCTCAATTTGAAACGTATCATCTCAGCCAGGCAAATAGAACTATGGTAGATGTCAGATGCAGTTACATTTGCCTGACAGATATGCCACGCTTTGGAATAACATTACTGCTAATGATAGCCTACTGTTGATGTGTAGTTCTTTGTTTTGTTGTTGATGTAGAGCAGTCAGGTCTGCTTGGTGTATCCATTAGCAATAAAGCTTTGTGTGCGTGTGTGGTATTGCTAAATTGAATTATAATGCAAAACACAGACGGCATCCTCACTTCATTTTTCAAGCATTGCCTGTGCAGTTTCAAAAACAACAGTTAATAAAGCAAGTTACTCTCCTCCATGGAGTTAAACCACCTGATTTATTTCCCTTTAGGATAGCAACTTCCTGCGATTGACCTTTGAGCGGAGTTGGAGTTACATCCCCACGCAACAGGACAGCCTTTGTGTGTGGCTACATCCCCGTCTGATGGCTGGTGCCAATACTAATTGTACTAGGGCCAGAAGCCACTGTCATCTCTTAGAGCTGTAAAGATGCCTTGCTCAGGGTATAAAATGATAAAGTGCTGATCTCCACATGCTCCTTTACAAAATGCTAGTGTGCATATTTCATCAATGGGATTATATTTCTACTCTAAAATAAAAAGCCTTTATCATTAAATTAAGGTAGCTATTTTCACAGCAAGCAACAGAGTAGATGTAAAAGCGTGGGTGCTGGACAACTACACGGATGCTAAGATTCACCAGGACAAGTGTCCAAAACTGGAGGGAGTTTAAACCCAAGATTGAATATATATACTGGAAAATGCTCTAATAGTGGTTTTATGCCATTGCCCTCCATGGTAACAAATTCTGTAGGAGTGCACATAACTGAAGTTAGAGAAGTGACAAATTAGGAAATTCTGGCTTTATTTAAGATTGTTTACTTGCAAGGCAATACTAAAAGGGGGTTTTTTTGGTAGTAGTTCTCTATAGGAATACTTGTAAATCTTCCTGGGAGATGCCTTTAAAAAATGTCCACTGCAGTAGGAGGTAAGAGGATGGGAATGCAGTTAAAAAAGAAAGAATTCCGTTTTTCAAGAACTTACATAGTTAAACATCGCATGTTGAACATTGCAATCATTCGGTCATTCACCATTGGAGATAATGCAGATTTATGCTAGCTAGCAAAATTGACTCTTACTGTGGATGAGCAGTATATAGAATATAAAGGTGACTGACAGCCAGAGAAAATTAAAAGGACACGTATATTGTCAAACTGCTTTCTTTAGCAGCAGATAACTGCATTAAGAGTAGCCTAGAGGCATGGGTAGGCTTGTTTTGATTAAGCAAAGCAATTTGCTCTCTATCTTACATAGGGCTCTAATCACTTGTAACTGCAAATAGACTGATTTGTTGAGGGACTGTCAGCTTCAAAATCAGCTTTTGGAAGCAGAGGAGTTGCCACTTGTAAGATGCACCTTCTCTAGTGTGCACACATACATGTGCCTTCCAGCTAATATACTGAATGAATTAAAGCAGAACAGAGAAACTTGAATAGTGTTGTATTTTCATGGGAGGACCTATATGTTCAGTTCTTCATAACATCTGAAATGAAAATGACTCAATGTTCCTGTAAACGTTAAAGTCTCATGAAAGACTTTAAATAGGGTTAAAATGAAGCTGAGAGGATAAAAAATTAATATTTTTTTTTTCTCACCATAAAAGGAACTTCAATACATCGAGGAATAAAATTTGAAAACGGCTGCTTCACAGTTTAACATAAACAATTCCGGTGATGAAAGCACAATATGGGGATAATTATCTGTTCAAATAAATCTGCTTGATGCTAATGAGCATTTGAACAATCCATTAAGCAGCCATTTTTTTCTGTGCAGTTTTCTTTGGTAAGCAAAAATGACACATCCAAAACTTTTATTAAGTATACAGTTTCCTCTCTGTATCTTCCCATCTTTTACAGAGATCCTTTTTCCAAGAAGGCACTGCTTCTCCAGCAGAAGGGATACGGAACTTATTCCCATGTAACAGCTTCACACAGTGACAGCTGCTGGAGCTGAAAATCAGTTAAGAAATGACCCTGTGCTTCACACTGGTGTTGCAGTTTGCGGATGTAGTAGTGGGGGAGACACTGCAGAGCTCTTCTGTGGAGATTTTATCCTGCTGAATGAAGCAGTCCTGTATGTGCAGGAATTTAACTAGTTAGCAGGAATCTCACAATCAATGGATCTCTGTCTCTTCCTTCAACCAGTCCTGCTCTACTCTGGTTTTTACTAACTTGCCCTCTTACACAGTCAGTGAATTCTTTCTCAGAAAATGTCCACAGCCACAAAAGTAAAAGCTGCAAATCCAAAAAGTATTGTCCAGGCTGTGAAACAAGAGTGTGAGAGCTGAGAAGAGAATAATTTCTCATGGGGGTGATATTAAAATAGAGTAACCAAAAAAATCCAGAATTCATAGGAAATCAATAGGATTTAAATAGTGTTTAACTACATATTGCAAATATTAGGCTATTTCATTCAGTTTGTCCATCTTCCAGATAATTGTCTTTGAAACTCTCAGTTTCAGAATGTGTGGCAATAGGGATTGATTGCTCGGAAATTTGTGCCCAGAGTTCTATTTTTTTCTCTTTTCTTCAGACAAAACAGATATTTTAACCAAGCAGTCAAAGACAGAGAAACGGTAACACATTATTCAAGGAACCAGTTGCATAGGGGTATGATAGAAAGTGTGGCAAGAATTCATATAACATCCAAAGTCCCTAATAAATTGCTATGAATATTAAGCATACAGTAATTAGAACTGGACCAAACATGATTTCTTAGCCAGGAGAGGGCTGAATTAATAGTTGTGCCTTACTAGATCTAGTATATAGCGTTTCATCCTTATTCAGGATAGGGATTTGCTCACCATATGCATAGCATACAGTGTCACCTTGATTACATGCAAAACTGTACAGGTGCTGGGTTCCTGCATTGAAGGATACAAGTTTGTCTGCAGTGTCTCTATATATACTGTTCCCAGCTAATCCTTTGTAAGGCAAGGATTTTCTTCTTGGTGTAGAAAGAATAGGTTTAGGTTAAATTGTAAAGCAACTTTCAAAAATGATGTTAATGTCCTTAGTTTGAAAAAGCCCTTTCCTTATGCAAATCCCAAGTGCTAAATGCTTGCTTTGGCCTCTACTTGTTTCTAATACTGCATGTTATTCCACAAAAAAACATGGCTGTAGTACCTGCTATTGAATTAGGAGATGGTGAACTATTAACTGTTCAGTCTTCCTTCTTTCTAGTCACCTGAGACTGTTGTTGTAAGAAACTTTGGAAAATGATTTATTAATTCACCATATGTGACTTCGAAAGAATGGAAAAATTAGTTCCAAGATTATCAGTGCAATTAATACAATTTCCATGAGCACCTGATGTGGAAAGTAAAAACCCTAGTACGAGAGCAACTCATAACTAATTTTTTTGGGCAGTAAGAGAAGATCTGAGGCTAAAGATCATAAAAGCAGCTATAGGCATACTGGAGGACACATAAGAAGAGGCATGGATTTTAGTTAATCAAGGATTGTAAAGGGGATGGTGTTAATGGGAACATGATAAAGGTTCAAAATGGAAAGGGGTGGGTGGAAGCATGCTGTGTCTATTTTTATACACAAGTGACAAAAAAAATGCCAGGGCTGTTGTGTTCCTTTCAAGAGCAGAAGGGTTATCAGTTCCTTTAGAGAGGATGATTGCCGCAGGCAGTTATGCAGCTGGCTGCCAAGAGAGTTGGCAAGCAGGAATGGTGACATCTCACCCTAAGTTTGCTGCTTTTATTTATTTTTCCAAACAATGTTCTAAATTAGAGGCAGTATTCAGGCACTGTTTGTGTGCATGCAGCATTACGAACAGAGTGGCTTCTCTGACTTCAGTGAAGTTCTACCAGCAGAGTGGTAGAGGGTAAGGAGAATTGAGCATGCAGTATTATTCTCAGAGTATTATTTTTTATATTAGATTTTCCCCTAATTTTCTTATTGTCAGCTCACATTTCTTCTCCATTATTAAAAAAAAAAAAAAATAAAAAAATTTGAATCATAGAAGTATTTCCCCTTTTCTTAGCTTCATCATTTCAACTTGGGTTTTTACTGGAATAGAAGACACTGTGCAGCAAACTCTGGAAGAAGTTCTTTGACCGGAGGGAATTTCTTGTGCATCTGATGAAATTTAGCTCATTTCACTTCTCTGTGCTGTAGTTTTCCCATCAGTAAAAAAGCCAGAATATTTCCTATTTCCTTGTCAAAGGACAGCTGTAAGATTAGATTTAAGTTTTTAGAAGGCACACTGGGCATCTTATGATTGCATACACTTATTACTTCACTAAATTGATCACTAATATAAATATTCTTAGGAAAACAGGCTTCTTAGGAAAATCCCAGACTTAACACATGTTTAGGTTTATTAAATAACTTAGCATAAGTATTTTGGGGGCCATATTCCATTACTGCTACTGGTCTTGGGCAATATCCATATTCAATATGTTCTTTTCTAGTATTTCACAGAACATTTATGTCTTTTTTTTTTTTTTTTACAATACCTAACGTGCTCAAAATTTCTTAGAAAATAATGTTTCCAGCATGCATGTATCTTTCTGAATACTAATGATTTTTCTGATGTGTCCTTCAGGTTAAGGAGTAATTTTAGTCATTGATAAACACTATTTAGTTGAGTAGATAAAAAAATTCTTTCCAGAAAATTATTCATGTGTCCACTTCTGCTTATTGATCTGTAGTAAATAAATAATAAGGATGTTTTATTTGATTGAATGCTTGTAACTACTGCCGTTTATGTTCTAGTTCTTGGGCACAACTTAAGCAGTCATATATGTAGACTTCATGAAGCCTTTTTTAAAAAGTACTCTTCTGGGAGCAACACAATTCAGCAGTTCCACTTCCCTGAATAGTACGTGACATCTTTCAAATGAATTCAGATGAGATTATGGTAGCAAAATCACCCCTTTGATGCTCAAGAGGTGCAGATAGGAGTGCCAGCTCTGGCCTGGAAGCTGTAGAATGACATTTGTGCAGTGCCATTCCTGGCTGATGAGCAGGCAGGGTGTATGAGCTTAGGCAGAACAGTAATCCACCCAGTGTACTCCACAGCTGATACTGGTATCTGTACCTTTCTCCCCTGCGTTATCCCTTTTCTTGCTTTTGTGTTTCTGTAGGCAAAGCCATGGCTTCCTCTCATCTCTTCAGCCTTACTGAAGAAGTGAATAAGCCATGTGACACTGGGTTCTGTGTAGTAAAAAGGCAGTGTGTGCCTCCTCATGTCTGTAATTCCCCACCAAAGGCCTGCCAGTAGTCTAACCAACAGAGGGGTTTGTAACTAATTGATGGGGGATTGGGTTTGTCTCTCAAGTCACACTGGGTTGGAGTAACATGCCTTGACTGATTTCTGTACTATCAGCTTGGGATACAGGTGGAAGAATTCATGTGTGTCTATATAGATGCATAGAGATATTTTTTCACTCCATTTTGAAAGTTATCATAGGACATAAATACACAGTCCATGCAGAGGCTGAATTTCACTGTGTACAGTTTTGCTTTGTATTAGCTACTGCAAAGGGATATATTAAGAACCTTGAAACTATATCCAGCTTAATCGAATTCCCAAAGAGAGAATGTTAAAAGCTCTTATAGCTTAGCAGATGAAGCTTTTTCCTCTTCCTGGTTAAGGCAGAACAGGGCTCCAGTGGTCTAATGTATTTAGAATTGGATATAGATTTTTAAGAATTGGATATAGATTTTTAAAAGAAGCTCAGAAGATTTAATTCTTGCCATCTACTTGGTTGTTAGGAGCCATTTATTACAAAAGAGAGATAAAAGAATTTTATTTGAACTCTGAATTAATTTAAAAAGGCATTTTTTTCCCGTACATGAGGAAAAAACCCCAACATTAGCTTGTTTCACACTTACATTCGAGGAAATTTTCTTCATGAAGACTCAAACATTGAAATTGCCTATGCTGTAATAATTTTGGGTTACACAGAAACCTCCCTTGCTATAACAAATAATGAACGCATAAAATGGAAAAATACTTTAAAGCCATTTCTCTAAAAAACTAGCAAAATCTTAATAACAATTTAAAAATCTGTTAAGGTAAGTTTTTCAGATCTGGAAGTGCATGCTGTAAACAATTTTTCTCAATATCTTGCCCTGGAAATTGAATTTGCTATTATTAAACATAGTGAGAGATGCTTGTTAAAATTAGACTAAAAATAGACTTTCAGTATGCTATTGCACTGGTATTTTTAGGTCTAAAAAGTATTTATTCCCCCCGCCAATTGCTACTTCACATTAATTAATTTTCAGTGGCAACTTCATTTATCTTTCATGGCTTGATTCCAAAGAAATTCTATTGTGAAAGATTTTGGATGTTCTTTTTTCAATTGCTACAGTGTGGAAAAAAAAAGTTTTGCTCTAAAAAGAACAATGCATTTGTTGATCAGCTGTTCCTTATTTGTCAGAAAAAAAGAAAAATACAAAGAACTGAGGCCAACTTTTTATTAGGAAGGTAGACATACTCCAAGCACAGCAGGTGTTTTTTATTGCCTTTTTATGGCAGAATAAATGACCAGGTGAGAGTCAATGTGATCATACTATTGTAAATCCCAGTTTTATTTGGACTGTGTTTGCATGGTTAAAAGTTAATAATAATATTAACTTGTTCCTTGGCTAATTTAATAAATACACTTGAGGCTAATAATTTCTGAGAAATCCCATTTAAAGGGAAAAATTGTGGCTATTGTGTAGGACCCTGAGTATCAACATACCAAAGAAAGTTTGAGTCCATCTAGTCTGATTTCCAGTAGCCAGCCAAACTCTGCTGATATGAAATCACTCAACTCTTTTACAACAGGACGAATCCAAACCTGTTGTTTGAAACTAGGAAAACTACAGACATCACTGAATACCGGTATCAGTGGGTATAGTTCTGTTCATTTCAGTAGCAGAGGATCTAGAGCAACATCTGTCTATAGTTTTGCATAAATATGACCAAGAATATAACCATAGTAATCAGATGCAGTAGTAAGAGGTGGTGTGGTAGTGAATGGCGGGTGTTGAAAGGTGTGTACAGTTACATAGTATTTCACCCTGAATAAAACCTCTTCCCATTCATAGTCATTGATCAGCTTAGTCCTGAAATGTGTAGGTTCCTGTTGCCACCTTACCCTAGCAGATTTAACCTCAAATTTTATTTCTATTTACATTTTAATGCTTTCATACATCTATCACTTGCATTTATAGCACTCAAACACCAGGGAATATAATGCTGACAAACAGAAAAACTACTTCATATTTTTCATATTGCGCTGTAATATAGGGGGTCCAGTAAATGGCCAAATCTGCACTGTGGTTGAATAGGAACTGTTCAAATATAGTCAAGAAGTGTCCTTATCTGAAAGGTTTCAAGTTAAGGTAGAGTTTCAGTTTGATAAGGATAAATATTGGTCTCTTAATTCCTGAATGTGGCTGTAAGCATAGCAAATTACTCAAAAACTGGGGCTATTCGCTGTGATAGTCATTGCTTTATTTGTGGTATTCTTGGTGCTACTGGGCTGTATGGAGAAATAAAAGTTCAGATGGAATTTGCTGGTGTCTCTTCCTTCCCTTGGGCTGCAGTTGAGGTGTTCATCTCATTGCAAAGCATCTGCCTCAAAGTTAGTTCCTTGGAATCCATAGGGCTCTTGAAGTGTATTTAAATTAGTATGTTTTACATGAGCAGTGGAGGTAGTGGGAAGGCACAGAGAAGGCAATGTGAGTGGTTATCCTGAGGGTGCTAGGTGGTACTGAGTTCTTACCTGGTGTCCATGGAATTCATAGAAAGCTTTTTGAAAATGAGGGAGGAAATCATATGCTAGCATGTCCTTTTCAGGAAGGAGAGCATTAGATTAGCAATTCCTGATGCAGTCAAAGGCTGGGGAAAATCTTAGAAGTGCTTGCTCTGAAGTGTTGACAGCTAAATGTAATAATAAAGGACTAGACTGAAATGCTTCACAGCCTTCCGCCTCCCATTGCTGTTATGTGGGACGTTGGAGCACTTTATGATTTGGTGGCCTATATTCTACATTTTATCTAATGACTGGAAAGAAGAACCATTTTTTGGTATTGCCTTTGTCAAGCTGTCAGAGGATCTAACACCAGCTGCTAACGGACAGTTCACTAGAATATCTTAGGTGCAAGGGGTGAAGTTATTTCTCCACACTTAATTCCCCTTCTCCCAACCCCCAGAAGCTATAATCCTCAGTTTTGATCAGATGGCTCTTGATAAGTTGTCAGTACTTCTGCCAGTCAGAGGAGGTCAATGAGGATACATGAGGGAGAGAGAGAGAAGCATTGGTGATATATGTGTCAAAAGTCTTACTCTAGGGTCTGCACTGGGTGAATGGCTTCTGTATTTATTTATTTTTTTAAATATTCCTCCCTGCAAGGAGTCTTATCCCTTAGTCTAGGAGTTTGAGAACAAGAAAGAGAATTTAATAGCTCCTGGCTTTTAATCTCAAGGCTGGCACAGAATTGTAATGTGACCTAGAGCAAATTACTTAAACTCTCAACATCAAATTCTCCTCTATTTCTGCTCTTTGCAACCTCTATGTTATTATATTGAGAATGCAATTTGTTTGTAATTCTCTAGCATGTAATCCCAAAATCAGTGTTTGTCTTCCTCATAAGTATTTTGCAATGAAAGATTCCTTTTCTGGTTGTTCCAAAAGTCTATATTTCAAAGTTCTACCAGTGGGGAAGTACTGCAGACTATATCCATCCTAAGACTTTGGCCTTCACTATTTCTGGTGGTATCATGAATGGAAATACAGACATAATTATAGACTTATAGGGAAAGAGATTGCTTATATCCTTATGTCCTATATGGAAAGAAAAAGGTCTGCTGTCTTGACACAGGCATTCTGCTTTTCCTTTAATTTCTTGCTCTTGTTGGTTTGTCCATTTTCCAGGCATCAGATGCTGTCTTGAATCTCTCATTCTCCTGAACAAAGGCAATGGTGACAGTTCTCATGTCCATCAGAGAGAGGAGGAGCAAGGGAGAGGCAGTCTCCTTCTGGTGAGTCATAAGGCTGCTTTCTCTTCTTTGCTTTTAAGCATTTAATTCTAAAGGTGAAAGATCTGCCCCGGTGCTTGAGAGAGACACTTTTCATCTCCTGTTACAAGTCCTATAGCTCTATCAGAATGTCACAGCTCAACAGCCCCACGGCATAATGTGGGGACACAAGCAGATTGTGCTAGAGCAACTGCATTGTTAACTGTGATGCCCATGTTTTCAGGCTGTCAGGAGCAGCTACTGCTCTCTTTAAGCCTCTGTGTCTGATGCCAATTGTGAGAAACTTAGAGACCAAGAATAATGGATATAGGCCACTTGCCTCTAAGACTTGCCTCTACAAGACCAAATGGTCCTTTAAAAGATAAAATTTGTGCTTCCAAACACAACTCCGTGCCTCCAAGATCTAGGATGCAAGTGCTTTAGGCCTTAATTGGTTCTGGAAATAAAAGGTGCAAGAAAGACATTTTTGTTTTATGAATGGACGCTCATGGATATGTCAGGGTTCAAGGGGTCACTGAAAGGTGAGGGCTAAGGGGACTGTTATCAGCCTGTGCCAGGAAACAACTTGAAGCACTCAGGACAGTGCAATGTCCTAGTACACAGAGAAATGAATGACAGACACCAATATATTTACTGAATTTCATTTCAAATTAAAAAGAGGAGATACAACTAGAGACTGTGGGTTGAATGGTCTATGTCAGTATATCTGCCATTGTAGATTAATAAACATTGCTGGTTTTGTTATTATATTTAAATGGGGTATGATCAGTTTCCTGGGAAATGCCTGAGTTAAATTGACATGTAGGGTCTAGCACAACTGATGCTTGAGACTTGTGGGAGCAACAATTTCCAGTATGTAGTTGTCTGGCTCAAGTGCTGCATGCAACGGTGCCTGTGCATTAAGACTTTACACAGTCACCCCCTTGCACCTAACCAGGCTTGATTGTTTAAAAAATAGTGAAGTTGGCTATTCTGAACCACAGAAACTGGTGATTCTCCTTAGGATTTTGTCCAAAGTAATGAGATCAAAACATTGGATTGGTTAAATGGAAGGCTGTTATGCTGATGACTTTTACTAAGTCATATTTCTTCTTCTTCTGAATAAATTGACAACAACTTGAGAAATTCTATTGGGACTTCAGTTGCATTTCTGAAGTACCTCCTAAAAATTCTGACGAAGCTCAGGCTTTCTTTTTTCTGATTTTCCCAGAAGAAAAATGACAATATCTGCAGCCTGTTTTTTTCATGAAGTATAATTTTCTCTCACTTTTTCATTGCATGCTGCTATTTAAGTCTCCCATTCTATGTTTCTGGTGCAGAGGACTTTAGGACTAACACTTGCTCCTACTCTTAGGCAAATATGACTTTTCCAAGCTGAAATATTTTAATAATGATACAAAGTTGGGGATTTTTTAATAGTATATTCACTTGCAGGCCAAGTGGTTAAAAAAATGGATAATACCAGAGCCTCTTACTGCTTAGGAGGAATTTTGTTTCGCTCTCCTTTTTCTACTAACCTTGAACATGATATTTTTGACCCTTGTTATCCTCTATAATTATCTTCTCTTTTTCCAGTTCATCAATAGAAGATTTAGCCATTGCACTTTTTGTCCTCAGAATGTCTTTGAAAGAATACCACTAGGCTTCCTCCTCCCCACACTACTGATTGTAGCCCACTTCCAAATTACTAATTTGTTTGCAGTATCTAATCTGTTGATATGGCATCTTGTGGTACTCTAAAATCTTTTACTGGTACGAATGGGAACACTGCTCACGACAGGGGCTCTTGGCTTTGTTGGAAATGTTTGTGCTGCAGCTGCAATGGCCCAGATCCATTTCGTTCTTCCATTTGTTCTAGCTGAAAGTTGTTTGTTGTACTAGGCTCCTTTGGAACTCTGAGTTGAGTGACCATAGAGCTGGCAGAGAGATCATACCTGACAGCCTTCTCAATCAGTGCAAATCATTCAACAGTGACTGGATTTTGCTATTCTTTGTCATACACATGCTGACTTCAATAAGCTTCAAAACTGTTTATTTTGCTGCCAAAGAAACTATCCATCCTTTCTGCAAAAGGATCTTATTTAATGTACATAGAAGCTAGAAAGGAGAGGGATGAGCTCATATAGATGAGCAGAAGATTCTTAATTACTGCAGGTATGGATATTGAACAGTGGGTTACCTGTAGGAAAACAAAGCAAAGTTGCCAGAGAGATTGTTCCACACTGTGTTCAGTACATACGAGTTGTTTGTGCAAAGCTAAGCACCGAGTGATTAAAGACCAAAATGTTAGCTTGTTACCCATTCAAAAACTAGGATTGATCCATAATACTAGCGTTACAGCTAGAATTGGTCAATAATCTCAGGACATAAATTTTACAATATAAATTCACATTACAATTAATTGACATGATTTATGAATTCATGCTGAGTTTGTCAAATTGCCTCAGCTAAAAGATTCATCAAGTCAAATAATTTTCATTTCAAAAGTTTTGATAGAAACGAGACTTGTATATTTCCCCATATTTTTAAACAACCTTTTTCTATTTTTTTCCAGATGCATCTGATTATTTTAAAACTGGTTAATGCCTTACCAGGCCATTTTTTAATGGGAAGGGTGGTGGATTTTTTGCAGTGTATCTGTTTAGGCAGAGAAATAAAATAACCAAACCAAACCGAAACAAGTTATACACACAGCTTGGCTTACTGAGCTGTAAAGACATGTAGGTGGAGCTTACTCTATAACTAGCAGGAGCTAGTTGCAGGGTTTGAAATACCACTGCAAATTCTTTCCCAGAATTTGCAAGTACTGTTGTACATAGCTTAGTATGTCTAAGAGAAAGCCCCTGTTTTGGGATACTTTCAGTCCAAATGGACAAGGTAAATGATGAAATGGAGACAGTGAGAAGATGTGACATATGGACAACAGGAGAGGCATTACAGAAAAGGGCAAGGAGCAAACAGAAAAAGACATTTAGTTGAACAACATAACATGCTATAGATATTGCTGGAGAGCATGCAGAGGAGGAGGTGCAGCCCTTTATTTCCCTTCACTGTCACTTATGAAACACCGTATGGTTGGGAATGGTACTCCTGGCTCCTTAGACCAGGTAAAAAATGTGGAAAGGTCATAAGAAAATATGTGGAAAGGAAAGCAAAAGACTTTCTCCTTTGAAAGATGCTGAGCAACTGGGGACTAAACCTGGAATTTTCTCTTGTGTTGTTTTGTGATGGGAGCAAGGTGTAAATTCAAGCTTGCCTACCATGTACTCGCTGTACCTGCTCCCCCTTTTTTAGCCTTTTAGACCTAAATATTAACAACTTGGTAGGTCGGGTGCTTCCAGGTGTCTCTACTGTAACAATGAATTCAACTTGTAAAAACAACCATGTTGCCTAAATCAGGACAAAAATTGATTGAAATAACCATCTAGGATCTGCAATTGCCTGCAAAGAAGAATTGGCTGTGATCATAATCAACAAATGGCAAAAATGTTCCTTTGTTGTTCATTTGGGGGGGGGGGGTTGTTGCTGCTGCTGTTGTTACAACCTGTAAGAGAAATGACCTTTAGTTTTCCAGCTATCAAATCAGAGACCTGAAGGTCCCATGACTCTTCTCAGCTAAGTGAGCATTCAGGAGGACTTTCCTTTAACAAGGGTTAAATGGTAACTCCTCTTTCAGATGTGGATTGGAGGGAAGAGTTTGTAAGAGGTTTTAAGCCCATGTACTGTCTCTGGTTTATGCAGGCTTTTAATATGGCTATATAACCACTTGCCCCCTCCATCAAATAAACTCAGATCTATGTCTCCCAATGCCCTTTGTAGTGGAAAACATGGTGAGACAAGGAGTACAAGGCATTTACTCAAGCACCCAATGGCATATCATAGAATTGTGGAACCATATCCTGAGGATCTGGCTCTTCTTGCAGAATCAGTGCAATGTTCTGCTTTTCTGAAAGCTGTGCAAAGCTTGAGGTGTACTGAGGTGCCCCATACATGCCAGCCACGGGAGAAGAGAAATTTTTCCAATCCGTTATCACTGAAAGGAGAGGTTAGTACAGCTCAGGAGTATTTAAGGAGTACAGGCGCATTTAAAGAGACAGGTAAGAGAGGTGAAGGGCAAAGGGAGAGAATATATCTTGGGGTATTTTCTTCCTCACATATCCTTAAAAAAGGGATAGGAAAGAGAAGATTGACTCAACAAAGTTTAGCAAAGTGGCACACTGCTCCTGCGGTAGCCAAGGTTGCTATTTCAATGCTTACACTGGTAGATCAGGAGAAGAATAATTACCTCTACACATTGTACATCTCTTGATCTGCCAAGCAGGAACAAGAATCCTCAGAGCATTTATCCCCAAGGGAAGACATGAATAAGAAAGACAACTGCAGTTGGCTCTGCTTCCTTTAGCATTTTGTTTCCAACTTCTTGCTGCACCAGCAAGTGTCACTATGGTCTTTGCTATATAGCAGCAGAGACGAGAATGTGAGTTTTGGAGCAGGAAAGGGGAAAAAAAACCCAAACATGATTATGAGTGTGGTTTTGCCACACCTCTACCTGGAGTCAGTAACCCTTAGTTACAATCTTCCTATGTTTTCAATGGCAAGGTGACCTGAAATTATTTGTTAAATCTTTCACTCTGGAGACTTTTTAATGGTAGGATCACATGGCAAAATCTAATTGTTTTTCTTTCTTTTGTTCTTCTGGGAATGATTGCTGATTTTAATAATCACAGTTTCATTTTCAAGATAGTATATTTGCTAAACCAAATTTTCAAGTTCAGCTTGTCAGATTTTCATATTTGGGACTGGAAGTTCATTGGGTATATTGCTAGTTCTCTAGATAAGAATTAGAAAATGAAATATTGATTAATTTAAAAAAAGGAGTGAAATGAAATCTGTGACTATAATTTTATTTCTCCTCTGCTGTTTCAGTGTTGCTGAATATTTTGGCACCATTTTCAATATATTTGATGTTAGATGGGGAAGTGTGAAAATGGAAATGCATTGGGGAAATGGAAAAACACCAATATTCCTGTTACTGAAACAAAACTAAATTATTATGACAAATATTATCATGAATATGGAAAGGAATCAAGATTGTGTTTTCTTCTCCAACTGCCTAGCCGCAATTTCATGTTCCATAAAAAGGAAATTCAGTAGCATGCCCGTGACATTGAAATGTTAAGCTCCGAAACCAATTTTGTCTTCAGGAGACATACAGCTCATTAAAAATATTAAAATACATTTCTCCCTTCCCTACCTAAATATTTATTTTTAACCCTTTGTACCTAGCTGGTTTAGTTCATCACAAAATCCTAGAAATTGCACCTAAGATGCCTATTCATTCCTATATGTGCAGGATTGATGCTGTGGGTGAAATTCTTACCTTGGTGAAAAGAAGGTGATAACTCCCCATGGTTTCTCACTGAGCAGGGATTCCCCACTTTATTTCTTAGCTGTGTGCCTTGCAGCTTTTTCTAAATCTTCTTGGGTGTTGTATGAGGTATGGAAAGGTAGGTATAAAGGAAGGGAGGGATGCCAGCTGGGGTAACATATTATACAGTGGCTTTGCAAGAGGAATGACTAGCTCAGAGCAGTCACCCACTCTGCAGTGAAGTTTTGGATATAGAAACCAAGAAACTGAACTCACTCCTGTATTTGGAATTGCCATAGCATTTTGTCCAGAGAAGTCTGACCAGAGCATGAGATTTGGCTTTCAGGCTGTCAGCATTTCAGGGAAATGGAAAATGGAAATGGAAATGCACGAATGCATGCATTCCTCCTTTTAATTCCTTGTTGCTTGCTATAGCCATGAACTGGTGCAATCTTGCCTTTGCTAAGTAGACTACAGAGTAACATTGACAACAGGAAGAATGACTAACTTCAGCGAGGAGAATTAGAATTGTTTGACCTTTCATAGTCTCTTTTCATCAGCTATACAGAAAAGAATATCATAGCTCAAAGCTCTTGTTCCCTCAGGTTTCTTTCACTTTAATAACATTCCTGCATGATGTAATAAAAGCCTCTTTTTTGGTGAGCTCTTTTTTCTCCCTATATTTCTTGAGTTCAGAGACCATCATCAGAACAACTAATAAAAATCTCAGAGTATGCTGGAAGAAGCAGTATTTTTGTCTTAGCCACAGAGTTTCCTATTTCCATTGTATTCATAATAATGTGTCTCATAAGATGTCTGATCTGACTTTATAGATTTAGAAGTTCAGCTATTTAGGTAGCTTTGGAGAAACATCTTGAGTAATCCTCTATATTTCCAAACTCTGCTCATTACTACACTAAACTTACAAGCTATGCTAAGCCATGGAGTGATGTTTCTCCTGCCAATGAAATACCAAAATGTAAACATTGGCATTAATTTCTCCTGCATAAAAGTGTTTTGTTGCAGTGCTTATTCTGCTTGCTAAGCAGTTTGTTATTGTCCATCAGTCAATGTGCCAACGAATCCATCAATTCAAAGTAATGAAGAATGTTATTAATAATTAATTTGATTTTAAACACTTTCCCTTAGAGATGGAAAAGTAGAGCACTGTCATCTGGAGCAGAATAAGGGAAAGGAAATTTCCTATACATTTTCAGCAAACTTTCTACACCTTTTGTAGATGGTGGCTGTCATTTTTAAAGTGTCACAACAATGAGAAAGCTCTTGACTTTTGTTTCCCAGAGTGTTTACTGGTTCAAAGCAGGAGTTAGAGACAGGAATAATTTTGTTCTCCAATGTTTGTGAAGGTAACTGGTCTCGGATTAAAAAAAAAAGTTGTCTGTGATATAATTAGAAGTCTCTATATTTAACCAATATTTGAAAAGTAAAGAACACTATAGTCAGCTACTGGTTTTGAAAAACAAGCCCCAGGTCAGGATTTGGGATATTGGATGTGGAAATTGCATTTCTTAAGCCAAGGCAATAGTTTAATGTTGTATGTCATCCACATTGACAGTGACTTCTTAGGGAGGATCTTTATATGTGTATATATATAAGTTTATATATACTTTTTAGTTCATAACTTTTATCCCTTATTTCAAATATACATAGTTCTCACTGCTCATGAAGAAAATTCAGGCTGTTCTTTGATATCTGCTTTGTGACAGAGAGATATGGAGATGGACTTAAGGAAAAATTCAAAGACGACATATGAAATCTTCTTTTACATGGTGGAGGAGTTAATCTGAAAGAAAATTTTCTTTCTGCCCTTTTTATAAGCTTGTTCCTCTTGTAATAGAATGGGTTGTTGTTATAAAAAGCTGTTCATGTATAACAAGCAGAAAGAAGCATGTATTAATTGACTTAATGGAATTTATGGAATTAATTTACTCAGGAGGTTATCAAATTTTGTCTACTTGTCCTATTAGGGAAAAAACTTGTTAAAATTAAAAGTGTTAACAGAGAAGATCTCCAAATGGATTTGTTGTTTAAGTCTTCCTCCCCTCCCCAATAGGTAGACATTTGCTCACTGCCCCCTGCAACTTTGCATGCTTCAGTACTATTTGTGCTCATGCTTTGAAAGAGAGGAGAGAAAATGATTAGGCTCTGTCTAACCCCTGAAATTGCAGTGATTTTGACCTCGTTTCTTTCAGAGCAATTCTAAATTGATATGAGCTAAGCTGAAGGACCTGACCTTTTGAATGGTGTAACTAAATGTGTTTAAAAACCCAACTTAGGCTACAGTGGCACTTTTCCCTCAAGACACAAAGTCAGTACTTCTAGGTATAGCATGACTTCTGGATCACAGAGCTTATTTGACTACCCTGTTCCCGATGTGGCATATTTTTCTGTGTTAAAGGCTTGCTGTCCATTATGGGTTGCAGGTCAAAGGAGTGTCAGAGCATTTCTGATTTTTTTACCACTGTATTTCCATACGTATGGCATGTGACCTTTAAAAAGCTGCAGAAAATGAAGCAGTGTTCATCAACTATTCTGTTCTCACTGTACAGTTTGGGTAACTGCTTAGTGACTTATCCTGCCCTTTCTAGGACCTCCAAGCTCTTTGCTGGCTGTGATGGGTGTACAGGACGTATTTCCCAGCATGCCATGCTCCCATGGTGAGGTCTTAATTAAGGTGGAGAAGGCAAAGAGAGAGAAGGGAGATTAGTGGTCCTTTCTCTCTTTGAAATAACTCTGAGATTGGGTCCAAAATTCTGGTTAGCTGGCAAGCACAAACTCGAACATGCTGCCTGCCAGATCTGTCCAGCTGTATGTGTGCCACCTGCTGATCCATGTGCCATACGGCCAGGCTGCCATTTACATTGCCGATAGTGTATTGAGATGTATAATAGGGTATAGTAGCCAGCCACAAAGTTAGGAAACTTTTCTTTCCTCTAGTCACAGAGTTTCCTTCACTGGTTGACTTTTTTGCTTTATTTGTGGTACATTCTTCCCTTTTCTCAGAGCCCTCACTTTACAGCACTAAGAAACAGCTATTCATGTGACTATTTGGAAGTCTTTAGATGGTTCGGAGCATACTGGAATAGTTTCCTAAAATCTGGCTTCATGTATCTGGAGGAGGGGGACTGTTTTGACACATCTGTCTTGCACATATTCGTCATAGGCTAACATACAAAAGGTACCGACACTCAAAAAAGCAAAGATGTTAACACAGCTGACACTTCCCTTGACTCACAACGTGAGCAAATGTCTGTCAACAGACAGAACATGTGAAAACAAACCAAATCTCATAGGGGCCTGGAGTGCTTAAATCCTTATTACTGGTAAACTGTAGTGATAGAGAAACATTGTACTAAAATTAAAAAAGTATTCTTGTGAGATGCAAGCATTATAACATTACTCCAGAGTGTAATAGCAAATGTGGCTTCATAGCTGGAACCCCTTTTACTTACAAATTGATACATCTTAACATATTTTAATCATTTTTCATATATAAGGCAGTATTATGCCGTTGGGTTCTTAGAAATCTCTGTAATAAAGATACTAGCAGCTCATAAAGTCTCGCTAAACACTTCTGTATTAGATAAGAGTTATTTCATATTTTAAACAGATAAATAGGCACAGCATGCCTAAGTGACTTGTATAAGATCATAAATCATGTCAGCTGCTTCCGCGGCAGCTACTATGGCAAGTCCTCTCTTTCCAAAACAGATGACACTGATAGACTTTCATAACAGTAGTACATTCTTTTTTTTTAACCCCAAGCCCAAAGAGTGTGGAGTAAATCTACTGTTTAACTGTGTTTGTTCCTTTTAACTAATGCTCAGAGGACTATGTCACATATAGTAAATTACCGGAAGAAGAAATCTCCACCAAGGTAACAGGTGCCAAATAAAATATATTAGTCAATAAAAAAACTATTAGAAACCAAGCCCTTTTAATGTGATTTACAGTAGGCTGAAGTTACAAAACAGCAAATGGAAGGAAAGAAAATTACACCAGGAGTGGTAAAGCGGACCACTATTTTATGGTATATATTGGAAAATGAAGGAAAAACTATAAGTAGGTATTGGCCATGGCCTGTTAGCATTCATTCCCAGAGGAAATAGTCTGGCGTTTGAAAGGGTAAACACCAATGAGGCAGGGAGACTTATTTATTGTAGTCAAAGGCTCCAATATAGAGGCGGTTTTTTCATTACCTTACTCTGCCTTCCACTGCACTGAATCATCAGAAGGATTTTTTGTGGAGTAAGTTACTGTTTGATGAACCGGGGGATTAAGGAGAGGAGGTGTGATCAATTAATAATTCTTGACAGGACAAATTAGCAGTGCCTAACAGATGACTGCTCTTTAGAAGTTGCTGCTTATATTGAAGGAGCTAAACTCGATACAGGGTGGTCGCTTGCTGGAGCACAAGACCACCCTTAAGAAAACAGGGGTTCTCTTTGCACCTGAACTGACGAGTGACGGTGATAATGCCATTGTGCCTCAGCTTTCCCACCCGAGGAATGGGAAATGTTGTAATCCCCTTGGTGAAGTGAGAGTCAGTGCAAAAAGTTAAGTAATAGGTAGGTATCTTTAAAGAATGGAAACATCATTACTTTTTTCAAAATCCGTAATAAATCCAAACAAAGAATGCTAGTGTTGACAAAAGAGATTTCTACTGCTATGAAACAAAGGCTATTTGCACAATAGCTTAGAAGCAGGAAATCTCCCAGAGGTGATGCTGATAAAGCATGTGCATAAGTAGCATGTTAGTTTTGCTTCTCATCTGTGGCAGATCTTAGTCTCTTCATAAATTCACACTTACAAAGAAAAGAAATGAGAAGGCTGCATTGAAAAAAAAATTGTCTAAACTATGTTCTGTGGTTATATGTGGAGGTTAGAGGGTGACAGGAGAAAAGGAAAGCAAAAACCTTGTCAGATTTAAACAGCCCACTTCGTACTCTTGGAAAAGCAAGTGTCTTGCATTTTGAATTAGTGCCATGCTACTTGAATAAGAAGATAGTATGGTTTGCTGCAAAGGAAGGCAGCACAAAATAAGTGATCTATATATTGAGCTGCTTTTCTCATTTACATGCTGTGTCATTGTATAGTGTAGTAAAATACTGCTAGAGGTAAAGTTTTGTAATTAAGTGATTATTTTACACACATCTGCTTTGCAGCATCTGTATTACATTACATGACTGATATCCTGATGGCTTGAATTTATATTAAAATATTTTAGTGCCAGATTGGTGTTAGTATATTAGAGGTTTGGAGATAAAAATTGTTCTCATACATGTTTATCTTAAAATCTGCTAAACCTAATCAGTTTATTTTTGAGAAGAGCTGTCACTCGGCACAATTACACTAAAAATAAAAGAAAAACATAAAGATGTTTCCTATTGAAATATATGGACAATGGAACAATACTTCATCTGCGATTTGATGTTTTTTCTCCTGGCTGCTGCCTTAGCTGAGTTTCACGCTGCTCTTCATGAGCCAGTGGGACTTAAAAACATGGAACAGTTGCCTCAACTGCTGAGCAGAGAGGATGCTCTAAGAGCCATAGTCTGCTGCCAAGCTAAAGTCAAACAGTTCTATGGTGGCAGAATGACAGCTTCTCTGGTCCAGCAGGGATTGCCTGTGTGGGATGGAGGAGGAACTGCCACCTTCGCTGAGTGGTGGTAATGCAGGTGCTGGAAAACAGGGTGACAATGGCAGATGGCAGTTTTTTAGAGGCACTTAGTAATAGCTGATGCTGTGGAGCTGCATGCATCACAGCCTAAATTCAGGACAGCAATTGTGTCTGTTAGAGTTCCAGTCTTTACAGGATGAAGTAGTGGAGGAAGGAGAGGAAGAAGAAAGTAGAGGGGAAAGGAGTCTGGGGATAAATATGGAATGGGGAAGATAAAGTAATCACTGATCAACACTGCGGTTCTGTCCTGATACCTCAATCTGTTTAATGCCTGGTTCTGCATGACTGTGAAGCTTCCTTGGGAGATAGTGAGGGTTCTTAGGTCTCACTGGTATTAAAGTCTGTCCCAGAAAGCTGTTTGTTTCATTCCTGGATCAGGGACTCCAGACACTGAGATACTTAAAAATGTCCCTTCTTAACGTCAATATCATCTTATTACAATATCAATGATAAATTCCCTTGGCATTCTTACATAGAGGAGAAGCTCTTCAGAAGTTTCAAGTATTCTCTAAGCAACCTCCTTTTTCTCCAGAAAGGATCTTATACATGCCTTACAGTATTTGACTTTTTTTCAGTCTGTAAATCTTTGACATTTTTACTGCTAAGGTACAGAAATATAAATTATGGTTAAAAAACATAATTCCCTTTTCCTTAAATGTCACTACCTTCCATAGCATACTCTGTTTGCCAAGGGACTGAGTGCTATTCTTGATAGCATTAGGGATGTTTTTCAAATGCCAGGTTCAACTGGTTGTATGGGTTCTTATGGCCCTTCTTTCATACATAAGGAAATCTCATTATCTATGCATAGAATAAGAGGGTATTATAAGCCACTCTCCATTCTCAAGATATTTGCCTTTGTCATAGGAACTTAAAGTTGTCATAGGGACTTAAAGTGTCAATTTAAAGTGGACAGTATATGTTGCTTTGGTTTTTTTCATATTTAGGCTACATCTATAACATGAGAGACAAATCCTAAAATAGTGTAGTTACTGGACAGACTTGGGAGGTGGAATGAGAGATGATTTTGCCACAATCCCTCTGATTAATGTCACATAAATGAAGCTAAAACCTTCATCTCCCCTGTATTAGACTTATGTCCCTGAGCTTTTAGTCATGCTGGTGCCATGACTGTGTGTGTTTTGGCTAGAAATTTCATCCTGGATCTGAGAAAGTTAAAATTGTGGTTGATCCTGTGAAAGGTACACATTTAGTGAAATCTCTGAGGTTCAAAAAAAGTCTGTCTTGCTCTATATAACAATACTATAGGATATTATTTAGTATATGGAATGAATCTGTGACTCCATGAATAAGAGCTCATTCATTTTGAAAAAGCATTGCTGGACCTTACCTCACCAGTCTTTTTTCAGTGGTGCCCAGTGACACGACAAGAGGAAATGGGCACAAACTTGAACATAGAAAGTTCCATCTAAACAGGAGGAACTTCCTTACTTTGAGGGTGGCAGAGCCCTGGAACTGGTGGCCCAGAGAGGTGGTGGAGTCTCCATCTCTGGAGACATTCAGAACCTGCCTGGACATGTTCCTGTGCAACCTGCTCTAGGTGGACATGCTCTGGCAGGGGGGTTGGACCAGATGGTCTCCAGAGGTCCCTTCCAACTCCATATCATTCTGTCATTCTGTGAAAAGAAAAGCCAGGTCTCCTCTGTGACTGCTAGTAGTGAATGCAGACTATGTTGTCATGTAAAAAGAGACTCGTGAGAGTGAGAGCTGACAGCTGACACCTGGTCTTCCTACCATCCCCAAGAGTAGCAAGGTGCAGGAACTTCACTCATTAACTTCAAAAGAATGTATCAAAAGTATGTGGAAGACAGGTTATTGAAGTGGAAGACGATGTACCCATTATGCTGTGAAACTGAATGATGAATTTAAAAGTCTGACAAGCAAAGTGAGTATAATATCTGAAATATTTTTAGACCAAAATTGTCTTGGGAAACCAATTTTGAAAAGTGGAATAATATGCCTCTTAGAAAGTTCAATTAGATTCATAACCTTTAGCATCATAAACTACTTATTCCCTATAGTTCAAATTTCATATATTGCACCAATTTGCAAAGCTGTGTTTCGTGATACAGTGGGAAAACAATATGCAAAATATTTTATGATTGTGAAGGAAGCTTGAGGTGATGTTAAAATAAAGTGTAAATGGAATGAAAGAGATTGTTGCCATATGATTTTTTTAGCTGGTCACAAATCCCAGTAGAGGCGGCAGAACTGAATACCAAAGTACCATTTATTTTAATGGAAGCATTTTCTTCAACTTGCTCCAACTTTTCTTGATTATTTCTTAGTGCTGTACCTACTTCCTGATCCCAAAGGAGTGGAGGGTTAGTTTTGTGGATAGATCTGCTAAGCCAATTTGGGAAATGGGAATTTGATACCTACCTCTTGCTCAAATTCAGTTTTCTTTTCCTGAGAAGACATGCAAAATTGACATCTGGTCAATAATAATATCTGGTTAGGTAGGATATAATATAAACTGCTTACAGATTTGACAGAGTCAGAAGGGACCTCTAGAGATCATGTAGTCCAACTCCCCAGCTAAGCAGGATTGCCTAGAGCACATTACTCAGGACTGCACCAAGACGGGTCTTAAAAATCTCCAGAGAAGGGGACTCCACAATCTCCCTGGGCAGCCTGTTCCAGTGCTCTGTCACCCTCACTGTAAAGAAGTTCTTCCTCATTTTTGAGTGGAACTTCCCATGTTCCAACTTGTGCCCGTTGCCCCTCGTCCTGTCACTGGAAACCACTGAAAAGAGTCCGGCTCCATCATCCTTCAACCCACCCTTTAGGAACTTGTGAACATAGATGAGGTCTCCCCTCAGTCTTCTCTTCTTGAGGCTCAAGAGCCCCAGCTCTTTGAGCCTTTTTCCCTTAATCATCTTGGTTGCTCTACGCTGGACTCTCTCCAGTAGTTCCCTGTCTCTCTTGAACTGGGGGGCCCAGAACTGGAGGCAGTATTCCAGTTGTGGCCTCACCAGTGCAGGGTAGAGGGAGAGAATGACCTCCCTCGACCTACTGGCCACACTTCTCCTTATGCAGCCCAGGATTCCATTGGCCCTCTTGGTGACAAGGGCACATTGCGGGCTCATGGAGATCCTGCCATCCACCAGGACTCCCAGACCCTTTTCCTCTGTCGTACTTCCCAGAAGATCCACCCCTAACCTATATTGATGCCTGGCGTTCTTCCTCCCCAGGTGCAGGACCTTACATTTGCCCTTGTTGAACCTCATTATGTTCTTCTCTGCTCAACTCTCCAGCCTGTCCAGGTCACGCTGGATGGCAGCACAGCCCTCTGGAGTGTCGGCCAGCCCTGATCATAAGAGATTGAGGATTGTAGATTTAAGTGTGATGGGACTTTTTTCAGAAATGCTTCAAACCTGAGACATTCTTGGTATTTTTGCATGTGCCCATACGAGGATAATAAACAGGACAGCAAGTCAGGAGGCAGAGCTGCCTGTGTATCTCCAGCCGGGAAAGACCTTTTGGAAAACCCAGAAGAGCCATAGGCAGGGATTGAACAGTGAAGAAAGTGAGTCTTTGTGTCTGGAATTCATTTGGTTGCCCAGGGTGCATTCACTGTGAATATGACTCAGTAATTCTGAAGAAAAGTCAGGATGAAGCATAGGAACATGGGGAATACTGGGGAAGTTTGAGATTCTGCAGAGCGGATGAGCAATGAAATAAAATAAATCATGGGGCACGGCAATTGCTTTGCTTTTGCCATTAATGGAACAAAGAATTTATATCCGGTAAATCAAATACATTGCACAAAACATGGACGGTAAAACTTGCTGTCTCAAACAGCTAATTGATGTGAAAATTACACCTGGATTTTGTCAAGAACTACTGCCTTGGTTTTGATATAGGGACAATAACTTTCATGTATCTGAGGAAGCAAATAAATACAGAAAGGACATTTGGGCACCTAAAGAATGGTAAAACAATGGGACTATCAGGACAATTTGGAGTTCAGTCTGTCTCTTCTTAAAAGCACTGTGAAGATTGCAGGCCAGATCTTCATCTGCTTGAAAACGAATCAGAGGTTACACAGCCTGATTATCAGCAAAGCATCTAACTCGCCTTTCATCGCTTACCTGACCTGGAGCTACAAAGGATTGTATAAATACATGCAACAAAGTATAATACTTGCAAATAACTCTTGGGAGCTCTGTCTCAGTGATTTTGGCAATTTATTGACTGCTGTTATAAAGAAAACCCAGCAATCACCCTCACCTCCAGCTTTGATATACTCCTTTCATCTTCAGATAGAATAAAGTGTGATATAGCAAGTGTTTATACACTGCTGGCATTTCCCATTAGAAATGATAAAAGGAGGATTGAAAAATATTGCAGTATCTTATTGGAGCTGCTGCCATTGTTTGCCCAGAATGAGAAACTGGGTAGCAACTCTGCTTGACAAGTAGGATCAAATTCCCTTGGACTATTGCTGTCAGAGGGGGTCCAGTCTAAGCATTTCCCTTCATTTTGCTCTGTGCTGCATTAGCTCTTACATTTCTGCTCTCTGTCGCAGCAGTCTGTTGGCTAGTCTTGGGTCTTACACTCTAAAAAGCAGTCTTTATGAGGTCTTACACTATATAAATAGGCCGGTTACCTCAGTCTTCTCATTGCCAAGTCTGGCATAAACTGTGTAGATGCCATCACCAGCACTATAACCTCATAATCCAGCAGGATCCCGGAAAGTATGAAGGTGCCACTGCTATGTGATGCATTTAGTAGTAATCCAAGTGATGTGTTGATGTACAGATGCAAGATAGAACTGGAAGGAAACAGAACTCCATGGCAAAAATTGGTCTTTATCTGCCCTGCATTATGCTATGAAAAATCCAGCCTTGCAGCCAAATTGGATACAATTCAAAGATAGTTTAAATGAGCCAGCTCTCTGTTGGTGCTGGCTGAGGAAACTATTGAAGTATTATCTGTACCGGCAGTATAGCAAGAATGAAAAAAAAATAAATTGCATTTGCAAGCTGTGATAGCCTTAGTGGTGCATGACAACATTGCCTTAGAGCAAAAAACCATAGAAAACACAATGAAATAGTATAACCTTAGAATGATAAACTTTCAAAATAAAGGAAAATCTTTTTGAGTATGCTAAAGTACTTTTTTTTGAAGGAATTGAAGGGATCAATATTGTTCCTTTGAAAACTTTTTCATTGAAAACCTCTTCTTTGGGGAAGAAAAATTAACTTTAGATGGCTTTGAATTCACCATGGCTCTAGTTGAAAGTAGGTTGAATAGTAGCAGTAGGTTCCAGCTGCTTTCTCAATTCTGGAATAGCAAAAAATGGTTTTAAGTAAGCTATTACTGTTCTAGAGATACACAGTTGGAATGACTAGGGGATTTTGGAGCTTTAGACAATGGAGGCTGTAGATAGTGGGCCTTATTGTATATCTTCTACTGATTCTTAGACTTGCTTGCCATACCCAAGATATTTCTACTGAAAGAGAAAAGCATTCTAAACTGCTTTTTAAGAACAATATGAGACTTAAATAACTTTCAGAAATTGTGAGGATTACCTATGTTTTCAAGTTCCCTTTGAAAAAAATCTACGTGTGAATTGCTAAGTAACATAAATCACTTTAACTGAATTGCAGACTGACATGATATATTTAATATTTATAATGATCTTTATTAGGAAAATGCATCAAATAGTTTTAAGAGATATTTTACATTGTATTTTCATTTCTGACAAAGTTCAGAGGTGTGATTTTGATACACTTAGAAAGGAATTAAAAATATCAGGCAAGTGTACCAGACCCTTGAGAATTCAAATATAAATTCATGAATTAAGATTACAAGGGATTAAGCAGGTTATCCAGATTACGTTTCTAATACAAAGTCATTTCATTAATATAAAAGCTTCTTTCAACTCTGAAATGATTTACTAACATGTTTGCATGGCAAGCTGCTGATTCTTTCTTAGTCTGTTTTAGCAATGTCATCACACGTTGTAAAAGCCTGGGAGAAAGGCAGATATCTAAACATAGAATGTCTAACAGGTAGGAGCATTAACAATGTAATTCTTGCAGGACTACCACAAAACTGGAACATTTTGTGGCATTCTCCCTTCCCATCCACTGACCTCTCCTGTGCATTGTAGACACTTCAGAGCATCCCATCAGAATAGAGTTCACATCTGGCTGGAGAGGGAAGGCACTTGAGTTCCATCTGAATTTCTACTGGCAGCGGTGTAAGGGCATACACTGCTGGAGGGTTATTTTCCAGTCTCCAGAGGACAGTGACATACACATGTACTCTCCAGGAAGGCAGATATCAGAGGCATGCTCATATAATTCACATCTACAGAGCTGAGTATTTACTTTAAAGGACTCTATATGGCACATTGAGGTTGTGCTAAAAATGAGAATGATTGTTGTTAATTTTCTATTGTTTAGCTTTAAAGTTGTTCTCTTACCTGCCTTGCATTCTGCAGATTTATGGACAACAATGTTGCAGTATGTATTACCACAAAATACTACAAAATAAATTGCAATCCAGGCACGCAAGCTCGAAGCAGGGATAAGCAGTTCTAACCCAGTGACCCATATCTCAAAAGCAGGTTGTATTGTCATGTATAAACAATCTTTTCCACCTCCCGCTTATGTCCCAAAAATGGTGAAACCTCAAAGCTCAGTGAGTGGCTCTCTTCCATCCTTATTTTGTCACAGACTATCTGACCATGCTGGAATGTTCTTCATTTCAAACTGCTCCACAGGTGAATGCATTCTAAAATAGTATTTATAAGAGTCTTTTGAAAATTACCATTTGGTGTATCTACAGTACGTAGCAACTGCAGTAAATTCTGACAACCACTTAGCAGGGATTATACATAACTACTTGAAATGAGTTTTCATTGCCATCTGTTCTCTGAACAAGAAGAACTGGTGGCTGCTACAATATGTATAGAGCTGCTTACTGCTTGGAACTCTGCATGGTTGACTAGGCAACTTCAGCTGGTACCTCAGAAGTACCACAGAGCTGTCAGGAGCTGATATTGCAATCAATGGTAAATGTTTTCACTCTTATTACATACTGCCTTTATGGTAGATTGGCTCCCAACATTAATAAAACATGGTATCTAAGTGCAAGAATTAATTCAGTGCAAGAGCTATTTGAGGATGTCAGGCAATTAGTCACCCTTCTCTTCAGCTGAAAAGATTCAACTCAATTTCCTATTGATAGATTGCTGCCAGGAATGCCAAATCAATAATGTAAAGCATTATGGGATTATAACAAAAGGCACAGTGCTTAATAAAAGCAATATCATTGTGGATTTTGTTATAATCCCCTTCTGTGGACTTGGTCTTTTGAGATGTGACATCCTGTTTGTACAAAAATGATAGCAAAAATGGTTACTCCTTCAGATTGCTCAACTGGAGAGAATTGATTCAATTCACCCAGATCAGAAACCTCAAGTTTCCCGTGCACCTCAGTTAGTTTAAGAGCTGTACAAAACAAGACATTTAAACTGGGCATGGAGAGAATATTATCATTCTCGTTATGTATTTCTAGCATGATAGTATCCAGGCATCCAAACAAATAGGAAGACAGAATCACCCTGGCCCAAAGAGTACACTGGAGTACCGCTAGCCTTCACCTAAAGATTGTCAGAATCAATCCAACATAATTAACAGCTCTGTGTCTAACATGCAGTATAACATTGCATGCAATGATTTCCTGAAGCCCAGTATATATTATTATATATAATCCAAAGAGTTCATTTGATAGCTGATCTCCAGTATTGTCCTTTCAGAGGAAGTTCCACACAATGGGTAGGAACAGCAAAACTTGCTGAAGCCAGAAGGTTCTTTGGATCAGGTTTTCCTTGTTGTTAATGATTATTTGTAGCACTTCAGTTCCTGTAATTTTTTACTTTTATAACCTAAATTTCAAGTTTAAAAAAAAAAACGTGGCAGATGCGAGGGTAGCAATTCTGAAATCCAAATAACAGTAAAAAAAATATGTATTTTTGCTAGCAGGCATACATGAAAGTGAGAATCCAAAGAGCCTCTCATGCAGTTGCCTGTTAATTAAAAAAAGCCACAGAGTTTCTCTATTACATGTTATTACACTGAACCAGGAGTAACACTGGAACATGAACAGTGCCTAAGAGAGGCCAAATTCTTTTTTCCAAGAGGAAGACTAGTTCCATGTTAGAGGCCACACATAACCCTAGTTCTAGGCTTGGCTCTTTATCAGATTTCCTAAATTACTGTGGGCAATTCAGCTAATTCTCTAAGCATGAACTGCCCATCAGTAAAATCCAAATCTGCACTTCAAGTGAGGGTTATGAGGATAATTATGATGAAACTGGAAATGCAAGTGTGCCTAGACAGATAACTACAATTGTCTACCACAGCTGAAGCGGCTTGGAGGTTATGCAATCTGTCCCAAAAAGAGTTAGTACAGACAACGTCCCAGTAACAGGTCTGCAGGGAGAAAAAGTCAAAAAGAATATCCTTAGGAAAGGTGGCAAAAAATTCTGAAATAGTATATGTATATAATTTGGGCAAAATATGAGATATGATCCCTTTAGGCTTTGCACATCTGGATTTAAGCCTAAACCCCGACAGTCTCTTTGCAATGTCTGTTTAAAAATTATATTTGGCGCCAAATGTCAGGGCACTGAGTGCACTAATACAGGTCTTAATTGCCCAGACCAGACTCACCTGGGCCTTCCACCCACACACTCTGCCTATGGACCAGGAGCTCCATTTAAGCTCAGGCCTGAGTCTTCAGTCTTTCTGTGAGACTATACCCTGGTTGTAAGGATGTTCCTTGTGTTGCAATCTTTCATGGCTCCTGGATTTCCCTCCCATAAAAGCCCTGCTCTTGCCTCTTTGTGATACTGGATCTGGTATGTTATATACATAAAATGTAGCTCTATTAAATTAATCAAATGTAATCAAGTCAATTGAGCTATTCTAGATATGCATCAAGATCCAGCTTTGTATTGTATTATATGTCAGTTTAAAATCTTGAAGTCGCTAGTGGTTCCTTCCGAGAATGCTGTCAAGCAAGTTGTATTGGAATCTATTCTACCATACTGAGATAAACCAGATGTTATCTAATGTGACATTATGAGTATTACAAAGGTGTTTAGCAATGTATGTGCATGTGATGTATGTGCATAACTCCATTAGCACTAATGGGAGTTAATGGGTATAGCCTACTAGAAGAGAAGAGGCTATTTCTCTAAGTGTCAGAGACTAATAAAAATGACATTTCAATTTGGATGTCCAACCTTCAATTTAGGCAGCAAGTGCTTCTTATGAATCTTTTGACAGCTATGGTGCCATAATTAACTTCAGGCTCAAATGGAATTGTTTATGCTATTTCAATAGCTTATTTGCATTATTTAAGACCTCCCTTTCCTTCTGTGACTTTAGGGGGAACTTATCCACTTGCATTTAGAAGTTTTGTTTTGTTGGTCTACTGTATTACAGTCACGTATGTATCAGCTTAAAGGCTTGATTCTCTTAACTGACATATTTACCTAATTTTTTTATTTGATTTTTTTAAACAAAATATTTTAATCATGATTGATGGATTAGTTTTCTTGCCCCTTGGCAGCACAACCTGGATTCAGTTCATGACAATTGTCAGTGAGGAGATTTGGGCTCACTGTCATAATCAACAGATTTGTTTAACAAATGCAGTGGCTGCTGAAAGCAGTGCTCAGCCACTGTGAGCTCTAAGGGCTGTAAGAAGACCCAAATTATTTGATGGCAGTAGAGCTAGACAGATGTTACTGAGGGCAAGAACTAATTTGCATAAACTTGACTTTCAGATGTCAAAGTGTAGAGCTAACAGTTTCAATCAAACCAACTGGAAACTGCTGGTGGGTGCCAAAGATGGCATGGCACTGTCCCAAACAGAGATCCTGAAGATTTGGCTGTTCTTCCCCACTGTCATGCTGCATGCTGAGGAGACCTGGGATAATGTTGATTATTGCAACACAAATCTACCACATCAGTATTCAACATTACGATCTCCCAAACCTGTCCATTCAGCATAATGGAGAAGCAACCATTAATTCATGAAATCTCTCTGAATTTCATCATGGTCACTGTGGTCACTTTACTCTGTGGCATACTAAAGAGTCTTGGGTCCACATGTATGCATCCTGCCTGTATCCCTACTGCAAGGCAAGGTGCTCTGGATGTGTCTTGCATCCTGATTCCAGAGTTGTTGGAACCTTCATGGAGTAAACCCCAGCCTTCTCTCTGTCTGCATGCCCTGACTCGCCTTTCTAAGGAGTCCAGGGCAAGGAGGAAGGTAGTGCACATCTGGATCTCAGGTGAATCTCATTCAGGTGAATGACTGGTTTACTACTTGAGAGCTTTACACCGAAATACTTCTCGGGTAATTTATTTTTTAAAATTCCTGAGCAGTCCTCTTAAAGGATATTGCCTTGTCAGAAAAAAATGAAGGTTTATTAACAATCAAAGAGGATTGCACGTATCCGATTTAATTCTAGTTGATGTTTCTCTGACCTTTGCTGATTTTGTTTACCTAACAGACTTCTGTGAAATGCCAGTTCTTACATTTAACACCATTTGTATGAGCCATTCAGCTAATGAGAGTGCTTGGTGTGTGATTGTATTGTTGAATTGCAGCTGCCATTCAGACAACAGAAATATCATTTTTCGAACTGGATATGTGGCCTGAGGTAGCTAATATATTTTGTGGTGCACTTTATGGATTTGATTATTTTAGCATTCATGACAGTAATTTTTAATCACTTTGATTATGATTATTTTAGCACTCATGATGTTAATTTTTCAGAGCATCCTCAGTAAAACATATCAGGGTAACTATTCTAAGGTTCTAAATGTTGTCATTTCTGTAAGAGAGAACAGCTCTCGAAATATCAGTTCTGCCTTGAGATTCCCCCTCAGGAATTTGGACAGTCCTTGAACTTACAGAGGGTTATTTAAGGAGAATAGTTAAGATCTTTGTTCTTTGTGTCCAGCTATGAGTGTGTCCCTGCTACTCTCATTACCTACATACTGAGCAGTGCTATCATCTCTGGATAGTTCCAATGAATATCAGTGAGCTTCTTGAGGAGTAAAATATTATTTAACATTATGGCTTTCAGAAAGTTCATCGATCACCATTACGATATACCTGGAGAACTGCATTAGACAGTCCTTTCTCTTAGTTAGACATTTCTGTTGAAGTTTGACTTTTTTTTTTTTTTAATGCACAGTGCTCTTGGTTGAGAAGACAGAGCTTTGCAGGCAGAAGCCTTGCATCTTTTAGTTTGATGGAGGTACTTACATAGATGAATGTTTGACTCAGATGGTGTTCGTGAAACTGATAGTTATATATGGAGATTTGGGCTCAGTTAACTTTTGCATCCTAATTGGGAGTGACTGAGGATGTTTCAAACTGGGGTTAAAGACTAAGATTTTAACCTGTGTCATAAATTCACCATCATGATGCAGCTACTGGAATAGCTGTTAGAGAGAGAAGGCAGGACTAAAATGAAAGAGAACATGTTCAAGAGTTGCCATGTGTTGCATGTTGTTCCTACCATCGTTCTCAGCTGTTGTCCATTTCAATGAGGATGTTAGGGGCTAAAGTATTTCTCAGAGTGGATATAGGGGTTATAATCTAATTCTTAAAAGTTTTTTTATGTCTGATGTATTTGAACACAGATTTCCAATTATGATATCAGATACATAGGGCTAGAGCAGTGGTTGATGTAAGTCAGTGTAGCTCAGTTAATTATGGACGGAATGGAATTTTATTTTATATTAGCACGATACTTTGTACAAAAGAGTGAATCCAGCTGTGAGAGTAGTCAGATTCAATCAAGCAATATGGTTGCTGTTTCTCCAGTCTAAGTAAATAAAAGAATAAAAAAAATCTAAATATTCAACTGCAGTTGAACATGATGGCATGTATTATGAAGACATTGTGCCTTTCATTAGTCTGTGTTAATATATATGCAGAAATCAATCAACTTAAATATGATTTGCTGTTGTTTTTAGAACAAGCAGTTAAAGGTCTCTCCCTTTTCTTCTGGTAAGTAATGTAAATGAGCAGAATATTAAATCCTACACTATATCCATTAGGAAATCAAGCAGTTAAACAAGTATGAGTGGTTTAATCCTCAGAGCGGTTTAAAAGCTTTTCCATTATGTTATTAACTACACATTAGCAAAGAATAATGCTTAATGAAAAAAGCCTTCAGTATCCCAAAATACACAAATCTGCGTAACATAAAAATGTTGGCATGGCTTCAAAATGTTATTGAGTGATAGCTGCTTTACAAAAAGTCTATAGGACCTCATTAATGAAACAGTCAGAAGCTATGAGATCTTTTATTACATGGGGTTGGCAAGGTAGGAGGAATAGCTAATTGTGATCAAATAATGCCAGGTAACTTCAGTAATGCTGATTTTTTTTTTTAATAATTTTTTATTTTGTAAAATCCATAGTGATTTTTTAAATACACCCCTACACATACATCTCCATTAAAAGACCACTCTGTAGGAGGAGGATGGTTGCAGTTTTCTTTTTTGAAATGAATGTTAGCAGAAATTTGAACCTGACTTTTTCCCATGTTGTGGGTACATGTTCTACTCAGTCTGTCCATTGTAGAATGAGATTTTCCAGACCACCTAAAGAAGTAGCCTACCTTTTACTATCTCCAGCAAATGTATAGAGGACAACTTCAGGGGAAAAAGACACTATAGAAATGGTTTTCCTCTCAATTCAGTTTTGCAGATATCAGATTTTTAGATAGATGGTAGAAGTTGAAGGCTGTGTAAAAACCATTATTCTTGATTACTATACATGGCCCAACCCATCATTCTGCACCTCGTTCATCAATCTTTATTCTCCATTGCATATCCTGCATCCGTTCCTCCCCTCCACCTACTTCCCACTCTCATGGCTGGCAAGAGAAACTAGTGTTTCATATTAAAAATACCATCCTTGTGGAGAAATGTTTGAATGCACTTCTAGACATGTGCTTTTTTTTTTTCTTCACAGAATTAAGGCATGAAAAAGGATAATAAATGTTAAGCAAAGTTAAAAACAGACTTAGAGAGAATTAAAAGACAGAAATGTAAGATTAGGTTAAACTCACACTTAGAGGGATTAAGAGACTTTCATTTGTCCTTTGATCTCATTTGTGTTGCTGTAAAGATCTTCAGGGTCAATGCTATGGAGGATTATCACTGTTCTAAATTATTGTTCGGATTTGCAGTAATGGATTACATGCAGAAAAATGGTCTACCATGGAAATTGCGAAGATACCCTACTCATTTCAGCCTCCCATTTTACACTGAGGCTGCAAATCCCAGCAAACGCTCTCCACTTAATTAGCCTTTAAGAGAAAGCTACCACACTATGAGAACAGAAGTAATTGTTTTCTGCTTAGCTTACATGGTGGGCAAAAGCTATGTTATCTGGTTTCATTGCACATGAACGGGGTATAATCCAAGGTTTATAGAGCAGGTGTAAAATTTCTGGATAAATGTAACCAGTGTATCTGGCTGCCTTTTATGACCATTGCTCTGACCAATTTCACCTGTGAGACAGAGGAACTTCAACATGTTTCTCACAGGAAAAAAGCTGACAGTGGGTTGTGTCCTGGCCTGCTGTGAACTGACAAATGTCTCAGAGTCACTTACAACAGCTTTCCATCTGGCCCAGCTTTGATGGCCACAAATTATTATAGAAATACTCCATTATTTACAGAAGTGACTTCTAGGTACACAGGACAACTGAGTCTAGGAAGTCATCTTTTTCAGTCTTCTATCACTATGCTGATTTCCTCTTCTTTCTTATTTTTTTAAAGATTTCTGCCAAAATTTTCCTCACCTTTTACCTTAAATGCATGTGTATGCAATATGTAATGCTAATTATCTAGCCTTAACCTCCTTTTTATTATGATTGTATTCCCGCCTTTTTTTTTTTTTTTTTTTTTTTTAAAGCTCAGAAAACCATGTGATATTCTCTAACCACTGAGCAGGCTTATTTAACAGCATACATTTCACATTTTCAGGCCATGAAGCCATAAATTTAAATCCCTGGCAGGATCAACTTGCCCTTCATATTTCAGAGGTAGAGAAATTGAATTCCATGCAGTTTAGTGTGCAAGTCATTTGGATGAGACCTTATTAAGCGAAGGTCCTGGTGGTTTTGTGTAGATATTACATCTGGCTCCCCTCTAGCCCCCCCCCCCCTCTTTTCTTTTTTTCTTTCTATTTTTTTTTTTTTCCCCCTTTTTTTTTTTTTTTTTTTTTTTTGATAATAGCTCAGAAAACCATGTGATATTCTCTAACCACTGAGCAGGCTTATTTAACAGCATACATTTCACATTTTCAGGCCATGAAGCCATAAATTTAAATCCCTGGCAGGATCAACTTGCCCTTCATATTTCAGAGGTAGAGAAATTGAATTCCATGCAGTTTAGTGTGCAAGTCATTTGGATGAGACCTTATTAAGCGAAGGTCCTGGTGGTTTTGTGTAGATATTACAGATTCTATAACCCTTTCCATCAAGGTGGAGGTTTGCTTTAGAGCAGACCTCAGCCAAATATTCATTCCTTGTCAGACAGAGTGCCATGTCAAATGGTTACTTTCCTTTCACCCTAAAAGTGGTGTAATTTATAATGCCTGAATAATGATGTGGGTTTCTTTTAGAGGGTAGCTCCTATAACTCTATCATCCCTGCAAAGACTTAGTGACCTGCTTAATTTTATACATTGCCAGAACTCCCAAAGTGACTAGTCTCTCTGATTTCATGTTCTCTCTGAACCATTGCAAAGAATTAAAATCGGTAGCTCCTGTGGTTGCCATATTAATACGTAACTAAATTGCAGTAAAATACAGGAAGATGCACTGACTGAATGAAAACTGTATGAGAGTATTCCTATGATTCTGTAAGTACAGGGCAGACCAGCAGGAACTAAAATTAATAAGTGAAAACAAAGGTGACATCAGGTTGGCAGGCTGAGTGCTTGCAACTGGGAGCAGTCACGCTCAGTGGGATTACTTGACAATAGCTAAGGCTTGTATTTCTGTTAGCAGGATCATGATGAGTCAGTACAGTGTGGTCTAACAGGAGTCACATTTTTAAAAATTTTTTTTAAAGAAGAAGGTGAAATAGACCATGTAGAATAAAATTAGACCTGTTTCTAAAATGGTCAGATATTACCTGTACATGGTAACAGTAACCAACTGTATAGTGTTGCTTTATCTACAAAAAAGGTGAAATAGGATATTCTCTGAACAGCTAGTGGGGGCTTTGATGCCTGTTGTTTGAGTTGAGATAAGCAGGTGTAATATCTACTGATCATCTCGTGAGTCAACAGGAATAAAGGGAGCTCTGCAACTCATCCTGGATGCTTAGCAGATTTGGGGAAAGGTAGCATGATTCTAATCAGTTTAATGTAATTAACAACAACCGGCATAAAATACACAAATCTTTTGTCCTCTCTTTTTAACACAAGTGAAGCTGTATTTTATATGTAAGCCACGAAAAGACAGGGATGACTAAAATTATTGCCAGTCTTTTCAGTAAGTAATCAATTTTATTCTTTGAGCATAGTGGTATGTTTATGAAAATGTATATTTATTTTTTTTTAAATATGCCATGAAAACTGTATCCTATAAAGCACAGTTCTTTAGTACTTACTGTCACAATTAATGCCGTGGAATTCAATATTTTGTCACAAGGACACAGGAAGTGGTGGAGTATTTCTCAACTATTCCCTGGAGTATCTATGTGAGGAATTAAGGTGCCTAGGGATACAATTCATGCCTTTCCTTCCCCGTTGTTTCTAGGAGGTTATGTTTGCAGTCATGACAGTGTCCTAGGCTCAGCTTTATTCGGGCTAGTATACTGTATATCTAGATTCCAAATTCTCCTTGCAATTAAGAGATGTGGGGCGTGTATGTGGGATTTTTTTTCTTTACAGAAACGTGCAGGCCAGATCACACTGTAGCCCAGATGAAGTAGAGACTGCACTGGATATTTTTGCGTTCCACTTTTGTGTCCCTCCTAGCTGCACTACAAAAATACAGCTACTAGTTGAAATGCTGAGAAAGTCTAAGCTCTAAATTGCAACGAAACGTGAATGTAAGGGTGGTAGCAGGGTGGGAACTACAAGCCTTCTGAATATTATAGGTTTTCACGTATGGTCACATGAGGGTTTGGCTAATACCAGTTCAGCTGTTTGCATAATTTGAATTTGACCTATTTGCATTTTCTTTCCTTTAGAATTATAAGACCAGCTTTTATCAGTTACCTTACAGTTATCCATTATGCATACAGGAGAGTAAAATGGATTGAAAAATTACTAAACCAACCCAGAGGACAAAGTTAATGGCGCCGAGTGTTTATAAATGGGAGTCACAGACTCTGAAAGTTAAGCAAAAACCCTCATGGTAACATCATGTAGTTGTATTGCAGGGCAATAGAGTACAAGCTTTCTTTGATCTTACCAGCAGCAGACAAATTCCATTACATTTCCCTTTTGTGTTTCAAGACCTGTCTTTCCTAGCAAACCAAACCAGGAAAGCAGTGTTTATTGGTAGTTCCAGTTCACTCACAGGGTTGTTCAACTAACATCTTCAATTACCAGATGTTGATATACTGCTGCTTCTAAGCCAATTTTTGGGGGTGACTTGGAAACTCAGGCTCACACTATGAAATTTATTGTTTATCTTCTGTTGGTGTTTGTTGTTTTTTTTAAAAATCTCACCAACACATCCACACCACCAAATAAACATGCTAGACTTATAAAAAGGTCATTGAGCTTTTCCTGCCCTCCAGGGCCTTAGTTTTAAGTGTTTGCCTGTCTCCTTGCCAGTTACTCAGGAAAGTGCAGAGCCTAATGAAGAGCTTGCTGAAGCTTTTCAAGTTGTCCCCTCCAGGTTGCTGTCAAATTACCTGCTCCACTTTCAGTAACAGGGAAACTGCAAAAAGCCAAACATGCTAAGGTAACCATTGCAGAACTGAAAAAAAGTGGTCAGGATTTTATTAATACTGAAAATTTTATCTGATGGTCTGGAGATTTGGGCAGTCTCCTGCCAGATACCTGTTGAAAAAGGCTGCATATGATTTATTTTTTTTTTTTTCCCAATTTTAAACCACAAAATCCACTGGAGATCTTGTTGTGTGCTTAATGCGTCAAGTATGATGGATCTCCAACTGAGAGCCTCTTAATTCTACCAGAATAGAAATAGCAGTTGTTCAGTGTCTGTCCAGGAAAACATTGCTTGCAAATTTATCCTGATATGTTTATAGAACAACCTTCTAGGAATCAAATCTTTACCCACATCTAATGTTTTCAGCATGGATATAAATGCAATGAAATGTATTTTCTCAAAAGATGGGGGAAAAAAAAATTATTTTCCTAATGAGGAACTTGTATTTGAGAAACTCTTCTCCTGCATGAAGAAATTACCTTATTGTAAATGTCAAGCTCTGTCAGGGAGGTAGAGATGTCTTTCAAAGGTGAGGGTTTGCTGAATTCAAGGCACTGTTCATTTGTTTGGAACTGTATAGGAACAGAGAATCAGACAGTGGTCCCTCTAATCTGTTACCCGGAGAGATACTTGTAGAGAAGACACAAAAAATGCTTCACATATAATCTGTTGTTTGCAGTGACCATGTGTGTTCTTATCATATTCTCCCTTTGTTCATGTCCATAAATGCATATTTCCTTTTTCTTACTACTGTCTTCTATAAAAAGCACAGTCATAAAATAATTTCATTAATAGGACCTTTAAGTTGCAGTCATAATTCAAACTATCCCTGCCAAGGAAGCTGAAATACTTTTCTTTTTCATAAAAATTTTAGACTATTATTGCTTTTTTGTCAAGTGTTTCCTTTGTCATGAAATACCTATAGTTGCTACTTACTCTGGATTTTTTTTTTTTCTTTTCTGATAGTAACAGTAGAAACTTTAATTGGTTTCACCTTGTAGAAGGAGTGACACTTCTCTTCCTCCTTTAAGGGATGTATTTGTCAATTAAATCACCTTGAATATTTATTTGGGAAGCAGCTCCCAGCTGCTGTTTATTGTGCAAATGCAGCAAGTTATCTTAAGCATTGTAGTGACAAGTTACCTCCTTTTACATTCTGTTTTCAAAGAAACTCAGCTCTGAAGCTGCTGGGCTGCCCATGTGAAAATAGGCTGTGTATTCCCTGGGTGGATTTTTGGAGGGTTAGGTCATCCCATCTCATGTATGTTTGCATAAAGAAACAGAAAGGTGTAAGAAGCCTTGTCTGTGTTTTCTGAGTAGGTCAGATTGTAAATGTTTGCAGGTTTGCTCACAGATGCAAATTGCACGATATTTTCTCCTTTTCCTGGCTGGCTTTGAAAGTAAGGTAATTGGTGAAGAATTCAGCTCTCTCTGCTCACAGGCAATTTGCCTGTCAACTAAGGAGTGGTTCCAAGTTGGTTTTTTGGTTCCATTTTTTAAGTGGAGCTCTTTTGCTATTGCTAGAAAAATATGAAAAGACTTCTCTCCTTAGCCCTTGTTTTCACTTTGCTAGAGAGACGTTCCTCTGTTAATAAACAGGGATGTGCTTGACTTTATGGTCACTCAAAACTCTAAAATTAGGACCACACCCTTCAACATACTCCAAAAGAGAATCTCAGGGAAGCGCCATTAAAATGAGCATAAGACCAATAGGCTGGAAAGACAAATTAAATAAAATTACATCCAATTCATAATCAAAACAGTGCTGTCTTTGTGATTTACCTGCAGTTTATCATCAGGAATGTCTCCCATTCAGCAACTCATATAGCTACATTAATAACATAGTCTGCTGTAAATTAACATTGCCTCTTGGTTCCAGATTATTCATCTTAATGTTTTGATCAACTGGAAAGCACAGAATATTGGATCCTATTATATTTCAGCTATTCCATCTCTCATGTTCCTTGTTTCCTTCTCCTCCCACCAGTTGTGCACATCCATCTAAAAGTGGAATTGTTTTACACTAAAAATAAAATTAAAAGGCCCCGAGGGTTTCAGCTTCTGTTGCACTCACAATTGCTCACCCTTTCCAGTTTGTGAGCAATCATCATTTAACAGAGAGGTGAAGTCAGATTTCCGAAAAAGAAAAAAAATAGCAAAAATGCTTGATGACAGAATGTGTTTTCCTGTAAATCACACAGATGGAGCGAGACACAATGATTGTAATGCAGGGCTGACATTCTTTTACACTGTGCAGCCATCTAATATTGGTTGCCATAAACACTATAAATCAATGCAGAGTGTAACTGTGCAATGCAGTTTAAAACACCAGACTCTGAACCCGATGCAAGATGCCAGCAATAAAACATTTACCTCTACCTCAGTCAGTTGTTTACAGCTTGTTTGCTGGCTTTCTAAACTTTCTCATGGTTCACACTTGACATCAATTGGTATGGCAAAGGGAGCATAAATGAGGAGTGAAACAGACTTCCCAGCCACTGAACTTGGTCAAATAGCTTCTGGCAGGCCGTGACTGAAGCAGATTGTTTTCACTTCTTAAGGCAATTTCAATATAATTTTTTCTTTTATTCATTGCATCCCAGAAATAATTTAAAGAGGGTTAGTGTTTTGGTGACTGGCATTAGAAACTAATGTGACTTAAAGTTGAAATCATTGGCTGTTGATGGGTCCTAATGTTTTTGTGACATTTTTCTTAGAAGCTGGATATGTCTCTTATCTTCAATGCCTAGGAGCAAGTGGATGGTTAGATGTTTTTTACTGGGATTAGATTAATATTCAGGAGTTTAGACATTCATAAAAAAATTTACCTGGGCCTCTCATTTCTCATCAAAGTTTGGCTTGAGAGAACTGTTCGTTGTGTATGAATCCTCTATATCATTACTCATGTGACTGGATGTGACTGTGCTCTGTTCCTCATCTGATGTATTGGATAGGCGAGTGAGTATCAGCAAACTCTGCTGTGGAGGATAGAGACCTAGAAGTGGTTTGAGAATGGTGACAGCTCTCTGTAAGATAACAAAAATAAGAATAAAGCAGCAGAGAGAGGTCTGAAATCCAAGATGTAATATTATTCAGGAAAAAGCTGCATCGAAATTTGTGTTTACTGTCTTCACTTGGCTTCTGCTTCTCTCTAACCGAAGGCAGTAACAGCATTATGTAGAACAGTTCTGTGGTGACCTGTCCTATGAAGATCCTGTCTTCTGTTCTGAGCCCCAGATTTTTGTTGGGATTCTGAGTGTCCTTCTCCTGGAGAAGTGACATTTAGAAAGATCTGGTCATTCAGGTGCCTCCTTACACTGAATTAAAAGCCATAGAGAGTATGCTATTATCAGTATGTCCTGTGAAGGTTTAAGATATGTGTGTAGTGGAGAATACAGCAGATTCCACTCACTACCACATTTTATTTAACTTTCAAATACCTGTGGTTACCTGACCATACCAAACATGAGCAAAGCAGCACTTAGAGTCTTGTAGGACTGGAGAGAAAGTGCAAAACAGCTGGTTCCCTGGTCCACTGAACCACTAGTGAGTCTTACCCTGAGTACAGTGGGCATAAGATCAGGACAAAAATCCACACTTTGCAGGTCTGCGTTGCCCATAATTACAGAGAAACACAGCAGCTAATAAACCGGAAGATTAGTCATCTGAGTCACAGCAATTTTCTCTTTTAAATTTCTTTCTCTCTTTTTTTTTTTCATCCCTCATCACAGATTAGCAGCAACTGCTAAACAGTGTGGTTTTTTTGTAGGCTGCTGTTGTGATTTGTCAGCAGCTATTTTTCAAGTGTTCTTTAAAAAAACCAGCTCATTTCTCTGTTTTCCAAATCTTTTTTTCCTAAAGCTGGACTAAATTCTTTTCAAGCATTTCATGGCTCCTTACATTCAAGCTGTAAGACACCGACAGAGAGGAAACTATTTCAGGATAAAAATAGGATCTTTCTGTGGGGGTCTGTCTTTAAAACAGTTACAGTTTTTGCCAGGAGAATGCATTTCACTGCAATTACTTTACCCTTTTCTTTAGTATTAAAATCTCTTTCTTCTCCTGTCCTCATATTTAAGCAGAGAGGTAGGGTAGCTGTGAGAGGTAAAGGCAAATAAAATTAGCTCTAAATATAGCAGCTATTAGTGACATGTTCTGGAATTATGACACCTGGGCAAAATAAAGCTGCTCAGAGTTCACTATTTGTCATCTGCTACTGGAACCCTGTTTGTGACCTGATGTCAGGGACTGTATTGGCTTACTAAACATCACAGCTAAAGCAGAGGAGGGGAGAAGATTTGTATTTCCAGGGTGAATTTTAATTCTTGGTATTGGATGAAAATAAAGCATTTGAAAATTAGTAATTTACAAAGACAGGTTAGCCTTTATAGCCATTCAAAGCTGAATTGTAAAGACAAGTTAACAGTTTTGGAATTCTCTTAAAGCTGTACAAAATCTCCTTCCTGGCCCTCAATTCTAGTAAGAATTCAGATTTGTATTTCAGGGATTTGCACCATGCCTGGCCTTTATCACTAGCATAAATTATTGTCATGAAAATAATTACTGTAACTTATATTTTTTCCTAAATGCAACTTAATACAAGTGAAACACTGCTATTTCTTTTAAAAGAGGGTTGCAATAAAAATTATATGATGTGAAATTCTTGAGCCTTGCAAATAAATGCTTCAATTTGCCTTAAGTATAATATAAAAATGAACTTGAGAAAATCCTAAGTAAATTAACTGTAGCATGATTTACTGCTCCAAAATTTGTGAAAGTTGATTCAAATACCTGAATTTTTTTGGTGCCAAGTAGCAGTGGTGGAAAACAATGTATACTGTCTCTCGAGATTACTCTCTTTGTTGCTGGGTGCTGTTATTCAAGGTTTTCACGCATCGCTGTAAGACAAATGAAAAATTCCCAAAGACCTTCTATGTCCCTAAGTAGAAGACCAGCTTTACATAACCCCTTTATCAAAAATGCAGCAGACCTGAGCACTGCTATCACATTCCCTATCTGAATACACTTTGATGAGCCACATCTTTGGTCCCTATGTCACACAGTAGAATTTACAGGTATAAATATTTGGGGATTCCTATTAGATTATCAAAGCAAAATTCATGACAGTCCATGGAGACAGCAAGACAAATTATTATCGTTGACCTGATCTGCTGGTTTCATTATATATACATCTATGCATGAAAATATATATACCTGGTTTAAAGTCCTTAAAGTGAAGGAAAGTAATGACAAGAAATTATGAAACAGCTGATAAGCTCCTTATATATCAGCTAGATAGTTACAGCATTGTGTACACAGGTTTTGGATGCAGAATAATGGTAACAGGTTTTTCATTTTACATCACAGCTCAAAAAAAATCCCCTCATGGAAATTAATTGAAAAGATACATTAAAATAAAATAACTCTACATTTTAAGGAGTTTAAACTGACAAAAGCAGGGAGATTCAAAGACTGACCTCCACTACTTTTTCACCTCATTGTGAACTTTCTTTTTTCAGTGCATTACAGTGCACAGGATTGTGCTCCGCTCTCAGATCTGTTTCAATAGTTTAATAGAGTAGGATGAGTTAGTAAAGATGGTGTGACAACTTAAATTCAGAAGTTCCTTTTTACTGATTATTTAAAACTATAACATTTTTTAAAACTTATTGTAGAGTTTGATATATATTTAACTCTTCCGTAGTACTTACAGTCCACAGGTATCAAAGATCTTTAGAAAGAATGATAAGTATCATTGGGTTATGTTTTTGAAATGTGGTGAGATGAAGTAAGAGTCCCAGTAGCATTGACTTTCAGTAAGACCTGCATTCCTAAGTCACCAGATGATTTTGAAAGATATAGCCTTTTCATTTATGTAGAAGCCAAAGGACTTACAGAAGGTTACACAAGAGAAATGGAACCACAGTTCTGTTGTCTTGACTCTGAGCCCAGGATTCCAGCAAGATGCTAACAATGCCTCTGTGCCGGTAAATGAAATTGTCATGCACGTCTGTAACTTAGTTTTAGGCAGCCAGACTCTCTATTTTTATAACAGTCATGGAAAAGAAAATCAAATTTCTTCCATTAGGGCCTGGTTGTATGAGATTCTGAGCACTTCATCTATTCTCTGAAGTCCATGGTAGTTCTGTCCTATCATTATTTTGTATTGGTAACTGAAGGTTTGGTATAAGGCTGGTTAAAGAGAGATGCCTGTTGATGGTCACCTTGAATCAGGCCTTATAATAACTAGGACTATTCAAGCAATAGAAAATAAAGATTCCTCGAGTTAACTATGATAGCTACAAAACATTTTCCCCAGCATACACATATTATTGAATATGCATAACAGAAGATATGGTGGAAAGAACTAAGATTAATTAGATTCTGCTGAGCCAAATGGCATTTGACACACATTATACAATATCTGCATATGTTATTAAAACTATGAGTAAGTAAATGCCATTTCTCATTTCTATTTGCAGCATGGTCCATTTTGAAGCACAATAATTACATAGACATGACATCTGTGGGTTTTTTCAAAATGTCAAGGGATGCAGATTTTTATTTACTTGTGTTTTAAATCGCTTCTTGTCCACCCTGTTGATTACATGCCCTTGTGATTGAAGGAGCAGTGTTAAGTGAGGTCTGCATGTAAATTTTGTATTGCACAAAATTATCAAATTGGGCTTTTTTCCCATTATCTTTCCATTTGTCTGACAAATCTGTCAGTTCATAACAGGTACTAAATTGTGACCAGTTCCCTTTGTCTCTTGCAGCCTTCTAGCCTATTCTCTCTCTTCCTCTTTTGTTCATTGGTATATGCCTCAAAAAAACAATTCTGGCATCCAACAGTATTTAAATGTGTGAATCAGCCACGTTCTTTGAAAAATATGCTAAAGAGCATGCTATATAATAATATTTTCCTCTTCTTGAGAACACATCAATTTTGATGTAATACCACACTTTTGTTGAAACTCTTCTGGCCTGAGAGAGGAGCTACATCTCCTCTCAGGGAATATTGGACCACTGTTTGCTGTGCTCATCGGCTTGGAGCAGAAGAAAATTACATTTTTTAAGAACTACTCTATCTTCTCTGCACAGCATTGTTCAGCTTAAAATCAACACTTTCTGTTCTTAATGCATGGTGCTTATGGGACCTCCCAAAATGGCAAAGCACATTCAGTCTCTGATTTAGCCTATGATATTTCCTAGGTATGCATGTACTTTTCTGCTTCAAATTCTACTTACCTTAATGTGCACAAAACCCATCTAATTTGTACTATGCTTGCCAAGTGTGAAGGTGAAATATCAAATTTAAGGGATCCTTTTAGAGAACTCTGCTTGCTCTTAGATACCCCTGAGGGAGCTCTGTCTCAAGGCCTGTAGGATCCATATATGTCATATGAAAGTTTCAGGAGTTGCCTCTGAAGATCAAAAGAAATTAGACATGTCCAAATTGTGAATTTGGACATCTGTGAATTAAACATCTGGTAAGAAAATCAAGCAAACTTCAGTAGAGTTCTCCACCTTATCCATAGAACATAGACAATCCTCAAAGTGGACCTGAGAAAAATGGGAAGACATCCACAAAGAAGGCAGGTAATTCTTGTTGTGAATTGTATAGTCAGAAAAATAATAAAAAAAAACCCTACCACCAAACCCAAAACCCCAATCTGCAACAGACAGCATTCTGGATCCTTGTAGCCAAGGGATAAGCTCTGATTCTATTTTTAGTTCTTCAAATTAGAAAAAGAGGAGGCATTGGTAAGGATGAACATGTAATTTAGTGACACAGCGAGAGACCTCATAGGGTATCAACACAGGACACAGAACAGTGCTGAAGGAGAGGACTGTGTAGATTTCCTTCCAAGCTTTTGGCCTTCATCTCTGTCAGTGCAGGACTGTCATGCCAGACGTTTGGCTGGCTAGTGCTCAATATTAGCTTCATACTATAATACTGCACTGGATAACAAACAAAGTGAAAATGGTGAAAAGCGAGTGCGCACTTTGCACAAAATTAGGATGTTGGGAACAAAAGACTGATATATTTGAGGACTGAAAAATTGTGGTGCTTTAGGAGTAGATGATAATAGCTAGATTATAATTGTAATATGCAAACAGAATAAGGTCCAAATCTGTCACGGATGTATAGCAGTGGTTTTAAAAGAGCTAATTTCATAAAGCTTAAAATAATTATGAGTCACATTGATTTAGAGAAAGAATTAAGACTGAAAAATTTGAATAATTGGAGACTGTAAAAGAATATTTTACTAGATGCTATGCAGAAATATGTCCACAGATGAAAAATTCTCATATAATGATAAAATATTTTCCTATAATGGTGATAATTATACAGATGCTAAACAGCAGGCACTAAATTGTCATATTTAAATTGGCAAATGAGGTTAGGCTGCATCCTGGACTTCTAAGGGGTTGGCCAAAAAACTCTGGGCCATTACTATTGATTTTCAGTAAGCCTTAGAATACCAGGGGAAGTTGAGAGGAATTAAAGCAAACTAATATCATGTCAGTATTTATTAAGTTTATGGGGACAACAGAGTGAGGTATATGTTTATCTTTCTGATACTGAGAGAAAAATAATGATTAAAAATAAAAGTAATAAATTTTATTAGTATGATTAATAAGTTAAACGAGAGTAATTTATGTCGCTGAAGAAAGGTTTGTGGATAGCAAATCTCACCAACTTAATTTGATATGTTAATTTTTTCTTATAGTGTTTTACACGTTTGACTGGTAATGCTACCCTCTTCCCCCTGCAAGTCATTAAAACGAGAGAGAGAGTCCACCAAGGACTGTGGTTCGTTCTCCACCAATCTAATGAAGGTGGTTTCAGATTTGGGGTTTGTTTCGGGTTTTTATGGTAGAAGGGTGGTGTAGTATAAAAGCCACACAAACAAACTAAAATCAACAAAAAACCCTAAGGGAAGCCCTGCAGAGTGCATTCTATTTTTAACAAAATAAATGGTCACACTGGTTTCTTCTAGCTTATCTGTGAAAGTCTGGTAAAATTCTATACCTGTGAATAAAAATAGTGGCGCATCTGAAGCCTTGTGGTCATGCTGTCTTCTCTTCCTCCTTCAATAAACATACTCCCAAACTTCAGGCTGAGGCACACCAGGAAACTCGCACAATTCCAATAATCCTTGAGCAGCAATGATGGGTAAATTCACATGAGTTTTAAGTAAGTCATCATATTGTTGGCTGACTTTGTATTTGTTACCTATGCTCTGTGAGCTGCCGAAATAGCTAGCTTTTTTGTTTAGTCCTACCTATAAGTAACATTCATGCTGTTCAATAAAGATCAAAGCTGCTTTTTGTGATTGGATATCAACACATGCTGCATAGCTTTGGGCTGTATTTTCTGTTCTGTCATAGCTTCAGGCTATTCTTAGCTCTCTTTAGCTACAACCATCCCCTTTGACCAGATCAGGTTATCAAAGAGTCTACAGCTCTTTGTTTTCCAGGGAAGGCTTGTAGAGGAGTGGGAAGAGGAATGATGGACAAGATGTTTCATATTTGAGCTACAAAAGAGTAGTCATGACCTTTTCAGGATCTGTTTTCAGATGTTACAAATTAAACCAATGCAAGATTTAGTTCTACAGCCAGTTTTTAGGTAGAACTACGTTCCAGCTACAAATTAAATATTATTCAGACAAAATGATAAAAATGGGGACATAATTAATTTGTATTGTGCTTCTGTTTTGTATTCAGAGTCCTAACTCTGCCTATCTCCATCTAAGCACTTAAAATTAAGCTTTTCAAAAAAAAAAAAAAAGCTTTTTTTATTACTTGGAATCTGGTATTTTATATCTTCATCAGGGATTGATCTATCTCATTGAATAAGGCCAGAATGTCAGGCAAATGCATTGCACAAGGCTCAAACTCATCTCATAGCTTTGGGCTGTATTTTCTGTTCTGTCATAGCTTCAGGCTATTCTTAGCTCTCTTTAGCTACAACCATCCCCTTTGACCAGATCAGGTTATCAAAGAGTCTACAGCTCTTTGTTTTCCAGGGAAGGCTTGTAGAGGAGTGGGAAGAGGAATGATGGACAAGATGTTTCATATTTGAGCTACAAAAGAGTAGTCATGACCTTTTCAGGATCTGTTTTCAGATGTTACAAATTAAACCAATGCAAGATTTAGTTCTACAGCCAGTTTTTAGGTAGAACTACGTTCCAGCTACAAATTAAATATTATTCAGACAAAATGATAAAAATGGGGACATAATTAATTTGTATTGTGCTTCTGTTTTGTATTCAGAGTCCTAACTCTGCCTATCTCCATCTAAGCACTTAAAATTAAGCTTTTCAAAAAAAAAAAAAAAAAGCTTTTATTACTTGGAATCTGGTATTTTATATCTTCATCAGGGATTGATCTATCTCATTGAATAAGGCCAGAATGTCAGGCAAATGCATTGCACAAGGCTCAAACTCATCTTTTTCCAAAGAAAAGAGGAAGAGAGTGAACTGTTTTTTTCCAGATGAAAAATGGATGATGCCTATCCCTAAGTAAAAATGGCTGATCAGAAGTTGTAAGACTGCTCTGACAATGTGCCAGTTTGTTTGAAGCCCAGAGTGGAGACCACATGAACAGGCAGTTAAGTCAGTCTGCTGATTTCCTACCAGGCTGGACTCCCTTGGATGTCTATGTGACTAGTAGCTGTCCCATCTCCAGAACAACCAGATGCTGTTCTGAAAACCATTGTATTGCTCTGTGGGTTGGAGCTTGGTTCTTTAGTTTCAGAGTAGTTGCAAGAATGACTGCTTTCTTGTTTATCTGGAAAAAAACCCCTGTGACTTCTGTGAAAAACATCAGTGAAAAATCTGTGCCTTAGATGAGTTCTGATATAACCACTGCCATCATCACCTAAATGTCAGCTACTATGTGGCATTTGCTGAGGAATATTCCATTTCAGCACATGCTGATATACATAGGTATCTATAGGATTGTAGAGACCCTGCCAAGTACTTGTCTCGTTTCATCTAAGAGCTTTTATTTCTGCTCTTTATAGAGTATATTTCTGTGCTCTATTGCTCCCAACTACTTATATGTGGTTACCTGAAAATCACACAGTTAATATGAGTGTAACCACAGATCATTATCATCTGCAGTGCTTGGGGTGCACTGGTTAGTGGTTAGGTAACAGTAGTATTAATAACACATTCTGGATATTGCTGGTGTGCAATGTTTCCTTAGAGCAAGACCTTTCAGACAAGGGAATTAGTAGCAATACTGGGACAATAGGTTGCCTGGTAATTGATGTAAATAGCTTGGTTAATGATTCTGCTAAACCAAAGTGGCATCTGATTGTAATGGAAATGCTACACTGGTTGGAAAACAAGATATTAATTTAGAACATAAGGACAAGAAGAAATAATGTTTGGGGATTGAGTAAAGGGCATTCAGCTTCTCAAGGCTCATTTCCTTTTTCTGTAGTACTCCATTAACCACAAGATGCTATCATGATTTTTAATGACCCCAATGTTTTTGCCTCAACAACTTTGTCTGGTAGACAATTCCAGGCACCTTTGATGGTTCACATGATTGATAGCATGTTTCTTTGTGCCTGCTTGGATTTCATTCTTTAATTTCTCAGAATAAACTCATTGGGAATCATCACTGCAAAGGAAAAATTAATTATCTTCTGTTGTTTTCATCATAGTAGCAAGTGGCTGGAATCAAGACACATTTACACTGATGCTTTACATTTAATGGCATTGTATAATTTCATTTCTTTTTTACTGAGTAATACTCTAAATCAATTATTAAAGAGTATCTCTGTACATTTTAAGGAAATTATTAGTGCTGGGGTTCCTAGTTTTTTGGATGAGATGTTTCAATCTGAGGGTAATTAAATCTCCTGTGACAATTGAAACCACCTTAGGAATGTTGTTTTCCCAAGAGGTGCCAAAGGGCCTGAGATATGAGTAAAAAGGTTAGTAAAGGAGTTTTTCCTCTTGCTATTATATATCATATATGTCTCTTCTATTTTCTAAACTGTAGCACATGCCATTTTGGTGTGCTGGAAAACCAGTGCTTTGTTTTATGCAGATATTGGAAAAGACCTCACTAGAAGTCCTGGTTTTGCACCATTATGATGGAAAAATAAATGTGTTTATATTTACATATTTATAATGCAGTATTGTCCAGAAGTGCCAGTCAGGTGTCATAAAAATCCTATAAATGCAAATGTCTCTGTGTCCTTGTAAAAATCTGCTGCTGTTGTTAATGAGTTGTCTGGAATTAGTTGGCATAATCACTCAAATATGTCAACTTTTAAACATTTAGTGATGGTCAGTTACCATAAGTTTCAAACCTGAGCTTAATAAATCCTCATACATCAGCTGTTGCAAGCAAGATTTAGGCTGCCCTAAAATAAATAGGGCTTTGATTGACAATCCCTTGTACAAACCTTTTGCACATCCTTGGATCATTTAGATTTGCAATAATTTTTAAATATACTTCAATGTGATCTTAGGCAAGGAAGACTGTAGTAATTAATTACATTTTGTCAGGCAACCCTTAGCATATTTCATTCTTTAGTGGATGATTCTGCTCATACTTAAAAATGTAGTGACCTTTACTAAACATCTGCTGATGAAAGTTTATCCATTCCTTGAGAGATAGAGGGAGAAAGAGAAAGGCTTGGAAGGAAAGCTCAAATGTTCAACCTGAAAATACATGATGATTTTGGCTCCTCCGTATGTCTGGAACTATTTTGTTGTTATGATGTGATGGAAGCATACTTAGAAACAGCAATAAGTTGCTGAGAAATTGAACTTTTGTTCTCTGGATTTATCTATGGAAAACAAGAAATGCATACGTTTTGAAACATGCACAGTAAATACATAAAGGTGCTTTGTTCCTACTGCACTTTTTTGTCATGCATATTAGAACAGAGTGCTGTGAATGAAACTCAAGCATATGCACAAGTTTGAGGTTAATGCTTTTTTATTTGCTCCTCACTTTAATGGCTAATTCAATCTCTTAGTTGGGGTATAGGCATACCCTACCATCACTTGAAAAGGACACAATTGCAGGATGCATAGATCAAAAAGGGCCATGTTTAAAGAACAAAACACAACCAAACCTCCAAGACACATTTCCTGTTCCTGAACAAGAAACATTTTGTAAAATAAGCTGAAGCTGATATTATAAACAAGCATGGGACCTTCACATAACAGATTGCTTTAGGACTAAATGAAGATCAGAAAATGGCAAACCCAATTTATTATCCTCTGTACACATTATAGAAACCGTTTGGGTATTGACCCGAGGGTGAGGGTAGTTATATCTCATAAAAAGCAAAGGATTATCAAGCATACTGAAAAACACTGATAGTGGAAATTGCTTTTTTATTAATCCATGCTTAAATTCCCTGTCTGTAATTCTTATGACCTAAATAGTTGTTTAATGGGAAACCTTAGTGCTCTAGAAACTGTGTGTGTGACATCCTTGTTTACTTTCTTCTTTTGGAAAGACTAAATCACCTACTACTTACTTGCCATTAAAAATGTATATCAAATGTAGCATAAATCGTCCACCATTAAGTTGCTGGTGTTTTTAAACTGCTGTCATCAACAGACTTGGCATGCAACAATCCTATCTGTGGTTCTGGTCTGCTGTTGGCACCTGTGGGTGCTTAATAATGAGTACTTTGGGGTGAATGGAGCAATCACTGGCCAAAATAAAAGGTTCAAGTATTATATGATGAAATGGAAAAAGTAAAAGAAAAAAGAGCTAACTCTTTTCCAACAGACTTGAAAAAGAAAAACATATAACCCAATGCCAATGAAGTCAGTGGGAGCCTTTTGGCTGACTGCAGTCGATTTTGGATAAGGCCAAAGTGTGTGAACAGGTGAATGTTATTACACATGGCTTTTAGTTAGCACCCCTCTTCATTAGCATGAAGATAACCGAGAAAATGTTGGTCGTCTGCTGTTTCAGCAATGAATTGCTGTCTAATGTTTTTGGTGGGGTTTCAATCATTTATATTTCCACATCTCTTAGGTTACTTGAACTATTTTAGAATTTATTGCAAAAGAAAAGGATAGTGGGGATTAGCTGCCTGGACAAGTCAGCTGAATTTTTTTTTTTTTTAATCATTTGAGTATATGAAACTGGGGGTTTGTCATGAGGAAGTACCTCTCAAATATGTGCATATGGATTCCTCTGCATGCATGGAGGAATATGGTGTGGTGTATTGCTGGAAGAAGAAATTCTGAGCAAGTGGGGACATTTCCCAGTGCCTTGTTGGGCATAAGGAATCTTAAAAATTGACATTGTATGTGGTTGAGGCACCATCCCTGGAGGTATTTAAAAGATGGATAGACGTAGTGCTTAGTGACATGGTTTAATGATAGTTTTTTATCAGAGTTAGGTTGATGGTTGGACTAGATGATCTTAAAGGTCCCTTCCAACCTAGACAATTCTATGATTCCTGCTGAGTTGGAAGCTTCTGTAAATTATATACCAGGAGCAGTGGAGGTAGGTTCAGGGACTTAAAAAACAAGTGGTAGTTCCTGAAAAAGTGTGTTTGCTGTGATACCTTGAAAAGTTTTGATGTACTTATTAGGAGTATATTCTAATTCCACCTGTGGTTTCTATTGGCTCTGGTGTTCTTCACTGGCTGCTTTAAACTGTTATGGAGCATTTCTGTGCATGCTGCTAAACAGGTGCCATCTATCACTTCGGAGGTGGGTGACGTTAGTCCTGTGTAGAGATATATTTTGTAAAGCACTTTAGGATCCTCTGGGATGAAAGGCGCTATTTAAATCTGAGACTTTATTATTGTCTGTCCCCCTCTACAAATAAATCATCTCGCAAAATGACTGTGGAAGAAATTACTCTTGCATAAATGAATTCATCCTGTTCTCCCACAGAGAGATGAGAAAAACTTTATAATAACTATCAAATTGTTTTACAACCAAAATATTGCAATGGTTGAGTAGTTTCCTACTTGTGACTTTGATAATGGGTTTTTGAAAAGTAACAGAAAATGTTTCCAGAAATTGGAAAATAAGATTAGCATATCTGTTATGTAGAATTCTTTGTTAAGTCAAGCTATTTCTTGTTTGGGTGATAATAGCTGTGCCTTTGTTAATTATTATTTCATATTGTCATTATTAGGCTATTAATAATTTATAGTAAAAGCTGCTTCTTTTTGCTATGTAAATGTTTTCATTCTTATTCATCAATTCCTTGTTGCATTTTTAATGTGATTCATAAATACATTTCATTTAGATCTTCTTATAAGAGAAGAGATATTTGCTACTGTATTTTCTCTTTTGTTTGGATGTGAGATAAAACAAGTGTGAAGGCAAGGGAGGGTGTCCAGAGAGTTTTTAGGGGATGTACCCACATCTCTGAAATAAAGCAGAGGTATGATAAAACCTTAATAATTCCTATGTTCTCTCTGATAAATTTTATTTCTATCTATCTCATGATTTATCAGCCTGTTGTATTTGCCCTTTAAGTATAATGGCTCATAGGTTTCTGGATGCATATTACAGGTAGCAGAACTGTGATGTGGCTTTACCACATTCAGAGAACTTGCTGAGAGATCCTATCTCTGGGTTTCCCAGTTTTTCAGTGCTTTTTAAGTTACCATAACATGTATTCTGGATGAGTTTACCAGAAAACTACTTGAATGTAATTTCATTCCACAACTTGAAAAAAACAACCACAAACCCAACCAACCAACCAACCAAAACGTCTCAGAAGAGCTCAGGCATTGCACAGTTAAAATGCAGTGAGCCTCTAACAGAACAGAGGCTTTTGTTTGTAGGCTGTTTCTGCATGTCTACCCCAGGTTGCCCATGAGTAAAATATTGTTGCTATCTGGCTTTCTAGTGATGTACGTCAGATGAAAAATGAAAATATGGGGAGGGAAAGAGGCCTTAAATCTCAGTACCTTTAGTAGCAGTGCAGGCATGGCTGGCACATTGACATTCTTAAAAATGCCATTCTGAGGTTATTTTCAGATTCATACTTGTAGATTAACAGGAGCTGAGAATGTACTGAGCACTGAGGACAGGTCTCAGTCATCACAGTCACCTGTACCATGGGGTCCCTTTTAAGTTGTATTGAAACCAGGCAGGATGTCTGGACTTGCCATTCTTTTGGAGGAGTATTTCCAGACTTAATTTCTCTCATTCACAGTTATCTTTTCATATGAAGTTTAAAAATATGCATAGTCACTTGAAGTGACTTGTGCTTGCACCAAAATTGCTGTTACCTTAAATAGCTCAGTTATGGATATTTATAGGTTTTTCTGTTTCGTGTGCTTTTTAGATAACATTTGTGCTGCCACTCATTCTGTTAACAAAATCCTTTCATCCCCTCTCCTAAGGTAGGCTTTATGTTTCTGCTGTCTCCTTAAGGGCCTTTGTCTGCAGCCATTCTCTGTGCAGGTCTTGCTTGGCTGAGGCTGACCAGAGCTGTAGGCAGTGCTGTGCCCATACAGAGCTTCAGCTGTACCAGCCCCTGTGCACACAGCTTCAGTGCTTCCCGGACTGTCTCCCTCCTCCAAATATCAGGTCTAGAACAGCTGGGAATGATGTTTCCCTTTCTTTTGACTACATCCTCTGTCAGCTGGAGAGACACCAATTCATTGGAAATTCGTATTGTTCATTTTCCTAGTTGCCAAGTTGTCCCGTTACTTGTGCCCTCACTACTTGAGCCTCAGCTTTGCTGTGGCAATGCCTGCCTCCATGAAGAGGGAGTAGTGATCACGACAGCCAGTGCCTAATGTGCATGTTTGCATTCTGCCTTATTAAATGTCATAACATTATTCCAGTCCTAAAATTTACCACATGTTCATGCAAGGCTTTAATCCTACTTCATCCAGGCAATTCCCTTGGATTTTGTGGCAGCAGCAGACTGTGTTAGCCCATTCCTAGTGTCTGTGTTAGTAACTTGAGATGAGAAAACCTGTGGTGTGAAAGGCACTTTTGTATCATGGTGAATGTCAGTGTTCAGGAATTGCTTATAACAATCATCCTATCAGCCCTTACCTAACAAAAATGAACGTCCAGTAGAATGATTGGTACATTAATATAATGTAGGCCTTACGTACGGGAAATGTTTAAAAAAAAAAACAAACCATTTCTCCATCAAATACCTTTTTTAAATTACAGGTTATAAAGAAGCAAAACACTGGTCTCAAATTCCGTGTTCTTGGTACTTTAGGTGTTTGTAAGTCCAAGCGTAATAAATTTTAAACTTAAAGTAGATGGAATTATTTTTCTGCCAGCTTGATCTGTACCATGATAGAATGCAAACAGTCCTTTATCTTTTCACTGATCATTTAAAATGGCTTCACAAAAGATATGTTTCACTCAAAGCAGGAAATAATCAAGAATAGTCAGATTATTTACTATGGTTCCATGACAGGCATCAGCACTTCCAGCCCCAAGCACTTGAATTTCATGTCAACAGCAAATCATGTACATGGCCTAATAATTACGTTTTAGGACAATGTGTTTTCAGGTCTCTTTTACGTTTTGTTTTTGGAAGCAGTGAGCTTTTTGTTTTCAGAGGATTTTTTCCATCTTCTGTTTTCTAAACCCCTTTTTTCATTTTCTCCTTCCCCTTTCCAAATTCTCACATGATCATGTTGGGTCACCTTGGTAATGGCAAAGCGGGCCTGTAAAAGGCAAGACTATAGCACTTAGGGGGTTATTTAGCAACTTCCCTGAGGTTTCGGTTCTCTGATGAAGACCTGATTGCACAGCAGCCCTCCCACATCCTTCCCTCTTATTGTCCTGTGCACTTTTCAGTAACTTCTGCTGGCATAACACAAAGAATGGAGCTGTATTTGAGGTCACCTTCAGGAAAAAGTGATGAAGCCTGTAACCCAATGTCATGTCTCTCCTGTGGAAATACCCATAAGAGAAGACATCTGGGGGAAAGGCAGGGGGTGGGAAGAATTCAAAGGTCCCTTTGAAGGTTTGTTTTGTTTGCCTCAGTGTTCCAAAATAAAAGAGGGGATGTTGTGGGAAGTGAGTTCTCTCTAGAGGATGCACCACTGATCTGAGCAGTGAATGACACAGTATCATATGCTATGATGTGGATCTAGCTGAGCGTGTTAAAAATGGGATGTGTGTGTGTGTTTGTTTTTCAGCTGCTTTATTGTGGTTTTTGTGTGACTCTAAAACACACAGCTGGTAGAGAAAGAAACATAGCAATCAGCTTAGTTTGAAACACTCAATTTAAGGTGCCTTTGGATTTTGGAGATGCTCTGAAACTTGGTTGCCAGCATTAAGGCTTTGACCTGTGTTGGTTTCCATTGCTGGGACTGGAATGTATATGTTATGAGGCTAATCATCACAGGAGTTGAAATGCCAGTATGTGAGGGAAAAGTCAACCAGAGCGATACTGCATTCAAGCTTATTACTGACATGACAAGGTTATTTGTCCTTTTATATGTAAACAATATGACACACTACTGTTCATGAAAACTGGCTTAGCATTGTGAAGCAAATGCAATATCAATGGCCCTCATCTTATTAAACTATGATAACTCATAGTTTAATGCTTTAATACTTATTGGTGAAAGCTGTACAGATTTAATTGCTCCCGTGTACATCTATTCCTGTAGCACAACTAACTAATGCCATCCAGTGGTAATGGTACAGCATAAATTGAATGTGTCAGGCTTGCTTACCTAGGCTTCAACAGTGTTCATTGTTCCGGCTATTGCAAAACTTAATTAACCTGAAAACTACACTAATTAGTGGTAAGTTGTTCATTCCAGCAGATGGCAAAAGCAGGGAATATATTTTGTAGTAAGTGACTGTAAGACTTCTCTCGTAGTTGTGTAAAACCAAGCTGGAACCAAGATTGCCTAGTTGGGGATGGGGGAGTGGGAGGAGAGTGTTGAATTTTGAAACAAAATCATTTCTCAACTAAGTTTCTACTTTACTGCACAGAACTTAAAAATTATTGAAATTGTGACAATGTTTCACGAGGTAAAAGCCCAAGGTATGGGTTGGTTTGGGTTGGGTTTTTTTTGCATGAGACAAGATTCCTAATATGAAAAAATTGACTCAGATTTGGTTATTTCTGCCTTAAATGTGCTCATACATTCAAGAAATGAGATCTGTTTTCTATTACCAAACTCTTGGGTGTCTCCAAGACTTCACTGTCCATAGAAATATCTAAATCTTTTGTGTCTTCTTCATGGAATAACCCCACTCTACATTCTTAATGAATACAAATTACTTTGAATTTTGAGAAATTCTGCATTTTGCTGTGGGGTTTGCAGCCATCTCTAACAGGCAGTAATTGCTGCTGCTGTTGTATTCCTTGCAATTTCCACAACCCATGTATATACTGGGGAAATTATCCATTGCAGACACCAGTGGTACAGCTGAACTAAGGATGAACATGTTTTAACTGCAAAAACAGCCGGCAGAAAATAATTGTGATGCTGAACCTTAGGTTTCTGAAACGATGGTAATCCTGGCTTGTTCTTGACCACGCATGCTGAAAAATAACATTTCTTAACAGCTCTGTTCTGTTCTTGTTAACACATGATTCAGCAAAAAAGACACATTTTTCCCTCTGTAAATGCTAGCTTTAACTTCCTTTGCCAAATATTAACTTTGACAAACCAGTTAACATGGACAAAATGTTCAAGTTTAAGTATATCTAACCCCAAAATCTTACATAAAATTAGGGTTAAAACTAATTTTCTACATTATCCATATCTCTAAGAAGTATAAACCCCAATGAATATTCACTACAGTAAATATTTTGGAAATTACACTTCAAATTTGAACTGGAATAACCAAGAATGGCAACAAATGCCACTCAAATTTCATTGCCATCCACATTATTGGCAGAGTGTCTGAAGCTAACTATAGAGTAAAAAACCTTTTATTTAGTGCCATCCTTATGAATGTTGATCATTCAGTATTCTGTTAAGCAGGAAGCTAACTGTATGCTAGGATATCAGGGTGTTTACCTAGCTGCTGAGTCAGTATTTTATGCTCTGACCTATTGCAGACTTCATGTGTGAACATACATGAAAATTGAGGTTGTAAACTAATGTTTTTTTTAGGCCTGGCTTCAGTGACAGAAGAGGTTACTGGCTGAAACTGCCTTTTGTTTTCTGTGCAGAAGTTTACTCTCTCCAATAATTTAGCAAAGCTTTGCAAGGTCTTAGTTAAGGTAATTTAAGTAGGTGATCTGAGACAGTCCCCTTAAGTTTTGCCTTAAACAAATGCAGTGATTCATACGAACTGCACTCCCAGCAGATCAGGAGGGTCATTAATGAGCACTTAGTGGCAGTAACCTCTTCCACAGGCACATCTGGATCTTGAAGGGAACACCTGCTCTCCATCTCTGGCTCACTGATACTAAACAGCTTGAGATCTACTGCATCAGAAGCAGAGATTGAACTACAAACCGGAATTTCTGAGACTGGCTCCTCTGCTCTTAATCCTTCTCCCAACTCGTTTATACAGAACCCTATAAAATCCAGACAGGCAACTCCACAGTACGATATTATGGGACAAAGATATGTCTGGTAGTGACATTAATCAGTATTTCTCCTTCGTTCTGTCCATACCTCGTGAGGGACAAAATATACACAACACAACTGCTGCACGTTAGAACCTGGCTGTTTATAATATTTTCGCAGAAATGCTTAAAATCTAATAAGAGTATCCCAAATATTATGAGTAGCGGTGGCACACATGCTGCCTAATAATTTGCATGGTCTAATAATGAAATTCTGTTTCTTTTGGACTATAGCCCTAAAAAAATGATGAGTGTGTATTGGGGGTTTTTCTGCATGGAAACAACCACCCAGCACTGAATGCTAAACCAGAATTATTTCTATGATGTTTTGCCTCTTATTGTGGAAGATGCAGTGTGTAGACGTTAAAAAAAAAAGCCTGAATTATTTGTATAAGCTAAAAGGTCATGAGTGATTTTTCCTGCCAACTAATATCTATTGCCAAAAAAAAAAAAATTATTCAGACTGAAGTATATTAAAAAACGTTGACAGCATAGAAGACCTTTATCTGGGAGGGAACAGTGTTAATTATGCCACACTGATTTAATCTCACAGAGACCTGGTGCATGATTTAAAATTCATACTATTATTAATTTGCCAGGTACCTTTTACAGCCATCACATTTAAGAAAATGCAAGTACTGCCATTGCCAATGAATCCTTAAACACCATGCAGCATGGGGGAACGTGTGTGTTTGTGGTTTTTGGTGTGTGTTTTTTTCGTTTTTTTTTTTTTAAATTTTTCGAGTAATATTGATGAGACCTTTGCACAACAGTGAGCTGGGAATTGCTGATGGCTGGCTGGAATATAGTGCAGGGCTCTGTGCTGCCTGTAACTCCCTTAGCTCCTGTGCCAGGTTACAGGAACTTTGCATGGGAAACAGCAACAGCTGTAAGGCAGCTTATTTAGTTCTCTGCAATAGCATGTAGGCAACTTTTAAGAGGTAAAACTTTGTTATTCTAGAAAAGCCTGTCATAGTGTGGTACCAAAGGTTGAATTGAGTTTTTTATGTAAAGCAGAGAAGTAATCACTGTATTAAAAAAGTATACTTGAAATGATGATACTTGCTTCTGGAGTATATGATCAAGTAAATGCCGTAATTGCTTTATGAATTAAAGTACCATTTTAATTAATATGAAAAACAGAAACGTTTTCTGTTCCTAAAGATTGTAGTTCAAGTACTTTATCATGGTACATAACTTGACAAAGATATAAAATTTGACTAGCTGTTGCAATGTATAGTTTAAAATGGTGTTATTAGTGAAAAAAGAGCTCAGTTCAGGCAGTAAAAGGCACAAATTGGAAAAAGCTATTATTCCATGCAGGGTAAAAAATACTATCAATAAAAACACTAAGCTCCCACCAAAGAGAACGTGAATAAGTATATTACCTGGGCAAAGATCATTAGGAACATAAATACATATAGGAAGGAAGTGTGTAAGTTGTGGGGATTTAGGGGATGACCAGGTGAAAAGGAGAGTGCAATGTCATGTTGCTGCAGAAAGGGCAACACAACAGCAGAGCACACAAGCACCAGTAGTACTCGCAAGATGTAAGACGTCTTTTTCACATCTTGTACCACTCTGGAAATGCATGTCAGTTCTATGATCAGTATTCTCTCTCCTGTTCCTAGAACTTTGCCACACCAGGAGAGATCGTACAACCTGGCTAGTGAAGCTGCTGGGAATTGGATGTATGTGAGGATGGTATGAGGATGTAAGTTCTGCCCTTTGGTGTAGGTGGTCTAACTGGTGGTCTATGGACCATGGTCCTCTGACTTCTAAGGAGGTAGAGAGCTAATGTTAAGGATTTTTTTAATGTGTTTATCCCTTGTCTGCAAAAGAGAGCATCATGCAGTTTGGTTGAAACAGCTGAAATTGCATCAAAAGAAGGGAGCTTTCAGTTGGGGCAGAGCTGGTGCCTCTTTTGTTGTTTCCATCCTGGCTCTGCCACAAGGCCATAACCAGAGCATGTGTTGGTGAGATCTTTTGGATCAGTTGGCTTCTCTTGAGAAGGTCCTAGGTTTTATTAACCTACAGTGGAACTGGCATGGAATCATCACAATGATCAGGACGTATTACAAACTTCTCATCATCATTCATGTACCAAGATGATCTTAGCACAGTAGGGAGTTCGGGCTTTTCAGATGCTAAACAATGTAAACACTGACAAGTAATTTACTGTGAACAGCTTATCCAGTTCTATTTTGGGCCTGGGGAAAGGACAATCTGTGCACTGGTCATTCACATTCCTAACACAATGAGAGTTTTTCAGAAGTAATACTTAAAAATTATCCTTGAAATTACTATAATTCTAGCTTCATCCTTAGAATAGGACAGCACTATCTATGTCTGCCTGGTTCCCCACTCTGTCAACTCCATAAAGATTTCATAAGCAGGTGAGAAATGTGTCCTTTTCATTGGAAGAAAGCACAGTGCACAGAATACAGGTGCTTGCTCATGGCAACAAATGAGGACTCTAATTCATGACGTGAGAGTCAAAAATAACCACACTGATGCACTTAATCATTTACTGCCCTACTTAATCATTAGGATGTACAGCCACAGAGTTCTATAATTTGTGACATAGTAATGAATTAATTGCAGTCATCAGGCATTTTTTCCCATTTATTTAAACAGTATGAAATTGCTCACTGCTATTTATATTATCATTCTTCTGTTAGGTTTCTCTATCTTCTACATAGTAATATTGATACAAATAATTCCTTTTGCTTGAAATATGCATCTCTCAGGCCAAACCACATTAATGCTTCTATTGTACAGCTGTTAAATAAGCAGCCTAAAGCCCTACATTTAGTTGATTTACATATATAAAAATGCACAAAGGTATTCTTCAAGCTTTTGTCGTATTAGTTCTGGGTTCTGAAAATAAAGACTTAGGTGTCTTTTCTTTTTTTTCCTTCTGTCTTAAGCTGGGATTTTTTACAGTTGATTTGACAAATAAAAGCAATTTTGTCTTTTCTTTTTCCTCCTCAAATATTCTCTGCCGAATCAGTAAACATCTATAATTTCTGACAAGGTCACTTAATTATCAGCGGTGCTGGCTGAAAAAGAGCTGCCTTATCTGTGTTGCTTCTGCTTCTTTTGTGGAGCTGAGCATTACTGAAAAACCTCATGCGTGTTCATTAATTACTATTCAGAAGCCAGCCTTAGTGCATGCAAGCATTTTGCCTTCCTTAGGATTTGCTTGTCATTATGAGTGGATTATCTCTGTGTTAAACATCTATCTCTCTAGTGTGCCAGTCCCCCAAAGATACCAAGTTTGAAAAAGGAAGATAAGCAAACTGTTTTAAAACCCCCAAATAATAAGAGTAGATGGACATAAGGGAATGAAACAACGTACAAAAAAAAACAAAGGGAGGTCAGTTTCTCTTTGCTTGACTTTCTCTAAGGAATAAAGAAGAGGAGTGGTTTGTGTTTAAAGTTCCAGACTGTGGCTTCGGAACTTCAGATTCAATTTCCACCTTCATAATGGATGTCTTGTGAGACTCTGGGCAAAACGTTAATTCTTCCTGTGTCTCATTGCCTCATCCGTACAGCAGGGATAATAATCTTCCTTTTATCCACACTAGTCATGTTACCAGCTTTATGTAGCTGAGACATCTGTCTTAAGTGCACCTTATGCAAGTTAAGATGGGGACTCTGGATGTCATCAAAATAAAATATAAGTTGATCTAATATTTAAGATTCAACTGCTGGTATAAAGTACTATACAACGGAAGTATCGCCAACCATTTATATATCTTAAAATTGTCACATGTGGTCTCTCCTCCTCCCCTATCCACCTCCTGTTCCTTGCCAAGCACATTTCAAGCATTGAAATCAGCAACAGAAATCAGCCCAGAGATTGTCTCTCCAAAGCTTTCTGCTTGGGCATGGTGTTGGTGTCCAAATTATTTGGAACCAGGTCACAGAAAGACTTGGGAATTATTCTGGATAGTTGCAGGAGGCCTTCTGCTCAGTGTACAGCTGTGATTCAAAAAAAGGACAAAAAATACTAGCTAATATGTAGAAGAGGACAGAAATTGATACGGTGCCATTATAGACACAGATGGAGCAGAGAGACCAGCCTTACACATTAGGAGATGCTGATTTCAATAGAATTCTGCTTGCGTAAAATTACAGTTCTTGTGAGCAAAATGATCTATTTCAGATCTCATCATTTTATTCCCCTCTCCATCCAAAGGGAAAAAAGGTCCTACTTAAACAAAAAGTTTCCCTATGAAATCAGGTGGAAAAGGATTAAGAATGTTATTCTAGTGGAGAACCTCATAAAGTAAGATTGTATAAGAGGCATGCAAAATAATACACAGCATGCAGAAGGAAACTCCTATTTACCCTTTCTCATAACACAAGGGCAACTGAGATGGATCACTTACAAATTTTAAAAAGGCTAAAAGGAATCAGATTTTTTACACAAAGAAAATTTACCCTGTGGGACAGATAAGGGCTTAGTAGGATTCAAAGGGGATTAGACATTTGTATGGATAATAAGAACATCCACAGCTATGTTAGATAAGATTACAGAAGGGGAAAAAAGATATAAGCACTCCTGCTTCAGGGCATCAGCCAATTATTGGTAGAGATAGACAGAGATTTTCCACTGGAATAGTCTTCCCCTGGAAAGTGCCTTTTTGTGAAGTGCAAGTATCTTGCAGTGATGTGTTAATGTAAGTGAATTTTCTAATGGATTCTGCTTCAAAACTTACTTATCTGGTTTCTTGGCAAGTTACTCAGGACTGGGAGTCTGGAACCTTGTAGGATATGTTTTAGAATGGTCTATTGGCAAACCTATTTGAGATGGCAAATCTCATTCATGTCGCTACACGCAATGACTAGGAAAACATTCTACACAATTTGAGGGATTTAAAATGTCTCCTTTTCTTCCCAACATGGAAATGCAGAATTTTAGCAATTTTCAGAATTCTCTTGGAATATAAACTTCATCTTTCAGTCTCACAATCTCTGTTGGAAACTTCTTCAGGCTGGTTGTTCCATAATTTTCTGTTACATGTTACTGAACTTCTTGACGTAAGGACCTGGTAGTGAGCAGTGGACCTGGAGACATGCTTAGTTTAATGAGGTGGTTCTTCTGTTAAGAGATGTTATGTTTGATGATTGGCTACAGACTAAGCTGAGGAGTTTTGTTATGGATGAGTGATTGCAGGTGGAGGAGAGAACTTCACCTTGAATGCCGATTACTACATTACTGAAGACAATAAGTAATGATATTTTATTATTTAATGATATTTTAAATTATATAACCTCTCTCATCCCTGGGCATTTAAAAATTGTTCACAGAATTTCTGAAAGTATCACCAAGGAAAACTCTCTATTCTGGGACATGGCCCTTCTCAGTTTGCACTGTCTAACACTGGTAGGGTGGTGATTTTGACCAAACCCCTATGCTTTCTGTTCTTTAGGTTCATTTGCTGCTCTCAGTTTTCTTGCTCATTTTCATCTGGTCTTGTAACTTCCCGCATGATGCTCAGTTGATTCTGTCAAGTCAAACTTTTGTTTTTCAGATCATTGTAACACTCAGCAATGATAAATTAATAGCAGTGTAATCTCTCTCTCCTGGCTTAAGTAGGAAAAAAAACATGGCTGCAGGGACAAGTCTTAGTTTTTAGTGTATGCTCTTGCATTCATTGTAAATAATTAATGCCTGACCAAGATCAGAACGAAATCTTTTGATTTTGGTTGGGTTTTTTTTTAGTTTAGTTTATTTTAATATTAGAAGAAAGTCAGAGAAATGGAAGAAGATAATTATATAGGGTAATTGCTTTAAATGCTTTTAGATCTAAGCTGCTAAAAGGCTAGCTATGTAAAGGGAAAGTAACCATAATAAATATGGCATGAAACAATAGAGAACTCAGGTGGAAAAAGAGGCTGGGACAGTTGCACAAGACATTTTTGGCAACAATTCCATGTAAATCTCTCAAATGAGTACAGGTACTTAATAGGCAATTAAAAAGACAGCCCATGTAAATGAATTAATAGCTGACTCTTAAAATGCATTAGCTGCTCTGTAATTAATAGAAAATTATAAAGGAAATAAATGCTTGCTTACAGCCTTATTAAGATCTGAACATTACATCTTAGTCTGAATTGATTGGGATGGTAAAAAATTAAGGGGAAAATATGGAAATCACAGTTAAATAATTGCAGAATCTCAGCAAAATTTCAATAATGTGCAGTCATGTTCTATATTTCAGAATACTTACGCAAGATGACATTCAGAATGTTTGAATATAGGTACCGAGGGAGGGATATCGCAGCCCTGTGGGAACTGGGATGGCAATCATAAATGAAGTTCAGTAGTCTAGGGTGGATGATCTCATGCATTATTCAGTTCGCCTGGTAATAAATTAACTGCTACATAAGAATCAGTCTTTGGTGTCCTAATGTATAGCTTCATGACATGCCCATCTATATACCAAATTCAACATTATCTTTTTTTCCCAGGCTTAGTGCTGGGCTTACCTGCAACACTTGAACAGATAGTTTGTTTGGCTTTCAAACTGGTATTGTGGCTCAAAGTTTAATACATCTTCTAGTACAGTAGTTGCTCAGGTATTGGATATCAGGAATCTGTAATACTTTTTATAAATATTCTGTCCTTTCTCAAAATTTGAGTATGGACTCTTGGAGCAAACTATCCATTACTGAGTGCAAGTTAAGTGCAATGGGATTCTGGTAGGAGCTGGCAGCTGTAATACAAATAGTGTCATAATGGCAAAGTAACTTCCATAGCTGTAAGTATGTACATACCATTCACATCATCTGAGTGGGTTGCATGATGGCTGACATATTACTAAAGCAAAAAACCCCCAAAAAACCCACTCCAAAACCCCCAAGAAAAAACCAAACCAAACAAACACAAAAAAGCAGATTGTTTTTAGTTGGGAGTTCTGGGAGAAATATTTGAAGGCTCTTGGGTGCTAAGAGAGCCTAGATCTCACTTCAAATTTAGTTCTCTTGACAGTAAGAATGCACATTTTGTATAGAGTCATAATAGCCTGTATGGGAACAGAGCACTTTGCAGATGCTTCATGACCTAAGACATAGAAAGTGAATGCTAATTGAATAGAGCTTTTAAATGGCATTCTGGCCTCAGCGCTGCTTTTTATAGATGTTAGTTGCCCATCTGACCTGTATAAAGTTGTTGATGTTTCCCTGGCAAATAGCTTGATGCAGCTAAATTAAAGGTAACCTAGTTCATATCCAGCATTCAGATCAAGAATAATAAGAAAGAACGGCAGGGAAATAGAAAAAATCATTTTCAGAGTGAAGGAGAGAAGAAGGAACGTTCATTTCAAGGGAAATACCTGTGAGACTTCTGACATGATCTGCAGTGTTTATCTTGTGCATACATCAGAGCAGAGGAATGTCTGAGTGTGCTTGAGTTCAAGCATAGTTCTAAGTGTATCCTGAGAAGTCCCAGGAATTTCAGCATGGGACAAACTTAAAACTGAGTAAATGTTAGAGTCTTTCTTCAAGACCAAAACTATTTTAAGCACTGTGAAACCATGTTGCAGCACTGCGGTATTTAGGATGCAAATAAGATACAGATTTTCCAGTTAGTCCAGAATGTACAACAATATCAGTATCAGGAATTTCTGAACATGCAAACAGTAGCAGGTCTACTTTACTCCTTACCAGGTATGTTTGCACGTATCCAACAGATATATTTTCAAAGAGATTTTTGCTAAGCCTATGACCTTCTTGGAGAATGGCATTCAGAACTTTAGGACTTCAGAATCAGGCAACTTTCCTTCCATATTCAAGAATTTAGGCCTCTCCTGCTTTGTCAGTGCTCATAATCATGTAGTTTGAAATTCCATTTTGATATTGCAGTTTCAAATTTGCAATGTTTTGATTGGAAGGTATCCTTTCCATCTACAATGGAAAACTGAATTTATGAGTTCACTTATCTGTTTAAATTGGTAGTATTCTATTATAGTTAGAGACTGAAATCAACCTTTGCCAAATTATTAGTACTGCAATTTCACTGCTAATATTACAGTACTATCTTATAGTAATGTTACCTCTCTCACATTGTTCCACAAACATTTCTCTGAAGGGAAATGTACTAACTTCACACAGTCTTATACAATGTTTGCTAAAGCCTCCGCCTTCTTTTTTAAAATACGAAATTGCCATATGCAAAATTGATCAGAATAGGAAGGATTTCTGGTGCCGATCACTCAGCATGTGTGTAAGTGAGATGTTGTTTCTAGCATCACTCAAAAATAAAATGCTATGCTAAAGTACCATAATAGTCTCTGCACATATTTGCTTCCCTCAAGGCTACAGAAATGGTTTCAAAATAAGGGAAAATGTCTTACTGAAAAAATAACATCTTTTCATAGTTCTCTTTTTTCTTTTCCTGACTTATTTTCAGATAATGAGTGAGGAGCAAATGCATACAAAAACACTGTTCTCTGCCTATTTTGAAACAACCTTTTTTTTTTTTTTTTTTCTTCCCAGAAAGCAGTTTTTTGAGCAGTGGAATCAAGAAGATAATTTTTTTTCTAAAACAAAATCTTGACAAACTAGTGGAATATATTTAGGGATTTGGAAGCTCATAAGAAAAGAAAAGGAAGAAAAGAAATAAAATAGAGGCTGAGAACCATCTGAGTATTTCTTTTTCTTTGCATGTGGAGGCGTTGAAAAACTGTACTTACACTTAGTCTTCCACCTTATCCTTTTATATTAATTTTCAAGTCACAAAGTTTCTTCAAGGATGATTGACCTTATAAGAGACTTTTTTTTTGAAACGAAACATTGTGGTTAGAAGCTGTGAATGTTTTAACAATCAACAGCAGACCAACACAAAGATCCTCCTGTCATCTTCCTAAGTTCTCTTTTCTAATACTAGTTACTCTTCATGGTGTTACACAGGTGTACAATTCTTAGATGTAAGGTGCAAGGTTGAACTACAAGTTTTCAGTCATCACCAGCTGAGAAAGCTGCAGTTTTCTCTATCCAAAACTTTTGAAAGTTTTGCTGACCTTCTCTGGTCAAGTATCTCTTAACCTGATCTGAGTGATCTCCTTCTTTTAGATCCTCTTCTTCAATAAGCTGTAACCTATGTCTGTTCGGTCTCTATAAAACTGTACAAAACAATACCGATTCAATTTTATAGTAAAGTAATTGTTTTTCTACCTTTAGAATTGTTAGTGATAGTTAATTGAAGTCTAACCTTTTCACAGCCTCCATAAATTTATCCAGAGCAGGCTGGCAGGGGTAGCAAAGGGCTGAAATCCCAATGAGCTAGGGTAGATAACCATTTAAGCTACCAAAGTTACAGACAAAAGAGAGAGAAAAACCAACACCTTGGGGTTAGAAATAGAAAGATTAAAAAGTGTGTCAAAAATAATGTAGGTCAACAAGGATAATGTAGGGGTTGAGAGACTTACAGACCTGTGTCGGAAAAGGGTTTGGAATATCTTCTGGAAACTTCCAGTTGCACCCCAAGTCATGGCCTTTTGGGTAGCTACTACCAGCACATACACGTTATAAATTCTGTAGGGTCTTAGGGCTACAGGTCACACACAGACTCTCTAGGTGGGAAAAGAATAAAGGCAAGAAAAATTGAAAGGATGAGGACAGTGGTTGTAGAAAGAAGATATGAACAGAAAGGAGTGTTGCTAAGTTAAAAGGATGCAAAGAGTTGTAGCTGCATCTGAACTATCCTCTGTTGTTGAATGTGAAATCCAAGGTCCTGGCAGGTTTAGATGTGGCGAAGGCAAAGTTGCCTTAAAGTCCATCCTGAACAAACTGGAGAGTTTGATTATCATGGGCCTCTTTCTCTTGCCACACATTTGACACAGCCCTAATCCTGCAGCCCACACAATTTCTGTGCCCCACTGTAGTCATTCCTTTTCGCATGCTTTCTTTCATGGATTTACATGAAGTTTCAAAGCAGCAAGGGCTTTAAACAAATAATCTGTCAACTCAATGGATTCGTTGCTACATTGCTACTATTGAGTAGCAATATTGGGAGTAGCTCTGCTGATTTCCACTGGACTGTCTATGTTTTGAGTTGCTCAAATCGGTCAAAACTACACAGGCAGCAGAACTTTATCAGTGTAGGAGTTGACTTGCAACATGTGCTTACAGCTGTAGTTAAAAAGGAAAATTGATCTCAAATTATGAGGCGCTGACATGAAAATGCTCAGAGGCACTGGTCAATTTTTTATGGGGTAAGTAAGTTTCCCCTGCCTTCAGAAAGTGTGGCTGAATGTGATCTGTCTTTAGTTCTGTGTTCCCTATGCCTATATATCTACAATGTATATAGCCTCCATCAAGCCTGAAGAAGCTTGTAAGTTAATAATAGTGTGAGAGAGGTGGTAGAGTGCATCGGCATGTTGTATTAGTGAGCACTCTAGGTGCATTACAAACAGAGTAGATAGCTCTTTTAGAAGTTGCTGACAGTCTGGTATCACACACATTTCAATAAATGTTGTCCCAGATGCTTGTACAAATCTCTGGTGCACAGCTCTGGTATAAATGGCACAGTAATTAGAAACCTGTCTTAAAAAATATCAAGCCTGGTTGATGGGCATTAATCTAAACAACCCTAGGGACTTCATTTTATGCCTTGCTAGTTCTTTGCAGTGTTAACCCTTGTCTTAGCTTCAAAAACTTCAAAACAAATCTTCTGCATGGCCAAATCATCAAAGGTTGAGTTACAAAGTGTGTAGTGAGACCTCTGTGGGAAGATTGCAATTAAACTCAAAATAAAATCAAACTCCCTTGGCTTTTGAAGTTTGTTGTCAACCAGAATGAATGACAGTGATGAAAAGAATCTTAATGGTAATGTATTTTTGCCGAAACATTTCAAATGATTAGCTGGAGTTTATGGAAGGTCTCAACCTCATGTGTAGCCTTGCATTAAAATTATGATGCTATATTGTAAAGCAAAGCATTAAAAATACATCTCTTTCAACAAAACTTTTGAGTTTGTGAAAATAATATGAATGGTCATAATAATAATAATAATTAAAATATTTGCAATTTCCCCCTTGTCAATCAACTACAAATATTTGTCTTTTTAACAACAGCAAAAGGTAACTGAAATAAGTTAAATGACAAAACTAAAAGCCACAACTGTACTCAAGTAGTCACTAAAGTCCGAAGTGAACATCAGAGAAAAGAATGCTCCTTGATTTGTCAAAAGCAAAATATAGTTAAAAAGAATATAGAACGAGATTATTTTCTTTGTCAAACAAAGAGCTGATGAGACTCCTAAAAAAAAAAAAAATCACTGGATTTACTGATAATCTTGTAGCCATACATCTAATGGTAGGGAATCAATGACTCTGTGACTTTCAAATAAAGGTCATTCAGCAGAGTTATTTTCGTGCAAGAAAAGCACAGATTTAAACCAAGAAAGATTTAGGGTTTCCCTTGCTTAGAAATATATGTTCATACTTGCGCCCTAACATTTAAATAATTGAACCTATGTGAGTTAATAGATAAGATGCAGGCAGCAGATCACCAGTGGAGAAAAAAAGTACTTTGTATTTTAGAGTTAAAAGATCAAATGAGAGTGCAGGCAGCAGATCACCAGTGGAGAAAAAATGTATTTTGTATCTTAGAGTTAAAAGATCAAATGAGAGTTTTCTGTATCCTTCTTTAGTCACCTATACTGAGTCATTTCAAAGTAACAGAATAACCATAAGGCAATGTTGTGGTCTGGAATGCTGATTAGAAGGAGCCCTGAGCTTCCACAAGATGTAATCCAGAGTATGCAGAGAAAAAAATTACTTCCAATTTCCAGAAAAACAAGTTAATTTCAATATTTCTAACCAAACACTGTATGGATTATCTAGTGATAACTGTTTACATGAAAGAACTAGATAAAGAAGCCATTGAAGAAACAGTCCAATATTTCTCAAAGCAGCTCAGATTATGTCGTCAAGGCAGCAGCAGGAATTAATGTTTTTGCTGGAAGATCAAATATAAGGTGCTCACCGATGGATTACATTTACCCTGGACTTTGTACTTGGGAACAAATCCTTCACCTTTTAATTTTTTAATTCTCTTATCCTCTTACAGAAACAATTCTGTTCTCTCTGTTCCACTCACCAGTCTGCTTCAGTTCCAGAGCTTCCCACTCTTAGAAGTGGTGAGCATCCATACAGAAAAGAGCAGATCCAGTTTCAAAGGAAGTTTTGTTAAGACATCTTTGAAAGCAACAGGGAAAAACAGCCACAAGGTTGCCAGCTCCTGCATGGCAGTGACACTGAGTAACGAAATACGCCAAGCCAATTTTTCTGGTGAAGTGCCTGTTTCTCAGTCTATAGTCTTGAACTAGAATACATTTAGCTGAAAAAGCAGACACAGTTCTGTCAGTGTCAGTGGAGCTGTGCTGATTTACAATAGCCACTCTCATAAAGAAGCATAGATGCGGAAGAACAAGTTTATCCACTTGTCACTTGAGCAATATAGATTTTGGACACCTCTCTCTGCCCATCTGCATTTGAGTCTACCCAGAACACCCCTGACACCAGCTGAGATACTGCTGCTCTGCTTGTCTCTGGTGTGAAATGTGTTTATTCTTGGCTACTTTGCATTTCTGTAGTAAGTTGGTATGAGGCTTATCTTTCTGAGAGGGGTTTTGTTCCATAGAGCTGAACTCCAGCTGAAGTTAACATTTGCTCAGCGTGCTGTTCTCCATTCGGATGTTGGGATGCTTATGGTGGGTATTTTACTTCAGTTCTGGACTAATGTGTTTACATGATATAAAACTTGAAAAAGACTTCATTCTGTTTCTGTCTAATTTTCCTGCAAGCCTTTTGCTTCATTATAAGTCTGGCATCAGGATCTCTAATCTTAGCTGTCTATGTGAGAGGGTCTAAATTCCTCCTCTAGAAACCGGCTGGGTTCAGGTACTATATAAGGGTGGATGCAGGCTGATTGTGATGTACCAGGAGCTGTGTGCCACATCGGACAGCAGCTGGGTGTAGGAAGAAGGGCCACCTCCTTTCTACACCTGCAGATATCCTATGCAAGCCAAACATACCAGAATTTTAATGTTTCTACAGCTTTCCACCTTCCTCTTCTGAGCTCACACTATTACACAGTCATTCTACAGCAGCTCTGTTCCTGCTAGAATTCTGCCAGTCACAGTGCACTTGTTCACTTGTATAAACAAGACAATATCTCTCTTTTGTTGCACAAAGGTGTTAATAAATGCCTGGATTTGAATTAAAAGGCGATAATGGAAAACAGAGACCCTGATGCGTCAGTCCTTCTGGTGCCTACAAAACACCATCTGATGTCTCAAACGTCCCAAACAGATGTATATGAGCTGACCAAAAACTCATTTATAAAAACAAATTCTTAAAAAACTTAGTAGGCAGGAAAAGTCTTGAGAGTAAGGAGGAATTAACAACAAAAGCTTGAAATAAACATGGGAAACAATTTTTAAAGGCTGCACCAAAAGACTAAACCAGGACTGCAAGTGAAGTCTGGCTATTAGAACAAAAATAGAATTGGAAGGTTTATTCTTCATTGTTTTTCTCTATTAAATCAGAAAACATTGAGTATTGTAAGCAAAAGTTCTCCATTCTTCTCAGAATGGTCCTACCTGTAGTTTACTTACTACAAAAGATTTTTCAGTGGTTCTTAATTCCGATTTTGCAGTAGTTGAAAGGACTGAATATTGCAAATGTTCCAAAATTCTTGCATTTAAAAAATATTCATCGTGAATCTTTGCTTGCTATTACTAGTAGGAGCCTGTTAGTATCATTGGAGTACCTTTTGTTTGGCAGCGATGATAGGAAAATCCACCCCAGGTGTCTCTGATGGAACAACTATTCAGACGTGATTAATTATGTGGTCATCCCAGCTTTGTGAAGATCAACAGAGCTAATTTTCAGCTGAAACAAACACTGTGGCCTCTGACACATCCCATATCTGGCGTGGTGATCACTGCCTTGCTGCCTTGTGTCTATTGCTGAGTGACTGTTGGGTTCTCTAGCATAACAGGTTGGACAAACCCAGGCTGCTACCACAGTGCTCCTTCCTTCCCTCCTGCTGATGTACATACAGCATTCCCTCACCCACCTCCCCCATCTCAGACTGGGGTCAAAATAATCTGCGCAGGTCTCGCTGCTGAAAAACCTCACAAAGCAAGGTGAGTTTAACCCAAAGTGATTCCAGGAAAGATGCTAATTCTTCCAGTAAATTCTGGCTAGTTTTTCTTTTAATTATCTGAGGCAAGACTGAAGAGCTGGAGGATGAAAAATGCTATTAACCCTAAAAATTCTATTATTAACCTAAATTCTAACCTTCAGACATTTTTACACTAAGAAATTGAATCACAAGCATAGTGTCAGCTGTAATTACCAGCACCCATTCGAGGGCCCAGGGAGAGTTGCCACCTAAGGAGATGGCTGTGGTATTGGAGCTGGTCCATGCACTTTCGTTGCCCCCGCTGCAGCTCACTGCAAAGCTCATCACTCCGTGGGTCGTAAGGGAACCTCCTCGGGCTGGAGTCTTGAAAACACATGGATATGTTATCACTAGACTATGCTGTTCATCTCTGGAATATCTGGAGTTGATTTTACTTCTTCCTTTGCTTATTTCCTTGCAGTTTGTCTATCTACAGTATTTCTGAAATTTTCTGAAAGCTCGTCCTTTCTGCTGTGCTCCCAGTCAACCATATGGTTATGTATCACGCTGCTACACCCAGCAAGCATGATGGGATTGAGTCTCTGCAACACTAAACAAGCACACTTGTCCTGCAACACTAAACAAGCAGGGTTCAGTCGCTGAATTTCTCTCTCATGCTTGCTTTGTGATTTTGAGAATTTCATTCTGCTCCAGTTGAGTATTTGTTAGGCAGGATTAACAATCTAAGCAGGTTAGAAATTGTATGGTGGATCATTGCTCCCACCAGAAAACTTAACTTTAGGAGGGAAAAGAGTCTGTAGACTGACTGCATCCATGTCAGAAAACTTCACTTTTATTCTATTTTGACTGTTTTCTCAATGGGATATCTTAATATTTGGTTTAATGATACTATTCATTTTTAGATTGTTCTAATTTAGTGTTACAAATAATCACAATATGGGCACAGGGTTAATTCTGTTTTTACATTATGTTTTCCAGGAAGTATTTTAATTTTTTTTTATTAGATGGAAATAGTAAAATAACATTATTGCTGTTTCCTACAGTATTGTTTTCAACAGGAATTTTGTCTGACTCCCATAACACTATTCCTATCTCCCACGTTTTGTACCTCCGTTGTTCGTCCATATAGTAAGGTCTTCAAGGCAAAGATCATGTGGACAGTAACTGTTGTAGTTTAATAATATTTGGGAACTGTAGATATTATCATAAAGATAATTATTTAAAAGCCTCTGCCAATATAATTAGACTCAACACCAGCAAGAGGCTATAAATCAAGTGAGTAAGTGATGCTAACTTTATATTTATGGCATTCAGGCATTTATTTGCTTTATTTCAGTATTTTCTAGGTCAGAAATTTTAATCTGAATTGATTTCACATAATGACAAATCACCAGTGTCACAGTTGATTTCCCTGTGATGTGTTCTACTCTCATTCAAGATTAAGATGTGCCTGGATGCCAAAATCATACACCATGTACCTCAGTGAATAGTGGAATATATTCCATAAATTGATATGCTCATGATTTATCATAGCTTTGCTAGCCCCAGTGACCTCTATTCTTTTTATTACAGTCTTATGTACAATTTTACCCTAGGTATGTAAAATTAATCCACTCTGTTGTCATCCCATATTGTGAGTCAAATCAGAAGCCAGACAAGCCTAAACTCTAATTCTTAATTTCTATATACATACATATATAAACATAAAAACTTACTGATGCATGAATTTCATTAAATCACACAGAACTAACTGGCTTTGTTTAAAAGGGAAGATATTTTCTCTGAGACTCACTCAATATCAATCAGCCCTGTTCAGTGAGCTGAATAAACCTTGCTGATTTTCAGCTTTCTGCAATTACACTAAATATGAAACTGACTTCAGAATTTGTTCTTTCAAACTTTTTTCTGGGAAATCTTGTCCATGGAGAAAAATAGAATAGATAGGGATAACAGTGGTGACTATTATAATGTTTGCCAAGAGCCTCCACGGGTGAGATCTTTTTTCAGTTCTTAAAATTTTAAGTGAATTTGAACCAGTTGGATAGAAAGTTCATGTGCTTGGTGTCTGCCTGGGGCAGTTTTCTATAGCAAGTTACTATAGCAATTCCCAGCTTCCCAGAAGGAGGGCAGATTGTTTGGTGATTTCTTGTTGTTTCTATTTGTATAAAATTTGTGTACTGAGTTTATCCAGCTGTATTGCACTTCTGATTGAAACCACATTACATATTTGGTCAAAATGTCAATTAGTTGTAATAAGTTGTTATGTACTAGTTATGGTAGACACTAATATATTCATCTTTTCAATGAGAAGATGCAATATCATGCATTTTTATTCTTAGTACAAAATGACAGGGCTTGATTCCAGTCCTTTGTACATCAGAAGCCACACCCATGTTGTAAAATCAAGAAAACTGAATTGCATAAATACTGTGAGCAACATCATGAATACATGAAACTGAAATGTAAGAGTAGTTTAAGGAGTACAGTTTTCACTTGTTCATGTTTAACAGTGAGGAGATAGTCCTGCAATAAAAGCATCTCATCCCAGAAGGTGGGGAGATGCTTTACAGATGAGGTTCTCCTAACTGCATTTATGGTCCTATTTGCTTATTTAATAATTTGAATTTTTATGATCTTAAGACAGAATTTCTCTGAAGAGAGATTTAAGAAAATTCTTAGATATATCCAAGCTGCCTTTATTTCAAGAGTGTGAACTTTCAGATCCTCAAAACTTTTCTGTGGCTCTGATTCTGCCAGCTTTTTTTCTCAAAAATAAAGTATTGTGAAATTAAAGCTCTTGCTTGCAGCTTGAGTTGCGAACCTGATAATAGATTGAAAGACCTCAGCCACTGTGAGTACTCCTTTATGCTTCAGAGATAGCAAGGAATAGAAAGGATGAACGTAAGATTCAATGGACTGACCACAGCCTTGTAACATAGGCATCTGACACTGCGCTCAGAAAAGGCAGTGTGACCTCACCAACTGCTGCACTAAGCAGGAGAGATAAAGTTTTACACAGACTATCTTTTTCTAAAGCTACCTGGAGTGTTTAGGACTCGGTATTCTGAAGACTTACCCCCTGAACTCCTAAAGCACGCTTAAACCATCTCTTGCTGTCTGTACTGCCTACGTGTTGCTTCTGGCTGCAGTCCAAAAATCAGCTTAGTGGACGAGGTTGGGCAGAGGGAGAAGAACTGATTCACACTTAAGTCTCTTCCTCCAGACCGTACAGTTTCACCTAGTTTGAGTTCTTCTTCTGCTGATATCTTTGTGTAGGAGGGAACTCCAGCAACTAGTTCCCAGTAAGCCTACCCCTGCTGAGCAGAGTCTGGATAATAAAGCACCCAAAGTTGTGATCTGTGAAAGAAGCAAATTAATGTAGCCATCACAACTGCAGGCATCTGTCTGTAATTTCATGTCTGCATCATTGCTTCGAGCTCTGGAAGGTACCCCGGCAACCTGTTGTAGCGTGAAACCTGTAATTACTTCATGTACAGCACCGAAGAAAAGACAGGCCACTATGAGGTTAACAAATCAAGCTCTGCTCGACAAATAGGAATGGCAAATTGTAAGCCCCTGGGCCCTTGTGACAAACATGCCACTGCAGAGTGCTTTCATTTATTATCCAGGGAGTTCCAGCACCTGTTAACATACAGGCGCCTTTGGGCTGTCACAAATTTCATGCCTTGTGTTTAAATCAGCTATGCTTAACATTCAGCTCCAGACTGAAATGCTCTCTGAGATACCACTTTGTGTATTTCTTAGGTCTTCCTTGCAGATGTATTTTCTAAAATATCACACAATTTGGATCGAACACAGTGTAACTATGTAACTATACTGTTTCTATCTCTCTTTTCCTATCTGTAGCTGCTAGATAATTTTCAGATTGCGTAAATCATTTATGCCCTTTTTATTTACATGATTGCAGGATACAGTCTGTTTCTTTCTTGCTTATTTGAGCATTAAAGTGGCAAACTTTACTGAGTTCATTGAAACTTTTTCTGATTTACATCAGTACAGTTGAAAAGCAAATTGGAACCTCCATGAAGAAAAAAAATCCCAGGATAAGTATCTTCTATTCCAGTTGCTCTTCTTGCTGTTAAGATGTCTGAGAAGCAGAATAATACCTTTTCATTTAAAATTGCAGGGCCTGACAGAAATGTATATCATTGGGCTTTCAGAGATGTTTTAAAATCTGTACTTACAAAACTAGTATTCGTATTTATTTTACCATCACAAATTTTCAGTTTTCTTAAGAAATCAATACTTCTTTATTTCATGGGCTTTTGTACTGGGCCATCAGAATGACTCTTGTCAGCAATCAGTTTTTGCTTTAAAACTTTTTTCATTTTCTCCCTGTAATTCTGATTGCTTCTCATACAGAAAATTCATCAGTCTCTCCCTTCTAATCAGTTCAAGTGTTTACTGACTAAATAATTAGTACTACTTCTTGCTGTCTTCAAGGGCCACAACAGAACTAGTGCTCCCCTCACCACTTAAATCTGATAGATTTACTTTCTATATATATATATATATGTATTTTTTTTAAGGCTCTGTGATATGGTATGTTTATGTTGTAAGAATTTGTGAAGTGAGGGTTTGATAGTGAGAAAATGAACCAGCACTTTGTTTTCCAGCCTTCAAAAACCTCTGTGTCTCAGGGAGCAATCCCATGTTGGATATCTGCCTGAGGCTGGGCTTCAGTTATAAGTTGGGGCTCTAAACACCTGGGGGTCTGTCCTCCACACTGTCCCCACTGCACCCAACACCTGGTTAACTGCATGCATTCCCATAGCCATCTATCAGGGTGAATTTAGATATCCGTATTTTAATTTATATCCCCAACCTGTTTTGAATCATTTTAGGTTGTGGCAATATTAATGTCCTATGGCAAGGAGCTCTGCTGATTATTATCCATTGAGCAATTTTAAGTTCTTGGTCCTAAAAGCTGCATGACAGTAAATTGCTTAGGCTACTGACAGATATTTTAAATGTGTTTACTTCAATTTCATCAGTTTGCCCATTCTTGGAAAAGATTAATAGGAACTCTTAGAACATTTTATGAGACTCATTAATTTCTTTTTAAAATAAGGCCAAAAAAAATAGTCCAGTATTTTCCTGCAGAAATCTTCTTGTGCTTTTTACAATATTTTAATTGGTTTTCCTTGGAACTCTTTCTCCTCCACGTTTTTTGACCAGAGGTAGGAGAACTGTAACGATCAAGATTTTTAACATTATTATCAGGTAGTTTACAGCGGTATGCTCACAATAATTTGCCTGAAGCTGATATAAAAGAATTACTACTGGGGCCAGAAAAAGCAACAAAAAAAAGTCATCATGTTCCTGGGGCAGTAAAAGACCAGTTACCACCCTACAGACAAAAGCAGCTTTACAGTAGGAAAGCCTCTCCTTTTTTCATTTAATAATTAACTTCCAGTCACATGCCAAATGCTTGTCTTGTTTTCATGCTGCTGTAAAGGAGATGCGACATCTTTGAAGCTTCCCCAAATATTTGAAAACCTACTTTTTTGTGATCACGAAGAATTGCTTGAGACTGACAGCCCTGGGCAAACATGAAAAGAAAGAAATTACAAAGCAGCTTGGCAAAAAATGGAACTATGAACAATTATTTGTCTGTCTGACAGAGAGATTTAAGGGCCCAGTTTTCCACTGAGTTATGCTCGCTTCTAATCATTCTAATTTCATAAAAGGTAAGATACTGATGCATTTGTACGCTCTTCCTACTGTGGACAGAGCTGGACAATCAATCAGAGGATCTGGATTTAGTTTCCAGCACCTCTGCTGATGTGCTGCATCATCTCAGGCAGCTCATTTTGTTATTTCCATGTCTCAGTTCCCTGGTATATAAATCATCATGGTGATGCCTTATTTTATCAACCCCTTTAAGTTGTTGAATGAAAAATATATACTCTGTTTTTAAAACAAACGGAAAAAAACAAACGCACACCTTAAAATCACCAGGATTTTGTGAAAGTCAGGGGTGGGGGAAGGGACAGATAAAGTACAGGTAATGACATTTTCATTGCTGATTAATGAATTAACCTTTTTTTGTCCATTTGAATTTGCACGGTTGTTGTTACATTGTTTTCACTGTGGTGTTTAATGTGGGCTTGGATTAATGGACAGTGACTGGAAACTCTAAAGTGATTTCGTCTTTTCAGCTAAAAAGCATAACTTACCTTTTGTCTTGCCTTGAAATAGCTACCCCAGAGAACTATATTGGACCTATTTTTATGGTGTAAGGGATCTCCTTTTCTTATTTATTATTTCTTTTTCTCTAAGATAACTGAACATCTTTTAGTTGTTTTGCTATTTAAATTGGAGTAGGTGAAAATCTGTCTAAGAGATGATTACAAAATGGGCAAGGCTACAGAAAACTGCCTGTATTTCTGGCTGTGCCAGGGACCTCTTGCAATGCTGGAGAAGTGGCTTTGGTCCTCAAGCTAGTGACTCTCCTACTGTGCGCCAGCTGAGCCATAATAACAGGGGTGGGGAGGCACTGGAACAGATTGTCCGGGGAAGCTGTGGATGCTTCATCCCTGGAGGTGTTCAAGACCAGGCTGGATGGGTCTTTGAGCAGCCTGGTCTACTGGAAGGTAAGGTGTCCCTGCCCATGGCAGAAGAGTGGAAGTGGATGATCTTTAGGGTTCCTTCCAACCTAAACCATTCTATGATTTTAATTCACTGTATGTATGCATAGGCGTAGCCTGTTGCAAACATAAATTAAACCATATTCCTCCTCATGTTTCACCCTGAGGTATAAGGTAGTATGTTAGGGTTTTGTTCACTGCAGGGTAAGAGTTCACAAGGTCTCCTGGCAGGCTGACTTGCTGAGATGCTGGATCTTGTCCTTGCAGTAGAGAATGTTGGCGGCATCATTTCCTTGCAACAAAATGTTTTGCTGTGGGGCCTGTGAGATCAGTTGAAGTGTTTGTGGGCAGACTCAGGGACGTCCAGCCACAGGACCATTGCTGGAGGCTCTCTGGGAGGAAACGGTCCAAGTTCACCTCATTTTGAAGAGTGTGCTTTTCAGCTCAAACTGGGGCTGGCAATCACTTATTTGTATTCAGAAGGAGCAGTTCAACCTGGGATTTCCATTCATATAAAACCTTCAGTACTTTACAGCTTATGTTCAAGTGCTCTTGTTACATGGCCAAACATAATGTAGTAACCAAAATCTGATTTTTTTAACAGCTGTACTTTCAAGGTTTGTTTCAAAGCTATAGTGAAGTATGTTCAAATGCAGCTGGAACAGTGGAACTGGGCATTTTTCATTTTGTCTGAAATGAAAAACTGTATTAAAACAAATTGTCTTGAATTAATCAAAAATAAAAAAAAGACTTGAATTAATCCAAAATAGAAAAGACTTCGGTTTATTGGTGAGATGTAAATCCCACAGATTTAATTTTGAGTCAAGCTGAAATATTTTATTCAATTAGCATTTTTTATTCTTGCTTTATATTAACCTTTTCATAGCACTTTCTATAATCCCTTCATCCTCTGTCATATAATCCCATTTTTAAAATGCATTATTGAAACCTAATGCTGAAAAACTTTATTCTAAAAATAGTTAAAATGAAATATTTTAACTTTTCCTAAATAAAATATTTAATTCTGAAAATACCAGGGTACTCTTTTCCCTTCTCAATATTTCACTTACTAACAAAATACACAAATAACTTCTGTTGCCCTGTTACTAAATTGTTTTTGTTCTTTTATTCTAAAGAAATGCCCAGGTTTAACTGTAACTATTGTGAAGAAATATTCTGAAATACTAAACTGTATTCTCCTGAGAGGTTCCTCAGAGTCTATTTCTCCTGAAGTTTATTGCACAATTTAATATTTTTTTTAAGTGCTGCTTACTGTAGCTCTACAAATTAAATATAAGTTGAAGCAGAAGCAAACTGTTGAATGCCATGGTTTTTGCTTATGGTATTAGCCCCCAACAAGGATCTGTTTATTTTCATTGGTGAGTTAGTCTCTAGTACCAAATCAATAAATTAAAATTAAATGTCTTTTTATACAGAAAACAATTGATTTCTCAACTGGGTGTTAGATGGAAGAATAAGATTACGTGCCACTGTCATAAATTCCAGACAGGATGTGTATGTCCAAGTTGCATCCTTTGTTTCCATTCTTTACCTGATAAGGCCCAACCAAGAGCTCATGAAGTCAATGGGAGTTGACTGACCTTTGTTAGTCTAGTTATGAGTTAACACACAACTCAATAATCTATTGCAATTGCTTACAAAAGCTTCTCTTGCTGTTCTATAAATCAGTTGAATTTTTACTCAAAATAGTACTAGCACATGTATTATAGAAAATTAATGTTGAAAACATGTCTGCTTCATCAAGAACCTTTTATTTAATCTCTCCTGCAAGCAAAATACAATTGCAAAATAATAATCATTCCTATGTCAATCATCATATGGGGTAAGACCTAAAAGACAGTGATACTTACTTGTACCTATGGACTAGCAGAAGCCATCAGGCAAGTTATTAAATAAGAATGTCATGACTTCTTTTTGCAAAGAGAAGTCATAAAGATTGACTCTTGTAGACTTCCTTGGAGAATATTAAGCTAGTGCACTGGAGCACCTTACTGCATCAAACTGTTCTGCACTTATTTTTATAGCTGTTTGCCTCTATTTTTTGTGTAATGCACCTTTAAAACTCTGGAAGGCTCTGCTGTCTGCAGAGATTCATGGGTGTTTCAGTTCTGAGTAGACTGAGACAGAGATACCCCCCTGCAGGCAATGCTCTCAGAAAAATCTCACTTTTGTTCCGTCTTTTTTCGCTTGTTCATGTCAAAGTCATTCAAACTGAAAATAGCTGTTGATCGTTGGCTCTGTAGAAATTTAGCACAGAGAAATCAGCAGAGACTTTTTCACATTTTACCAAATTGTTTCCTTCCAACCTATAATATTCAGAGTAGTAGTATTCTGTACATAATGAATTTGATGGCATTAGCTAAATTTATCCTATCATAATGGATTCATTAATAAGCCATTGTGTTTTCTTTATGATAGTGGTGATTAGTACCTGGATTTTCTGCATTCTACCTAAGAATCAATTGTGACATTGGTTTAATGGATTAGCGTGTATTTATCAGACACATGCCAATAAAGCAATCGGTTCGCTACCAAGTACTATCAATCTCTACTGTAATTGCGAAGCCCAGTAAGTAGCTGCAGTGGTGATAACAGCATTGTGAGCTAATTCCTTTTCATATCACAAGCCATTCAGCAGAAGCTGCCTCTTTATTATTCTTTCTCCATGTGTTGAGCCTATTGACTGCTAATCTGGATTAACAATGCTGAGTGGTGACAATAAATGCTAATAATTTTGCTTTTTAACACTCCATTAGATGAAGTCCATTGTCTGAGTACCTTCCCTGTTCACAAGACAATGCTGAAGTTACTATTTTTCTGGTCCTTTTAGAAATGACATTCTTTAGGGCAAAAAGAAAATGATTTGCACATAGGTAGTTTCTGCTACTAGAGATTTAAGGAATGTTGAAATCATGGACAAGAATAGAGCTTTTAAAGAGTGCGGTTGCTGGCTTTTCTTTCTAAAAAGGCTGTTGCACAAGTAAGCATCTTCTCTAAGAAATTGGAAGGAGAGGGAGAGGAATGGGAATACCAAACAAAGCGTAAATATATGTAAAATCCAAATGTATTTATCTGGTATACCAAAACAGTACACAGGGAAGTAGTAGGTAATCCAAAGGCATTTAGAGGAGGAAATTCAAATTTTGTGAGCCATGATCTGGAGAGAAAAACAAAACACAGAATAACAAGAAGGAAAAACAACCTTCTGAAGATATACATGGCGCCAAATTTAGAAACAGTGAGACTTCTTCATATGTACCAGTAAATAAAGACAATATGTTTTGATTGTGTTCATTTGGCACAGGCTAGATGAAAAGTTCAAATGCTGGCAAAGGAGATAGCATAAAAATGTATTTTTATGAATCAGAAATGCAGAATCCTTATTATAATTCATAACTCCATGCTGGTTTTATTGTTTTCAAATCACACACCAGAGCTTGTGCAACAGAATTCTCAGTTTAATATATAATGAGAATGTTATTCAGTAGCATATTTTATTAGGCATTAGAAAGAGTTATGGAGCCATCCACATGATATGCATTACAGAATGTGTCAAGAAATCAAGGATGATTTCTGCTTCTCTACTAAACAAAATATACTTTAAGTAATTACTATTAACTGGTAGTACTTACCAGGAAGCCTATTTTTACATAACAGAACAAAACGGAAAAGGATGGATAAAGAAAGTAAACGCAAGCTGGATTTAATAGAAAAAGGACTAGTTTTATTTAATTTGTCTAACATGCAGTCTTAAATTTGACCTTGTGGAGAGAAATCAAAAGATGGAGCTTTGATGTTAGTTGGTACTTAGTTTTCACAAAAGAAAACTAAATGTCCTCAAAATGTTTTTGGATTACTTTTATAGTTAGAAAAAAAATCTTGTGGTTTAAAGTAATAAAGTTGGGCAGAACAACAAAAAAAATAACATATTGGTAAAATTTCCTTTGCATTTTGAGACAGGAGGTTAAGGGACGAGATAATAGTACTGCAGAGCTTTGAATTTAAATGCTTGTTCCAGATGAAGGCTTTCTGAAAGTCCTTGGATAAATCAGCTGATAAATCATAATGCCCCACCCTTGTTTGGTTGTTTTTATTTGTACGGGCTCTTTACTTGATCTTTGTGCAGCACCTAGCACAGCAAGAGTTGTTTTAAATTTTAGTGGATGATGATTGGAGCCTCTATGCCCTGCTATAATAATAGAAACTATTTGTTAAATTTTGAAAACATTTGGCACAACCCTCGTTCAATGTAAGTAAGAGAATCCACTGAAGCTTCTGTGTGTTACAGTTTAGTTGCCTGCTGTATTTTTTCATTATATTTGAACAGTGTGTGCCAGAACCCACTCAGTTCTCAAACACAGTTTTAATGTCTATTTTCTTAACCTAGAAAGAAAAAGCATCTTCAAAATGAAATGAGTCACAACAATAAAGGAAACTAAGATAATTTTAAGGTTTTTTAATACTTTCTCAGTTTATGCTATACTGAGTTACAGTACTTTAAACAAAACACAGCTTTGCCGTTGTTCTTGCTGGCATATGAGAAAGGAAGCTCTATTTGTGTGTATTGCTTGACCATTCCATTCAGTGGTACTATGTCTCCTACCATACCCACAATTGCAGGAAATGCTATCCTTTCATACATGGTGCAACCAATCATTTTCAGAAATAATGTTAAAAGGTGCTTACTGGCATTTTCCTGGCATTGCCTTTCTAGAGACAGTCCATGTTTAGCCAGTGATCCAATATGATGTGATACTGATTAAATCAGAATTTCTGTTCTGCAAGATTTTGAAGACTCTTGCAAAGGACCTATGTATATCTAAACCGTAAAGACATTCAAGAGTTCAAATAAGGGGTTCACATTCAGTATACGGCCAAGAAACACTTTATTTAGCTTCTTTATATGAAACAAACCAGTATCCTCATTACTTTAAAAAAATCAATCTCATCCTGCAAGACTTCCACTGATAGAATAGATATAGGGAAGGGGATTTGTGTATTGAAAACAAATTGAATTCCAACCCATATTATTCCTCAAGCAAAAAAAAATCCTTCAACAAAGTAGTCTGCTCCATGTAGTGTAAACTAGTAAGCGGGTTCCTTAACTACCAAAGTGCTTTACTTTATCACTTCCATCATATCCACAAAGAGAGTCATAATTAACCTACAAGTTCTTTAAAGCTACTAGAACCGATTCTTTTAATTGGTTAAATGTTAGAAACTTACATTATGCAAATGCAAGGAGGGTTTACTGAAATTTGTTCTAGTGATAATCCATCTGTCTTGGATAAAGGCCAATGTACAAGCAATTGTGCCACTTTCAAAGAGCAGTAGAAGAAAGATTTCTTTTTCTTGTTCCACATGACTCAACATGATCTCTGTATATTTTAATATTCCTAGCAACAGTCACAATAGTTTTTCTGAATAGGATTTCAGATAGTCTTTAACAGGAATAGCTTACATTCACATTGCTATGCCATATTTTACCAAGAATGTTTATCACTGCTTGGAAATTGCACTATAAAAATGAATATGTTTTATTCTTTTAAAACATGCATAGTATCAACTCTTTGTAACAGCTAACAATTTTCAAGCAGAGAAAGCTCTACCCAGTTACTCTAAAAAAGCAACATGACAGAAATATGTATTTTTCCACCAGCATTCAAATGTTAGAGTAGCCAAGATAGCAAGACAAATCCCTTACTGCTGCCCTGCAGCTAGAGAATAGACCATTACATTTTTTTTAACTGCTCTGCTCTCTGCTTACATCTAATGTGTTTTAAAACAGCGTGATAAAATCTTAAATTAAATGGGTACATGCCCAATTTCATTTCATTGGAAACATACATGCAATATATTTTTTCAGTCCTTTATAAACATTTCTATAGCAGATTTTAAGTATTAGGAAGCTACAATGATAATTTCATTTGTCCTGCTTTAGAGGACAAATAAATGTTGGTGTGTGAGGAGCCTGGTTTTTGTATGGCATTTGTATTGGATTTTTTGTGGGCTGTGTCCTAAGAGATACTGCAAAGTCTCGACAGTTGTGTGCAGCCTTCCTGGCCAGACAGCCTCACTGGGATTCTCACCACCTTCTCTTTCAGAGTTAGCTCAGGCCTCCAAATCTGCAAAACACAGTCGTGTAAAAATATCTCGACTTTTGTGCACAGCTCCTGACAGTTCTAAGAAGAGGGCACCAATGAATTAAGTTTAATCTTGTAAGGACTGAAGAATAGTGTTCCCATGCAGGAAAGAAACACATTAAACCAACGCAGGGTTCGCTTTGGGGGCTGGAGGAGCTGTGCAGTGGTTCGCACAGTCGTATCATATATGTGTTTCCATTCCAGGTGGCACTGAGTGATTGAGAACGAGTAAAATCACACATTGGAGTGTTCCAGCTTGTTATTAGAAACACTGGAAGTGCAGAAGATTGTTTTCTAAATTGTTTCTGAGATGTTATTACCTTTCTCCTCTTCAAGTGAATCTTGCAGCAGCCAAATGCTCTGTGCTGTTAAAATGCTTCAGATGCTGCCTGTAGTTTATTGTTCCCTTGAAACAATTTATTTCATTATAATGTACTCACGAAAGAACATTAGTGTTTAATTATCAGGAGAACTATTCTTAGCAAGGCTCAGGCTGAAGTACGAAGTCCTTGAGTGTTAGTTGCTGCTCATCTACAAACTGATGGTTGACAGAGAAAATGTCATGCAGGTTACTTCAATGATCCCATGCAAATAGTATCTGTTGTGAACTTTATAATTTTTCCATTAAAAATCTTTTTGAGAGTAAATCTTGCCAATCAACATACTCTGACTGACAGAGTGAAAACTAATGTGGAAGTAGCTTTGCACCAGTGGAAGCAAAAGCGCAATATGGTAATTCCTCTGTGCTGTGAGGTGGTAGCAACAGAGTGTGAAGGGAGGAACAGAAGTGATCACAGATCTGGTTTTGCCCTCTGCACTGAAAGAGGAATTTCATTCTAGTTCACAGTGTTGGTGAGTAATGCTGATTCCTAGGTATAAGCAAAAGATTCAAAGAAATTGCAGACCCGAGCAAATGGAAGGAAACTTTGATGGGAAGCCTGGTCTTTCTGCTCTAATGCTGTACCTTAATATCACTTCAGTTAAGGAATTACCTTATTTATTTACTCTTAGTCATTCAAAAGCAGTTTTGCCATTTTTGCAGTCGATATATTATGGCTCCAAGTTTTGACCTCAATACCAAGGACTTCTCTGTAACTGCTGTACTCAGGAGTGTAAATCACACAAATAGTAACACATTGGTATTTCATTATGTAGCACTTTGGATGCAAGGGTCTGGCAAAGGATAACAGAATGACTCAGCAGTAAAACAGGGAAATAATCAGAAGCATGGCAGAAAGTATTGGGTTTGCTCAGAGAGGTGAAGCAGCAAATCTTAGGGGGAGAAGAAGCACTAGGGAAGGAAAATTATAGAATGTGATAGAATATGAGTATGCACACCTACTGCAGATGGGCGGCCTCCAAAGCCCAGCGAGATCCACTGGAGTCTGTCTGTTTCTGGCCTATTTCTTGTCTATAAATCAATATAAACAGTTTGTTCAAAAATCAGAGAGACATGATAATAAAAAGGTGATAAATGCCATTACAAGCAAGTACTGAGTAATGCAGATGATTTTTATTCATTGTTTCCATATATAGTACCTATATGCATGGTATTCTCTGGATATACTGGAATCAATACTACAGTGCATAATCTTCTTAAACTTGAAATAGCAAAGCAAGCATTCTGCTTTCCTGTGATTTCTGCATTTCAGTTTTAATCTTGCCCTATGTTCTCTCTCTTCCCTCCTCTGCTAATAAAATACTGTGCCCTGTATGCAGCACTGTGATGGAGGAGACAAATCTTCATTAAATTTAAAACACTCCCAGATTTCATAATCACCAGCAAAACACCTTATTTCTTTTTACTCCCCCACAAAATCTAATTTTGTGAAAAATCCTGCCTTTATCAGGAACATCAAAGCTGAAGTTTATTCTTCAGGACTGTAAAACTTGGCCTTTAATCATAGCTTTGGCTAAATACCATGCACAGTGCAAACCAAAATGAACCTCGAGTGTCAGTATGTCATTTGCAATCCCAGCTGATTAATCATTTCATTGTTCTTGTAAATGAATGTTAATTGCCATGTGCGTATCTACATGCTGAATGTGTTAAAACATTAGGTGGGAATTTTTCATCTTCGCTGGCTGAACGTACCCTGAGGGCAGGACACTGTCGCTTAGCAACTCTGAGCACTGTCACCATCTCACGGGGTGCCACATCTGCCAGCGTGCCAGCAGTGTGCCCCAGCTGCCAGCCTGCTCCATGCACGAGCTGTGTGCCACACATGAGTGTGCCCCACGTGTGAGCAGTGCATCCCATGTATGAGCGTGCCCCCACACGTGGGCAGTGTACCCCACGTGCAAGTCATGCAGCTCATGTAAACATGCCCCACGTGCAAGCACACTCCAGGTGAGTGCAGCCCATGTGCACGTGTGCCTCACATTATAGCAGTGCACTCCATGTGCAAGCAAACCCCCCCACTGAGCTGTGCACCTCTGTGGGGCTGGCAGTGCAGCTTTGCCCACTTGGAGCTAATGAGAGGCTTGTTATTGGCCCCACCTGTGCTGGGGAGGGATGCTGGGACATGGCAGAATATCCCCTCATCACCTGCTCCAGCAGGAGGGTTCCTGCTTTGTTTGTGTTGTGCTTCTGTCATGTCTCCAAAGGTAAGGCTTAACAACAAAAACTTGTATAGAACCCTCAAAATATGTATTGTTGATGGGAATTATTCTTGTCCTTGTTCTATTGCTTTGTAGTTACTTTTGGTCTCCTCAATGGTACTTTTTGTGGGCTGGGATAATGGGAGAGCCCTGCTCGTGCAGCTCACCCAGGCACACTGCTTTGTGACTACAGTGTCTTCGCAGGCTTGCAAAGGACCTGTTTCTCTTCAAACATCTGTGTGGAGTTGCACAGTTACAATGGTGGTTGTTCTGAGTTTTGGGAAGCAGTAGCAGGGTTTTCCCATGGCAGCTCAGTTGAGCAACACGTTTTGTGAAGAAACCTGTTGTTGTGTTTCAAGTTGTGCTTGTTTCTTTTAGAGGGAGTGGAAAAAAAGAGCTTGGCACATAAGTGTCTCTGCAACCGTAACTATAATGCTTGCTATACCATGAATCCTGTAATATGTATTGATTTGTTTGCTTTCCACTGTGAAATGTTTAATGTTGCTGCTTGAAAGATGATTTTTTAAAAGTATGGTGACTTGGTTCTGACATCAAAAAATCAGGAGAAAATAAGCAGGGGAGAGAGCAAGGATATCAAAATGATTAATTGCTGCATTAGCATTCAGGCACTGAGTGTATTTTGCTTTACAGATTGCTTGTTTCTAAGGGTATGATCATGGCTTCTGGATTGTATTAAAAATGTGTATCCTAAGCATTGATGCTTAATTTCAGAGGGATTGCATTCCTGTAGAATGAAGGAAGGAGTGGAAAGAGAAGGGAAGAAGGAGAAAAAAGTTCAGTAATTAAATACCAGCCCCAGACAATGCAGAGTGTGGAGCCTAAGACAAGCTTGATCAGCGAGCATTTGTGAAACCAAACCACTACCCCAAAAAACATTTTTTTACTTATTTTTAAGTGCATGAAAATTGTTGCTGCTGTGTCTGTCCTATGAAAAGTGGGTAAAAAACGTCATCAATCTGTAGTCTCCTGAGCTTTTGATGGGGTTGGTGATCATCTGATAAATCTGTATCTGCTTACTTGATCTGAGTTTGGTTATTAGGTCAATTCCTTGATCATATTGTAGGGTTTGGAGAATCGTTCAGGAATCTTTAAATGGTGATACAGTTAATTTTTTTTAATTGCTTTTAAAAATAGCATTATGAATTGCTCCATTGTGATCAGGACTTCAGTGTTAATATCAAATATAGATACTGTCTCTATTTTGGCTTGGTAGCTAAACCTACAACTCCACTTCCACTGTGACTTATGTGCTTTAAAGTAGCTATATGCCTATGCATTTTTTGTAATATAAGGACCACAAAAATCTACAAGTGTTCCCAGGTGGTGTTTGATGGTGTTGCAGCAGGAGCACAGAAATAATCAGGTGCCAGACCATTTAAGTGACCAGGCCTTGAGGAGGGCTAACCAGAAAAACATACCTGTGGTTATGGTTTGGCTGTGCTTTGACAAATCCCAGGTCCTTCATGATTTCCTTCCCAGGCCATCAAGTATATGTTTAATTACCCTTTCAGGAGCTGTGTTCCAAAGAACTTTGCATGAGTGAGACATGCACTGCGTTCAGTGGGGTCACAGTCCCGAGTACAGGGTGCAACAGGAAATTCTGAGATTCAATGCAGTTGAAGTCAGAAATGACCAGTGGAATCAGCACGCCTGACTGAAGCCTCTCAATGCTTATTTTCAGATTAGGCATGGGATTTGGCAACAGCATTGGTGAATTCACTATTGCAGTTGAGAAGAAAAGACTGTTAAGGAGCATGCTGAAGACATGTAGCTCGAGATCTGTTTGTTGAAAGGCAAGGTGTATTTTGTACATTCTCATCTTGTAGAACTGGCCATGCATGATTGTAATGAGTGATGGCCTGATTAAATCAAAAGCAGACATAGAAGAAACGCTATTAATCTGTAAGCGCATGTGATGTTAACAGCTATCAAAATGTAATGTTGCAATTATCCTAGGTGGACAGGAATAATTCTCTCTAATAAAATTCTGAGGATATATATTTGGATGCATGCTTTGGATCCTCTATGTTCTGTGTCACTTTCTTTCTACTCCAAGAAAGAAAGGTATCAGAATTATTCCCAGTTAGCCTGACTGCATTCCTTTTGATTCCAAATTCATTTTAGCACAGCCTGCTCGGGGACAGGCTTTGTAAATACAATGTGCTATCAAAACAGATCATGTGTTCTCGAACATGTCAGTGGCATCAGTCGTTCCCCCGGTGGGGGGTGTCTCTCCCCTCCCTCAGCCACAGGAGATTTGGGGGGGCCCCCACCCCAACAAACACTCTGCCCAGCCCTCAGGAGGAGCCAGAGCGGGCGTTGGAGGGGACTTTGCAGCTCCAGTTCTCTCTGGGTTAACACTGAGGCAAAAACACTCGCTGTAAACTTGAGTGTGATTATTGTTAATGATTAAAGTCTCTCCTGTCACTGTTTAAACCGGTGAGAGGGCAGCGGGGACCGGCTGCCCCGGCTGGGCATGGGAACCCCAGCTTGGCTCCGTCCCCACGGCCAAGAGGGTTATTTAATGGCCACGAGCTTTGCCCCCCCCCCCCCCCCCCCCCCCCCCCCCCCCCCCCCCCCTTTTTTTTTCTGTGGCAAAAAAAAAGCTGTAATTTCATATCAGATTATACAGCTTCACAATCATATTTTTAGAAACATCAAAGTAGTAGTGAAGAACGTGTAATATACTGTAGCGAGTTGATTTAGATAAAACAGTTTCACTGTGTGGATAAGTTGCAGCCCAAAAGACTCCCTCTGGCAGTTCTCAGAAGGTGGAGAAAGAAATACAATTTTGTTCTCTTCATTTCTGTCTTTATTTTTGGTCTTTTTTTCCTTTCTATATCCCATCTAGAAAAATCTCCAGATGACTTGTCATTCTTATTTTGGTTAACAAATGCAGCAATTCTGTATTGATTCTATTACCATACCCCGAAAGACATTCTGGGCAGAAGTGTCACCTGCTTTACCTTGTGGCCCTGTCCTGGGACCACCAAGAGCCATACTCTAGACTTAGGGCCCAGTCTTGAGAAGTGTATCACCTTGAAAAGCTATGCTGACAGTTTTGTTTGCTTGTTATTTTGCTCCTTTTGCCCAATACTGTGACCTTTCAAGGAAGCTCTCTGGCTCCCTTCATTCAAAGGTCTGCTCCAAACGCAGTATGGATGTGGACTGCACCAAGTCTTTCTCCATTCCTGCCCTGGATGGTCCCCTGACACTAACCCACCAGTTCAAGTCTTGTATGAAGCAGTTTCCTACACAAATAATGTTGCAGGGGAGAGGGAAGGGGTAAGTGGGGCTGGATGCCTCAGTGCTGATAAAAAGCGATGAAAGCTGAAGTTAGGAGTGCATGAGTCCTGGCCTCTTGGGCAGGGCAGTGCTTCCTGTACAAAATGCACTGTCTCAGATCTTCCTGATCAATGACCGCTCATTCCTTCTGTGTGTACCTTCTTGAAGTTGCTCAGCACTGTTAGTTTTGCTCTGGTTGTGACTGAAGTGATACTGGTAGCTGAAATCCACCCTAATGCAAAATGCCAACACAAAACACTTAATCTGTATGGGTCTGATCTTCTGCAGGTGCAAATAAAGTTCTAACGAGAGTTAGAAGATGCTTGATTTGTCTTCAAAGGCTTCTTGTATGATTGAGGTCCAGGCGTGTGCACAATATTTTGAAAGAGATTTCCCCAGTCACATTTCCCTTTCAGTGTCCAGATAGTCTAATAATCACTTTTGAAAATTAAAAACAAAACTAAAATGGTGGCAAATGAGAATATTTGATGATTTGTGGTGACTTTGATATAATAATTGACTTCTAATATATGGTTTCAAAGCAGTCTGATGAGATTCAACCTTATGACTTCTGTATTTATTCTATTCATATCTTGAATGTCTATTAAAAATAAACCTCTCAATTTCTTTGTACTAAAATTCCTTTTATCATTTGAAGATTCTTGAAAAGTGTAATAAGAGAGAGAAATTACCAGGAACACACCTGATTAATTCAAAAATTAATTGAGGCTAATTTAGATGACATTAGATCATGATGACTTTCATTAATAAATAAAACTATTATCAAGAGGAACAAGCATTTTTTTTTAACTTTGAGTATACCTGTTCAGTTCCCATCATTTAAGTAATCGAGCAGTTTCTTGCTTCCAAGAACTTGCACCAAGGGTGCAATTCATCGTGTTGGAATAGACCTGCTCACAGCTCAAATATTCAAAATAGTAGGAGATGTCTTGTGCATAAAGCTTTGTCCTAGATCTCTGAATGAGGGTGAATATTTTAATTGTTCACATTATGGCTGCAGCTTTTGCCCCAGATGTATATTCTGAAAAATATTCAGGTAAATATTGCTCCTGATGGCTTAGAAAAGTGTAGTTACGTTTTAGAGCTATTATGGATACTAAGGCAGACTTCCTTATAGTGAACGACTGATGAATTGGTTTGGGGTGCTTTGTAATTTCTCATTTGCTGTAAAATCAATAGTATTAGCCATCTGCCACCATTTCCATTTGTATGATGGTAGTTCCTAGGAGTTGCTCTCAAGCTCGATTGTCCAGTTGTGTTTGGTACTGTGCAAAGTGCAGAGTAAACAAAGTCTCATTTTAAGTAGGTTGTGGTATTACAGGCAAAAGCGTGGAAAAGGACAGATGAGACTGTTCACCTAGAGTTGCAGGAATCATTGGTAGAACTGCTACCTGAACCTGCCTGGGTGTTGAAACTGAATGCATGTGCCTACAAGAGGAAAGATCTGTCTTCTGACTTCCATAAGAGTAGGATAGGACTCAAGCAGGTTGAGGGTATGGCAGCAATATTGGTGGGAAATGCTAAACAATATTGCTATATCTTGGTTGCCATTTCTTCAAGCCCCGTATGTAGCAACATTAATTACTAAGGGAGTTACAACATTAGCAGGCGGGTAGTAATTTTGAGTGTTGTATCCCATAGAAGGAGGAGTTCCAAGTCATTGCGGTGCATGCAGATAAGGTTTAACTAAATGGCCTCCTTTGCCAATCAATCTGTGAACCCCGATATAGAATTGATACTCTGAGTGGGTCTGTTCGCTATAACGTGCAGTAATGCTGGTTGGAGGTGGTTTCTACAGCCCTCCTCTCCCCCTCCACCCAGGCTGTATCTGACAACAGCCTCTCCCCGCCATTGTTATCGTCATGCCAGATGATAATGGTTCAGAGAGGAACCAGCTGGAGGAGGAGTTATTTTTAGATTTTCCAAATACTTCAGAGTCTTACATAACTGGATTTGAGCAATAGTTGATGCCAGACAATCTCACGTAATCAGTTACAGAGCTCCATCAGTTCTCTCCTTATATTCACAGAACAGTTTGTGCCCCAGAGAGGGGGTTAGGCAGCAAACATCACTTCTAGAGCTGCAAAAACTGCAAGAAAAAAGCGATGGGCTGAAGCTCCTGACTAGAGAGTGCATACATAAGAAAATAAAAATCTTTGGATAATTTCCAAATGGGAAGAACTGCACTGGTAAATATAGTCAGGTTGAAGTCCTAAGGTTCAGCATTGAACATTTTTTTAACAAGCATCTGCTGAATCAGTTGATACCTTCTTCTGTGATGCTTTAGAAAAATTGTCCTGGTAGAGTTCATAACACAGGGCCTGGAAACGGGAGGACTGCTTTTCCACTACAGAAATGAATACTAGGAAACCTGCTGACAGCCTTGGTGTATGGTTGTGTTTGGCAGGACTCTCACTTGTGCAGTGGCTTATTTATGGCACTTAGTTGATGGTCTTTATAAATGTTTCTGGGTTTAAACAAATAATAAACTGTGCTCTCTCCATGCGGGATACACGAGATCCAGGCTGAGGACTGCTGGTATATTCTGACATTGCTCAGTTATTCTCAGTGTTTACAGAAGACCACTGCTGTTTGTTCTCTCTCCACTTCTGTGCTGTCTCATCTACTCAAACATTTTGTGCTCTCCAGAGGAATTGTAGAAATGGCCAGAAAAGATAAAAGTAGAAGGTCAAACAACCAACTGCACTGTGCAATTAACCTGGCTGCTGTTCCTAAATCACAAACAGAGGCTATTTTCCAAAGAAGAGATCAATATACAGCTTGCTATTGTTACACATGAAGGAAAAATAAATGCTGTCTTGAGCTTCTTTTCATGCTGAATTGCTTATCACTCCTTAGCAGCCAACAAGCCTTCAGAGGTCCCCCTTTTAGAGACCAGGGCTGGAGCATTCAAATGACATTGGTTCAGTTCCAGGTTTAGATGATATTGACTTTTAAACCTCAACAATGCAGAAGATGTTAGGCTGTGGGAAAAACCTTACTCCAACTCAAATGTCAAGGAAGGTTGAGCATGACTGAGGCCAGTCTTGTATCTGTGTAGATGAGTATCCAACCCCTGCATGCTGTGTCCGTAGTGTGACCAGTAAGCCTGGTGTGCAGACAAGACAGGTTGCAACTTCTTTAACAACACGTTGCTGCCTCGAGGAAATAGGAGATGTGGATGTTATACCAACTTTGCAGTGTCTTTAAGTGAGAGAAGGATCTATATCTGTAGTACAGGAAAAAATTCCATGTTTTCCTAACAATCTTCAGGTGAAATAACAGAAGTTGCAAGTATTGATGAAATATATAGCTGCCTAACATACCAGAAGTAACTCAGGGGCAGTTCTGTTCTAATCCTCTGCCATCTTCTGAAGCTGCCTTTCTGGACCCGCTGCTCATAGGCTTTATGTGATACAGTGATAGAGATGGTTACCCCTGAGAAACTGTAGAACATCAGAGTGCATAGTGGACTACCTGAAATTCTCCTGCCAGAAGTAGATTTAGTGCATTGAGTACATAAACAGAAAAGAAATAGAAAAAAAATAATAATTCAACTTCTATTCTAAAATAAGTCATCTGATGTCACAAGGGAAATGATGACTTTAAAAAAAATCTGTTTGCCTTGTTTTTATCAGGAAAGGCCATTTTTCTTTCTGCAGCATCTAGTTTTAAACAGTTGAATTAAAATTAATTATTTCATGTCTGATAACCCTTTTTGCACAGAGATCTGTCTGAAAGAGTCATTGATTTCCCAGCTCGCAGCGTGTTCACCAGCTGCAATATGAGCGCTTCATCTTTTAATCTCCACTATGAAAGGAACAACAGAGGTCACCGTGGACTTGTATTGTTGAAAGTGATTGTTGGCAGAGCTAAGAGAGCTTGCAACATGGCCAGCCTGCTCTTCATTTAAGTTTATATATATTTATTTCTCTTTGCTTCCCCCCCCTCCACCTGGGACTCACATGTTCATGAATCCAGGGAGAGCTAATTAAAATGACTTGTTCCTTTTAAATAAGCCTACTAGCAGCTTGGTACAAAGCCAGAGCAGGTATCATTTTAATATACCTGCTTGAAAAATGATAATATTGTCCTTTCCTTTCTCTTGAGCAAAATGTCTCCTGTTTCTGTCCCTCCTTGCTCCTGCCTTTAATTACTGTTTACTACACACATTGAACTCAATGCCTTGGAGACTTAAAATACAAGAAAAGTGGAAGATCTGTTGGAGAACCTGCTATAGCAAATGTCATGCCTTTTCTACCTCTGGTATTTTACAGTACACCCCATGATAAGAAACAGCCCGTGTTTGAAAGAGCTTCCAATTACAGACAGGAGACACAGGCATAAAGAAGAAAAATGGCACTGTAAATTATTTCCACACCATTTAACCATTCAAATCTGCTGTTTTGAAAGCAAATGCCTCCCTTCTTTGGACTTTCACATTCACTTGTACTCTCAAAGATCCTGAAGCAAACAGACTGAATGAAAGAAACTAAATATTCTTTCCCTGTAATGGAAAATACATAATGAGAGGCAGCAGTTTCTAAGTCTGCTTGTAACCACAAAGATTATTGTGTTCCAGTATATTCCAGAGCTAGCAGTGAAATGATAGACACTGCACTGAATCTTTAAGGTGAAGATGAATACTTACCTTTATAATTAGAATAATGATAGGCATACCAAGCTGAATCTTGTGTTATTAAATTTTATAGAATATTTACCTTCCTGAGGCTCTCTTTCAGTAGCTTTTACTACAGCCAAGGCAAAAAAAAAACCCAACTTCATTATATGCATGTATTTTTAACTTAGTCTTTCAAGACAACCTGTCCTCTAATAATGAACTGAGTGTGTGGAGCAATCCCAAGTGCATATGTGACTTTTTTGAAGAGTGTAAAGGGTATCTAGAAATTTTGTATAATTATTTTAGCAATGAGCTGAAGGGTAAATTTCGTATTCTGTCTTTTCTGATGCAGGTTAAGGGGGTTTTGACATCAAATTTCTTTATGTACAAATTGAACTGCGAGGTATTTTTCCTTCTTGAGGTGCAGGGTAATTTTCAAATGCTACCTTAGTTTTCGTCTATGTTATTGTCTTTTGAGATGTGGCATGGATCTGATAATTAACTTTGCTTATTTAAAAAAACAGAGCCTTGAAAATAGTACCGATGAAAAACAAACAAAAAAAAATCCATGGTAATTCTTAGAAACTAAGTACCTAAATAGGACTTACAGGTGTTCTTGAGAATGTAAAACAAGGATTTTCTTTCTATACATCAAGGTAGCAACATGTGGCATTGAATGCTTAGGGTCAGCTCTATAGCAGTAGTTGGGTACTTGGTGGGTTTTCCACCCTAGCAATTGAAACTTACAAGAGGTGAAGATCTGGACACCAGTGTTTTACCAGCTCTGTGATTACTATAAGATTTTTGGTTTCCTTTATACTTACTCCTGGCCATCCAGTTGTGTCAGGGGCCACTCAGTCTGACAGCTGCAAACATAACTAAACCCTGTGCTTCATGTGTGTGTTTCAGGAAAATGTTTAAATTGGAATTTGTAAAACTTGGCTGGCTGCTTGTAACAATGAGAGACAAATATCACTTATCAGATTATATTCCACATTCCATAAATCCCAAAGTCTTCCCTTTCTCCTGCTCCAATGCAGTAAAGAACTGGGATAAATCTGAAACCAAGAAACTTATTTTGGTTCTTTAAATAATACAATGTATTGCTGTCTTACCCACAGTTACATAGACTTGATATTTCCATTACAACAGAACCATAAAAAACATTGTAGCTGTCCATTGTGGTGGCATATCCTACAAACTCCTTTTCTTTATTTTTCTTCTCCATTCAATTACATGGGAAATTGTAGCCAGACCTGATATTAAAAATGCCTTCACACGTTAACTCAACACATTGCAGCTTCACTAATAGGATGCATTGGAAGCTAATTCTAACTTTTAAAATAGTAAACTCTATTAAATCATAAATATGGCATCTTTTGTGTGATACATATTGTATATAAATTATATAGCAGTACTAGGGACTTTAGCTAGTTCTTCACTCTTCTTGCTTTCACTCTGCTTCCTGATGTTTTTTACAACAATTTATTTTGCAGTGGCCACCTTTGACTAGATGTGAAGAACTAGATTCTTTGTTTTAAAATGAGACAGTCCTTAATGTTTATATGTGAAATGTTATTCCTATGGGTGATCATGCTTACTTCACCAAATCTACTCACAGTTGTTTTTTAAGAATGGATGGCTCCAATTCTGTGCAGAAGAGCATAAGATCTCATCTCTCGCTACTCAGAATATGGCTTAAGTGCTTGAAAGGAATCCTTTGCCCAGGGTGAACTTCATCCTAACACAAGGATAACAATAACCTAGTCTTAACTAGCTAGCTTTTTTTCACTCCTAATTCTGTGATTCAAATCCAGTAAAGCGAGTGAAGTACAACGGATTGCTCGTTGAAACACCCAATTAGAGTAGATTATTTGAAATCAGAAAATGGCAAATGAATTTATTTTTCTGTGTGATTAGGGAAGGTTGATAACAGAATCACTGCAGAGCCACAGAGGAATTAATCAACAGAGGAGACTTTTTTATTTGTTTGCTTGCTTGTTATAAAACATGCATTATTTTTCTTCTTAGGGGCTTGTTTTTTGGAGAGGTTGTTGGGTATTTTTGTTGTTTGTTCGGGGTTTTTTTGGCTGCTCATTCTACGTACATGGCTTGGGCCTTCCTTTGCCTGCTGATGTCCCTCGTCTTCACATCTTTATCATCTTTGCTCCTCATTTACATAAGCAATGACAGTAGTCAAGCATTTCTCTTCCATTGACCGCTCAAGCGAGATGAAAATTGCTCCCCACAGAAACAGAGTGCAAATGCAAACTCGGCCATAAGTCCTGAGCTTAGATATTAAAGTTCATTGTTTTAAGCATTTTCTTCTGCAAAATAACACTGACAGATTTTTTTTTTTCTTGCTGTGTTTAGTGCTGTGAATTGGCTTATGCTTGTTTGTTGAGACTGCCCTTTGCCAGCATGGCACGACCAATGACGGGCTGCTCGTCAAAATCCTGTGTCTCCCAGCACTCATTAGTGTTCTGGGATGGTTTCTCCCCCTCCCTTTTCTCCTGTGAATTAAACTGTCAAATTATTGAGCCAACAGTTCATGACCAGTCTAAAAATAGTGAAGAAAATAAGTTCCACACAGTTTATAAACAGAGTTATGGGTCCTTGGATGACAGCACTAGGCATTAGATTATGGGGTTTTTTAATGCCACCTGATTAAGCAAAAGCAGACCCCTTCTGAATAAACTCCTCATCCTCCCAGGCTGCCTTCTGTTGCTCTCCCCATATACTGTGGAGCTGTTATTTGTAAAAGACAGCCGACATCTGTGCGGGTGGGACGAGTGGTCTGCCATACAGACCCTCATCAGCACTCGTGTGCCAGCCTGCACGAGGACCCATTGCAGCAGCCACAGACAGTCTGTTTTAACTGTAGAATAATGTCTTCTAGGGACGTGGGAGCATTAGGCTGGTAATGTTGTTTCTAGTAATAAACAAACAGGAAGCAAAGTCCTATTCACTTGCTCCTGAGAGCCCTACCATCTGTCATCATGTATAGATTTTCAGACTTGCTGCTTTGCTAATTAATCATATTGGGTGCGAGGGTAACTTGCATTTGACATTTCTGCAGGGAAATAAGATAGAAAAGTCACCCCAGCATCCCTGCCCTGATTAGCCTCGGTGCAAGGGACAGCTCATCAGAGACGGCGAGTTCCTCGTGGCTGTTACATCCCCTATCAAACGAGCAGGTGGCGAGTGGGAAGGCAAGGACAGGCTGTGTATGGAGTTTCTGCTCTGCCTGCCCCCAAAACATGAATTGGTGGTTATCACAGAGAAAATGACCTGTGCCAGATAAAGGGCTGGTGGAGATAACATCTCTCAGTATAGCTTTGTGCTGATCTTCCAAAGGTTTTCCTGTAGCTCCACAGATACACCCTGTCTGGGCTAAAAGACACACTTAAAGAACTGAATACCTGACACAATGTCATTGGTAAATGACATCGCAGTAAATGCAGAAGGAAAAGCTCAGTATTGCCAATATGTGTTGTATATGGTATGATGAGCACACGCTGAAGAATGAAAAGCACATATTGCAGAACATAAAATGTCTCTGGCTGCACATAAACTATATTTCAAGTGTTCTGTGAAACTGGCCTATTTTTATGAATCTCGGATATATTGACAGACAATATATAGGCAAAATGTGATTGCAGCAGTTCTAAAAATCATTTTAATGATGTAAAAGTAGCAATATTTTTCACCAGTTATAAAATTATATTGGCTTCCTATAATTCATTTAATGGCAATTATACTAAAAATACTTCCACTTGAAGTAAGTATCTGTAAGAGCTTCACAGAAGTGGGAATGTTTGCCAGATATTTGCTTACACAATCTACACCTTCACAATGTAATCAAAGAAGCTGTTTTGCTATTAGTTCTGCTTGAATTTATAGCCTCCAAGCTACTGGCAAGATGTGGATGAATAATGCCAGTGTCAAGGCACTGTGAAGGCTCAGAAGGAACGTAAAATTCCTTATATTTCAAATTATTCTCCAAAGCTTTCGAAATTGGATTCAATTGAATGAATTCTTGGAAAGAGAAAGTAATAGCTTGTCTCCATTTGTAACTGGGCCAGGCATAAACTACAAGCTTTACTGCTGCTTCCTACACTGCTCAGGAATTCAAAAATATATCTGAATGATGAGCAGCTGAAGAGGTTTTGCCAGTACTGAAACTGCATTATCTCTGCCTTGAATCATTTTTAATGTTTGACTCTGCAGAGATTCAGACAAGGAATCAAAGGGCTGGATTCCTCAGTCTGCTAAATGGAACCGGCTGTTGAATTGGCTGTTTCCCTGTAAATGGAATATACTTGGCCAGAAATGTCTTTGTAAACTTCACGTTTCTGTTGGTTACGGTGCTTGTCTGTAACTCCCCCTCTCCCAGGTCCCACCAAATCTGGGCTGCTCAGAGCTGAGCAGAAAGGATGTATGAGGAAGCAGATGGGAGGGGGGAGACCATGGAAACAGTTCAGGATGGGAGGCTGAACCACACCTCCTTATCAGCTGGTATCTGGTTGTGTCGCATGAATCTGTCTGCCCAGAGCTTTGAAGCAGGCCAGAAGAACCAGAAATGAGATGGGAACAGCCTTCTTCAGCTCTGAAGCTTGTGTTTTACCTGGCGTTTAGTCTTGTGTAGTTGAGAACAGAGTCAAACTCTTCTGCTGCTCTCTTTTGGGCAGGCTGGGTGTGCTGGTGAAATACAAGGGGACGGGCGCTCCATGGGTGTTGATGCTTGGAGCTGCTGATGTCTGTGGAACTGCTGAAGGAGGGCACTTAGCTGTAGGGGTGTAAACTCATAGTACCAATGCCCAGTGCACAAACAGGTGGCAGTGAAGACAATAAAGCAAAGTTCCTGGAAAGTTTTGTGCTGCCTTTGCCTGTGTGGTTCGTTACATGAGCTCTGGCAGTGGTGAAAACATTTCATCCTAATCTGTCCCTTTTTGAACTTTATCCTCTCTTGCTCTTGCAGGTCTCTTCTTTCTTCTGGGTTAGAGAAGTAGAAAGGGGTGTTCACTTAGCATGATGAGTCACCCCATTGTGATATCAAAATCTGGGCATTTATTTGGAATTGGAGCAAAATCATTTATAAAACCCTGCGGAAACTATCTTGACTCGGATGATAAAAAGACATCATTATAATTATTAGAAAAAGGTACCTTCTATTTTAATTCTTTCTCATCCTGTGTAACTAAAGAATAGAATACAGCTGTGAATAAGAAAAATGATTTAAAAGAATTCTAACACTACTTAAAGGGCAATTTCATATCAGTCTGGATTAACGAGGCTGCCTCGTTTATACCTACCACATGAAATTCTCTAACTGTTTAATCAGTTGCACTAAATCATAGAAAAATGTTTCTGACTTTCTAGGAAGCCATAGCTAAAATATCTGACACCTAACTTTCTCACTTCACTCATTCCACTTTGCATTAGTTCTTAATTTAGAGCAGTAGAGAAATGTTCTTGGCAGTTTAAAAAAAAAAAAAAGGCTTCCTAAAATAAGCAAAGTTAAAATTAATAACTTGTGGTAATCTTTGTGATTCTTTTTCTCAGGGGTCTTTAACTCTCTGTCAGGCTACTTTTACGTAGTGCAATGCAGCCCTCTGTAGAGCTGTCAAAGCAGAAAGCAGCTGCTCTGAATCAATTGGCCATCTCATATTAGCTCAGACCGAGCACCTTGCTCTGCAGCTTCTGTGTGTGGCACCATGGTGTGCTGTGTAGGACTCTCTATGGCTCATTCGGAGCTAGTCCTGAGTAGCTCTGTGTGCTGCTGTCTGCACTGCCTAGGTATGCAAACTCATGGCCAAGTGCCTATGGGCAAATGCATTGCCAACTGCTGCCTGGGTGCTGCATCAGATCCATAGGTAGCTTGCACGTGTGGTTCTGAAGATGCCTTCAGAAGAAAACTCCAGCCTGATTTTCCATCAACCTCTGAATCCATCTTGATTCAGCGATTTGTGATGAATGGAGCTGTGGATCAATCAGTCGTGTTGGAGGACGGCTCTGCATCCTCTGCATTCCTTGCTTACAAAACTTTTGTCGCTCTGAGATAGCTTTCCCTTGAGAGTGGCTTGTTGCCTGTTACCATCCGCTTGTGTAGCAAAACACAGCTTCAACCCTTCCACTCTCCTGGGTTTTCTGGAACTATACTAGTATGCTACAATTGCTCCTTAATTCACTTTCCAAGGTTAAATCTACTCTCATTTTCCCAGGAATGAAGCAGCCAGTTTTTGGCAGCCACAGTAGCCATATTCATAGGTACATTTTGTGTTAATGATACTGGGTAACACCAATAAAGGAGTCCTTTAAAAGACAGAATACTTTGAGTATCTCCATCTTGTTTCTCTTTGCTGTGATTCCCTACCATATAACACAATTACTACTATGTATAGTCATACTTGTCTGGAAAGTAGATGAGGAATCATAGAATCATATAGGTTGGAAAACACCCTTAAGATCATCAAGTCCAATAAACCTAACACTGTCAAGTCCTTAATGCACTGTAAAATCCCTAACAATAGGCTTGGTCATAAATATTAGTTGCAAGCTTTATAATATTGGCTGTTGCAGGCCCTTTAATTTTATAAACTGTATCAGCATTCAGAAGAAATCCCATTTTACCAAATAATATAAATAGAGGGCAGGATTTGGCATTCTGTGTAAAGCTTTCTATATTGGTTCTGCATCATAAATTATCTGTGTGGCTCCTATAACCTAGGAATATGCTACTATAAGGGAAACTCCTGACAGCATAGAGCTAATGTTTGCTAAGGGACGTGCTGAGGTTGTATGTCTCCGCTGGTTGCAAAACAACCTCAGGGACTTGTTCCTAACATCTGTTGAGGTTGATCACCAAACATGAAAAGGTGGAAAGATATAGAAAGTTTGCTGCTACAGCAGTTACTAGAGACAAATGGTAACCAGGGACAAAGAACTGAGTTCTGAATTTCTGGCTTGGTTTGGAGGATGACTTGAAAACTTATTTTATCCTAAATGCAGTGGGTTAAGTAAGTTGGGCTCTTTGTCCAGAGTGCTTATCAAACTGTATTTGAACTTGGTTTAAACAGTGTTTCTTTGTTGGTGCACAGTTCTATTCTTCTTATGTAACCTTGTGATGTCACCCAAACTTTAATCTTAATTGAAACTTCCTTAATGGTCCATGCATCATAAAACAACATGGTTTATATTGTAAAAATATCAATTTTGGGGGGGGACTGACTTTCACTGTTGAATAAATTCTCTTCCAGCCACTAGTACTATTGGGTTTTACTGATAGTGGGATTCTTTTATTGTGGGGTTGTTGAAATTATTTTATCGATTACCTATCTTTGCTTTCAATAGCAGACAGCTTTAGCTAGAGTAGTGGAACTAGAATTTTTCCCCTTGATGTCTGCACTTTCTAGCCTTTTGTTCAGTGTGTAATAGATGGAAAGTAATAGAGAAGCACACATCGACCATCAGAATATTACAGTCAGTTATGGCTTCAAATGTATAGTTCACAGAATAAACAAGAATGTCAGCTAATTTAATATCTGCCAATTTTCCCTGAATTCTACAGGATAGTTTCTTGGGGATGATATCATGTCTGCAGTTATGGTCTCTTATCATTATCAAACTTGGTATATGGGAGTACAAGTACATGGCTATTAACAAAAGGGAATAAAGGTGAGGCTCTTACTCTGCCAAACAAGCCACGTTAGTCAGTTGAATTCGAGTCAGTTCAGCTCTGTCTGGCCACGCTAGCTCACTTGTCTGGTTCAAAACGCAGCAGATGTGCTGGGAGTTGGCTACTAAGGGTGAAATGTGATGCTGGGAGAGATTCTTTAAGGCAGGAGGGAGAAAGATCTGTTGGGAGTTAATGCAGGTGAGGAAGTGAGGTGGCTAGAGCTGTGTGCAAGGGCCAACAGCAAAGCCACGTGGCATGTATTTTGTGATGAGAAAGTCTGAATTTAAATTAAGGAACAACGGTATTCAATATGATGTATTTATTAAAACAAATTTGCTAGCGTAACTATGTATGATAAAAAGCAGCTTTTGCCAACCAACAGCTTAGGTGTAAATGGACAGAGGTAGTTGTTCCAAAGAAGGTAGGCTTTGTCAGATGGGTCTGCTTTGGCTGTGCAGATCTCTATGCCTTCCAAATGCTTCCAACATCACAGAGTTTTAGGAATCCTGCGGCTTGAGCAAGGACCATGAGAGGTTCTGGGGAATCTACAGTTACCTATCTGTCTAACTCTGTCAGTGCAATAATATTTTTTCATAGTGTTTTTAAGATCTCTACTTGAAGTGGAAACTATGGTGTGGGAGCTACGAAGTAGATGAGGAGACAAAACAGAAGTGTTTTTAATCTTCTCTTGCCAAAGTAAATTACCAACTGACCCAAATGCTGTTTTGATCTACTTTTAGTCTCTTGCAATGCTCTATCAGATGGGTGAGTTTTTTGGATGCAAACTCTTCAGCGTAGATACATGGATCCCACTGCTGTTGGAAAGGCAAAGAACTGGAACTTGAATAGACAAAAACTCTTAAATTTGGATTTTAAAGTGAGCTATGATCTGTCATGAGAACTTTTTTCCATCTCTTTCACCCTATCCTTAGAATTACGTCTCTTGGATTTGTAAGTTTTAGAATTTTGTTTTTGGAAAAAAGCATTTTACATATGTCAGCACATTCCATAAGCTCTAACATGCCAGAAAACAGCAAGTGCTGAACTTGGCAGTGCTGGGTTAACAGTTGTACTGGATCTTAAAGGTCTTTTCCAATCTAAATGATTCCATGATTCCACATACAGGAGGGATGAGAGAAACTGGGAGACCTCAGGTTTGATTTCATGTGGGGGAAGTGGGGTTGCTCTTGACAACAGCGGGCTGTTGGGTTCTTACTTGGCTCTAGCCCTAGTACTCACCTAAAGTGTTCGTGTACCTTGTTTCAAGGCAGTTTCTGATCATGTTGGAAATTTCCCACCTTGTCTGCTGTAGCTTCTGTAGCTGGCCTGGATGTAGCTTCTGAGATATTTCAAGACTGCCCTACTTGCAGAAAATTGTGTAGGAGCCGTTTCCCAGGGATAAGTTAAACACTTTTTTTTTTTTCTAAGGCAAAAAGTGTCTACTTACAGCACAGAAGTACTCACTGAATGGAACTTCTTTCAGCTTCTGCAGCTGTGGCTGAAACTCATGTGCTGCCCAGCACCTCAAGGGTTATAAGCCAGCGCAATGGCAGACACGTAGCGACCATACGTGGACTATTCAGGCATGTCGTTGGCTAGGCATGTTACACCTTAAAGCCAGAATTGTTGATTAGTGTAAAGTGCTGAAAGAAGACTACCCCAGGCTGGTTCAGATTTTTTTAGCATCATGAACAAAGCATGTTTTTAGTGCCCCGAGGACAAGAACAAAATAATCTGAGGCAAACTGTCAGATTTTTTTTTTTGAGTCCTCCCCATTCCATGCTTGCCCACCTCCCATCTGCTCTCCTCCTTTTCACTGTAGCAAATGTAGCCTCTGTCTCTGTAGAAGGACTGAGCAAGGCTGACAGCCTTGTTAGGGTTAATTTTCATAACAGGAATTAGCATGAGGTGGGTGCTGCTGCTTACAAATAACTTGCAAATCGTTCAATCCCACTGCACTTCAGTGGCAACATGTTACTTCACTGCACCTACTTGTTGCACTGCAAGAGAGGATGGGGAGGCAGAGGTAGGTTGGATGTACAGTAAAGGGACACGTTAAAATGCCTGTGTTTTAGAAACAGGCCTTGCTTTCTGCATCACCATCAGAACAGCACTGAGAAGGCAATTGGGAAGTAAGCACAGTTCCTCAAATACTCAAAGTTACGCTCACTTATACCACTGATCTTTTTCTGTAAAGATGAGCTTTCCTTGTTCAGAGAGGAATAGATGACTAGATTTACTCTAGAAGTAGACTGCTTAAAAGGTAGCTAAACACTGATCTTTTTCTGTAAAGATGAGCTTTCTTTGTTCAGAGAGGAACAGATGACTAGATTTACTCTAGAAGCAGACTGCTTAAAAGGTAGCTAAATCTTGATTATTTTTTTTTTGTACTCCAATGGGTTACTATATGAGATGTCAGATGGTTCTCATGGTACAATACTGTACAAAACAATGGCATTTCAATATTTAACATTGCTTGCACGATTTTTTTTTTGTACTCCAATGGGTTACTAGATGAGATGTCAGATGGTTTTCATGGTACAACACTGTACGAAACAATGGGATTTCAATATTTAACATTGCTTGCATGTATGGTTGGTTCCTGTCCTTTTCTGAATATCTTGCTGACTTTGATTGGTTCCTGTCCTTTTCTGAATATCTTGCTTAGTGATTATGCACTCTGTGCATTTCAGTGCTCAAATATAACTTGTTTCATTAATCTGTCACAAATTTCAGCTGATGAGTGTGTATGTGGATTCTTGAGCCAGCCCTAGAGTACCTGTGAAAGCCACTGAGAGATTGGTGTTGTAAACTATATTCTTGTAATTCTCAGCTTCTTAGTAGTCCCACCGAGATCACGCAAGTTAAGCCTTGTGAGGTTGGAATGACAGAGATCAGTGAAGTGAGATCAGTCACATTGATATAACAAACAAAATGAGATTGATTGATACAAACAATAGGGTGGGGGTTTTTTTTAGGACTCTCATTCTAAAAAAATGTTATCTGCAATACCTCCAGTGGCTTTCTGAAGAAAATCCCATTTTCTGTCCTTCATCCTATACAAAGTACTTCATCCTTTAACAAAAAAATAAGTTTTTAGAAAAAAAAATGTCTTTTTTTCACTGGAGCTTTACTTCCATAAAGCTAATTTGCATCAAGAAGCAAAAGCTCTGTGTGAGTCCAATGAGGAATTGCCTATGCAATATTTATTCAGGTTTATATGCGACATTTTGAAGTGGAATGTTGCTGGAAATAAGTGGATTGTTGTTGTTAACTCTTTTTTAAGAAACAGAAATATCTAAATTTTTCCAGCAACAAAAAGCCTGAGTCTAACCTCATGCAAACTTAATATCAGCATAATTTCAGTGGATTTCTGTTTTGTACATCAGGAGTGACTCCAATGTTAGGTGAAGTCCTCAGCATTGCATTCTGGATAGCAACTTCCCCCTGTGTAAAATGTGAATGAGCCAGAATAACACTTTAAGGTCTCTCCAAATTCCCTTTGTTGAAATCACTATAGCAGACACAGAAGTAGCCTAGGAGAAAATCAAACTTCATATAATTGCACTTGTGTAAATATCACGCAAGTATGGAAATAATTAAGTTTAAAGCCAAGTCATTTTCCTTTTGTGCCTGCTTGGCTATTATGCAGATTGTGTTTTTTCTGGTTAGTAATGAATACGTGGTGCTTGAAAGTATTATTAGAGTGCTCGACCTGACTGTGACGATCCACACAAGCAACCTATTTACCTGCTGACAGAAGGACGTAATTTTCTACTGTGAATATCCATTAAGGATAGAAAAAAACATTACCCAAAGTGGGTGCCTGACCACTGAAATCATGCAGACTAACGCAGTCTGGATGAAGATGTATATGCCAAAAGAATTTGACTGTCTCCTTTACTGAAAAGGAAATGATTGATACTAGACACCCAATATCTTTGGTGCACCCAACTTCTGTTGGTGCTCTCAACTGACAGAAGAGAAACAGTGGTGTCCTCCAGACTGTTCTATACCATGGTAAACTTTTAATTAGTTGCTCTGTCTAAATGATGCTTGGCTACTGTAGCAGCCCGCTGGGGTGTAGAGGTGTCTCAGCTATGAATCCTTGCTGCCAGATCTATCCCTCTCCTTCCATGAGAGAAAAAGGATACCTGTGTGTTACCCCCGGGGAATCTTTAGTGAGCAGGTTAAATCAACTTTTCAGCTGCTGTTTAAGGAGCAAAGCTGACCCATGCTTTCTAGCAGACTGCAACAGCTCAACACGTGGCACTCTGAAATCGAGTCATGAGCTAAACAAGTTGACAGATGTTTTTATCTGCCCCACTGACTGGTAGTGGGAGACAATTCCCTTTGGAAAGAGCTTTTGGTTAGATTACAGAAGGGTAAATATTACCGTGCCTATTCCAGAGGTTTGGGACTACAGTGCAAAGAAATTAATTTATTTGTCCAAGGGTTTACAAAGAAGGTTTATAGACAGTTGAAATTGAAACTTTTGTCTTCCGCATCTGTCCAAAATGACAACTAAGCAAGCATTTTCCAGTTTGTTTAAACTGGCTGTATAGTCTCAACTCCCCACGTTGCAACTCTCTGATGTTGCCTGTTATGTGGCTTCTTTCCCACAGGTCAAGAGCCATTCTGAAATCGTCACATGCCACATTCAGTCACGGGGCTGGTATTTTTCTTTTTCTTTGCAGAAAAGAGTGGGGGAGCACATGTGGCATTTTCTCATTCCAACTTATAATTACTTGTGTCCACCTTTAAAAATCTGTTACTCTCATTCCTTTCTCATCTCTGAAAGATTAATGTACCTTTGAGCCAGTAGTGATCTTAAGGAGCCTCCTGTGATGAGAGTGGGGATAAGTAAACTCTGTGCCAACCTCACCTTTTGTGACCTCACTTTTTTGACTTTGAGTGACAGAACTTCATTTTCATTGCTAGTGTAGCTTCAGGGCTACTTTTCCAGAGCTTCTTACACATTTCCTTCCAGTCCAGTGCATGCTTCTCTTAATTATCATTTTATGTAGCAGTAACACTGAACAAAAATATAGCTTCTCTAAGATTTGGCACAATACTGCCACAAAATAAGGGAGGTTGTGTGATGGCAGCTGTTGCATTGGGTTAATGATGCACACTCCAATGAAGCCACATCTCTCCTTTATTCACAACTTCATTGTTCACCTTTACAAATGGCATCAGAATAGCTCTCTTAGGGAGTACTTGGGGACCATACTATATGTGCACAAGAAATCTTCCTACCCACCTCCACTGGCTCCTATGTAGACTATCCAGACTGGGGTTGCTTTGGGGTACAGCACAGTCTGATGGTTACATGAACAAAACAGGCATCTCACATGGGTTCTCTAGACTTTGACTGCAGACCTGCAGGACCTAAAGTATCCTGTGAACCTGCTTGTTTGCTCAAAGTGGGTAGCAAGGGACTGAAGGAGCAGTGAACGTAGCTTAGCTTCACTGGCCAGTAAGTGAATAAAATACAGCTAGAGAGAGAGTATGAGAATCTGCTGCTAGTATAGACATGGAGTAAATAATGGAGCAGGGAGAAAACTGTACTTCACAGAAGTCTCTATGTCACAATCGTTGTTTAATCAGTTGCACCAGGTGAGAGCACGCTCACAGTGGTACAACAGCAGCTGGTTTCTCAGATGACCTGGTGTGTATCTGAGTGTGCTGGTTCTTAGAGAGCTTTTTGGCTCCCTTGGCATGGAGCACTCTTGGACCATGTCACACCCTGCATCCCACCCTACAGACCTGCCTTTCTTTACATCCTTAGACAAAGGCAGTTACACCAATGCTTACAGCTATGTTGAGCACCCCAGGGTAACGGCAAATGCATTACTTATTCAGGTGGAATCAGGCCATCTCCTAAAAGGTTTGTTGAAAAATAAGTGACAGCATAATTTGACCCTGAATTCCCAATATAATATAAATATCAATTCTATAGAATAGCATCTAGTTTCAAGTGGGAGTCATATATTTAACATGGGGAAATGGGCAACCTTTTCATGCTCTGAAGAATTGGTTTCACAGGAAACAATCTCAGTGTGGTTCTGACCTCTCTGAGGTAGCCTACAGCCCCTCTTGCTGCCTGCGGCTAAACCACTCTCCGGGTGCTCCAGTCAGCTCACAGCACTTGTACTTCATCTCACTGTCACTACCTGAAATATTTAAACTCTGCCTCAAATACTAGCATGCTGTTTAACTCCTGTTTTGTTAGTAGACCCAGGAATTCCTACTGAAAAAAGAGCGCTCAAGAATCTGAAAGTTTGGTTTCAAAGCTCAGTAACATTGTTCAAAGGTTTCCTTGCTGCAGTGCAGTTACCAGCGTGTAACACAGCGATGTTTGAGTCAAGAATCAATGCCTACCAGTAGCTATTAGATAAAACATTTTATTGAATAAGACATGATGACTCAATAATATCCGTAGACACTACGTCAATAACATCAGTTAAGACTGGGTGCTACTGCGGCCAATTTATCTTGACAGTAGTAGGAGCTTCCACCACCACCACCTTCTCTTGATCCATCTAAAGATAAGGGAGATAATAACTTAGCACTCCCAAGCCATGATGCTGGTAAGTGCCAGCTGTCTATGTTTCTGGTGTCCCAAGAGGGTTGGAGCAAAGAGGAAAACCACGGCCCCTCTTTTGTACTAAGGGCTTGCTATATATTATCCAGGCACAAGATGTCTCTGTGGGCTCTCCAGAAATTCTAGATTTAAAAAAAGACAAATCTGTAACTCAAGCTGTGTGGGAAGCCTGTCAGCTTGTGTTTGTGGTTTTGTTTGTTTTCTTTAACAAATGCTTCCTGTGTTAAACAGGCTGATACATTATATTTTATAACATCCCTGCTGCCCCAGTCCGTGGCAAAGGAGAGACATCCATGAAGTGAGTGTAGGAAAAAAACCTGCATGTTGTATAGACTGTGATTGCAGAGAGCTTAGGAAGAACATCCTCAGAGTTTAGGTAGCATGGTTAGGTAATAAAGCTATTCATTCTCTAATTTCTATATTAAAAAAGACAGTCAAATTGCCTAAGTGTTTAGGACATTAATAAATACGGTGTTTATTGTAGCTGAGTTAATACAATTGAAGAAAACTCAAGGTTTGAAATTTCCTAGAGTCTGAATGCTTGATTTGGCACCATAAAAGTTTAATTCAGAATTAATTCTGGTATTTAATATTCTTTAGAAACTTAATTGTTTTAAATAATAGATGAATAGGACTTTTTTTTAACCTTAAGAAATTGCTACAAGCATGTGTTATACCAAAACATTTAGTAATTTCCAATAAAAGACTCTACGAGAGTAACTTGTGAACTGGTGTTTCACCTCTTTGAGCTCCGATAAACATCTTTGCTTTCTAGATTTGATGATGACCCCTTTGGTCTTCCTGGTTATTAAAAACCACTCACGTTAACAAAAGCTGTGTTTGGTCACGCTCAATGGAGCGAGTCATAGTTTCACACCGGTACAAATTGGCTTGATAAGTCACTGACTCTCATTTAGGCTAATTTCCACCTCAAAGTCTCTGACCTGCCAAAAATGTAACACACTTACAGATATCAACACCCACATCTTTTCAGCACAACTGAAGGAGGCCCAACAAATCTTGCTGAAGTAATACCCATTGCATCATGTACAATAAAAGCCAGTATCTCTTCCTTACCTCCTTGAGATATAACAGTACATACACATTTCTAGTTGCTTGAAAATCCACCAAAGTTGGAGAAAATGCATCTTCATGTGAAGCTTATTGAGACTGATTGCAGGTTCTCTTGCAAGACAATGGTTTTTAGAGCATAGTATTAAGTTTTCATACAGCAGGCAAAGTATAACAGTGATTACATGGAGTAACTGTCTTAGACTGCTGGAAAAATAATCTCCTTACCAACAATGCGATTACTAAAAGATGAACATTTTTAATTCTGTTGTCCGTTGCCATCCTGATATTGCTTATTTTTGTAATCAAGTGTTAGTAAACCTGCAAACAGTGGTTGGACTCCTAATTCCATACTGTAACTGGACAGTTCTCTTTAAAATCACTTTCTCAGGTGGAATCTGTAGAGGCACAACAACATACTGATACAAATTGCTCCCTCTGGGACTGAAGAAAGTAAATAAGATCTGGGAAAAATGACCTCATGGCATTAAATACTTAATCCTTTTCTTTGCTCTGGATTTGACCTAATACTGTTGAAATTAAGAGATTCTCTCTCATTGACTTTATTGGATCTCACGTCTCCTGTTCTGCAACCTTCTTGTTAATAGTAGGATTGATAACATTTCCACTTGAGGCATTGTGTGGTAGGACTTGATTCCAATCAGCAAAAAACCTGTGAAGTAACACAAAAAATTCTAACTTATTATATAAATTGCAATTTTATTGTTAGAACTGTATAGGGAGAGAGAATTTTTCTTCCCCACACCCCAAAAAAGTGTAGTTTGAGTAGACAGGTGAAAAGAGGGGATACATTTGTTAAAGAACTGGCCTTAAATGTTCTCAAGGCATCAGCAGTAAAGCAGACAGATGAGTGGGAATATCTCCTTTTCCTACTTAGACCAGTTGAAACCAAGTGGGGCAAGGGGTAGGATCTATACAAACTAATTTGGGAAATGGGTTGAAAAACTACCAAATTTGTAAGCAGAGAACAACTAATGTGATGGAACACACTGTATTTAACTGGTGATTTTTGTCAATTGGAGAAGTCCTGGGAATCGGGAAATCCTAAATGACAGTGGCCAACTTCTTCCCTTCTGCAGATGTCCCAGAGGTTAATTAAAGCATCTGTTTGGCTCTTGTAGTGTTGTATAATAAGTTGGAAACTGATTTACTTGCTTATAAATTAAGAAATGTGGTGTTTTACTATTAATCAATAGAGTTTAGAGTAATAAACCTTTCGGAGTCAAACATTCATGTTCTATTTCCTGATTTAATGAGACAGAGGAAGTTTTTTATTTCATCTATAGAAAGAGAATGCTCTGTAGAACCTTGACCACGTGTTCTGCTACAGACCCAGTCCTGAATTTGAAATTTCTGAGGTTTTACAGCAGACATGTATTTCCTTTGTGATAGTTTAGAGAGAATTGGGAATAGAGGATGAACACAGTTTTAACCCACTGTAGAAGTTCAGCTCCAAGAGAGTATATATGTTATGAGCTTAGGGATGACTGCACCCAATTTTTAGACATTGTAGCCCAAAGCGTGCACTTATGTAATTTGGGAACATTGTGTGTGAAATGTCTGTGTTCTATGCAAAATGCTTTTATAGACTGAAATCTCGTTTTTCTTATCTGAGTGGTTTTAATCATGTTGGTTAACTAAACAACTTAGTGGATAACTTTTTGGATGAAATGGTTTGAACTCTTAGATTGAATATAGATTTTTTTTCACTAAGTATGTTTCCCTTTTCAGTTTATGCCCTAGAGAATTTCAGGTTAAACAGACCTACTTCCTTAATGAATGTAAGTCAGCAAAGTCATATCCAAGAATTTCATAAACATTATAAGGGCTTTGAATTGAAAGTATCTTTCGGACTAAGATAATTGGAGACAGAAAATGACAAGGCTTTTACCACACTTGTATTTGAAGTTTGAATTGTGAAAGGAAACTTAATGGATTGTGGTTGGACTTGAAAAATTAACCATTGGTTAAAACTCTTATGTTTGGGTGGCTGATATGCTTGTAACCATCTGTGAATGAATCCTAATTGATGCTTGTAACATGCTCATAGCATCTGTATGCCTTGGAAAGAAGAGACCTTCTTACTAACCCTAGTTCCTGCTGTCTCTGGAAACTTTTTATTAATCTTAATGATAATATGCTGATCATTCACTTACCCTTTATAAGTGGCAGCTTAACTGAAGTTCTGAGTGTGCTGAGTTCTGCGCAGCTTCATAGTCTTTTAAAACCCCTACGAGGCTTCTGCACCACAACTACCTTCTGCCTTTCTGCAAAGTCTTTATTTTCCTTTATTTTTTTAATTCCTGACAATTAATTCTGTGTGGCACTAATAGACAGGACAAGTGTTTTATCACTCAAAATAAATTAGTATGGAAATAAATACCAGCTGTAATGTGTCCTGACATTCTTGTAAATCACACACAACTGCAATGATATTTCCTCCTCCGATTTACCCTTGAAGTACTTCGCATTTTTAGGGGATAGAGTCAGATTAAGGGAATTAGCTGGGCTCCCAAGGTTCTTTTCAATGATGCAAGGTCTTTTCCAGCTCTTATCTACAACAATTATTGTAATGTTTGTAAAAAATTCAGAATCTTCAGCAAAAGACTCATCAAGATTTTGCCTCAAAACTATCTAAGAAGCAGGCAAAGTGCAAAATTAGGTTGACAAGTAAATTTGATTGAGGCACATGTATTCTTCATTAAATGTCAACACCAGTAAACTTCTAAAAATACACATGCATGCATAATTAGTCAATCAAGTCGTGACTTTGGTCCTTTCACAAGGAAGCTAACTCACTGATAGTCTGGTGCATGAACAGAGCTGACAGCACATTTTCAATTACGCTGTTAACACATTATTTGGTATACATAGTCCATTGGTTGATCACCATGTTGAATAATTTATTTCTTTAGTTATTAAAACTCCAGAAGTTAAAATCAGGAAAATTATGTTGGTCATACCTGCTTATTGCTCTATTTGTTGTTGAGGAAAGCTGACTTGGACATTTTGCTATGCAGAAGTCCTGGGACGACTTTTATCCTTTTCTCTTGGCATTCTTCAAGATCAGCTCTATGCTACGGGAAATTAGGAGTTTTAACTTCTAGATCAACATTCTATAATCCAACAATAATAATGACTTTTCAAGTCATCATTAACAAAAATGTCTTTGAACTGAAAAGTAAAAAAGCTGGAGGCAAATGAAGATGACAACTCACCCCACCACCCCCTTCCCATCTTTTGTTTCTCTGTGTGTTGCCCAAGGGCATTTGTGCAGAGGTACAGATTTTCAAGGACACTCTGAATGCTGATCTTCTATTGTTGTGATGTTCATTTGCTCTGAATGCCTTCATTACGCTGAAGTCAAGGCTGATGTTTATTTCTTTTTAATAACAAATTTAACACATTGATTCACAGAATCAAAATATATTTCTGTGTTAGGCAAAACACAATTCTTTCTTTCCTCGCTTCCTCCATCTCTCCAAAAAGCACCTGATAAAAACAATAAAACCACAGATTTTGCTCAAGACACTGTTTCTGGGACAGCTGTGTGACATGTTCTTGTGAAAATTTCAGGCTGCTTTGTTAGATTTAAATGGCTAAATTCAGTCCGGATTAAAAGAAAAAAAACTTTCCCCCAGTTGATATGATTGATATTTTGTAATTATAGCCCTCTATAGGATACCTGCTCTCCTTATCTAACCCACTGAATGAGGTTTTTGCAAGAAATTCTCATGATCCCAGGTTTATTTAAGTCCTGAATCCAAAGAAAATAGATTTTATAAATATATAATAGGAAATTATGAAATAACTGTGTTGACTATCTCAGCTCAGCTACTCTAAAGAGCGTTTAAAAAGTAAAGAATCATCAAAAGAGCAGAATAAAGTAAAATTTACATTATTATAAAATGTTTGAATTTGGCCTACTTGTAACCTTTGTGATGGATACAAAATATATTGGAGAGTTTTACTGATTTATGTCTGCACCAGTGCAGCATCGGGCTATTCATAAGTGCCATGTCTTGTACTGGAAGGAGAAGTGGAGCCTGCAGAGCTGTTATGTTGTACAAGACAGGGACTGGAATAGGTTCCTGAATCCACCTGACCCACCCTTTCTAGAGCTGTTCTCACTAGAAATGAAACAAATGAAGGTCAGTCAGGAGTTACCCAGCCTGGGATTTGATTTGGACCTGCCATTAATGTGCTGCTTATTTCTGGTGTTCCCCAGCATTCTGGTTTCATATCTTCTCATAAGAAGTATTCAGCTCACTGAACCTGATGTTCAGGGAGCACAGATGTTTCCGGAGCCTTCAATGAATCTCTGTGGCTGATTACACGTAGTCATTCATAGTGAGTTCTTCCAGATACAAATGTAATTTCACAATATAGAAAGATGAACTTCATAAAACATTTTCAAGAGGTTTGGTTATTGTTTCTTTGTGGCTGAAGAACAGAGGTAGTCCTGACTGTATAACAGAAGGATTAGCTTATTTTGCAGTCATCATAGTTCTTTCAGTTTATAGAACTTGCCTCAACAAGACTCTGTTACACAACAGGGTCAGGGATAGAGGAGTACCTTTAAGGCAAAGATGAAACCACATAGCATGTAAATGTTCTAGTTTCCATTAAGTATTGTATTGAAAATATATTTTAAGGTTTTGGTTTTTGTTTTTTTTTTTTTTTTTTTTTTTCCATTCAAAACTTGTGCTTCAGTTCCCAAGGCAACACAAACCAGGAAAGATAATTTAGAGCTTCTTCTAAGTACCCTTTCATATGAAAGGGATGAGCAGCTGTAGGTTTCCGATTTCTGGTTTGGAGACCCGTTAATGAAACCTGTCAATTATAAAGCCCACATTCTAACACAAACCCAATCCTTAAGCTTTTCCATTAATACACACTGCACCATAATTTTAAGGCTCTTTATTACTAGTCATTGTAGGCCCTGCCACACATCACTAATCTCTGCTGCCTGAAAGATGCTGGGAATAGCAAGTGTCTATACATCAGAGTAATTTTAAGTTTTGCTCTCATAATGAATGGAAATTGAATCAATCTCTTCTGGGACTTACTCCAAGATTAGACATTAAAGCGGGTTTTTTACACGTGCACCCTACACACACTCCTGCAGTAAGCATAACTTCGGTTAATATTCCTAACAGCTACGTTTTCTCCTCAAAAACTAGCTCATTAGCTTGTAAAATATACAGGATTCAGGTGCTTGATAGCAAATAAAACCTTTAAAAAATTATGTTTAACCACTAGGGATTTTAGGAGCCTGACACAAAAGAGCTGTTTCACGTACAGCTTTTTTGAGGCACTCTCGAGTAAGTTGAGAATTCTAACTCTGGAGTTAAATTTCAAGGTTGTTCCTAGGATGAGACGGGAGGAGGATGTGCTGCTTGGAGGACCAAAGTCCTCTACTACAAGTCAGAAAATGCCATGAGCTGTGACTGCCTCTAGACCGAGACGTACTTATATCCTCATCAAGACAGAAAACTTTCAAGGATTTTTTTTCAGAAGTGAAGAAAACCAGAAACTAAAAGAAAAAGGATTACAAAAATTTGAACCCTCTGTTACTTCAGCAGCTTAGGAAGTTAATGTCTTTGCAGTTTAATTTGCTGAGTGTTGAGGAAAGGTGAAAACTTAAAAGGGTTGAAAAGGAAAAAGGAAAGCCTGCACTGCTTTATGGGATGAGGGTGAAATATAGGTATTGTAATGAAATATGAATATAGCATCTTCTGAAGGCTTTAAGGGTTAAAGGGAACTAAGAACCATTTCTATAAACTAGTTATTTTGTGGAATCCCTGTATAAAAACAGGTATTGATTATTATTTCATGCTTCAGTTCTCTTTGCTTTTCTGACAAACACACTCATAACTCTTTTTTGCCCTAATTCATAGCTCAGGCTTGATCCTGTCTTGTCTTCATGCCAGAGAATGGAGCCATTATGAACTCGGTGATGTGGCTGTTCCATGTGCACTGTAGCCTTCCATGGTTGCTTTCAGCCCCTTTAGCTTGAGAGGATCACAGTGTTCTTATAAATGTGGAAAAGAAACACTTCTGTAAAATCAGGACCTTTGCAGATGTGAATGTCCTGGGAAGCCCCATTTCTAGAATTCAAACTCCCGATTTCATGCAATACCTCCTTAACAAACTTCCTCTCCAACTGGTTCTCTCAGCAAGGTAGCGCTATGAGGTGGTGGACTCCAAAAAAGGCATGACAAAGATTGTATAGGACTTTGAATATAAATGTTAAGATGGTAAATCTGGCACACTCTAAAACCTGGAAATCCCCTGTTCCAAGAGAAGAGCTCACTGCTAACTGCCTCACAGATGAGCATGAAGGCTTTCTTAGCTACAGCCTGTCCTCTGCTTCCACAAAGACCACCATTTACTGCATGTCTCCATTTGTTCAGACTGACACCAGTTGAGCATTTAACTATTTTTTTCTAGTAAAATGTTCTTAATATTATATGGTTACAGTTTAATCAGCCATATGCACAGATATGCCAATGCAAAATGGCTGCTCTGCTCTTAAACTCCAGTACTTCATGCTGAAGCTACAATCACGCTCCTCTTCTCCCCACACCAACCCTCATCTAGTTCCAGTTTCCTAAAGTTAAACACCTTTCACGGTTTGCATGTGAAGGGTACCTAAGTGAACTGTGCAAAAATTAAAGTAAAATATATGTTTATGAATACTGCACACGTTGGCAGTAGTCTGTATCTCCCATCTCCCCACTTACACGACTGTGATACTCTGTCAGTCATCGCTGGAAGTTTTAATCCCGGCAGATCCAAAGAACTTGCCACATTCCTTTGCACCTCATTGCTTGCAAGGGCACAGCTCCCTTCATCAAGACTCTTACAGCAAATATCATAGATTAATAAAAAGGTGAAAGAGCTCTGGTCCATTATTTATCCCTGACTGATACTTATTAGCAAAAAACAATTTATGCTGGGATTCCTTTATGGGTCTGTGATTGCTGTAGCTGGGGCAAGTGGTAATTAAAAAGCTGCAATGTGTCCTCTCACCTCAAAACTGGGCTTTAAAATGATGACAAGATAATGAATGGTGAAGTCTAATATCCATATTAATTTCTCAGGGTGTTCACATGTGTGGCTGTGTGGTGTGTAGGTGGCTGGAAAGTTCAGGATGTTTGACAGCTAAGACACATTGCTGCTGGCAGAGCCCATCTGTCTGATTAGCCTCGGCTCCGTGATGCAAGTGTTCGTTTGCACATCAGCCCAAAGCATCAGGCTTGACCGTTCACATAAATCTCAACCAGATTTCCTAATGAGCTGTTGCCACTTGCACATCTACAGCTAATTTTGGTCAAGGAACATGTTGAAGTAGTACATTAATTTTAAGAGTTGGCAGAGCCCTGAGAGTTAGATATTCTGTAAGTTTTACGTATAGGTAAATAGGCACAAGCTCAACTTGACCAGAAGAAATTGTTAAAGCAGATTTGGCCTTTGAAAGAAGGAACATTGGTTCAAATTCATTAGCTAACCTCCACTTCCCACTGAAAGCAAAAGCTGAAAAGCTGCTTTTGAAAGATTTTTGAAGAGTCAGAATATATTATATCACCTGGCTTAGGTCTGCCCAGCTTATGCTGTTCCCCTGGTGGAGAACAGAATGTCCTGGACTCCTGGCAGCCATCGACTGCCCTAACACTGCACAGGATCCCTGCCAGGGTGGTGTAAGCTCTCATCAGAAGTTATAGCCACAGCATCTACGTTAGAGCAGGGATGAGCTGGCTCAGTTGGTGGGAAGGGGATGGAAATTACGTTTGCGTGTATGCTTTTTTGAATTTTGTAGAAAATCACTTTGCAGATAGGTAGACGGCACACTGAAACAAGCTTTCTCCTGGTTCTTTAGGTATGTTTTAGGTAACTCCTTGATGAGGAGACCAGCATCAGCAAGAGGTCCTTCCCAAAAGAGTGATTTAACTCCATGTCTCCTTCCTGTGCTGCTTTGGCCTTCCAGAATCAAAGTTACTGACAGGTAAAGAGGGACCATGCAGGTTTCCCTCACCAAGGAGAGCCTTAGCCTAAGGAGATACAAGAATGTTTCTCAACTACAGACTAACTTGGAACTAATTGAAAATGATCCAATCCTTTTGATCATGCCTTGAGGGAGTTAGTACAGGTTATTAATAAAACTTCTCACGTCGTTATTTTTCTTACCCTCAACCAGGAAGAGAAGTGATGAACCCAAATCTTAATTCCCTCCCCTCTTTGGATTTTTCTTAAAACAAATTAAGTGAAAAAAATAAGATATTCAGTTGAAATAATTTTGTTTGAAGACAACGCTCTCTTTTCTGCAAATAACCCTACATTCTGAATTTTTAAATTTAAAGCACAGAAGTCAGGATATTGCAATGAATGCAGATGTTCTTCAAATTGATGAATTCCAGGAAATTGACTCTTTACCATGAACACTTTTAATTCCCAGTGCTTGATACTTTGCACAACAGAATTTCTGTGCAGGAGAAACTGCAGGTGCAACTGATTGCATGTAGTCCTGCAAAACTCAGGTAAAGGAACACGTATGACTTAATGAATTTTTCTGAAAAGCTCGGCCACTGAAATTCAATCCTAGTGCTTGTATAGGACAGAATTTCTTTTCCATTTCCTTGAACAGCTGGGTTACCAGGTCATTGTCTATTGAGAGGAAAGAAGTCTCTCTGCTGTATTGCCACCGTGACTTTCTGCTATCATTATCCTTGCTTTGCTTTTGCAATTTAAGAAGGCTTTTTTATTGGGTTGTATGGCTGGAAGCCACAGAGTTTTTGATTGAGAATCAAGCCCCTGGCTGTTGCGGGTTTAGGTGAGCACATATGCACTACACTCAGGTACCTGTCAAAGATACCTACAGAGTGATATAGGAATATTTTGCAGATGAGGCAAGAGTCTGGTGAATAATTGCAAAGAAAAGCTGCAGGTGTAAAAACTTGGAGAGGGTCTGTGAGGGTCATTTTGTCCTACAAATTAGTTTTTAAACCTCAAAAAAATTTTCAGTTGCTTTTCTGCAATGTCTAATTTTATGACCTAGAGTTGCAAAATATTCAATAATTTCTTCTCCTATTCCCTCCGTTTAGTAGCCTATTTTAAAAAAAAAAATCACGAAAAGTCAATTCTAATGAAAAATGTACTTGTGCAATGACAGGGACTGCTGGTTTATGTTAATTCAACTGATCAGGCCATTAATGTCTCTACCCCTCAATTTGATATAGTTACTTTACGATGAGACAACATCATTTCTGTGCTCGGAACACATTAGAATTTAATTAGTACTGGCACAGAACAGTAGCACCTTGAGTAAAAGAAATACTAAATTGCTTCATTTCTGACATAGAAAATCAATGCATTCTCTATTCAAACTTGAATTTTGTTTCATTATGCTTCTAAATAGATTTACAGGAGTCTATTTAGGATTTTAATATAGCTAGCGCATTAAAAATTAAAATACAGCCAGGACTGGGTCATTTACCCAGGTATCAAAGAAAATGTATCATCATGATTACGGAGTCTATTCATCCATTAAGTTCTCATGTACTTCTCACTCTTTTTGGTAGAAGTGATGCTTATAGACTAACACAAAATAGTTCACTGCCATCCCCAGCTGCAAAAAGTTTCCTCTTTCTCTTTTTTGAGTGAAGTGAGAATGAACTGGATTCCCAGCTGCTGAGTGTTAAATGAGGACTGGGAGCTGGAAAGCAGCAATGGTTACCTACCCACTCATTTCCACGAGTCTCAGTTATAGCAGGCTTTTAAAATTGTTGCTCCCCAGTCTGAGCCCTGAGTGTTGGGGACAGAGCAATGTGCAGTGCTTTCTGGCTGTGCCCCATCCAGTCTGGTCCTAACTCTGTAAGGGCCAAAGCCCGTAAGAAAAACTGGGGTTTAATAAGAGTTTTTGAGGTTTGAATAGTTTGGTTTCAGAAATGAAGTTTAATGAACCCAATTAATCCGCAGCCCTAACTTGCCTCCTTGGCTATAGCAGGTTGGTTACACCTGCCCAAGTGAGCGATTCAGTCACATTATTCTCTCCCTGAAAATCAAATCCCTTCAGCGGAATGGAGCCCTCCCCTCTCGCTACATGAATCTCAATTATATCCCAATCTAGCCTGAAGCTAATGTATCAACAGAGACAACTCTATTAGACAGTTGGTGGTGCTTTAAAACTCACCCATTTTCCAAGGTCACTGTCTTTGTTTCCCCTACTCTTTCCAGGAGCCATGCCCACAGTTGTTGTGTAACTGCCTCATCAACTGCCTGTTTATTATTTTGTATTTTTTGAATACTCGTTTTCAGCCTGCGCTGGTTTCTGATCTGCTTTCCCCTGCACTTGAAGGGCATTCCACTTCCATATATTTTAATCAAGTCTCGCTGGAGTGCAGTTGTTTTCCAGTGTCCAGGTATCAAACTGATTCCTGTTCCTGCCCACAAGCAAGCTTACGACATTGGAGAGAAATACATATGAATACCAGAAATTTGAGTATTCACGGATACCCTTCCAATCTCTAATGACCTTATTTTGCTATTTTCAAAAAATGTTCATCATTTTTTCCTCTGGTTTATTTTGTGAGGTGGCAACTTATCAAGAGAGCCAAGGGAAACAGGCATCCAGAAAAACAACCTTTCAATAAATACTGAAATAAAAATTGGCTAGTAAAAAAGTTGTTAGCTTTCTGAAATCTCCAGAGCTTGTTATAAAATTTTTGGAACTTAAAAAGCTTTAATATACTTCTTTTGGCTGTCAGTCAGCAGACAAGTGGATCCCAAGGAGAAAAGTCCACATACAGTGTAGTCTCCTTGATGTGGACCACAAAATACAATGCCAGCTCATGCTCGTTATGCCAATTGCTTCATAAGGAGGCAAGCGGCAACTGTTAAAACTATCAGACAGCTTTGTGGCAACATGCCTTTTTTACCTTCATGTTTGAAATTCGCATCAATTAAGGGATAGTTCTTTGAAACAGTAATGAGAATGTTTGTAAGTGCTTGGATAGAAAGTGGGTGGAATTTGGGCTTTTGACATACTCCCAGATTAGTGCAGTAACTTTCTGAGGAAATGGGTTTGTCAGCAAATTCTCCGTTGCAGCAGATATTTGCTTTGAAATATTTCAGGTTTGATGAACTTTTTGCAGATCAGAGGTAGGGTATTCTAGAAGTCTGTGTTTATGGCAGGCTGCAGAAACCTCCCACAGGGACCAAACCACAGTGTGTGTCCTTGTGTGGCGCGTTTTTGTCATGCTTACAAAGTACTTCTTCTCGAGTGTTGCCCAACTGACTGCAAAGACTGGGATTCCAGCCTGTAAACGCTTCCTTGGACTGTAATGGTGGGTCTTTGCTGGAGAGCGATTCCCTTGGAAATGGAGTTATAGCATCACAAATGAATGCGAGAGTGCAGGCTACCTTAAGGCTCTTCCAATAATCTAAATATTTATATTGCTTGAATGCTTAATCCTGCAAGTGTAACACTCTGTAGAACTGTAATTTGTAAGGGATATACTTCTTCCAGTTCAGGGAACAGCCGTGCTTTTAGATCATGTCTGTAAATGATTAATTTACAGTAACAGACTGTTAACTGATGCTTTTGGAAAGTTTTCTGAGTTTTAATCTACTTGAAAATACAGTATTAAGTACTTTTTGTTCATCATTACAGACTTTCCTTTAGGGCTATGGATCTTTGTAGGACAAGAATAGGATTTAGTTTTAAGTAACAGACTGAGCCATGATGAAAGCAAGAAGCAGAGGCTGAGACCTTAATTAAAACAGAGTTACATTTCAGAGAATTATTGAAGAAGAAGGAGGTGCTAGGGGCTAGAGAGAAGCTATAAATGTTTTTCAAAGCCCATTTGTAGAGTGAAACAGCCAATACAACAGCCCTATTATTCACCTTTACCATGTTAGTATTTGTGAAAAGCAAACTTCAAACAGGCTCAGTGCTAGGAGCTCCCTGTCCAAGGGTGATGGGCCCATCAAGGAGCAGGGATGAAGGAATGGATGCTAGCAGCTGGAAGCACAGAAGCTCCTCTGAAGTTTGCTAATGCTTTTTGACCTTGCTAGAATTCATCTCACTTCACGATCCTCTTGATTTCAGTGTAAGGTCTGGCAGCTTCTCTCGGCTCAGCCATCACTGTGAGGAGCTTTTCATTTAGCGTAGCTGAGTGTTAGAATTCACTCGTGCTTGGTGCCCATGCAGACTCCACCATGACATCCTGCAGGTGATGAGAAAGCAGTCTGAATCCTTAGAGATGAAGCAAATGCAAAGTTGAACCAAGCCAGTCAGAACTGAAGAAAAGCTCAGGTTGATCTGGTTTACATAAAAAACCTGAAAACTTAGGGTATTTTTAATTCCTCCTGATATATATATCTCTTGTATCAGGGGCATACATCCTGCTATGTGATTAGAATCAGATCGTTCTGATCTAATTTATAATAATCTATATTATTAAAATCTATAAATCATTTAAAATCTTGCATTGGCAAGTAAATGTAATGGCAGGCACTGTCAGGGAATCATGACAGCAACGTTGCATGTCCTGTGGACATGTCTCCATGCCATACTTTCATTCTTCCAGAGGTACCTGTGTCATTGTCATCTTCTAGGAGACAGTCTAAACCATCTCAGACAGACCCGCCGTATGTTGTGGATACATCTGCTTAGCTGCAGGCTCCTGGGAGAGCAGGATTAGAAATAACTTGTTACCCTATGCCAGTAAGATCCTCACTATCCGAAAATCAGAGGACACCCTAAGACCTTCCAGCCTCTTAAGTTTATTCATCTGAATGTTGGCTTTGCCCAAATCTCAGGATATTCTCCTTAAAACATCAAGCATTGATATGCCTTGTGATTAAGAAAGAGGTGTTGGTTTCTTACTTTGGGGAGTTATCTACTGAGTTATCACCAGTGTTCCCTGCAGCTCTCTTGAGAGTATCTGAATTAAATATGATAAGAATTGATGAACTGTACTGGAAAATGCCTCAAGGCTATCAGATACTCATTTACAGGAGCGGAGGGGATCATTGTCCATACTCTAGTTGTGTTTTATCACACAAAGCTGTCTCTAAAGCATCATTTTTGTATGCCATCTCATTTCAAAGTTGGTTTAAGTTGTTTTTTCTCATTAGAGCACATAATTTTTGGAAACTACTAAGAACTTATTTTTGTCACAGTCCTTTGGAGTCTTTTTTTCTACAGATCTTCTACTAGTCCCTATTGCGGGACTATTTTATATATATATGTGGGGTGTGCGGATGTATATAACATACATAAAAAGGACACATATATAGGATTAAACTATTTTTGTCACAGTCCTTTGGAGTCTTTTTGTCTACAAATCTTCTACTAGTCCCTATTGGGGGACTATTTTATATATATATATATGGGGTGTGTGGATGTATATAACATACATAAAAAAGACACATATATAGGATTAAATTTCCTAGATAAGTTACTGAACTTCATTTACATTTTACATAGCTTGTTCTCAAGGAGGTGGTGTGGTGTTGATTTGAGGTTTTTTGAATGTTTTTTTTTGTTTGTTTTTTGGTTGGTTTTTTTTTTTTAGTTCTTGTTATCTCAAGGAGGTGGTGTGGTGTTGATTTGAGGTTTTTTGAATGTTTTTTCTCAAGGAGGTGGTGTGGTGTTGATTTGAGGGTTTTGGGTTTTTTGAATGTTTTTTGGGGTATTTTTGTGTGTTTCTTTTTTTTTTTTTTAGTTCTCCTTGTTAGTTATGAAGGCTTTGGAATATATTTTCACACTTTCTGATTCAGAATACCCAGAATCTGGTTGTTGATCAAGGGAAATCTCTTTGGGTTAATAGCTGTCCACTAAGGAATGCATACAAAGATTTAATAAATAAGACTAGAAGACAGTAAAGCCTTTAACTTCCCGGCAAGATCAGGAGAACAAGCCACTTAAAGCTTGTTGCTGACAGGCTTTTGCTTTATCACAGATTTAAATGTACCAGGCAGTAACATATTTCTACAAAAAGAAGGTGCTTTTGCACAGTAGCGTTCTCATACAAAACCCTGACGGCCACTGAGCGCTGGTCCCATACTGTGGTGGAATAATGTATTGCCACAAGGACATGGATTTGAAGCAGATACCTGTAGCAATTGGCTTTAACTAATAGGCCTGATAGGAAATTTATCTATTAAATTCTCTGAATCTGCAGTCAACCAGAAAAATTATTCCCTTTATGTAACTACCTGATGAAAGACATTAGTAAAAATTGTGAATCCTGCAAATCTGTTGGGATGGGTTGTGCAGAAACTTTTTTTCTATACCTGTTAACTGTTGCAGTTTCTTAAATCAATGCCCTATGTTTAAGATGCCTGGTAATTCCTGCTGCCTTGGTGAAAGCTACTAATAAAGCAGTTACAGGACTGAGTCATTCGGTGTGCTAAATGTTAGTAGACTCTCACTCTAGACTAATAGAGGCACTGTAGTTATTTAAGCATTTGAATTCAACAATAGTTAAAAATTCTACCCTAAAGTCTTCAGAATAATTTGATTTGGAGTAAATGAATTTCTTTCTAGACTTAGTCAAAGCAATTACATTCAACTAGATGCCGTATTATAGTATAACATTTATCATCATTTAAGCACTGCAAAGTACTAAAGAACTCAAACTTATCTTTATTTCCACACTGGCAGTTTGGTGGTCAGGCTGACTTTGTGTTCCCCAGTCTCTACATTGCTAGGAAGAAATGTGATGTTCAAGCAGAATTTGATTGCTAATGCAAATGGGAGCAAAGAACAGATAGATCTAGGTTGATATGGTACTCTGTTTTCTCTTGTAAGGTATTTACAGATGTTATATCAAAGGAACTTTTCAAAGGCACTATGGGAAATATTGCCTCACTTCAGAGATGTAGTTTTGGGGCTATTTTTGACCCTTTTCCAGTCATGTAATCCCATAATGTTTTAAAACTTGAAACAACTGAAAGTACATGTGGGATGTGGTATCCTTTTGAAACAAACCAAAATATTTTAACCTCAGTTTGCAACAGGAGGATGGCCGTTGTGAAATATCCAAACCTTTTGTCCTCTCTATTGTACCGAAAGATGCATGAAACCTCAATTAAAGAAATGATGAGTACACTGTCATCATACAATTAAAACACAGACAAAAGTGCTCAATATATCTTCTCATTTTAAGCAAAGAAAGCTAATGGTGATTTATGCCTTTCCTCCTTATAATAGGCATAACAAAGATTTATTATAACTTGTAGTTTTCATTTTCCAACTCTAATTGTGGCATATAGTGGTTCAGAATTATGAGCTGTTGTTTTTTAGTTCAAACTGTGGGTTTTTTCCCCCCCATTAATCCAATAAAGAGAAAGAAAAAGCATTTCATGGCACAACTAATACTTGCTCAACATGCCATTAGTATAAAAGTTTCGATTTTTTGTTCAGTAGATAATGCAAAATAAGGAAGAAGCAAATTCAACTTCCAGTCAAAGCAGATTATGCAAACTCTTCTATAGGATTTGAATTGTCTAATGAAAGGCTTCACAGGCCACCTGAGATTTTAGTTATTTTGCAACAAATGCAGGATACTGGAAACCTATGTTTCACAGATCCACAATTGATTTTGCAGTTGTAGTTAGGCTGCGTTGGAATATGTTACCAGGACGACCAATAAAAAAAAGTTGCTACTGTATAACTTTCTGGTGTATCTCACCCACTCACAACCAAACATTACCCCATGCATTATCTTCCCTTCTTAGTACAACCTTCAGATACAAATCTGGAGGAGGTGAACATCTCTATGTGATTTCCCAGGCCACCTCTTTCATTGTAGTCTTGCTATTAAGCTTCTTTAAAATTCTGATTTTCTCATCTCTGTGCACCTTGGAAATGCGTTAACTTTTTCAGTATTGCTCCTGCTACATTGATGTCAAAGGATATAAAAGCTTCATTTGGCTTGCCCTTTTCTTTTTTTTTTTTCTCATGTGAGCTAAGTAAAAATGTTAAGATTCTTTTCATTAGTTACTTTTCAAAGAAAGGCTTTTTAAGGAATTAAAATGCATAACAACATATGCTTTAATGTGAATCCTTATGCTAACAGAGAAGATAGTTATTAGTTATTTTAATCCCTTTTTACCTCCTTAAGACTACTGTTGCAGAGGAGAACTCAGGCACAGGTTAGTATAGACACACAGAGCTGGCTAACACACAGAAGTTGTAGCAAAAACTCTTTTACCCACGTGCCTGTTTAGATTTGGTCAGTGAGAAAGTCCTCTTCTCCATCCCAAATCCGTATTACAGGGATGGAAGGAAAAGTTCTGGCAACACATGAAATATTTGGAAAAGTGACATGAACATTCATGTGGAGGAATGCTTCTGACTAGGGACCTGGTGGTGGTAAAGTTGGAACAGGGCTGGACAGTACATGGATTTCAGCCTGCATCAGGATTTTAAAGGGTTTGAAACCATGTGTGTCATGTCCTGGAGATCTCTTTGGCACTATGACTTTTCAGTGTGAGCTGAATAACACCCATTCACTCGTGGATCAACCTCTAACTGCCTATGAATGTTGGACACCAGACTGCAGAAAACAACTTCCCTTGACATCTAAAAGTGTTTGTCTCTGGATTTGGTCTATCCTAACAGCATCAGACACTAGGATAAAACTGATGCAAGCATTGCACAGAACTGCCTTTGTGTTACTAAACCAGGACCCTCTACTGGCAAACAATCACAATAACCTACAAGACCACTTGTAGGTTATATGTACAGACTTACCAGCTATAGTAGAAAAATAAAATTAAGAAATGACACACCTCTCATCTGAACAGGCATCTTCATAACCTAGCAAGGCAGTCCCTTGCTGCGTATCATCTAGGAGTACTTCCTTCATTTAGCCATCCCATCTGCTTAAGAAATGCAAGAGAAAAATACAATCTGATCTTTGGAGTTGCTGCAACTGTAACTTCATGGACATCAGTGGAGTCATAATGAACTTTCAAGTAGGAACAGGTTTTTACTTGTAAGGACACCTGTGGTAACTGAGTGTATTTAGTTTTGCAGGGTTTATCGTGTTTCAGATTCTTCCTGACTTACCCCAGTAAGAACATGGAAGGATTAAGACCTGGTTCCTCAACAGATAGTAACATTTTCTTACTTTGGGCCCTTAACCTCTTCTGAAGAATAAAGCCTTTGAATCAGCTTCCAAAACCTGTTGCAAATCCATAGGTTTCATCTATATAATCCTCTGCCCTTCCTTTTTATTTATTGCATAGTTTTATTTTAAAAAAGTCTTTTAAACTTCATATTACAAAAGAAAGTGCCTCCATCTACCTTGCTTAGAAGCAGGATGAAGCCTGAGACCTCGTGAAGGCAACAGAATTAAGAATTCACCCTAATTTTTAGAGGTGCTGACCGCTCTCAGATCTCATTTCTTTTGAAAATGCGTTGTGAGGCACCAATGCAGGATCTAGGTCAAAGACGATTAGAAACTCCAGGGATTCTAGGACAGAAGAGAATGTGCTCTAAACTATTAAAAATACTCTTTCAAACCAGTGTTCTTAAATATGTGAAGAAAACTTTTCTCATTCCTAATGAGAGGTGAAACATTGAAAGATTAAACAGGAGATTTGTAACAGTGAGCTCTTCTACCTTCTGTCCTGCAGAAGGCTGCAGATCTTCACTCGTGGTATGAGAGTGCTTTAAGTATGTATCTAAGTGTGCATCTTTCTGTTCACTTCAGCTGCACTGTGGGTCCTCTGGCTTCTATCTCTCAGCCATCAAATTCCCCCCAGTGGAAGATTTTCTGCATCCAGCAGTTTTCTGCTGGCATCTGGATGCAGAGCTGATGCCAGGCTGTGGTGTGTGTAGCCCAGTAAGTAAAGTCCATCACTCACAATGATGTGAAGAAGATTAAGTTTGGCAAAACTCTGGCTGCATATTGTAAATGGTTTCTCTGTGACTCCGGTTCCTGAGCCGGCTGGATCTGGTTTCTCCCTGTTAGGTTCTGTGCTTGTAGATTTATTCGCATTACTGTTTCTGCTAAAGACAATGCCCTGAGGGTATTAAGGTCTTGTTTGACCGCAGAGCTAAAATATAAAGCTCCAAATTCCCCTCTCCATTGTATCTAATTAAGGAATCTCATTAACCCTCTCTGTGGATAGATTGAGAGGATGTCTCCTTTCTGCAGGCTGCTAATAGGTTTTCTGGTAGAACAGCATACTCATCTGACCCCTGGTATTAGGTGCTGTGTTAAACCTACTCTGCCAGCTCATGGCAGTGACATTTCCTTTTTTTTTATTCACAGCTCATGGCAGTGACATTTCCTTTTTTTTATTCATTCTTTCTGAGAAGCTTCTCTGAACTAAACCTAGATTTTTTTCTCTTTGCTCTCCCTGCTTCTGGGGCTCTGCCATTTAAAGAGCTGGGAAACCAGTTACCTAATCTCATGGAAGTTTCTAGGATTCAAAGGGCAAAGGATCTGCTGGGAGGTGGCGGTGGTGATGGGCAGATAAAATTCTGCTTCTCTTCCCTCAGTTAACTATGCAGAGGTAACTGGACAAATAAACCCGGCACAATACTGGTCAGAATTTTTCCTGCATGTCATCTTTGCACCATAGACATTTCTGTAAGGGCATACGTAACAGGATGGTCTGTACTAGACCGATGACTCTTCTATGTTTAGAAAGTTATCTGGTTTTGTTTGTCAGGAAAGCAATGATCTGATGGTTTCTTACATTCAGCTCTGCTATCTGGGGGCTGCTGAAGAAAATGTGGATAGTCATAAGATGATAAAGGATGTGCAGCAGGAACATTGCCCATCTTCTGCAGGGAGCCAGCTCCAACCCAGTGGGGTTGATGGTTTCTCACTTGGCACCAGCCTGCTAGCTCAGTCCGACTTCAGCAGTCCCACTGGGGTGTCCTCCCCCCCGGGGTGTCCAGGGCTGAGGCACGGGGGTGGGTGCAGGGCCAGGCATTCTTCATTGGGCAGCCTGGCTGTGCTGAAAACCTCCCCAGAGCACCAGGTGGTGGGAGCAGATACAGAGGCAGTGGCTGCATGTGGATTCCCCTTTTGGTCTGACGCGGTAGAAGCCAAAAGCCCAGCTGGGTTCATGCTTACTTTGTGGCGTAGGAAGAGGAGCTGTATGGCTCTGCTGCAGGAACCAGAGCTGGTCACCAGGCAGAGGGAGGGAGCAGCTTCACTGGGTGCTGTGTGGCTGAGACTGTAGGGTCTCCTGATTCAAGTGAGTATTTGGATGTGGGTAACGAGGTGGAGTAGTCAGACAGTTGTCCGGTGGACTTTGAAGTAGGCAGAGGAGGATGGGCAGATTACCAGAAGGAAAGAGAAGCCACAAACACCCCACGTAGTTAAAGTACCTGGTATATACTGGAATCAGAGCATGGAAACTTCAAAAGATATCCATGAATTTCTGTTTGCTAAATGGATAAATCTGTGGCTGAAATCTTACCCTAAGCTGCCACGCAGATTTGCGTATTAAGGACATACTGTTTGCCTGGCCTTTCCCTCAGCAGATGGGGAACTGCTTCTATTGAAGTGGGCTTTGAATGATGAAATGGAGAGCAAAAAGAGGGGAAGAAACAAAGTTGCACTTATTTAGCACAAAACCAAGAAGCTGAGCAAACTTTAGTGGAAGGGCATGAGGCGAAATTATTTAATTTCCTGATCTCCACTGGAGAAGAGGAGTTGAAATATTTACAAATGGGCTGTTTGAACTAGCCAGTGTTATTGAAACCTACCGAGAAGATTCACGTTTTTGGAATGTTATAAAAATGCTTGTATGCTGCTAGGCAGAGCAGGCTGAACAGAACAGCAGGCAAGAGCGGCTGCCAGTTGGTAGCAAATCTGGAGCGCTTGCTGATTCATATTTATATAACAAAGAATGAGATGGGGTTGTCTGCCACAGACCACCGTAACACCCCTGTTAGTGTTTGAAGAAGTCCCCTGCAGTCAGTATTTCTAGTTCAAATCCCTGCCCACACTGGCCTTCCTGTTTACTCTTCCCTGGGTTCTCATACGTACTGACCCTTTCATCCTTCACACTAATGGCCAGAGGTAACTCTGCTGGGATGATTCATGTGCGTTACACCTCAAGGAGAATATGCTACGAAGTGGAAGGGCTGTTTTCCAATCAATGATGATAAGCAAGAATCAATCATGTACCATAACCTGCATATATCACAGAAAGGGACACATATTGAGCAATGCTCATGGTCTGAACAATATGCTGGCTTATTAATTTTCATGAGTTTTTTCCAAAAACACATTAACTTGGACAACACAAGGTCACTGTGCAGAGAGCCGGACAGGCACTGCAAATTATTTTGCACAAATTTAAAAGAATTCTCTTAAGCCCAGCTCATCCTTCTGTATAGTTAATCTCCACAAAATCCTGAGTGGTCTAGTTCACTCCTTCCAGTAGGTTTGCGTATGCTATTCATAGCAGCCTGCAGAACTACTTCTTCAAAGCAACGTTTAATTCTTTTTGCATAACCATAAATGCCAGCAATGATAGTAGAGAAACAATAGTACATGAATTATACAATTAACGAAGGACCCTTAGAATATAAAAATACCTGAGGGACCCTTTCATTGAGTTGAATAAGGGAGAAAAAGTCACCTTAGCTATTAGAGTCAAGCACTAAGTGATTATATTTAAGTGAAATATCAAGACTGGTGTTAAGATAAAACTATTCCCCTGTGGTCTTTAAATTTACAGCCTTTAAATCATTTTCTTGCATCCACTGAGCTATTCTGAGACACATAATCTGTGCAAAGTCCTCTTAAACTATCAGGAAATATCAGTGTCAATTTTTCCCAGTGATCCTGCCTGTTTCCCATGCAAAGGACAAGTGTGGCGTGGCAGAGAGGATATGAGGGTACTTGAACAACTTCTGGACCAGAGCTGGTTTGCAGGACAATGGTCTTCTACAGAGAGAGGTTTGGCTCTGTACGTGCCCATTTTTAACCTGATAAAATAAGGTAAAGCTTGGTTAAATAGCTGTTCTGCAGTTAGATTTTTCCTTCTATTGATGGAACTTTTATTCTACGAAGTTCTGCATATTGTAAAAAAACAGCAATAAAGAAGAATAAAAAACCTTTAACAAAAATATCCCTGCAGATCCAGATGATTGTCTGCCTCTGTAACCTGGTAGACACAAAAGACAGATACTAGATCAGCTCTTATTCTAACCAAACAAAACACTGAAACATAATGCTTTTTGTCTCTAAATCATCTGTATGCATTTGTAAACTGGACTAATTGTGTATTATTTCACTGCCTAACATAATACATGCCTCAAACTTACATGATAGTACATTGAACTTAAAAGATTTTTAAATATTAGATTGGCTTTGCAAGAATCCTGGTAAACTCAGGCTTACTTGGCTAGTGTATTAAACCTAAAGCATCCTAATTATCTAATTTACAAATATTTAAAACCTGATGTATTGATGCATTACAAGGTTAATTGTTCTTCTTATGCAATTAGTAGAACCTTATGCTCTTTATTACATAAAAGTAAGCCATTATCACTTTCCACATTTTTATATCCAAGGTTCAATAATGACAAAACTTTTATCTGAACCCTTCAAAACAGTAATTGGTTTCTGTTTGAATGCCCATTTCTTCACAAAACCCCAAGTCTCAGTATCTTGTTCATGTATATTTGCTCTGTGGTTCCAAAATTATATTCTTAAGTAGGCTTTATGTAAGTTTTCTAGGTGTCCTGATTCAGTTCTTTTTTGTAAGCTTTTGTATTTCTACAAATTTGTCCTCTCTACAGTTGCAGGCTGAGCTGGCTGTTTAAAGCTAATTTTTTCTGGGTAGATCAGAGATGGAGCTTCTGAAAGATGCTTTTCTACCTTCTGTCAGACTCTTCCTTTTTCCAGAATAGAGGTGTTCCATGGATTACCTATTTTATTATTTTTAGTTTATTTTGTTGCAATTACTCAAACGTGTTGACCAGCTAAAAGGGAGTATTTTAAATATAATGGAACACAGCATTGTAAATTTTTGTTTTGAAATGACCTTTCAATGGAGAAGTATTGTATATTGGGGGAAAAAAAAAGTCAAAATCAACATGAAACATTTTGACTTAACTGAAACAATTTTTGGGAAACTTCTCTCTTCAAGAAATGTAAAAATTCTTCTCGTGGTTCTTTTTGGAATAAACTTGGAAATGAAAATTTTCCCTGGAAATAAAAATTCCATTTCCTTCTTGGATTTAGTCAAAACCATTAAGTTGGTAGGTTTCAAACTTTGGTCTGCAGGTCACAGTGGGGTATGTGGATTACTTCTGAAGCATCTGCGTGAGACAACTAATAACAACTGAGTCATTACTGGCAGACTGAAAGTCATTATACCAATGTCTGTTCCTCAGCTAGAAAACCCTTGAGGTTTGCAAATTGAAAAGAGAGTAGTTTTCAACCACTCAAGGTAACAATTCCTGGTGATATGTTCCTATACACGTTAGTAGATGGTGGGACAAATAATTTGTAAGTAAACGGTGGTTGCTGTTGAAAGTCTTTGATGCTGCATACTTATTACCATCAGCATCTGCTTTTTGTCATTGTTTGTTTAGTGTTCAGAGGATTTATGTCATTTCAAATCATCCTGCAATAGCTGATAATGTTTTTGTTTAAGTAGGTTAACTTGTCTAAATAATGAAATACTTGCAGATCCTTTGACCTAAACTCAGTTGAACACAGATGGGCTGTCTGTGATGAAAGAGGGAATCAATAGGATATTCCAGTCTGAATAAGTCAGTGAGTCAGATTTCATCTTCCTTATGCTACAACTCTCTGATCTTTATCATTTCTGAAATAACATTATGCTCAATTCATATCCTAAAGAAAAGAAACGAAACATATTTTCCCAGCCACCTTCTTAGCAAAGGTCATCCTGTTGTACTGTCTTAATGCCCTCCAAGTGTTAATGGGTTACAGACATTACTAAAATAGCTGTCACTTTATGTATTAGTTCCCTGTACAATATACATTCATCATTATTTGAGTTTTCTGTTAGGGGACAGGAAGGAAAGTACAGGAATTTTCAAATCCAAATTAATTATAATTCTGAGAGATTAAAAACAAAAAAATCATCTTCATACAGTGGAACAGCTGTGAGAGGATGGGATCTGGCCAGAAGAGCTCACCTGGCAGCTGGTTCAGAGTGGAACAAAATGTGTGTGTGTTTTGATTTGCCTCACAAATAATATTCAGGGCAACTGTTTTCCTGATGGGAACGGCCCTGTGAAGTTATCACACAGGTAGTGAGTCCCCCAGTGCTGCCACATTCCTCCTGCAGGGGTTTCCCATCTATTCTGGCAGGTGAAATAGGTGCAAACTGTGCTGTGCTCAAGAAAAGGCAGAGCTCTGATCTTCTGCAGAGCTAACAGAATGGGTTGCAGGCTCTGAACAGCAAATTCTCCATCACTGTATTTTTCCACACTCCACTGAGGAACTGTAGACACTTTTCACTCTTTCATATTTAAATAGGAGCCCAGACCCTCTTCAGCCAGCTTTAGGAAAAAATGCTTCTGTAGCTTCAGACCAAGTCTTGTTAGCATGTATACTGGGCACTCTGCTTGATTTTATTCTTCTGTTTAAAAAGAGCACCTCTGACTCTGCCTGTGGTGAATGAGCTTATGCTTTCTAATTTTCACTGCTGCTTTATCTGAGCAACTTATTCTTTCCCTTTGAAACAAAAGAGAAAAGCTCCAGCAAAAGTTTGATTCCCCATCACTCCCACAATAGGAAACGTATATTTTTAGGGGCTTCTCCCTATTCTTGTAGGGTCAAAGACAGGTGATGTAAATTGGAACTGATTGGAACTAACCAGAATCTCAGCCAGAACTAAGACTGGCCTTAAGAGTCAAGTAAATAAACCTTCCTGAACCCAAAGAATCTCCCAAACTGGAGAGAATGAAACGCTGCTTCTTTACCTTTGCCTTTTCTATCTACCTGGGTATGTCATGCTAAAAAAAGAAATACAGTCATCAGAATAGTAAGTATCCTTCCAAAGCATTTTATTTCACCTGCAATTCTCAAAGCACTTCTCAGGCCAGAGCCACAACCACCAGCAGCAGCAGCAGCAGCAGCAGCATGCACCACAGCATGATTTCTGTGCCTATTTCATCAGTATTTAGACTGATGAAATTTAGCAGATGTATTTCTGGAACTCAATGCGTTATTTGCATGTCTAATCTATAGTAATCAAATGCAATCCAATAGCATTGCTCCTGGTGGTTTCTACCACCACCTGTGTGGAGGAAAGAACATCATCCACACTCTCCCCACTGCTTTCTTTTAGCCTGTGATTTGCCCGTACGAAGCCATTTGTAATCAAAAAGGTGGATATTGAGAGGATATTGAAAGTCACCACTTTCATGCAACTAATAGAGCAAAACTAGCTTATAATGCAAGCCACAGCCTTTTGTGATTGCTCTGAGAACTTCCGTACATCACTGAGAGAGTATTGGTCTTGTGCCTAACTCAGTGCATACGTTTAACACCTCGTCACTGTTGCGGGGCTCGTGGGCAAAGGCTGCACTTGGAGGCGCACGGACACACCGGTGCTGTGTGCTGGCTCTGCCTGCTGGTTCCTCTTTCAGCCCCCCAGAGTATTTTTATTTCTGTGTCCCAATATTTTTCTGAAGTAATTTCAAATGCAGTCAAGTCTCTACAGTACACATTGCAAGCGAATTCTCTTTCATGTTCGTTGTATGGAGGCTTGCTATTATCCTGTAACACTTTATTTATATATTTCATGTGCTGTTTCTAAAAGGCTGTCAAATGACTGTCAATTATTTATTCATATCAGGTGGAGCAGATGTGGAAGAACTGCCATATCCAAAGTTAAAGAGCACTACCTCAAAACTTTGTAGGAAAGAAATAATTCAAATTTTAATAACCTTACATTTTACCCATGTGTTTTTTCAATTTCTAAGCTTTTTTTGCTTGGGTTGATTACCATACACATTGCTGTAGGTGATTTTGTTTGAAGGTACTTGAGTGAAAAATAAAGATTAATCTTGACTGAATTTTTAATCATGTTTGCAAATGAATTGCAGCAACCAAGTACCAGCTGGTGTGGAAATGCATTTATCAAAAACATATGGAATAGAAACTGAGCCACTTGGTAACTTTACCAGCTTAGCAAGCTCCTTGTTCCATAAAATTATTTGACTGGTAAATGATGGAATTGTCTATAAGTAACCAGCATTGGGAAACTTTATGTGTAGTGGTTTGTGATGAAGCATGGGGAAAAGAACAGGGGATGGGAGAGCGGGCAACTCCACTGGGAGACTGGGGAGGCTATGTTCAAGCCTCTGCTCTTTCATAGGCTTTCTGTGGTAGCAGACTCTTTATTCCTATCCTGCAGCTTATTTTCTGTAAAATGGAGCATTGATAGATGTCACGTGATGCTTGGCTAATGTCCTGATAGGGGACCCAAAGCTGATGTAAAAATGTATTTGAAAGGGCTGAATGAAGTAGCACGTAGATGGCTGGGCTGTGTGTGGCACGAAGATTGGCTTTGTGGCAGTCCTTCAAATCCCTCACTGTAATTGACATGCCAAGTATTCCCAAAGGTCCAGGGGGACAGATTTGTCTTCTAACTGTCATCCCTCAGAGGAGCAGCTGCCAGCTGCCTTATTCCCTCTCTTGTACTAACACTATTCTTTGGGTACATGAAATGCTATTGATTTGCCTCAACCGTTACTGCCCGCTCAGTTTCACTTCTGTTAATCCTTTTTAAGTACAAAGACCCCAAGCCCTCCCCTGGATCATGGCAGAATCCTTCTGAAGGTTTGGGAGGAGCACGGTCTCAAGGATTTTCTTTTGGGACATTTTAACTTCTAGTGATGTTACTCTGGCAATTTTGTGCTGAAGAGCTAATGGTTTTGAGAATTCTTAAGGATAGGTTTGGTCAGATTGAAATTAGTATGATGTTTATTAGTGATTCAAAGGAAGCTCAGTATTTTAATTTTAAAATCCTACTTCTAAATTTTAAGTCATTGTTGTCTGCTTATATTAACATATACCATCAACCTGCTGCTTTCATCTATATCTTCTCAAACATTGATATCTTGGGTCAAATGTCTTGAGCCCATTCTTGCAGCTAAATCCAGCTGAGCAAAGCTGGAAAATCTCTATCTCATTTTCATTGCTTCACCCTTTCTTAGAAGGTTATAAACTGTTTGAGTCAGAAAAAATATTCCCATAGCAGTTTATCTTTTCCCGACCCACATGAGACTGCTCACAGCCAGATTAGAGCGAGGAGCCATTTAGGCCACTGTTTGATGGCAAGTCCCATACTCTGTCTTTCCATATTTGTAAAGGGCACATAGTTTGATATTGGGCTGTTTTAGGATTTTGATTTGGATTTTCATCTTCCCCTCCGCTCCCCAGCCTAAAGAAAGCATTTTGGGGATCTCTTCTGTTTTCATTTCAAAATCGCCACGTAACCTTGCAGTGTTCATCACTTTCCCTGTATTATTGTTGTAGACAGTGTTAAGATCCTAGCTGATTGAGTTTATTGATTTCTGAGTGATCTCTTGAGTGTTATTTCACATTCATGTTCTGTCAGCATTGTGTGGACAGCCTGTGATAAAGAATTTTGTATTTATTATACATGAAACTACTGCTCTGCAGACTTCCAATTTCAAGGCATTGAATGGACGTAGGAACACAAGGGACAATATGCGCAGTCTCTCTACAAACCACTTCTTATGTAAAGATTTAAGAAATTATTCAGGGCAGATTTATTTCTTATTTTCTACAGTAACTAAGTCATATCTAAAAGCACAGCCACATACTGGTTTGGAGGATTATGAGAGGAGGAAAAACAAAGCGTGCTGTCCTCAATTCTTTGTGTAGGCCGCCTTTTTCCATACAAACCTTTCATGATTTGTTAAGGGTTATAAATTGTTTTTATATCCTCTAGACTAGTATTTTCTAATTAGTGCTGGCATTTGAACTCTTCCTTCTGAACTATGGACAACTCCAGAAACCTACTGCAAACCTTGACCTGCTTTGTTCCTCTCTGAAGCTCAACAATAACACTTTATGAAGACACGTTCAGAAGTGTCGTTGTGCTACTCAAGGCCAGCCATCTTCCTTAGAGCCCCAGAGCAATGCTGCAGCTCACTGGGATGCCTTTCCCTTGCCACTTGTCTCTGAGCTATTTTAAGCAACAGCCAGTTAATCCTTTTCTCTACCAAAACCCCTCAAAGGGCTTGCCCTGACCTGTAATGTTGTACTCTCTCTAAAAGGATGCTCTTACAATGCAGTGACAAAAATGTCTTATAAAAACAACTCAGAAAGATGTTATGCATAATGTTCTACTACTTTTCCACAAACCTTGATGTTATCAAGTCAACACATGCCAGACAATTCTGTGCCTATCAGCATGGTGTGCACTGAACTTTCCCACTGGGTCATTTTTTAATGCAAGTTTTAAAAAATGCCAGGAATTTGCAAATGTGTTTGAAATCAATGGAATCCAACAACTGAAAAAAAAAAAAAAGCTAGTTTTAATTCATAACATCATGCATAGTTTGCATATCCTCCAGTGGGACTCTTGGGCACATAAGATGGGTTTCTATCAGTCAGCAATTGCCCACCCTGGACTCCTTAGAAGGCTTATGCCATTCATTTTCCTGTTGCTTAGTTGATGATAATGGTCACCAGGAGCAATGTTTTATAGGGAGAGGAATGAGGAGTTGTGTTAGACCTCTGGCAAAATGCACTGCAAGGGAAACACTCAGATTATACACTTTGAATGAGCAGAGAGCAATCACAGAAATCCAATGAAATAAATTTCTCACGTATTGAATATTTCTTCTTTTTTCCCTTACCACATATTTTTTCCTGCTTATCCTAGCTGTGAACTTCAGTCTCTCACATGATGTAAACAACAGCTAACCAACCAAGAGCTACATCTATCTTATCTGTCATTAACTTTCAACTTTCCCATCTGCCATCAAACTTGGCTGTGGATCCTGGAAATCAGTCTAATCTGTCAGCAGCTTCCTTCTGTTTCTCTTAGTCACTCAGACCAGTCTCAGATTGGTATATTTTTGTTCTTATACAATGATGTTTTTCTTGTATTCCTCTATGAAATATCGTACCTTTCTGCTGTGACACTTTTTTTTCTGACTGTCGCTGTGTTGCAATTAGTGATGAGTCAACTTTAAAAAGCTGGCTCAGGTTCTTCAGAGTTCAGATGTTTTTCTGTCTTTAGTGCAAATCATAGCCCCATGCCACTATCCACAGCGGAATGGGACCATCCACTTACATAACCATAGTTTTCATATGTACCAGTTTTGTTTCTAAAATTATACTCTCATTTTATAGCATGCTGATTGCTTAACTCAATTTAATTTTCATTGCCAGTTGTTGAAACAGTGTATTTTATTGGCTCCTAATGATATTTGGTAGCATTCTTTTCTAAAAGTAATAACTGGAAATCTCAATGTAATTGCATAATACTGAACTATGAAGCTGGGCCAATGTACTGGGATTTGAGGCAGCCTAGCCATTTCTACTCTTTTAACTGATTTCTTTTTCTAGTTACTGAATGAAGGTTAAAATAACATTTCAAGAAGATAGAGTCGAATCACCTACGAAAACACAATGGAAGGTGATTGCAAGTGTGTGGTATGATAAAAGACCCAGGGCTTTGCTGTTGCATGACACGCTATTATAATAGACACGAGTGAGGTCAAAGGCAGAAAACCCAATGATTAAGATGTATTGCCACAGAAACAGGAAATCTTTTGGGAAACATGCAATCTTGAACTAAATGCCAATAAATGTAACAAAAAGTAGACAAGATACGTGTTAGAGAGATGAACAAGGGGGATTCATGGGCTACGGAGGTATGTGGAGAGCATTCAGGAAGAAAGGATTCTTGTGACAGTACGGCAGACCTTTATCCAGCAGTGCAACAGGCAATTATATTAGTTAACACTGAAACTGCAACTGGAAAAAAACATTGTTTTCTCCTCTATCAGGAGAACAGAAAATACCAGGCTGAGCTCTGTCAAAATCAAAACAGCTTACCAGTATCCACACCTTTGCTTCTGTCATTAAGGGCACTTGTCCTGTTTCCTTGTGCCGCCTTTGGTTGGTTCTGCTCTGGCACAAACGTCACGTGGTGGGTCTGAGGTAGTCGAGTGCAAGGAGAGCTGAGCCACTAATGGTATCTACGGCCGAGTTGCTGAGGATAATCTTTGTTTTTCTTTCACAATGCGATGTATGTGGTGACATGGCCCTAAGCAAAGGCAGAAAATTGTGCAAATTCTTAGTAAACTGAAAAACACATCATTCAACTTGATATTTAGAGTGACAATTAAGGTAAATGCTAATGAGCTTAGTATCAAATGAATGCTAGCCTCCCAACTTCACCAAAACTCTGCTTTAAATTACCTGTGCTTTGCTTTGCTTTGCTTGTATCTGATGCTCAGGAAGAAATAGAAAACTCAGAGTGACTTACATACATACATTCTGTGTGGAATTGAACTGATTTAAATGGCTTTAAAGTCTTTGGCCATTCATGGCTTCTCTAATTTGTAGCATTTTCCATGTATCTGATCTGTAAATGTATCAGAATGTAATTCTGATCTGTCAGAGATCAGAATTTAGGGCAAAGAGAGGTAACTGTAGCTGTGACCAGTAGCCCCTAACTTCCTGTAAGGGACCTGTAGGGCAGCCCATGTTGGGACTGCCCCAATGTACCCCTGTGCTCCTGTACTGCAGCCTTCAGCCCCGCCAGCAGCGTTCAGCTCTCTGCAGCTCCTTGGGATTTTATCAGTTCCTCTCCAAGGGGCTTGTATGACATTCCATTTGGGAAATGGAGTATCATTTAAAGGAAATGTAGATAGGGCAAATAAATTCCTGCACTCTGTTTATAAAAACATTTTCTTTTTAGACTTTGTATCCTTTCTGTAAAAGTAATATGAACTGAGTATTTAATTTCATTTTAATTGCTGTATTTTTTGTGAACCTAGTGAACAGGCAAAAATCTTTGCTTTTTTCCCTGCATGCCCTTATTTCACAAGGCTTTCTCCCTACAAGTGACATCTTTCAAACAGCTGTAATACTGCCAGCTGTGTTCCTTCTGTGCTGCATTTAAAATCTGTACTATTCTTTCATTCTGGCAGAAGTTGTTTTCTTTATACTCTTTTCATTATTTTTAAGCCATTGAACTCTCAGTCCTACAAATACTAAAACTGCACAAAGGCCAAGCAAAGCAAGAGTGCTGATTTGCCACTGGCGGGGGGGAGGGTGAGTATTTTCATCGGTACTGGATTCATGGCACAAAGTCAATAACTAAGCAATATTTATAGAACTTGGAGATGATTGTAAACATACTTCAAAAAAAATCTCTTCAGCAGCCCTGAAAACGTAATAATCAGTGATCACAAGTGCTTGAGTTATTTTTTCTGTTCTCATAGCCAGGCATTCTTATAGTACTGTTCTTGCTGTTTCCATTCCTATATTAATATAATTTTGTTGCAAACAATAAACATTGCAAGAAACAGAATAATCAGGCTTGTTGCTGAAGTGCAGACTCCAACAGTTAGCAGTGTTCAATACAAGGTTCAGCTTAGCTCTGAACCTTTGAAATACCAGCTATGATGCATGTTTAGTGCTTCTACATCTTTTTTTTATTTTTTATTTTAATGAAAGTGTTCTAATAAAAGATCTGTATGGTCTTTTGGGGAACAAAAACTACTGCTTTGTTTGTTCAGTGCCTATTCACATCCATCACCGGAACTTTAAGGTGGTGCTGTATTGGTATTAATACCTAGTTTAACTCTTGTGCTCTCTGGTAGAGCTTGTTCAGTGGCCAGGCAAGAGAAGTCTTGTTACTAAGGCACACCAGAGCACCCACCACAGTCACCTGTTACTAAGGCACACCAGAGCACCCACCACCAAAGAGGAGCTGTTCACACAACACCTGGTGACCTCCCTGGAATTCATAGCAAAAATGTGTGTGGATATAGCCATGTTATAGCCATGTCTGTTTTACCCAGCAGTAGAAACTTCAGTTTGCAGTGAGGGACGGACTCAGGCAACTAGAGAGGGATGGAGCTATAACTGGCTTGAACTAATCTCTAAATAACCCTATCTCTGCTGAGAGTTCTCTTCAAAATGGAACCTTCTTCATTTATCAAATCCTTATTCCTCGCTACAGTTTGTTAAAATAGATTATCTATCACTATTTCACACACAGTCTCTGTCTACATGTTCTTTAATCTGGGTCATGAGGAATGGCAAATTTTTCCATGTTCAGGATCATTTTATTCCTTTTTTATTATGTAATTTATGAATTATAGTAGTTGGGACAGATCTTCCAAAATGTGCCTCAAAATGTGATTGATGAGCTACTCAGCACCTGCAAAACTCGCCTTATCAGTTGTTGTCGGCACCGTTCTCATTTGCTATTTGTCTTATTTCCTTAGCCCTGACCTTGGAGGCTGTTCACAACTCTTAATTTGCATAGGAGATAAACCAGTCCTGCCCATGGGAACACAGCCACCAAGAGAGCAAAAAAAATTCTGTTGTGTATTGACTGGATTTGTTTCTTCACAATATACTAACTCTTTCCATAGGAGACCTGATACAGTGCAGTTGTCTATGTATAGATTCCTTTCTAAATAGGAACAGTATAGATAGAATCAGTTTAGTAGTAAATATAATTCACCTAGAAGAGAAAAATAGCTTAATTTAGCCCAATATATTGGTTCTCTGTGGCTGATTGTTGATGCTGAGGGGAGAGTTGTATAATATCATCACAATAGCTAACAATTCCTATTTAGCTTGGGTATCACTTTGTCCTCGTAGAGTTTAGTGATTTAATGTGTTTTAACATGCACATCAGCATGAGGACTTAGTCACCAATTCCGCACACATGTATGTGTTTATTTAAGCATGGAAATAATACTGCTGAAATGAGTGAGTCTAGTCAAAGCCTGAAGGTAAGCAAAGAGTATTGCAAGGTCATGGCTTTAGTCAAGGGTGTCCAAATAATGGCTAAAGGGATGGATTCAGCTTGTAAAGTAGTTCTCTTGGCTTCTAGAAATGTTAGCTGGCTGGCTGGAAGGCAAGCACCAAAGAGAATTTTGCTCTGCATGCAAAAGAAGATAACATGTGGGAAGTTATTAAGTGCTGCATTTTACCTCATGGATGTGGTTGTCTTGGTCTGACCCTTCCAAAGCAGCTGGATTAAGGTGTGTTTGAGTGAGAGAGTTTGACTGACCTGGCCAGTCAAATGTGAGCCTTGAAAACAACTACACCTGCATGATCTCCAGCAATTTTGGACTATTCAGTTCTATCTCAGTGCTTAACAAAATAGTACATTCTTCCTTCAGTGGATCAGTCAGCTTTGTGTAGGATTGTTGTCCCTTAAAAATGATTTTTCCCAGACTGTTCCTTAGTACCATGCCGCTGCTTGTTTTTTCCTCTCATTTTAAACTTCTGTAATTCAAAGTAGAATTTGGTCCTATATATAAATTCTTGTGCTTGACAAAATAACAAAGAAACATTAACAAAAGGCAGTAGTAATTGCAGCATATCCACACTAATTGGTAGGTAGAGTTACCTTAGCTGCATACAGTATATTGTATGTCAGAGCTACAGAATTTCTTCTTGGCATTACCTGTCTATTACATGCAAATAAAACTCCACCACGAGGATTCTCATGCTGGCAAATCAGACATGGGGAAGCTTGAAAATGCATGGTGGCCAGCCCTTCCTCCCTTTCTCAGTCTTTTGACGTCCATCTCTGCCTCCTCATCCAACGAGTCTTTGTTTCCTCTCTGTGTCACACCCATTATTTTCCATCCCCAGATCTGTTCTCAGTTGTTGGATATTCTCTTGGGCTTGCACGTGGGATGTACACTGAAACATCCTGCTCCTGCTGGTAAGTGATTTTCTTTGTAGCCCACCTTGGAAGAAAGAGAGTTAGAAGGTGAAGACTGAGAAACTTGAACTGGCATAATCAAAACCCAAGAAATGAAAACTAGGAAACAGCTAGTGCAGAAAGTTCATTAGTGCAAGGTCTCCAGTGCTTTTGCTTATTGCATGGGGAGGTACTCAGATATGAAAAAGAATAAGGAAATATTTTTTACATTTAATTTCAATTGCCACAGTGGAGGGAGACAGCTGGCTGTAGTCTCTGCTCTTTACTGATTATGTGACTGGGCTAAATTCATTCACCCGCTGCAGACAAAACTTATAGAAACTCGAAAGGGCTGAAGAACAGAGAGAAGCTACACAGATCCCTACCTCATCCCAAAGACCTGTGCCCAAACCCTACAAAGCAGGTCCCATTCCACTAATAAGCCTGCTGGTTTCAGTGAGGTGCACTGAAAGCACAGCCACCCTTTCTGCTCTGCCTCATGACCAGGATTAGATCTTTGGTTAAATCTCGGGTTGCCTTCAGGTTTGCTGGTTCAGCAACTTCCCTAAAGCCTGTTATTAAAAGATGTGAGAACCATTTTTTGATAGTCAACAGTGGCTCAGTTAAAGCGGGTGGCAGCAAAGCTGTGGGTAGTTTTTCTTTATTTGTAGGGCAAAATTCTCTACTAACATAAATCTCTGTAACTCCAAAGATAGCCAAGAAGAAATTGATTTATACAGAGTAGGATCCAGTCTCATATCTTTTAGAGTTTGACTGACACCTATATTAATACATTTGAATTCTCTTTCCTTTGCCATTTTAGAGCAAAACCTGAATAGCAAAAACAAAGACAAATTTTAAAGGCAACGGATGAAAGAATAAAGCAGTAGAAAAAATAATAATAAAAAAACCTCCTAAGTGATTTGTTAAAAAAAGCAATAGCTATTGTGAACAGATTAGTACTCTGGAGATCATTCATATTTGGCAGTAAAGGTCAGAATGGTATCACATGGCAGTTCTCCCACCTGGGTGTTCAGGTTAAAAAGATGTTTTATGAGAAGTCCTCCTCTGTTATCAGACTCTTAAAGAAGGCTGCCGCTTCAGAGTGCTTTGCTCCTTTGCTATTACATGGCAATTTTCCAAAGGCAGGCAATAGCCTGGTGCTTAATCTACTGCAGTTTCTGCCATTTATGCAGAAGCCAAATGTTCAGTATTGTTTGGGGGAGAACATCAATAACATCAAAGTGGTTTAATGAAAATCAACACCTGCAAGGCTCAGCCTAAGCGTGGAGATTAGCTTTTTTTTTTTTTCTCCTCTCTCTCTCCATTAAAATAATATATCTGCTTAGATACTTATCTGTCTTACTATGCTTAACTTTTTCTCTGGGGTTCTAGAAACTTACTATGTGTGTACTTTCCCATAATGAAGAAAGATCTCCAACTGCATTGTTTGTTTTAGGTGCACAGATAGGATTATATCCATCCCTCTGGCCTTGCTTGCTTAATGAAAGATACTCTGTAGTATGTTCTACAGCCATTTCTCTCTGTCCCTCAATGTTTCTATAATGCACAACCTGCCCAGAGATTCAAACCCCTGACTGCAGTCACGGCTCAGCCTTTCAGAAAGGGCTGGGCTTTTGAGACACCCTTCCATACGCTCCTTACGGTCCAGCCCTTGAGCTAGGATTGCTGCCAAGGCAATAAAGGTTCTACTGATGTGAATAGTGCTGTGTGGGTCTTAGATTGCAAACGTATTTGGGCTTTCTGTGTTTTCCAGTGCTGTTACTCAGACTTTATTTACCACTTTTCTCAGCAAGTATTGTTAAGGACTTGGACCTGTTGACTTCAGAACTTGGAATCCTCAGGAGTTACCATATTTTATTGCCGTATTATGATTAAAAATATTTGCCTACATTCATTACTCTTTCTCACATTCTTTGGCAAAAAGTCCTTTCCCAGCTTTGGCAGGCCCTGCTAAAGGAAGCCTTCGTTGGCTTTTAGAAGACTTTGTCCCAGACAAAGGACTTGGTACCTTGGTCTTCAGGTTTAGAGCAAAATTTGGCTAAGATTTTGGCAACCTAAAGTTTTGATCCCTGACTTAGCACGGTTTTTCTCTCAGTGAAGTAGTGATGTATTTGAATCCCTTTAGTTTTTTACAAAACTCCATGGCTTTTCTGAATTCAGCTTTTAATGTCTGATAAAGCAGCTCACAGAAATCAAAGATAAACTGCCTTTTGACTTCAAAGGGCCATGTATCAGACCTTCATTTGTCTGGCTGTTTATCAAGAGGAAACTCTTAATTTCTAAGCACAGAAAAAATTTTGAAAATAACAATACAAGTAGGAGAAGAAAACCTATCTTTTAAAAATTTTTAGATCTGGACTACAAATCTTTGAAATAAAATACACTTATTTTAACGTTTGTAATAACATTTTGTGTTGAGGTGAGCGATTTTGACTTCATTAATGCTGACATTCTCATTATGCCTCCCTGTGTTTTATCTTAATCACTTGCTGTATCATAATGCTGATTAATTTGTCTCCTCGAGGATCTCTTTTATATTAAAGTTCTGTTTTTTTCAAACACTGCACAAAGAAACAAAAACTAATTAATTGCATTAATAACATTTTTTGGATTCCTGTACTTTATCTCACACTCAGATTTTGCCATCAAGCCTGCTGCATAATGCACTGCTGTGATTTTAAGATTATAATAATCCATGTATTTTGTACGTGGGCTTCCCTATTCTGCTTCTGTTTATAATGCACACTTAAGTTTTGCAGTTCATGATCAAATTCACAATCAAACTAAATTCTCAGTATGACTCATCTAAATGTGTTGCTTTGATGACCTGAAGCAAGGGATAGTGCAGATGAAATGCATTCAGTGAGGGCATGTTTATGCTTCTTATGTAGCAAGTTAACAGATGATGGACAAAATCCTGAGCTGATGTACCAGCTAAATCACAATTACCTGGGGACAATGGTGGAAATACTTATCCCCATGGATGGCTCTTTTCATACAAGGAGCCTTACAGGCAGCTGCTTGTAGCTGGCTGTGCCTAAGTTCACAGGAATAGAGTACTGCGTGTGGGATAAGACCACAGAACTCCAGATTTATACTGAATCTAAGTGTCTGACAGTTATAAGTTATTTTGTGTGCGACTGGGATGTATACCTGCCCATCTCCAAATTCTACAAAATAGTTCAAAGCAAGCAAATCTTAATTCAGTTGTCGCTTCCCATAAAATAAGCCAAGCTGATTTCCTAGGCCTGTCAGCATCACAGAAGGAGAAAAGAAATATATTTTGCCATAATTGAGGTTTCCTTCAGTAGCAGTCATTCAGTAGTAGATATAGCTTTGTAAGCATTAGAGTATAATGCTACCCATTGGGTGTCAGCCGCAGACAATTAGTAAGCAAAAGCAATCACCAGAAGGCAAAAAAGAAAAGGGATTAAAAAGAATTAAATGAGGCAAAAGAAATTCAATAATTTCCATTTGTAAGGAAAGGATATAATAAGGCAGTGATGCACTGCAGATTTATCTCTGGAGTAAAATCAGTCTTTATAAACATACAATGCCTTCCTTTACCATCCTGCGGTATCCTTCACTCAGCGGATCTCAGTCACACAATTCAGGGGTAAACTTGTGACATCAGGCTGTAGAAAGAGTGGCATTCACATTGATACTAAGCAGAGGTAATTTATCTTCATACAACTGGTTAGTGGCCCTTAAGAATTTTCTATTAGTGACAAATGCTGTGTATAAAAAGATGAAATTGCGCATACAGTAATGGCCAACCGGTTATCTCTTTCCAAAGACAACAGTAGCTACTGACTGTATCATGGGAAAGCATCAGCAGTTCCTACAGGCAGCCAGTTTAAAAAATAAACCCAAATCCACAAAACGATAGATAAATAAAACCAGCATTAATGTAATTCAACAACTGTTCACTTTTCCTTGATCAGTCAAGCAAAAAGGCTTCTGCCCTGGAGATTTAAATGTACCTCTGGGTGTTTGAGTATTCCACTCTCACACTGCAATCACAAGCAGCAAAGCCAACAGAAAAGAACATTCTCTTGCAGTCTAATATGATACAATTCCCTATCTCTTAGCTGTGCTGCTTGAGATCATGGCATGAATAATTGTGGACCAATGGATATAGAAACAATCCATTAAAAGAGCAGGGCTGCTTTCGTCAGAATGCTGTCTTGAGATCTTTTATCAAGGTATAGCATAGTTCTGTATCTAGTGAGAGTGGCTGATGGATAATGCTAACTCACAGAACGAAAAAATCAAGCAGGAAAAAAAAAAGGTTAGGAATAAACATTTTGCAGTAGACCACATCCTGCTTCCAGACAGAGCAGTTGCTGCTCACTGCAGCATTCTTGAATATCAGTAATAGTGCTTAGCTCTCCAAAGCCAAGTGCTTCCAGTCCCAACTTTTCTGAAGCCATGTCTTTTGGTTTGTTTTGCTTCTTCTTGGGTGATGGAATAAATTAGTGAAAATGCCTGGAAATCTGATTCAAGCAGCAGCATTGGCATTTAATTCAAATACGTTATGGGGACTAGATGTTTGGTTGTTGGGGGAGATTTTTTACATTTCCACAGGACATGTTGCTAAATAGCCTGGGCATGAGAACAAAGCAGCTGCAAAATAAATGAGGCAGAGATAAAGCTAAAACCTGGCCTTGTTGGGAAAGAAGTGCAAAGAGATCTTGCCAAGACCAGGCACAAAGAAAGAAGGACTGGCAACCTGGAAAAAGAGACTTGGAAAGAATAATTTGTTAGGGATACAATGAAGAGGCAAAGATTATTATAGAGAGACACGGATATCTGGGGAAAGGAGACACAGAAGCAAACGTACCGTAACAGAACCCAGTTCAGCATGTCCAACCAAATGTGGAAGATGATGAAGAGAGGTTAGAGAGAGCTTTCAAATGCTTTAACACCTTCAAGAGTGGAAGTTGAATTGCTAAAGATCATTTAAACCATAAATGTCATTAGTTTCATGCTTGTAACACACAGGTTATCTGTAAAATGGATATTGTAAAACTGCTACAATAATTAGTCAACTATGCAGATCATGTGGATTAATAATAGAAAAGGAAGTTTGCCCCAGAGTTCCCTGTAGATTTTTTCCCACTGACAGCACAGGACTGTCTGTACTTAACATTAACTACTAGCTCCCTCTAGTACACAGCACTGGAGAAAACTCTGATAATATAAGTTTAATTACTTCTTTCTTTAAGCCATAGTTTTCAAAGAGATTTTTGAAAGCTCTGTGTTGAACTAAACAAAAAGGAATTTGAAATCCTTTTTTTAGGTTTCAAGTTGGAAAAGAACACCCAAAAGAGATTATTTTAAGAGTAAAGAATAATTACAGCTGGTTTAGTATGCACGGTGTGATGCCACATACAGTGTAGAAGAAAAAATCTGACACTATACGCATCATAAAATCATCAGGGCATATAAAAATGTCCTAGTAACCAGCAGCCAGGGAACCACAGAAATGTGAAACTATGGCAACTCAGTGTAGGAAGAAGCATTCATTGGAGAGAGTGAGAGATTAAAAACAATAGCCCCTAAATCTCTGTATCAGCTTGGGCCCTCATTTTCTCAGCAGCTTAAACCTTTTCAGCTTCCCGAGTAGAATTCTTTTTCTGCAGCTTCCAGAACAGCTGTCCATGTAGTTATTTTGGGGAAAACTTAGTGGTTTCCAACAATACAGTTGCCTGTGAGGGCAACTTTGCCAGTGTACTCTTCTAGGCACTAATTTGTGAAAGGAAGAGACAAAGTATAATTTGCTGGAAGCATAAAAAATGCAGAGAAAGAAGTGAGAAAATATCAGCTTCACCCGTCAGGATGCTTCCAGCCCTTGCTGTTTCAGTAGGATTATGGTTTCCAATCTGTGGGACCAGTTTGCACCACTAAAATTGGCTTTGTCACACTGCAGAGAGAATGCAGCCACTGCAGCGCCGCAAACAGGGGTCAGCAGAGGAGTGGGATGTGGTTTGAAAATTTAAAACCAGTCAGAAACTTTACATGGCTGATTGTTGCGTGTTTTTTTTCTTCTCTGAATCCATTTCAGCTGCCTGTGTTCTAGTTTAATCCAGGTCCTGGACAGAATTGTAACTAGGTGGGTTTCTTTGTTTTACAGGAATACAAAGAAACAGATTTTGGTTCTATGTCTCTCTAAAGGGCACATGAGTTGATACTACAGACTCAGCTGTGAGCATTTTCTGTAGATTTGGATATATGAGCATGTATCTAAATGAGACACAGCAATACTTAGTACATCTAATGGACCAACACTGTTTTCTGGATCAGTAAGAACATTGTATTTTTATTTTTCTTTTAATCATGTTTTACACCATTAACACTTCTCCTTCGTGATATATTCTCTTCAAATTGTTTATCTTCTTTCTATAGCAATTTCCTGTACTTAGTGAATGCAAACTGCAGCTTATTTCAGAGGATAATTTCAGATACTCTGTGTTGCAGGAATGAAAGCCCCATGTGTGAGTACTCAGGTGCCTTGCACAAACACTACTTCCTTTTGCTACTTCATAGCAGGTAGCTGAACAGTATTCCCATGGCCTGAAAATGAAGACGTATATGAATGTCTGATCATATTTTCAGAAAGTATGGTCTTTGACCTAAGTTGTAGAAATATTTTAGTGTTCCTTTTTACGTGTGGATACGTTTCAGCAGGGAATGATGTTTCTGTATCTATCCAGAGAACCAAATGCTAACCTCATTGAAGTCACTGCTCCATGATGCCCCCCAAATTGTATTTAAACATCCCACTGCAGCAGCAACAATATACTCAAACGCAGAAAAAAGCCCCTAGAAGCCCTGCATAGAGTGCTTGGATGATGTGGTCCCTTGCTTTGAAACCCTTTTTAAAATTCTGTAGATGAAGAAGCTCTGTCTACATATCATCCTAAGCAAGGAGAATTGCCAAAAAAAAATTCTGATGGTATAGCTTATTTATCTTCTTGTTTGAAACAGTAGGGGAATTTATGTATGGCTGAGAAAGGTGCATTCATGATCTATAGCACTTAGCTGTCAGATTTTCAGATCTGTTGAAATATTCCATCTACTTTCCAGATAAGTTAGGGGAACGTTAATGGAGTTTTGCTAATTTTTAAGTATGACAGTTACATGAACTGTTTTGTCTATAAATTTTAAATATGTGGATTTAGAGTAACTTATGCTCTTCCAAAGAGCTTGTATCTAGCAGTTTCACTGTGCTTGTGTCGTAGTGTAAGATCCAGTACCCCGGGTACTGTTTTGATGTGTATAAATGCCATTCCTGATCGATACACTCCCTGCCATGGTCATCTCTGTGTTGCTTTCCAGTGGGGAAACTGAGAGGGAGGGCAAGGAGCTGACAGCTCCTCTGGCACAGGTCAGGCTCAGAAGTGCAAGCCTGCAGGGAAGGAAAGCACGCCCTGCTACAAAACGGTGATGTATTTCAGGGGGTGCTCTCAAAACCCTCTGCAATTACTGGGGGTGTTGGGCAGCATGTAACAGAAATTACTGTGCTGAGGGCTCACTGGAGGCAGGCAATCAAGGCTCAGACAGTATCACCTAAGGGTGAAATGAACCATAAAAGAGTGAATATCACTGAACTCAAAAGACATGTTATAAGCTTACTGTGAAAGGTGGGCAACCAGCTGAAAAGGCATAAATCCAAGTGATGAATGTATTTGTATTTGGAGGAAAACAAGCAGAAGACTGGCAGAAAGACAGTCATGACTGTATTGGATCAGAGCGAGCACCCACTTTGTATGATCCATATTCATTGACAATCTGCACACAAAAATAGCTGGGCACACTGAGTCACAGATTTTTGATGTTATGCTGGAGTATTTTTCTGGGCAGGACTCAGTTGTGTAATATACGCTTCAAGAGCCCACCTACGCTTTCTTTAAAAAGTGAGCTGCTCTGATAATTCTGTTCAATGACAAATGTGTTGAATCAAGTGGCATTCTTTGACAATGCAGGGTTAATTCCCACCTATATACAAGTATGTGAGAAGCCAAAGGCTCATTAAACTTTAATAGATTAGAGAAAGTTGGAAAAAATAAGACATACTCTGTTGTGGCTTAACTTTTATTTTTAGATGATCGCCTTGAATGTAGAAAACATTCTACTTTGAATTAATGACAGTCCTGTAAATAGATTTTTTTGGGACTTGATTATGAAAATCGTTGCTTTACTCGGAAGAAAGAGAGCAGCTTCCAAGGAATCTTGTTTTCCTTGACACACGTACTCTAGGCGGTGGTGTGAGATCATCTTATTATTTAATATATGTTAAAGGGGATAACGCTTTCTTTGACCTTCCTTTTCTGTCTGACGTGCCTCTAAAAGACCTTTCTTACTATTCTCTTCATCCCTTGGCTTAAGCTGTGCCTTGGCCTTTCTGACCCTATTGCTACACAACCGGGCAGCATCCCTATCCTCTTCCCAGGATAAAGGGTGAAACTAAAGGTCCTTTGGTTTAGAAAGAGATGCACAGGCAGTGGAAGCAGGGACAAGTATCCTGCGTGGTGAAACAGTGGAACAGGTTGCCCAGAGAGGTGGTAGATGCCCCATCCCTGGAAACATCCAAGATCAGGTTAGACAGGGCTCTGAGCAACCTGATCTAGTTGAAGATGTCCCTGATCATTGCAGTGGAGGCTGGACTAGATGACCCTTAAAGGTCCCTTCCAACCCAAACTGTTCTATGATTCTGTGATAAAACCAAACTCCTGGTGTTAACAACTTTCAGTCCCTCTCCCCCTCAATTGCTGCTGTACTGCCCTGAAGCAGGAAAACTATGTAGTCTGTTAATAAGCCTGCCTTACCAAGGAAAGTAATGCTTTTATTTTTAGACTGTCAAAAATTGGCTGCTTTGTGCAGGTTGTCTAATGAAGGTGGAGTACAATCCCTGATCACCTCTATTCAGAGGTGTTTATATAGAGTTTAACCAGCAATAATTCAAAGACCTGCTGATATAATTAGAAAAGTGCTGGCTGAGCGTAGGTGTGCGCTGCAGTTTTCAAAGATATCTAGAGCCCTCATAATCTCAGCCTACTTGGATGAAGAAAAAAGCTTTTGATGGAAGGCATATTCACAAAATGTACAATACAGGAGGTCTCAAGAAACTGGGTATTTTTTCACCTAAGCCTTCTACAAATCTTGTCTCTTTTGGAACATGCAGATTAAAAGAAATCTTATTACTAAGTACCTGCCAAGCACAATTCTCAGCGATGGAACAGACTGGCTTCTTGGAAGTCAAAATACATTCCTGAAAAATCCCAGATTGAGGTACAGCAACAATCTTCGAGATCACTTTTTTCTTCCTATCAAAATAAGTAATAGTACTGAATCAGGTAAAAATGAAAGATTTCTAAGACACCACAAGCTTAGGAAATCCTTTCTTTAAGCCCTTTTAAACCCCACTGCATATCTTGCATTGATTTTCCCACATATATTCATACGCAGTTTTCATTTCATTTTGCTTTCACTAAAGTCAGCAAATCCCTTAATTACTTTGCTGCTTATAACTGTCCACAACTGACTGTCTTGATTTGAATGAGGCTGCAGTTTTACTGCAAGGAGGGAAATCTAAGAAACACAATGGAGTGGCAAAGGACAGGTTTGGCTTTTAAGTTGAACAAAAAAATTCACTTAGGTGTGGATAAGTAAGAAAACTTTAAGAGTAGCTAATGTTGCAAATTGCAGTGTGCATGCTGTCTTTGCTTGCAAGCTGCTTCTGTGAAAGGAACTGCCAGAAAAATTGCCGTGTTCTTAGCCTCTTGCATTTGGGGTTCTGCATTAAATGGATTTTTCATGCTGAGTTCTGAGTGCCACCATGACACATTGAACCACAGCTTCCCCAATGAAAATCAGAAAAAGAGAGCGGCCACTAGTCATGGTTTTAGTTTTGGGGCGCTCTGGTTTAGACTTGAACTAAGGTAGAAGGAGATACATTTCATTAATATTTCATTATCAGTTTTGTGAACTTGCACATCTTTCTTGGGAGGGTAATTCTTCAATGCGTCCTTTATATTGAGTGGGAAAGGAAAGGGGAAACATCAGCTTTGCTAATACACACAGCAGGGAGCCCCAAACGAGAGTTCCTGAGTCCAGAGGCAAAGTGTCCCCTAAGTATCTTCTCCCATTTAAGTAAGCAAAGGTTTTATCATTTGGTGCAAGGGATTTAGAGATTTCATTAAGTTAAATGGGAATTTGACTTTTATATGGAACAATGCAACTTTGCAGGTTTCAGCCCTCAGACAGTGGGGTAGTCATGGCAGGCTTTAGTGGCTAGAATCAGCAGGTACAATGGCCAGCTCTTTACTGGTGACCAAGGCACTCAGTCCTTCATCCCCACTGATACATGCTTTGAATATTTTAAGTCCTGAATTTTGTCTCCAGGAATGACTGAGATATATACAGGAATGCAAGCAATTGCCATGGAGCCAAAACTGCAATGTAATTTAGATTTCCAAGGGTGCAAGCAAGATACCGAAGCATCTCTGCTATTGGTTACATCGTGTGTGTGTGGTAGGACACAGCTATGGAGCACTCTGGAGTTTTGTCCAAGGGGGAGCAAGCAGGTAACTCTGCCAGTAAAATACCAGATCATTCCCAAGGGCACATGAAACTTCTGTTGCTCCCTTTGTCCTGGTTTCCTTACTGTTATTAATTTGGCAGGCCTTGGCATGCCTGCTTGCAATGTAGACTAACCTGCAAGGAAGTCTGACTGTTGAGTGAAAGCTGCTTTTCAGCAGTAGATGTCCACTAAAATTAATGGTGAAGTATAGTTTATTAGCCTGGTAGAAATAATATATATGCATCTAAATCTTTGTAAGTATATACTCATAATGCAGCCTTACACATAATGCAGATTTTTTACAACAAAGTTATCATAAAAATTGTATCATATGTCCCTGAACAGCAGCTGGGTCATTATGGAATAGCTTTTGAAATGGAAAAGGTCGGAGAAATCACCAGCTGCTTCCTCATCCTGCCTGTGCTTTCACTCTGGGCTATATTATTATTCCACTAATTAATAATATGCATGCAGATTAAAATGATTACTCTACAATATATATTGCATGACAATAAAACAGTGACAGCAAATTGTGCTTCAGTGTTCATAACAGCTTAACTCTCTAAACAGAAGATGTTTTCTAACACTCAATTCATGTCCTTCTGCTGGTGATTAAACCCTCACTGATTTTGTTTTTATTAGTCCTCAGTGATTACTGTTCTCTTATCACTATGGGGTCTTCAGAATTAGCCACAATGGCCCAGAAGCATGGCGGCTGCTGCTGCATTCCCTTATTAAATCAGGTTACCTCTCTAGTTGTCAGGGACTAAAATCAAACTCCTTTGTTATAAAGTTCTGCAACCTTTTAATTATTGATTATTACGACTATGTAGAGCTGCTGATTTTTATTTTTTTTTTGTCTAGACTAGTTCAGAATGGGAAAACTTCAACGACAACAGTGACAATGCAGCTGCTGCTTTCTTCTTGCAAAGAACAGCCTGGCTTATTCTCCTTGTAGCCCTGGTGTCCCAGGGGCTCCTGCCTTCCCTCTGGAGTCCATGCAAGGTAAAACTCTGCTACCTGCTAACTGCCTGAGATGAACAAGCTGAAACTCCCAATTTTTAATGGGTTTGAGTTTTGCTTGATTTGCACTGGATTGCAAAAATGTCACTTCTTTAGCAGTCTTGAAAAAGAGTCATTTAGGGAGGTTTTTTAAGGGCTCCTTTGTGACTGCTGGAAGCGTAACTGCCATCAGTGCAGTTTCTTTTCATTGCTGTAGGTAAATGATGTCTGACTTGGTACCAGAGAAAGGCAAACTGGACAAGTAGTTACTTGCTCAAGATCATACAGTAAGTTAGTGGCAGAGATGACAAATGAAATACAGTAAAATGCTCACATTGCATGTGATGAGGTTGCTTAATTGTCTAACTAGTCATTGTCTTCTCTGAATGCGACAAAAAATAGATTTTCTGACATTTCTTTCCTTTCCTGGGGCTTAATTATCTAAATAAAACTTGGCTTGCCTGCTCTCACCATTAACTAAGAATACAGGTCAAGCAATGTAACTAGATCTGTCAATTCCATCATTCTGCAGAGTGTGGGTTCATTTATATTTAGGTGTCCCTGAGAAAAAAATCTAAAATTCACTGAAAGACAAAATCATTGTGGTCAGTTAAGGAACTCTCCTCATTTGGCATGTCCTTGCTACTTTATCTTGCTTCTCAGACATGCTGTAAGTCTTTGTTTCAAAGTATTTCCCAAGATGCTTAGCACTGTTGAATGGAACAAGTTAGGTAATTGGAAAACATTTATATTAATACCTCTATCCTACCTGTCTGATGGGAGCCTTACGAAGAGCATTGGTATGTCAACGCTCCACCCACACTCTGTGCTGCATACCTTTCCCACCAAAGGATTCACTGGGGGAGTTACAGAAAGCTGAAGGACTGTGAAGTCATCTCCAGAGGAGGTCTGGGGTGTATCACCAGGGAAGTAGGACAGCTGCTGCCTTCTGCTCCTTAGGGTTCTAGCCAGGACTGCTCTTCTATTACAGGATTTGCCATATATCCAATTAAAAGTCTCTCTTCAGAGTGCTCAGGCATGAATGCAGGAACATACTTTCCTTTCAAAATTCCCTTTCTGCTTCAACAACACTTATAATCCAATTTTCACCAACAGAGATGAATCATGTCCCTCACCAACACGTTTACAGTGGATGGAGAAGAGCAATCACACATATTGATTTCCTTTCCTTCCTCTCTGTTCATGGTTTTTTTCTGAGAGTGCTATAAGTAACTCAGCTTCTGTTTCTCTTTCATGCTGCTAGTTCTAGAATCACGTAAATAATAAATATCTTCAGGAGAGTTTGTAGGAAGAAGATGGCTCAAGTAGCCATTGTGCAGTAGGTATTAACAGCTCCTCGTTTGTTCCCTTTGTTGCAAGTCAGAAACAGGCAATGGCAGAAGACAGGGAAAAAGCTCTACTCCTTTCTTTTCCCCTCAGTTCTTTTCCTATAGGTAGTAATATGGCAATGAAAGAACTTGCTTCCCGTAGCAGGGAAGTGTGTGCCCAGAAACAAGGCAGCTCTTTGAAGTCTCATCTCCTTCCCTGGGTGGGGCTGGAGACAGGGCTGATATTTGCTGCCCTTCACTCACAAATAACAAACATAAATAAATTAAAGACACTTGGTCAGAAGGACAGGCTGTAAGATGTCTTTCTCTGGTTTCAAAGCTGGAAATCCCATTATTCCAACTGATTTACATAGTGGATGAATCTGACCTGCTGACTCATACACTGTGATGTTTCTGCAAAAATGATTTTCAGAGAATACAGCCCTTCCAGACAAGATGCAATAGCCCTATTACTGTCACAACTCAAAAATAATAGATGCCTCTTAAAGAAGAATAGAGTTTGCACATAACTTCATTATTGTTTTTGAATATGTATTTATTCTGGTTTGTGCATCAACAATAAAAAGAAGTTTGTTCAAAGTTGCCAGGAAATCTTTTGTTTAAAAGTAAACATGAATAGGTATCATCTCAGGTAATGCATGCATCTGATGTGTCCTACTTTCACTGTTTGTTTATCTATTCCAAAATCAGCTTTGTTTGGTGCTAGGAGGATCCCCAGCACTTTTGTTTCTCTCACGCTTCTCTCTGTTTCTGGCAAAGCCAAGGGGACACTCTTGTTCTCTAACAAGGAGGAGTACAGTCAAGCAGGACAAGGTCCCCTGGGACTCAGAGGCAGGAAAGACTGGGCACCTGGGTGTGTGATTGGGGATGGACTGCCCCAGGGGTGCTCGGGTAGTGCAGGTGGCCCTGCCTGCATCACTCTGCATCCTGGAACTGCTGAGCTGCTCCATCCCGTGCTGGGTGAAAGATGGGGATCCTTTCCAGCCGTGTTGCCTGTACACCTGCTTGTTACTGTGCTTTGCGGACTCACCAGTCCAAGTCAGGGCTAAACTGGGCCTCCCTGCACTTTGTCTTAGTTTGCCACGTTGACATGCTCTCAGTTTACAAGTGTCATGACTCTCTTACAAAACACAGAAGGTTTACTTCTCTTCTGCTCTTTCTGTGTCAGTATTCGAGGTATATCTCCCTGGGCTCCAATATATAACACACTGAGAGATGGGGATTTCAAGAGTGCAATTCAGAGCACTTAAATTAGCTCCTGCTCTGAATTGCCCTCTGAAGGTGCCGGTCTCTTTCTATTGATTACAAAAAGTGCTTACAGAGACCAGTTTTCTGTGCCTAAAATTAGCCTATGTGAAGACCCTTCTATGTATTTCTTATTGCAACCTATACTGGAATAGTAGTATATAATAATTTCTTTGATTATTACATTCTCTACTGTTCTTTGCTTGATGATATTAAAGCCCTATACAAACATGAATGATTTGAGTCTTTCAGTGCCCATTTGGTGTAAATAAGGATTATTAAGCCTATATTAGGACATGGCAGAACTCTTTGTTGCTGGCTTTAATATACGCGGTGAATCAGAGCAGCCTTAGAAATCCAACCAATGCAATAAAACAGACTTCTGACAGGTCAGAGTAAATGAAGTCTCCTTGTAGGAAGGTAGCAACCAACAGTTTCCTCCAGCCTAGACAGGACTTAAAGAGATTTTTGCTAGGCTTTTTTGAGCGGTGCAGGCTGGGGACACTCTTATAAATGTGGCTGTTTGTTATGATTCTGCAAAACAAGAACCACAAAAGCAACTTAGAGCCCAAATGAAAAATTAGAGTAAACTATTAGGCTCTCATTCGTTGTTATTTGCAAGGCACTAGACCCTTATGCCGCATTAATTATGCGATACAGAAAGACTGTATTCAGCACTAGTGGGTGCTTGGAGTCCTCTGTGTCCCCCACTTCCTGTGTGACGTTCATTTTTCTTCCCATCCTCAGGTGACAGGAATGCAGAGCCATCAGCCAGCCGCCAGAAAAGCTTCAGGGGGTTTCATATTAAGTATTTTTATTAAAAAAATGCTAGAAAAAACATTATTCTGACTTCACATTTCACAGCCATTTGAAGTTGTTTTGATATACCCTGGTGTCAGACGCTTCTTTTCAACATGGATGATAGGGACTGAGAATGGGCAGTGGAAAATGACAGAGGAACAAAGAGATGATACAATTTGTTACTATTTTTTGTTGTTTAACTGACAGACCCAGTTATGAAAGGGGTATAAATGATTACAGCTAGAGAAAAGAAGTCTGTAAATGGCAATTTGCTTTTTAAGGGCATAGGCAATATAATTTAGATCACAAGTGGGAGAAATTACTTAGGAGCTGTGAAAACAAACCAGAATATCATTTACATTACCTCTTTTATTTTCCCTTCCCTTTTTTTCATCTTTTCTCTGAATTATTCCTTTCTTGCTTTCCCCCAGACATTACAGGGGTTTGATTTCCCTCTCGCTACTTTCTTTAAACGACCTAATGGTAAAAAGCCTGGAGAATATTTCCACCAAACTGCTTTGATTTCATTAATGGAAAAGCTATACCTTAAATTAAATATTCTAGTAGCCTGAAAATTAAGAAAACAACCTGCAGGACTTGCCAGTTGAGCATTGCCAAGCAGGAGTAATGGGAGCTATTTCATAGGTCAAAACTTGACTTGGAAAAATTTACAGTTTCAACTGAAAGAAAGATGGGTGCATGTGTTCAGTGGTGGTTCACATCAGAATCAAGTAACACAGCCAGTCAGTTTTTCTATGGGAATCTGAAAAATGTGTGGCTACCTTTTTGGTATTCCTTCATGCTCACTATTTATTTTAAAAAAGTGCTAGGATAGTGCTTAATTTCAGTACCATGTGACAAAGCGAAATTCTTCCAGATCTGATTTTTACAGTAGAAAAATTATTTCTTTGGTGGGAAAATGTGTGTTTTCCTGGAAAATCTGAATGTTTTACAAGATCAAGGTGCATTGTTCATTAGACTATATCTAAAACAGAACAGGTATTATTGGTTACTTTTGATTTCTTGAACATGGTGGTTTTCAGTGGCCACAACCCAAGGAAAACAATTTCCCTAGGAAACATCAACATTTTCTGAAAGGAAAAAAAGATAACTATTAGAGACATTGTGGCCAATACCATTATTAGAATGGTCTAACATGTAAGGGATGGGATGGAATGGATCTGTCCTTCACTGTGAACAAATGTTATGAGAGGAAAGTATAGGTAATTAAGGATTGCTAATCCTTTCAATGGCTATTTAATTATAGTGACCTACACACGGTATTCAGGTGGGCGTGGTTCTTTAAATAATCATTCAAGTACTAAGCCAAGCAAATAGCTATTACTGCAACTATCCTTGGTATAGTGCTGTGCTAGATTCTATGTACTGTAGAAGAAAAGAGCAAATGTGTCTGAGAAATTATAGTCATGTCACCAAGAATGACAGGTTCACTCAAAACAACATTTAATAAAATTTTTTTTGAAATCTGTAATTTTTGTTTAATTCACAGCACTGTAGATTTTTATGGATGTTTTAAAGTTGCTTAAATCATTGATATGACTTTTATAATGATGTCTACATTGATTGTTTCTCCTAATTCATCATGCTTCAGTTCTGCTGAATCCCTTTAACTTGTCTAAATGATGCTCTCTTTATATTACAGCTTGTGCAATACCAGAACACAGCACGCTGTCAACCACTCTGCTTAATTTTAGAAAAGGAAGCAAATAATCACACTGAGGAATAACGTGGCTCTGACTTGATTACTGCTGTAATCAATGTGAGGTATTACTTTGACTTTAGTGTCTGTTAGAGCAACTGCTATTTATTTCTTTTTATTTTCTTGAACAGAGAAAAGAGAACAGCTTTTTAACATATGTCTCTTTCTCATCTTAGCTACTACACAGCTCCAACTCCAATATATACACAGAGGAGACATATGGTTAAAAAAAAGTTATTTTTCTTCTAAGAAATCTAGAAAGAAAACTCTCTTTTTAAAAAAGAGAAATTATACTTTTACCACACATCTTCTTGTATGTATGTTGAGAGTAAGGCTGAAAGACATCTTATACCAGATGTATTAAACTCACTTTTCTTCAAAAAAAAAAATGCCAAACGCAAAGCTCACTTTTAGGCATAATTTTAACTTTCATATCTTCTGGACATGTGTGTGCCACTGTTGTTATCATAGTTTATGAAGCTTTGAATGCTAACAGTGCATTGCAGTAGGAAGACAGATGTTGGTACAGGTTCATTATAAGGTTTTGTTGATGTAGGCAAGGAAATAGAAGTGTGTTCCGCTGACCTTCTGTGGGTTTTTTGCTAGCTTTGTGAAGACTATTACAGAAAGAGAACGATGTAACCTTTGCCAACATTAAACAAAGTAAAAGGCCTTAGTTTAACTGAAAATCAGGGAGGGTGTTGCAATTTACTTTTGACCACAAAAATCTCAGGGAGGTGGCAGGTATTCAGAAAGGCAATTCACGAATACTGTGCAATTCTAAAGAATGATAGTGGTGGCCACAGTGTCATTCACAGGAGAAGTAACTTGATTTTGGAAAATGAATTACTGTCAACCCAGAATTACACTCTATTTCCTGCATGATTAGGACCCCACTGGAAATAATACTAATAATATTTATATCTCACTTAGCTAAAAAATATCATGACATGGTTTTAGAGCATCCCAATCTAGCTACATGCAAGAAAGAAAATTTAATAGAAAACTATTATCAGCAAAGTAACCCATTCATAAATGGTCTGCCAGGCTTTGATGAATTTCTGGTGATGATCACATCACATTTTCTGCATATGCAGTTGCTTGTATTCAGCTTGTATTTAGGCTTTTATTATTGAATATGTTTTGTTTCTTTCTGGAATGGAGGAAACACTGGGGAGTATTTCGCTGGATGTCTCAACACTGACAAATGCAACCATTTCATACACAGTGGGATCCCTGGCAAGGCTTTGATCCCAATATATCAAGAATCAACAGACAGTGGACCAAATCCATCTCTAGTACAAATTTCATGGGATTCCTACTGAGATACACTAAGGATGAATTTGATGCACGGTTCTTGACAAGTCTGAGTTACCTGTGTTTATGGTTTGAAGAGATGATACACAGTAATTCCATGTGCAAATCACAGGCAGTAACTTTAAGGGCTTGACAGTCACTGCAAAACAGTTGCTGTGCTGCAGTCACTCAGCTGAAATGAATACATTAAAAAAATGCTATTGCAAGACATGACAAAATGTACTGGTAAATCCTGCCTGACAAAAAGGATGGGTGGTTTTACTAAGGCTCAAAACAAGGTGTGAGGAGTCCTCATCTCCCTCTCTGGCACTACCATGTGGCATGAGATACTCTGAGATGGCTGTTCTATACACAGGTGGGGAGGTAGTTAACATACCAGTAGATGGTGCTCAGAAATAAGCAGCATTACATATGGAGTCTAAAACCGGGGCACCGCTGCGCACTGCAAATGGCTTCCCTTGGTTCCCTCTATAGGGGAGCTGGGGCTGGTTTGATCTTCAGCAGGCACTAGTGCTGCATTTCAGCAGCTTGGGTTCAGGTCTTCTCTACAGCCTTCCTGTATGGCCCTGGACACAATGTTTATGCCTAGATTCATCTCACGTAGCTGAGATGCCTGAGCTGTAAGTACCTTGCTAAGTAGCAAAAGGAAAGAGAAAGGCAGTTCTACTGCAGGCCAAGCACTTGGCTGCAGGACTCTCAATCATCCCAACAAAGAGCCTCTTCTACTCTGCTGACCATAAGGAGTGTTTAGGCTCCCAACCCAACACGCAGCTTCAAGCTGCAGTTAGGTACAGCTCTACCCTTTTGTCTGCACATCAGTTCTGCATCTGTAAAATGAGATTATGATATCCGTACTGCATAGTGCTGTTGTAAAGATGAGTTGATGAAAGACTATGAGGTATATAAGGAATACATTCTCCATGTTGGCTTGGGCAGGATTTTCGTGGTTCTGTATGTGAGTTGCCTTGCAAGCAAAATGGCAACGCTAACACAGCATCTAAATTCATTTGTAGCCTTAAGCTGCATTGAGCTCCGGAGTGGGGGATATGACAGACAAAAAACATATATTTCATTAGCAGTAAAATTTCTCCCTGCTACTGAAATTTTTTATTGTTAAAATAACCCCTTTGTCACAGAAAGCTCTTGTTAATAGAAGCTCTTTTCAATAGTGGGGGTCTGTTAAATTGGAACTTGGGACCAGTTAGAACCAAGAATGTGATCTGTGTCACGTGACACCAATGTTTACTATTAAGCATGCAGCTCATACAACTAAGGGATAGAGTCACATAACTTCTATCATACCAGTAACTTCAAGACAGTAGAGTTGTAAAAGCTCGGGAACTCGTGACATACTTCAGACAGACCAGACCATCAGCACACAAGAGAGGTACACGTTCATTACAGCTCGAAACACACCTTCTCTGGCATTTCTTTCCCAATGTTCTCCAGCCCTAGTCATGCATAAAGCGTGTTGTGGTACTGACAGCTCTTAGACATGCTACACCAGATCTTTTTTCTAATTCCCAGCCACAGACAAAAGATGTCAGTCAATAAGAGCTTGAAACATGGCTTGAAAAGCTTGCATTCCCAGCTATGATCGGTACTAATGAGTAGCAAAGTAAGATTTGTAACCAGTGAAATGGTTCTTACGTGATTAATGTAATGACTAGCAGTCAGTTCCTGTATTGTTCTAGTCATTCCAGCACATGACATGTCATATAATATTAGTATGTCCATTAGAGAAAATCTTTCAGAGCAAGTATGTGTTCTTCAGCTTAGATAGCAGGTGTTTTATGAAAAATACTCTCTCAACCATTGACAGCTGTGTATTTCCAGAAAGCAGACTTGCTCTTATTTTTTTAAGTTTAAGATAAAGCTGACAAAGAGCATACTGTGTTAAGAGTACAGAAAAAGAGCAATTGTTGTTACAAAAAAAGCTTCTAGCAGATATTGTAATCCAATTTTATTTTAAACTTAAAAAATAATCTGTTATCATCAGCAGTGATAACAGTGTGGTGCTTATTTCTAATAACAACATAGTCAGAAAATATATTCTAGAATAATACGTATGTGTTTAGTGTCCCACCTAAACTCTCATACATCTTCAATGATCACTTGTAATGAGCACCAATCAATATAGTCTGAATATGGATATTTCCTTAGATTAAATATACTGTCTAAAAACAAAAAGTATGTTTGGAAGCATGGAGAGATTGGATAGATAACTCATAACCAGGGGCTATTAAATTAAATCAAGAAAGACTAGAAGTAGAAGATGTTCTAAGTAAATGACATTTGATAATCATTCTTATCAATTCATAAATAGAGGCTAGATATGCTGCATAAATTATTTGCTCCACTTGTTCTAGTTAGAATATTGCTTTCAGTGAATTTTCTACAGCCTGCAAATGCACAGAGCTGCAGTGGAGCTCTACCACACAGCAGACACACCAAAATATCCATTCTCTGTATTGTGCCACTCCTTGTATCCATTTCTCATCTGATTAAGGACCCTTCAAAAGTGGAGATTCCAAAAGCCACAGCTCTACCTGGCAGCAGAGAGCCTGGGCTCTCCCATAGTGAGGGAATCCCTGGTTTTAGCATGGCATTTGGAGAGGAAAAGGAGGGGGTGGAGGATGAGGATGCCTCTGTCCTGGAGACATCTTGATGCCACAGTTCCTGAAAGAGGGCACAGCAGTGGCAGTTTGGGAACTGATTGTGATTTCCATTGCTGTTTCAGACTAACCAGATCTCCAGCACGTTGCTGGATTCTATTAGGTTTTAAGGTGTTTGGTTTTTTTAAGTCCACCCTTGGCATCTGATGTCAAGATTTCCTGAATTTTAATTAATTTTGCTGCTAGCTGGAGCTCTGCTCACTAGCTCTAAAGGTTTTCAGCAACTTTACTGCACACTACATTTCTGGTAACTTTTCAGGTGAAGGAAAAACTAGTACTGAGCTGACAGAGCATAATGGTAGGAAAAACTGATTACCGTGATCACATCTAGGCACTGAGACAGAGAGCTACTTAACTTCAGGGTGCACTTTGCAGAGACTCAGCAGGCTACAGAAGTTATGGGATTCTGTTGATAAAGAACAGCTAGCAGCAATTATGACATCTCTGCTTATTTTTTAAATTTTTTAAATATAGTATTGAAGAATTTATACTGCAGTCCACTTTCTGAGATGTTCTTGCTTGCCTCTATGACTCTACAACACACCAGCACACATCTTCATGTGTGTTCACATCTGTTTGATGATCTGGAGGAAAAGAGGATGCAGATGCTAAGGAGACGGATTTAGAGATGGAGGTCAGGACCTGTGCTGAGCTCCTCAATTCACTGAGGTTTGCAGAGGCTACAGTTTGAGGTATTTTTTCAGTGGCAGCACCGATTTCCATAATTGCTGATCCCTGCTGCTCATTTCAAAACACACTGCAGCAAATCTCCATTTCTTCTGGCAGGCTGTTTGTCAGCTGCTGCTGTTCCTAATCCAGGTCACTGTGCAGAAGCCCTGGTGTTAGTCCAGCAGAGAGTGCCGTGCCAGGGTGGGATGGCCTGGCTGGGAGGAACCATCAAAATGAAGGGAGCCAGGGCTCCCTATGCCACCTCCTCTGGCCACCCCAGCTGGTGACAGCGCTCCCTGGAAATCTGTACCGCTGTGCTTCATAACACCCCTTCTGTTCCTGCCACATCCACACACCTGGAAACACACAGATTTCTTCTGTTGTTAAGATAGGGGAAGGCTCCCCACACCTCAACAGAGATGTAAGAGTCCCTTCATATCATTTCAGCCCTTCTACAGAGGCACCAGAGAAAGGCTGATGTTTCCTGTGGATTCTGGTTCCAACTGAGCCAGGTCTGCTCCGTGTGATTCTACAATGTTTCCAATTGCTATTATGAATAGAAGGAAGGGAGGTCAGAGAGGTAATTAATAAACATTGTCCTGATACTGGTTTATTGATAGAGTACTCTAATTCTTTCACTTCACAATGACACTTGGTAAAATTATTACATGGCGTCTGATGATTTAGAATTGAAAGTGAAACCTAAGGAAGATATTTCCTTTTAGAGTTAAAAAAATGAAATCACTTTTAAAATCTGTCTTTACCGAAAACTTGGACAACTCTGTAAAAATTGGAAGCAGAAAAGTAGCACAATTATTAAAAAGAGAAATTCAGTCGTTAATGAGAAATGCAAGTCAATTAACCTTTTCTTCCAATTATTGTATATTTGTAACCTCCTGCTTGCTGAGGTGAGCACAGCTTCTCACTTGTGACTCTTGGTGGAGCTGGCATTGGTTTGATTGCAGCTACAGAGCTTAATCAAGAACTGCAATTAATATCCCCCAGTGTGATTACAGCATCTCTTTCGCTTGGACATTTGACAAGATTTCTAATGTTTTCCAAGTTTTTTGTGGATAGGGAGAAAGGAGAGGCCTTAAAATTTTCACTTCTCAAAATAACTGCACAACATACAGTGGTTTTGGTTGCAAAACTCGTTTGCATTCCTACAGAATTTTATCTTTTGAAATCTAACTTCAGATAAATTCTAAGCACAACTCAGGAAAATCTACTCATCAAAACTGAAGAAAATTACAGACAGCTTGTAGCACTTTAAATGAATCAAGATTCTCTTGAAAGGTTCATGAACTTGGGGAGCTCAGCACAGAATATAATATACAGTTTTCACTTGACTTCTGAAGCACTTTCGGGGTGAAGTTATTAGCTAGAGAGCAGGGCAGGTACCCATCTATGCAAACAGGAATTCAAGTCAACATAGTGTTGCTATGTTTGCTTTTGTCTGCCTTCATACTTCTAAGTCTCATCTGAGAGCATAAGATCATAGTAATTAAGGCTGTAAAGCACCTCATGAGATTTGCTGTTTGCCTGCCCATGCTGAGGTAGGATCAAATGTATCCTCAGCTTTCCCAAAAGATCCTTCTTTTACATATTTAAAAACTTAGAGGTTTTTCTTCTTCTTCTTGCATAAAACTCCATTTAATTCACCCCAGAAATAAGATTTGCTTTTTTGGCAACAGGACATGTTGTTGATTTATATGCAGTTTGTGGTAAATCAGCTCCTCTTCTGCAGTATTTTTGCCTTACCAGTAATTCCCTATTTTGTACTTGTGCATTTGACTTCTCCTTACTAAACGCAGTACTTCCCACTTGTTATTGACATTCCTCCTATTGATCTTGGTTTATTTCTCTGGCTACGCAGGTAATTTTGAATTCTGGTTTCTTCCACTGAAGTGGTGGTGCAGACACCCCAATCTGTGTATCATCCTTGTGTCTTATAAGGTACTCTGATTTGTCATCAAAGCAATTAACCAAGTTGTTCTGGGAGAAGTCAAGCTAATGAAGCCTGGTTTCCTATGGACTTTTGTTCCACATCCGACTCATCACAATACCCCTGGGTAAAAACAGGCAAAGAAGATTTAACCACTGGCACAAAACACCGTGTAACTACTTCTCACACACATTAAATACCTTCTATCCAGCTGTGTCCTTGGAAGTGAGCTAATACTCTGAAAGCAAAATACCTGTATGAGACATGCAGTTTATATTTTTATATGTTGCTCATTGTTTAAATTTCTCGAGTCAGTGCTTCTTTAAACTATACTGCAAAACTTTGAAGGTCGTTTTAATTGCACTCTTATTTATAAATTGCTTTCTTGGCCACACAGTGCCACTCACAGTAGATTAAACCTGAGACTCTAGCTCTGCCTTTGTTTTGTGGAAAAGATTGATAAGTGATTTACTCTCTGTAGAATGGTTTACAAATGAGCTCTCAGATAAGTGATCAGGAAAAAGATTTTTTCATATGGAATTATTTTCCACAGAGAACAAGCGGGTTGTTTTTCTAAATACTAACATAAGGATGCATGGACCAGATTCTCAGCTGGAGTAAATCAGATGAGTCAATATTGCTTTACGCCAGCTGCAAATATTTTTCCTGTAATATTTTTCCTTGTACTGTAATTTTCTCTAATGCAAACCCTAATTTCTTCTCCCTGAACTCAAATTCTGAGCTCCTGTAATTCCTGCATCTGTTTATTTACTTTCTGATTTGCATTCTTTTAGCTGGGTTTATTAACATACTATATTTTTCTCCCCCGCTGGGAGAAGTCAAGCTAATGAAGCCTGGTTTCCTATGGACTTTTGTTCCACATCCGACTCATCACAATACCCCTGGGTAAAAACAGGCAAAGAAGATTTAACCACTGGCACAAAACACCGTGTAACTACTTTTCACACACATTAAATACCTTCTATCCAGCTGTGTCCTTGGAAGTGAGCTAATACTCTGAAAGCAAAATACCTGTATGAGACATGCAGTTTATATTTTTATATGTTGCTCATTGTTTAAATTTCTCGAGTCAGTGCTTCTTTAAACTATACTGCAAAACTTTGAAGGTCGTTTTAATTGCACTCTTATTTATAAATTGCTTTCTTGGCCACACAGTGCCACTCACAGTAGATTAAACCTGAGACTCTAGCTCTGCCTTTGTTTTGTGGAAAAGATTGATAAGTGATTTACTCTCTGTAGAATGGTTTACAAATGAGCTCTCAGATAAGTGATCAGGAAAAAGATTTTTTCATATGGAATTATTTTCCACAGAGAACAAGCGGGTTGTTTTTCTAAATACTAACATAAGGATGCATGGACCAGATTCTCAGCTGGAGTAAATCAGATGAGTCAATATTGCTTTACGCCAGCTGCAAATATTTTTCCTGTAATATTTTTCCTTGTACTGTAATTTTCTCTAATGCAAACCCTAATTTCTTCTCCCTGAACTCAAATTCTGAGCTCCTGTAATTCCTGCATCTGTTTATTTACTTTCTGATTTGCATTCTTTTAGCTGGGTTTATTAACATACTATATTTTTCTTTCAACAGTACGTGCACTAAACAGTATGTTTAAGATCTCACTTATAGTCCATGTTTGCTTTCTGTGATACTGTTTTGTTGAAAATCAATAAAAAGGTGATTTAGGAAAAAATGTGATTTTCTCTGAAGTCTAGTTAAAGAAACTGCCAATAATTAACAAGGGAAACCAGTTCTGCTGCCTGAAAGCACTCGGATTTCTTACTGACTTCAGTAGGATTTAGTGGGGTGCACAGACTCCAAACTATTAATGCATTGTCACAGCTGGGAGCTGGGCCTACATAAGAAAATTTTGCTTAGCTCTGTCCAAATTACTTCAGTTTCAGTAAAAAGAAAACATCCCTAGCTTTGTCTCCTGATATGAAATATAAGTAAATGACTTTTAAAATTCCAAGTCCTTAGAGAAAGACGTTCCTAAATATCCACTTAGAAGGCCTCAGATTTCTTGTTGCTTGTTGACAATTCTCCACTTGCAGTACCTACTGGAGACTGGACAGCTTTAAAGTAGTTACTTGAAGTCTCAACAAACTTTGGCATCAGGCTCTACATTGCACATCAACAGCAGAGGTGACGAGAGAGCTTAAGCCAGTAGATTGCTGGACATGAAAATTACATGTGCGGAAAATTGCTTTAAATTTGTTGAAAGCGTGCACAGCTGTACACAGCTTTTAGGGGCTTTTTTTTCCCCCAGAAGCTGAAAATAATGTATTAAATAAATTTCTTGTCTGTTTCAATAAGTAAATAGTGTTGTGATGAACAAAACTGTACCTGCAGTTCTGTCCATCCCACGCATTAATCAGTGCACAGATAAATGCATTTTAATAATTTATTACCATTTTACTTCAGTGGAGCTCTATTACGCTTTTCATTCTTGCTGTAAATATGTAAAATGCTGTTAATCAACCTTTGTTAGTGAATATTTGATTAATAGCTTGCAGATGTACTTGCCCCTGTGTATACTATGTTAAATGCAATGTACCAACACATAATTCATTATTTTAATAACACAAAGGGCTAATAAATCAAAGGAACTCTTAAGAATGCAACAGCCAGAATTACCAAAGGAATAGCTGTGCATTGTTTTAAAAGTAATAAATTTGTGCATTGTTTTAAGTATGGTATGGACTTGATAATCACCTACCTATGAGTCCTAATAGCACATTACTGTGGAAATGGCTAAGGACTAGCAAATAGCATGTCATTTCCCCCTAGCCCCCCTCTCTGTTAGAGCACAAAAACCAATCCCAGACCCAAAGGCCTTACAAATCCAAAGAGACAGGATGAATAAAGGGTGAGGAAAAGGAACAGTGGGTACTGATGAGCATGTAATACGATGTCTGCAAATATCCTTTTCACTCTGTGATGTGTGTAGTCATGTAATTTCAGTCTTGCCAGTGGGTTCAAGTTAGGAAAGTGAGAGCTACCTTAAGAAACAAGAGAAGAGAAAGGAAGTTGCAGTGAATAGTCAAACAGCAAAGAGGAGAGAATATTAAGTCAAAACTGGTGTAGGGAGCAGCCAGACGACACCATCAGTGTCCATCAGTGTTTGTCTAAACTGCTGCACGCTGCTTTGAAATGTATGAGTGATGCTCTATTTGAGCAACCTGGTATTTTCTTTAATGGGCAATCACTTTCCATCCAAAGTTTTATGTTCAAAATCTTTACTCAGTGTTAATCATCGACATTCTGTGGTGACAGTGGCATTACTGAAAGAGCGCTTTTTGGTGACATATGAGAAAAATAAGGTAATCTGCACAAATTCTGAGACTAAGACAAGAACTGAGCTTTAATTCCCTGAGACCCAGAGGAGCATCCCCACCCTCCTCAACATTGCTAGTTTCTAATGGAAAATATCTTATTTATAATAATGCGGTAGTTGCAGATATATTTAATGGCAAGTGCTATAAAGTATATACAGTATAATGCACGCATCCACCAAGACAGTTGCACATGTGATTTATTATTCTCTGATATATTTCACAGACTGCTTATTTTTTGTGACCTTGGCAATTTGTTTGATTCAGTAAGGGATTATCAGATGTGATAAGCGCTGTATTTAATTCTGTAACTTGGTTGAAAGCTACACTGCTTTGCATTGATTTCCATGTGCAATTAATACGTTTTGTCAGTGACAAATGCGTGCAGAGATAATATACTCTACTCATTTCAATCTCTCTTGAGTACATTTTAAATCAAAATAGCACCCGGTGGCCGAGACCTCCTGAGAAGTGGTGAATTTAAGGTGGAAAAATAGCGTTAAGAATTGCTTGCATAACACTGTAGTATTTTTCAGTAGTGAAATAACAATTCCCTAGAAATTGGAGTAACTCAAAAGCTTAGATACCTTTAAATCATCACCATCTTTAAATGGCTTTCTTGCACTGTGTCTTGCCTATACTCACAATGCAACTGAATGTCAAGTTAGCTGAAGAATACAGGAAACAATCCCCTGAAATGGGTAATGTCTTCACTCTGATACCCCTTGAAGACATGACCCTTGTACAGCTAATAGATAACAGCAGGGCATATGGTCGTGTTGATAGCTTGAATGGAGCTGGCTCTGAAATGGGATTTAAGCTCCTTGAGGAACTGTCATCTATTACTCTGAGCTTGTTTCAAATTAAAAAAAAAAAAAAAAGTGCCAAGATTTCTTTGAAGTCTCAGAGATCCTCTTATTATTCTTTTTGTTGGAATATTTAATTTTGGTCTTTGACATATTTCAGTTTTATTTTTTTGACAGGTATCATTCAGCATATAATCTAAAAGTCATAGCTACCTAAAACATTTATTTCATACTTCAAGACAAACAAATGTTTCACTGGTATTCAACTAATTTTTATCTACAGTTTTGAAGAGATTGCTCTCTGTTTGTGAAGCACTTCAATTCTGTCAAATCTGCGTTTTCAGACATAGAACTCTTCCATTTAGAAGTGCAGTCAGCTCTAATCTGCAGTGTCTGTGAAGCTGCAAACTTTTTCATCTGCCCGATATAGAAATGGACCATGACTGATAAGAATGTTTCAGCACTACTCCTGTCAAACTTCACAGAATTGAGACTATTAGAATGTAGACCAAAATCCTTTCCCTTCGTTTTTTCAAAAACATCCAAATAAAACAGTTGCTTTGTAGTATCGCCTTTGATATTCTACAGAACTCTCTTTAGAATTGTGGTTCACAGTGGACCTTTAATTTCTGTTAGATAGGAAAAATAAAACTAGCATTGAAACCTAGACCACAAATAAAAATAAAAAAAGCCTCTGCTTTTTTAAAATCTGTTTATATTCTTACAGAGCTGTTGTTAGTACAATTGCATGTGACTGCCTCTGAAACAGTAATGGATGATGTCTTCATAGTGCAACAGTCTGATTGGAAATGTTATTCCCAATTTGCTGACAGTATTCAGAAAAAAGGTAGAAAAACAGTGAGGCTTATCTCACAGAACTTTAGACATATGAATAATGGATTTCTGGTCTAAATAAGCTAGACTCCCTCTATATTCAGTAGAGAGAAGGGGACTTCTAGGCGATGATTTATCCTACTTATTTCAGGAGGTATCAGTCATCTTGTGGAGGTAGCCTAGACAACTCACATAAACAGCTTTCAGAGAGTGTTGTGGAAATCCAAGTGATCTGCACAATTAAAACCAGGTCTCCACAACTATAGCCAAGTTATAAAGCTATCATTACCATAGTATCCTCCATGCATTCCAGCATACACCTATAGTAAGTAATCGTAGCTGCTACTTCTCTGAGAACATCATATTCTGTAACCCTAGAAGCAGAGTAACTAAATTATGTCGGGGTATTTACAAAACTAGGGGTATATGTATTCCATCTCCTCTTCCAAGCCTTCCATTTCCACACTAAAAGAAGAGATACACACCTCTGCCAAGCATTCTCATTCATTTTGCATTTGGAGATGTTTTATTGGCTGCATTTCCCCATGCTTTTTGAATCTTTCTTCATTAGCATCCTCTAGCATCTGACAGGTAATTTGCCTGCCTACAGCTTCCTCTATTAACACTACCTTTAGACTGAGCGCATAGAAGGAAATGGATGTTGTGCCATTTAATGGAGTATCTGTCCCTCATCTGTTTTCAGTCTGTCATGTGTCCTTCCCACCTATTTCCTACGCCAGTACTGGGGGAAGGGCGGCTGCTCACACTGGTGTGGGGGTTTCTATTGCATATTACACAGATGTTGGTCCTAAACCAGTGCACACTGCTTGTTATTCAAAAAGATTACTTCTGCAGATGTTCCTATCGCTATGCCCTCCTGTCTTTTCCTCTGTCCCTCTCTCATATATGAACAGATTGCAGTGATTTTTTCCTTTTTTCGCCTCCGGAGAACTAAATCCCAAGCCAACCCTCTAGATTTTCTTTACTTATTCCTAAGCAGCAGTTCATTCAGGCATATGGCTCTCTCCTTCCTCACCATTTGGACAGATGTTTTCTCTCGACTAAATACATTCTTAATCCACAAGAGAAATGAGGAAACTTGCACGATTTGTTAAGAAAAAAGAAAAAGCCTGTTTCTTCTGATGCAGATTACTTTTCAGTTGCATGTTCCTTTAATGCCATGATTTTCATATCAAGACCAGTTAATATAACAAGACCAGAAAGTTTATTCTGATTACACTTGAATCTCAGTGTGGTAGGTGCTGTGCAAGCAGGCAATAAGAATTTCTCCCTGTCTGAAATAGCTTCAACACACACGAAAGGACAGCAGGCAAGTGCAACAACCAGATGAGAGGATTTAAAGTGGAGATGAGACTTCTGTGCTCCACGTATTAAGCAGTGGTCAAAGCACCCCCGTTGCCTAATGATAATGATTGGTTTACAGGTGAATGTTTGAGAGATAAGAAGTTATTGGTAACGAACTTCTGATTATTGGCAGGCACAAAATGCTGAAGGTATATTTAAACAATCATACTAAAACCTTTGAAGTTATTTCTAGGCAATTTTGAGGTCAGCATTAGCAATAGTTTTTCAAGAATTCAGATTCCCGTATATTCTTCTGTTATTGTGGAAAGAGAAATGTTCATATATTCCCTGCTGGTGTGAAAATATACTTTCTTGTAATTATGCAATTTTTATTTGCTCTTAATTTCTTCTTGTAATAGGCTCTTTCTCAAACTGGAGGTACCATGAAAACATGCATAATTGTGCATGCACATGATACCCAGAAGCAAACACAGGAAAGTTCCACAATCTAGCAGCAAGCTGAGAGCTGAGTATCCATGCCCGTGAGCAGGGTCTTCTTATTCAGTGTTGTCTGTCTCTCTGACAGACTCATAAATGAATGAAAGAATCTGTCTCTAAACCCTTCATTCTTCACTACTTGCTATAGCTTTTCCTAAATTAATGATTACGATCAAGATTTTAATATGATACCCTGGTCTTTCTCACCGTAAGCATCCCACACACATTCACACCTCCCACTGTGACAGCTGAAGGAGCAAGAATGAGCACAGCCCCAGTGTAAGCAGAATGAAAGAGATTTATTCAAGGGTTATACAGTTTTTGACGCAAGAAACTTTTCTTGTGACAATGGGCTGTTGGCTAACATTCAAGGTGATCTTCCCTGAGCCTCATTAAGCTGTCTTCAGTAGTTAGGTTTAAAATGGGAGGCTGGTGGCTTCCTAGCTGTCTGGAAGAAGAAAGGATGAGATTCATCTCTGCTTGCAGTTCTTTTATGGCTGAGTAAAGTGCCCTGACTGATATTCAGAGTGACTGAATACAGAATGAAGAATGCTGGCTCCAGTGAAGTCTACACAAGAGATATAAACTCTGCTGAATTAGCTCTTCAAATATTTTGAAACCCTGCTGTATTAATAGGCTTATTTTTCAGCATGACCCTGAACAGACCCAAAAGACTATCAGTGTGTCTGATAGTACATAGTAAAAGGGATGGAAAGTTAAACTTTTTCTGGGTACTAGAATCAACAGGGCTGCTCCTGTGACCTTCAAATCTGGCTAGGAATAAGAGCTTTAGACTATAATGAGATCTTATTTCATGGGTGGGCAGGAAGATAAGCTTGAGTAGGGAGAACTTAGGTGGTCCATGGGATTCACAACACTTGCGCTGTCTGAAGGATGAACCCTCAGAATTGTAATTTTGCCTGTCTTTGCTTCTGAAAAGCATCTAGAAGTGACAGAATCAAGAAGGGTAACATTAGCCAACATTGCCAAATCCCAAGCACTGCCAGATTCTTTTCATCTCTTTAAATAGCTGAGACAATGGAGCTGAAGGAAATGCATGTCCCAAGATGTTAAAAGCCTCCTTCTTTTCAGACATTACATGCAGTGTCTGTTTCAGATAGAGGGTTCCAAGAATAGGGGAAAAGAATGAATACACAGGGAGAGTGCAGAGGCAGCATGCTGGCCCTGGGCCTAAAGCAGAGAAAGAGGATGGGGAAGTCCACAGAATAAACCCCACAGACTGACAGAAATTAGTATCCCTTGTATTTGATGTTGCCTTTCTGCTTGGGGGAGAGATTTTTATTCAGATATTCCTAATGTCATTCTCAAACTTGACAGTGCATCTCCCCACTGCCTTCCTGGAGCCAGACTGTAAGGGTGTTGGGTTGGAGCCTTGAGCCAAGAGAGATTCTTTCAGCTTTTATTTTGAATATCTGAAGTCAGATTGGCTGTTTGAGCTGCCCGTGTTTTCTGGAATTCACCTCCTCTGTTTTCACTGTTCACTGCATGCATTTAAAGGAGCAAGAACACCAAATTAGCTACAATAAAATTAAATTAGCCTGGTGCAGGTACCTGTCTAGGGTAGCCCCCCAAGTCAGCCAAATGTGCTGCACTTGCACAGTGGATACATGATGGATTCAGAAGCACAGGAATTCTTCCCAAATGAATTATTCTTATCCTCCAAATGTTATTTATTTGGATCAGAATGGGTCTTTTCAGCTATATTCTTCAAACCCCTGCATTGTGATACAATATTGCTCTTTTATTAAGCCATAATACTAGTAGATTGTTTTAAGCTTTATGCTGTGAATCTCTTGCAGATGAAATGCTGCAACAGGAATATCTGTACGATAAGGAGATTGGAGGATGCTTTTCTGCGCAACTTTATCATTCCAATGGTCTGGAGGATCTGGATGATTGAAAACCAACAAGTAAATAAGCCCTATCTATTACATACCCAAGTGCTGGGTAAGTATTGAGTGGTGGGAAGGAATGTTTAAACGATCATGTGAGGCTAAACGGTGCTGCATGGACTGAGTGACTGAAACAACATTCTAATCAAATCTGACAGCTCTATTGCATTATAATTATAGACTGCCAGAGGCGCTTTTTAGACTATCAGTACTTTTGGGATAGTTTGCATCTAAATTAAAATTGAACTTCAAAGCAGTTTGATGGGAATGTGTTTCCAAGGAGTTTCAAAAATGTGAAAGACACTAACTGATTAGCATTATGCACTGTACCAGCTGGTTGCTACTGTAAAAAAATAAAATAAAAAGTAGCAGCCGTGCTGATAATCAGAAAGTGGTATCTTGAATCCTATTAATTTTCTTTTGAATTATTTATGGGGGGGTTTTGTTCCAGTCTTGCACTTCCTTTCAAATGTTTGTTTAGTTTCTCTCTAAAGGACAAAAAAAAAAAAAAAAAAAAGGGAGGAAGAGAGAGAAATCTGGAAGATCTCCAAGGGTTAGCTCACCAGCAATCTGTTTAGATGTCCTCTTCTCACTGAGCCCTGCTCTGCTAAATATTTATGGCAATGTTTAACAAATAAATCTCACCCACCTACCCATTTACAGTAAAGCAGAAGATTGAACTGCTTTAAGGAAGGATTATCTCTTTTTTATCATGAGGAGAAAAGAAATTCCATGAATATATGTTAATTTCTGAAAACCATAAAGCACAGAGGTGCAACTGCAAACATCTGTCTGTCCACATTACAGATGTTCTGCCTGAAGCTTCTTTTCTGATCCCATCTCTAGACAACAACAACAAAAAGGAGTTCACAGCTCCACAATGTTTTCTCCTTCTTGTCATATTGTATAACCACTAATTGGAAGCAACAGACAGATTCTCAGGACTTGATCCTGTCTTCAGATACACCCATGCATCACTTGGCACACTGTACAGTCAGCCAGTGTCTCAGTCAGAAGCGGAGTCAAGACACATTACAAGGGAGGCTGTGGGCTGGAAGGAGGGAACAGGGCCCTGATCTACTCGAGCATCTAAATCCAGTTCAGGTGACTCCACTTATTTCAAATAGAGGTTATATTTTCTGAATATCTGTGTGTTTGTATGCCAGTTTCTTATCAGCTCCTGTGCTTTGATGTGAAGCATTCTGTAAGGAAGACATCTCCTTTGGCTTAATTGTTTTTCTTTGCTTCTCCCCTTTGTTGGATTCACCCAGCTTCAAATCCGTTAAGGGATTCCCAGTTGAGACAGGGCCCAGCATGTCAGACCAACACTGTGTCCAACAATGGCTAAGTCTGGGTTCTTCAGAAGAGTGTGATCAAATCACTACGAGATACATGGATTATATTTTTCTAATACATTTATTCCTGGCCAAAACCAGAGACTAGATGGACCACTTATAGGAGAATTTATAGGTTTTTAAAATTTTATCAAGTTTAATGACTGTAAGTGAAAGAAATACCAGTTACATAATTCAGGAATGTATACCTTGGCTTTTGTATTTCCAGTACTGTTGACTGGAATCTGTGAGCCTAATCAAGATTTTTCTCAGGATACTGGATTTGTGTGAATGCCTACACAGTCATCCATCTGGCTACAGCGTGCCTATCTACATACATTTTGTGTATGCAGAAGCCAGCTAAACAAATTCTGTTGAGGAATTTGAAGGTTACTTACCATTAGACCAATTTTTACCAGATAGATAACTTTTAGCAAAAATATCTAACTTTTTCTGTTCTGATGCATTGTTTTTCACCCTGCCAACTAGTGTGTTAGGAACACCTCTTGGAAAAAGGCAATGTTTCTTTCATAGTTTCATTATTATCGCTCTATTGCTGTGGCTGACTTTGGATGTTTGTGTTTATTCACAATAATTTATTCATTACTTCATTTGCAGATAGTCCATGTAGTTAATAGCATATGGGAACTCTTTCCAAAAATTCAAATCTGTCAAATGAAAACTGACTTCAGGATTGCATCATCCCTATTTTCTAAGCTACAGCCTTTATTGTCACAGAATTAGTTTGTAGAGTTTCTCAGGGAAAGAGAGATGGCCAAAAATCAATGCATCTTTCATGAAACATATTCTGAGAAAATATTTACTGTTTCACAACAAAATGTTGAAAATTCATCAGGTATCCCTCAACTATCATGCACTTCATTTTCATCAAAGCCCAAGAGGCATGCAGAAGTATGCAAGCAACATAGGCTGAATTTGTCCATGCCACCACTGTAGTTGAAACATGGCCAGGTATTGCATTTACACATCTAAGTTCATTTAAATAACTATGAGTCAAATTTGGGCTCCGTCAGCCACAGGTCTGTAAAGGCTGGATAGCGAGAGCTTAACACCACAAACTCCAATTTCAGGGGCAGCTTTGTCAGCTTTAATTTCAAGTTAGGATGCTGAGCACTTACACTTGGAAAGATAAAGATACATGTTTTGCTTCCCTAATGCTGACTGGATCCCTGGACAGGGGATCCTAGACAGGCCCTGTTCACAGTACATCCTGCTGGACATGATGATAAGAGTACGCAGTGGCATCACTATCCAGAGGTCATTAATAAGCAAGCCTTTGTACATTGCTCATTAGATCTCGATTTGGAGTTCAGTTGCTGCTCACTCAAGAGCTGTTTCATAGCAGAGAGGCTCACAGACAGACAGAAGCTATTTCCTGCCCGGTTCTGCTAGCTTTTCCTCTCAACTGGCACAGATACTGTGACCCAGTAGCACAGCAGGATTTTACTTTTCATAATTTAAACAGTGTTTTTTACTGTTAGAATTACCAATACAAATCATTGCTGCAGGAGTTCTTTTCACCAAGAAATGACAAGTTATTAAAGAAAAATGCTTGGAGACATTTGAACAGAAAGCTGGTATTCCCATTTACCCCTTGACAACATATCAGCCACTCTCAGAGACAGGGTGAGGCAATTTTTACACAGCCTCTCTGCTTTACTGCACTCCCTCTCCTTCCTCCACCCACTTCTCTCTCTCTCGCTTACCACATGGAAATTCAGAACATTTCCCCAAAAATAGAGTTCAGATCTGAAGCCTGGATATGTATGTGCTGGAAGTTTGTAATTCTTGACATACTTCTGGTGGCTCCAAAGAGTATCTGCCAACTGCTGGCCTGGAAGCAGCGAGACCAGCTCATAGCTGCAGGATCTGAAGAAGCACCAGCTCCTGGAGTCTCCTGCCTAGTAAAAGCCGTTCAGTTCAAGGCACACAGGGGCTCTGAAATGGGGATTTAACATAAGTCTGTCCACCTGGGACCATATCTGGTACTTTCTTCCCACTCTGGTGGGACTGATTTACCTGCACTTCCCCCTACCAGGAGTCAGCTTTGGAAATAAGCCTTGGTTGACTGAAAGACAGAAAAGAGCTTGCGCACAAATTCCCATGTACCAGAGTAATTTCTACTGTGGCATATCCCCTTTTCATATCTGTTTTTTCATCTTTCATTTCTGCTTAACCAATTCAAGAGTCAAACAACATACAAATCCAAGAAAGATGCATCCCTGTCTTTTTGCCCAGCACACTTAATTAATAATAATACAAATATTATGCTTTTGATTTCTGTAGCAATATTATATAACATTTATACAATAATTTCTTCAGGCAGGGTCTGTATGTACATGTAAAATGTTACTATAAATATGGCTTACTCTTAAAAGGAAGCACAGGAAAATCTTTGCTACCTCCCTGAATACAAACAAAAGTGAAGGATGAATCGAACTCCCTATTGTTAATTAACTACCTGTAACTGGATTACTTGCCTTTTAGAGGAACATTTCTTCTAACTGAATCTGGATAACTGACTTTCAGACAGCCAACATAGGAGAAAATACATCACAGTAGTGTAACTCTGTATTTCTGTTGGCATCGCCTTAGATTGAGTCCTCGGGAACATATGGAGTGCACTGAGTGAGAATAGATTCAGTCATGCTTTTCATGTCTGCTGGCTGGGAAGTAATTGTAGCAGAAAAAGAAGAAATCACCAACTTGTACTGGCATGTTCTTCTGCCTGCTTAAATTTATAAATGTAAGTATCCACGGCCAGCAAAGACTTGGCAATAAGTGAATGCTGATTTCAGGAAGCTATTCCTGTATGAGATGTGGTGGTGACAACATACTTGTGTCATTTGGCTACAAATAGTTGCTACGAATCTATTCCAAAACAATGAAATAGCTGTTGTCCCCAGAAGTTTTCTGGCCTGCTACAGCACAAAAGAAAACAATTTAAGATGGTTTGGTGATGATTGTAACCAACTCAGACTTAAATGCTCTCAGCTGAGCTCTGAGTTTGCCACAGCCCTCCAGTCTGACCTAGAATAAATTGTTTAATCTCACTGCGCCAGACAGAAGTGTTGTGAGAATGCATTGATAAGTCTGTAGGAGGCACACAGATATTGTGGCCATGGATGGTGTAAAAAATAGCACAACAGTCACAACTTGGAACTGCTATATACTCTACAGGTGCAATCTTCTCTCAATCAGAGGAGAACATATTTACCCACACCATGGGAAGAACTGCTACTTAAGGGTGAAAGCTGTGGAAGGGTGTGCTTACAACGTCATTATAGAAAATTAAGGAATCAATTCTCTTGTATGATTGCAAGTTCATACAATAATCTTAAACAAAAAATGCACATCTGCGTTTCGGGTTCTGTGGTGGGTTGACCTCTGCCTGCTGCCAGATGCCCACCCAGCCACTCTCCCACTCCCCCTCCTCAACAGGACAGAGAAAAAAGGTGAAAAATAACATGGCTCAACATAAAGACAGGGAAATCACTTCAAAATCATGAGGGACAGGTGGTTGCGGTCAATCCCTAACAGCTCCTCTCTGCCACTACTTCCTCCTCACACCCTTCCCCTGCTCCCTCATGGCCGCAGGGACCCCGCCCCGGCGCCCACAGCACCTCCTCCGGCTCCCCTGCTCTCACCTGGGTGCTCGCAGGGCTGTTTCTCACACTTTTTTCCTCGCTCCGTGCCGGTTTTGCCCTTCCACAGGTGTGTTTTCCCTTAAGGCCCCCCCCAGCCTGGCTGTGAGGCTGGGCCCTGCACTGGAACCTTCCAGAACCGGCTGTGTCCGGGCGGGGCCGCCCCGGCCTCTCCTCACAGCGTCGGCCCCCGCCAGAGCCCGGCGCGGGCACCCAGCAGCGGTGTGCGCTGGGCGGGAGCTGGCAACGGTATCTGCTATCCTTGGCTTGTGAGGTACGAGCAGTAAATCAATACTTCCTCATTTTGCTCAATGCCTATTTCATGTCCGTATGTTTCTTTGGGAGAGGTAAACAGAGCTTTTTTCTCTATAGAAGCTATAGGGGATAAAGGAGCTCTGTTGGTCAGGACTAACAGTCCCTGAATGTTTGATTTTAAAGTTCTTTGTCCTTAGGGATTCTGTGGATCTTAATGCTAAATGTACTAAATGCTAATAGGTAGTAATGTACTGTCTTAAGGAATAAGGTACTGTCAACTTCAAATATCAGGAGAAAATATAAGCAAGCAATTCCAGATGGTTTGGAAAACTAGTGCTGCGGCATAGGCCCAAGGAGTATTGAGCTGGTGAAAGGCCCGGGATTCAGATACTGAAAGAAGTCACAACTTGGCCTTTCAGTCTCGGTTCCAACAGAATGAATTTACTAAGAAAATATAAGTGATTGATAAAAGAAGTTGTTTATAGGAGCAGTTTGTTGGTGATAAAATCAGGGCTAGGTCTCAAGTCCACTGTCCCTCTCTGTAGTTCTCTGAGCCTCATCCAGACACTGACAAGCTCTGCGTAATGAGGCTGCACACTTGTTAATTTCTAAATAATAAGGCTGTGTAGAGTGACTTGTCTCAAATACAGGTGAGCACCAAGCAGTCAGACATTCTTACTTGAGAACGCAACTCCTTAGCAGCGTTTTGGGGAGCACTGTGTTTTGGAGAGCTAGTTCAGAACAGGAGGAGTTCGGAGCGGCCTGTGCGTATATTCAGTGTAATCGATTTATACCCATGGGACCATCAGGCATTTCAGGTTCAGTTCATCTCTTAACTTGCCATTAGATACTTTTCCAGTTGAACACACGTTGGGTCTGAAACGCAGAAGAAAGAAATGAGGAATAGGAAGAGGGAGCAGAGCTCTTCTTTTGAGTATGGAAATTATTCTTCAAATGTCTTTGTTGACAGCTGGCATGGCACAAAATAAACATAGGTCTATTTGCAAGTAAGCAAGAATTAGCATAAACAGCAGCTGCTGTATTACCAAAAAACATGTAACAATAAAGATTTTTTTTCTGCCTTCAGAAACAAAGGTAGGTAAAAAGCCTGCATGAAATAATGAGTTAGTTAACCACCTGTTAAAGTTCTGAGCACCGGCAAAATGAAAGAGCTATTTGTTGATGGCATAAGCATTTTTTCTGAATCAGGCTTTCTAATTAAAACTGAACCTATCCTTATGGTAAAAAAAATGCAATACGGTATCAAAAATGTCCTCTTGCTCACCCCTCTTCTCTCCCAAATCAGGGGATTTCCTACACTTGCCTTTTCAGTTCCTTTCTTACTGCATCCAGATAATTGTTTCAAATTTTTCTGAGGTTGCTTGGGTGTGATTTCTTGCTCCCTGTTCTCTAGCGACATAGCATGTAAAGTTAAGTCAGGCTATCAGGACATATAATTGTATTTATGGCCAGATTACATTCAGCAGAATAAGTTTATGGTCTTTTGTCTTTATTTCTTTCTCTAGTAAAAGCTAGTTAGTAGCATACTCAACAGCATTGTCATATTGTAATAAAAACTAATGATTCAACACCATGAAATGCAGAAACAAGAGAAGAAGCAATTTTAAGTGCATAATTTTAGATTGATGATGCTTGAATTTATTGCTTAATCTGTTTCCCATAGAAGGTGGTTTACCTGTCCAATTAACTTTCCAGAGTAAGTGGTGCATCCAGCTATCTGCAAATTCTGTAGATTAGCTTATCTAGGTTATCTTTAGCATTGTGGTCCATATCTGGTTATTGTTTGTCTGGAATTTGTCTCTAAATTTTTCTGCCAATAGGATATTTTAAAAACTGAAAACACACTAAATAATAGCCCTATTTAGAATTTACCTAGAGCTTCGTAGCTTCAAAAAGTCGGTTCAACATAAGGCTCAATACGCAGTGTCTTGAAATCACTGTGAATCTTTACACCATAAGGTGTGGATTAGAATAGTTCAGAGTCAGATCCTGATACTGTTGCTTACCAAATTATTCACTTTGTTTCATGAGTAACTAAAATTAGTTGAGTAAAATATTACTTATGCTCAGTAAAAGTGTCAGAATCTCACTGTTTAGGAGTTTCTTACTTAAGGTTCGGTGTTCTTTCCGTTCAGATATACTTCACTTTCTTGCTATTCGTAAGTTTTAAAATGCATAGTGTTGTGTTGTGGTTTGTTTTGATCAGTAGCTTTTACTGGTAAAATATATTTGATAAACTGTCAATATATTGCATGGAAAAAGTTATATGTCCTATGTGGAATGCTTTTGAAACTGCACACGTTTTTCATTTGATCACAGTTTCACAGTATTTCTTCTGTTTCCACTGTCGGCTTCTGTTTTCAAGGTAACCATGTTTCAGAAGTGTGGCATCATTTTGGTAGGTGAAATACTTCAGAGCCTTCTGAAATAAAAAGCTTACATAAAATTTTGACAGTAGGTTTCTTTAACGAGTGGAGAGAATCAAGTCTCACAGCTTGCATACAGATTGGGCCAAATTTTCTTCAATCCCAGTTATTAAAAATACACTTCTGTTTGGCTGTGATTTTTTTGAAGAAGGGAAAAAACCCCTGCTATTTGCATTATAAATGGAGACATCAGTATCACAACCACAGAGGTCATAGTAATTTTATTGCAACACCATTCACAAAGTGGATGCGTTTTTTTTCTTGGAGTATTGGTTTTTTTCTTTCTTTTTTTTTTTTCTTTCTGAAAACATTTGATCCACCTGTCTGCTGCTTATATCTGCAAAGGTCTTTGGGCATGAGTGTATATATGCAGAGACACAGAATTCTTGTATTCTGGCTACATTATAAACTGAAAGGCCAATGAACAACTTGTGTTCTTGGATCTCAGGCAACTGAGCTCCTCTGCCGCACCCCTTTACCTGTCCTTCACTCCTGCACTAAAAGAGGAAAATATTTTTCTTTCTTGTGTCAATTTACTTGCAATTTAAGATACTCTACAACTTTCAACATACGCAAAAATTTCACGAACTGTCACGTCTAAGAAAAGTCAGTCAGTTTCTTTTTTTTGTTAAGGCAAATTCTGGGTCTCACTGCTCCCTCAGTTGCTGAAGTTGTAGGTTTACAGTATTGCTGGGCTGGTGCAGCACCATCTCTCACTAGACATTATAAAGGTGTATTTTGAAGAGAAAATTATAGCTGACCAAAAGCAAGGTGCTTTCTTACTGGTTGGAGAGAATATGTGTGGGGAGTACAAGTTTTTTTGAACACATATATCAAGAGGTGCATCAGTGACAGGCTCACAAAGGCAGACATACACACAAGAGATCACTCTAATTTTCATGACTGTTGCAAGATGACATGCAATTTCTACAGAGAGTTACACCATTCTGCTTGGCTGGGAACCAGTTCTTGCATCTATTTTCTTCAAAGTTTTCTCTTCAATCTAAATAGCGTAAGTCTGGAATGGCGGATTTTTTTGGACTATACAGTAAGCGCCTCTGATATAAAAGAAGTAATTGCTATGCCTGTCATTTGTGTGTGACTTTTGTTTAAACTCCATGTTTAACAGTCTTATTTTATCCAGGAGTATTAGGTTTGTATTTTTGGATCTGTTCATGACTTTGGATATGACTCTGTATATGACTTTGGATAAGTTTATCAGCAGCTTTGTGCCTCAGTTTACTTCTCAATACCAGTGTTATTTATTGCCGTTCTTGAACATTTGCTGAACTGCCATTGGAAAGTGCCCATATAGATCCCATTGCAGATTTAGGAGGTCTTGAGTCCTTCCAGCTGAGTGGAGATCTATTCCTTACTGCCTCCAAAATAAGGAAAGTCTCCCCTCTTACCGCATCTCAAGGATCTTCAGTTTCTAATAAGAAAAACCACAGGAAAAATCCAACATCAAAACACGCAACTGAACCTCAGTGTCTTGAATCTTAGTGCATTAGCCAGACCATAGCCTCTCCCTTTTTGCTTTAGTTTATTTTTGCCGCCGTGTTCTGAATTTTTTTATTTTCATTGTCTATTTGAGTACATCTTCATGCTGTGATCTTCCCCGTGCCATCACTTCCTTACCCCGTAAGAGCTCAACAAGGACAGGAACTGGCAAAGACACGTCAGTGCAGACACAGGTCAGTTACTTTGCTCACGTTTTGGCTTTTCTTGCTCTTTTGTGCTTTCACTTCCACTCTGCCAATCATTCAGCCAATGTTTTTATTCTGCAGTTAGTCTTTCAATGAATAACTTCCCTATCTGCTGGGGTCCTAATAATTCACCGCTTTTTTATTTTAATGAAAAAGCCCTATTCTCTTGATATCAGGCCTCCCAGAGCTGGGAGCATGCAAACCCCTTCTCATCTGCTTGTTCTCTGAAACCCAAATTCCGCAGGGATTCTGCGATCTATTATTCTTCACCCTCTGCTTCTGGTGCCGCAGCCAGTCTTGAAAGGAGGCCACTTGAAAAGAGAGAGCAGCGGCAATATGGCTTATGAATTCCTGGCACATTGCTTTACCCTGAAGGATATATTAAACAATAAGCGTTTTTTAAACAAAGACCTCCAGTAACCTCACCACAGGCACTGACTCTGCTGATATATTATTAATTTTAGGCACTAGCGTCAAATTATCTGACTGAAACGCTGCTTCTGTGCTCTTAGTACTTGGTCATCAGAAAGATCTTTCAGAAATGTTACCTTCCTTTCTTATTTGACTGTTGAAAGAGTATAAATTAGGGTTTCTCCAAGTGACGGTAACCCGGTATTCAGCATAGGAAGCAAACCCTCTCATTAAAGCCCCAGTAACAATCATAAGAAGAATAAATACTATCCAACACTAAAAATTGTTAAATATAAAGAGCCACATTGCTGGTTAATGATGAACGTATTTCCCTTTTCACACTAAAAACTTAGATAAGCTACTTTGCCTTAAACTTTCCTTAGACTCTTACAGAGAACTGCTGTGATTGTTTAGACTCATATTTATTGTCCAAAGGCAGTAAACATTCAACATTTGTATCCTAGGGGTGATGTCAGGCGTTTACAGTAGGAGAACTGTTTTTGAGCAGTAACTGTATGAGGCTGCATATAATTTTAAGGTTGGATTTTTAAAAATATTTGGCTTTGTCCAAACCATACTCCCACAGTAGTGGGGGGTTGAGTTGTAATTTTAATATTCCCAGTTCCTGTGTTCAAGAGTCAAGACCCCTTCTAGTCACCATCGTCAGGAGTGGGTCTGGACTCCCAGTTCTGTCCCCAGGGTTAGCTGGCCCGTGCACTTCGTGGGCAGGGAGGCTGTGGCTGAGCTGTGGGGGAGATGGACAGTTGCAACTTCATCTGTGTTATAACCAAAACTGGGCTGGCTGAGATGGGAGATGAAGGGTTGGATGTCCTTGGGAGCTGCAGGGTCCTTCTGGTTGTAGATTGAGAGGCAAAAAGTTCTTAACAGAGTAAGCCTCATTTAGAAGTGTTTTTTGTGGCTGTGGGTGGTGGATGGCTTTTTTTTTTTTTTCTCTTTTGGACTGAGAGGCAGAAATTGCTCAGCAGCTTGTTCTTTGCAGAACCTAGGGAGGAAGAACTGCTTGCAAATTGCCTTCAGAGACCAAACTGCTCAGCAATTTGAGGGGAAACCCAGGCAACAGCTCAGGAAGAAGTAAGGCACTAGGCACTCTTTAAAAGCCCACATGACTGGGGTTGAAACCTTTCGTGTTTTAACTTCTGTGCTTGGTAACTGGTGTAGGGAGGAGAGAAAAGGAAGTGGTACGTGGGAATACCAGGGCGAAGTCCCATAGAAAAGGCCACAAGATGATTTTTCCTCTCAGATATATTTTGTGACACTTCTCGCTTACAAATAAGCTCCAGACTTGTGGTCTTTGTTTCATGAGGGTGGAAGGAGGGATGGGAGGACTTGCAATTAAGGACTAATTATGATACATGACATAATACAGCTTTGTAAATTGAAATAACCCCATAGCCTCAATAGTTTGGTCAGCTGATTTTATAATCAATGTTAATAATCCCTTCCAGAAACAGCCAAGCAAGGCTGTATTTTCCTGAGTTGCCTTTGCACGTGACTTGAGGGGAAGTCTGATCTCTGCTGTATCTGAGTGTAATTTTTGATGCATTTTCCTGAGCATGACCATGCTAAACTACTGCCTTTCCAAAACGTCTCCTGAGTCATAGCACTGTTATTACTTTAAGACATAAAATGCTCATTATTCTTAAAATACAAAATTGCAAATATACTTCTAGCATGATGAACGGGACTCAAGAAAATAGCCTGTATTTCAGGACAATTTTAGTTGCCTTGGATTTTGGGAAGACAGTCCAGGGCCCTTGCCTGAGTCTATGTGTGTTAACTACCGAAAAATCCTACAGCTGTGCCCCTGGAGCCTCATCACAAGATTATACTCCTATATATGATATTGCTGCATCTTTATTTTGCCTATTAGGTGGAAGGTAAATTATTTCCTTCCTTTGATGCATTGAAAAATATGTCATTAAATATCCAACATGGTTTGGAATTTACATTCGGGAGTATCAGAGACTTCCTTCATGCTGTAGAGCTGCATGCTAGTTCAAGGTTCCCTGTTCCTCTGCAGCCTTGAATTGCAACTTATCCTATTGTGAGAAGAGGAATGTCATCATTCCTCCAGGCTCCTGGGGGAGTAGGCATGGTCTGATCTCTTATGGGTTTCTGATGCAGTTACCAGAGGGATGTGTAAGCCTATCTGCATTCAGGACTAAGGAAGCGTTGCACAACTTGCATTCATAGTGGAGACTATAGAAACTTTCCCAGAGTTCAGTTGTGTCCCAGGCCTGTCTTAGTCTTAGATGCTACTGCTTCATTGCAGTCATTAAACTCCTATCTTTGCCTGCTGAATAGGCTCTTAAGTTTCACATTTACAGTGTGGTAATTATCTTAATCATATTATAGTATAGAAGAAACTTCAGTGAGGAAAATAAAACCATACCGCTCTTGTTGGACAAACTTTATTTCCTTTAATGTTCTGTGTTTGTGTCTTATTGCCTGGACCTCTACCACTAATAAGCTTTTAATGACTGTTCCCACTGATACCATAGCAGCAGATTCTTTGCATGCTGTCTTTGTTTCCTGGAATAAAATCAATTAAGCTCCTTGTCTCTCTGACCCCATCTTGTATTAAGGCTCAGCACAACAATTAGGAGCACATTATGGTGTTCATTCTTTCATAATTTTGGTTCTACAGACATTGCAGCAAGTCAGGTGTCAGTGCAAAGATTAACTTTGATGCAACACAATGTAGTATAAGTATTAAGTCTTCAGAGATCTAATTGCTATACTCATATGATTCACTTCTGCAAAAGTGATTTAATGAGCCTGTGACACTTTTCAACAACCCTCTTGAATTTTTTTTTTTGGTGAGTATTCTATTGGAAAAAGTTAAAAATCTGTGGCAGGCAATTTTGAAGATTTTCACAAACTTAAAAAATTGAGCTGTTGGAAAGATGCTTCTAGAAGGCAATGTTGTATTTCAACAGGCAACAAAACTTTTGTTGCCTGTTGAAATACTTTGTTTCCAAATTAACTTAAAGTTGAGCATTTCAAATAAAAGTTTTTCCTGATACCAGTTTGGAAGAAAGTTAGGGGCTTTTTTCTGTCACATTTGCTTCAGCCTATTTTTTACCAACTTTAGAGAAAATGTTCTTCAGTTACTATAGCTAATGGCGTGATCACTTCATTGCTGTAGAGAAAATCAGCACTCCCCTTTGCATTCTTTTTTAAAATTCCTTTTAACTTAAGGCAGGTTATGGGACCTAATTGATCAGCTTCTGCAATCTTTTGCTGCTAATTGGCTAGATGTCAGATGATAAAGGGAATAATATCCGTTCCCATCATTTCACAGGAGACACTTTGTACTAGATATTTGCTTTTCTCATCAAATGCAGCACATGTGGTTCTTCTGTAATAAGTCCTGTGAGCAACCAGGAGAAGAAAAAGGGTAAAAGAGCATCTGAATTTAGTTTGTTCACTTGCCATACAGAAAAGTGGTCCTGTCGTACAACTATCAAGATTTAATTAAAAAATGAAAAGAACGGAAACAAATTGAATTGCAAACTTGGTCATGTTATCATCAATTCTGCCTTGGCGGTTTCTAGACTATTGAATAAATTGCTGTACTTGCTGTGATAGCCTCTGTTGAAAACTTCGGTGACATTTCACTTTGAAAAAGGAATTCATTGTTCCCCCCAAATGTGATGTTCTGAAAGTCAAATTTCTCTTTCATGTCTGTAAGCAAAATTTTCAAAGAATTTTTTTTAATAATTGGACAGAGCTATTCATAGGACTTCATTTTCTTCAGAAAACTCTGCTTATGACTGGAATATGGCTTGTAAAAATGAACAACAAAATCTTTGGCTTACAGGTATATCTTGCCTCACATACTGTGAAAAAACTGAAGGCTCAGTTTAAGTTTTTTGTTTTCCATGGTAAAGGACAGCACTTTTCTGAACCGACATAGGGACCATGCCCAGGACAGAACCATGAATCAGAGTCAACTTTTCCCACCTTTGCCTCTACCATCACTTCCTTACCTCCACCACTCTGACACAGCTCATTGACCCTACTGTACCTCCTAGAACACGTAGTCTAGTTCCCCTACCAAAGCAGGTTCAGCTAAAGCAGGTTGAACAGAAACCCTTCCAGACAGGATATGAATATCTCCAAAAAAAGGAGATTGCACAGTCTGGTCAGTGCTCCATCACCCTCAAAGAAAAAAAGTCTTTCTTCATGTTGAGATGCACACTTCCTGTGTGCAAGTTTGTGGCTGTTTCCCCTTGTCCTGTCGCTGGGCATGACTGAAGAGTCTGGCCCCATCCTCTATACACCCATACTTTAAATATTTATAATCAGTTATGGGGACATATCTGATAATTATGGATAAAGGGCTGTAAAATACTGCATAAACACAGGGCTCTGTCCCTCTTCCAAACTGAAACATGAGGATGTTGCATTTCAAAAGGAAAAAAAGTCATCTCCACAAATGACATCTGAGACTGACAGCTGTGCTTCTGCACACCAAGTGGTGGGTTTTTTCCAGTTTGTATTATGGAGTATTTACCATACAGCCTGGTTGTAACATATTTGTGAAACAGAGAGTGGCAACAGATCTGCAAAGTGTCTGAATTTCTAGAATTTGTAGAAGTGTTGTTTGGTTGTTCTCAATAGCAAGCAGATATGGTCTCTTACCTGAATCCTGACTAGCTCTCAGGAGACTGTGAACATAAGGGAACTATGGAAATCATTTGATCAAATCTTTCCTCAATTAGTATTTTGTTGGATTGGTGGCTTTCTGCCCAGAAACTATACAAAAGGAGCTAAAACACCACACAGGTGACAGGATCACCCTTTTCTGCAGTATTGCTGACTGAAGTGCTGTATTGACTGGTGTAGTCACTGGCAGTCTGGGATGCAGTTTATAAAAGTACAGAGCTTTTCTGTTTGGGTAGGCAATATTTCTTCAAGTAGGGAAAGAAATGCCTTTGTTGAAAGTGATTTTTGGGAAGAGGGAATAATTTTCTGACCAGCTTCCTCTCTCATATGCTTTCATAGCTCACTGAATCAGAGAAGATGCAGCCCGGTCCCAGGTTGGGTACTTAAGTAAACAGCTGCCTGGCTTCTCAAACAGCTTGTACAGTCTAGTCCTCATTATTTCTAGACAGGTATCTGAAAAAACCAACTTGCTTAGGCTTTGACACAAACTCTAATTATGAGATGGAACAAAGAAACAACCCAGTGTTTTAAAGAGGAATTGAGTTGTGATTATTCTATTGATGCTAAAACTTGCTTTGATACAGCATCATCCCACATTACAGCTACTAAAATTCTTACAGGGCCTTAGCACACTCTGCTAACAGGAGAGATTATCTGCTTTAGAGAGGTGCAGAAAGAACCTCTGTCTCTGCTGGTGGCTACAGTAGCTGAAAAGAGAGTAAAGAAAATTAATATCTATGTTTTAATAGTATTTTATATAGAGGACATAGTGATGGTAAATACCTAAAAATAGAAAACAAGGAAAGAAAGAGTAATTTTGTGGCTGCAAAAAAAAAGTGTTATTTTAACACTTGTGAACTTGAGCATACAGCTGGAAAAGAATAGTTTGTAACTTGCAACATCAAGAATATCTCTGTAGTTTGTGGTGGTCAAGAATGGAGCAATGTTTAGAAGATCCTGCTATGCCAGTACAGAAGAGCTGATGGAATGACCTGTAATTCTTTTTGCATTCTCCCCTTATATTAAAGTCCGGCTTATTTTCCCATAGATGATGACACCATTGATACAAATGGAACTTTCTTGGAAAATTCCACCTAGTATAAACCTTTTCTTCTGTCTTATTTATTCTACTTATTTCTGCCTTCCCACCCCAACTCACATCACAAGGTCATCAAAGAAATTAGATCACTTGTTACCCTGTGATATTTCACAGGATTCACAACTGTTATGCAAGGCTTCTCTATACAGTAAAAATCTTTTTGTTTTCCTTAATTAACCTTAAATGTTTTAAGTCTGGTTATTTTTGAAGTCCCTCAAAATGAAGTGACAAAGTGACAACTGTAACTGTGCTATTCTGAATTCTGATCATTATATTTCTCTAAAAATAAAAGCTCAATATGAGATTCATATAAAATTGTGCACCTGGGGAACCTCTGATTACTGTCTACGGTATTCAAGACTATTAAAATATTCACGGTGCATATGCTTCTTTCTGGCTCCTTGCACTGAGGGAGAATTTCAACTCCTTGAGGACTGGGAAGCAATAAATGTGCCTGCTCTGGTGCCCAGGCACAGATCTGGGTTACTTAGGAGGGTGGTGTATCTTAAGTGGTGAGACAGATCCAAAATAAGGAAGTTCCTTTATGAGGCATTTCAGGTTGTGAACTCTTCCCTCTCCTGAGAAGGAAACAATTTGGTCATCAGAGCAACTCTAGCAGCACAGAGGGAGCTGGTTTTGTTAAGAAGATACTTTTTCTGATGCAGGAGCTTTCACCTATGGTGCAGTTTCTAGGCTTGGCCTCACTACAAACTCCAACATCGCAGTGTAAATAGAAATTTGATTTCCTATAGGATTTTTTACCAGTCTCTTTGGAACTCTCTGTTTACAAGGTTTTCTGCAAATCCACTGAATGTATTGTCCATTCCATGAAAATGCCAATGTATATTCATGCCTTGAAGCACTTGCCTGCTGTGTTGTTCTCTCTTATTCAGTAGCAGCCAGAAGGCAATGAAGCCAGAAGGATCAGTACCACTTTTATATATACTAGCTGCAAGAGGAAGCTAGGGCGATAAATAAATGCTTGTTCTCTTGCTTTTAGTAAGACTAAAACCATGTTGATATACTAAAATAGCAGCTATTACGTGATTGTGGCTGAAGAAAGACTAGAATCCATGTTAGGAGGAGAAGAAAAGAATCAGTCCAGAGAAAAATAAAACAGTCCAGAGGCAAACTAGGCATTCAGAGGGCAAATGTACATTGTAACACTTCAGACGTCCGTCATTGAAATGAATTCAAGCTGCCTCTGGATTCTGTAAATTCACACTATACTGGATTCTTAGTTGGTGAGTTTTTTTGACTTTAATTAATACACGGTATTTAGTATTTGACCCTGTATAACTTGAGCTATCTTAATGCAGCTAAGAACTTAAGGAAGTCAAAGGTGTTGCCATGTCACATACTGTACCATAACAGCGATGGAAAAATAATTATTTATTAAGGTCCCTTTACCCTCACTTATTTAGGCATTAGAGAGAGAAAAACTATTAAAATGCAATAAAGTTCAAGGAGAAAAATAAACTAAAGAGCTGAAACATAATTATCTCTTACTCAAATGATGCACAAGCAGCATGTGAAGCTACCAAATAAATGATACGAGTCACTGGATATTTTATTAGGACACTGAGGAAATTTAGATACAGGACCTGATGAAATGCTACTGACATTAATGAAGTTGAACTCAAAAAGAATTTGTCATGTGTAGTAGTCCTAATATTCTGTAGGCTTTAGCCTGTAATTTTTAACGTGCCCTAACTAAATATTAGCGACATGTGTACTTTGTGTTTCAAGACTAACAAATCTGATGTTTGAAAAGCCATTGGTTAAAAAGGCTTTTCACACACACAGGCATACACACATAAGCAAGCAAAACCGTAGTTCTGGTCTAATTACTGCTGCTGGTGGCTTACTTTGCTGTTGCTGTTGGTAGGAGAATAATTGTGTTAGAGGCTTCCATCATTTCTCTGGAAATATTTTTTCTTTCCACTGACTGCTCACCTTTTCAGCCTAAATATTTATTGGTTTCAGTATTGTGGTGATTTATTTCTATTTGGTTTTAATTTTCTTGTGCAGTGTTTCAAATGGTACCACACGCTATGAATGGCTTGGTGTTAAATTATGTAGAGGTGCCACATTGCTCTTGAATGCGTGTTTTTGATGAGGTTATTAAAACTCTGACAATACAAATTACCATAGCAACAAAAAACATAAATTCACAGCCTATTCCAACCTCTGGAGTATGAAAATATTTTAGAGCACTCAAACACTTTGCAGCATAGCACAGCTCATATGGCTTGCCTTGCAGTTCTTCACTGTGTCCTCAAATGTATCGCTATTCACTGGTCCTTGATCTCTCAAACAGGCAAGAAGTCATGACTTTGTTCCTTTTTTTTTTTTTTCCTAAATGTAAAGTATTTGTTTCAGCTCAGTTTCTTGATGATGACTTTCTCCCTGACCTTCAGGTGGTAATTTCAGTATGGTACTTACACAAACAAAAAGAGAACAAATTTCTGACCAGGATTGTCTTTGATGTTGATAGTAGAGTGGGGCTGTAATTTTGATTACCATCTACGGGCTAATACTATAACTTCTCATTTTTGTTTTAATGTTTTAAGAACTCTGTTTTTGGAGTAGTCTCTGTTGCACAAGGTGCAGTAAAAATGCTATAAATCAAGATTTTATAAAAAGATAGTAATTAGCAGGTCTCAACACATTGCTGGAATCCAGGAATATTTGCTTTATAACAATGGAAAAGTTGATGGTAGAACTAGGATCAGGAGAACTACTTCCATTTTCCCCAACATACTTCAAAGCAGTTATTGTACTACCAATCAGATTGTAGCTAATTTCATTGGCACCTATATTTATGTACTGGAATGTGAAGAATGAAGTTTAAAAGCCACCTTCAGATTGACCTTGATATATATTTAAAATTATTGTGCAATTCAGAATGCTTTGGTTGAGCAAGTTAATGCATGTGTCTGTAGGAGGCAGACTGAGAAAAGAACACGAGTTCTAGGGTTTTTGATACCTTTCTGGTTATTGATGTAAGTAATTTCACTGAAGTCAATGGTATAGAATAAAGAAGAAGTGATTTGGACTAAATTATTGTAAGAACAGGAAAGTAGTGGGCATTATTTCATGCCTTTGTGTTTTATAGGTCAGTTTTGTATTCCAAGGTTTATGGGGACATTAGATGCTGACCATATGGTCTATTAAGGTAACCCTACTGTTTCTGTCTAATGCTTCTGTTGTGAAATCACAGTGCATCTGGTAAATTTAATCTGGAAATATGTCTCTATTTTCCCAAGACCTCTCTCTCTGTACTGATGTTAAATACTACAGCCTATATAATCTGCCTGGCAACGTGATTCTTTTTTTCATTCAAACACTGTATACTTAACACTGCATGTATTTGAATACTCAGATATACCATTCAGATTTCCTACCTTTTATAAATAAACACTCTGTCCCTTTATCGGACAAGGACATTAAAGCTATCAGCAGGTAATGGGTTTTGCCTCAAGTTTGTTCATTGGCTAAAATATAGAATACAAATATACTTTACGGTTTGATGCAGTGAAATACATACTGCAAACAGGAATCTATTACAGTTCTTCTGGTTCAATCATAAACAAGTAAATAAGAATAAGGATTCAACAGCAAAGTACTTTTTTAGAACCTGCATAATCTGTTTTTGTTGCTGAGTCTAAATGTAGGTCACATAATCAGATTTATTTTATGCCAGGAAGTGTTAATTTTAAACAATTTATACCATTTAAAAATGTTAAATAGTTTTAAACTGTTTATTACTTTATTCATAGACTGTAGTTCAATTTTGGAACAAATAAGATTCCTAATCTGCAGAAGCTGTAACGTGGAAGATTATGTTTTACAGCCTGTTTGTTTTATTCCTGTGTCTAAATATCAGCAAATAACACAGTAAGTCTCCACTTGTTGAAAACTGAAGGAAAAACCTCCTGAGACAAAAGATCTATATGTATTAGAACTAGTGATGTATTTCATATTTATAATAGTTACAACACTTTCAGATTTCCATTTTTTCAACATTTCTATCTTTCAGTGCAAAATTGGCACAATTGTAGTAAGTAAATAATGACATTCTTATCATAGCTAGAGTTTAGCCACAAGATACTCTGTTTAATCATCAGTAAAGGATCAGATTTGCTCTATTTTTTGTTTCCTCTGCAAGTGAGAAAGCAGTGGCATGTTCTATTTCCTTTGCTGGCATTAGCTTGCAGGAACCAGCAAGAACCTAACCTTTTCTACAATACCATGGGAGAAAGAGTGAGTTTTAAGCCAAAATAGTAGTTGTCTTATTAGCAACATTAAAAGAAGAATTCTCTTTGTGCCAAGCTTGTCATAAACAGTTGTGACAATGCATGAATTACTCTGTTATCTCTTCTGTCTCAAAAAACTGAAGGATTATCCTACCAAAACAACCAAAATTCTGCACTAAGGGTTTTCTAAAGAACTGAAAAGAACTCTTCAGTGGTTGTAAAGAATGGAAGGTAGGAAATATAAAGCCACAACAAGGACTTTTTTCATTTTAAAAAAGGTCTGGGAGAGACTTGAGAAACTACAGACCAGCAAGTCTGACTTTTATTCTGGACAAAATGGTAGAAAACTGTAATAAATGGAATTGATAGATGCCTAGATAAATACAGTGGAGAAGAGACAACATTGTTTTTGTAGAAGAAAGTCGTATTTCACAAATCCATTAGGGTTCCTTGATGGAATCAATAAATATGAGGAGAAGGGTGATCTGGTTTGTGCTGCCTTAGATGGATTTCCAAAAAAAACTTTCAAATAAGATTCATCATCAAAGCTGTCATGGGCTAAGAGGAAGGCTCTTTCTGTGGACTGGCTTCTTTAAGTAGTAGGAAACAAAGGGTAAATGTCCAGTTTTCATAACAGAGATTATCAGTGGCTCCTCACAATGTGTTGAAATGGCTGAGCAGCAAGTTGAAAATTTTTTCTGACCTAAATAGCTCCCCAAGGAGGACAATATTCTGAAGTAAGGAGCATAATAGTGGAATAATTTAATTTGTTAACAGAGTAATTTTCCAGAGTTGTGAGTACTCAAGGGAATTATATTGGAAAGCCACAGAGAAATGGAGCTGTCGGCTGTTTCAGTCAAGGCCTGAAACTATGGAGCACTGCAGGATGGTAAATCAGATGCTTTACCGGCTCTGTAGGTTGTTTCTTTTTAATTTCTTTCTTTCTTTTTTAATTGCTATTCCTGTTTTAGTGTCGTTATCCCTATTTTGAGCAGGGTTAGGAGCAGGTAACCTCCTTAGATTCCTTCCATCCTAAAATTATGCTATGATTCTGTGGTTAAGGAAGCTGTACAGAGGGAAGCAGGGCTTGACAGGATTGCATTACTGGTGCCAAGGGAGGCCCTATGACATCGGTCTTTCATCAGTTCCTAAGAAATAAGTGCTTTTTCTGATTCAACCTTAAAGAATGTAGATATTATTTTTATTTCAACTGAGTGGTCCTATTGAATGCCTGTCAATGTCTAGAATCACTAACTGGACTGCCGAAAGGGAAGAAATTGGAGTTCAGTCTCTGAAGTTGTTTCTATATCATGTGTGGATACTGGAAAGTGCTGCTAGTCCCTCCAATCTCATTTTCATGCTGGTGCAAGGAATGAAATGGTCATAAATTCTGAATCAAATTCACAGAACCATCTCTGAATTTAACCCCTGTCCAGACAGTAAAGGTGACTCCCTAAAGGAATTTTATCTTTGTTTTAATTTGGGTAGGAATACTCAGAAAAGGTTTATCCAAGGGCCTGTATTGTGAGAAAAGGTGGCAGCTGACTAAAGGAATCATCAGAGCGAGACCTGATGGTAGAAATGGAGGTTAAAAGGAATATGATGGGACTAGATCTGCAAGGAGAATCATTTAAGAGAATTATTTGACATCACAAAGCACTTTATTTTCTTTCCCCCACAGTAAACTTGAATGATCTTAATGACAGAAAATGAGATCCAGCAGGTGTAAACTACAGCAGTTAAATATTCATGAGTGAAAGCAGAAGCAGGAACTGAGTTTAAGTATAGGGGTCAGTACGGGGTAAGATTCTTCAGGGCACTAAAGCAAAAAAGCTGTCAGACTGTGGTGAAGACGGTGATGAAAAGACAGCTTGAAAGAAAATGGTAGTGGTCAAAGTCAGCTTATAGGTAAAACTATCAGGAAGACAGAGATTGAAAAATGCTCTTGGAATGTGGCTGAACCATTTCCAGGGATATGAAATTTTGTGCCAGGGACGTCAACAGATGCACTGGAGTAGAATTCAGAGGAAATATGAAGACATGGAGGGGCTGACTTCTTACCTTCTGCACATTTCCTGAGATACTTGGTCACTCTTGATAAACCTGCAACCTTTCTTGCAAGTAAGGTTCCTGAAAACAGATAAATTACTAAGAATTCTGAGGGGCGGTTCTACTTCCTGATTTTTTTCCTAGGGAATGTCACTAGGAGAGGAAAGCAATCCAGTGCTAAACCGGTGAGATCAAAATTCAAAGTAAGAAAAATTAGCTGGAGAATTCAAACTGAGAACTGGCTTTATGGCATGCTTTGAAGAAACAGTTGGCTTCCTGATAGCAGAACAAGATTGATTCCACTTAAGTCTCAAGTAATGTATTTGTGCATTACGACAATTTGATGATGCCTTCTAACAAGTAGCTGTTCCAAATATTGCCTGCAGAAGTCAGGATGTCAGATGTTGCCAAAGCCCTAAACCCTACGAAATAGCAGAGGTTCATGTAATGTGGCTTAGCAATCCTTTGTAAAACTACTGCTCATTAGAGTAAATCCAGAAGGGATTCTTACTCTGAAGATATTATGGCGGTATGTATTTCTGTGCCATTATGTATTTGAAGAGCATGGGTTGAAAAAATTAAGTGAAAAAATCAATATCAAGTTGACTAAGGATCTAAGCTGGGTGAGTGTCAAGGAAATAAACACAATTGCTTTCAGTTATAAGATGCATCACCATCCAGTAATATCTAGATTTAAATAAAACATGGCATAGATGCCCTTTACAGCTCAGCTTTTTATTTTCTATGAATTGTGAACCCAGCCCTTCATACGCTGTAGCAGCTCTCAGGTGTGTTCTTCTAGTTCTCTTACTGGTATCCAGCACCACACCCTGTCTGATCCTCCCCCGAATTATTCCATATTTCTTATGGAATATTCCAGCCCCTTCATGTTTAACTTGAAAAGGAATCAGTAGTGCATCTCTGGATATAAGGCTGTGATTCCTTTCTTCCTTTTTGGGTGTATCTGACAAAGCAGCACAGCTAAAGTTGTGAAATGCTGAAGTTAGACCTCCCAAGCTAAGCAAGCTATTAGGAGGGGATCTTCTCAGTGTTCTTGGGAGGGATCAGGATGGAGTTCCTGATGACCTTCAGAAGGTTTTAGGGATCAGGGCTTTTTAATTTTATCTGCAAGTGCACAGACTTCTAATCTTCTCCTTCCCAAAACTTTCAGCTAACATCCCTCAATATACTCCAGTGCTGGGAAACTTGGCTGCACAGATAAAAATCTCAGTCTAGACTTTTTTAAAGTATATCTGTAATGGTCCATAAAAAAATAAAAGGTGTAATTTTTAAAAAATCCCTTCTGGACTTCTCAAACTAAGTCCCCCCCCCAGCAATAGCTATTTCAGAAATGTAGGCCTTTGGATAACGTTTGGGGCTTGATTATTTGCTGCTGTTTTGGGGGGTTTTAATACGTTTTTATGTAAGAAGATATTCAGAAACAAGGTCTTCAACTTCCTTCTTTAGCTGAACAATTTATGAACAAAGAGAATGGTATCAGAGCTATTCACTGATCTCCTGCTTTATGTTGTATCAGTTTTTGTATTCTCAGCGAGATAGATCTGGATTTTTGATGCTAGTTATAAAGAGGTGCTTGACGGTATCTTCATCTTCCATGTAAAGTAACTTCCTTAAACTTTGAAATCACTTGGGCTGTTCCCTTACCTTCTTGGCTACTTGTCTGCTTGGATCTTTTTAAATAGTTTTGTGTATTATTTTTTTATTAGAGCTACAGTATCTTAATTTAGCTGAAAGTATTGCCAGATGTTTCTAGTTGTTTTTCTGCAGGAGAATTTTAGAGGCTTGCAGAGAACTGTCTCTTTGTTCAAAGCATCCCTTCCAAAGCAGTAGCAAACATTGTATCATACCACTACTGCTTTCAAGAGACATTGTCTGCATATAGGGAAGAAGAAGCAAAGAACAGATATATGTGTTTTTTCTCATTCTTTTTCACAAATTGAGATAATTGAACTTGGAATTTCTAGCAGCTAATTTGAAATCATTTGTTTGCATGATGGCTATCTTGCTGAGGTACTTCTGGGAATACAGGTCTGCTGGTAAGATTCATGATTTGGATATATTTTCAAACAGCCTCATGTTCCCTGGAATCAGGGAGAGTAGTCCTGGCTTAATGTGGAGTGACTTGCAGAACCTATGAGACCCCCATTAGTGGTACTCTCTAATATTTTTTTCTGTTCATGGAAATAACTTTAAATTATTCGATGTGTGCCATTCTCTGACTTTTTTTTACCATTTAAGGTTCAAATGTGATAATGATGGTGGAACAGAAGCATGTGAACACAAGTAGCATGTTTAATTACCTATCTTGTCTGGGGATGAATACCACACCTGGGCTGAAGTGAAAATCTGGATTGCATGTGGTTTTAAAAATACAAAAATGTGGCACAGGTTGAGTTTGGATAGTAGCTTGAATGGTACAGTGTATGGTAGCAAGATAAATGATTGCAAAAGATCTAGGTCATTCCCTAAGACACTGCTGTCTCAAGATTTTATGCCTGAAAGAGGGGCTGGAATCATAGAATGGTTGGAGTTGGAAGGGACCTTAAACATTATCAAGTTCCAACCCCCCTGCTGTGGCCATGGACACCTCCCACTAGAAGTTGCTACTGTTCAGCCCTGGGAACACTGGATGATGGAAAAAACAATTAATGAAAAAAGTAGCTTTTAATATGCACCAGTATTTAGAAAACTAGTGAGTGAGCTACAGAAATGGCTAATAACTGTTCAACCTATTCCAATAAAAATTGCCTTAAACAATCATGCTTGGTAAAACGCAGGCAGACAGTACAGCAAGAAAAATCAGAAGGCCTCTAATCAGTAAGTATTTGTTAAAGATCCTTAGAAGGTAAAGTACTCCAAATACACCACAGAGGAAACATTAGAAGGGTGATTTTTACTTGATTTTTTTCAAACTGCTCTGGGGCACTAATATATGCCTTGACCTAAAATAGCATTGTACCGAGTTGGATTCTAGTTTCAGTTCAGTGGGAATGCCAGAATGTTACTCTCTCAAAAGTCTTTGAATACCAGCTTTAATAAAGGAGGTGCAGGCAGGGGAGTCTTCCATTCCTGCACTTGCAATTTCGAACTATTTTGCCATTTTTGCATTTGTAAATAGTGATACTAAACACATTCCAAGCCTGTATGTATATTGGAGCCTTCATAAGAAACCAGAGTTCCTCTCCAAAGGCACGAGGAGTTCTATTTGCAAGGATTGGAATGACTCAGGGGTCTTTGAAAGTGTCATCGGGTTCAGTTTAAAGCAGTCTTTTTCATCTGGTAACCTTATGTAGTGTGCATCCACAGAGGAAAGGAGAGGAATTCATTCACTAAATGTTAATACACTGAAGAAATGAGAAAAATTGACCCTACCCTTGAAAGATCATTACAGAAACTTGAATCACACTTTCTATGACATCTGGACGTGCTAGAAATGAAGCTGTCATCAAGTGACTTAAACCAAGAAAGTACTAGAAGACTTTCTGGCTCTCCTAAGATTTCAAATATTACTTGAGAATATTGGCTTTCTCTTATTGACTCTGTTCTCGACTGGGCAGTGTTCATATATCCCAGCCATATACCCTGGTGCCCAAAGCCCTAAATGCATAAAGATATTCCCTCTGTTTCTGAATTAATTTTGCAGTAAATGTAAGTATTTGACACCCAGCTCATGCACATGATTTAATGAGCTCTGTGTAACCTACCAATAATCAGTTGTAGTTAGATCAGTACTTTTGCTTCCCCACTCAAATGTTATGGAACGCTGGGGAAAGAAATGGAGCATTTATGACAAAATTTTCAATCTGTTTACACTTTTGAATGAATGTTAGTTAGATGCAGAAGCCTGGAAACGCTGGGTATTATCTTGCATTTATAAAGTATATACTGTTCCAAAGGATTCCCAAGCATGTTATAAAACTAAATGGATTTTCAAGAGGAACTTTTAGATAAGAATAAAATCTGCTGGGGAGGGAAAAAATCAGATGAAGAAAATCTATTGCCCCATTCTTCAAAATATTTGCAGAGGGTAGTTGGATTATTTTTCCCTGCACTGATGAAGGTATTTGCCACTCTCATTTTGCAGTTTCCATCAGAATATTTCAAAACACTTTTAGGAGGCGATTGTCACTCCCTTTTTTTGTAGAAAAGGAAACTGAGGCAGAAGGAGATAGAGTGAGTGGAAATAACTGTATAGGCAGTGATTCATCTGCTATGGGTCTGGCCTTTAGGTAATGGAGGCAAGATTTAAATTTATATAAATCTCCATATTTGCCCAGGAATTAATGGAGATAGGGCACTTTAAAGCACCTGAGCAACTGACCACAAGTTGTGATACTTGTTTGTGTGTGGAACCGATGACATTTGTTTTGCCTTTAGAGTTAACTGGGCAGAGTGCAGCTATGCTGGGCTTTGCTACTGTCCCTTCAGAAGGAATTCCTAGATTGAATTGAGCGTTGCAAGGCAGAGTAGTTACACAGGGCTTCTATTTTTCTGAATTCATACATTTTATAAAGTTCAAACTAGGCACAATGTGGACTTAGAACCAATATCACTTTTCTTTTGTGCTGTCATCTCTGTGAAATATCCATCACGCCTTGGCCAAAGCTATATTTTCTAATACATAGAAAATCTATTTCCTTTTTTGAAGAGAAATTTTCTAATACATACCTATGTATGTATTATTGTATTTCTTTTTAAGTTTTTTTCTCTCTTTGAAGAGAGTTTTCCCCAATAGATATGAAAACCTGTGTAAAAGAACAGAAGGTAAATGTGCTAGTTGAATTAAAACATTTTGTATTCTCTGTTACCTTATTAATCATGGTTGGCTGGATGTTTTCTACAGAATCAGCAGATTTCATTTACAGTAGAGGCTTGTTAAATACATAATCATGCACTGCACAGAAATAACAAAACTTACAACTAGGGTTAAAAATTACTCCTGGCCAAGGAATAAAGACTGAAAAGGCCTAGCTTCCTCCTGTTGCCAGTCTATTAAATGCTGTCTATTAAATAATGCCAGTAGAGATTCTATTAGATTGGATAGATAATCTATATAGATTAGAGATTCTAAATGAAATTTGTTATAGGAGCTGTATTTGAATCTTGCAGCTATTTGCCACATTTAGGGTGCTGTCTGGGGAGCAGGTGCCAGACAGTGGCTGCTTCTTGTGGCCTCGTTAGTCCCCAACACAGGCAAAAGTGACCCAGAAGATTGGCACCATCCTGGTAGATCAGAGGGGAAGGGATAATTATTGAGAAAGGACTTGTAGATTTTTCTTTCATTAGATGGCATAAAAATATGAGCCAAGCTGTATATATCCTTACACAACTCTTGTAATGTGTGATTCCCATTTTCTCTGTGAAAATTGGAAAGGAGGAAAGATGAAATGATTTGCCCAAGTTTACACAGAATATCTGAGTTTAACCAAGGAGTTTGACCTAGATCGCTCCATTCTTGATCCATACCATATCCAATTTCCTACCCTATAGGACTTCAATTTGATAGGACCACAGGTACTATATGTAATTACTATTTATGGGTAATCAAAAGATAATGCAGTGTATTACACACTGTAGTACTTCCTCTAAATCTTGCTCACTTTGCACAGCTCAGGCTGAAAGCTGTATGTTAAGTCAGACACCTTCTCTCCCAGCTGTTCCCCACTGATCACACATAGTGCTTCAGAGTGAGAAACTCACTGTTTTGCCTGTTTTGGAGTGAAGCAGCTGAACATTGTGTATTAGTGGAAAAAGGTGCTGCAACAGTATCATGGCAGGGAAGTGGTGTCCTTCTCTAGGAGTGGAAGCTTTTAGAAATTTAGACTATTGTACAGGAAACAGATTGTTTCCATAGCTACTTACATTTCATCATGAAATTGCTCATGGGAAATACTGGAAATCAAGGGGTTTGTCCTCCTCATAACCCTAGAATCCTGTATATATACTGTCCTTCTAAGACTACGCATACAAAAATGAGATGCTTTTGTTTACAAATCTCAAGTTTTCTAAGAATACATCAAGAGAGCGTGACTGAAAGCAAAACAGGAAGGATACAAATGGTTGGGCAGTTTTTCTTGAAAATTATTTTTCAGCAGCTCAATAAGTAATTCATGAGAAAGATTTTTCACCTGAACTGTGGCCAGCGGGATCTCAGAGGCACCTGCATCTACAGTGAAAGGAAAATAAGTTATTCTTGTGGCAAAACATAAAATATGTGGCAAACTCCAAGACATTAAAACAATCTAAATAAGAAATACATTATGCAGTGTTCAAACAGATCAGTATCACGAGGGACTAAGTACTTTGGGGAACGATTTGACCCCTTTTTTTCCTGAAGAAGAGTCTTCTCTTACTGGCACGATGCTCCCCTTGAGAATGCTTACACCTTTTGAACGACTGAATATGCTTAGAGATAAAATAATAACCGATTACACACAGTGCATTTTTATTAACACTGTGGTAATGCAGGTCACCTTCAAAAATAGATTCCTTTTAGGAAACAAGGAGAATGGCAGTCAAGCTATGATTATAGGCAGGTAATTATCTTAAATGTTTATTGTCTATTTTGTTTTTATAAAATAATGTATTAGAATAAGTCTTCTTTTAATGACACTGAAGGGAGGTTGGAGGTTCTTAGATAAAAGGAAAATGTTGTCATGCAGTTTTCAGCCCGGATTTGTGAATTATTCGTAGTTCTGTATAATGCTTGATCTTCTTTGTAAAGTACTAGGGCTAATACTGTTAGCCCTATTCTACAGATAATGAGGAGGTGGCATGGGAACTTAATAACTTGCTGAGGAAGTTCAGTCAAATTAATTGATGACATACAATATCAGAACAGAAGTGGACTCAGGCCCCACAAATTCAAGCAGGCAGGTTTCCAAAGCCCTGTTTAATTCTTATGAGAAACCGTATCTATCTGTACAATTATGATTAGAGTGTATTCCACCTCCATTTCTGTCTTCCTGTACTTGTGGTGAACAGAAATTAATAGATTTTGTGGGGGTTTTGCTGCTTTTGTTGTTGTTTGGTTGTATGTGGTAATAATGTTTGTATTTCAAAGAAAAACAGCTACAGCCAAGTGGGTAATACACAAATATTTGGGGAAATTCTAGGACAGCAGTACAGAGATGTACACTTTTACCATTCCCTCTAACACTGTTACCCTGTTGCACAGCTTCTTGGCATGACTGTTTCAGAAATGGCTGTGGAACCACACAGACACACCACATTTCTTGAATTGAAATTCTAATTTCCATAAATGGCAGAATTCATCATAAGGACAAACAAGGTACTTTTCCACACCTCTTGGGTTTCAGTACGGGAAAGTGCACTCCCAGGGTCCCGTATTTAAGTGACAAGCTGATGCTCTCTGGCCTACTCTAACCTTTTAGTGTGTTTCCTCCAGTCCCAGGAGAGCTCTGCCCACCTTCTTACATGTCTTACCCCAATGGGAGATTACTGACATCAAGAAGTTGAAACAACAGTGGAGAGTTGTGTGTTAAATCTTATTTGGAGAGTGTAAAAACATTTAAATAGGCTTTGTTTGAGTTGTGGAAATGGCATCTGCTACAGTAACTGGGATCCTTCTTGCCTATTTGGAGAGTGTAAAAACATTTAAATAGGCTTTGTTTGAGTTGTGGAAATGGCATCTGCCACAGTAACTGGGATCCTTCTTGCCTTTGATTGAGAGTCTACTCGTACTCTTTTTGTGACGAGCTCAACTCGCTTGCTCTCATGAGTTTCCAAAGAAACTATACAGGGCTCTTGCTTTTACCCACTGCTGTCAGTAGAAGGCAGTAAAGAGGCTCAGAGTTCACAGTCCATGTGATCATGCAGTTAATTAAATTAGCAGTTTAGCTGGGTTATTAAAGAAGAGCTGCAAAAACTCAGGTCACCGGTTTGGAAGAAAATTTCAGGTCTGAAATTCACACTAGAATTGAAAAATGAGCTTCTACAGTATTTTAACTAGTCTTGAGCTGTAGGTCAGTCCTAGTCACAAATGATAACTTAGAGCTATTTCTCATGACAAAAAACCTTGCCAAGCTCAGAGGTAAGTTAATTTAGAATTAAGAGACTGAAGACAAGACCAAGGGAAATCTAAAACTACGAACAAGAAAATGCAAACCTTCTTAATTGCAGGGTTTGGCTTTTCCTTCATTTCATGCCATCTGCAAGGTGTGAGCAAAACTTAAATTTAAAATCCTGTAGTAACCCTCTATGAAGACAACTTGCAAAATCAGTCTTTGTTTTTTTAAAAAAGTATTTGAAATTTTTGCAGCCAAACCTGAGGTTTAGTTTTCCCGATAGATAGTCAAGTCTCGTAGTTCAAACAGGAATTGCTAGAAAAGAGCAATTTTCAATTGTTCTTGCTCTGCCTGAAGAAGCCCCTTATCTTTATACTAAGGTTTTGTGCGTAGTCACAGTGTTGATTCCTCATTGCAAATGCTGTCAATATTGTGTTAGTGTTTTAGGCTTCTTTTTAAAAGCCCAGCCTTAACAAAACACCCTAGTGGGTAGCTTGCTGCAGATTTAATAACGATTTTTCATTGCTGGATGACTTCCTCTAATCATCTTGCTTTTGAAGTGTTGAAGTCAGTGATAATGTTTTTTGTGAAGTTTCAAAACATGGGATACTGCAAGAGCATCCCTCTCACCTTACTGGCTTCTGGTTCTTAGATTACTGCTCAATATTTTCTTCAGCTGTTGCTGTGCAATTACACTCTACTATGTCAGCTGTGTTTCTAGCAGCCTCCTAACTAATAGGAATTCAAGACCTGGGATATGGAAAGCATGTTGAGAAGAAAAAAGAGTAAGTGTTTCCTAATGAGTTTTGAAGTTATGGCCATAGAAACCTTCCAGGACACCTCCGGACAAAGCAATGCAGAGGTTGTCGGTGAGTGGCCCAGGTCTGGTTTGCTTTGCAAACACCAGGGCAGTCACTGAGGACTCTGTTGGTTGGTGTGTGACCAGATCCTGCTCTGTGTTACTTTCTCCTATTCCTAGCATTTGCAGATTGCATTTGTCCTCTTAAATAGTTATGTACATTAGCATTAAGTTCTCCCCAGGAAGGGGATGGAGAGAAGGGGTAGCCACACACACCTCCAGGCAGAATGTCTCATTGCTGTAGATAAATGACCAGCAAGGACTGGGAGTGAATGATGAGCAACGAGAAGAGCTTCCTCTATGCAGAGGTGAGCCTTCTATCTGCTGCTTTTTTTAATTTACGTGTGGTATTATTTAAACCTTTAATCCCAAACAGATCTCTTTCTTAACCTTGTGGTCAGATCTTCCCCCTTAAACTAGCTTTATTTGGAAGAGATCCATTTCTGTCTTGTGATCCTGACTCTTTCTCTAGTCCTGCTCATCCAAGTCACCATAATCCCATAAGAAGCAGCCCACAGACAATTATGCAGCCAGATGTTATTTTCTGAGATGCTAATAAATAACACTGCATTGAAGCTTTTGTCAAGCTCTGCGCATGTACTGGTGCTGTTAAATTGGTAAAGCAAGTGCAAGATTAGAAGAGAGGGACTGTGAAATCTGCTCTTGATATCTCTTCTTTTTCCAAAGCTGTTTATTTTGACTCATGCAGAAGGTAGGTACTTCATAACCTTTTGTCAAGTATCATTTCAATTTGCATGTTAAAGGCGACTTGGCTATTTCTGTTTGCAGGATGTCCCTGTAGCCATAGGCAAAGCTAAATGTGGGTCAAACACTTTTGTGTGTTTCTCTGTAACACTGATTGACTCTTCCAGCTGTACGATGAATGCCATGAATTATGGTGGTTGAGAGGTATGATGGTCTGGGAGATAGTTAATCACCAATGGAAGGAACAAAACCAAACCCATTCTATCAGAGAAACATGCTTAGACCACCAGTTTCTATAGGAGATGTTTATGAGAGCATAGTACTTGTTGGCCTGCTGCAGGCCATTTAAAGAAGGTTCTGCTGCTGCTTACCAGTTTAAGGACTTCCCTCTGCAAATGCACCCATGCATCATGTGCCCCAGGTTTGTGTGGATCCATGGAAGCCAAGGGTCTCCAGCAGGACAAGGGTTTGCTCACAGGAACACAGTACAGAGGCTTTACCTCTGAAATGCTGATCTGCTTCTAGATCTGATAGGCTTGTTATCTTTTAGAAACATGGGGATTTTCATGGCTTATTTAGAAACTTTTTATCTGATTTTTTTTTTCTTTCTTTGTCCTCTTCCTTTTTATGATACTTCAAATTACAGATATATATTTTTAAGTTGTTCACACGTTGTAGTTTTCTAATCTGAGAGATCTGGGAGAGTGGACTTGGATTGAGTGGATCTTTCCCAGTAAAGGCTGACAGGCCCTGGGTACTGCATTTCTATCTCTTAATGATTCTATCACATTGCTGTTCATATCTCCCCACCTCAGTAAAAAAGCAGAGCTCCAGAATGTGCAATGCTGTACCTAAAGCTAATAGGACTTGGTTTATGTCCCAAGGAGATTGCTTTCTACATAAAAAGCAAAGAAATGTGGTTACAGTGGGCCTCGGGGGATCTCTAGTCCAACCTTCTGCTCACAATAGAATACTTTCATATACGAGGGAAGTGTTAGAGCTGAGAGCAAGTTCAACAGGCATTCGTCAGTTCCAGAACTTCTTAGGTGCTGATGCTGGGAGACTAGTCTCCCCTCTTAGTTAATGAGGTGCTACCCCACACAGGCTAATTCAAAATGCTTGTGTTAATCTTCTTCCATTAACTGGTCTCTGAAGAGCTTTGAATCTTTGAAGTCTGGGGAGGCTTAAATTTAGTTGTATAATGTTAAACAATACGAGTATCTTCTCTTCCCTGTGCAAGTTTTCTGAATCTTAGGGTAACATCAGGGAAAACTCAGTAGCTTTCTCCTCTAGCACCTTTACAAAAAATACAAATGCTCAACCCCCATCTTAAACTGCCAGGCTGTTATAAAGCTAAAATAAAGCTTAACATTAGCAAGTGTGCTCCTCTCACAAAAATTCTCAATTTTGCTCAAGATGAAAGTTATTATTATTTTAAGATAACATACAGCATTAGTGCCTGTTGAACTACGACACGTATAAACCATAAGTCTGCTGACAGTTGGCAGCAGTGGTAGATTTTGATTAAGTAGGCAAGCACACTGGAAAAACAAAAAATTCTGCTGAGCCTCTGTATTTATCTCTTCTCCAGACAGAAGGGTGGGCGAGCAGCTGCCTCCACAGATGAGCGTAATGCAGCTCCTTGGCCAACATGCTTTTCCAAAACATTAAAGAAGCCCAGGGTGCATTTTTTTTTTTTTGAAGGAAAAATAAAAAAAGGGTGAAGATGAGAGAGGGAATATTAACAACATAATCACAACCAGACACCTACAGACGTCTACTTTTATTTTTTCAGATTATTTTGTCCAGTCTCCATGTATGTTTTAACTGTGTACCTGAGTTCATAAAAATCTAAGATGATGTTGTGAAAACTCAGCTTTGTTACCCACCAAATACCCCACCAGTATTTGATAGAAAATTGGTCAGGAATTTTCTGCAGAAGTGATTCTTGCTTGAGTGTTATTTCTTTGTAATGGAAAACAGAGAAATTATAGAAAAGTTTAAGGTATTCCATTAAAATCATTGGGGATCTATGAATTTATCACATGAACACAAGTAAGAATCTATGAGAAAATCCTCTGAACTTCTACTTGCCTAGTAGATGGCTTAGAATATCAAAACCCATGTCTTCAGGACACTTCATTTTGTCCTTCATCCCTTTAATGGTAAAAAACATGGAATCACCCTCTTGGACTTGATCTCCAGTTCCCCTCCAATTGGAGGGAAAACTGGTAATTGTTCCATTTTTTTATAAAATTGTTTCTTTGTTTCCTGAAGTTCAAACTTAAAAGGGAAAACTACAAAATTTATACATGGTAAGGTAACCAAAGGAAGATTTTGAGGAACAAATAAATAAATAAAAGTGCCATTGGTAATGTGAAAACCATGTTCTCACCTAACAAGTAAAAGATATGCTTGACAAAGTTCCGATTTGGGAGCTTTTTCATCCTAAAACTAGATCACAAACCTGTAGTATGGAGAAATGGTCTTAAGTCTTACAAGTGGCATTGCAACAGCAACATGAAGCCTGAATTTTATTGCTAAAATCACCTAAATAGTGTACATTACTAGATGGAGATGGTTTCAAAGGTATAGATATTCTCAATATTGTGGGCTGGTGAGCAGAGCGTGAGCTGTGTGGGAAGCTGGGAGAGAGTTTAATCAGTGAAGCAAAATTCTGGAAAGGATTCAGTCTCCTCTATGCTACACTTTTGGGACCTTGAAGTCTCCAAAGCCTATCTGAACAGTAATTGACATAGCCAAATACAGTAGCATTATTTAAGGATGATCTTACCATCCCTGAAAAGCAACTGTTGTGATTTAAGTTTTAATACAGCTTTTTAATGCAGTCTCCTTGCTAACTAAATGTTCCATCTGGCTTGGCTGGTGTTTTTCCAAGTTTTCTGATTTCTTGACCTGTCTCTGCAGATGTGGATTCTGTACTTAATTCGTATTTCTTTTACTAAGCAAAAGCAGTGAAGGGGAGAAATGATAGTTTGATATCCCTGAAAGAGATCAGCATTCATAAAAACTAGTAGAGTGAGTTTCAAGTCTATTCTTACTGTCATTCCGGTCCTGAAACAACCAATTACTAATTGCTCAACAGAGTCATAGAGATGGTGCTGCCAATCTGGTTCAAAGCCTTAGAAATGGAAGCTGTTCTATGGAACTGATACAGCAGATAACTCCCTGACAGATGTCCGTTAGCATGTTTAAAATAGTAGAGACTATTATCTAAGTATCCAGTCTTTCATATACAAGACATATGTGATTTAAGGATTTCACAAAGCAGTGTAATATACTCGTATGTGTGTGGAAAGCTAAAACACCAGAGGGCAGCAACTAGCCCAAGGTAACTCTGCAGACCAGCAGCAGAGCTGATAATTAAACTTCTGAACTGCAGTCAGTGCTTTACCCTTTGTTACTTAAATTGTTACTGATAAATGTCACTAATCGTCTCCCGTGCCCTTTCATTCTCATACTACAGCAGATTGCTTGCTTGCAGTAACACAGCAAATGTGACTTACAAATACTCACAATGTGCAGATGGATATAGTGATGAAGGAACGTAGAAGCAGACATCTGTTGATCCACACACATACCAGTCAACTCAGTTCATTGACGCAGCATAACTGGTCTGTGTTTAAGATACGGAGAGTGGACCGTGCACAAGATGTACTGTGAAAGAAGGCATGAGGATTGTTCTAAAATCTGCTTTTAAAAAAATAAATTGAGAAAATTGAAATTATTGGTGGGGCTGAGAAATTGAAATCAACATAAAGAATGACAGGGGAGAAAAGCCGTGAGAAGAAGAAAAATAGACACCAACTTATGTTGCTCTCTGACCTGAACTATACAGTCATGAGCTAGTCAGGTGAGAAATCTGCACAATCTTGAGAATAAAACTCAGCTGTCATTGCATAATAAAAGTGACTAGTGCCTCTGGGAATGAAGAACAAGCTATAGCTAACCAAATTGCAAGGGCTGTTTATCATCACATAGTGTTGTACGTGCTTTTCATTTCCATGTTACTTTTTTCCCCCCCGCTTTCAAATTGCACCCATAAGTCATGGGGGAAAAATCTCAATATTCAGCTCCATTAGACAAAATTATTCTTTGAAATTCAGGGCAAGGAGCATATGGAAATTCCTACAGCAAAGAACAAACACTGCACCCAGAATAAAAATCAGCACTGTGCACTATTGAAATGAGTGCCATTATGGGTTATTTTGAATCAGACCATGATATGATTGAAATTCAATTACCTCTTCTGCTTTGAAGGGCCAAGTAGCTTGGAGAACACAAAGTTAGACCATAAGGATTAAGAGCACAAAGAATCTATGTTGATTGTTATTCTCAGTGATTCTCTCTGGCTTGATGTTTATAACCTATTCTGAAAGCCCTGAAGTTATTTATGGTAAGTGTTGTTTATGCCATGGTTGTGCAACTAGTCCATTCTTTTGGATTTCCTGGTCAGTGACACGGTGTGGGCAATTGATCTCTGGCATCTTTGGTAAAATCAGCCTTGTTTGTAACTTGCCCTGAATCTCTGTCCAGTAAGCCACTTTAAATATAGTTTGCATATTTTTCTTCTTTTTTTTTAGCTCAGTGTTTCTCCTTGTCTATGTTCAAAGGCAGTAGGTTTTTTTTTCTTTTCTTATAATATGTACCATGTCTTTAAAATCTGGTGTGAAATGCTAGGGTAAATGCACAGTCAAGTGGTGTGGACCCAAATAGCACTACATTGCAACAGAATGGTTAAGATACTGAGTGCTCAAAATTTCATGGCTCTGGCCTTTTATAGTGCTGGGTGACAGTAAGATAAATGCTCAAGACTGTTGGTCACCAGGAATCACTTCTAGTAGCAGTTTATAACAAATTATTTTGTTAAAATTTTGATACGACTTTTTTTTTTTCAAACTAAAACAATAGTCATTCTCAAGAATGTTTTGAAAAGGATTAGGTGCGTCCTTTATGCTAATAAGAACTGGGACTTTTAGTTTGTGTAGTTGAGGTTGCACAGTTTGTTTTACAGGAGCTTTTGGGTGGGAGTATTCCTTTCCTAAAATAAATTGCATTTCTTAGTGTAAAAACGTTGTGATGTTCACCATGGTGCAATGTGTCTAGTTTTGAACCTGAAGAGAGTCTTTCCTGGTGATTTGTGTATATGCATATGTATTTTCTACATGTGCTACATGTTATGGATATGGGACTCTGCAGACTATGTGTGGGTACAGAGTTGATCAACTAGGACAAAACCAGACAAAAACATTGATAATGTATTGCAGTTCAGTAAAGTGCATATTTTATTTTTTTTTCCCTTTTGCTCTTCTTTGAACAGCTGCTGTATGTTAACGGGCATAGATCTGCTTTTATCAAGTATTAGCTGAATTCATTTTTCTGAAGAAAACTGGAGAGACAGCTTCTAGTGAATGAAACCTGCATGGATTTGTCGGATAAACATTTTAAGTTGTGAACTGGTCTGAAGCAAAAGAGTTTGCTTTCTAGAACAAGACTGTAGCTTTAGAATATGTCCTTTGAGGGGGGCAATGCATGGCTATTCTGCTCCAGAAGCAGATGAAATTGCAAAGCAGGATGATTTTTTTCCTTCATTGCCACCAGGGTAGAGTGAGTAACTTGGTTGCTGTTGAAAGAATTTACTCTAGGTCAGTGTTACTCAGCCCTGACTCTGTGGTTCAGTGGTGGTCTTGAGACTAACTTGTGAGGAGGTGGTTTACAAAACAATTATCAAAAAAATCATAGAATCATTTGGATTGGAAGGCACCTTTAGAGGTCATCTAGTCTAACCTCTCCTCCAGAGAGCAGGGGCATCTTCAGCTAGATCAGATTGTTCAGAGTCCCATCCAACCTGACCTTGAATGTTTCCAGGGATGGGGCATCTAACACCTCTCTGGGCAATCTGTTCCAGTGGTTCACCACCCTCATTGTAAAACAGTTCTTCCTTATATCTAGTCTAAATCTCCCCTCTTTTAGTTTAAAGCTATTACCCCTTGTCCTATTGCAACAGGCCCCACTGAAGTTTGTCCCCTGTAGACTCCCTGTCAGTACTGAAAGGGGGGAGCTTTGATAGAGGGAGCACTTTATAAAATGCAGAACCTGTTTCTGTGCATTTTTTGACCCTTTGTCAGCAGAAACAGAAGACATCACTTTAATATCAAACTTTCCATGGTTGATTGGCAGTTCTCTGGATGCCTCTGAGCTCTCATTGGCTCAGACTTCAGAGTAGCAGTAATATTTTCCCATAACTCATTACATCACATAGCTCAACAGACTTGCTTGGTGATGTGGATCCTGCTGGAATGATGATGGTGATGATCTGCATCTCTCAGCTGAACTGTTATTTCCCATCCTTGCAGGCAAATCTTTACACGTTTCCACCAGGATGGAGAAATCAGAGTATCAATTTCCACGTGGAAGCAGAGGAGATCTCATTTTTGTAGCCAACAGAATTTAAGCTTAAGGAGAAAGCTTAGGCTGAGATTTGTGTTGCTAAGGAGATAATGCAGAAGATTTGTAGCCAGATTCATTCTTTGCTTGCTCCTTTGTAAATATTTCCTAATTCACCTTTTAAATATGAATTCTATTTCTTTCCTACACCCTTTCAATGTGTAAATGTGATTATCAATAGTTTTTAAAAATAATAACTTGTAATGATCCAGCTCTGTAGCAGAAACAAACTGGATTTGAATTCCATTTAGGACTCATTCAATATAAAAATAGGCTTTAGGCATATATACAGTCTTTGCACATGCCCCCACACTAACAGAGATATAATGCGACATTTTGTTAATCGCTCTAGAAGCGACTATAGCAAAATAAAACCCTTTAGGATAGAGAGATGTATATAATTAGAGTTGTAGATCTCAGATTAAGTCATTTATCTTTGAATCCTTATGAGATGCCTTGTCCTATGCCCCTGCATACAGTCTGTAGTCTAGCAATTACACAAAGGCAATTGCTATAAATGCCTTCGCCTTCTCTGGAAATTAGAATTCAAATTTTGTCCTTTCAAACACTCAGCAAATAATGTTTCTGAAATTAACATTCAACAGGTAACATGGAATTATTGCCACATCCATTTCCTTCAGCTCAAACTAAAAGCCATCCCTAGCATGGTCAATTCAATCACCATTTCTGTGTGAAAATCTATAGGCTGCAAGCTGGCTTACTCCTATCACTATATTACCAGTGCTTTTTCTTTTAAAAGGCAGTCATATATCCTGGAGCTCAAACCCACTGGAAGGTTGCTATATTAAAATATACTGTGTTGTGGCTGAAAATTAACAAAATAATAAATAGTTATTCAGTACGAACTCAATAATAATGCCTTACAGATGGAGTGGGACGGAGTAACAACTTTCATTTGGGCGATTGAATTTAGAAAAGAACAGGTAAAATCTAAATAAGACCTTAGTTCAATTTACATGAGAATCTTGCTCCTTCTGTCATATGCAAGTACCTGGACACAGAGCCACAAAAAATCCTATGAAGGCAAGAAACTGACCAATTTTCTCTTTGATCCTGGTAGTGTGTGAATATATCATAATATTTAACCTGGTCTTTGACCTCACGTTGCCATCAGTGCTCAGTTCGTTAGTGCTGGTATTGATGAGTTGCTTTCTGGGTCTCAAACTGCTATGAAAGTCTTTTCCATATCTGCCTTCTCCGAGCCCTGAAGCCCTGTAGAGCTTCAGGCATGTACAAAGATGATATCTTCTGACTTCTGACCTCTTTTACACATACTTCAGAGAAAAGCAGCAGATAAAGATCATCTGTAAATACAGGCCAGGCCTCTCATAAACATAGGCGAAGTACATGAAGGAAAAACACTGAAGCTTTCTTACCTGTTAATTTTCTAATTGGAGTAAGGCTGGAACTCCAAGCCTTTTTCTGTCTGTTTCTTTCACTCTTAGGTTTTTCTGTGGGGCTTTTTGTTTGTTTGCTTTTTTTGCTTTGAGTTGTCTGATGAAATTGAAGCTTGATGAAATTCGAGTTACATCACTCTTCTTTGTCCTTGGTCCATTTCTTTATGACCTAATAATTCAGATTTACAACATTTCCATTTATTTATAAGAAATAAAGCTCACAAGTGAAAGAATTCCAAAGAGGATAATATTCACCATTTTCCAGTCTCAGTGTACCTCTTTTCCTGAGCAGATCCCAGTGTCTCTCTCCTTTCTGGAGGAGAGCACAAAGAATGTATTTTAAAAGTTTCGGGTGTCTTTTACTGCTTTTTGTTCTTAGGCTCAATGAACATGTGAGAACTAAACAGGTACTGTCCTCTTCTAAAAAATCTCAGAGTGTACCAAAGTGGACTAATTATCTTTAGAAAAGCACTTGCTCCCTTTGTAGAAATTCCAAGCTATTGTTGTAAGGCTGAGAAGTAATCAAGCAAAAGACTTCAGTGTAGCAGAATACAATTGATTGTGTTTCAAGTATTACAGGCAATTTAAGGCGTGGTAGGAACGCACTTCCTTTTTTCTATTTTCAGCTGTTTTCCAATTACAAGGTACTCCTGTCCTGGCATGAACATCTGCATTCATTTGGCAAAAGACACATTTCTGATAGAACAATAAATTCTCTGATAGTATTAAAACCTTATTTTTTATTCCCAAACTTGTCTATACAAGAGTAAGAGATGATGCAGAAGAGAAAAATTATGTCATTCTGATACTGCAATAACAACTTTTTGTCAACTCGTGATTGTTCATTTCAGCACTGAACAACCCAACAGTGCCTCATGCGTTCGAAAAGCACCATTTTCACTGACAGCAGGACTGTGAAGACCTCTCCATCTAGTTTCTTCTCCATACAAAGACTAATCCAGGCACAACTTCATGTATTGAGTTACTGAATTTTTTTCCATCAATGCCACTTGAATGAAGTGCTAAGCATCTTCAGTTCTTTCTCCATGTAATAACTAGGAGTTGGGAAAGCTCTCTACCAATTTCAACCTTTCTTATGGTCAGTCTGCTAAATTACGGCCATTAATATCTCAGCTGAAGCTTTTGTGAAACTGTCATATTCCTTTGAGAAGAGATGAGATCACAGATTTGGCATGTTCCTCCTGCTAGCTGTGTATGTGCATCAGCTGGGAGAATTATGTCCACAGAATAATACAAAGTTCCTGCTCTTATTTTGCGCTATCTTTTCATTTTCTTTTCAGAATTGTTATTCCCCTAGAGCCTAAAGATTTATTCAGAAGAAGGGAGAAAAAATTTTTGCTTACTTAAAAAATAAATAATCTTTTTAAAAATATGAAATATCTAGTGAGTCCTAACAGCAGAACACTGCAGGGTACACATTAATGACCCGTTAATGCACTTCTCAGGTGGTAAATGGCCCATTAATGCTCCCTTGTCATGCAGGCTTGTATAATTTATTCAAATTCTCAGGCAGAGCATGGGGGAGGCGGAAGCAACACCATAGAAATGGTTTTCGAGACTTTAACATCACAGGTCTTGATCTTTCTTGGGGGTCATTCTTTACAGGTGCCTTTCAGTGACATCCTTTCCCGAAGGTAACTGAATCCTGTAACCAAATAGAATGTCTCTCATTGGGATCAGATCGGACTATTAACACCCTGCAGCAAAGAGGCTGCTTTCTCCCATGGACTTATGCAGCCCATTTTCACATCTGTAGCATCCCTGCAATGAGTAATTTGTTTTCTGGGCTTTGCCCACTACAATTCCATTTTATAGACCCAAAACTTCAGAATGGCTGCATTTTATTCACTGAACATGTCAGTGTCCTAATCACAGAAAATAAGACTGGACAGGCATCAAGAAGGTTTTGCTAGTGGGGCATCAGCAGGAGGCTAAACTGCCTGACTGTAGGGACACCCAAATAATGCAGAGCTGCAGAGCACTCTTAAGTGACAGCAAAGCATGGAACCACATTTTGCTCCCAATGTGTCTGTGTCTTTCTCCCACCACCTTCCAAAAGTGGGGCTTCAGCACGGTGCAGCACTTGTTCAGAGGTGGCTCTGAGCATCACACTCTTCAGCAGAAACAGGAAACCCTGCAGTGAAAATCACCATCACTGACATCTCACCCTTTCCCAAGACTGGAATTGCTGTAGCTGTTGGCCAGGCCGTAGTGACGGTGAGGTGATCTCCCAAGTCTGACAGGAACTTGGGGTGGTCTGGGTGTGTCTCTGCAGTATTTCCAGACTCCCCAGCTTCACTCTGAGCCAATGTCTGTGGCATAGATAATCCACAAACTCCTGTAGTTCATCTCTCTGCCCATAGGCATGAGAAATTATACCTATATAATTTGTGTCAGATGTTTGCCTAACGCATTCTTTAAGATCTCCAAAGACATCGATTCCCCATCTCTGCACACTATCTGTTTCAGGGCTTAGTTGTCCTTAGTTATACAGAATTTTCCCTATGTCTCCCCTGTTGCAGATTCAGCCCATTACTATTACTTCTTCCGAAAATAAGCATGCAAAACCTGCTTATTCGTTTTCTCCTTTGCAGCAGCCTTTTATGTACTTTGAAGACTGTTACCCCTTCTTGTAGCCATCTCTTCTTTAGACTGCACAGCCCCAGATCTTTCAACCTTACCTCGTAAGTCTTGTCTTTGATCTTTCTCACTGCTGGAATGAGTCAACTTTTTTCCTGAAATATAGTTTCCAAAGCTCAATAGAGTTATAGGTGAGTAGAGAATAACATGGTGTGTCACATTGCTTGCAGAAAAACTACTATTTGCATTTCCAGTATGGTTTACCAAGCTTTTCCTTCATATTCTGCTTTTGACTCTCTGTAATCTCTGGCTTTTTCTTTCTGCAGAAAAGGGAGTAGCCTGTATCTTCCACTCTGCACTTGTAAAAATGGTTGATCCTGAATGTAGAAATTTGCATTTGTTCTTTTGGCATTACATCCTTTCTCATGTTTACTTATTTTTTTAGTCTTCAGCTAAATAGGTAGTAATAAACAAGAGGTGCTAATAAACCTACAACATTAGTTTCCACAGTAACCATCTGACCACAGCTGAAGAAAATTATTGCCTACCTGAGGTTTTGATGGTGACATTTTTTATTTTAAAATTTTTCATAAACAGGTAACATTAGCTTTGCATCTGTTTTACATATCAACTTTGAAACCATAGTAGTGTCTCTGTCAAATTCTACAATTAGAATGTCAAAAATGCAAGATCTTTTGGCAGCAGTGTCGATCTTTTCTTCATTATGAAACTAGAAAAAAAAAATCTAGTATTTCAAGTAATAAATATTAAGGTTGGCTCATATTTTAGATGTGACAAAAGCACTTGTTTTGCCTGAAAGGATCTAGATTAACAATGATGTGAATCCTGGTGATACTGCAGACTGCAGCAAATCTCTCTTTTAGGGGATCCAGGTTTTAAAACATCTTTATTATGATTCTGCAGGTTATCACCTTGTTTTGTGTGCAGATTTTGTGGTTACAGTAGGGTAAAGCTGCATCCTCCACATGGGAAACAGTGAAAGACTGCAGAAAACTGCCTTCATTGATGTCAGCTTAAAAAGTGGGCACGTGACTGAACATTTAAGTACCTTTTTAGTAATTGCTGACCGATAGTTTATCAGAGAAGCTTTTGTTCTAAGTTTATATCTCCCAATATGTATATTAAGAATTGTAAATGTGATATGATGTAATATAGAAATAGTTATCATTTAGTTAGGTATTTAGCAATTAATGTGTGAAATATGATCCCTAACTTTGCCTGAGTTTGATGATTATTTGAATAGTGAAATGATGCATGTAGTGATGAAAAACGGCATACAACCCATTTCATTCTTCTTCCACTTAGGGATTGACTCCCAGAATATACATTCTAGTGGCTTATCTAGGCTAGTTATTTTAATATCCCAATCACTTTCAAATTTTACACAGCACCTGTACATTGTTGGAAGTCCTGAGTGGATTAGAAGTCAAAAGGCAGCGTTTTCAAAAGCACTTAAATATTTTCTTTTTTTTTTCCTCTTGAAAGGAGATGAAGCATCTTCAATCTTAGTGAATTTCATTAGAAATTTTAATTTTAACCTTGAGCTTGTGAGCCACTTAGGTCGCACTGACTCTTCCAGAGATTTAAATCCACTGGAGCCATTAGATGCTTCAAAAGGAAATGTCAGACCTTCATTAAATGCACAGTTATCTTTATTTCTTTTTTTCACTTTCCCAATTTATTTGTGTTCTTCTATTAATTGGCTAAATTTGACCCACATGAAGGTGGCTACTACTTTAGTAGCACTGGCTACTTGCTGTCAGCTTCAAGCCATTCTTCTGACAAGGGCTTATGCAGTCATGTGGATCAAAGTCAGAATCTGACGAAGCTGAACATCCATCCATTCTGGTGGTGGGAAAGGGCGAGCAGAAGCAAGAGGTAGTGATGGCAGCTGGTAGTGCTGCTGAAATGTTGAGTATGAAAATATACTTCTAGATGATCACACTGCTCAGAGAGCATCCTCTTCTCTTCCCTCAGATACTGAAGACTCATTTTTCAGCACACTCCTGCTCAGAGCTCTTGTTAATTGCTCCAGGAGAAGAATGTGTGTGTGTTACAGTCCTTAATGTAAGAGTAACTCCTGCTTTCAGCTATGCAACCGTCAGTATTATGATTTTTGTTACATCTCTGTCATGGATAAAAAATAGCATGATCACTTTTGAAATACATTGTGACAATGTCATGATATGTGATCAATCACTAAAGAAAGCGGTTCTGTGGTGATATATGTGTTCCTAATATTAACACTTCCTGATATTAAGCACTAATGCTGAGCCAGGGGTATTTGAAAGAGCAGAATTTATTTGACCATACCTGTCCCCTTCGAAGTTCATAACTACTGGACAGCTAAATCCCTTCTAATGGATCTCAAAATATGATCTATAGCTCACTCCTATGCTGTGAAACTATGGTAAATGGCCCATGACTGGTTTACAGAAGCATATTAAATACATTTTGGCTTAAGTTTTTTAGGAATGCCTAGTGATGAAGAAATACGGATGGATGACAGACACTTAGCACTTCCAAAAAAAATGAGGTCTTCCACCAGCTACAGATTTTTCATTTCTGACTTTAGATCAGCATAGATAAAGATTTTCCGGATGAGTCTGGCCCTGTGGATCTCTTAGTGTAACACAGACTTGGGTTGTTAAATCCTAATCTTTATCAGGTAGTCAAATACATGTTAGCACTATAGATGACTCTTCCATCCAAGAACTATGCCATATATATACATATATGTGTATATATACATATGTGAGGGAGCTTTGCAGGGTAATTGTTTGAGCTGCAGGGTCATCTGAGCTTTTGAGACATCCTATACATGCATTGTGATCGGCATCTTTTTATTCTCTTCTGTGCTCAGCTGTGCTTGGTGGTGGCAGAGGGACAGCCAGAAGGGTGCTGTGAAACCTGTTGGCATTGTTAATGATGTGGAACTGCTAGAAGGGGCACAGGGAAGGGAGGCTTGGTGGAAATCAGCACTTCTAATGAGGACAAAAGGAGGAGGGTGTGCCTGTGCTAGCACAGAGGCAGCACCAGGCATCTCCTGTTGGTGGGCAGCCTGAAGCAAAAGCAGTATTGTCTGTGTGGGATTTAAAGCAGTGTCAAAGCCCTCCTTCCCTGCAATGTACTGTTCCATCTGCTGTTTAAGCAGAAAGTATTAGTGTAGGTGGGAAAGGAAGTTATGCACCTAGGAAAAGCTGTTATCCTGAGCTAGTTAGAAAAGCTCATGTGACAACATGGGAGGCACACCTGCCTATTATACAACAGAGGTTTGCTCAGGAAAGGGGCAGCAGAAACTGTGATGGAAGGGAAGAAATGCAAAGAGCCAGCCTGGGTGCACCCTGGGTTGTGCTAAAAGCAGGATTTCCCCTGACCCTCTTGGAGCTGCATCAGCTCATGCCAGAGCAGGATACAGGTAGAGAATGCATCCATAACCTAGTCTAGGCCCACTCCAGCTGAAGCCATTTCAGTAGAAACTGAGGCAAACTTCCTATTCTGACAGCACTGTTAACCACTGACAAGGTGCCTTTTTTTAGGGCTTGAGGAGGGCATATAGCCAAAGGCATCCTACATTCCTTATGCTAAGTGCGAAGGTTGCCAAAATTAGCGCACATACACAGAGTGCACAATAAGCCATTTCCCGCTTGATATGCCAAGAAGGCTGAGGAATCTGTGAATTATGCCGTGAGAAGGAAGCACATACCCAGCATCTTGTCCATCAATGCAGAAAACACCTCCAAACGGCGGTGAGAAAGAACTAAAATTGCAAGAACCAATGTTTAAAACCAGAAGCAGAACCTTGCAAATAAAATTCTGAGCTCGTGTAGACAGCTCCTAGCTTCCTGCCAAAAATGAAAAAGCAGCGTACGCAAGAGTGTAATCAAGCTCTTTGGATCTACTATGCAAGTGCCTCTGCAGTGGCTCTTTCTCCAAGAAAGCTGAAGTTCTGAGTGCTGTCTTGAGGGAGACATTTCACACTACTTCTGTAGGTACCGCAGCAAAATTGCTTCAGCCATAGCAGCATTGCATGGCTCTTTATTCCATTTTGCAGGGGTAATAACCATTAGCTGAATAATTTAGGCTGAAACATTTTGCCCCATAAAATGTTTTTCCGTTGACAAACAGTTATTTCTATCATCCACAATAACCATTTTAAAAAACAGCAGAATGAAGCTGAGTTTTCTACTTAACACTTTCATCCAACTTTTTTTTTTGCTTAGAAGGCCTGATTTATTCATACTGTGTGCAGTGTTTTAGTGTGGTGATATTTGGAGCCAGGATTTGAGAAACAGCATGATCCATTGGCAAGAAAAAGGAGAGGGGAGAGATGTGGTATTTATTTTTCAAGCAACTGGCCCACTGTTTTAGCAAGTGAGGGGAAGAAAGGGACTTGATTTCTTACAAGAAATCTGTTACATTTTTAGGTATTCGTTCCATGAATCTGGCTGGGAAGCTCATGCATGTAGAAGAGGATTAGGGTCTGCTTCTCTTCTCACTCAGATGCAGGTGGTCAGAAAGTTTCTCTGAGATAATAGAGTTATACTTGTAGAAAAACTAATTGAAGATCCAGGTTCATTGCTTCTGAAGCAATGTCTGGCTTGTCTTTGGTCACCCAGATAGCGTGAGCCATAATGATTAACAACATGTATTGTTTCTTGGCTCTGCTTGTCTTGAAACTGATGACTCTATATACCCATCCCACAGCTTTTGGTATTGGATCCACATCAGGTTGTGACCTGAGGCCTCCTGGGTGTAAATAAGAGCAGCACATATTCCTGGGGCTCAATAGTAAATGCTACACGACATGGGTCAGTTTTTAGTTTAAGTGATACGTTGCTGGAGATATAAACAAAAAATTACAAAAGAAAATGGAAATATATGTTTGCAATGTTCTCTTTAGTTGCAGAGATCTAATACCTAATTGCATGTTCATTTTCATGGGTATGATGATCCTAGGGAGGATTTTCTTTCTGCTAATACCTATTGCTAATGAGTTTGTGTAGATTTTTCACAACTATCTTGCAATTGAAATATTGTTAAACCATTGTGTTAAACCGCAGCAAGCAGTTTCTTCCTTTTTTTTGGTATTTAAGCTGAGTTTAAAAAATGGAGCTGTAAATGCTGAACAATGAACATGAACACTTGTGGAGACAGAGGAAACTAGAATGATGAGGGGAACCATGGCTGCAGGGCTGGTAATGAAACTGCTATTGAAGAACAGGTCACAGTCTAGACTTTTTCTCCCAGTTTGCTGTGCAGCCTTTACCTTAAGGGTATTGAGGAAATCTGAGTCCAGACAACCAGACTGTTATTCTCACTAGTTAAAATGCCCAGAATCTCATTAATCAATGATGCTGATCTAAACTGTTGTGTGAATAAGCGCCGAACACAAGGTTCAGTGCTGCTCAGATCCAGACATACACAGAGTTCCAGATCTAACCTTTATCACCAGATTTATCAGACATTTGAGTAAAACTTAAAGTCAGCATGGAGTGCTTAAAATAAGGATAAAGTTTGGGAAATGTTTCTGTGAATATGGACTCACTTTCACATTTGTAACTAAGTGAAAGGCTTGGTGAGCGAACCACGCTTCCCCTTCATGCTTGGTGCTCTTGAAGGTGTTTGAATAGAATAATGTTGAGACCTGCCAGTATACTCGAGACCAATAAGACAGAATCTACCCCATTGCTTTGCATCGAGGGAATATAGCACCAAATCTGCAACAGGGGATACCTATTTCAACAGCAGCTATTCTAGTATCAGCTTCTTTTTGTATCTGTGCAACACCTGGTGGATGGGAGCGAAATTCTGCCCTAAATCTACCAGCAGTGGGGCCCTGGATTCGCTAATAGAACAAGGCTGCCAGGCGAAGCACTGAGTTAGGGTGCCTTTAGTGAATCATTTCTTTTTGTTCAAGCAAACACTGGAAAAGTGAAGTTTCCCATCTGTGATCTTGAGTTTTTCCTGCTACTGGGAAGGTTTGTGATCTATTGGCGTTGTGCTACATGAACCCACTGGAATGTAGTCAGGAAGCAGAAGGAATTCTGTAGCTCAGTCTGCAGCAAGGGCTTTAATCTATCCTGGAGTCACTTGAAGCAGTCTCTTTTTCCTCTTCATATACTTTTTTTTTTCTTCTTTTTAACCATGAACCAGCCTGTTGAACACACACACAAAAATGCTAACTGAAATCTTAGTGTGATATTCTTTAGAAGTTCGATGGCAAAAAAGCAAAACTGAGATGTGAAGGCGCTTGCTGTACATGTGCATACAATACCTTGCACACAGCTCTGCTACTGCAGGGTAGCCAGCAACACGGCTATAGTGGCTATTTGCTCCCATGGCTAATGATTTGGTATTCCAGGATCAAGGCACCAGTTTCACTTTATGCAACTTCATGCGGCCCACGAGGTTGAGGGGGTAAAATAATCAAAACAGAGATTTTTCTGAGTATGCGGGTTGGATGTGACCCTGTGACATTTTGTTGTAGAGCAGGCTACTTTAATGAGTGCATGTGCCAGTGTTCATCTTAAATCAAATCTTACTCCCTTGTGTATCCCTGCTGCCTCTCCAAGGCTGCAAATCTGTTTCAAAGGTTATTAGTTTAGAAACACTTTAGGGGGTACATCCCTGTACTAAACCTGTAACTGCCTGCTTTATTTTGGTGGAGACAGAGAAAAGCTCTCTTTGATATTTTTTTCCTTTATCTGCTGCATTGCAAGTATTTTTCTATCCAATTAATCCCACTAGGTTTCTAATTGAAGTGGTGGTTTGCATAAATATTAATCAGTCACTAAGAAACACAAAGGGTCAGGGGCACACCAAATGAAGCACTGTGTGTGATACACACTCTGATGAATCTTTCCCGAGCTCTCCTATTGCAGAAGATGTTCATATTGTTTTTCCCTAGTACGTTTTTGTTGAGTTTTATTGGTAATAGCAATATAGGTAAATAAATTATGTAAACATGTTACTTGTTCTAATTCTCCCTTAATGCCATTTCAATGGGAAGTAAGTGGCTAAATATATTCTCTGTTCTCAGTCCCTCTCTGTCTTAATGAATGGAAAAATATTTCTTCACTCTCCATAGTGTAATAAGTTGTGAGGATAAATAAATTAAAGACTTGGAGGCCTTTATATGAATAGGGGCCATATAACCTCCCACAGAAAATTGCCAAGCAATGTTCTTGGTACTCACCTTGACCATGTAACTCAGTTGCTGCTGGCACATATTCCAGCTCCAAACCATGACAGTTTCAGATGTTTTGCGTTACAGGATTGTTTTGTTTTCAATGTTCATGGGCTTGATCTGACCCACTTGTTTTGTTACCTTTAATTATGCAATTCAGTTCTTTAAAAAAATTAAGAAAATTAAGGAACTAGTTTGGAAGGTGAATTGGAAAAGAGGAAAGGTCCGGCCAGGTTAAGTCTTCTTTCTTTCTTTCTTTCTTATCAGCATTTAATTACGGTAAAATCTTTTCCTGCACAGGATGGACAATGCTCTGGGTCTTAAGTTTTCTCCCTGCTGTCCTCAGGCACCCAGGTTGTGACCAGAAACAAGCCAAGTGGTTTGATTAGTAAATGTAGTTAGAGCTCTATAATAACTATTTGGGTTCTGCAGGGCTTGAGGCAATTGAGTATGCAAAGCAAACCTCAGCAGAATGAAGGTATCTGGAAGTTCAGATTGTTTCATCATAAAACTAGAAAATCCTCCATTTTCCTGAGAGCTACAGAAAAAATGAGTTTTTTAGAAAAAAATACTTGAAGTTTCATACTTTATTCTGCTGTTGGGACTAGACTGGAATTAGCTTTTCTTGATGACACATTTCTATATATTAGTGGGAAGACAGAATGTGACCGTGACAAGCAAGATGCAGTTTTATCAGACAGAGGAAGGGACAGAGTTGGTTGCTGTAAACTCAGTGAAGCTGGCTTTTCTATCAGTAGTTTTCAATGGAATCAGACAAGGTGGATAAACATCGCAAAATATCAAAGCTTAAGTGTTAATACTTAAATGTTACATACCGCTTTTCCGTCCATCCTTGTACTCCAGTACTGCAGAAAGTAAATTCCCATTGATGGATGCAAGGCACAGCCCGGTGCTGCATTCATTAGCCTTTCCTGTTGCCATTATTAAGCTGGGTAAAGTTGAAGACACTGTTAGAATTAACTTGCCAGAGGAAAATGGTTCCCATGCATACATTTTTACATCTTACACTGTGGTGACATCAGGCAGCCTCACGGGCATCCAGGGAGCACAGATACAATTGGAAAGAGGACGGGGAAAGAAGATTCAGTTTTCCTTTGCTGAAATGTAAGGAGTTCTGGGGAAACATAGACAGTTCAGAGATAGTTGCCTTCCTTCAGGCATGCCATCAGCCATTGTATAAGCTTCAAAGCGAAACTCACCAAAATGACAGCACTTTGTTTGCTGCTGCAGTGTGGAATCGGGCTGTTCCTGGGGGAGTATTTTTTAACATCCTTGCAACGCAAGGCTAGAGAGAACCCTCAAACCGTGGGGCGATGACAGCCAGTCCAAATCCTCAAACGTGGGAACTCTCTCTTGTCTGTCACCATGCAATAGTCACCTTTCAGGACGTTAAAACGGAAATTGTGTAACAGCCAAAGAAATAAAGCCATGATATGATGGAGCTTGTCAGCTACTAATCTGATATCTATACACATATATGTTATTTGTCTCCTTGTGTTAAATCATTCTGTGCAAGTATTTAGCTATTAAGTAAAACAATGTACGACCATAATCAGTAGAGCAGTATCCCTTTTCTCTGCCTCCTTTGTCACAGCTTCAAGGTAGGATCATGCCACTTCAGAGAGTAGATCTGGGTGATCTACTGAGTAATTTTGGTATGTTTTGAGGTTCTGTGTTAAACTCTACTACATGTGGTACCAGGCATACCGAGTTAAACTCAGGTCAGAGCTGTCAGTGAGCTATTTTACCAGCAGTTCTTACTCTAACAAAAAGACAGTCCCTGTGGGTGTACTTAGGAAAGTTTACAAACTTGCTTCTATTTGTTTAATAAGGTCAGAATAGAAAGCTAAGCTCCAAGGGAAGCAGTGACTCTTATGGTTAGGAGAAATCAAAACAATAACAGAAAAAAAAAAGGTGGATAGGGCCAAGGTGGGACGGGGGTATCTCTGGAGGTGCAGGTTGACATTCCTAGTGGGAGATGTCTTGAAAATCCTTTTCCTGTGCCACAAAACTCTGTGAAGTTTTGAAAAGCCTTGCTATTTTGTCTTCACAGAAACATCTTGGGGGAGAAGGAACTACAGAAGCTTGGTCATTAGGTCACTCTTTAGGAGACCGAAGATCCAAGTCTTTTAATCCCTGAAGACTAAATTTGAACATGGGTCTACGCTACCTGGCAAGTATCTCTTTCACATGCCTAGGGAAGGATATAGCTCATGAAAACATTTTACAGCTTTGACAAATGTTCACTTACAGATGAAATGTATTTTTTGCCAAAAAAAAAAAAATCATAAGCCATTTTTTCCCTTGGCTCTGCCAGTTCCTTTATTTCTCTCTGCTTTCATCCCCAAACCTCCTACCCTTTTTCTTTCTTGTCTATTTTGATTCAGTCCATGCCCTGAATGACTTCTGTCTTGCTATGTGCTTGTACAGTGTCTATCACAACGGGTTTCAATCTGTTAGCACCTAGAGGCATTAACATAATGCAGGTAATAAGGTCTAAATTTAACTTGCTCACAACTACTTTTACCCACTCTAATATGCATCATGCTCTTCAACTGACAGACTCAAATCGCATAAAATAGCTGCCTGGCTACAGTACACAGATGAAGAAGCTGATAGAAAGCATTTACCTCAATAAAAAGAATATTTTTCCCTTCCAAAATCCTCAGCTTCATTTTTTTCCCATTGCTTTCAGAAGGTTCACGTCAAGATAGATTTTTCTCCCACTGTGGTGCCATTAAATCTCATGGCTGGCATAAAATCTGCTTTATGAGTTATTAAAGAATGTTACAGTAGCTGAATTGGGCAATCATTAAATAAATATTACTAAATAGTTTATAAAGAGAAAATTTAAGTGCTTTCCATTTTTACTTATTCTCCCTAGGAAGGATGATTTTATAGTTTTTCTTCCTTTATCTATTTTTATGATCTGGAATGAACTCTACAAACTTCATGGTTCATCCAAATACCTATATGAGGTTTAATTGATGAAGACCCTTTGAGCAAGAAATACCTAACCAGCATGTTCCTAAATTTCTGTGTTTCATTTCATGAGTCTCCCAAACTAAAAACTCCAGAAAATTGAGTTCAAGTCCTTTGGTCTATAATTCTTCGCTTTTACAAGTCTTAATCATAGAGGTTACCAGAAATAATCAAATCATGTACGGGGAATTGGAAAGAAGTAATTCAATTCAAAAGGTACGAAAAGATTGAATCATAGAGAACAATTTTCAAGGGTTCATTTGGACACTGTACACTGACTTTGATTGTTGGCAAAAATTTGTCCCGTTGCTTAGCACGACATCCATTGTACATTGTCTGCAGTGACTCCAGGGAGGTTCTTCCATAAACAGGAGCATAAATTGAGGAAGGACACTGGTGCCAAAATTCCAGAAAGTTTGTGATGTTATAAAAATACTGCCTAAGCCCATCAGCCAGCTTCCTTCAAGAACCAACGGCAGGTTTCTAAAACACAGGGATAATTAATTTTTTGGAATTACCTTCCCCTCTCTCGACTATGGAGGTGGCTTATATTGATTTAAACTGGATCCCAACCTGAATAACCAGCTTAGGAGGATCCTCAATCATGTTTCCAGAGAAATCTGTGCTGGAGAGTTCTGCTTTTCAGTTGTTTATACTGTGTGGGACTGTACTGAAAAGGAGCGATGCTTACTTTAGTATCCCTCTTCCTGAGCACAGTTTACACTTCCTGATTTGCAGTTACCTGTTCTGTGTATTGCAAGTCTCGCTTTGCTTGGGGATAATGTGTTGCAGTTTAGAAGCTGCCTGCTGAACTGGATTGAGACCAGAAGAACTTCTTACAGCCAGGTTGTATCTTCTCAAAGATTAAGGCAAAGCAGAAGAACATGTACAGCCAGTTTGGTTTGAAGCTGTTGGGAGTAGCTGAGTGACAACTAGCACTGAACTGAGCAATATAAGTACAGCTGTGTACCGAAACAGCAAATTCACATCAAAATGAAATTCTCAGATCAGGCAGCCAGTTCCTGTGTGTAGCAACACCATTTTGTCTGTCAAAATTGGATTAATCTACTGCTGCTGACATCTCAAACCACAGGTACTCTCAGCAAAATCCACAGAACAACATCACACAGGATGGTAACAACCATTCTGCCATTTTAGTGTTTTCTAGGTAGAGATCACAGCAGCTTTCTCAGAACCAGGGCATTAAAGACCTAAATGTTACTATAGTTACCCAAAAACCTGCACAAAGTTGGTCCTTACTGTGATTTCTCCATGTTGTGATTTTTTCAATTTTTTTTTTTCTTCTAGGAACTCATGCTTCTTTCTTTATTCAGTCTTCTTTTTGAAGGGCTCACAGCTGTACGGTCCATTTGTGACTGCCATCATCTTTGCTAGCCTCATTTCTTCTTTGGTTAAACCAAGCTATGGGGCTGCAAGGTCTTGATCTTTTTCAGAATTCAAACACATGATGATCAGGTCCTAACACTTGATATGCAGCTTCTCTTGTTCATCTCTAACATAACTGAATCTCTCCTGGCTCTTTTCCATTCAGTTGTCTTCTGTTTCAATAGATTCAAAAATAGCTCCTGCATATTTAATTACACTTCACTCTGTTCCTTCTACTCCATTCAGTCTCCAGTACAGCGCTTTGTCTGCTGACAGGCTTTCCATTTAGGCTGGCTGATGTTCAACCTATTATACCTCTAGCCCATATCGACTGAGTGGTTGTTACCAGGAGCCTACGCAGCAAAGTATAGTTGACCAAAAATTAGGTCAACAATATCACAGGAGTGCCTTACAGTACGTGATAAAATCGGTCATTAAGAGCCATGAAAGCAAGGTATAACGGTGGACAGACAAGTAAAGAAGTAATCAAAAGAATATTTCCCTTTCCTCTTTTAATAAGCTATCATTTATCCTTGTTCTATTTTGATCCCTCCGGGGCATATAGCCTGAGCAGGGAAATTAAATTTAAAAAAGAAAAAAAGAGGGAGAGAGAAAAGTAGGAATAAAATAGTGCAGGTGTTTAAATATTTGCAGTAGAAACGAAGTAACATAGAATCTTTGACTAAATCCATGATGAAATGGAAGAAATACAGGCCTATAGATTTCAAAGTAATTATTAAGTTCGTTTCCAAAGGGATGTTGGTACTTAAATCTGCTAGGTTTCCTTTCTAGGAATGATCTCTCTGGAGAGCCCTGATCCAGAAGCCAACTAAACTCAATGACAGTTTTCCCGTTGACTCAAATAATCTTTGAGTAAAACCCAAAAAACCGCTGGAGCTTTGCATGTGTCAAGGTTGTCACCACAGTAATTTGACTTATTGTTGTAGCACCAGTGTCTGCTATCAATGTTACATTTATGATCCAACTAAAGTAAATGATATGCAAACACCAAACAGAGGACAGATCCTGTGTTGAAAAACATCATGTCCAGAATAAGGTCTTACCTTTATTCTATAAATAATCACGTTTATGAATATATTTAACTCAGCACATTGGGATGCGTGTCAAGGGAATTCTGAGAAACACATGAAGGTGCTGGAGGTGAAATGAACCCTGATTTAGCTACTTGATTATCTTCTGCAAGGCAAATGCATTCATATTTCATGGATTTAGAGAGTTCACTCATAACATATAGTATAATATAGTAGGAAAACAGCACTTCCTCTGAGCCCAAGATATTTGACCTACCTTATATTAGCTCCTCGTCTCAAATGAATATAGTTCATCTTCTCTTGCAACATAAATATGAATGGCATTTTAAACTGCTGAAGGTGTTTGTTTCTTCTGAAATGCACTTTTCATTTGTTGCATTAGAAGAACAGATGAGTGATAGCACCTCTTTAAATGCTACGGGATAAAGTACAAAGCCAGTGTGAGGGGAAAGAGGGAACTGAAATAGAGTCAGGGATACAGGCTTGATTCTGCAGTTGAATGCATGAGTTACTTGGGGAAGGGGAATGATGTGGCAGTCTCCAGGCACTGAAGTACATGATAATTGGTAAAGTAAAAGGATATGGTAGTTGCTAACTGACCTGTACCAAAAAAAAAAAGTTGTTTTCTTTTCCATGCTGATATATTGGTTAGGGGCTAGAGACACCAAGCATCCTTTGGAAGATGCTTTATGGGCTTGACCTTGATTCAGTCTGCTGAATCCAGTCAACAGATGCTTACTGATGTCAGAGGATGCTGAAGCAAGTTTTAAGTAGTTTTTTTCCGTTAAATTCAATTCTTACTATCTTGTCTTCCATGTGAACATCCTTTACTGACACTGTTAGTAAGTATGTGCTGAGACAGAGAACATTGTATGCTGGCCATGCCCCCCAGGCCTGACAGAAATGTCAATTAGACTTGTAATATGACAACAAAAGAGGAGTGCTAAAGAGACATCATGTTTTTTGGAAAGAATGTGAGAAAATTAATGACAGAAGAGACTTCCTTTTTTAGCAAAAAGGATAGAATTTGAAGTGCAAAACTGAAAGAAATCACTGCAATCATACCAGTCTTCTCAAGCTGTCAAATTCTGCAAAACTTAGTGTGGCACATACACAAAAAAAGACCAAAAAATTCTGCTTTTTTTGTCCCCTAGAAAAAGCTGTGGAAGATCTCTATCCTGAAAAGATAATAATCTTATTGAATTATTCATCTTAATTAATTAATGATCTTAAGGAATATTACCCAGAGCACCCATGTGGCTAAAATTGTTGAAGGAAGCCTTTGACATACATTTTACACATCTTTGACCTTCCAGAGGTTAGGCCATATTCTAAATAAGGGGCTTTCATAGGGGCTTCAAATAAACCCCACAGAGAAAAGGATCCACTTTCAGAGAGCTGTTCAGAGCCTGTCTTAGACTGCGCCATGAGACTGTCTTCTCTGGAACTGTTGCTCTTGCTCTGCTGTGTCCCTGGATGTCCTCTCACACCTGGGCTTCGTGTACCCTGAAAGGCAATCTCTAAGTGCGCAGGTTCGCAGCCTGCCTGGGGCACTGTCTGGGCAATTCTCAACCATACTGCACTGACAGGGCTCCAGTGGCTTCCAGATGTCACCAGTAATAGCCGAGCTGCCCTAAGGCCTATCACTTCTGCAGGAGAAAACTCTGCAATGATAGTTTTGCCATTTCTTGTAAAGTGTGGATGCACCTATCCTTTTCACAGCTGTATCCTTATTTTACCCCCAGAGGCTTACTGTTGTTCTATAGAGCTCTCTAAATCAAGGCCCAGACCATGACAATCATTACCCTTGTCACCTGCATTTCCCTTGGCACAGTGGGAAACAGCATTAGTTCACCTCTGGGGGGTCACTGATGAACACAGACAAGTGCAAGAGACAAGGAGAGGGTGTGAGTGAAGGAATGGAGGAAAAGTGAGCTGGCTTGGGAGAGGGGATGTCATTAAAGGGGAGAAGGATTAGGAGGCATACTCCATCAACCAAAATGTTTAATGTAATGGGGACTTGCAGTTGAATTTTTAAGACTTTGTTGGGCATGACCCCATTTTTCTCTGTTTAATGATGTCTCCAAAACTTGAAACTAATATCTATTTTTTTTCTGACACATATTTCACTGCTATAGCAGGAGATTTTGCTTGTTCTCTGGCTGGTGATAAAATTTAGATGTGTTTTGAAGAGGAGGAAGAGACAAGTATCTTTAGTATCCCTTTAGTGAAATGGTGTGCTCTGGTACACTGCAGATATGAAGACCATCATGCTGGTAGTAAAAGCAGTGCACTGGGAACCACAGGAGAGCAAATTGTAACTCCTGCCCGCTGCCTCACGGACTGGCTGTCCTACACTCAGCTTTGGACTCAGTGAGGTAGAGTCATTCTTGGTTCAAAAGACAATCACTGCAATGTCTCCAAAACATGATCTAATGTCAGAAATGGCTAAGGAGTTAATTCTGTGCTGTAAAAATGTTATTTGGAAACTGCTGCGTTTAAATAATTGCCATCTTTTGATATATTGGATATATTTTACCAACCCAGCACACATTTTTATACTTAAAACAAAACTGAGAACAAAGACTGCCTGTGTGAAACCTAACTGCTTTAAACACCGCTGCAGGTGCCTGCACAATGTACACTTCTGAAAGGAAAGCATTAAAGTTGGAGAAATAAAATGGCCATTGAACTAACGAAAATTCCGGGCTAAACATATATTCTTATTCTATTTCATAGTACAGCATATATGTCCCTGGGGTGAAAGTCACAGTTTGTTACAAAAACATTGTAGTGAACTGCCTAAGAGGTGCTGTATGCATCTTACAGCCCTCTACTGGGAAAAATTTGGAGCTCTTAAGTGTGGATCTGACAGAAACAGGCAAAACCCGATTTTTCTGTAACTCAAAAACATTTGCGTTGTCAAAAAATGCATATGCTTTTCATAAGGAAGAGCTGAAGACCTTTACATTTCCGTGGAGTTCAAAACCTCCTCGTGTACTTCAGCCTGGTGGAAAGACAGCCATGAATCCTTACATACCATGCTGCTATCTCTTTGGCTCCTTTTCCCAACCCCTTCCATGGCAAAAGTTGGTCAGACTAATAAACGTTTCCCTGTGGAAAAAAACAATAATCAAAAAATCTCATCTAACCTACAATATATAGCATATTGTATGCAAGTAATGTGTAGGGATTTTTCCAGTGGCCAGAATATTCGGTGATGTTGAAAGCACATGCAAGTAGATTTTCCTCTTACCACTGCACTGTGCCAAGGGCATACAATGCCACTTACTACATCTGATCTGAGGGAGGTAACATAAGATATGCTGACTTTTAGGGTTTCTATTCCCTGACCATATCATTAGTGCCAGTTGTAGAAATAGCTCTGAATGGAAGGGAGGAAAACAGCAGAAGCATGATTTAAAATTTCATTGTGCTGTAACTCAAACGTTTGTCCTACCCATACATTGTTACTGGAATACTTAGATAATGTGAAGAGAAAGAAAGCACAATTGTAATAAAATTTCTTTATTTAGGTGCTAAGTGGCCTTGAGGGTAAAACCAGGGCTCCGTGGATGCAGGAAACAGAGCTATCTTTGAAACCCAAGAAGAAAAATATTCTCAGTGGAACCAAAGTTGGCATTTGCTCTGGTTCATTGCCAAAGCCCAGGTAAGGCTGACATTTGATGCAAGTTCCATCGCCGAATTAAAGAAAATTTCTTTCTAATAATTTGGTGAAAACCACTGCTATTGTTTAGATGTGTTGACATTAAATAGCTTTGGATTTCTGATTTGTTCCATAGTGCTAAGATGGTGCTGGAGGCAATTAGCTGCATTTGGAAGCAGGGGAATGATTGATTGTTCTGCTTCCTCTCAGCTGCTTTGTGGGTTTAACTTTTATCTACAGTTTAAAATCAAAGGGTTCTTTTCTTTTTTAAAAAACTAGTTTACAATCTGTTGACAAAATGGCCTTCCATCTGAATAGATTGTATGCTCTTATTTAGCTGGATTAAAAATGATGATTATATTTGAAGAAAGATATTATTTTCCTGATTATTTCTTCCTGGAAAAAAAGACTTTGTGGTATAATTTCTGTTTTCACTTGATGACTTAAGAGCCTTTTTTCTTTTAGAAATCTCACTACAGCTCTGATAAACAGTAATAGATCAGTATTTGTTTTATTTGATTTTTAAATCACTGTAGGCTCTAAATTTTCAACTGGAAGTCAATGAGGCTGTGTGCTGACTTAGGTCAGAATGAATAAACAGGGATAGACTCCTTTTGTATATATTAAAGCATATTTTCAAGAACAGTCTTAGAGCGATCAAGTCAGTGAAGGGCAGTTTCTTGTAACAAAACTACATCAATCCCCTTATTTGAAAAGCAGTATTCCCTAATCTTAATTAGGATGTGAGAGGTGCTGAGGGACCTTGGTTCCAGGCACTACAGTGTGACTGTCGCAGCTCTTGCTAACCTGCACTGCAAACATTTCCACTCTTGTCAGCTCTTCTCTGCATTTCACAGTTCACCCAGGAAAGAAGGGACAGGCTGCCAGTATTGTTTCTACATTGCTGGTAGCACAATTAGCTCTCTCTTGAGATGAACATTTACCAGAAGCCCGGATCTCAGCACCTCTTTGGAGTTAAGACTATTTTTTTACACTCCAGGTGCTGTTCTGCAAAAGGTCTCTGGATGAAAAATGCCCACAGGGTCCTGGGGCTGGCTTTCACAACAAACACTGCCTACAGCCAAAAACCAACAGGGATAAAAAGGGGAGTTTAAAAAGCAACTAGATTTACAGACCTGTAAGCAGGGACCTCGGGGAGAGCGCGAGCACACTCAGTGCCCCTGCCATGCCTTGTTGGTGATTACAGCTCCTGAATAGAGAAGAGAGACTGCTAAACTGCTGCAGATAGGCAAGAAAGAAAGATGGCTGGGTTCAGCGCCTTGCTTCCCAGTCCTTGCTGCAGTCTGCTCAAGTAGTTACATGCAGAAGGAGAGGTCAAGATCTCTACAGAAAAGAGAGATACGAATCAGAGGAACAAGAGATTGAGCTGTCACTTAATCTCCGATTTGCCCCTCAGGGCAGCTACGAACTGCTCCTTTCTTGGGGTAGATGGTAAAATTGCCATCTGCCCTACCTCAGTTACACCTGGAGAGAAGAAGCATTTGAATGGCAGCTGGGTTCTGCAGTTCATTGGCATTCGCAGTGTCCAGCTGTTAGTTCTTATGTTCCATCCTCAAGCTTAGCTTATAAAGAGGATATACCTATAAATTATCCGAAGTAGAGGGCGAGACATGAACAGACAGGCAAGACGACGAGGTAGGAGGAACAGAGATTTTAAGGCCAGGACAGAATTCTCTGTCTCATTTTGTAGCCAGTGTGCATATTTATGATGTATAGATGGGAATGGCCCACAGAGAAAATACGGCTCACAAATCATATCTTTCAGCATGCTACAGAGTTTGTTAAAGTTCACTCATGTCTCCTACGCTTGTACTCCATTAATCATTCTTGCTTCTGAAAACAAGGGTAAACTTGTATCCCAAATCTGCATTAAGATCATGTCCATTTCATCTCACAGTTGTATCTCTTTCGAGGCAGTCTGCCTCAACCTTCCTTCTCATAAAAATGAATTGGAGGACCACTGCCTTCTTAATGGCATATGTCAGCATGACAGAACTGCATCTCCTACAGATGGTGACATACAAACCTCAGTCTCTTGATGCAAAAGTCATCCTTCAAGGCCTCTCCTCTGCCTCCAGTACAATCTCATGAAGTGTTGAAGGACAGAGGGTTCTTTTCTTTGGTCTTAAAATCCTTGGGTAAGAGACATTGACCTGGGATTAGATGGTTGGAATATTTTCCACCTCTGCACTCTGACCTACTTTGCAAAGTGGAATAAAAGTTTGAAGTGAGTATTTTATAATATTTTTATAATTGACTTTTTTTTAAAAGAAACCTTTACCTTCAAATAAGACTTTTATGACAGGTCAGTATGCCTTTTTTCCTTCTGAATGTTCATACCTGAATGCAACAAACAGCAGATCTGATGCTGGATCTAAGAAATCCTAATTTTACACTAATGTACTTTTGCTGGCTTCTATGATGCTATTCCTGACTATAAAACTGCCAGATCAGACTCATACTCATGAAGTTGACTCAAAGCTGCAAGACAAATTTGAAAAAAGAAATAGAATAAAGCAGATATTCTTCAGCATATGCTATTGCAGCTGAGTGCTGCTGAAATCTCTCTGCACTCTGTTCTATGTAGCATATGTGCTATAACTGAAAGGCGTAATTGTGTGAATTAAAAATCAGTCATTTGTTTTTCTCCAACACCTTCTATCCACAAAAACTGAGATTTCCAAATACAAGCTAATTAAGCCTAATTCTGTCACTGAGTTCAACAGAAATATTGTAGCTCTGCTCACTGCTACAATAAAGCCATCTCTGGAGCAGAGCTCCAGCTCCAGTGCTAACCCCATGAAAGAGGTTTTCCTGCATTAGCACAGGACGATGCATTAGCTTTGTGCTTTAGGAGTTCTCTGTCAGGACGTATTCACAGTCAGTCCTGACCTTTACAGTGGAAGTTTTTTGGGGTGTAGGACATTATTTTCCATTGCTCTAGCTGGCAGTCTCTTCAGTAATAAATATTTTGACTATAATACTCCGTGATCTGGGTTCAAAAATTACTGAAAACCAAACTGAGGCTTTACCCTCTATGAAGTCAATTAAAGCAAATCCTGAGAGAAATTGAATATATTCATTTCTACACTAGCTGAGATTTGCCCTTTCCTTTCTAGCAGCTGTATGATTCTCATCATGTTTTTTGGTATTTTACTATCTGTCCTTTTTCTTACTATCATCTGCATTGTAATAGTATTTATACTTATATGAGATTATGGTGAAGTAATTTCCAATTCAACAGCCAAATATGAAAGCCCTCAGAGAATAGAGATGGAACATGAGAATATAATGCATCCTGTTGGAGCTATAGCTGCTTTTCAAGTCTTTCTGCATAACATCTTTAAGACAGAACACAAATATCTTGTAACGTTTTTCATTCTTTAAGCATATACACATATCTGATGTGTGCTAGATTCCAGCATGAACGGGGAAGCACTCTTGCTTTTAACATTCCTTCTTCATTGTGCTATATTGATTTGATGGTAGGTTGCATAGCATTACCTGCAATTATTTGTCATTTTGCTCTTAAAAAATCATTTGAAGTCATGGCATGGGCTGCAAATGAGATGTTCACTGGGGTGGAACTGCAGTATCCAAGTTACACAGGCTTATGCTGAAGGGAATTTGACTTGCATATTTACAGTACAGCCCTCAAAATTTCTGTCTGTTTTTGTAGGAGCTGGAAACTGATATAAAGGAGAATAACACCATAAAGGACTGGCTGAGAAATCAGGAACAGCTCAGTGAAATTCTTGGTAAGATTTAATCCCAAAACTGTGAAAAATTGAAAAAAAGGGGAGAAATTGTCACAAAACTGTAAAAACATTTGGAGGAAGAGTAATAAGAGGGACATATCAGCATGTAATTCTAAATGGTGATAATTTTCTTCCAAAAAATTTTAACTTTAAGCTAACGGTCTTATTTTGATTCAAAGGTACATCCAGGCATCATCATAAATCCTACTTCTAAACAAGCCATTGGCAAGGCCACTGCTAATTTCAGTGTATGCAACATTGATTACAATAGGAATTCCCCCTCCTCCAAGATAAATAACCCAAAACCAAAAAATATGCAATATAAATGAGAATATTGAAGTATATACAAGTCAGTATGTAAAACGCTACTAATCAGATGCTAAAATGCATCTTACAAGGTTTTCATGAGTCTAGCTAGGATCAGACATGGGCAGAATCACACTGAACTCCACAGGACTGAAGGAGTGAACCCCATCTGCAGCAGGAAGGAGTGTGACCTCAAGTACTTGTTCACTGGTAAATCATGACAAGAACTATTTATTTTGATGTTGGTTTGATACAACTTTTTCTTTTTTAAATGATTACAGTCTTAGTACGTAGCTTTTTAATTTTCAGTAATTTGGTTTAATTAAAATGCAAACCTTCAAGACACATTTTTTTAAAAAACTATTAAAAATGGAACTGGTCACTTATCATTGATCAAAAAGCAGAATTTCAAGCCAGTGTGAAATGGGCTGTCTTAATAGCAGGTAACAGCTTTCATCTCCCACACATTCCCCCACCTGCAAAAGTTTTCTGCAACAAGTGGAAAAAATACCTTAAATTAAGCCATTGTTATTTTTATGTTTTCTGCAGACCAGCAAAATCAATAGTTCTGATTCTGGCCAAAAGCTCACAGCACTATTTTCTTAGATCACCTGCATTTCAATACGATTCCAGAGATCACTAGTATGACGATTCTGATTCTGAGTTTCCTAGTAGGCTTGCTGTTATACTTGTAATTCCATGTCCTGATTTTAACTCCAAAATAAGTCCCAGCTTTGACTGAATCAGCTCTGTGTTGTATCTATTAATAAAGAGCAACAGATCTTTCATGTATACTTCAGCGACAAGGTCTGGCAACACATTACGTCACATGAGACATAAACAGTTGCTCCTCATTCAGTTTAACCACTGATGCAGCTGGAGGTAGGCTCTCCACCCAGAGATGAAATGGGCTGGGTGTATAGTTTCTCTAGTAGGGCACTAATACTTGGGCAAAGTCCCAGTTTCAGCCTTCTTGGTCCTGAAGCTGAGCTCCCCAGGTGGGCAAAGTATAGATTGCACCAAGGTAAACATCCCTGTGCTGTCACATTGCAGTGGTTGTTCTATAGGCACTATCATCCCTCCAGTCACACAAGTGAGTTCAGCTTTTATGGCTGCTGAGATCTTGGCTCCTCTGCTGAGTGCTGCCTGGACTTGATTTTTTGTGGTCAAGCACGTGTCTGCTAGAAATATGATTAAATCCCACTGCTGCTTTGCAGAGGCTTCCAGGTAGGAAAGAGATGACATGGAAGCATTTTTTGAAAGTTTTTTTGAACCCGTCCCTGTCCTTACACTGTGATCATGCAGCAACTATTTCAAAGGAGGAAAAAGAATGCCATTTACAGTAAGACTCATTTACAGAAAGTGTGACAGATGAGTACTTTTTTTTTTTTTTTTAAATTCAGAAGAAAAGTTCTAGTTAAGCTGCAAGACACAAGTTTGCAAAATAAGGGAGAGGTCAGGCAAGGAGATAGCAGTGACCTCAGTCACGGATGTTTCACAGTAGATTGCTTCCTGTGCAGAGATGTTCTTTGCAATATTTTTTTCCAAATGGAGAAAAAAATATGAAGACAAAAGTTTGGAAAGCATGAGATAAACTAAAGGTGGAAAACCAACTCTGGAGCTAGCACCTGGGCAGAAATTATTTATGTGATAATTCTGAATGAGGGAGGACTGCAGCAGTACTGATTATATGGCATTATTTTACTCTTTATTCATAGTGTCTAGAACATGTATCTTTCTTTCTTCTGCAAAAGAAGAATGTAAACAAGCTCTACATGTGAAATTGGAAAGGAGCATTGGGGTGAACTCTACTGACTCTACTGCCCTCTACTAGGGCAGCCCTGGAGCAGCTTTGAGTGGCTGCTGTTTGAGCTTTGATGATAGCAGCTGGAGCCTCTGCACATGCTGATGTGGAGTGTCCCTGGCACAGCAGTATTGAGATAGGTATTCTCAGTTCAGAGATTTTTATTCCCCACTTCATCTAGTTAAGATAGAGTGTGTCAATCTAAGGGCTTTTCCTCAGGGGAATTGTCACATAGAATTGTAGACAATCATAGAAAATACATCTAAAAAGGAGTTCAAGACGTCATCTAGGCCTATATCCCACCCTGAGGAAGGATCAGCTCTACCCAAACTGTTCCTGACAGTTCTTAAATATCTGATAACTGAAATCCTAGAGCCATCCTGTCCCAGAGCTTATTCATTCTGACGTGGAGTGTAACATTATGCGATGAGCAGAGCCATACTGAGGGAGGGAATCTGATAGTTACTTTCTGTCAGGGTACAGTTATTGTTTAATGGATGTAAAGATTTCTGTGCATTTAGGCTTGGAGGTTACTTCTACTATTTTAAAGTTGGTTTACGTACTGGTACGTGTATGTAGCAGGCATGTATGGCATATTGCAGTATATTAAATTCAGAGAAGGACATGTTTTCCTTTATCTTTTCTTAAACTATTGCAATACTGATAACATATATTAGATCTCAGAGGGAAATAATCATGTTCATTCTGGCAATTCTGCCACAAGCATGTTTTAAATTGTAAAAGCTCTTGGAAATGATTCATTTATTGAGTAATTTTAAGGAATAGAGAATCTAAATAGTAAAGAAATCTGAGTCATGAGCAGCAGCATGAGAATATAAATTGACATAAAATAACAGTGGCTCATAAATACAATCCTGTTCCTCCCTCACTCTTCCCTTACAATAAATTAAGATTGGAAATGACAGAGAAATGTCCAAATTTGTCAGTGCTAGTCCAGCATCCTTCAGTTCCTAAATATATCCTACTTCAAGTGGTCCCTCCAAAACAGCATATTTAAAGTATTTTTAAAGAAATATTTTTAAAGTGCTTATAAAGACTTTTTAAAAGTTGGCAGTGTTCATTTTCCCTACACACCTGTGGAATTACACAAGGGATGAATTTCGCACAGTAATCAAGAACCAAATGTTCTAGTGACCTGCAAACAGTTCAAGACCAAAAATAAACTTGCTTGCTTGAGGCAATAGATGACCTATTGGAGGATAAAAGTATTCGTCTTGTTCTTTGGGCAGCACTTTGGATCATGCAAGTCCCTTGTGACTAGGTTTTGAAAATTAGCTCCAATGGAGAAGTTTATTCCTATACAACATAGCAAAGTAAGACCTCATTTAAGTGGTTTTATGAACTAATAACATTAATCTATTCTTTATTCTCATTCCACTAACTTCTCTATCTCTTAAGTGACACTCACTGCTTTTCTGCTAATGATAATCAACTGGCAACCCACCCTGTGGAAATGTTTTAGTGCCAAATGAGATATCATAAAAGGTTGTATGTACCAACAGCTCCTCAGAGTGTATGTCAGAATTTCATTTCACAGCCATTAATACACTGCCCTGCATTAACAATCAATAGTTTATTAGTACAGCAGGATTCCCTGCCTTTCTGGTTGTCTAAAGAGAGGTAATGGTCAGTTGGTTGAAGGTAATCACTTACTAATTTTCTAATAATACGTATAGTTCAAGGGGAAAGGTTGGCAACCTTAGATAGAAGATTAAATCAGTAAGACTCCCAGAGATTCCTTTAGGTAGAGAAATTGATTTATAGCATGCAGAAAAAGCTTTCTTTTGGAAATTGAGTGGGCAGGTGGCTGCAATTTATATAAATTAAACCTTGGGCTTGTTCCTCTGGCTTGAGGGTTGGTTTTTTCCCTTTTTTTTTGACAAAGCTACTAGTGCATAAATAGTGTTTGGTTCTTTTTCTAAATGTTGGTTCTGTACAGTTGTTTTTAATCATTGAACCTTTTGGAATCAATTGTAGGATTAATCTAATTGCAGGTTCACTTTTTGCTCCTTATGCTATGGAGCACAGCACAAGCGGAGAGCCGTGGCCAAGGAGAAAAATCACAGCTATGCATTCTTGTCTCGTGTCACTTTCCTCAAACAGTCTCTGATCTGTCATTACAATCAAAATTCTTTATCCTGAAAATTGCGACATGAAATTTTAAAGCTTAAAATAGAACTTCTGTATGGCAGAGATTAGATTATGCAAAGTGTTAGTGCAGCATTAACTGAAGAGTCCCAATTAAATAATTATAAATAGTTACAAGTCTAGCCTTTTCATTTCCAGAGCACTGTAGTTTAAAAGTTTCGCGCTTTCATTCTTTCTCTCTCTGACAATGTTCATGCCAGTTAAGGAGGACTGAGACCTCTGCAACATTTGCTTTTTCTTCTTTTATTAAAAAAGAAGATATAAAAATTCAGTTATAAAACTAACAAGAATTCTTTTGAAAAAAATGATAGATCTCCCTGAGACACAGTCAGTGTTTTAGACTTCTTTTCAGAGGCTGTGAAAGGTGCATGCTGACACTGTATGGTAAAAGTCCAACTACAGTGGAAAGGATACCATAACCCATAGACATGTACAAGGTCAAGACCAGACTTCTGACTATTTAGTAGCCCAAATAAAATATTTTAATAACCATGCAGTGGTCTGGATTTTGAACACTTCTCAAAAACTCTCTGGACATTGCTATTGGGGTCATGAACCTGTTCATATACATAAGTATACAGGTGTACATGTATACATTGCGGGCATCATTCATAAAGCTAGGAAAAATTGCATCTTCATTCTCATTAACACACCTTTAGGAACTATTCAGTAAATCACAGGAAACAGATTTTGTTGACAGTCTTGGGAATGGGATCTGAGCAGGCAACCTCTGGATTTTTTTCTTTCCTCTGATTGTTGACTTTCCATGCTCATATACATCTCTATTTCTTGTCACCCTGTTCCTCACGACACCCTACACCAACAGGGTGTATGTCCTTACAGTCCAGAACATATTTTTTTCTTATCTTGTTTTAAGTACTGAAACACATATCCTTTTTGTCTCCTGGGGAGTGACTGTTGTTGCAGTTCACTATTAAAATGTGGTTTGGATAAGATTTGTTAGTCAAATCCAGCTGCTCATGTATGACCCTTTTCCTGCTTGTTTCTTTTTTTTTTTAATTTACTCAGTAAAATCAGAAAGAAATAACGAGATAATTTCATTATTCTAACCTTCATTTTATTATTCATTAAACTAATAATCTAATCCCAAAAGAGTATTACATGTCAGGTACAAGAATCTACAGCATTTTCACAGGCTAGAAAATTAGTTCAACTGAATGGATCATTTCATTTTTTAATTTAATGCAAACAAAATGTGCCTTGAATGCCTGCTTTATCTTCTTTTGCTCATGGAATTTACATTTAAGTAACAGTTTTCTGAGCAATTATAGCATGACCATTTAAAAATACTAGCTTTGATATAAAAATATAAAAGTCTTAAACTCTTAGTTCTCCCTGCTGGTTTTTGGCTGCAGTAGCCTTGGTTACATCAGCCGTTCTGGTGCCCCGAGGGGAAGCGAAGGGGTAGTAGTTGGATGCCTTTGGAAATGCGCAGTCTGCACGTTATTCCTCAGATACCAATGATGCTTCATGTTGATTCCTATCCCATCTTGCAATGATCAAGTCTACAGTGCCAGGACTATCTTCTGCATATATACCAGACCTTGTTCAGAGAAGTGGCAATACTTCAGAAATACAGTTATTCTGCTCCAAACCCACTGCAACTTGTAGAGCGTGGCTCTGTGCTGTGTAGACGTGGTCAGTCAATGGCCAGCTCTGTACAGGTACAAATTCTGCTGCCCCTGTGGGCAGACTGAGGCTCCCCACAGCTCTTGAATTCAAGTGCCAGTCACTTCTTTCAATACTCTCCTTTTGTTTTCACTTCTCCTGCAAGTGTCTTGATGCACCTTTGATGTGCAATAGGAAAATCTATTATATCCTTCCCTAATCTATGGTGAAGTTAATGGTTCTCAACGGTATGCTCTCCCTACTCTGAAGGGAGTAAGGAAAAACAATTTCCCTTCTACACCAGCCTGTTATGTCCTGAATAGATACAATTAATTATTTCGCTAATCTCACTAAGCATTAGGTTAACACTCTCTGCACGAGATCACTTCCTAATTATTTAGCTAGTAGCATCATCAGCAGAACACCAACTTGCCTGGGGAATGGAAGGCAATCAACCATTACATAGGCATTTGAACCTAGAGCTGTGTACATGCTGAACTCCCTGAGGACGGAAATGTAATGACACAGATTACTGAAATTATAGCTCTTGCGCAAGCAGTCCTCTTAGTTTTTCCAGTGGTGGAAGATACTAGCTCAGTTGATAAACTTGTTACAACCCACTGCATTCCATCAGAAATTCTAGTCAGCTGTAATATCATATTTTCTTTTCAGCAGAGCCTGGAGAATAAAAAATAAACAACAGGATGGGCTGTAATCTGTTACTCCCCCATGGACATCTTAAGTCATGCTTGAATAATTCTTTTTTGCTGTAGCATGACAAGTTACTTCTGATTCATACCTTGTCATGACATAAGGTAAGATGCTAATTGTTTACCTAAACTGTTCCATGTCTCAGAATAATGTACTTAGCAATTTATTATACTTCTTCCTCTCTAAAATGCCATCTTCTTGAGGCAAGCATTTTAAGTGATATATAAAGATGTGGTTAATGATGAGTCATTATCACAACCTTAGTACAGCAGGGACAAAAGGGAAGCAATCTGATATCAAAGTGAAGAAGAGACAAACTTGAAAATGAAATTTGCACTTAACATTAAGAAATAGGGATATAATTCAAGATCGGCTGATCAAAGCAGTGGGATGAAGAGTGTTTGAACTCTATTAAGGCAATCATACAAGCTGCAGAAACATTAGCTCGCTGGTGGGACCTCTTGCTTAATTGCTGAAATGAAAAATATTTATAAAATGGCCTTATTCCTAGAGGCACAGGTAAAGGAGAACAGCTGCTCTGCATGAGAAAAATCTCCTATATTTTGTGTTTTATATAAGTTTCACCACAGAGATCCTGATGTATATCTTGGTGAAGGCTTTTTTTCCAATAATGTAATCAGAGCACACAAAATAAAATTATAGGACTGACCTCCTGAGACTTTTGGTCTGGTAGTGTGGTACCTGGGAAGCCAGGGATACCAGTGAGGTATTTTCTTTATTCACTTCATTGCAGATTGATCTTTCAGTAAAGATGGGTGATTGAGTGTGCATCTGGGCATGCTTCTAAGCAAAACCTCCAGTTTTTATTATTGTAAAATATCCTAGAAGGCCCCTCCACACCCACCCACCCACCTCCTCTCCTATCCTGCTTGCTTTTGGATTTCAACCCAAACCAGGTAAGAAAATGGGAAGAAAACCAGATGATACTTTTAAACTGATACCAGATGGTTTCTGGCTCTGAAGTGGGTATCCAGGGCTGTGTACTGAATAATAAGCAAGGGAACCCCTTATAGCTTGCATCTTATTAAACATGGTGTGACAGCCTGCTGCATGTCAGAAGGATGTGGACACGTGAAGTAACTGCAGAGGTGCAATGACTATGCAAATTGTTTGTAGCAGTAAAATAAAGCCTGAAATATTAAATTAAGTATAGGATCTTGCCAGGAGAGGAAGAGAGAAAAATCAGGATTATAAGCTTCATAGGTTGTTCTTAGTTATGTGAAATCATCTGATGCTTGAAATTTCTTTCAGTATATTCATTTACTGGTTTACTGTGGATTGCCAAACTGAAACTATTACAGTTGAAGAGTGTAGTGTGCCTGTTGCCTTCCCCTTTACTGCTTCTGGAACTGCCTTTGTGGAAAACTACAAAGTATACTTGGACTTTCCAGGTGAAGGCATTTTAAATGGTAAAAGGGTCTACCCCAAGTCTTTACAGTAACAAAATTCAGTAACCAAAGAAAAAAGAGGAGGGAGTGGGAGAAAGGACACCCAAATTTGCAGCCTTTGAAAAGCAATGCTATATTTACTAGTGATCCAAAGTATTAAGTTTTGTCAGAGTTTTTTGTTTGTTTTGTTTTGGGGGTGTATGTATCCAAATAGAAAATATTTATCAGATCCACTTATTAGGAATTTTCTCTTCCTTTTCCAAATCCACATTCCTCAGGGGACTGGTGACCCCTTTCCCTCATTCTGAAAAATGGAACTCCAAAGGCAACACATCTCCTCCCATAACACATCTCTCTGCTTGACAAGGAGTGGTCATGACAAGATGAGAAAACTTAGGCCTGTCACTTGTCCCTTCTGCAAACCAGTGTTTGCTCATCAACCAGTTAACCTACAACTGGTATTTATTTCTGATGACAGCATTATCTAAGAGTTAAGGCGCCAGCATGTGACTCTGGAGACCTGGGTTCTATTTCTGATTCTGGTACCAAGCACTGTGTGACACAGGCCATATCATTTCCCTTCTCTGCCTGGGTTTGCTTTAACCCTTTTTGTCCATTGAGACATAAATTGTAGCAGAGTGAGGAGAGATTAAGGTATTTGGGATTGTGGCTGTCACTATAACACTTACAGTATGTGAAAATACAGCATAGAAGATGGCTACACAGAAAAACCAAGATACATGATCTGGTTCCATCCTTCATAAGGATGGAACAAATGCAATAAAAGACAATGCAATGACTGTGGGCTTTATCATTAAACTAAGCCGGTGTTACTTTGTTGGTTTTTTTTTTTTGATGATTTTCTATGAACAGAGAAATTACCGATGTTTATTTAACTAAAGCTTAGATGCTGTGTCATCTTTCCTGTTCCCCTTTTGTCGGAACAAGACAAATGGTCATAATGTTCTTTCTGTAGTAAAATTTCAAAATACGGCAAAATATGTTTGATGGCTGTGAACTGATTGACCTCTGAAATACTGCTTTTCTGGCTGACCTTTGTCTTATAAAAAAGAAAAAAAAATTCAGTTGTGCCTAAACATCTCAAGTTTGAAGATCAGCATTAGATTGTCATAATCTTTATTTAGTACAGTGTTATGTTGAGTTATTTGTTTAAAGCTGACACTTCCTGACAGTATTAGGTTACATCTTAGGGAGATACTGTGAGTTGTGTTTGAAGCTGCATCTTGGATTTACTGCAGCTGCTGTAAATATCAGCTAAGCAACCTTCATAAATTATGCTGAAGGCATTTCTCAGTTATATAAGAATTATTCTGGAATGTAAATGGATTCATTCCATCAGATACTTCTAAACTATTATAAAGCTAGTGAATGTATGGCATTTAAAATTTTATATTTAAGGGTCGTTCCAGTTTACGGTAGTATGAACACATAGATGTTGTGTTCTGTATAACACACATGCAAAATTGACCTTGCCATTAGTGTAGCTGTTACAATTCTCCTGTAGCCTGGCACAATTTTCAAATGTATAAGAAATGGGGAACGTTTCTAGCTCAGATATTGCACTGAGGTTACCCAAATATATGTTATAAATATGCTTTACTCTGAGCACTGCACACACAGTCCTCATAAGGCAGCAACAAGCTCAATATTGCAATGAGCAAACATGGACACTTCTGAACTCAAGAAAACTGCTGTCCTCACTGGTGAAGCCGTGAGACAGAACCCTTCACTGTAGAGGAATTGCTTGTACAGCCTTCCCTCTGATTTTGAGGTAGTCTAGCCTGAGTTATGCAAGTAGATTTTACAGGCTGTAAGAACCAATGGAGTTAGGCAACTTATTTAGATTAAGCAGGAGTTTTTAGAGCCCAGGCTTGAGCCCAGTGGTCAGTCATTCCCCGTGTACAATCCTTAGCTCCGTCATTGTGGGGTTTGAATGAGCAGCTCCATTTCTGTGTGCCATCTCTTTAAAATTCATAGTATTCAGCTGTAGCCCTTTACAGGTAGAAGCACATGTACACACACTCCAACTGTGCACTTCGTTGCTCCCTTGCACTGATTTTATTTTTGATATTTCACTCTCAATGACTCTCTGATGAAGGGAAAAGGCAGGAAAGAAAGAGCCTTAGGTCAGCTTTTGTGTCTGAAGACATAACTGATCAGCTGGCAACATAAGTCCTCAAAATAAAATCCCATATACTCTCTCCCAGAGGAACAAGCCAGTTTTATATGGCTGCCCTAAGGCTTGCAGTGGCAGGAGCTCTTCTGCACAGTTCTTGGAAAGATACCTGGTGGGACAAATTGTCAAGTTCTGCATGTTACACAAGACTGTAAGCAAATACGGGCATCAGGTAACTGAATTGAATAGATTTTGGGCCACCTGGGCATGTGCAAGGAAACCATTTACAAGGCCAAAGGCAGCTTTGGCCTTGTAGTTGGCAGACATTGTAGGAACTCTGTGATAGTCTAAGTCTTGGTGTAGTGAATCCTGCCGGGCCCTCAATTATTAGAAAGAGCAGAGTGAAAACGTGTAAGAGATTGGAGCAATAATAGACTCTCCAGTGACACAGTAATGATGGCAACTGCTGGCTGGATGGCCAGGAAAACTAAATATACTGTAAATCATTTGGCTGCAGGTGTTTGGCTCCAGATACGCTTCTCAGCTTAGTCATTCATATCACTATTTATGTTCACTCATAGAAAAGCTCTAGTGGAGCTGGCTGTAGGGAATGCATAAGGAATACATAACCCCCTCTTCTAAATATTGTGTACCTTTGAGTCATGTCCTATCCTCAATCTTTATCCCATCCTTTCCCACTGGCAGTCCTGAGACTTCCAAATACAGGTCAGTCTCTCCTCTTCTAGCCCTCCTCTACCTTAAAAAATATCGCCAAACCTCAGTGCTTTGTTCCTCCGTTGATACAGTAGTGTGACAGAGCAGCATGGGTCTTACCAGCCCTTCATGCCATCAAACCAGATTATTTTTCTGTAAGTAGAGCTCTGTGGAGATTGTGAACTGCCTGTGCCTGCTTCTGCCAAAGCCAATCTCCGCTAAGGGATAAACGAGCTGTATGGATTACCTCTGTGATGCATTTCATAGCTGCCCTTACACTGAGGGAGTCCCACTGATCCCAACACAATATAGGGGTAAGTATTCAATAATTAACTGTAGAGACACAAAATTAAAAATGTAGAGTCACTACAGAGAAATAACTGCCCTTTAATACCTAGTTTACAGTAGCAGCTAGCTCCTCCAACCAAGGCTGAACCTGTGGTGGGCAAACATGTCTGTACATATATGATCTTGCAGTGTAAAACATGAAGTGGCATGGAAAAAAATGGGAGGAAAGTATGACAGTCAATTATATTTATAAAGGGCCTGATCCCAAGCCCATTACTGAATCTTTCTATTAACTTCAACACTAGCTTTGGACTAAGGCCAAGTGTATTTGCAGTGGCAGTGGATCTATTACTATTATCTTTCTGTCTGTAAAAGCAAACTGTAGGAAAGGGAGAATTCTTACAGTGCAGAATGTACTGAGCTGTCACCTGCTTTTGGCAAAAAAACTGTAATGTAGTTTTCCTATAATAAAAACAATAATAATTCTTCAGCCATAGCTTTATGATTAAACAACATCGAGGCAAAGCTTTTTTTCTTATTATTTTAATTTGCATAATTCCCAGGCTGCAATGCAGACAAACCTTTCGAGATATTAACTAGATTATAAAAATGTCATGTCAGATTTGAAAACTGTCACTAACATGAGAGTTTTAATTATGAATAAATTAAAAAAAAGAGAAACTGCTTTTCCTGTGGCAATAAGATTTTGCATTATGCACAAAAACTAAAGCTTAGAAATGTTCAAAGGCTGGAAAGTAAAAGTGAGATAAGAGAATGGATTATTCTGGAAAATAGGCGAAAGTAAAACTGATAAAACATTACTATTCAAATGATATCTTTACAGGAGTCATTACAACAGAATTAATGTTGTTGGAACACAGAGAGAAGCGAAGTTATAAACCATTCAAGCCAGTATGCTAGACATTTATTTCAAGAAATGAATCCTAGCACTGGTAGCAACAGATTAATAAGCAGAGACCCAGCCAAAGGGTGTGCAGGAAATGCATGGGACCTTACACCGTGAGGCACACATGCACAGCTCAGCAGTGAAGAACATCTATATTTGGCAGCAATAGATTACCTGAGTGCTATGAAGGATATTCTGATTTCACTGAGGCTGCTCACATATTTCAGTTCATTCCTGGGCTCTAATGTATGTACCTGGCTCTGTCCCCGAATGTCTGTCTGCCTTTAGAGGTAACAGATGTCACCAGCTTTCCTAAACATTTATCTACTGAGTTGGACCACGGGCTGCCTCCAGCCTCCTTTCCCTCAAGAGTGTACCCAGAGCCAAGGTCTACACAACATGGGCAAGAAAACTTACCTCTACTCCTAATTGCATTGTGGCTTGATTTATCCAAAAGTAAAATGCACTAGAATACTTGGCAGCCTTCTGGAGACATTGTGGAGGCACGGACTAAGCTGGGAAAATATATTACATGATGGGGAAGCCCATAAACACGTGAACAGAGGTAACCACACATCAACCAGGATCTGGAAGCAGTTTAGCTCCATTTACACGAGTTTGGCAGCCCAGTGCCAGCACTGCACAGGCATGACAACCTCACATGCACAACAGCCTGCCACATGCCTGACAAATGTTGCTCTTCAGCATATGGTCTTCCTGGCTTAGATTATCACCAGCCTAGAGAGGACTGCATCATGCCCTGTTGCACAATGTAGACAGACTGCAAGGGACAACTACAAGTACTTGCCTGCCAGTGAGGATGTTTCAGTTGCTTAACCACAGAGAAGTTTTTGCTGATGCATCTTCACTGCCACTGCTTTCTCTTGATGCCAAATTAAGCATCTCCTGTGCTGCTGCTACCATTTCCACCACAGTGTGGATAAAAACCTTGGTGAACATACAAGGCTCTTTGGAAGACTGCTTAACTCCACGTAACACCATTGTTCAGCTGCCCTGATAAGCAGGGTGGAACACTTCTGCATCTAAATTAGATAAAATCTGTATTCTTTGTGGAGGCAGGGAAGATTTGCAATTGTTGAGACATCCTAAAGATGATTAATTTAAAGCCTCAAAATAAATAAAATCATTACCACCATCTAGTCTCCTGACAAAGATTTTTCAACATAGGAGACTAAGCATTAGCAACCCCACATTTAGGTAGGAGCTGGAGTATCTGCTAAAGTGGTATTTCATGTTTAAACAGACTTAAATTTACCAGATCTAATGGATAACAATATTTCAAAAGGAGACTTAATCTATTTCATTACATTTTATATTACTTTGTTTAATAAATCATCTTCCACTAGAAACCCAATCTAAGATGAATTTAACAGACTTCATAAATGATGGGTCAATATCAACTTTGTCATAAATTCATTTTTACTTTGGATCCAGGCCCGGTGGGTACTTTTGTATTGCTTTCTTGCAAATTATCCATAATTCATAATTAACTTTGACTTAAAAATGTGACAATGCCTTTTCTTTTGTCAAGTGTGGGATTTTTCCCTTTTTTTTTTAGCAAAGAAAAAAATAATGCTACTTTAATTATGGGGTTAGATAATGCTAATTTCAATTGACTTTTTTGTGTTGCCTGGGATGGTTTGAAATCTGTCTAGCAGCAAGAACAGGATTAAAAATACACACTGGCAAAAACAATGCATGGAGAAACAGGTTTAATGGTTGTCAGTGGTTCAGGGAGCTGCAGGGGGAATTCATTTTCTTTAATGCAGACAAAAAATTGGTTTCAGTTCTCTTACTACTCACATATTGGCTTTTGCAGATATTTACAGCAAACTTCAACATTTCTGTGTTAGCAAGGAGATGAGCTTGAGGCGGAGAAGGTTTGTTGTACAGCTAAGACCATTGACTGGAAGCATTCCATCTATTTGTGGGACCTGAGGGTGCCACTTTCCAAGAAAGCCAAAAAAACAGATGGGCCCTGAAAATAGTCTGATTATTGCAAAACATGATCTTTTGGAATAATCATGACATTTCACTATGAGTGTGGAGGATGTCTCAGGGTTACAGTTTGGATGGGAACAACTGCAAACTTGGCTGTAAACGGGTGGTGGGTACAACGTGGAAAGCAAGTCAGCTGAACAGACTGAATACAGTCTTCAACTATGTGTTGTACAGGACTGTGGAATGGGAAAGAGGATGTAAAAGCAACATATGGGAACCTATTTTAGCCTTAGAAACATGACTTAACATCTGCTGACTTTCGTCTGGCTTTCCTTTCTCAAATTAATAATTTACAACATCCAGTCTAGAAGATAGGACAGTGCATCTTGCTGCTTATGAACAACTCCCTCTGATATGAATGTCACCCATGAGAGCTGCACTACTGAAGTCTCACTTGGTTCCATCCTCACATGCAAGCTTGGAATCCTACCTTCAGCTGAAATCTGCCTCTGTTGGCCCATCCATAGCTGTACATTAGCAAGAGAACTTACAAGCTACACGGTTCTGGCTGATGCAGAGAATTCTGAAGCAGTCTTTCTGATAAATTCTTTTAATTGTGCTAGGTGGAGGGGACTGCAGTCTATAGAAATTTACTACGTATCTCTCCACTGCCTCAGGTAAGATTAAATGAAGGGAGCAAGCAGCAATCCCATGTAAAGAAACCATTTATCATAGGACTAAGTCCCAAAAGTCAAGCAAGAGCTAAATGTTCACTTCTAGTCATACCACAGAATTTGAGGAAAAGCTGGCTTCTTTGCTAATAAAGAATATTCAGTAGCTTCAGAGAAAATTACCACATCTGAGCACCTATTCAACAGAGAGCAGAATCTGGTCTAGGAAACAAGTCAAGTCTCCACACAAGTAAAAGAGCATGATAGAGATGTTACTCCATGGCAGACCTCATAATCAAACTGCGGTTGTTTTTAGCAAGTTCAAAACTGAAGTTAAAACAATGAAAAGAAAGCAAAGAATAGCAGATATACAGTATCATAGAATCACAGAATGATATGGGGTTGGAAGGGACCTCTGGAGATCATCTAGTCCAACCCCCCTGCCAAAGCAGGTGCACCCAGAGCAGGTTGCACAGGAACACGTCCAGGCAGGATTTGAAATTCTCCAGACACGGAGACTCAACCACCTCTCTGGGCAGCCTGTTCCAGTGCTCTGCCACCCTCAAAGTAGTAAGTAGGTGCAGTAGGTGCAAAAGTACCAAACTGGAAGCTGCAATCACCCTGCTGCATGTTGCAGTCATTTCCCCATCTGTCAGGTTGGGAATAAAACGCAAGTGATCTCATTCCCATTCAGAAGGCAGGGTACTTGCTGAGAAATCTCAAATATGGCAGTTCAGAACATCTGTGCTTCTGGTTCCTCTTATCTTCAATGATCAGCATTCCTTCTTCTAGCTTGTTCTGCTCTACCATTCGGCACCTACAAAGATAGTTTTGAACCAAACCACCTGTGACTTGATTTCTCATTGCCCTGGGCATGGAAAAAGTCCTTTGATGGTGAAGGATTTTATAAATTCTTTGATGATCTTATGAGGCGGCAGCCAATAGCACCTATCTGTGCAGAGATAAGAGAGTCCGTATTACGTTTTCTGACTTCTTTCTTGTCTCTTTTGTTTGAAAAGCAAAATTGTATCTGTTTTCCTCTCTGCAGGTACTCCAATTGAAAATAAGTATGGTGAGGTTTCCTTGCCTTGTTATCCTATTTGGCTACACGTATCAGATCACAGCCTGGAAAAGATTCTCTGTGGAGGTCTTCTGGAGGGAGTCATAGATGAATTGCAGAGGAAAGAAGCAGGTAGCTTCAGAGAGAATGGAACTGTTGTGTGCTCCCTTGACTTGGGCAGTGATGTGTTTCGAGTCTTTTTCACGGTTTTCCCTTACCTGATCACTAATGCTGTTTGGAAAGAGCTCTCTTTTCTTTCCCATTAATCATCTCTGGCACGTCACTGGCATTTTTCTCTTTTTTCCCCCATGTTCAAGGTCAGCCTTATCCTGTGGCAGAAAAGCATGCACTGTGTCTTTCAATCATAGATCTGAAAATGTATGGAAGATGTGCAGCTTTGATTTCCTAATCTGTTTTATGCAAGAAATGTTCTGTTATTGCAGCTTAACATCCTGCCTGATAAATGCATCACAAGCACATCATCAGTCACTTCCTAGCTTTTTTCTGCAAATTCTTTTCCAGTAGGTAAATGAGGGATGATTTGGCTGAGGTCAAAGTTGACACTGTCAGTTAGCTCCCAGGTCCTCTGTGAGAGCATGGAGTGCTTGCTGGGACCTTGATGAATTCTGCACGGGCTTTTATGTGCTGATTGGTTTTTCCTGTTTGAACTGGATATGAAAACACTTGGCAGTAACCATACGTGCTCCTTTGCTCAAGGCTTGTATTATCTAGTGGTTAAAGCAGCTTTTAATCCCTGGTGAAAATTACCCCAAAACGCAGGACTTCAAAACTGTACTCTTGTTCAGTTGCAAGTTAGGAAAATAACTTACCTTGGCTAAGTATCACTCCAATCTTTGATGCTATACATTTCTGTTGCAGTCAGACATCGAGAAAAACAGTATCTTTCTAAGCAAACAAATAAATACAGAACTAGCTATAAGAAAAGGCAAAATGGATGCCTGCTTATCTTAGTAGAAAGTCAAGGATGGAGAAAGAAAGGAAAATACATCCCAAAAGGTGCAACATTGCTTGTTTGGAAGTGATGTTTGTTTCCTGATAGAGTTGGTGACAGTGATGAATTTAATTTTTGTAGTAATTTCCTGGGAAGTTTGGAAGTAAGCAGGGACAGGGGCCAAGAGTCAGCAATCATTCCCTATAGACTAGGGACTGGATAAATTAGCAAAAAAAATTGGCTGTGTTGTTTTGTTTAAAGTCCTATGATTGGGTTAAAATTCACTGTTAGGCTAGGAATGATGGCCAGGTCTATGTCCATTAGGAGTTGCATTTAAGTTCCAGTTTAACTGGCCAAATTTTGTTTTAGGCTCCTGCTGCCCACGTGAAACTGGCCCATTTCAGCAAGATTTCTCATGGAGAGTTGTCTGTGCAGATGGGCAGGCCATTTCAGTTGTTGATCTTCTCAATCCTCAAAGCTAGCAGAGGGTATTTTCAGAAACAGATATTTCCAAATTCCCCAGGGAGATTCAGAGAACATGCTTCTCATTCCAGAGGCCTTTGAACAGAGCTTCAAAACCAAATTACTAAACCCTTTTCAATTTCAGAAAAATGTTTAGTTCAGATTCTCAGCCAAAACCTCTGAGGTGTTGTTTTGTATACCTGTCACTTTTCAGGCTCACTTTCAATGTCATATTTAAACAGGAACTTCATGTAGATTTGGGCCTGCTGCCACTCTCCATGCAGAATTCACAATGATTTGAGAGGCAGGCCCAGTAGAAAGCTACCAGACAGAGTCTCTATAGTTTTAATGAGTGACAGAAAAGCTTTTTTTTTTCTTTTTGGAAAAGTCAGACAAAATTCTACAGATAAAAAGTGAAAATGTTCTGCATGATAATACAAACAATTGATTTTGCCAACTTTTCAGCAGTTGCAATGGTGAGAAACATTTTATCGACAAGCAGAATAAGCTTCTTTTGAGAACTTTGCCACTGAATAACTTCTAAGTCGGAAAAGTAGAGGAAAGGTAGGGAAGAGATGTGATAGGCCAACACAAGTGCTGACCTCATGCTAAGGTAATTCTAATGCAGGGAAGCTTTAGAGCCTTTCTCTTTCATTAATATAAATCAAAATCTACTGAATGAATTCAGCTGGGCTTCTGGATTTGATTATTCTGTAGCTGAATAAGCAGAGAACAAGTGATTAAATTCATCACCCATTTTCAGGTACACAGCTTTCCTTCTGCATTATCCTTCACTAACCAAACTTGCTTAGCTCATGGTATCAGGGAAACCAAAAGGAATTAAAAAAAGAAAAACAAAAACAAAAAACCAACCAAACAAAAAAAACACCCCCAAAAATACGAAGAATGGCTGGCAAGCTGCTGGAGCGAGGTAGTGGTTGTAACTATGATACTACTCACTTGGGCTTTTTGTGTCCCTTTTCTGCGACTGTTGTTGGTTTTACTATTTCAAGCTAACTCCTGCTCTCCCTGGATTCTGCTGTCTTTAATGGAAGCAATAATGAGCCTTGAGATTTTTTTACCAAAACAGCCTGTGTTTACAAGTGTCTCAGATATCTTGAGAGAATGATCCTGGAAGGGAAAATTTGCTGTGTTTCTAAAGTACAGGAATGGGTACTTTAGACAACTTGCTACCCTCAGCTGCCATGTGTAAAATTCGGATATTAATAATAATTCCTTTTCTCCTTTCCTTGTGTGTTCAGATAGAAAACTCATGAGAATACAGTTGTCTGTTCTTTTCCTCCTGGGCAGTGAGACTCTCATCTTGGTTAGGGCCAAGCATGCTATGACTGTATGAAGAAATGCCTATCTTATCATGACTATGTCAGTGGTGACTATTAGCCTTGGCAAGGGACCTGCAGAAAGGCACTGCTTTCAACTTGTCTCTGCTCAAACCGAACTATTGAATTCTACCGGTGACTTTCAGGGGGTACAAATGACTTTAATGGGAGGCAGATTAGGCCAGCTTGAAGCACATTTAGAAATACCACCAGTAATGAGATACCACATAGGCCTTCTTCTGAGGTACCAAACTGGACTTTACTGGTTTGTGTTTTACGCATGCAAACACTGTGCCCAGAGGTGGGTTTGACTTTGTTCTAGTATTGCAAATCCATTATGGATACTGCATAATTATAGGCAGTAGCATGTGAAGAATACAGCCTATGGTATTAAATAGGTTCTGTTGGAGCTGATGGGCATCAGATTTGAGTAACACCTGTAGGATTTGGCTCCACTGTTTGTATTGTTATTAATTTGCTGTCGTGTACAGTAATCAATTTTTCATCTTGAGAATTTTGTGGTGTCTTGCCATGTCAGCAGACACAGGATTGATTCAGGAAAGGACATTTCAGTTATTTTCTCTCTGACAGCTCAAGAATATGGCATTTCTGACATGAGTGAAGGATAAGAAAAAATGAGAAAGTCTACACTTTTATTCACAATATGTTACAAACAGCAAATGGCAGATAAATTGACATACATTAAATTCCACAGTTAATCGTTTTCTGGCCCTGTGCTCAGTTGTGAAGTGATGAAACAATTGAGGGTAAAGGTGAGACATGTGTGAAATGAACTGGCATATTTTACATATCAGGATAAGTCCCACACATTTACCGTTGTGATACAGGGGATATAGGAGGGAAGAGCAGATGACAGTACAGCACAATTTCTCAGTGGGCACAATGGATTCTTCATGCTGTAGATTTTGCTTCCTGGATTTTTAGGCTTGAGATTAGCCTGGAGGTCTCATTGTAGTATTAGTTTTGGCCTGAACTTTACACTGTATGAAAGAAAGTGAAGTTTAGTTACTGGGAGAAATTAACAAATCACATTTTCCTTGTTCTGTTCTTGACCTTGTGAGTAACCTAGGGTAGGTCATTTATCTACCTTCTTCCTTGTTTATGATCTCCTTTCCCTTTTCAACACAAATAATTAATAGCTGCATTATTCCTCCACTGCAAAGTTTGGAATAATGCGGCATAGCTCTGAAGCTCTGTGTCTTGAAGGAAGACTGTTGGGATAAAGCTGTATTCCAGGCCTCTCTTGGCAGACAAAGATTTTCTGATCCTAACCTGGATAATTCTTATCAGGGTGGAATGTGAATGGCATAGACCTACGCAGACCTACACAGGGGCAAGTGTTTTCAGAAGAGATTAAGGAAATCCCAGTGTCATAGACTTCTCTGAAAACTCTAGCCTGAGTAGCATGCATTCATAATGCTTGTTAACAGTTTGCTGTCTGTGATCCGAAAAGAACAGGGAGGATTTCTTATCAGTGTTATCATCTCCTGACATTCCGGGAAAGAGGATCCACTTGCTAAGCAGGTCATGTATTTAAGAGATGGTTTCTTCTGTAGTCATGAAACATCTGCCTAAGCACATATGTCCCTTAGCCAGAGGCTAGAGGACGGTTTACAATTCCAGTTGTGAGCATAAATATAGCTCTAAATAGCATCTGGACCATGAAACTAAATTTAAAATACTGAATTGCAGGCATTTAGGGGGAAGGCAGCTTGACTAATGCTCAATAATCACCAATTTCAGATGAAACTCATGAGGAAAAACAAGACAAGAGGGAGATTATGGACTAATTCTGAATTTTAAAATAAATTTCAAGAGCATAGAATCTGGCAAATGAATTCTGTTAGTGACTGAAATCAAAGCAGAATTAAAATTTGCTTATGAAATGCAAATTCCTGTATCTAGCTTCATCCTCTTCCCACATCAATGTAACTTTCTGTCCCAAAGCTAGAGTCTTCCAAGGGGAGCACACGGCAATGAAAGAAAACTTAAGAAAAAGGCTTATCTCTTTTTCCCAAAATCACAAACCCTGGTTTTCAAAAAAAGAAGACAAATGTGATAGCTTTAGGACAAAGGTAGGAGAGATCAAATGAAGCCATTTTGATATGTGATTAAAAAATATTATTTTTAAAAAAAGAGAAGTCATAATGAGAAGATTCAACTTCTTTCCCAGAATAACCGTAAGTGGAATTAGCAGAATTTTTTTTTTCTTTTTGATCTTTGTATGTAAATAGAAGTATTAGAGAAAAGCAGCAGCACCCATATATCATGGTGATGACATCATCTAGACAGATAAATATAATAAAACTCCTTGTATGTGAAAGCTTGCCCCCAGTAATTTCAGAGAAAAACTCCAATTAAAACTGCAAAGGAAGGGAAGGGAAAGTGCAATTAAAAGAAAGGTATCCTACCACCTATCCACAGCTCAATCATCTTCTTACACAAAGATGGACTTTTTAAAAAAATCTAACTGGAGATGTAAGATATCCTTGAGGAACTTACTAATGCTGAGATGCTTACATTTAAGCATGAGTAATTTCACTAAAATTGTTGGTACTAATAATCTGCTTTAAATTTAACGTGTGCTTTAGTTCTGTGCACACTGGTGTCATAAATTGCAGTGCTGCAAGGCACAAGCACAGCAGTTATTCCCTAAGTTTTAGTAGGACCATCCCCTATGAGCCCATTATTACTTCACTGTTGATGAACAAGAAGTTCAATAGAAAATCTGTTAATAGACACAGTCAACTAGATAAACCTCTAGCATCTTTCATTGCAGAACTTTCTACAGCCTTAAATATTGTGTCAAAAAGCTTTGTTTAAACCAGGTAAGAGGCAGTGAAATCCCAAAGATTTTACATGAAGATAAGAAACTTAGAACTCATTGCTCTGAAGGACCATGAATAAGATTGCCTTCGAGCAGCTCTTCCTAAATTGTGGGCTATATTCTCTTCCAGCTATAAGTCCCTGTGTTGAATGTGAAGTAAATAAAATGTTTATTAACATACCAATGTGCCACTCTGGTATTTTCTCTGAACATTTGGGAAACCTGTAGAGGAGTTTCTAAAATCTCATTATATTAAAGAAAAAGTGATTTTAGTTGCAAGATGTGAATTATATGGATGAGTGAGCATCAGTAAACAAGCTTATTTTAAACTGATACCTTGGAAAACCTATTTCTAAAAGCAATTAGTGATGAATTACTTTTAGCACTTGGAAAGGTCATTAAACTGTGCTCCCTACATTAGCAATTGCAAAGCAAATTTACAGCTCAAAGATGGGCATGGGAATCTATGAAGTTTTTTCCAGCCAAGGAAACAAACTGGGCAATGCAAATTGTCAGCTTGGAAACAAACAGCATCCCTGCATTCTGTGCATATAGCAAGGAAGTTCCAAGGGGCCAAAAGGTACATAAACCAGCAAAGTCTTTCAAATCTTCCAACAGCTCTCAAGCATCACGTTCATCTTAAAAATATTTCAGGATTCCAAATTGACCGAAAATTGAGGTCAATATTTTTTGTGCCACTCTAGCAGTTCAAAGACTTATCCATTCGCACTCCCTGTAAATGCTGCTCTATCAAACTCTTTCCTCACCACCTTGCCACTGTTATGCCAGAGAGGAGAAAAATGGGGAGCCCAAGAAATAAGTATAATAGATCTACTGTCAAGACTGAATTTGAGGCAATCAATCTGTAAAATGACCTAGGAGGGATTCCTAGGGAACCTCAGCATGTTTTATCTGCTGCGGTTGGATACTAATATACAATTTACAGAATTCAAAATTGAAGCAAAGACCTAGTTGGAAACATATTTATTCTTTTTAATCATGTTCAAATTGGTCTGTACGTTGTGAATGTCTGAAGTAAGCTATGCTCTCTGGCTACAAGATCTATCAGATGCAGAAGGAACAACTTCACTAACGTGGGCTGTGAATTAACAATGTGGATTAAAATGTTAAAAGACTATCCCAAATAAAGAGGACAGTTGTGGTTGAAACATGGGTTGAAACAGCTTGTGTTCCTGACTCAGGCTTCCATTTTGTCTTCCCTCAGACTCCATCTGGGATTTCACTGTCAATGTGAAGACGTACAGGAACTTCATTTCCTCATGGATCATACCAAGGTAATGATACCTTTTAGCACCCTCTCTCTGTTTAGACTGACACTAGAAATCATGTCCCAGTGAAACTAGCTCATCATTTAATCTTCCATAAGGTGTTACCAAAATGCAAATAATGCAGGCTGCCCTGGTGATGTTGATAAAAGGTGGAAGAATTTTACCTGAAGAACCTAGTACTTAGTGTCTTTGTACCAGTACAGATCACAGAAGACTTATCTGAAATACAGAAAAAAGTACAAATTAAACCAGAGGCTCTGCCCAGCCAAGGTTTTCATGTGTGTCTCCTGCATGTCAGTTTCTGATGGAGAGGAGAAAAATTAAGCTATCTGTTTTCCCTAAAAAAAGAAGCAATGCAGATGCTCTCCTGATAATCATGGTGTTTGAGTAAAAAAAATGGGTTAATAAACCTGTGATTACTGCAAACCGTCCTCTATTTTTTCTGCTTGGTGACAGGCAAATCCCACTCCATATTAAATGCAGAAGACTTCATATCTCATTTCAATAGGATTTGCTTCCAGTAATCACTGGGTTCAGTTTAAAAGAAATTAGTTATTTGAAATAAAATTAGCCAAAGAGAGGCAAAAATAAAAGATAAGGTAGATAGTTACAAGGCCAGATATCTATCTAAAGTCATGTTTCCGTCCAGTGAAATAGATAATAATGTCAAAGGATTTTCTCAGCTGACCAAACGTCAGAGCAGTGTGTGTAAAGAAGTTCTCATTACTTTAAATGTTTGACTTCAGTTGTTGAAGAGAGAGAAGTAAATTTTTTTCAAAGCTGTTCAGTGTATGTAAACAACTTGATGTCTAATTCTGTTTGTACCTTTGACACTTGCTCTTAAAAGAGACAAATTGGACAGTTTTTCCTTAGGTAAAACACCCATATAAATCAGTGCATGGGAGGCACAGGGACAGGAGAAGGAATGAAATTGAGATCCTTTGGGCTACAGAATATATGAATTCCTTTTAATGAGATTTTGATTACAAGCAGCAGTGCCTCAGAGCAAAAACTACATCAATAATCTCTAATGTATTATTTTGGAGGAGAAATTTAAACATTATAATGTTAATCCAATGAATGTCCATTTAGGCTGGCTAATGATGAAACACTGTATATTACATAGTGCTAACCAGCTAAGATGAGGAAAGATGTCTTTTATGGGATTATGTAAAAAGAGATCAGTTTCATCAAGAATGCAGTTACTCACTTGGAAACCTTCCCATTTACTGAGTCTCAGGAATCATGGGGGATCAAAACCAGATATAATGAGATCATTTCCCCCAAGTAAAAATGCAGTGTGTGATTAGCCATTATTGACTATTATACAAAATGAAAAGGAGTTCAATCCCACATCCATGTCCTCTACATGATGAAATCTGGCTATAGAAGGAGGTCCATAAACATAATCTTTTTGATTGGAAGATCTAAGTTCTTTCATTATGGAGACATACTGTAAAGGAAAAAATGGTGGCATTATACATTACTGATGGCTTTTCCTGAGAGGAATGCAAAACTTCGAAAACAAACCACAAAATGGGTGAATTCACTCCACTGTGCTTCAGTATTAGTTCAAAATTCACAAGAAGTTTATCAAACCATTTGTGTAAGTTGGAGTATAAACAGCCTGAGCTGCCTTTCCTGGACTTCTACGTTGCATTTTCCATTTGGCTCCAGTTGAAAGCTGGTGATTTGGAATGTTCTGGTCTGAATGTGTTTACGTGAACAGAATCAAAATCAGCACCACAGTCCTGGGCTGTAAAGTTGTGTGGTGAAAAATCTTGCAGAGAACGAAAGAATGCTCACCTGTATGTACAGAGCTCTTTGAGGATTTTGCCTGACCTGAAGCTCCAAACTCACATCCTCTTCTAAGAGGTCCTGATACAAATCTCAAAGCTATACTCAAAACATCCAATGCTAGCAGCATCCTCAAATATGGAAAGCCTCAGCACTCCTGAAATCCAATTCCCTTATTTTGTTAATTTGCCTGTTTCTTCATCCTGTTTCCCCTCAGCAGTAGGGGAGGTAGCATGTGCTATTAGTTCCTGCACATCCCAGTAGAGTATGAGTTATGAGTGTGTTTTTCTCATACCTCTGCCATCCAGAAAAGAGGATAAAGGATCCAAGGATCTGGACTGTGCCTTACAAGGAGGCAGTCTGTGGTAAGGAAGGTTAGCTTGTGTTTTTTTACAACCCTCTCAAGCTGAGTTAAATGAATAGAGGAGAAAACTGCACATCTGCCACAACAGAGTAGAATGAGTTGCCGTCTGTTGTGCCTGCAGAGCTAAGAAATCTGAGCAAAAAGAGAAGTCCCCAGACAAAAGCTGGAACAAGCCAAGGTCTGTCTGGGAATCCTGGGTGGGTGTTTGATAGCCTGATCTTCTCTCCTTTGTGTATCTTTTCCCCTGACACGGGAAAAGGAATAGCTTCCCCACAGTGGCTAAAGCAATTGCTCCACAGGCTAGTGACTTTGGAAAAATATTTTTTGCTTTTCTGATTTATTTTAATAGGGTTTAACTGTTGGAAATGAGAGGAGCTCACATGTGCCTGTCAGAATACTCAATGGAATACCAGTGAGCTCTTCATGTTCCTTGGTGGAAACCCAACAGTGTAGAAAGTGTCAATGCTGCAGACCTGCTGTTTGAAACTCACTGCTCTGTTTATCTAGTGGATCACATAAGCCACTGCAGAGGCTAAGATACGGAGCCTGAGTTTCATACAAGACTCCATCTGCATTCTACAGCCCAAAGTCTAGAGCAAACACATTCTGACATGGCTGAATGAAAATGAGTGTCACTTCTGCATTAAAATGCACTCAGAGATGTACTAAAAAACACTCTTGTGCCTCTGGAAAAAAATAGAAGGGGAAGAAAAAAGCTATTATTATATAGCCAGTGGATGCAGTGGGAAGAAGAGGCACGCTGTGCGGAGCAGAAGGTGCCGCAGGGTGGCACAGGAGGCAGCCGGCTGGCAGCCAGCGCTGCCCGACTGGCTTGGAGTAACCTTCATGCAGCTCTGCCAGACCCAGGGTGCCTCCACACAGGGAAACGCAGCTTCAGCTCCGCAGCAGAGCCGAGGTGTTACACCCCAGGCAGGAGCTGGGCTCCTTCAAACGCTCGCTGGTTTGATGCATGAGGGAAACACAAAGAATCTTCATAACTAGGCTCGCTGATGGAAAGCACAACGTGCACGAGCCTTTTATGTGAAACAGAAAATCTTCCACTTTATGGAACTTCCTGGTCACTGGGCTATAGCAAGAAGAAGTTCCCTTTTCTTTCAGCAGTGTAAAGGATCACCGAGTGCTGGCTGTGCCCCATGGAGGCAGGCTCCCCTCAGGAGCGGGAATGGGGCAGCGCAGGCCCAGCCACGCCCGGCTGAGGGAGGGGCAGGAACGAGCGGGAGAGTGGGAGCGAACCAATCAGGGAACACCTCAGACCCCTGCCTGCGCTGGATTGGCTGGGCCTGGCTGAGGCAGGTGAGGGTGGCTACAAAATGGTGGCAGTGAGGGGTTGGTTCTTGCTGCCTGCTGCAGGAACCACAGCTCTCCGTGGGCCTTTTGACTTGGCTGGCCAAGCGCCCAGGACTGGGTGAGGATGACTATGTGTGTGTGCGTTTTCCTGCCCTTTAATTAAGGTGTGCAATGGTTTAGTACCCCTTGGTTGCCGGCACTGAGCATAACACCTGGGGGCTTTGGGCTGATGCTGAGCAGCCATTTGCCACTGCAGCTGGAGCCAAGGTCAAGGTTTGTGGCTGATGATGGGGTACTGGGTTCAGAGTGGGATCTTTGTGGCCCTGCTGGGCTGAATGCCAGTTGTGGTAGGAGGGGACCTAGTAACTCCTTCCAGGCTGCTGGGTTTTGGTGTCTTGTGCAGCATATTGAGTAGGAGTTGATGTGGAACCCCACATTGAAACAGTGTAAAGAAATGCTGGGGGAGGTGCCTGCTACATTTACTTGTCAGGGTCCCTCCTTTCCCTTAAGAGGTATGTTTTGCTGTGGTTGTAGGCTTTTGTTTGTGAATATGATAGGTATCTTTTTTACTACTCTTCTGGATGTTGCTGTTAATTCCATAGAAAGCATTTTACATTGCTTTCTTGTGAGCTCTTTTAGCCTATTTGCTGTGAACTTTTAGCATATGCAGTTGGTTTTATTTGGACAACCCTTAAATGCTATGGGTCACACCTGCTAAAAATCAAAGGCAAAGCCAGTAACGAGCCAGGTGTAGAGATTGGGAGAGCTGAAGAACTTAAGGGTATAACTGCAGTCAGGTGTTCCATTGCCAGGTGATTTCCTGTTAATACTCAAGGACCCGAGTGAGCCTACAGACTAAAAATGTCTGGTCAAAAGACAGTAAAAAAGTATGTGAGTTTGGATGTTGGCCTCTGGGATGTGAAAATGGGGGCTGCATCCTGAACTGGACAACCTGCCTTTTTCTCTGTTCCTGGTCTAGGCTTTCAAGAGCTCCAAAGGTGCACTGGTTGAGAAAATGTACATAGAATGGCACATTTACTGGCAATGTCAGCTGATGTTTTTATGATATAATTAAGTAGCAATTACTTTCCTTCCTTCCTTCCTCCTCTGTCTTCCTACAGAGAGTTGTGAAAAGAGCATGTTGAGATCTATTCTTGGTGAAACTGTGCAATTGCGTTTCTTTTTTTAATTATTTTATCAGACACTTTCTCTGCATAAATCTAAAATAAGAAACCTGCCAGCATATATTTAAGGCACCCAAAATCTGATGTATATTTTCCTGGGTCAGTGACAGTGCATCAGTAATGACTGAAATAGATATTTGTTGCATTTTTTTTAAATACTTTGTATCCTCTTACAAACATAAGAGCTAATAACTATTCATTGGATATTAACATATATTTGACTGCTGCCTTTTGAATTTTGTTTTTTCTGTAAAAGTAGTTTATTTGGGTTAACTTCATGCCCAGTCATGCTTTTCTTCAAAGTTCATGGGTATTTTGTGTCATTACATTACAAAATTAAGGTAATCTGTGATGGTCAGACTGACTTGTTTGTTTCCTACTTTCCTCACACAAATGTTCCTGTTGATACATTTATGTGTGCATGAACTTACACATATAACTACTGTAATTTAATCCTGTAAATTCCATGTTTCTAATAATGTTATAAGTAAACTTGAAATTTACTTGTTTTGACACTGGCAGATATGGAGTTTTCTGTGCTGGATGTGGCTGTATCTCTGAAATAAAACAAAGTAAGATTGTGTAACATATGAAGAGAAATTAATATCATTTAATATTAAGACAATGGAAACAAATCTGTCTCACTTTTCCAAGAGTTAAATTCAGACTGTTAGTCATAACTGCTATTAACTCCCCTGGAGGTGAGGCAGTTTCTGTGAGCTGTCTGTGTGCGGTGTCGAGGTTTATGGTTTTAGGTATAATTTGCTCATCTTTCATTTATGTTATGCAGTCTTTTAACTGAATAAGTAAAATATACTTACATAGTTGCCCTCAAGGAAGCTGTCTTGAAATGTAAAGCTTGACCAAGCTGTGGCTAAGCACTGTTTTTGTTTCTCCTGCATTGCGAAGTAACATCGGTTTAAAGTATAAGGCATCTGTTCTTAAAGCTTACCCAGAATAGGCTCCACATAAAATGCTTCTGAATGATTCACCCTTAGTAATTTATCAAATGTATTTCTTTCTGCTGCATCCTGCAGACTATGGTGCTATGTTTTTTTAGTACCTGATGTCGTCCTTCAAATGAGAAGTAGAATGAAAGAAACAAGACAAGATACCTTTAGTGTCCTTTAAAGACTGAGCAAAACTGTATTTTTGGAAAGGGGCATTTCTGTCCCTGATAACTAATTGAAGTGAAGCCATGTTTGTTTGTGGCTACATGGCTGGAAGATCTCACTGGGAACAAAGGGATGTTGCCAAAGAAGAGCTCGAGCCCTTGAAAATCTGATTATCATTTTATTCATTTCTAGAACACCTTTGCTAGGACTAGAAATTCCCAAACCCTAATGGCTTCTCCAGAGGAAATGTGGTTTGTTTTTAACACTCATTCATGAGTGTTAAGATAAAAGTTTATTTTCTAAACTGGATTTCAATGGAATTTTGGGAAGGAAGGAAGGAAGAAATACATTTCAGGTTCAGTCTCTGAAGCAAAAATGACTGTGCCATGACTCTAATACATGTCCTAGACTGTTTTAGTGAGTATGAGAATTTTTGGTTTGTTTTGCTTGCTTATATTCTTGTTTTATGTCTGAAAAGGGTTTTTTTTGTAGTGTTTGTCTTTCAGCATATTCAAACATTTTGTTCTCTGTGGTTTTTAAGCTTAACATTGTTTCTAAGGAAACCTTACAAGCATTGACTATGATTATAACTGTCATTAAACACTTCTGATTTTTCAGCCCTACTGAAATTACAACCATTTTATATCAGTAGAGACAAAGTGTTTTAGTGTATCAGCTAATTTATTGACAGCGTGGGTTAGTGGGAGTGTCAGTACAATGACAATCAAGCAAAATAATTACGGTTCTCATTATGCTTTTAATCAGGGTTAGCAGAAATAACAACTGTGTTAACGTTTACTATATATCCATCTCACTCTTTAATAACAATCAAACAATGTAGGTAGCGTAGATACATCTTATTACAGGCATGACAAATACATTTGCATGCTCTGTACCATGTTGGGCATAGGTGCTGTTTATGGCAGTGTCTGTAGAGGTGCTGAGTGGAGCAGAATGTAAATGGAAATTTTTTTGGCCTTGTGGCAACTTTGAAATTCAGGGTGAAAATGACTGGTGTAGACTTTCTTTTAAAGCTGTGTTCAGAGTATTTAACATTTTTTACTAGCTGAGATTGTTTTGAGAATTTTGACTTTTTTGTTGATTTCTTGCTTTTTTTACAGTAAAAAAGGAATAAATGAAATTTAGAGCTAAAATAATTTCAAAGAAAAATGTAGAAGTTTCACTAGAAAGACTTTGGAAGAAGCATTTAAGGAGTTTTCAAAAATAACTTAAATTTGAAATTTGGCAGAACAAGCCATTCTTGAAATTTCACATGTTAATTTTCTGAGAAAATCTTATTAAAAGTTTTTGGTGGCCACATACAATTCTGTAGGAGCATGAAGAAATATTATTGCCAAAATCCAAACACCCGTAGAGCTAGGGAATATGCCTTCTAGCTGTTGGGATCTGATGTCTGTCAGTACTGCAAATAAACTGTTGACTTCAGGACTAAAGCCTGTGCTCTCTACCCAACCCGTTTCTGCTTCTTTTTACTGTGTGCTTCCCACTTCAGTTTCAGCTTGGATGATTATGTGATGAAGTAACCCAGCAACATTGTGTGTTGCAAAAGTCAATTCAGAGACGCTGAGTGTGTTGTATGCTGGGGCAGACGGGTGTGTTTGAGAAGTTTTGGCACAGATCTAACCTTACAGTCAGAACCAGCTCCTGTGTTCTCCACCTTTCCCCTCTGAGACTTCCGTGCCTCTCTAACCCATCTAGACTACATTTTTAAAGAAATTCCATATCAGTGCTTTCCCTCTCACACACAACTGTAGTTTGACACCGAAAAACACGCAGAGGAGATAAAACTTTTAAAATATGTTCATAGAAGTAGTTTAAATCACAAGAATAACTCAGTACAGAGTGTTCCTGACTGCAGGAAACAGAATCCAACTTGGATATTGTCAGATTTCTGGAATCAGAAAGAAGTATTGAATGTTGGAGGTAGTTCAGAGGGAAGAGCGAGCTGTGGGGACTCGTATAAAAAGAAACATTAAAAGAGTGAAACACACATAGTTTGGCTGAGCAGTGGCTACAGAGAGACATAACAGCACACAAATGTTTGAAGGATCTAAGCACCAAAGAGGGAGTGGAACTTTGAATGCTAAAAAGGGATTTTTTTTCTTGGAGTAATGGGGAAGGCTTTACGCAGCACTTCAGGAAAAGCTAAAAGAGCCCTCAGCTCTGGAATACGGGTCTAGTAGCCACTCCAAGGGAGCTCTGAAGTGCCAGAAAAACTAGACTAGAGGCAGCACCAAAGAACTTTTCACTACTGTGCAGGCTTTTGTTTTTGGCAAGTTGAATTTTCTGGATGTCATTCCTTAATTAGTTTTGGAAATGAACATGGCTGCCACCCCAGTCAGCATTTTAAAATTGTGGAATCTGTACCACCATTCCAAAGCAGGCTATTTAGGTGGTAAAGACCTGAAAGACACTCACTTTATCCTTTATCTGGTCATAGGGGAGAGGACCACTAAACCCTGTGATAGAGGAGGTGCATTGGATATGCAAAAGAGCACCTGCATTAAGGGTTTTACCTTGAAGATGGAGATGAAAGGAATCACCTGCAGTCCCTTTTTAGAAAGGAGAGCAGAACAGTACCTTTTGAGCTGCAGAGATCTTTCCAAGTCTTGGGGACTTGACCTTAAACTGAGATAAGCATAATTTACACTTTGTTCGGTTTCTATTGAGGGGTTAGTCCCTTTGGCGAGGTGCTTCTCTTTATTGAGCCATCCATTAGCCAGGTATAAATCCAGAGAAAGCCCTGAAAGTCCTGCTGTACATATTTTTGTTATCAAAACTGTTCTGTGCAATTCATATCTTTATGATATTTTTGTGCGTGGCTATGATGTGACACCCCTTACCTTTTCAGAATAGCTCTTTTTAGCAGGTAATTTTCACACACTGTATAAGATAAAAACTTTGTATTCCTTCAATGGTTGAATAAGTAGCAATTTGGCATCTGAAGTACAGCCCTTTGTTGTGAAAATGCTTCTGTAGCCATTAGCAACTCTGGTTTGGTGTCAGGCTTAACAGTTCCTTAAAACTGAAACTTGTCCTTGAAGATGGTGAATAATAGCAGGTGTCTCTGATAGTAAACCACCATGTCTGTCTATCTTGATACTGTGTTTCTTTTAAAAGTAGAGGGATACTTTGATGTTGCAAATAATACACAAAATTAGTAACAGGAGAGAGTCTTAGACAAAAATACAAATGCTTCTTTCCTCTTTCAGTCAATTTTCCAAGATATTGACAGAACAATAGATAAATTGGAGAGGAAGGTCTTACTAAATATATGTAAACTGCCTGAAGTTTTACAGGGAGTCTCATGAGAGAGATTAGTAGAAACAGGTGGAATGGGGTTTAAGAAAAAAAAGGCAAATATCCAATAGTGCAGCATTCATTGGCACAAAAGAAAAGTGACTGTTATGTGAATTGTACAATGCTACATGTTAAAGGGTTAATCCTTTTCAGAGGAAGTCAGTAATGTTTTGCCAATAAATTCAATAGCAGCAGAACTTGTTCCCTTTACAATATTGGTCAGTGCTTCTACCCAAAATATAAACCATCAAATATAATAGCTGTTGAAGGTAGAACTTCAGAAAAATGGGAGTTTCACGTGGGTGGAGTGGATCCCTAAGTAGAGAGTGTCTAGAACAAACTTGGGCTACAGATCAAGAAGGTTTGGCACTGCAGCATTCACGTGTTAACCTCTTTTACTTCTATGTACCAAACAAAGCTTGAAAGTGTGGAAGCAATTGGGCAAGGAGACCAATTTAACTTAATAAAAGATTCTTTGGCGCAATGAATCACATAAGATTTCAGGTTCCTTTTATTTGTGTCTATTGCTATGCTATCCCTTAATAGAGGGGCTTTTAAAAGATCTCCTACCTCCTTAACTTTTACTGGGAAATAATATTTTAGGATAAAAATCAGCTTTTCAAATCAGAATAAAGAACCTCAGAGGAAGCTTTTTGCTTTTTCTGAAATGTCCAAACTTCCTCATTCAAAAGTTGAAAATATAATGTATTTGATAAAAGCTAACTTTTCTTATTGAAAGTTGAATGTTTGGCATTTCGTTTTGTATTTTTATCCAAAAATTGAAAGCTTCTGTGGAAGCTTTAGGGGACAAAACAAAAGCATTTCCAAATTCTTATGGAAAGTTATGTATGTTACTTGACCAGAAGTCTTATAATTCAGATAGCTTGTTCAGGCAGAGAATTATAAATGCTGAGATCTTCATAGTTTTGTTGAATGTTTATAATGTTTTCCCTGAGGTTAATTGTTAAGTTTCAATCCAAGGTTTACCCTTTGCTTTTCTTAGAATGAAGCTTTCCAGAAACAGGGAGTGATGTCTAGAATGTGTTGCCTTTAAAGTACTATTTATAATGAACATACTAGTGTCTAGAAGTATATTTATAGTCTTACAAATGCATCTGGAAATAAATACTGTACTGAAAATAGCCAGATTTTGATTTATTCAGGGTGCCTAATAACAAGGCAGATGTATCCACACCCTGTTGTGAAAGTATCAGGAATTTATCCTCTGTCCTTGCAAAGTAGAGACAAGGGCAAGTTGGGCTGTGGTATAAATACGTGTGGTCCTTGAACCCGTTTGCCATTACTTATCTAGGTCAGGACACAATCCAGAGAGAAATACTTTCACTGACAGATTTGGTGTTTGTGTTGCTGCAGAACTCCATCAAAAATTCCCACCATGTGTGATCAATAACTGCGAACATTGAAGCAAAAATAGAACAATTAGTAACCCAAGTGAGCAACATGGGAAGCTGAAAGGAGCAGGCTAGTGAGGAATGACACAGATAGATGCCAGCAGTAAAGAGTGGGAAAATAAAGTAGAACATCTGTCCAATTTACCTAATTGTGTAATAAAAGTAAAAGAAATCTTACTTCTTGAAGTAGTGCACTGAAAGTTCGTGCACAAAATATTCAAAGCATGGTGCAGTTTGAGAAAAGGAGAGGTGATACCCTGTGTTTCTGGAAACGTGGCTGGCAGGTTTTCTTTTGGTGAAGGTCATGACTGATGGTTTCAATTAGCGGGCTGAATACTGAAACAAAGTCAGAGACCTGGTTTCTCTTTCCAGATTTGTTTTGAACCAGCTGAGTATATTTTTCACAATATGTGGTGTTCTTTCATTTTTCACCTTTGGTCTGTCTTGTGTAAATCTCAGGATCTTTAGGGGAGGGGTTGATTCAGGTGGCTGGGACTTCAGTCTTGGCTAGAGCTGGCAAGCATTATTGTAATACAAACAATATCTCATGAGAAATCTGTGGTTAAATATCAAGGCAAGATTGGATAAGAATAAAAATTTTTCAAAGCATGCGTTAGATATGTGGGAGGGAAAGAAAGAGGTCTTGCTACAGTAGTAAGGGAATGTCCTGTTTGAAATACTTGAAGTTTAGTCATCTGTGTCATGAGATGATGTAAAAAAGATACGGCCAACCAAAACCTGTAAAATGAATCAGAAGACAAATTTTCCAACATAGATTTTTCTTTTTTTTCCCTAGATGTCTCTTACCTGGGAACCCTGCAGGGGAAAAGTATTCTGATTCAGATGAGAAGCAAGTTTTGAAATACAGGTGTTTTCTGGAGTTTGACTCAAGTCAGTAGGGATCCAACAGAGCATGGGTAAGTACTGCATATTCTGAAGCCAAAATGTATTGCATTCTTTACCATGGCAGCTATTAGCAAAATACGAAGGAACAAAAGTTTCAGAGTTATGCAGTAAATTGGGCTTTGGATTTCTATTAATGATAAAATCAATTTCATATCCAAAACATTGGACAATGCCCCCTTGGAGAACAATGAAGAGAGTGAAAATCCCATAGACAATGAATGTTGAAAACTGTATAATAGTCTTATCACTTTCTGTAGCAGCCTTGGTTGAGAGAGCTGTAATTAATTATAAGAAAATGACAAATGGTCAAGGCTATGCTGAAGGCAGTGGCCCTGGTACTTGACATTGTAATGCAACTGGGGAAAAGCTTGTCAAATCAAGGTTGTGTTAATTTATTAGGCAGCTATTCGTGCCAAGTTGAATAAAAGGAAGAAAAATAAAAGGTGGAATGCTGCTGCGAATATTAAATGTTTTGGGGAGTTTAATAAACTGTATACTTTAAAGTAATTTTACTCATCTGACTTCTGCTCCAGATGCTTGTTTATATGTAAATCACACCTCACACAGTAGGCCAACACTGCAAATCCGTATGTTGTTATTAGTTGGTTATATCCTGTAGTGTTAGTGATGTAAAATCTTATTTTGGCCAAATGAGGGTTCAGCTGCTTGTCAATAAACTGCAAGTCTTTTGTATCCTATCTAGTTTAATTCAAAGTATATGCTTCAAAATACTACTTCAGCTCTTCTGATCATACATGTGCTCTGCAAAAAAAATCAGCAGAGTGCCATGGTTAAATTGTTGGGTTACCACTCAAGGGAAGAAGATTCCAGCCTTGGCTGGGCTGTTGATTTCTTGTGTGTACTTTGTTGACTGCTTATTATGCTTCTTTTCAGTCTCACTTATTTCAACCAAAATTCCAAAAGCAGGAACTTCTTTTGTAGTCATACAGGTCCCAACAGAGTTTTCAATAGGAGTAAACTTAAGCAAAATATTAATATTTGCATGTAAACTGAAGTGAGCTGGTTGCTTTCCGCATGCTGTAGCATGCCTCTTAGGAGGGATTTGTTCTTTTTTTCATAGATGCTAACAAATACGGCAAAATCCATTGACTGAAGGCAGGTGAATAACATGTGAAAAGCAATGTCCAAGAATCCTGGACCCCTGTCTCCTTCCAACATTAATAAGCAGTCCTTAGAAAATGTCATTGTGTTGTCAGTCCTTGGGGAGCATCATGATAGTGTCCAAATGAGCTCGTGTAGGAAATGGGCCTTTAAAGGCCAGGAAATAGTCTACAAATGCTCCCTGAGCAACAGCATATGGACATTTAGCACAGATGCTGCTCTAATTATGATACATTGGGAATTTTATGTCAATACTCCTAAAATCTGCAACTCCAGTTATACAACAGAGTATAGGTAGCAGTTGTTATAAAACGTAAGGATTCTTAAGAATCCCCTAATCTTCATTAATCTGTGCATCTTGGTTTTTTTAAACTTTAAAAAATTCTGTGAGGATAGAAAAGAGCCTTCATATAAGTGATGACACTTCAAATTGTCTTCAGTTTTCTCTGGATGTTGGCTGCCTGGCTATTTAACTAGTTAACTGGCATTTGACCACTCTTACATCTTAGACCAGAATGTGACAATGTGTGATGGTACTGCTTTTGCAGCTCTCCAGGTGGCTGTCACCAGCTCATCGCTCCTGTTTTTCACCATTCATTAAATTATACTAGGAAGAGATAACTGATCTAACTGTAAAATAACCCTTCCTCAAAAAATCAGTAATTTTTTGCTTGATCGGTTGATTACGAAGACTTATGTCATTTTGCAGCATATGTCTGATTAGAGACACCTTTTGCTGAATGTTAAGCATATATCTACTGGGATGCAATTCCAAGCAGTGCTTATAAATCTGTCTATATAAGCGTTTAATATATGGTTGGCATTCAAAAATTGTTTGAAGTGATGAATTACCAATTAAATTCTTAGTTTGCTCAGTAGGCTGGAGCTGGTGCTCCTGTGGTTTGCTAACGTGCAATTTCTTTCTGCTGCTGGACTTCATATTTGGAGGATTCTTGCTGTTCTATTTAAACATGTACTGATATATAGTCTCTGGACTGTGTTGTAGGGTTTTGTGTGTATGTATATATCTATAGGCGGTGGTGCTTCTACATAAGAGCTGTATGTGGAATGCTTTGGGCAGACCTTCTGATACTGCAGTATACTGGTGATGAAGTCCCAAATACTGGTGCCACAGCACTGCAGTAGCAGAGCAACCCACTGCCCCTGCTTGCCAAGAGTGAAGAGACGGACTGGCTGCTGTGTTTCTGTTGGTACTGGCCACCCTCTAAACAACACACAGTCACCAATTTGTTACCAGAGAGGGGCATTCAGACAAGGTAACACAGTTAAAATGAGGGGATTCTTGACATGGATAAGAATTCTGGAGTGGGGCAAAGCCACTTTCACATCAGTGGTGCAATTTAAGTTGGCCCTGAAGCAATATTCTTAGTGCAAGTTTGCTGACTGAAGATGAGTCTGTGTTTTTATTTTTTTGTTGCTGAGGCTCAAGACATGAAAACATGTCTGAAGTCTTTCATTTCCACCTATTGAAAATGCTTTAAAAAAGAAAGAAATAAACAGATGGCTCTCATTAGCACAAGAGTGCTTTAATCTTTTGCACATCTTAAATTTTATTTTCCTTTCAATGTTTGTAAGTAAATTGGTATAAAATTAAGACTTCACCAGAGCAATTGAATTTCACACATTTCAATCCATGAAAGGAGAGGTGGACTCCATCCAAATTGCGACAACTGATGTAATCCTGGCTTCACAATTATCTATTATGATCAACAAATGCATTCTAAATGAATGAAATGCAGTGAGTCTGGCCCTTACATATCCTACTCAAGCAAAACTCATTTGAAACCCCTGTGTACCACTGGGTATCTTGCCTCTATAGTTCAGCCAAATAATTTTTATTTTAAGCTGGAAAAATACAGAACTTATCATTGAGGAACATGTGCAAGAAACTGTGGATAAAATTTACTCTTGGTATAAATTGCTGAAGTTGCAGGCACATCAATGGAGCTATATAATTTTCACCACAAAATCATCTCCCAATAGCATGCTGTGGGCATTACCTAATAAAGATGTTGAAATACCTTGATTCTTCTCATGGCTCACTAGTGTTGGTGTTCAACCAATAGGGTAACAGGATCCTACTACCCCATCCTGAAGAAATAGAGGTTGATAGTCTCCAGCTTCAGAACTTTGTGTCTTCACCTTGTTCTTTCACAGTTCATGTTTATTAACTTCTGTTGCAAGCCAGGGTGTATGGCCAGGGATGGCTGGTGCCACAACTTTGATCTTACATCAGTCAAAATGTGTTCAGTCAAAATACAGTTCTTGATTCAATTAGTAGAGGAGAGGAAGCACTTCTTGGGTAATGACTTCACTAGCAGAGTTATGAGTTGTACTTCTTGTCAGAGATCAGTGAGATTTGTCCAGAGGAGATTCCTTGTAGCACTGGGGTAACAGCCCAGAAGTATGGTATAAACAGTGGTTACATCACACTGTGAAAGCAGTGTTATCAACACGTAATTAGAAATGCAAACAGAAGGTCTCTGATATCTATCCTATAAATAGTATTACGTTCTTTAAGGCTTGTTGTATATAATAAATATTTAGGTTTGATCTTCTATTTATTTTAGACAAAAATTGAAAATTGGGGGACTGCTAGATTGGCAACATCAGAAAATAAAGCTGAAGGCTCTTGGGGAAAACGATTTTTAATTCTGTCCCTCTTAAAACAGAATTGTGTACAAGATGGCTTTTCTGCTTCCTAGGAGCTTTCTGAGCTTGTGGAATAGAATATTTTTGGTGCCTCTGTACAGCCATCTGATTTAAAAAAAAAAAAAATCCACCCAAGCTTAACATTTCAGTAACATGGAGGCTTTTTTTTTTTACTCTAACCTTTTAAAACGCTAGATGTTTTAATAGAAAATGGAATACATCTCATTCTGGAAAGCTATTTTTAAATGGAAAAAAAATGAGCATTCTCACTTGACTGATATAGAATTTTTCAGGTTTTGCTATCTAATTGCATTATTTTGGATGAGGGAAAGTGTTTCAACAAATAGCATGTCAAAATCTGAATAACTTAAAAGGCATTGGCATGTTTCTCTCTTGCAAAATTTGTTTTCTTTGATACTTAAGCAAAAAACATTTCATGTCTCATTAAAGTACGTAGCACACAGTTCTCTGTCAGGGTTTCAATTCCAAATCATTCAGTCATGGTGGAAATTAGCCTTGCCTCCTTTCTGTTACTTTTAATTTTTAAAATTAGGTGTAAATGACAGAACTGCTGACATTCATTTTCATGGAAGGAGTTCAGATGTCATTTTGACCATCTTCTAAGCCTCAAAGCTTTATGGATGTTGAGGGGTCTTTTTAGGTGATCCTCTGTCTTATGACAGAACAGAGTACCCTGCGTCCGTCAAGAGGAATGTTTTTTTTCTTGTTCTTGAGGTTCTGCAAGGATGAAGAGTCCACACGCTCTCCAGCCAGTTTGTTTTAACATTTGACAACTCTTCTCTCCATCTGCCCTGGAGCTTCTTTGCTACATTTTTTTTTACCTTATTGCTTTTATTTCATCTTTCACAATGAGCAAACTGTTGCATTGTTCTTAATATCACTTCTTTCTGTATTTAATCACCATTGACATGCTCCTCCCTCAATTCATCACACTCTATACGTATATTTGCACCTATGCATGCATGTACACACAGGGTGTGTTCCAGTTAAAAACATGAAACTCTGTGCTAATGATAACATTTCTTCCAAAAAAAGTAGGAAAATGAGATCATCATAAGCTGTCTTTTGTCATCTGAAATATTTTTTTGCATAGCCAGATAAAATCATTACAGTGACAAGTCAAATTATGTGCCATGAAAAATAGTAATTTCCAGCAGAAAGCTGGAAGTCATACACAATGGTGGTTAATCTGAATATCTTTAAATTCAGGGATGCACAGATGACTTTTAAAATAAGGAGCACAGCCTCTTCCCTATGACACATTTGGATTCAAATGTACATGCCTGTATTCTTGAATGCCACCTTTTAGCAAAAGCCAATTTTGTACTGTTGTATTATGTACTGTATCCTTCCTTCAGTGGATACATTTTGTTAATAATTACCACACTGAGTAACCCTGATGTGTTAGTGGAGTTACCTAGAAGATATTCTGGAATCTGCCTAATGGATCTCAGTTGAGAAGTTCAGAGGGGGAGGGGTAAAAATAGCAGTCCTTTCACAATGTCTCTCTGGATTTACTTGAAGACTGGGAGATGTTTGGGGATGCACTGCTACTGTTGCAGTCGCCTTTCATAAAGACATAGACCTTGGGTGTCCTACTTTGCATGCAGTCTACTTGTTTTCTTAGACTTCTGTATGGCTGTAGAAATCTTTCAGTGGAATCTTATTTTATGCTGGGAACTGCAGGGAGCCTAGACCTGTTCATTTAGTAAATGAAGTTTACACAGAAGTTTCACACTTATTTCACTTGACTAGCTTTTCATTACAGGAGATCCGGTCCTTCCCATGCTGTAGTCGACTGGGGAAGATGATAGGATGGTCCTACACTTCAGAATAGCCTCTATAACCATTTAGTGAAGTCCTAATTATTTATTCCTTGAGTTAGTTAATGGCTTGGATTCATCCCTTTGTATAGTCAATGATGAATATTAAAGTTATTATAAAGAGAGAGTTTTGAATTAGCTGATTGTGGAAACTCCTCTCAGAAATAGTTTCTGCACTTGGTCTCAGCACCTTAAATGCAGTACCTCGGAAAACAGCTCTACGACACCAGTCTTTACATTTCCTCATCTCTCTCATGTTCACATATTTATTAAGATATATGCGATCCTCACTAAGCTCAAGATACTCAGTTCTTTTAATTACCATAATTCCATTAGTCATTCACATGCAACACCATTATTTAATCTTGTTGCAATGTTGTCTGGTTAAAAGGAAATACTTCTTATCCTATCTAAATGAGATCTTTACTGTCCCCTTTCCCAATCTGCTTAAATAAGCTCTTTTTGTGCAATGAAAAGTGCAGTTCACAATTTATATCCCATAAGTCTAGAACCTCATGTGACATAAGCTAGAATTTGCTCCACTGAAGCTGTTAATACTGACAATCTCTCTATTTACTATCAGTGCTTATTCAGATATTGAACCAGAATTGCCTTTTGACTGTCTGTTTACTTATGTTTAGAGATTTTGTCTTCTAAGGAGGGAAAAATATAAAGTCTGATCTTGGATTCATTTAGCTTCATTTCATACTTTGTATAATTTCATGGACCCTAATGGAATTACATCTCATTTACAGCAATGTAAGGTAGATCAGAATCAAGCCTCCAGTTTCTAAGTGCTGGTAGTTGAGCTGCAAGCATTAGAAGGACTCTACTGAAATAGTCTTTCCATGGCAATACAATTTCAACACTGCCTACAGATTTATTTAAAAGGCTCAGAAGGGCAAATAGGGGAGGAGGGAGACAATTGAGGACTTAAAAAAAAAAACAAAACTACACGAAACAACCACCAAAGGAATTCCATTTGATTAATCTTTCATTTTATTTGAAAAACAAGGATTTTATAAATGGGCATTCTCTCCATCTTTCCTCCTCCTCTGCTCCTCCTAGCAAATAGAAAGCCTTTTATTTCCTTGGAGGTGTCTATAAGCTCATGAGTTCATTAAAAGGTATCTGAGAAGATGACATTTAAACCTGTAATTGAAATGATTTATGAAGGCTTTCTGATGAGTATCTGATAGTACCAGCTATGTGTGTCATGGATATTTATAAAGGGGTTCCACTGGTGGTTTTCTAAAGAAACATAATAAGCTATAGGCCCATATGAATTTCAGGCATGCGTATCTGAGGGCAAAACATGCCCCAAAATTTGAAGATGCTGCCTCAATATTTTCTGCATGTTATCCAGGTAAATATTTTTTGTGAAAAGAATTTGGGTCTCTGAACCTTTGGAATGCTGTACTTGAGTATCACACTTGATAGCAACTATCCTCTGACATGCAAGACTGCTACTGTCATTCCATTGGATGAGTTATTAACAGACTACATGTTTTTGTAAGACTATGTTAACTTTTTTTTTAATGAAATTTGGCAAGGCCTATCAAACCAGAAGAATCTTTTTCAGTCTCTTTCAAGCTGAAGTAAAGATTTTCTTTATTAAGGTTTTGGTCCTGGTATTTTGAACATGTATCTATATAAAAACAAGCTATAACTGTTTTTTCTTCTAGCAGCTAATAACGTGTATAGGGGTAGTCCCATATGTTTTCCTCGCAACTGGTTCTCCTCTGATGTTTACTCTTTCCCTGGAATATGATTTTCTTCCATCAAGCTCCTATTGCCTTTGGTATCATTCTCCTGTCATCTTCAACCCCTCCTCTTTACCTCCTGTCTTTTCTAATAGGCCTTTCCTCCCTACTGCTGCCTGCAGGCCCCCTTCATTTTGTTCTTAGTAAAGTGATGCTGTTCTCTTCTTTGCCAATTTCTGTCCCTCTTAGACATCAGATCATCTCTCTGTCTTTGCCATTGTATCCTCTTGTATCCTCTTATTTTCTCCTTCTGCAGGCCATCATTGCTGGCACACTCTGTCAGCTTAAAAAGTCCTTGTGTCTGCCACAGTCGCTATGTTGGGTCATCACTGCCTTCCCCTTCCCGTTCCCCCTTAATCTGCAGTCTGTAACTGAAACTTCTAGTGCTTACATAGATGATTTTATAGTTACCTCTGTGTCTGAGCCCTCAACCAAGCTCTTATTTTTGTTTAATTCTGCTGTCCAATTTCAGATTATTCTTTGGTTTGACAAGAGAATCTCCCATGCAAGAAAATGAGAAGGGGTAGGAATAGTAAAACTTACTTTCCTGAAAAACCTTTAAAAAGGAATTTCATTCCTTTGGGTCTTTATTTTCTATTTGTCCTTTCAAAAAGGTGAATATGCTTCATGACATTAGGAGACTTAAACTGAAATTAGGGCAATTCAAAGCTTAATACTGTTGATTTGTTGGTATTTTTATTTTAAAATAAGTCATTATTAACATTAACTGCCAGACAGTTGAAGCAGCGTATGGGATAAATATGCTAGATATCTGTTTCTGAGAGCTCCCGCTTTAACACACCATGTCTGTCCTCACACGCACTGTTCTTCTTCACTCATTGTGAATAACTTTCCAAGCTTGGCTAGCAGAAAGAGGATATCACTGCGTACTCCCTCCAGGAAGTGTGGGACATTGTAGTTACTTGGTAAAGAATGGTGCATTAATGAACTCGGGCAAACACCTAATGCTGATGCCAAACCAATTGCTTTGCCAGCCCTTAAAACATTGGCTTTATTTTTAGCATTGATCTAGACCTTGGGGAAAAGCTGTCAGGAGATGAACCACCTATTGATTTGGTCTTCAAGGCTTTCTTATATGTCAGCTTCTGTGAGAAAGCTGTGCAACGTAGTTAGACAATTGGCAAAGAACAACTTTGTTTTGAATTGGCAACCCTTCCGTTTGGACACAAATTGCATTTGAGTGTTCAATCTCTCTGTTGAGCTTGTATTGTAATTGTTGGCCCACTTTGAATTTAAGTAATCAAAGAAGGAAGTCTTTGGGGTGTTGTTTTCCCCTTTCCTTACAGTTTGCAAAACCCTGGGTTCTTTGTCCCCAGTGTAAGGTAGCAGTTGACAGTGCTCTGAAGCTAACAGAGAGCACCTGTTCAAAGAAGTTACATGGTGATACAGAAATAAAATGGATGGGAAAGAAAGTGTCTTTTCACATGTTCTGCAAATAGGAAACTGAGGCAAAGGGATTTAATGAATTAACAAAGGCAATGAAGGCAGGAGATCACAGAACTGATCTCTATTGTAAGTGTACAGTCACCTCCTGTATTAGACTTATCTGAGAGGTGAACCCAAGTTCAAAACAGGCCAAAGTTGCTATAACATTTTAATTACCACTTCTGCATACTATCAAGCCTACAGAGCTTCACTATATACTTATCAAGTGAGACATAAGTGTATTGAACTGAACTGTTTCCTTTTACCTTACTGGGAGAGAAATCTGGGTCTTAAAATCTGGAAAATGAGCTGAATTCTCAACACTATAAGTGATACTGCGTTAAAGCAGCTATGAATGATGGTTTGGGAGTATGTCTTATGAAAGATGTAGAAGCAGGGCCCTTGTCACCCCACCTTCATCCATTGTCAAGAAATTTTAGACTAGTGGTTTAGGTTAGGACTGCACTATACATAGGTGAATTGTTTGATGTATATGGATTACCTGCTGGATTCAGCATCTATCTGAGGAAGATTAGAGGGGCTGGACAAAACAGATTTCTGCCTGGCCAAATGCCTCTGTTTAAATGAATTCACTGCTCAATTATTAAGATGTTGAGAAGATTTATTCATCAGAGTCAAGTCAGAAGCTAGGATCCTTCCCAGTGTAGACTGTTGGAACAAATTCCTTTTCATGTTTCCCTGTAACTTAGATTTAACTTTCAGCCTAAATGGTGGGGCTGTTAATGCTGATTGGGGAAACGCTGCTGATGCTCTTCAGAGAAAATGTATCTGTTCATCTTCAGCCAACTCATCTGAAGATGTGAAGTACTGAGAGGAGTTAACACTGGAAGGAACCTCTTTATAGCACTTAAAAAGAGCACAGACTTGCTAAAGCAGCTTTCTTTCTCTTGCACCACAGAAGGGTAAAGTATAGAAAGGTGAAGTATTGAAGGAATCCTTAACATCACAAAGCACAGAGTTTCTGCAGGTGGTGCCATAATATAGAAGACCCGGGCCCTAAAGCTGCCCTTGGCCGGGTGTGTAGGGATCAAATCATGTGTCCTGTGGAAGGGGAAATGCTGTAGCTGGGCTCCAGGGCAGAGGCAGGCACCGAGCATCACCTTGGTTCACTGCAGGAAGGAACACGCCAGCTCACTAGGAAGTTGTAGCTACAGGCAATGTGCCAAGTGCCACATCAATGGCACCAGCCCTTCAGATCACTTTTTTCGTAAAAAAAAAAATAGTTGCATTCAACTTCAGCCCCAACTGGCATTTAGCTTTTAGGTCTATGACAGAAGTAGTATTTTCAGACAGCATTTGTTGCAATACTAGGTCCGTGGGAGTAGGGATGGGAGTCTAATGGAGGAAATGAGTAGTATATGCCAGTGCCTCTATAATAAAACACTAATCCTACCTCTTCTTTCAGAGTTCTGGAAATATGCTCTTCAAATCATGTGTAGAGTTTGGCCCTTTTATTTTTTTCAATCTAACAACTAACCAGTATATTAAAGTAATGTAATTTGATGGGTCCACCTTCCTGTTGTCTTTTTTCCCAGCTCAAACATTACATCTGTTATCGTTTTTGCTGAAGGGTGTGATTATCCTCTATAGATAGAAATGTTCTATTGACTGAGTCAAAGGCATTTAGTTCGTCCAGAGAAGTTATTGTTTGGAGGCCAAAATGTCTCCAGTTCATATCCTAGTTCTTGTTTCCATTATTGTATGTGTGTGATATTAATTTCTGTCTTTGAAGGGAAAAAAAAAATCCATCTAGTGCTATGAGAAGAGGGGAGAAATGAAAGTGAATTTCTGTGGACATCTCCCCTGGCATATCTTTTCATCTTGGCAATAGCAAATAGTAAGGGTTTCAATTTAAATTCACAAGCAATTTAAAAAAATGTTGGAAGGTGTCCCAGTTTTTCTCTGGGGTAGCTTACTTTTCCTTTCTTCACTAGGACAGGGCTTATATCTTTATGTCAAATAATAAGAAATTAAAAAATATTGAGGAACCCCAAAATCCACTACATGAGAGTAGTAGTTCTCTCTAGTGGGGCCTCCTGTATCAGTTTAATCTAAACAAATACAGATCTTTGCTGTAGGAGTTAGTAAACTGAAACTGTGAAACAGTTAAGCCAAAGACCAAAACAGCTGCTATGATTTATATTTACTTAGAGAAATGCATTAAAGTCATCATTGCCTTTTATCTTAGCCATAGTGTAGAAAATTACCTTCCACTGTCACAATTTATAAAATACTTTTTGAATGTTTATCACTGATATGCAATCATTACAACAGCAGCAAATGAACAGGCTTCTTAGCAGCTCTTTGTGATAGTCAAGTAATTTATAACAGAGGTAGCCAAAAATTGGTAGAGCTGGGAGGGAAAAAAAAGTAATAAAATCATTGAAGTCACTTTCCACTAATAAGAGCTCTATTACTTAGGAAACTCAAAACTTCCTGAAAAAAGGTAACACTTGTCAAGTAAGTGTGAATACTTAGAGAGGAGAAGTGTGAGACAGAGGTCCAGTAATGTGCTCAGGGTTGCCAGACTGAGCAGCTGCAGATCCTCAGAGGTCTAGTTCCCAGCCTGCAATTCTTTTCTCAAGCACTGTTTTCCTGCCTTCTCCCAGTGTTACTGGAAAAAGATCTTCCTTTTTCCAGTAATGTTTGCAGTTACAGGCTTACAAATTTGGCCTTAAAAGTTCCACCTCTGAAATAAAAATCCAATTCTTTGGCATCCTTCATCCGTACCCATATCCATTTAGCGGTGTTATTGTATAGCTGTCAGCAAGCCAGAGCGACTCGAGGCTCATAGAACAGCCATCCAAAACTGAACACACATACAAAAAGATTGAGGGCAGAGAGCATTCGAGTGGCTACCCTCCCCTACCTCTGTGGAAGGCAGCCAGTTAATTTATTTAAAATAAAAGTATTTCAGCCAGCTGGATAGTAGCACTTGGCTGCCCTTGCAGGGCCTCCTTGGCATTTACTCTAGCCATGGGGTAACTTAAGTATTCAGAATATGTAGAGGTAGCTGTCGATACCTAAGGCTGTACACAGAATCAAGAAATACAATACCTCAGCAATGAGTAGTTCAGCATAGCAATCTAAAACACCCAAGCCTGACCCTTCTTGTTCAGCCAGTATGTTCATGCTGCTGTCGAAGTTAAAGGTGCAAGTGTCTGACCACTCTCCAGCTCTCGTCCTGGTGTTGGAATCGGTGGCTGACTCTTCTCTGTTCTCTTGGAGGCACTGGTCAGTACATAATGCTCAGGACTGGATACCTGTTGGGGATTGCAGACCATGGCAGGAAAAATGAGGAGGAACTATGTTAGGAGTTAGGAGTTAATTTTAATTTCAACAAGTTGTTTTTTGAACACCTCAACAAATATTTATGGCTGAGTGGATGTTTGTGACATCTTGCATGCTGAGTGTAAAAGTGTCCTTAAATTGAAACATGTAGGAAAACAAGGCCTTACTCATATCTTCCCTAATAGGACATTCTTGGCTTTGAGGTATCTTCAGGTTTTTGAGGTATTTTTAGGACGTTGGAGAGTTGTGTTCTGCTGTGTGTGTTGGTGAAGTGGAGCCCCCTCTTCAATGCTTAGTCTTCATGCAAAGTCAGTACTCTATGACAGTGGTCAGAAAGATGCTCTTCACCTTGGTATGCAGGTTCAAGAGAGGGGAGTCACAGGCTGCCATGTACACAAGGGTCTATTTTGTGTATAGTCCAGTCCAGACAAAAAACACCTGTTCTTTAATTACGGGATTCAGTACAAGCACTTCTAGCTTTAAAAATGTACCACAGCATTGGAATTATTTAAGCAAGTATTACTACAATTTCTTCTGTTCCTTATAAGAGATTGATGTATTCAAGGTCATGACTCTTGCTGCATTGATTTCTTGCCAGGGGATTTAGACCATAAGTGATGGATTGTGGTGTGAACTGATAAATTTTTAAAAAATTAGTAAAACTTCACAGTGTACCTTTAATTGTTCATATTTACTGAGCAGTGAACGTATCACAGCTCTATGTTCTATTACTGCTTCCTTCTGCAAAGAGCATTTAGATGAACGCCCTTTTTGATAGCCTGCCATACTGTTTGAGAGCTTTTGTAAATGCTTTCAAAAATTATAAGCAGGATTAGCCAGGTATTTAGTTGGTATAAATCATCCTCACCCCACTGGATGACACCAGCTGTCACTCTCCAAAGAATTGTCCAAAAGAGCCTTTCACTGGCTACCTGGCAGGGTTCAGCTGTGGGCTCCCAATGGCTGTGCATGTGAATTGCCCCGATGTGGATTGTCCTGCACCATCCATACTCTTTGGGATGCTGGGAGACTTTGTGCAAGCCAAACAGAACCTTACTGCTGCTGGGCCCAACTGCAAATGATGGCATCCATTGTCATTTCCTTCCTGCTCCACTAAAAGTGGGTTTATAAATCTGAACCACAGCTAAGCAAAACTTGGCTAGCACTTATTTAAATCTTTGAACCAGTTTTCTTCAGTGGTATTTCCCCCTGTATTTAATTTTCTACTGTTATTCCAAGTCTTTGACTGTGATGACAAGAATGCTAACTTAATTTTCCTTTTTTTTTAATAGAAAAAGGTAGAGAAAACAAAATAAAACAGTGTTGCTTTCACTACCATGAGTATTCATGCCAGGCATTTTTCTCTCTGTAGATTTATCTAATCATGGGAACACATAGTCTGGTTGTCCAGTGCCAACTGATTGAAAACTTGAATATCAAGGGGGAAAAAATGTCCCTGAGATGTGGAAAGTTCAGGAATCATTCACCAGGACTCATTTGCTTTGATAGGGTTGGGAGGTTTTTGTTGCTTTTCTTTTTAATGTTCTGATCTGTCCAAACAGAATTTTTAAACAGAGAATGGGAATCCACTAAATGATGGGCTATATATGTCCTACACCCAGCTGTGCTCTGCCCTTTTTCATTTGCTTGTTGGTAATCTATGTGAATGTATTTGGAATAGCATCCAGATATTGGGTGGTTCAGGAAAAGATTGACTTCTGATGGTAAATGCCAGTGTTCTGTGAAGTGAAATGCAAAGCTTTTTTCACTGTATATGCTGCTGGTACTGGATGACTCGATTTTGGCTCTCCATTACCATAAGAGTGAAGGGACATTCCTCTCTGGATATGTCTTAAGAATTCTACTTAGTGTTTTCTTACACCACTTGTAATCTTGCTTTTAGTGAGCATAATGAAAGTGGGCGTAGACTGCAAACTACTCTGGGATGTCTTTGAATTGTTTTGCACATCCAACACAGCAGAAATAGATCCAATGGAGAGCTTTCCAAGCATAAGTTAGTAAGAACACTTCGTAATAGTATGAGCCAAATAGATTTTGATTATTAGACTTAGTAGGTAAACTGCTAATGATAAATAGCTCCATGTCATAGGTTTAAGAATTACACAGACAGTAGTTTGCCTTGATTCATGTGGTTAAACTGGTGTTGAGTATTTGCCATCACAGCATTTATCTGTACGTCCACTGGAATCCCATGCTGAGAGTGACTGCACAGGACAAAGCTCTGCATTCACAAGTGCAGTGGCTGTGGCTATATGGAAGAAATTGTGTGACCAAAAGCAGACATGAGGGATTTAGGTGTGTGAATCCATTGCATTTTGGTTGGTTTTCTGTGCATTTGGAAATATCCTTGTAATTTCCCAGTTTTTAAAAAGTTTTTGTGTTTTCAGTGATCAGTTCCTGATTACAAATACTTCTTAATTACCTCTCAGAACATCAATTGATAGGCACAGTCCTAAGACCAAGAACCATACCTCTGAATTTCTGGTTAGAGCATGATGAGGGAAGAGGAAGAAAGAGGTTTTACCTTCTGGCACTGTCTCTAGATGGTAATACTGCTTCTTGTCACCATCTATAGCTGTATCTCATGATAAAACTTTAAAAAATGCATCCTATGCCAGTATTGTAACGTTAAAATATAATATCAACAAAGAAAAGGAAATTGTCTCCCTCCACTGCTCCTTAAGCTTGCTTTCTCCACTCCAGTACTGAATAAGAGAGTGCTGGCTTGGGCTCCTCTGTCTTTCCTTGCTTTTATGAGCTATATAGGAGGTTACAGAAGGGCATTGGGATCTCTGCACCATTTGACACTATTGCCAATATGACTTGCTTTACACATCAGGAAGTTGGATCCCTCCAGCCTGTGCTGAAGGAAAAATTCTTACTGCTTCATGCGTTCTCCCATGAAAATAAAGCCTGAGTGTGGCCCTCGAAAAACAAAATCCCATTCTCCTCCTCACCTATTCACTGTTTAGCATTCATCACCACGTGTTGCAGTGCTAAGACTCCAATAAGACTTCATCAGTCATGGTTTTGCAGTCCTGCTAAAAAAAGTTCAGGTTTCATTAAACAATGCTGCACAATGAATGGATAGGGTAAAATTTAGTGAGATTAACTGGGCTGTATTTTAGATGCCAATCATCTTTAAAGCAATGAACAATGTCAAGATAGATGAAAAACAATGTACCGGAGAAGTGTCACCATTGGGAATGAGATAGTGACTCCCACACAGAGGGATGTATATATTTGCTTTAATAATATCTGAATGAGAATCTCAGTTTTAATTTTTCATTATATCATTTGGCAGATTTTGAAGGCTGATTATATTTTTCAGAAAAGGCTCATATCTCTTCTAGAGGTGAGCAGGAAAGAAACCCTTCTCCAACCTGTTCCTGCTAATTGTAATATTATTTACATACTCTTGTAATTATTTCAGGATCTGTTCCAAATATTTTTTAGCTGGATCCTGATGATAATGAACTTCCAAGGCCTGTTTTCCTACAGCTTGCGTTGTCATGCTAAATGGACTGCAACAAGAAATGTTGCTGTGCCTGAGCTGTACTAGAGCCAGATCATAATTTGCAAATGTGTTTTTTGGGAGCTGCTGATACTTCTCACCACCTCCTTGCAGAGAGAGCAGAACAGTGCAGAACACTTCCCACTGCTGAAATCCGAGTGTGAGAACTTTTCAGGCTGCTCTTCTTGACAGTGACCGGTAAAGCATAAACCAAGACTTTTAAAAAGGACTAAGAAATCTGGGGTAATGCAGTTCCCTTTTATTCTCTGACAGACCCTTGAAAAGGCACATGGCGTTTTGGAAGGACAGAATGTCTGCCTTCTAACAGGTAAGCCCCACCGTAGCTATCTCAATTTACCCAGGGAAGTGTCTCCAAAATCAGTAAGTCATGTGATCACTATATTTCTGGATTATTTAGTGCTTGCCCAACCAGTTGTGTGTGTGTATATATATATAATGTCTCTCTTTTTCACACAGTTTCTCTCTGTTACACAAAATTAAAAGACACAGAAATAGTGGAGAGTAGAAGTAGGCAGTTGAAGGATTAGTGTACTGATATTAAATGAGATGCTTTAAACCATATGGAGTCCAGGAGTCAAATTCTGAGATACAACTTAGCTTTTAAAGTCAGTGAAACATTAATGCAGACCAGAGGTGCTTGGTGATACTCCAGCCTTAGCCTCAGTTCCTGTATGAGCAGGACACACTGTGTACAGAGAGAATGGACAGGCTGTTGGGTCACCATTTGTTTAATTGGCAGTCATTATAGGAGCTTGGGTTTCTGCAACAATGAGTAGAATCCTGGAGACCATTTGGACAGGAGCATCTCAAATTGTTTTGAAGGCAGTATAATTACCTGGCATGTCTTTTTTTTTTTTTTTTTGTCCTAATGAAGTCCTAATTAAGTGGTTGAAATCTTGCACATTTTCCACTAGTCATTTCCAAAAAAAAAAAATGAGCCAGCCATACACAACAGATAACAACCTGGATTTTTTCTGGTAGTATTTGCAAAGTAATAAACCCAGCAACATTCTTAGGTGAAGTAATACAATTAATGTATTCTTTCTCCATAAGGACAGCATGTTTTTTTTCTGTAATGACTTGGGTGGCTTGATGGCGAAGTTATGGGAGGGAGGTTTATTCTTGTTTTTCAAAGGCAACAATATGCTGTAGTGGAAACATACTGTAATTTTTTCTCCCCTTATCAGACAGTTTATTGTTCAAGAAAAAGAGTTTCAGAAAAAATGTAACATGGAATGAATGAACAATGTGCCTGCTGTTTGTGGAGATAGGCACAAAACAGACAAAATGGAAATTAAAGACTCTCATCAGTAGTGTCATTTTTTTTACCACAGTGAGAATGTTTTCTTCAGCACCATAATAGAAACTCCTAATGTCAAATATTAACACACTTCCTCAAAAATAAATTCCAATCACATTACAGCAGTTATATGTAATTTGATGGCTCTTAGCATGTGGGACAAAAATGTTCTTCAATAGCTGAGCTCGTTATTGTCACTATTAGCATCTCTCACATGAGTTTTTCCTCTGGATGCTTACCTTCTGTCAGAGGGAGGTATCCCTTCTGGTGGCTACAATGAAGTGGTGCTTTGGGAGCCCTGCTTCTGGATTTCAAACTTACACCAGCAACACAGGCAAAGCAAATTGACAGACCTTGTTTTCAGTACTGCTCTATTCTTAGACAAGAGCTACATTAGGAGGATGAGTCGTTTTAAAGAGTTTGCCAGCAAATGATAGATCCTCTTCTGGGTCACGAATTCTTGTCACCTTGTGTATTAATAGGACCTGCTAAGGTTTTGTCATAAGTTTCATTGCTTACAGTAAGTAACACGGGTAACAGAACCATAAAGAGTTGAGCATCTGTGACCCATATACTGAAGAAGAGAAGGGAAGAACAGCCGAATAAGGACACAGTGTTTGAGTCAGGAGCGTGATTGGCTTAGCAAAAATGTTTATGCAATGCTCTGAAAATCAATTGGATGGCGCTGTAGCGGGGTAGAGCATTTTAAGTAACATGGGATTATTTCAGTTCTCATGTGCTGCCCTCACACCAAACTATGTTAGTGTTATGGGGAGGTTTGGGTAGTGCCACACTCAAACGTTATCCTCTCCCACTTCAACAAACAAAAACCTTTGTAAGCTTTCAGCAGATGTCTGGCCCTGTGTGTATGGTTACCAAGTCTAGTACCACCGGCAATAGGCAGTGATGCCCCCACATGTCAGTCTAAGTGTTTCACGCTGTTTATGATAAACAAGAGGAAAGTTCATTTCTTGGTCATGTTTTCTTGCATTTTGAATGGTCAGAGGTTAGAAATGCTTAAGGTTAGTAGTACAGCAGACTTACCCCTCGGGGACTCGCAGCAGCAGATCTGAAGAGGATTGCCCTGCTCTCGGCATACGGTGTTTGTTCCTAGGCAGCCAGAATATTTTGGACCCACTGAAAGACACAACTCGGAAAGATTTCTCAGCAGGACAAATTCTTTAACCACAGTGCGTGCCTGTGACTTTGAAATTTGAGGTGGTGAAGTCATTTTGCAAATTTAATGGAATAGTTTGTCCAGACCGAAGATTCACTCTATTAGAATGTGAGTTTTTCTTTTAGGGAGAATGGAATTGCTGCTGAGGAAGGGGGCAGGTTCTTTACTATCTTCCATCATGTTGTATCCCTTCAAAATCTGGAAGCAACTGAGATTTTCCTCTTTTCACCCCTTAGCATCAAATTATTTTTTTCAACACTGTTGACCATGGCAGTGGTTCAGTGTCAGAGGTGGAATTGCCCTGGTGCAATAAGCTTTCCTGTGCTTTGCATCTGTTGCTGATTCCAGCAGACTGAATCAAATCTGAATCTGCCCTGCCTGCCCCTCCTTGTCTGCAGGAATAAACCCTCTTCCAGATATATTGAGAGGCGTGTGGCAGGTATGACCAAAAGCATTGTTCTGTGGAATAGGGGAATCTTAGTTTGCCTACTGATGTCAGTATGTAACACTTAGCTTTTTAATTAAATGGTAAAGAAACAAATAAATAATTAGCATATAGATAATGTGAATTAGCCCTTATGTTCTATATTAAATTCTATTCCAGTTACTGGACTGTAGTGCAATGTTGCAAAGTACTAAGCTGAAATCCATGCCCTAATTATTTGCCATGATGTGCATGTCACAGCTTTTGTACTAAATGAATGTAGGTAAAGATAAAAACGTATTACAAAAAGCTAGGATTCTAATGTAAGATAGGCCAATGCTAATTACTGCCTAATCATTGTGTTAAAGTAATTATATTATGTGCTTTCACAGCCTTGGTTAGTGCCAAGTTGAACACTAGCATATAATTTGTCAGAGAGGAGTTAATTTTTCTTGTTATCATAACAAGATAGTTTTGTGGGGTTTTTTTGGTCAATGTTTTTCAGGAATCTATGATTTTACCACTGTTTTTAACATGTTTTTTTAGCCATAAGGTACTGGTTTGCTAATGTTGTTGGTGTCTAATTTTGGGCAGGATTCATTCTCTGCTCCTTTAACGGGAGAGAGAGCACTAACAGGTCTTGCTACTGATCAGTTAAGTGGATCTGATTATTATATAAGGCTGAATTTTCAAAATTATTATTTAGTATTGACCTCCTTATTGGAGCCAGGCAGAACTTTTCTCAAACAGGTACAATGGCAAGGAGTCATTTTTTTGCATAGCCAAGTAGAAAATATTCCAGGTCCGATGCTGCTTGCCTGACAACCAGTGACAGCCTTCTCTTGCTGGACCCAGAGCAGTGCTGTCCTGTACTTACAATACGCTCAGCATCCTAAGTACCTGAAATAAATATAGTCATGCAAGCTGATAGTACTGAAAGTCAACACAGTATTTTTAAAGAAGTGTTTACCATGCTAGCAATTATGGGAAGATGGATGGTTTGAATCTCTAGAGCAAGTGAATAGTTAGAAACAGCTATATTCTTTGCTTAACTTCTGTGCCCATTATTCCACAGACATGTGGAATATATCATTAATTTTAAAGAGGGAAATAAAACCAAATTGAAGGACCTAGATTCAAAGGCAGTACCTAAACATCACCATTTATTCTCTCTGTAATGGCTTGAAAATCTGTGTTGAGTTTCTTGTGACAGAACTGGCAGAAGAGTGCTTCCAATTAAATACAGATTCTTTGCGGATCAAAATTAGAAACTTTTGCTAGCTGAAGGTGACTGTGTTAAACTTGGTGGGGACAAATTGTTCTTAGATTCCTAAAAGTTAAACTCTGTCTGCTTTATATATATATATACACACACACAAGCAGTTCTTTCTGTCTGGCTCACCTAATATAAAAACTGTATTTTCTCTTTATTGGGTTTCATTCAAAAATAATGATTTAATTTATTTCCTGCAAAATCTTTCTATCCTTGACATACTGAATCCACTCCTTGATTTAGACTGTTATGATCCTGGAGAAATGGCTAGGTTTTGTTACATTTTTTTAGTTATAGCTATGTCTGAAAAGCAGTTCCTTTTCTGAAGATTCTGGGGCAGGTTTTCACATGTTCATCGTGATCTCTAGTTGGAAATAATCTTCAAAAGAACTCAATATCTGGCATGCTTTTATGAGAAGCTGGTCACTTATTTTAGTACCTGAATAGATGAAGAGCTCTTTTGAGAAATCTGACCCCAGCTGTAAATGCTGAACACATTTCAGAATCGGATTTGTTGTTTTCCAGCCTGCAGACAGTGAGATAATTACCTGTCTCTGGCATTAATAGTGAGGGAGAACCATGCTCCCAGTCTCTTGCCAGGGACTCCATGACTGCATCTATGCTAATAAATTAAATGGGCCTTGGGCACAGGCTCCCACACAAGGGCTTGACCATCCTTAACATTCACACTGTTAAGGCCAGTGTCAGCTGGCCCTTTCCCACACAGTGCCTGGCCATGGTTTGGAGTAGTCAAGGACCACTCCCACTATGGACAAAGCTACTTCGAGTTGCAGGGGCAAAAGAACAAGTTGTAGGGATGAGAGCTTGTACATTTATTGGGGTGAGGGAATGAGGAAAAGGGAAAACAGCAGGATTTGTTTGAGCTAATATCTGAATAGGCTGATGGATCCAGTCAAGGAACTGACAGATGATGATGCTGTTACTGGGAAACTCTGAAGCATTATTTAGTTTTATCTACTGGTAACGATAGATCCTTTTGTATCTGCCTCTTTCTGAATTAGTTATTTTTTGTGAGAGGGATGTGCTCTTCCAACACTGCCCTGAATGGAAAGGCTACTACCTTTTCTGATTTATGGAGAGTACAAGTCTAAACTGATGTCCCAAAGGTTGCCTTTAGAGGCTCCTCCTCAAAGTGTGATGCTACCAAGCAATTTGCCTCCACATTACAGGATGACATAGAAAGCTTCAGGGGAAGTTAGTAGTAATGGGTCTCCTAAAGACGTCACTAGAGTTGGCTCCCGTGACAGACAGAGTGTTAGAGCTATCTGTTTATATCTAATATTAATGCCTTCAGTTTTGAAGAGACGGCCTAGAATCTAGGCTGTCAGCAAAAACGTCCCCTTTCTTCATCTGATGAATCTAAAGAACTGTCTAAAACTGACAGTGGAATCTCATTAATGGGGGGAAAAATACCGACATGTGAAGACTTCATGGCAAACAATTCTGTGGTAGGAAATCTCACCTCTCTTTTATGTTTGTGTTCTGAGAAAACGTCACCTAAGAGACACCATGAAGTTTCTGCGAAGACATCAGAACCACCCTCTGTGTTATGGGAAGTGTGCAGTAAAGCTCAGTAACTGAAGGTCTGATTTTGTAACAGAGCCAAACGCTTCCTATTAAGTGTGTAGCCCCATTAACTCACATATAGACAGTCATTGTTGCCTCTTTCTAGCTTGATCCTGCTGCTTTCAGAAACCATAACAAAATATGAAACGGCTTATTGTGAAAATGGGCCCTGAATCACAGTTAGAGCTAAGGGAATGATTACTGTAGTGGTAAAGGCTGGATTGTAATGCTGACCTGCTGTAAATTCTTGGACAATCTTTTCCCACTTTGAGTTTCTATTTACTATCTTCCACTGTTTGCCTGCCTAGATTGCCAGGCTCTGCGGGGCAAGGATTGGTTCTCAGAATGTTTGCTGTGCTTTTTATAATAGAGTCTGAATCTCGGGTGGCTGCTATTAATCATGAATTATGTATTAACGGTAATGTTTTGGAGTCAACTCACAAAATCTTATCTGAAAATTGGCACAGATGAGAATTACAGGCTGTATTTTACAGGTATGTAAACTGTGCTGTAAGTGGCAGAGCTGGGGGATTCAAGAGCAGAGTTGCCACAGGAATAGTAACAGAAGAGAGGCAGAAAAAGGGGCTTCACATTTTATGAAGTATGCTTCTGTGCATGTCACTTTTCAGCTTGCTCTGTGACTTTAAGTGAGATGGAAAATCAGTTATTCCACTGTGCAAGATCATTTTAATAAAAGATTGAAGGAATGAGAGAAGGCAACTCTTGAGCAGCCCATTGTAACTTCAAAGAGCTTCTCCGGAGTCAGTCGTTCTGGGTCTGACTATGGAGTTGTTGCCACGAGCAGGTGAGGGCACACTTGCTGCACAGAAATGGTTATAGTGCATAAGGAAGTGCTATAGGAGGGAGACAAAATGCAGATTAGTGTCTGCAGTTTGATACAGGTACTGAAATAAGGAAAGAGAAAGGACACACAATGCAATGAGAAAGAAAAGAAAAAACCTGCACGTTGCTATAAATCTCCTGACATCCATGGATAGCTGCTTCAGAATTCTGATTTAGATTGGTGTTTAACTTTCTCTTACCATGAAATTAACAAAACTATTATAAATAAGGGAAAATGAAAATTATGAAAAAGGCAGATGTCCCAACATCAAAGCAGAAGCAAAGAAATCTACAGATAAGAGTACAAATATTTAAATACATTAACAATGTCACCTTTGTTTCCTGGAAGAGGTAGCCCATTTCATTCTGACATAAGTCCATTGCAATAGATTTACATCTGGAGTGAATATGGGCCAGTGAATTGACTGAGCCTCTGGCACGCAATACTTGTCTAGTGCATTTTAACTGGAGGGAAACTAGACTGAAATGTGGTAGATGCAGGTACCCCACAGATACTGAAGTGCAGGAAAATGTAATAGAGCAATGTCTGTTGAAATTATTTGAAAAGCCACTTGCACACCTGAGATTCTGCATGTTCTTATTGGTCAGTTAACAAAATATTGACAAAGTATGCATCAACAGACTGAGTCCATTTAAAAATGGCAATTCTTGCACTCTGTTCATGTGATGGATTGCTTTAGTGAAGAAATCATCACCATTGACTAGAAATGATATCTCTGAAACTGAGAATTTGCAACTGAGCTATTCAAGCCTGAGTCAGGGAAATGCTACACTTAAAAGTTTGCAGAATTGGGCCCTGAGTATGACATGCTGTGTACTTACAGCTTTTCTATTTGCCTCTTGAATGTATTAAGGTGATAATGGCTGGGCTCATCCAGGAACGCTAGGCAGCCTGTGGTTTATGGTTATCTTTCCAATTAAGGATTTAGCGTCCTGATCCTAATCCAGGCTCTGGCTGGTTGTTTGACACCACTGGCACAAAAGAAGAGGGCAAAATACAGCACTGATGTGATTGTAAAGGTGGCTCTTTGAAAATACAGCTCAGTGTTAGCTGCAGTCAAACAGGTAAATACAATCGTAGGAATGAATAGAGAAATCAGAGTAAAAGTAATTGTTCTGCCCTATAATCTGCGGTGCCCCCATAGCTGGCTGCAATGCTGTGGGCAGCACTTGCCACCAGATCATGTGTGGCTAGTGCTAAACAATTGCAAAAAGCATGGAGATTCTCAGAGGCAGAGCATGGCTTACAGAGGGGGAGAAACTAAACTCGGCAGAATTTACCAGCTTGAGCTGGAGTAGGTGTGAGATGTATAAAATCATGAAGGAGATGGAGAAGGCACATAGAAAATAATTATTTATTACTTCATTGCTTTCTGTAACACATGACACAGGGTTTCCCAGTGAAATTGTCAAAATGCTGGTTCAGAACAAATAAAAGGAGTGAATTTTTTATACAAAGAATAATTAAGCTGCAGATCTTGGTACCACAGGATGTTGTAGAAGCCAAAAGAATAAATGGTTTCAAGCAAATCCAAAAGAATAAATGGTTTCAAGCAAATTCATGAGACATTGGCTAGGTGTAAGTGGCTTTATAAGAAAATAGCCTGGCTGCAGTTTCCACCTGAAGAAGTCACTGAACTAGTGTCTGCCAGAGGAAGATCTTAAAAGGGATAGGACCACTTACCTGATTCTTTTTACACATTTTGTCTGGGCAGTCTGTTTGATCCACTGTCAGAGGACACTGAGCTAGATGCAGCCTTGATCGGATGCCAAGTTGTTGCTTTTAGGCTATTCCAGAAATTATGGTTTTGGGCAGTAACTGATCGGCAGAGATTAAGATAAAATATCCTAATGATTTTTGGTGTGTGCCACTCCAGCTACCTTTCATGTTCTATTATGGAGATGGAGACAAGGTAGCAGTCCTCTGCTGTAGTAATGATGGTGAAAATTAGCAAGACACCGTCCTCTTCAGTGCTGTCGTTGCTGTAACAAGCTGGTTAACACACTCCTGTTGTTTAGTAGCTCTGGAAGAGAAGAGTCAGCTCTTCAGTTGCAGGATTTTGGTCAGTGGTGATTGCAGGACAAGACCAGAACCCTTTTTTTCCCCCTAGAGAAACAGGTAAATTGGAATTGTTCCTGTGTGGACTTGTGCACAGACAGCGCTGCGGTAGCCAGTGGGTGGCACTGTTGCTGCAAGGAAACTTCAAATAACCACCCATCTTCTAACACTTCAGAAATGTTTGGATGGAAGTTTTCCATTGAAAACAGCAGTTTTGCCGAAATTGAAACATTTCATGGCACATGTCGCTTCTCAATGAATTTTTAATGGAGAAAAATGTAAATTACTCAGTTTGACTTTATAATTGCAATTTAGCTTGTTTTCCCTTATCTTATTGATTCAGTTTATTAGTTTAGATGGGTATGCAATTTCAATATAATTCTTAATTTTATAGTTTTTTTTATCCTAGGGACTTAAACTCTCAAAAATTAAATTATTTTACTTTGTGGAAAAAGAAACATTTTGGTATTTTAAAAAGTAATAATATTTTTTAAAAGTCTTTCAAATGCTGTCCCAGGGAAAATACCATCTTGGACAGTCAATGTGGGACAAAAATATGTTTCAGAAGGTCTCAACTTTGTATGGTCCTGATGATCTCTATTTTGACCTGCTCTGAATGGGTCTTGACAACAGAATGTGCTTGAGGTGCTGTTTGATGGTGCCATGTGACTGGTAGTGCTACCCAGCAGAACATGCACTATAGAGGGACATCTCAGCCCTGCTCCAACAGCCACTCGTTAGTCTGTGGTGTCAGGCAGGTGGCACCATATCTTGGTGGCTTTGTAAGCAGTCAAAGCCAGGAAATGGTTCCAACATGGGGCTGTAATCTCCGAGAGTTCTTGCTTTTTAAAAGTAACCCATTGGTGGGGTCCAAGTAGGAACAGCTCGCTGTCTCAATGAGTTGATGTGGTGGTAGAGGGATGAGTACTTAGAGAGTGACTAAAGGTAATGCAGAAACTGGGAGGCAGAGGGAAAGAGAATTGGAGAAGGAACACCTTATCTTTTTCTGTCTTTCAAAATAAATTAAAAAAAAAAAAAACCCAAACCAAACCCACTATTTATTCATATATGGCTTGTCTTCTTGTTATGGCAAATGTGCAAAACGTGGTTTTGTTCTACATAGGCAGGGTAAGTTATTTATAGTGACTTCTCATACAGTCTTACTGGAGGAAGCCCAAATTCTTCCTTCTGCCGTATGCAAAACTTATTGCAGTTACTGCAGACTTCTCAGATTCTGCCCACTTCATGTCAAGTTAGCATTGCTACAGCTTCACTGTGCAGAGCAGGAGGATTTAGAGCAACATACAGGGGGCCTGTGGAAATAAAACTAGTGACAGGGATGTTGGCTAGAGGATCCAGAATCAGTATCCATAAATGTACTTGTTTTTTAATTGGAAATGAATAATGGCCATATAAGCTATTATGAGCAGCCTGTGTCTCTCTGGATTGCATGGCACAGCTACTGTGACACCACACAAGAAATGCTTAAGCATATGCAGTTATCTCACTGAAATCAAGATACCTAATTAGGTCAAGACAAATTCCATGGAGATATTCAAAGTAGGTGTGTACATAAATGTTTTTTTAGATCAGGGCATGGAGAAGGACCTCTAGATGTCCCAGAGGAAGACCACAATTTCTCCGTTCTCTTCAGGGACACATAGCTGTGCTTTTGTTTTTGTAAGTGCTGCACTGAACTCTTTGAGGAAGGTTAGCAATAAAGAGAGGCACATCCTTTTTTGGTTTTGTTTGACAGTTACTTTGGTGACTGTGTCAACAGTTGAGAAAGACCCAAATTATGTTATTATCTCTGTCAGTTCTTAAACAGCACTGCAGAGTCCCCTCACCTCCCCCAATGAGGAAGAGAAATTCGCACTGTAATATTAATAACTGTGGGGCCTTTTAGCTTTTAATAATTAACACACTGCTAACTGTAGCTGGATGCTCCTTTTTCTGATTCCAATTACAGACCTGTTTGGACCGGGCTCAGCTGAGGGAAGTGTTTCTGAGGAGCAGTGTTATAATAGACCTAGATATGAGTGAAATTGTTCTCCTTTGGCCTACACACTAAATTAAAGTTTGGGCTCAGACAGTGGTGAAGCCAAAGTACTTCTGTATCCCAGTCATTCCAACCCAGGAGTCAGCTGTAACGTGAGAGCCAATTCCTGGAGCCTGCTGATAAAAACACTCACCTGCCTAATGTAAAATGAAATGTTCCTTTCACAAGGTGAGAACTGTTCACATAGTTGCTACTTTTCCCCAAGATACTGCTGAGTAGGAAGATCTTTCTACCTTTTTCTTCTTTGTGGGGTGAAAGTATGTGTTCGTTGGTAGCATGTGGTAAGATGGGAGACCTGGTCTAAAATCACAGTTCCCAGATTGGATGGCCCTAGTATTTTTTGCCTGAAATGGAGTTGCTAGTGCAGCGCTAACATGAAGTTTAGCATTTAGCAAACCTACTATGATCTTTGCAACGTGATTTACAAGTCTTGGATAAATGTTGTTAGTATTTTGATGCAGTGTCATGATGTTTTGGCAGTATTCCTGCTACCCTAGACACTTGAGTTAGCAGACAGGCCAATTTAACAGAAATGATTTAAATGTTTCTTGTACTATAGCCCTACTTCAAAAGGTCTGCTATTATGCAACCAGAAGTAGAACGGAAGGGAACTAGTAAATTCTGTGTTGTGGTTACCTAGCAGCTAAAACTGAGTGATGGAGGCTGCCATATCTTCTGTCTTTCTGCCCCTGGTTGTGCAATCCCATACCTTCCCTTGGGTGTGCAACTGTAAAGTAAGATGGTGTAGAGAGCTGATCCAGCTGAAAACTTCACCTGGAAAAAAAGAAATTAGTTTTTGTTGGTATGGCTTCCCATTTATGTTTAGATTAGCTCAAGCTATTATAGCATTATACTCAGAATTAATCAAGAGGCTTGGAATTGTATTGGATTATGTCACATAGCGGGATGCTTTTAGTAATTACAACTCTGTCTTCGAGTTAGACTATCAGTCTTTTCAAATACTTGGTGAAATGTTAATTCTCATTGTCTGTGGCATAGCCATGGGTATGCTCATTTTCAGCTACCTGTTAACAATAAAGCTTTTGAGATTTTCTAATTTTCAAATTATTTTCACACTGCTTAAATGTGAGAAGTTGCGAGGCAGAAACATACAGAGCTAAGAGTGAGAAATTCTTTTGCTCAGTTCTATACATGGGTGGCAGCAGCTGGGGATTAAAGAAAATTCCTCATACACCTGCAACAGTGTAAGAAGGGTAGTTGCAAGATTAGATGAGGTGACTCAAGGGGATTTAAACAGCATGTGTGCCTGGGTTAGAAGTCATCTACACCTCCTGACCCTTGAGGGACTGGCAAGTTTCAGAATGTGGGGTGCTCAAAATGGCTACATTTCTTGAATGAGAACTGCAGTTCTTACCTGCTTTGGCAACACATTCAGATTTTCAGTGGCTTCACCTAAAAATATGCATAAGAAGTACAATTGGAATTACAAGCAATTTTATGTTATGGAAACATCAAAAACATTGAAGTGAATAAAATTAAGAAACTAAGAAGGGTTAAGTTTTGAGGATAATCTGATAATCAAAAGATGACATTTCAAAAATTTTAGCACTTCTACAGAAAGTCAAAAAAAGTTTTTCAGATGTTTTTAATTAAAAGAATTCTAACAAGCTGTAGTGGGGAAAAGTGAGTACTCGCATTTTTATCTAACATCAAAATAAAGACAAGATTGCTTCACACATTTTGGACATTTTGGTAGAGGTTGTTTTTTGGTTTCTCCAAGCCTGTTCACCCATCTGTGATCCTTTCAAATACCATTAATTGAAAATGTTACACTGGTAGTGAGAATAAAAACTTGCTTCAAAGAAAAAAGCATGTTGTTTGATAAAGTAATAAGAGCAGAAGAAATCTTACTGTAAAAGCAAGTGTAACAGCTAACAAAACTAGAGATTAGAGATCAATAGTTTCATCCTTACGCTAGACAGGATGGAAGGCAGTTGAAGGATGATTTAATGTGAAAGACATCGGACAGGGTCCTGAAGTTCTGGGTTCAGTTCTCTGTATGAAACTCTCTGTATGACCACATGTCAATTGGGCTGTTCTCCACTTACGACACAAAGATGACAATACTTGAGGGTAGAGACTGATTTCTTAGTGTGTGTCTCAGTAGCACTCAGCACAGTCCCACTACTACACCCCACCACTAACAGGGTCTTGTAGGTTTGCCTTGACTAGGAAGTTTTTCTGCTTTGCCAGAAATGTTTTTAAGATTTTGAGAAACATCTCAGAACACATAGAAATTGCAAGTCTGTTGCAAAACAAACTAAATACAGTTGACTGTTTACATGCAGAACAGAATCCCTGGTATCTTACAGCTTAGTGACTCAGTGTGTGAGGGCGAGGGAAAAGTTCAAGTTCCTTCAGACCCTGCTGAGGGATATTCAGATGTACTTTTGCTCTGTGTTTTGAGAAGAAATTCCATCCCAGACTTGACCAGCCTTCCCATAAAACTCATCAAAAACAACCTTCTCTCATTTTAAGTGGCAATGTCAATTGATGTCTCTTCTGAAAATGCGTTTGTTTTGTTGGAAAATAGTCAACCAGCTATATTCTTAGTAGTACTGTGGTATTAATTGTAAACAGTAATTATGAGGAGAGGATTTAAAAAAATCTCTGCAGGTTCTGATTAGGATAAAGACCTAGGTTAAACTTTCCTGGAACACCGGAAAGCACTAGTTAAATTCCTGATGCGGTGCTTTGTTATGTCTGGATTATCCTGCTTCATGGCCATGCAGACCTCAGAAAGGCAGTGGGTTAGCAGAAATGCAAATCCAAGGGGAAGAGTTGCTCTTTAGAACAAATTTGAAATTAGTATGCTGGATTTACCCTAGGTGAGAGCAGAGCTTGTAATTAACTTTGCGATCTGTGTCACAAGATGGTCGTAAGATATTTTGCCTACATTTTGATAGCCTTTCAAATTCCACAAGAAGATGCAGGTCATCACCATAGAAAGTCAGGATACTCATCAGGAAAAACAGCCAACGCAGACATTTTGAAGATAATCCATGAAGAATAATCTATGAACAGCTCCCATTAAAATGCTGCTTAGGAGGCGGAGATTTCATTTTTAATGCTGATCTTTTCTCTCTGCAGAATATTGCTTCCACCTTATCAATATTTTAGAAAAGAAAGAGAAACCTTCTGCAGCTGCACAGGCAATTTGGAGGGATTAAAAATTTATCCTGTTTTGAGCAAGGCTTTCAGCAGGTGCTAGAATCCACTCAATCACAGGTGGGTAACCTGTGCAGCCTCTCTTTCCCATGGCTAAAACTGGAGCGAAAGTCCTGGCAATTCTTTCATGCAGGGATCTTCTTTCAGGATCTACTTCCAATTCCAGCCATAGTGAGCCACAGGCTTTGCCTAGAACGGCACAAAATTCAAGTCTGGGATGTAAAAGTGACATTTTTTTCTTCTAGTTTATTTCACTTGATGAGGAAGCAGTGTCAGACCCTCTCTTGGAACACTCAGTTACCATGGCAGGGTTACACCAGGCTTTGAATTTGGTTCTGTAATTAAAAGGTCTAATTAACATTATCTTAAACTCAGAATTTGGGCTCTGCAGGAAATTTGGGCAATTCCATGTTGATTTTCACTCTGAAGTGGAAAGAGCCATGTGGTTTAGAAATTTCTCTCCAAAATATCCCCCTCGCTAAGAATTTTATTGGGGTGAAAAAGGAGGAAAATAGAAAAACTCCAGTTGAGACTTAGAAATCAAAACAAAACCTTAGTTTCTAAAAGACTTTTAAACATATGTTTTCTTCCCATCTCTGAAGGAAACCTAATTAAAATGTTTCCTTTCAAGTATTTTGCAGTGAAATTTCTTCATTATTATAATGTTAAATTGGATGTTTTGCTTAAACCAGCATTTTTCAGGTGCAGAAACATTACCTGGGAGCTGGGAAGACTTCTTCCTTTTCTGACTTGGTCTATTTGACACTCTCACGGTTGGTTTACTAATCCATATGAATGAGCAAATATACACCATTCCTAAGGACAGACTGCTTTTAAGTTTTTTCTTCTCTCAAGAGAGCAAGTTGTGGCTGACAATGATAGACTGTGTAGAGTAACCATACCATTTGTTTACAGATCTGCATGTAATTTCCACCCACTAGAACTAATTGTTTTTATCAACACCAGTGATTAGAAGCACCAAAGAAGCATTGCATTTTCTGACTGGGCATGGTATAAAATGGTGTGTAACAGTGTGCTGTGACAGTTTAGACTAGGGCAGATAGCAATTTGGGAAAAGAATATAGTCAAAGAGCTTCTTGATACATAGAAAACTGATAATTGGAGCTTCTCACTACACTTGTGGAGAAATAGTGTAGATCCCATTGCAACTTCTCTTGGTCATTTACTTTAGACCTCTGGGATTTACAGGGGCACACCACTCTTGATTAACCTTTTGTTGGAAAGGTGTTCTCAAATGGAGGATTCTTCTCAAACAGTAGAGAAGAATCACTGTCTGATGCAAGTACAACAGAACAGTTGGATTGTCAGGACAATCAGGTAGAAGTCATGATCTCCAGTTCAAAAACAGTCCTTGAATCTATGTCTCCCACTGTAGACATGAGCATTTTCATCATCAGGGTGTTTGAATACTGTCATATGGGTGTCTATCAGCTTGGATCCTGTCCCCTTATAAAACAGGAACATGTTGGCGAGCTGGAAAGGGTAATTGAAGTTCAGTATGGGGCTCAGTGAGCCTATGAGAAAAGCAATCCCCACTTCCCATCCCTGTCCCTCCCTTCCTTGAACCACTGCCTGGTAGGACAAATGCTTTCCTGGGCACAGGGAAGTACTAGTGCCCGGATGGCATTTTCCACCTACCCAGCCTGTGAATGTATCCAGCCTTGTGAGAAGTAGTCCAGTGAAGGGGGGGAAAAGAAGAGTAGTTTTTCAGACAGAGGATTCAGGCTTTGTACCTCAGTGCCAGACAGGTGTCTGCATCATTTGTGATAGGTAATAATGGAAATCTATTTCTGACTAAGCTCTAAATAATTACTGCCAGAATGCCATCATGGTGCTGATGAGTATTTATCCAACAGAAGAAAAACAGCATGTTGATTCTTGAACCAGAGAAAACCATAATTGTCATTTAAAATCTGGCATGTTGTTTAAAATACTAAATTCATTATCTTTCAGAATCTTTATAATTATACATCTAAACTATCACTCTGAATACATTTGCAAGTGTAAAGAAACAGACATTTTTTCTGACAAGGGATTAGACTCTTGCCTTGTTACATTTTTAAGATCTTCTTAAACCTAAATATCAAGGCCCAAGTGAAAAATGAAATAAAAAAAGTCCTGCCTGCACAGAATGTAAAGCCCATTCTGTTTCAAAGCTATTCATTCCTGCTCTAGTTACCAAAAAAAGTTATAATTATGAAAATGAAGTGCTTGCATGGAACATGTCTCTTGCTCCCACAATGTTCCTTCTCCTCCTCTCATAATAAAATGACCATATAAAATATTTTTTTTTTTCATAAAAAGAAATAAGTGCTGGGGAAAAAAAAATACCCCGCAGAATATTAAAATTTCTCAGCTCCAGAGATACCAAATTGTTATCAAGGACTGTGACAGTGTATAAATTTTCAGAAATATTGAAAGGAGGGAGAAAAAAAATCAAGCTTTGACGTTAACAAGATGATAAGAGCGATTGGCTCTTGTTCACTAACTTCCACCCTGGAATATCAGCAGTGGGATAACCAGCCTTTCACTGACTTGTATGGGAATGGATCAGACTGGGATCAGACACTGCTCTTTGGCCTGGCAGTCCAGATCCCTGAATTAGCTCTCTGCACTCCTGTGGTGTCTAAATGTCAGCAGAGCTCTTGAAAATCCAGAGCCTGCAAAGCTTGGGAGAGTGAAGGATCTATCTAGTGCTGGTCTCAATGTGAAATACTCTGCCAGTAGGCAAAAAAGAAATCAGCCATTGCTCTAAAAAGCATGTTGTGGCTTTACACTTTAAAACAGTATTACAAGCATGGAAGATGTTATCAAAGTGTGAGTTCCTAAGATGATTTTCACATCATTTCTTCCGGTTACAGCTAGGAACCAAGAAGCAGTAGTGAGGAGACCTGCAGATCTTGTTTCAGATTTTCTTCTGCTTTCTCACTGTATATAGACAACCTAGTGTTTAAATGCTAACAGTTAAAAGGAGTTAGGACCCTCTGGTTATTTTAAGTAATTGAGACGCTGATGCATATTTGCATCTTAAATCAAAATTTTGGATTTTTGAAAAGCTTCCTCAATGCAGCAACTTAGCATCGCTTAGCTTAGTGATGCTAAGTTAATTAATAATAGCATGTAATCTCTTGATTCAGTGACTCTTGAGCGAGGAAGTTCAAGGAACAGAACTGATTGTGTCCCCTGAACTTTTCTATTGCTGCTTGTGCCATGTGTTCAGGTGAGCAGTTACCCTTCCCATTGCAACCCCCTGGGTGTACGTTATTACATACCCTCCCTCCCGCCAGGCAGAGGCAGAGCAGCCCTGTCTGTCTGCAGCCCTGGCTGGGTGCCTCTGCTCAGTTTTCCCTTGTTCCCATGCTGCTGGCCTGCCTTCCATTTCCTTGCAAGGACAAGTTATTACTTGGATATCACTTGTATTTTCTGGAGTAATGGTGTTTTGGTTTTTAGTTGGCTATCACCTGAAAGAACAAGAAGGCTGAGTTTTCTGTAATTGCAAGCCTTGGAGTGTATGGGCAGCTGAAGCAGCTTTTGTGTCTTGGATGTCTGGTATATTATTTATCAATAACAGGAATTTATGGGCTTGGTGTCAAGATTACACAATGATCTGTAGTTATGAGAAACATGACAAGAATGTGGCCAGGTAATCTTAGCATGTGTCTGCAGGCATCCGTATGTGCTGGGCTGGGGGTTGGCTTGCATTTCAGTCTCCTATGTGCTAACAAATGCTGCAGCATTTTAGGCACCAACCTACAAAGCAGTCCCTGTGGGTGGACCCCTTGGCAAAGCCCTCTGAATTCTGACAATCTTTGTTTGCCGGCACAGGAGAGAAATTTGCAGCTTCTGGAAGAATTACATTGATGCACATTTGTAAGAAACCTCAGCTTCCTGCTATTGGTTATGGATTTTGTGATACCTGCGTTTGGGGCTTGGATTCATTCATTACTGACACTTAAACTTGAGAGGAAATCCAGCTATATGCCAAGGAACATCTTAGGTGTAGTTTGTGTGTTCCTTGAACAACCTGGGCAATTTGGCAAATAGGAAGAAGAGAAAATACCGTAACACTTTGCTTTAAAAGAAATTCTTTCAAAGTTCTGTTGCATATGATGTGTTTTATAGAAAGGGAATTGAGCTGAAATAGTACTATAGTGACATGCTTGATCACTAAAGAGAGGAGATGTAATGATTTTGGACAGTAACTGTCAGGGTTAAGAAAGTTATTTGTTCCATTGGTTTATGGCACAGACTAGTAGTATTTTATTGTCAAACAGAATTAGTTTTATATCAAGAAGAGTGATTACTTGGGTTCACTGTGTTTGAGATTAAACTTGATGATTTCATGTCTATTATTGATTTAGGCTTTACATTCAGAGAAGTAGCGGTTTATATTTTACTTAAGGGGATTTGATCACAGTAGATGGAATCTTCAGTAGTTTCTGCAAATAAATTAGTAAAGTTGCTGTGCCTCTTACAGTAACTGAAGAAAAGTGAAGGGGGCTAGAAGAGGGCACCTTATCTCAACAAGGCCAGTGCAGAAAAGATCTAGAGAAAGTGGCAAAAAATGCTGCTTACCTTTTCCAGTGCGCAAGGGACATGCTAACACCTGAGTACAACATGCGCAAAAGCGGGAACCACATGGAAGATACTCTGCCAATGGAACATTGCAGCCTCAGCCTCAGACTATATGTATTTGACAAAGGGATGCAAAAGAACTTACTGTTCATTGTCTCCTGTAATTTATCTTCAAATTACACTGAAAGGCAGAGGGACATCCAAGGTGCTTTCCAATGTGAGAACAGGGTCAATGAAGCACCAAATGTGGGCGGCCTTTGCAGGAGGTAGTTGTGCAAAGTGTGTAATATGTGTCACTAAAAATAGCCCCTTTTGAAACATCTTAAATCAGACAGTTGGTTAGAACATGCCACGAGGAACCAACCAAGCAGTGTAGTCTGATGTGAGTCCTGCTCTGCTGCTGCTGGGGATGCTGTAGCCAAGAGAAGACAGATGGCTTGTGGCCAGCCAGAGCTCTGCTCCCTTGGGCAGTGGTGCATGTCTACAGAGGGAGAAGAGGTAGCATTTCATGGAAGCCACTGTCAAAAGTAGGCCATATCAACTTGAGAGCTCTGCAGCATTTCTCAAGGGATGGATGGGATGGGATGCTGTCTATTGTACCTTCACTGTAAGCAGTTGTGGGAACAGCAATGAGTCCTGCTAGCTTTATTTAGAGCTGTCATTGTCAGGATATGATGATTCCAAGCTCCTCTGGCTTCCAAAGTATACTGTCCTTTGTTATAGTTCTCCTCAGGCACAGATGTCTCAGTAGATGCTGAACTAGCATGACTTCCTTATAGAAATTGTGGGGCTATTTGGCCAGCACTGAGTCACGCTACCCTGACTGTCTGCTGCTTTCCACCCTGCTGTGTGCTTTTATGTAGCCTGTGACTTAGGCAGTTTTCAAACACACTAAAACAGGGATCATAATGGACATGTTTAAAGGTATTTAGACTTATCCAACAACAGTGTGCGCAGGATTTTTACCTGCATGGTTACATAGCCTTGCCCTAGCCAGAATCCCTGTGCAGTTAGCCAAAAAAAACCCTCTCAGTGCAGACAGGTCTGACGGAGTGTGGAATGTACTGAGCTCTGGCTCAACCTTGCATTTAGGCCCCAGCTCCCATGAGGTTTTTTGTCTCCATACCTGTCCATATATTGCCTACTACTACTAGATGATAATTCAGGAAATAAATCCAAAATTATTTTATGTTCCTTACCCAGAATGCAGTGCACAAAACACCCTCTATAACTAAGCATTTGTTGCACAGTTAAACATTAATAGCTACCAAGACATACAGCAGCCGATGTTGGCCGAGACTCATGTAATGATATTTTCCCTCCTGTAGTTGGGGTTACTCCTAGTTCTTCATTCCCTGCGGTGTATTTGGTTCATTAGGGACACAGCAAAACACAGTTCTGCCCGTTCTGCAGTATCCCCAAGGGTCCTGTGTTTACTAACTCATTTTTTTCAATTAGTGCACTTTGCCTTTTGTCCTTTCACTGAACAACATGGAGAATAATCTGGCTCCATCTTCTGGATTTCCTCGCATCAGATCCTTACAAACGCTGTTAAGATTGCCCTGAGAGGCTGAGACTTCTCCGGGCTAAACAGTGCCAGCTCTCTCAGCCTCACTTCACATGTCAGATGCTGCAATCCCTTAATCATCTTAGAGGCCATTCACTGGACCTGATACAGTATGTCCATGCCTTTCTTACAGCAGGGGATCCAGAACTGAAAACAATGCTCCAGATGCAGTCTCACCAGTGCTAAGTAGCTTTTCCAGGCTTTGGAAAGATGTCTCCATTCCAAAGGAGAAAGAAAAGAGAAGGAAGAAACAGACACATGGTTTTGAAACTAACTGGATGCATTCATTGAGATGTTGCCTAAAGCATTTTTATTTTTTTTTTTACTAATTTGGGACATTGTTTATCATTTTCCTTTCTCTGTTCAGTGAACTGGTTCATATTTAATGGATCACTAAGTTATGACTACAATAGAAATGACAGAGCATGTGCTTTCTAATTTAGGTGTATGGACAAGTACCCTCTTTTGCAGGAAAGGGAGCAAAGCTAATATTGCAAAATAGCAAAATAGTTGAACAAAATGTTTCTCAGTATAGGTGGCAAAGTGAGTGACGCGTATCTGTTGCTGTGGCTCTGATAAGCTTTTCTTAGTGTAATGCTTAAGCAAAAAACCTTCAAATGTGACAAAGTCTTGCTGCCTGGCTGTCAGGTCAAGGTCATAAATCATTTATGATGCTGTGGAGAATGTTACCCAGTGGCACCTGAGAACACGAGCGCTGTTAGCTTTCAGGAAGATTTGGCCTTCTTCCTGCTTAAAAGTTTTGTTAAAGTACTTGGACACAGGAAGAGACGTCAAAATAGATGTAGATGCCAAAGAATGTTTGAAAATCTTAGTAGCTTTTTACTGGGGCCTCATTCTTACCCTGGACTGGAGACAGTTGTTAACACTGTTCAGGAGGACAAAGCTCTGGGAGCTGCTGCGTTCCTCCCTGCCCATGCCCTCCTCTTCCCCCTTGAACAGCAGAAGAGTCCATTACCACCTTTTTCTCTGCTCTACTGAGGTGTAGGAAGGCAATGGTAACATTTTTTGTTTGTGAGATTATTTTTTTTCCTGACTACAAAACCAAAGAAGTCTTACAGTAAAAACAAGCCAGGTTCAGTATATAAAAGTGTGTTAAGATTAAACCAGGCAGAAATAGATACAGTAAAAAGTATACAGTTTAAAGTAATTAGGAGATCTGGCACACTTCTAACACACTTGCCCCATTCATGTAAAAAAGAGAAAAGCTGTGAATCTATTCTTCTGTTTTCTCTTTCTACTGCATACAGATAATTGCATGATGTATCATTTACAGAATATGTGATGCTGTTACTGAGAAAATGCCAACTATTCCCAGCTTCTGTACTGATGTGGCTACCTCAGTGTTTCTAGCCTCTGTTTTATCTTTTCTGGCAGGAAAAAAATGCTTGTCTAGTGCTGCATTGTTACCTTTCATGAAAGGGATTCCCAAGAAAGGTGGGAGAAACCTTTTTCTTTTTTTTTATCCCATGCAAATTGCAGGGGGATTAACTGCAGAAACCTCTAGTATCTATGTAACCTACAGATATAATACATTTAAACGTAAGTCATACTGGCCAGCTTCTCAACGTGACCCATCCTCTGGCGTGAATTTTTAATATGAGGAGTGATGTTTCCTAGAGGCAAGCTCAGGTCCTATGGAAAGGGGCACTTCTGTCATAGAGGAGTCCTGTGTCCTTCCTGAAAAAACATCCTGTGAACATAAGCAGCAGCTGATTAATTTTAAGCAGGAGTCCAAATTAGTGGCGAGATTGAATGGCTCCAAGGGCTTGTACGAAGTAATTTCAAAATTTTTGTATTTAAAAATGGCAGAAAATGAAGGCAGAAGGCAGCCCCTTGAACTTGTATGTCTCCAGGCAGGGAACCTATCAACTTCTGGCAAGTCAAAGGAACTAGTTGACTTACGTACAAACCATGTTATATTGGCAAAAACATACTTCCATTATTTGGATTGCTGGTACAGACAGTGCTGACTTGGGTCGCTAGCGTTTCCTTTTAAAATACCACACATCTTCATGTGTTGCAGTGTCCGAGAGCCTAACCAAGTGAGCCATGGTAAAAAAAGGTAGCACAGTCAAATAACAGCTGAACATACAGCAAAATCCTTGCTTTGAGCTTTGTTTGCCTTCAGAAATACTATGTCAAGTGTTCTTATTTAAATGAAGCTTAAAGTGGAAGCACTTGTCTTAGGGATGCCACAGTGGTTCCTGGGTGTATAATGAACTTGTTAAGAAAATGGCTGGCTGATTTATACTTTGTTGCCGATATGAAAAAACCTCACCAGCACATGGGGCTTTAGTGTTAACTGTGAGGGTTTTTTCTCCTCCTATGCTGCCCCTGTCCAGTTTCTGATGTGCCACACACCAACAACACCCTCCCCCCCACCAAGGCAGCCCATCTCCATCCACTTAGACAGGGTCTAGGTGCTGGAGGAGTTGCATGGTTCTCGGCATGGAACCAGCATCAGTGTCTGCCTATTTGAAAAGTAATCAGGAATCCCAAAATGCCTCATTACATCTCTACTGTCATCAGGTATCCTGCCAACTTTTCTATGTCAATATACTTTCTGCTGGTGGTGTCAACAGAAGGAAATGCAGGAAGGTAAGATGAACTCTTTCCAAATTAGGGAATGCCCTTAGAAACTTGGGCTTTTAGAAACTTTATCTAGAGGAATGGAGCTTCTGTGGGGCAGCAAATTAAATGGCTTTAGTTATGTGCTCAGCTTCTTCTGGCACAAACCCTAAAAGCCTGAAATCTTCTGCTAGTCTGTATTTTGGTGATGCGTGCTCTTAAACCAGGGGCTAAGTTAGAAAGATGCATTAGAGGTGGCTCAAAGCCAGAAAAGGACTTGAGCAACGCTCTTCTGCACTGGACCAGATCTAACTGAGAGTCAACACAGGCACCATGCACAGTATTTATGAATATGCCAGTCAAAGGAGCTCAATTTATGCATTTATTTCCAGTAATCGTGTAACCATGTACCTAAACAAGCGTGTATGCCTCTATGCTTTTACATTATGGAGCAGTTTTAGAAAAGTAACTGTATTTACTGTATTGAAGCGTGGCCTGTATTTATCTGGCATTGGCTAAAACCTTTTTTTGTGCGTTGGTCCCACAGAGATGTTATTGCATGAATCCACGCCGTAGGCTTTCTTGACATTTGCTGAATCATCTCATTGTGGTTATAGACTTCATGTCGGCATTCAATGGCCATTACTGTGAGCCAATGTAGCTTTTCTCAGGTTAGATTTTTTTCACTGAAGCCTGACTTTGTCAGAGTCTTGTGTGAGCAGTGTTTGTGGTTTCAAAATGTCCCTTCAGTAACTTGCTGTGTAACAGAGCTAGACTGTATCAGCTATTGCCATTTTTGTGTCACACACAGGGACCTTCAGGGCACTAAAATAACATCAGAATAGTCCCCTTCTCTTGTTCTTGTAGGCAGACTCAAAAAACAACTGCTGAAAAAGGCCTTCCATCCTTCCAGTAGAGCGGGGAGATCCCAACTCTGCAGGCTTTGCTAAACTGCCCCAAAACCAGAGATTCTTGTAACCTTTGTAAATCAGGCTTTGGGAAGTGAACAAGCGATTTACATTTACAAAGAAAGATCCCACAATATTTTCTTTTAAACTGGTCAATTTAGTGCTATTAGCTTGATATTAGTAATGATGCTTGTATGCTATATGCATTTAAGTGGTATAAACGTGTCTTATTGACTGTACATGGGATTAAAAGAGATACCTATATCCAGTCTATACAAACCAAGGGGAAACATGAACAAAGGCTTAACTATGATTAGGCAAAGAGTTCCTTTCTATAGTTTTATTTCCTTGCACTAGCCAAGTGGCTTTAATAATTTTGCCTGCTGTCTGGGTTTTGGCTCTGACCATTCACTGTATACCAAAATTGAATTAAATTGTGAAAATTAAACACACTTTTAATCTTGCTATTGGAAATAAAATTAAGTACCTTGTCAAAATTAATTTTCCATGGAAGGAGGAATTTTTTACCTCAAGTGAAAGGTTGATTTATAGCTTGCAGTATAGTAAGTGGCATCTGTTTATATATGTTACAATTTTTCTGAATATTTTAATAAGTTGGTAATTTGCAATGAACAATAATGCCACCTTGTGCTTTTTCAGAGAGCTTTAGCTTTAATTACGGGATTTTTGTGTTTCTATTTATTCTTTTTAAAGAAGAATAACCTTTTTAAAGCACTTTTCACGATAGGTGACATTTTCTGTTATGAGAGAGTCACTGCAACAATTATAGACCATGATCTTCAGCTATAGAGCAAATTTCAATTCTTATGTGAGGGCTGATGTTAATCCACACTAGACCTGTGCCTAGACTCTGTATTTCATGTGATATCTTGATCAATGTTGGGTGCATAGTGTATGGATCCCTTCTCAAGAATTGGTATGCATTTTAATGGACTTTTGTCTGTTTTAAGCTGGATGTGTCTAAAAAGCAAAACCTAAACTCATAAAAATCCATTCTACAAAGTATTGGTCTCACTTTATGAAGAAAGTACAGACACTGTAAATTCCACTGGCACACTCATAAAAATCCATTCTACAAAGTATTGGTGTCACTTTATGAAGAAAGTACATACACTTGAAAATACAGACACTGTAAATTCCACTGGCACGTGTACTCAGAAAAAAAGGGAGTCTGGAACAATAAGCAGAAGAATTTTTTACTATTAAGTATTGGTGTCTATGTGTGTTCCTTTGCCAGTAGCGAGGGTCAGATGTTGGCCAGTCCAACTGCTGTGGGCTTTGGTTTGGCTAGAAGTGGTACCCAGAATACCAGGAGATCCTGATTGTATTTAAAATTGTGATTCCAGTGGGACCAGGATTATACCCTACTCCCAGCATACAGCAACGCTTGCTGGTGTGCTGCTTGAGCACAGGAAATAACTAATGGAAAAGATTTCAGTGTCAATATACTGGAAAATGGCATCATTCTTTGTAACGAATGCATGTTATAAGCATAGTATAGATGGATTTAGTTGAAAATGAATGCTTTGTAGTAGTCATAGATTTCAGTGAGATCAGAATTTTGTTCATGTGGACGACGATTTTTTGTTTTTAAATCCTACTGATTGGAAAAGAAAAATTCCTACAGACAATGCTATGGCACAGGAGAGTGTATCCTGCACTGCCTGCCGTGGTTTTAAATTGGAGGATTAAAAACATCCATTGTTCATTTCCATTAAATCTTGAGCTCCTTACTTGGTTTTTATATCACCAGATCCCATTGATTTTTAAATGGACTAATCCAAGATTATCAGAAGGAATGATGCAAGTCTTCATCTGCATTGGTTTATAAATCCTTATGCTGATATGTATGTTTTTGGAAGCAAGAGTCTCAGAATAGGTCTCAAAACATCATTCCCTTTGCGTTATGCTATAAGGACTATATTGGGAGGGTGCAGAATTAATAGCTAATTTTACACACTGGCTCTATTTTCACCGAAAAGAATCCCTTAAGCTTCATGAATACTACATACCAGTTCCGTAAACTCTAAACACCATCACTCGCCACCAGCTGAAGGTGCTACTGACTGGAAACAGCAGGGTCCAGTCTGGTGTAATACGAGGATGTATCCAACCTTTCAGGCTCCAGACCTGACTGGTAATTGTCTGTCTTGGTCCTGTCTCAGTCCAGCTCCTAACGAGAGCAGTGGGAGTTTCAACTGAGACAGCCTTCAGGATTTGGCCTATTTAATTTGTGACAAACATCACAATGGCCTTTTGCCTGCCAAATCCTCAGGGCTCGCTTCTTTGGAAGAAAAAAAATATTTTTGTTGGGCTATTTTTTCCCAAAGTGAATGCAGGTAATTATTTTTGGTTACATAGTGCAAACACATTGGTAGTTAAAATTTACACCTGTTTTGAACAGTAGAGAGTATGCATGCATGTGTGTGTGTAAAACACAACCATAAAGACTAGTTTTCTGTAAAAGCTGTGATACCTTTAGTTATACTGAATAGAGCACTGCGGTGTGAATAGATCCACTGGCATCTCTTTAGTAAGATGGTGCTAAGGGGAAGGGTGTCATAGTAATGGTCAAATACGGACCAAATATAACTGTCAGTGCAAAAAAAACCCCTGTCATTTACGAAAAATGTTTTTCTTATTTTACTGTTGAGAATACTAAGCAGTGACTGGAATTTGTGCCCAAAGCACATTAAAGTTTAGGTTCTCTGAGGCACTTCCTAAATCACAATTTTCAAACCATTCATCCAATTGACTTGATATAAAAACAGGTTTCAATACGTTAGAAATGAGAATAGCGATCATTAAATCATTCGGGGGATGTTAAATGGCTCCATTAGTACAAAGGCAGCCCATACCTTTGCAGTGAGTTGGTACTGTATTGTCTGTGGGAGGTGTCAGGAGAGTCTGACTTTATGACACTGCTACCATCTCCAAGACCTTTCAGGAAAAGCTAAAAACTGAGGTTCAATTTCCTGTTTTGGCATTAGCAAGCTACTTTCCTACAGCTCTTGTGAGGAGGTCAGTGGTCAGTTAATAATTTTGAGACTTTGACTCCAGTGGGAAGATAAGGAAGTTCAGAACCCTGAATTAAAAATCTGACCTATGATGGTTCACACTGAAGAGCAAAATGGACAGACTATTACCTTTTCTTTTAAATCCAAACATACCTCTCTACTCTTCTTTGCAGGACAATGGTCATTGAATATGTTCATGTGTTCCTTACGTTTGGTGCTGGGAAAGGATGAGTCCCTGCAGGAGGAGAGGGCTGGAGCATTGTTTGCAGGGACAGACTGTATAATCCGATGAATTGTGTTGCTTTGAGGAAGGAGGCACACCAGCAACCCATGTGCTGGTGATTCCACTGATTTACTCTTCACCCTGCACGGGCCTAGCACCCTCAACCCAACCAGCAGATCACCCTGACCAGTATAAATGCAAAATGGTTTACTTGGTTTTAAGAAAAAAATGAAATCACATGAACATTATGTTTATTTCTCCAGTAGAATCTGTTTCTTTCACAGTCTTTCAGTTGCTTCTTTTCTGAAGAGTGAAGTCTTTATTCCAGACATCTGCCTATAGAAAATAAGTTGTTTTTTTTAAAGGACACATTTAAAGATGAAAAATGAGGCTTGAATGACTTAATCAGCATACAAATTACACAGATATAAAAGTTCTCTTTCATTGTCTTAACTTACAGTTTATTTTGTACAGAATTCATTATGTTATACATCTAAGACTTACTATATTGTATAAATATCTTGGGTGTGATGTATATACATATTCAGTGTTATAGATTCAGCAATTAATGTATGCATTTCACAATACACTATAGTGTATTTCAATGTAGTGCACATGATTTATATTTCAGAAAAGAGCATATCCGCTATGAAAACTTGGTATTTCATTCATAGAGTACTCTACCTTGAAATACAGGGGGGGGTTCCATTATATAATGGACTGTTTGTATTGTGTCGTATGGCTGTAAGATTTTCTTGTACATTCCCCAATATGAATTAAGAAACAGCAGCTCAGTACGTTAATATATGTGGTTCTACATCAAGAGGAGAGCAGGGCACTGATTTCCTAAGGTCTTAAATGAGAACGAAGGCATAGACAAGCCACATGGGACGAGGGTGTGTGTGATGGCCAGATGAAATTGAAAGTTCTGCACAGATGAGAACTACTGGCTCTTGCTTCTCCATTCTCTGTATATCAGTGTTCAGCTGCTGTAAATCACTCCGCTCTGATTACACGAGTTGAGGGTCTGGCATCAGCTTTATCTTTAAAGTCTGCAAACTCCCCATGTTCCATTAATCCACTCTTTCTTTACTTACAGAATGTTTCTGGGCGTCTCCTGGTATATGTATTTGTACTACATACTGTCTTTCCTTGAGAGCAGGCAAAGAAACTCACTCACAATGTCTTTTCTGTACACGCCAGAAGTAAGATGTGCTGTTTCTTCAATATTAAATTGCAGGTGTTGCTTTCCTGGGCACCTACTGAAGCATAATTCTAATTAATCTGTCACTATCGTTTCCATTTTCTGTTTTAGACAATTCCAGTTTCCTGCATACACACACACACGCAAACATGTTGTGCCTTTTGATCGTTTGGCTACCTTTGCTTTGTAATCTCAAAAGCAGAGATTCTTTCATCAACGTATAAATGCTGTTTATTTAACAGCAAAGTGGAATATTATATATTCCATGAATAAAAGCCTTTCTTGTTTAAAGGAGTCATTGAAAAAAATGTAGCTTAATCAGAAAATTGTCGGTTTAAAAAATAATTTTAAATTAAATTTACTTACATATAAAGTCTGTCATCATTTTGAAACTAAAATATGAGATTTCATTAAAAGAGGACTTATCAACTCAGAATTATATTTTGCATCAAATGTATTCATATAAACTCTTTTCCTTTTGATTTTATTAGAAGTAGCACAAGCGGTTAAACTAGCATAAATCCAGAACTGCACTTTATTAGTGTTATCTGAGTTATACTGAGATTAGAATTCTCTCTTCCTGCTTCTTTTATTTTCGTATTGCTATTTTTCCATATAAGAACTTTCACGTAACAACATGTGATGTGAAACAAAAAGAAAGGTTATATGAATCTGCAGTTGTAGATTTTTTTTCCCCTCCCATTGCCTGATTTGGGGAGGGGTCTGGATTTTTGTGCACAGCTGTAGCCAATTCCATTGTTTGGCTGATCACCAGTAGTGGCTGTACTCCTTCCTAATGGGCTGTACTTGTAATTTAACTTTGGGATAGATATGAGTGTGATGCTCATGACTGCAGAAGTCACAACTCTAAAAAAGCCCCACATTGAGCTACTGAGCCACCTAAGAACTTCATTGAAGAACATCACGACCATGCTGACAGGGCCAGGACTTTACCACCCTATGGTAAATAACACACAGACCCCAGCTATCTGTAAGGTTCTACTCCAGAGTGTATTTTAAATACATGCTTAGTCAAACACCAGAATGGAAGTATTTCTGGTCTAACACTAACAGCCCTCAAACCCTGCATTTATAACTATTTTCAGCAGCAACATCTGAAAGCACCAGGGATTTGTGAGCCACATGGCAAGTAAATGCTGAAAACGCCTGAGGTCTCCTTTGGTGGCTTCTAGCACTGCGTGTAGGACTGTCCTTCCTCCACACACTAGTGTGCAGCCTGAACATACAGCCACTGGTAGGTACTATGGACAACCAGGGATTAGACCTCAGGTGCAAGTTTGGGACTCAGCAATGTGACAGTAGAGAGGCAGCCTGACTTGGTGATCCTCCGTCTTACAAGCCATAGTCCTTGAAGGGTAATTTCCTCAACAAGTTAGTGAAGGTGTTGCCTTCTGTTCCCCAGGAATGGGTGAGAAGAGATCTCAAGTCCCTCAGCACTGACTAGGGATGGAGTTCAGCAGCTGCTGGGGTAATTAGCAGAACTGGGGCCACACTGAAGAGGTGGGTCATGCAGCCCAGTACCCTGCTGTGAGATCATAGCCTGGCTGGTAAACTGGTGGATATACATTCATTAAAACAGCTGTGCTGTTGCCCTCCCCAGCTGCCATCAGCAAGTTGTTTCCTCTGATTTCAAGACTAAATTTATTTGTGATTGTTTTATATTCATTTACTCTTGTGCAAACAATATGCTTGGTTTGTGGCTGGGCTAAATACAAAAGAACATGTTCGGAAGAGATGTTAAATTCTAAAAAGGGATTTTTATCTTGTTAGTAATAAGGATCATAGTAGGAATTAATGTTTCCTTATGAGGTCTGGATCATTTAAAGAGGAGGGAACATTTGTTAAACAACCCAAGATTTCATTTGACACACAAGTGCTGCATCACTTACGAAACAGAAGCATCTCTGTGGTCTATTATTTTATCTACTTAAAATTAGATTATAACAGATGCCATCCCCTCACTATGCACTGCAGTGCCAGCAAACTTAAGTCTCTGATCACTTACATAAGCCTGGTGTCCTCACTTTCTGGTCTCACCATTAAAATGACTGTATTTTGCAGCAGCTATATTAAATATGTTCCCAGTTGTGGATTAGGATCCAAATGCAGAATTTCCCATAGTTACGGTTGCCTGACAAAATTCAAATCCTATCTTGAGCTACCTAAAAGATGGGAACTATGGTACGTACAGCAGTTGTAATTTGGATATTGTGTATATTGCACAGGATCCATCACAAGAACATGTGCTTTATTGTTTTTGTTAAGTATTATGTAGATTCAGTTTTTTTCTCACTGTAATTTTCAACTTATGTCAGTCATCCTTCAGTAAAAAAATACATGTAAAGCATATGAAATGGCAGTTTTGAATCCCCAGCATGTTTTCCTTGTTAAAATCAGGAATAGTCACATCCAGTGTGTCTTTTCTTTCCTTCTTCATTTTTTAATGAAGCATAGTGTAAGGATTTTCTCTTTAATGGCCTTATGGTCAGTGATGTTTTAGAGAAGATTTGGGGCATTAGCCGTTGAGCATGGACTTCTTTACCCTGCTAAACTCTACCATCAATGTATTAATTAATACAGAGTAACAGTGACTCCAAGCCTTTGCTTATTTTCTAGGAAATTTCCTTCCTATTTTATGCACTTCAATACCATATTTGACTTTCTTATTCTGATAAAAATGTTTACTGTCAACCAAGCTGCTGTTTCAGCAAAGCATTTTCCTTTAAAGTATGTGCTGTTTTGTTGCAGGTTACTTTTTCATGTTAGCAATGACAAAAGTAAACCCAGGGCTACTCCTTGGTTTTTATTTTCCAGGGTTTATTATTGTATTTACAGTTCCCTGTAAGAAGATACAACCCTTTCCCAGTAAGAGTCCTAAAACCTTTCTATGTTTCAAATACTAACGACTCATATACCCATACGGAAAGGAGAAAGATAATCAGTGATGACGTAGGTATCTCTAGGGGCTGATGCAGATGAATAGAAAACTTAAATCATTATAAATATTACTGTACTACACTTTGGTACAACCAAAAAAAAAATACCTTCAAATAAAATATTTAATGTTCCCTAAGTCAAATAAAATTCATAAACAATAGGAAATTAACCACATGGGGATTTTTATATCTGTAAAAAATAATAAGACTACTTGGCCACATTGCACATAGGCAATAAAATTAGATTCATTCAGATCCCTTTTAATGTAAGCCTCGTTTGAGGCTGTAAGCAAGAAATGTCCACTGTGCTTTACAAAGGACGACGACTAGAAAAATCAATGCAAACAAATATCCCTTTCTTTTCTGATTTACCATTTATCATGAGAGATGACAAACAAATGAAGTCTCCTCTGAGTCTGAGCGTAGTTGTATTAGCATTTTGCTAGTACCAGGCAGTATACAAAAACAGCCATCGCGTGTGACACCTCCAACACCTACAGGTAGCTGTTTTAGGGGCACATCCTGGTTTGCAGTGAAACAGGTTTACCTCAGCCAGCCTCTTGTACCTGCTCAGTGATATCAGGTTATCATCTCAGTAACTCCAAGGTTGGACTGTCTTGTTCCTATTGCTGACTGGACTGACTGCTCCACCATCCATAAACAGAAGGCATAAAGGTGATTACAAACATAAGAAAGTAGTTTTACATATTGTCTTGCAGTCTTTCCATATAGTCCCTAAGTTCCTTGGAATCACCAAGATTCATATCTTGGCATACCCATTTAATATTATCATCACTGTCAAATAGAATTGAGTTGGTGTAGGGGCCTCCATCCTCCGGCAGTATTGTTGTATATGAAGTGAACTTTACTCGCTTCTGCTTTGGCCCAGAATGATTTATAGGTTCACTTTTAACTTCTTTTTCACAAAGATACTCAGAAGATCTGAGGATATGATTATGAAGAGTCTTCTGAGAACTCCCATTAAGGAGAAAGTTGCTTTCTTCAAACTGCATTCCTCTGTCGATCATGGTAGTGCACTCCTCTGATGGGAGCGAAATGTCAACTGGGTTTTCCAGCAGTTCAACCTCATTTCCAAGCCAGACCCAATCATGGGAATGGGGGATGTTGCCTTGCTCACTCACAGCAAACCTTTTATGCCTGTACTTCCAAGCAAATGCCACGCAGTTAATCAAAAAGACCAAGATTGCTAAGCAGAAAACACACAGCAGGGCATACATGCCAATCTCCAAATCTGTTAATCCTCTTGACGTCAACGTGAGATCACCAGGATTGTTTTCTCCTGGTATTTCTACTTGCGTAGGGAAACCTGTGAAGGCAGTTGGGTTATTTTGGAGCTGGCCATCCTCCAGGGACTCCTGATCAATGGGAGATATGAAAGTTGTGCTTTTGTTTGCATTGTCCTCATAACTGGACATGTCCTCGTGGTTTTTGGACCATTCCTGTGCTGTCCTCTCTTGTTCTGCAGATTTCTCTATTGAATTGCTTGCATGGCTTTTAAAATCTCTATCCATATCGTCAATGTCATTAGTGCTTCCTTTTTGGTCAGAATCTTTTTGACCAAACTTCACTTTGACACTTCCTTTCCCAACAGCCAGAATGCTCTTCCGCTTAGTCTTCTGACACGGCTCACTGATCACCATTTCAATTTTAATCAAAGGTCCTTGCCCGTCCCCCTCCGCCACTACCCCAGGCCATTTGGACTGAAGGTTTTGGTGTGCAGACACGACCATCTCATCCAGTGAAGTGATGGTGATTGAGAAGTCCTTGGAGTCATAGATATCTAATGGTGTCACTGACCCATCACTGAACAGAATCCAAGCACTGACTATGGCTTCCTGAGGAGAGAAAGGATGAGAAAAAAAATAAGTGAAAAGTATGAGCGCGTATATCAGACACTCAGTTGTTTAAATCTGTTTGACATTGGCAAAATACAGTTTAGCTTTGGTTTATTTTGTTTTTTAAAAAAAGAAAAGTCTACTCTGTAGACCATTTAGGCATTTATACCACCTTCAGGACTTATCAAAGACATTGCCATCTAAATTTAATAAAAGCTGCTGACAAAAAGAAAAAAGGACAATTCTTTTTTTTAGTCTGAAGTGAGAAGCCTCTTTTGAATGATGAAAATAATATGTCCAAAGTCCTGGTTAATTAATTTTATAAAGGACCTATAATAGGGAATTTCTTTAATAGTGCATTTCTGCTGCCATATTTAATACTACATGCAGAGCTGTTTATGTGTCAGAATGTTGATCCCATTCAGCCCATAGAAGCAAACTAGGTTAAGAACACATCTCAATGCAAGATTTTAAATTTTCTGTCATGCTTTCAAATAGACAAGATTATGTGGAATATACGAAAGTGATTGTAGTCTTTTCTGGGTATTATAGAAACACTCACAAAAATGCCGTTTTTAAAGATGTTTTGACCAAAATAATTGTCTTCTTACCGCAAATTGCTAGTGCTAAAAAGATAGTTACTCTTTCTCTAGTGATATGTCTCAGTTCTATAAAATATACAATAAAAAAGATATATGTGATTTATTCTGTGGTCACATGGAAAGCTACTTAATTCCTGAGATTATCTGGTTCAAAGTAAGCACAAACTCATCAGATTTCAGCAATGCAGATCATGAAAACTTCTGTACAAGCAGCCAAAAGGTCCTTTTGGCTGAACAGACGTTGTGAGACTATTAAGGCTTCTTCCTCTGCTTACATAAATAGGCTGTGTTTTCCCATAGAAAAAGTGTTGAGTGGCACATGCTTCCTACAAGCATCACACGTGCACAGGCGTGTCCATCCTTTCCCTGGGCTGTCCAGGTCTCCAGTCTAGTTCTGAAGAGTTTAATGGTCAGTCTGTTTGCACCTCTAGGAGTTGGTCAGTAAGATGAACAGCCCTTGCTATATGGCTTTGACAAAGCCATACATTGTATGTGCTGTCTAAAATTTACAGCTTTTCCCTAGCTTCTGACAAGGCACAGTAAACAAGTAAGTTAATTCTATGTAATATTTTGGATCATACCTGTTTGGGACTATGAAGGATATCATATGCAGAGGTGGTAGAAACGATTGCTCTCTTATTTCCTTTGCTGATTTGTAAGGAGACGGACAAGCCTGAAACTAGTTGCACTCCTAGATCTGTAATGGTTACACGGTCATCTAAAACTATCACTGTCTTCTCTGCCAAGATGGAATCGGAAAGAGGTGACAGAACCTTGAAAGAGAAAGCAGACATCTTGCATGAAACAGCAATGAACTGTGTTGTAAAGCAAGATTAGATTCTAATCGGCATAACACTTCAGATTAATCTTGGGTTTGTCACATCTATGTATAAGCTATAATTGATGTTTCCCCAAAGACATTACATTCATTTGCTGCTAAATTACTTTATTTACAAAATAATTTAATAAAACAGCCACTCACTTCAAAATTACAGCTTCATCTCAACAATGGAGTATAGATTAAATTACATGGATTTTTTTTTTTTAAATGTCATATTTGTGTTGTCTGTAAATGAATGTAATATAGTACAAGACATAGTGTAAGACACTGATTAGCACTGAAACTCACTAGGGGAATAAATAGGTGTACAAAGCCTGGCTGATAGGAACTTGGCCTGCTGCCTTTATGGGGACAGAGGACCTGAATGAAATGAAAGTGAGATTTGCAGAAGGACTCTGAAAATCTTACTGGGTGCCTGCCCATATTTTTCAATGCCAAAATAGTCCTGCCAGTTTGCTCTAAGACCTTGTTTCTAACATGTTCAGAAGGAGACAGTCATCTTTCTAGTTATGCCAGAAACAGCTGTTTCAAGCCCAAAGTATTTGAGGTGCGATTTGTCTAAACTAATATGAGCAATGTACAGTGAAGCTCCTGCATCGGAGCTATCTGCCTTCTGCTCTTTCATAGTCACTGGAGTGAAAGAGGCATTTTAAGGGCAGAAATCCCTTGACCTCTTTGGGATGTTTGTTTTAGGCTGAAAGGAGCTGAGCCCTAAAAGTGTCTGTTTCTTTGTGTTGACTACAAGGTACATTTAGTATGACTGCAACATTATGAATGTTTGCAAATAAGGAGAGTCCCAATGCTTGTATTCCTGTATTTTGATTAAGAAATATTCATGAAGTTAGACAGAGAGACAGGTAGTGAACATGAACACTGAATATTATTTTTGTGCCCATTTTTTATGTTTCATTTTGTGAACATAAAGGGACTAATTTTTCAAAGACGTTTAAGCCTATAAAGATGTATGTAGATCTTTGGTAAAATTTCCTAACAGTTTGGTTCGTAAGGTCCCACTTCAATTAAAAGCAGCTAGTTGTGTGCATCATGTAACCTGTTCAGAAAACCTCACTGTGCTGCTAGTCACATTAACATGGATAAATCCCTTCAGATATTTCACCTAACAGTATTTTACAGAAGTGACAAATATTAAAAATGAAAACCCATTCAGACTTCCTTTAATGTTTAGCATATAATTTTTTTTCAGCTTTTTTTTTTTTTTTCTGAAAGCAATTAATTTTATAAGCTAACTAGCTATTGTGTGTCCATCCAGAACTCTTTCTACGGAAGCTGCAGAGACATCTCAGGCTGTACCTGGACTGTGGTGATGCCTTGCTCGCGACCAACCAGAACTCGGCCATCTTGAAGCTTAGCAATCTTGGGTTCTTCTACCTTCATGAAATCAGTCACAAGGTCAGTGATGTCAAACTGCCACTCAGAGCCTAGCATGTAGGTCAAGTGGCCTCCAAGCTCAGAGGATTCAGCTACAAACTGTGTGAGGACTCGCACCATGGCGTGCTGATACTGGAGGGTACAACCTTTTCCTTTTTTCTCATCATCCTCTTCGTCCTCACTGTCACGGGTAGGCCTGTAAATAGATCCAGGTTAGTATCTGCATTGCCATCGTCTCCCTACAACACTGCAGAGCTTCAGTTGCATCATATTTTCAACTGGATTAATATTATCATCATCTGCTACTGTGTGAGAAACAGGGAACCGCATTTTGGGTGTGTTTGGATAGGTTACTAAGATCTGAGGGAGATGCTTGTACAGCCTTTTTGTGCTGTACAATTTAAAAGCTACTGTCACTTCTGTTACTGGATTCCTGGTTTGAGTGGGACCTCCCAGCAACTTATAAATATGTCTGCCGCTGCAGAGATTTCAGTGGAACCACTGCTTGTTCACCGTGTCTCCAGGCAGTAGTCAAATCTTGCAGAGCGCTAAGGAAAGCAGTGAAATGTTTATGAGAGGGCAGCTCTGGAACAAACTCCTGTAGTGGCTCAGCAGGGATGGGAGAGGATGTTTTAGCATCCTTTCCTCCACCTTTGTGGAGGAACATAACGTTTGCCCATAACATTTGTATCACTTTGCTCATCTCTTCAGAAACTATTCTAACACATTTGGGTTTCCCTGCGTAGGTAGTGCCACCCCACCTTTTTCCACATCTGTATCTCATTAAGCCCTCTGCATGTGAGAAATATACCATGATTTCACCTTAAATCATCTACAGTTCATGCAAGTGTCTGGTATATTTAGTCATGTAATGACCACATGGGGCTTTCAAGAAACCAAATGAAGCACTTAATTTACCTCTCAGGCCATCCATTACTCAGGTGTACAAACACCATGCTGGACTGGTGGGACTCCCACTCACCCCACAGAAACAGCTGCAGCATTACACACACTTTCTTTAACATTTTCAATCTGTCCTCCTTGCAAATCTAACCCTTGACAATATAACAGCTTCCCATAAAACTTAGGTAAGGCATCACAGTGATTTGTATATGATAGCAGTGGTGTCACACCTCACAGAACTTTGATTTAAAACCCAGCTTCCCATCAATTCTTCTTTTTTGTTGCTATTGTTTATTCCTTGGGACCCACACGTGGATTCTTGTGTCTCTTTCAAGTCAGGGATTAAGCACTGGGTGGTCACGCTTTTACTCGTTATGCCCCTATGCTGAGGAATTCATTGCTCAGAAATAATTTGCCTTCCTCCTTCACTTATTTATTGGGCCTGAAGCCACCTCCTTCGCAAGGTGGGAAATACAGGGTAAGCCTCTTATTTTTCACAGTATTTTGGGAAGTAGCTTTGTGTTTATTGTGTTCTTTTATTTATTGTGTCCTTTGAAATACCAGCTATGAAAAACTATTATAAAATAGAATTGCTTTTGTTATAAATTGTTTTATGACAAAGTTGGCAAAGAGTAAGCTGAAAATGTAGCTAAGAAAAGCCCTTACACTCTTCAAAATGATAGAAAGTCCTGGTGTTACAGAATCTAATACACTGGAAATACATTTTCAATGTATCAATTGTTAGCTGAAAATATATATATTCCACCTCAAGTAAATGGTATTTGGTACAGCCTTTTTTGGTTTTGTATGTGTAAAACGACAGTGTCCATCAGTAGTTGCTGAATGAAACATTATTGAATAACAACTGAGTTGTTAAGAAAAAAGCAGGATCCTAAAATAGGATTTACATTACACAAAGAAATAAGTCTTACAGAATTAGACTAGCTGGATATTTCAGGGAAATTTTCAATTGTTGTCTCCTTCCCAACACAAGTGTTAATCTGGTCTTTGCCAGTCAGCAAAACAGCAGCAAGGAGAGTACTAGAAGGGGGATATTCATAAAGCTTATGTGGCCCGTGCCTATTTAGGTTGCTTTATAATGCTAAAAAGATCTTATGAACTCTTTAACATACCCAGTTCCAATTTGTTCCTGTATCCTGACCCTCTTCAGCTCATCTAAGCCATAACATAGCTCTGAATAATCTCAGACTTTGGGAAAACCAGGTGTAGTTCTGAGATTTCAGAATTTAACTCTCTTTTAGTAATACAGACAGTACTACTAGTGCCCATGCAGAGCTGGAGAAGAATGCGCAGGAGCTATTCAGGTAAGAAGTACTTAGGGGATTTGGGGGAAAAGAGCCACAGAGCCAGTGGGAACCAGTTTTCCTATGGGAAAAGAGACACAGAACCGGTGTTCTGTGGCTTGAAGAAAAATGTTCACATGTTCAACGTTCACCTCAACTTACTGTTTTTTTGCAGAACTCTGTTTTCTGTTTCTGTGCCGTATGCAGATGTTTTACTCAGTTCCAGTGTGTTACTGTTACTATTTATTTCTGTGCTCATTTATTTCTACTTTCTCTGTTTCAAACTTTAGCCTATTGGACTGTTCAAGAGGAATAATATTCAAAACAGCTTTCAGAGAAAGAACTTCTCAACCCTAGTCCCATCCAGCTCAGAAATGTGAGTTGTGGGAAGAATGACCAGAGACAAGGAATGTTGCACAGAGGGAGCGCTCCCGCCCGTATCTCCAGGCTTCTGACTGTATGGGCAGCCAGCACTATCAATCACTAAAGGATGATTCAGGTCCAACTCTTTCCTTGTGGTATCTCTAACAAACAAAGGTAAGGGCTACATTTCCCTACAAAAACATTTACAGGTGTTTTTATCTTTATGGTTCTTCATAGAAATGCATGGTTTCTATTGCATGAAAATGTGGAATGTCAGAAAAGTATCCCTGAACCGTGGAATGGACAAGGCACTTTCTTATGTCAGTGCACATTAAAAAGAGAGGTGTTTGGATTTTCAATACAAGCCTTGCAAGTCTGCTTTACCAGGTACCAACTCAAGTTTATTCTTTTTTTAAACAGATGAGACCCATTTCCACTTCAAAGCCACAAACCCATGATTCAGTTAGTAAGTCAGAGCATTTCAGTTTTTTGTCTCTATGGGCCCAGCAAAATGTCTGAAATCACTGAATTGCATAGTTCCCTTCTGAGTCTTAAACTTCTTGTTATAGTGTTTTCAGTAGGCTTAAAATTCTTCGTTAAACAGTGAGCTCATTTTCTTTTTAAGACATATCTTCACAAATATAAACTATTGCTGCACATTGTGCTTTCTTTCCCCTTGTTTATCTCCGAGGTTAGCTCTGGATATCTCCCAGAGTCCTTCTTATCCTATTTCTTGCTTGTTGGCAAACTTGCTTGGATGATTTTTTTTCTTTTCTGGAGTGAACCAGGGTTGCCAGAATTACATTTAATTTACATTTTGTACAGAGAAAGCCTTTGCCAGAGAGCAGAGTTAAAACAGCAGCCCAGTTACAAGGGTGCCTGCTGGCGCTGATCTCATCAGTGATCTGTCAACTCTATATTATAGACACTGTCTGAGCAGTTTAAATACGTCTCTTTTAATTTGCACCACACTCAAACCAGGCATCACTTTCTTGGGCCAGATGCTGATTTTCTGTTAAAAAACCCCTACAGAAATCAGTTTTGCTGGTTTTGAATTTGAAATACTCATTAAAGAGTCATGTATTTAAAAAGCATTTTCAACACCTCTAATTGCAAAAAAAATCTATTTTGTATACAAAATATAAGCCACTACAAGTTGATTTAGTGAAAGCTACAGAAATAAGTTGCCCATAGCTCCACTCACAGTTCAAGAAGAAATGCAATTTGGTGCTTTTACAGATCTTGAAAATACAGTCTACCTATTAACAAAAATCTCTATGGCCTTATCTCCATAGGACATTAAAGTCAATTAACTAAATGAGTGAATTTACAGCGTGTTCAAGCTTTGTGTGGATGTTGTTATTCACAAATGGAATGATTTGAATCCAGTTTCACTTAATTTGCCTTAAAGTATGGCTTTATTTCTGAGTGGCAGCATTCAAAGAGAGGTTTCATTAAAGCAGTTTATTTTTTCCTGCATTTGACTTAGGCTAACTTTCCTGCTTTTGTCTCTAGTACTAGACAGGACCAAAGTAGAGCTACCACCTAACTGTTAGTTCATCTGACTGCCCTTCATAAGCAAGACTGTGTCTGGTTTTATAGGTTTTGAAGGTTTATGCTACTCAAAGGTTTGCAGTAATGGCCTTTGTTCAGTAAGGCCAGATGCTGGTAAAAGGCCAGTAAACTCTGTGCCTGGTACTGAAGCGTATGCTGGAGTCACACTGTGTGATGTCTGCTTCCCTGGGAGCTCATGAAAACAATGTGCTTTTCCCAGTTGTAAATATTTACTTAAATTAAATTTCCAGCTTGTTCTGAGAGACTTTAGCTGTGCAGCTCCTGTTAATGCAAGTAGAAGCCACTCATCCCATGTAAATGTATGTGGATAGAGCTAGTGCAGGAATTTCAAGAAGAAGGTAATTTCGCAGATGCACGAGGAATCAAAATAAATGTTCTTGTTAGACTAACAGAGTCTGCCTGGACCTCTTCTATGCTCTAATATTTGACTTTAATTTAAATATGCACCTTTTGTTTGCTGAGATCGTGGGCTTTTTTTTGCAGCCCATTGTGGGAGCAGAGTTCCTGTTAGCCCATGCTTGGAGGACTGTGTACCATGCATTAGTCATGAGTTGATCCATGGAACTGACTTTCATCTGGAAAGGGAGGTTCTTCATATCTGCAGTAGCACACTCCATAGATCAAATTCTCCTCTGGATAATAGTAAAGCTTTGCCATATATTTACAGACTGATCTGGTAATTTGTATTACTGCTCTTACATAGGGGAGATGGATATTTTTTCCCCCCAGTTTCTGGCATAAAAGCAGCCTGTTTTTTCTTTCTGCTCCTGTAGCCAGTTCCTGCTCTTACAGCAGCTCAGATCAGGTGAAAACTGATACAGTTCAAACTGAGGTAAGCATGTGGCATTCCTGAAATTTTTGTAAAGTTCCTGTCTTTTTCATTGCTTTGTGGAGATTATTCAAGAAGTTAGGTAAGCAAACATGTCTGTAATCACATGTAATTTACAATTACAAACATGACAGGGTTTATAGGGAGAAGCAATACATTTTATTAGATCAACAAACATCATTGGAAAGAACAGATGTGATTTGGGGCATATAAATAGTTTTTCAGGTCTGAAATAGAAGCAGCTATATTCAGATATATTCAGAAGAACAGCCATGCTGAGGCAGTAGTTTCACAAGCATTTCTTTTGTTGACAGCACCAATAAAAACATTTAAAAGATTATTGTAAACCCGGTTATGTTTTGCCATCTGGCTCAGCCCCTCAGACAACTGAACCGGCAGAGCCAGGCTGTGGGAAAGAGGCAGAGAGGGAGCTGGAGGAGGAATGTTTGGAGGTTGCTGAAATGTCTCGGCACAATCCCTGTAAGAAATTACCAAAAATTTTACCTTCTGTATAATGATGAATTACTTTATAGCAATGTTTTAGTTCTTGCCAAAAAGACAAGGGAGTAGTGTGAAAGATACCAACCCTAGTGGACAGGAGAAGAGTAGAAAATTGTTCTGTCTATGGGAAGGTGAGGAATGCAGAAGACACAATCCTTCCATGACTAACCCTGAGGACAGTGGTATAGTTTCAGTTGACCTGTGGGCCCTGCATGACTGCACTTAAATTTAAGACTGCCTAAGCCTGTTGGCAGGGACTTCCACAAGAACCCAGAAGTTAGATCCCCTCATCTTTTCAAATTAGTTTTCTTTAACGATGGATATCAAAGACCTCATGCAAATTGGAAATACTGGCAATGAAAAAGAAGTTGAAGCAATACAATGCTATGGCTTCCACAACTGCTAGGAAATGCTTGGATTTGGGGTTCTTAAAAAAGATTAAAGCACTCTTTCTCTTTCAAACGTGTTCTCAGGTATCACACGAGACAACCTTCTCACTGTACAGCACTAACCCTGTGTTATACATACTGGGAGGGCATTGTGGGGAATTACTGGCTGAACCATTGTTCAGAATAAGTGAATGTGGCCTTCTGGCTGAATCACTGAATGAGGATTCAGGAAACCAACCTGCAGCTCCTGACTGTAGTCCAAATCTCTGTGTGCTTCAGGTCACCTTTTAAAAACTCATCATAAAAACTGCCCCCATGTTTAGGATATTGAGAAACGTGTAGCTATGAAGGAGAGGAGGTATAAGCAGATGAAAAATTTAAGAGAAAAAAAAAACAACCAAAAAAAAAGAGGAAAAGCCACTAAATCTCAGGTAAAAGCCATCCAAATCTAAAAATAAAGGAAACGTCAAAACCTTATGTGCAAAGTAAATGTCAGTGTGAGCACAACTAATGCTAGGCCTAGACTGCCTGTTGATTTAGAATACCCCCCCAAAGTTAAAAAAAAATCCACCTGAATGTTCCATAAAACAAGAGATAATTTATTTCCAGTTGAAACCTTTCCCGTTCACATGGACATGGACTGCTGACACACAATGTCATAAACTACCAGCTGCAATTCTAGAGAATGATACAGTGTCCATACTTTCTCTTCCACCCTTCACGGAAAATGCTTGCTGAAGATGTGCCAGCAGTTCAGATGCAATCTGAGCAGCAGCAAACTCACACTGCTTGCCAGCTTGCAAACAGAGCAGACTCTCAGACCATTATCTTTATTTCAGCCAGCCAAATAAATCAGAAACTAGACACCAGGGGGTAAATTTCCAGCACTGTGTGTAATAGGTTTAAAGTCAGGATGTCCACGACCGTTAACCACAGTTGACTGTCTAACACACTGAGCTTGCTGCTGAAAGTTTACTCCTACAATAAACATCAACAGCCTAATCCTGCAGCCTTTTACTCAGCAAAATCCCCACTGGTTTTAGCGGGAGCTGCGCCTAAGGGAGCGTTGCAGCACTAGCACATGACAGACAGAAGAAGGTAATTTAAGTGAAACTTTAAGCAGGTGGCATATGTTCCATTCATTCATCACCAAGCACATCTCTTCCTGCCACAAAGGGCAACTTTGCCTTTACCACTGAAGCAAACACAAATTTCTCTTGTGCCAGACCCTCACCACCTCTTCTAACCAGGAACAATGCCCACATAGCCAAGAGGTATGTCAGTCCCTGTCTTTGGAGCTCATCATCTGAGTATCCAGTAAATTGTCTCCTATTATCCTGAGTTTTATGCCCTCATAAAGTGTTAGATAATTCCACTCCACTGCTGTCTGTTTGGGCTCTTTAAGGCTCTTCAATAGCCGAGACATTGTCCTGGGCAAAGCAAGTGCTTTAGCTAGAACTGCCACAGTGTTTAGCACTGCAGTTACTGCTGCCAGAAATGCTTTTTCACTGTATTATAAATTTGAGCTGGTGTCATGCCTTGTTCTCCAGTAGTATTTTTCAACAAAGTCTGAAATCCACCAATATAGCAGTGTTCCTGGAAGTTATTAATCATGCAAATTGTCCAAATGATTGCTATTCTACAATTAGTATTTCAGTAGGGACGGATAGAACAGAGCTCAAAATCCCTGCCCTCCTTCCTCTTTTTTTTTCCCCTTCCATATTGGTCTTGGTACAACATGTTCCTCAGAATATGGTCTTCAGTAGGAGCTTAAGTAGGTTTTTTGCATAATGCAGATCAACTAAAGAATGCTTCAGCCAGGTCTGCTGTAGAGTGTGTTTGTACAAAGATTGAATAATCATCCAAATCACAGAATGGTTTGGGTTGGAGGGGATCTACACACACACACTCTCACTCTGTTACGTACAGGATGAGAGAGGTCCCGGTTCTTTTCCTCAGACTGCATGATACGATTTCCTGTGTGGAATTGATTCATGCTTCAGGCAAAGGCACTGACTTTTTAAACTTTATAGATCAGGATAAAATGTAGCCTACCAGTACCATTGTCGGATGTTATAATGAGGGCTAAGACAGACTGTACAGCTATTTTTGAAAAGGAAAGTTTAGATTCTGAGAAATAGTCTAAAAATTGTTGTGTTCAAAAATCAGAGGCCCTGGGCACATATCTGGACTGTACCAATGCTGTGAGTGTACCTTTTATTGGTGGTGACGGGGATCCTCCAGCCTTTGATCTGGCTCAGCTCTGTGTCTGAGATCTCGATCTGCAGCGGGAGCCGCGGAACCCAGACCGTCACTTCTAATTGGGTGGTAAAATGCTGGTAAGTGAAGTTAACAATAGTATCCACTTTGCTTTTCATTTCCTTGCCATTAACGAAGATGGAGTCACATCTGTCAGAAACCTTAAAAAAGAAAAAGAGAAAAGATTAATTAGGAAATGAATAAAAGTTCCTAAGGAAACTCGAGGAATGATACATCAGTCCAAAGACAACACTGATAATGCAAGTCATGTATATTGTATTTTCAGTTTTCTAATTAGTAGCAAACAGTGATAAATGGACTCCAGGGAAACAGTTCTGCTTTCCTCAATGGATACTACTCAAACTACACAAATAATTTAATGATGTTATATAACCTATGTGAATCTTTTATACTAGGCAAATTAAACTCTTTATGAATCAAACTCCATGTGCATCAAAGTTTATGTTTACAACTTGCTTAAAGAACCTGGAAAAATGGGGCCATATGTTAGTAAGAAAAAGACTGAGTCAGAACCGTAAAACAGAATTCTTTCCTTTTTCCTTGAGCACTGTGATGCTGAAAGACAAAGATCCCCTTATGGCTCATGAGCAGAAGTGCAGCAGAAGCATTAATTTTTAGAACTCCTCAGTAATTGTTTTAGCAAAATGTATTCATAGTTGCTTTGTGTCATTATATGAAATTACTGCCAGAACTAGCGCGTGGGCTCTGTACTACAACTCATCTACCCTCTTGGTTTCAGGGATCCTTTGGCACAAAATCAAGGTCCTGAGCACAGATCCTGGTGATCTGAGGAGTGTGACATGGCAATGCATTTGACCGCATCCTGGAAAGAAGGAACTCCTTCTTCATGAGGTACAGGTTTATAATTTATTTATGAACGTGTGTGTGTATACTTTCAGATTACATAAATACATACACACATTTAGATTAATGTGTAACATGTTTATATATATGTATATACAGACTTATATATGTGCATGCATACGTACTCGTATCTGTATCTATATACAGGTTTGCATTCTGCTTTGAAGCCAGAGAGAGATGATAGTCTCCAACAGAGTCCATGTACTGTGATTTTAATCTTTTAAAACCATGGCTTACGAGATGTAGTTGTGTTCCTGAAATGGACTTTGTTCTCGTCAGGACTGCTCTGTGTCATGTTGTGTAACGCACTGGGACTCGGATCTGAAGGGATCCTGGCTAAGCCAGTGATTAAAGTCTGGTTTACTGGAGTTACTGAGATAACTCATGTAGACTTCAGTGCGGAATATGCTGAAACACAGGTTGGTTTTGCTCTGCAAACGTACCTCAAATCTTTTCTGATATTAAATGAAATTAGGGGTTACTGAGCCAAGAAGAAATACAGAAAATGTGTAGCAGCCTGTTTTCTTTTTTTTTCTCAAAGGCAGTCCTCACATATGACTTTCAAATTAAGTTTGCCCTCCTTTAAATCTCAGAATGACATCATGTTTTCTCTTGAGCTCTAACATTGTATATTGCTGTTAGATGGACAATACCTGAGTTCTAATATTATATGGAGCACATTTAATTAACAAAATTTTGCCTAAATGGCTCTTATAATGCTTTTAAGATTTATAAGAAACTTGCCTCTAAGAATCAGCTACTTCAGAACCAAAAGAAGCAGCAACCTTTATGCAGGTCATTCAGTGACAAATTTTATTTCCAAAATTACTGTGACATTGAAAATTGTGGCCACTCTCAATCCAAGTGTGGAAGGAGAAACATTTGGGAAACACTGTGCCAATTGACCTGGCAAATCCACTGAACATTGGCCATAGCAAATGACTGTTTCACACAGTGAGACCACGCAGCCAAACTTTTCAGATTGTCGTAATATAAACTTTTATAACATCACTGTACAACTGATGTCAGTCTTCTGTATTACTCATTAATAGGTGATAGCTTTGCTAAAAATATTGTAAAGTGCTTTGAAGTTCTTGTTAGAAAAGCTCTGATGCTTTTCTCTCCATATGCGATACCCATATATAAAGTAGAAGAGCTGCACTTCCACGTTCACCATTCCCAAGCCAGCTTCTCAGATCCTAATCAAGGTACTGAGAGTACTATCAATTGCTTTTTTACAACTGGTCTAAGCCAGGTTGTGAGAGATGGGGCAAAGGAAACTCAGTCACTCTTCTGGAGAGAGAATGCTCCTTCCACATAAATGCTTAATGAGTACAAGAATTTTTTAAAAAATAAATCTAGCTATCTGATAAAGAGCTTAAAATGGTCTCCAGGCTCAGGAGCACCACAAATGAGATGGAGCATACTCAGAATCTTTGTTTCCCTCTCATAATGTGTCACAAGTGTCTCTGGAAAGTTTAAGCACATTAATCAAGCCCATTAATTGAATGAGCAGCTGAGATTTTAAATCATAAAGTCTACATCTAGGGAGTTTTCTGAGAATTAATACAAGACAGAAATAATTAAGAAAACTCAAAGAGGGAGGGATAAACATCACGACTGAATCAGGGGAATAACTAATATCTGACATGACAGCAGCTAATATTTTAGATTCTCTTCTTGCTGCTTAAAATGTTCTTGTCTTCTTGTCAGCAGGCAAGAAAGGTGCTAAATTAGGGAACTGAAAGATGGACTTTAATTGTAGCTGTAAAAATATCAGGCTAGGCTTACAAATTTTGTAGATTATATGTCTAGACAGAGCCATTTATATACTGACCAAGAGGTACGTATAAATCGGTATATATTACTGTGCTATAGAAGTTCACCCAGTGGCTTTGTGTAGAGTTCAGGCTTAAGCGTATCTTCCAGAAAATAATCCAGCCGTGATAAGAAAACCAGAAGAGAGGCATTATTGTCATTCCAGTTCTCTCTCTGGAATTTAGGTTTACTCTGTTGGGTACAAGCAAACCAAATTATTTAAAGGAAAATTAAGTTTGTGCAAATAAGGATGAAAACCACAGCAGTCAGCTGAATCCATCTGAATCCCGTGAGCACTGCTAACCATCCTGGCTAGACTAAAGCTCACCTGAGGAAGACTGTTGCACTCACATGCGTTTACTTACTGCTGTGTTCCATTCACTACACCTTACAGCAGTTGTTACTTGAAAGTAGATTTGGTTCATCTGAAGGAAACAAGAAACTTGAGCATGTACAGAAAATGCCCAGCACTCCTGTTTCACTTGGCATCTACTAGAGACTCAGGACACAGGATTAATATAATCCAGGTCTTAGATGCGAGCTGGAATGTCATGCTAACAGCTCTAACACTCCTCCACAGTGAAGAGGGAATGAGCAACACACGCTGAGCTCTGGGGACTCGGTGCAAGCTGTATTCTCTGGCCCCTTCCCTTTCTCCCCTTTTGACTCTGCTCCATACTTTTCTAGTCACTCTCTGACTGGCAGAAGTAGCTCGTGAAGCTGGTGGAAGAGGAACTCATATGACGTGCTGCTGGACTTCAGGGAGTACAGGCCTGCTTACATCAGAAAGCGCTCAGGCTCGCCATGGGGCAAGCTCTGACACAGCAGAGAGACACAGGCAGAGTCACAGTAGCAGGTGACTTAATGCACAGACTTCTTTTGAGCTGCTGAATCTGACGGAACAAAGAGGGAAAATGCAGTCAAATCTCTCCTGCAAACACTACACAGTGAGAAGACTCAGCACAGACTTAGAGCTGCCACCCTCTCATATAAAATGCACAGAGCAGGCCTGTTTAAAAGTCTGTCGCTTTCCATTGGCAACTGCCTGACAAAATCAGAAAGGGTTATTTGAGACAGTTTGCAACCAGGAGGGCAGCCTGGCCGGTGATGTGCTCCGCTCTGCAGGTCAAGGGAAAGAGAACTGCAATTAACCTCTCCGGGCTTTGAAGCAGGTGATTGCCTCCAGTCCCCACAAGTGACTGTGAAAAGCACAGTTTGCCCTGTAGAGCCTGTCACAGCCGCCTCGGTTTAGACTAAACCTGTACAAAAGTAGCTACCAGTCCAAAAGAGTAATTGGGAAACCATTCCATGTTTGGGTCAACAAAGCTTTACACACCTTTTGGGTCAACAGGAAAAACAGAGGGAACATGAACTGCCAGGAAAACAAATAACACCTGCTGTGTGGTTCATCTTTACGTGCAGGTTTGATTCCAAAGCTCCTACTTTGCCCTCCGCCTGCAGGTCGTTTTGTTAGGAGACAGAATGAGACAGATGTAACAGAAACAGTCACAGTCCTTGTGCCCGGTAACCACTCAGGAGTTTTTCAGTTAAACAAGGCTTTGTTGCTGAATGCCTTCTTGGCACAACCATTTTTCCTCCATCACTCTCGTGTTGGAGGAGGGAGCATGATGGTTTCAAGAGAGGCCTATCTCTGGTCAGCAGCACTTCAGGGCTTCCCCAGCCTGTACTGCTGCTCCAAGCTCATTTCTCACCTTCAGACATACACATCTCACTGATCTTTACATGAATGGTGTGTGCCCACGCAGCTGCGTATGAAAATGTACAATGAATTTTAAAGGGAACACCTACGACCCAAAGGAATTAATTCTGTTAATTTGGTATGAAACAACAGTGACTGAATGATACAAGAGTGACACCAAGTACAATGCCAGACTGCCCTCTGGCACTCTTCATCTGTGAATTTTTGACACACAAACCCCAAAAGGATGGTGGTATTTTTACCACCCATTTATAGAAGAGGAAATTGAGGCACACGCAAGTGTGTGTCAGACTCGGGTCTAACACACCGTCTTTCCAGCTGAGAGCTGTAGCCCTTTGGTTATCCAGTCAGGTCCCCAAATGGCTTAAATTTGAAGCTCAAATTCACCCTTGAAAAGAAGTCCTTTTTACATTTACTTTCAAAAGAGCCTTCACCAGTACTTCAGCAGAACTGGCCTTTACAAGAGAGGGGTTTTACCTGGAGTCAAGATCTACTGGCATTTAAAAATACTTAAGTTTAATGGGAAAGATGTGCAGAGATCTTCAGTTTTGTAACCTGGTTTTTCAACAGCAAAACCCAACCTTATCCCAGTCCCTGCCTGAGACAAAAATATTTCTGATGTCCAGCATAGGAGGCAGAGCCCAGAACACACTCTGGCTGCAGCAGCCTATGTCCTGGGCAAACAGGCTCCCCCAGCCCTGGGCTCGGGAGCCAGAGTGCGTGTGGCAGAAGAGGTAGGAATGGCAGACCAGAAAATTGCAGATGTTTATAAAAGGTCAGAGGATCAACGCACAGGCTGCTTTGCAGTGAATGTGTAAGGGATGCAAAGTCTCATTATTGTGGCTGAGGCTCTGAAGAGAACAATTCGAAAAAGATTTTAAAATGACTGGTGCCTACAGTAAATGGCTCACTCTCATAACAGTCTTAAAACTGTAATTTTGTGGTATTTCCTGAATGCCTTCTTTTTCACCTTTTCAGCGGCATTGTTCCTGGCATTGTCTTGTCAGCCCATTAGGAAGGGCTTGTGGAGCTACTTCAAACCCTTACGCTAAGTGTTTTTCTTCTGCTTCTTGCATCTTTTTATAATCAGGGTTGGTTTTTTCTGTTTTGGATTATTTTGTACTTTATTTTTATTATTGCTACATGTTTGCTTTAGAAGCAGAGTCTGAAATGACTTCCTCAGCCTGAGGAATCTGCCTTAGTGTTTAGGTAATCGTTGAAGACAAAAAGTAGGATTATTATTCTTTCTCCATCTTTCAAACAGCTGCTTACCTCTGTGCCTTCCCTGGCTCCCGTCCCCTTCTGCGCTGTGCACTGCCTGAAGCCATGGCTGGAGTCTCTTCTAAACCAACAAAGGGACTGAAAGATATGCCTCACATCTGGAAACAAATAAACAAAGGGTTTTCCCAAACCCTTTTTCAGCTAAGAAATGCTGGTTTTATTTAAATTCAGAATTATCCCTGATAGTAGTCCAGAAAATGTCAGTCTTCTTGTTTCAGCTGTAGTTGTATGTTACATCATGACATGTTAATTACTCTAGTGCACAGTATTTGCCCATATGCATGGAGTAATAGCATAAAGGTATCATTTTTCATCAGATTTTATTTCCCTTTTAAATTTAAAACTAGTTGGCCAAGGTTGAATTACAGTTCTGCCCCAGAACAGCACGTTGTCTCCTGTTGGGCTTGTGTGGCAGAGACAGTCTGGTGTCTCCCTGTGCTGTTGACTGCACACAGACCTCCGCGAAGCACTTCGGGGCCAGCCTGTGAGACGCCTGTTTTTCCTTGCAGGTGGCAGCACTGCTGTGTGGGGCTCCTGCCTGAGGAGCTGTATTGTCCACCAGGGCCCAGTGAGGCGAGAAGCACCCCGGGAGGAGGAGACATGGACCTTGCTGCTGACACCCGTGCAGTGATGCAACTTCCCAAGCAGTCCTTGCACCGTACGTATCAAAGCATTGCACGTGGCCTGTGAGGCTTAACAATGCACTTATTTCAGCCTCTTCCACAAGCAGGGATTTTTCTGTGCAGTTAATTCCGGCAATAGTGCTGCTTCACTCTGCCCCAGCTAATTATGTGTACTGGGGTCTGCAGATATTGTCTCCAAGCAATTGCAGGCAAATAGTAGATTAAAAATACACGGAGTAAGGGGTGGCAAATGACATGATGCTGAAATTGAAACTAATGAAAACAGAAGTTTTATTCCCTTTTAATTTTAGACATGTGCAGAATAGTCTTAGAAGTGTCATTTTTGAAACAATCTTTTCACGTTAATTTGTTTTTATTGGCAAATCAGTTCTCCAAGTACTGTTCTCTGGAATAACTGCTGTAGTTTCAGATACAAGTGTTGGCTATAGGAAACCCTTGAGATACACTCTAAGGTTTGTTTCCTACTTAGAAACAATAGCAATAGTTTAAGTCAAGTATTCCCCATCCCATGTATTCAATATGTGTTTGTTTTTCATCTTATCAGTGAATGATAATATTCCACGGAAACAGTATACAAACTGCATGATTCAATGCAGTCCAGTAGCAATACTTACATGATGCAAATATGAATCTAATGATTTTTCCCCCTCTACTACCAGCTTTCACTGGAGAAAATGTAAAGAGTGAAGTATGTCAAGATGAGCCTGAAGCGGTTCCACTGCTCTTCATCTTAAGTAGCCTTAAATTGCAACATCTACCAAGAAGAAAACCACACACTTCTACGCTGAAACAAGAGGTATGTCTAATCTTGTTGTTTGGGGAGATTAGGATTGGGGCAGGGAGGTTCGATCAGCCCCCACAGCACTGTGGTACCCTGTAACAACAGGCCAGTCACATCATCCTTCAGCAGGAATATTGCTGTGTTTGGCTCAGTTATTTTCACATACACTTGGTCTTTCTTTAATTACCCAAAACCTAGATCTTACATCCACTAAAGTCAATCCAGTTTAATTGGGTGGAGGATAATCAAGCATCAAAGGCCAGAATTTCAGAGGTTAGCAGGCATTTAACCAGGTAGGTGGAGATTTCCAAAACCACATGAACGAATCCATTGGGAAATCCAGGCCATTTTGAAATTATCATTTTGTAAAGGTCATTCTTTCCAGTTTTATTGTTCTAAGAGAGTAAGGTGGGAGATTCAAGACTCATATCTGGACTTCAGGTTTCTCTCGTTAGAGATAGAAGCACAATCTGACAACCACTTGCTTTGAAAGTGAGGAGTTAGTAGGAGCACAAGTGCTCAGCCCAACGCTCAAGGCCCCTAAGACCAGTCCCCATGGCTACAACGAGCCGCACAGAGAACATTACAGATACCCATAATCACAATGTCCATAGCTCTGTTTGCCAGACTGGCCCTATGCTGAAGAGTATTATGGCAGTGGTACGAAATACAAACCGTAATTCATACTCAGGTCTGAAATGTAATGACAATGAGTTAGAAACAAGATTGAAAGGAAAACTCTTTGTCCAGGAAAGCAAAGATTGGGAAAACCAGATAATAAACTGAAGTGCTTTGTGTTCAAGAGACCACAAGAACATGATGGTCCCAGCAATCGGCTTGTGGAGGGGACTCTCAGTTACACAAATGCACAGAGCTCCACATAGGTAACATGAGACCACATTAATAGCAGCTCAGCAGCAATTAGCACAATAGATTTAGTGATATCCTATTGTTTTATTGAAGAAGCCTCTGCTCATTTCCTCTGTAGGTGTCACTATTTAACACAATTGATGAAGAGAAGCAAGATATTGAGGGAGGAGGGAGATGAGATTAGGTATAGCTTGTAATGATGTGAATGGGTATTGGAAGTTTGAGAGTGTTTTTACCTTTTAACCCCCATTGAAATGCACTGAACTAGAGGGAAGGACAGCATGGAAGACATTAACATTTTGGTTTCACAATAGAGACAATTGCTGTGGCTTAGAAAAGGTGCAATGATCCATGAATGTACAATGAGAATTTAAAAACCTGCTGTACTGAATGAAGTGTGCGCTATTCAAAAACTGTTGATCTATGCAAAATTATTAAACAACACATGAGATCTGCCAGGATTTCAGTCCCAGGTGCAGAGCAGCTGCTCTCATTCACTTTCCAGCGAGCCGCGCAGGGGCGTTCCTGCTGGAGATGATAAGTTTGGCGGGTGCACAGGTTGAAAGGGGAGGACCAAAGAAGGTGGGTGTGCTTCCAGACTCCAGCCTGCTGCTTGGCCTGACTCAATTCCGGCTCAGTGATAACTGCTGTGCAGCCTCGGCGGTGGCGCAGCTGCTTGGAAGGGCAGATGCTCTGGCGTTTCCTTCTTATTGATTATGTAGAGTGAATACTGAGAGTGATTGGGGGGCAGCTAATGGCAGTACATGGTGGCTGCCAAAATGTTCTCTGCTTCCCCTCCCAAGTTCCTTTACTAATCAGCTGAGCTTTTAATTGCACTTTTTCTACAAAAATCAAGCTGAGGAATTCTGTCAGAATTAAAAGATACTGTTTCTGCTCTCCCCACTGATTTATCATCACCATGTCCAGATTAAGAGAGAGACAGATCATCTTCATTAGGTCAAATCAATGGTTGCATTAAGATGCTGGTGTCTCTGGAAGATAAGAGAATGCCCTTGTTCACAGTACTGGGAGTAGACAGTGGTTGGTCCATCAGGAATGTCAGCTCCCCTGCACAAGAAGAAATGATGCTTGATACCAGTAACTAAAAGATGGTGGGGGCTGTTGCTGTTGGTCTTAGTGCAGACAGTTATACAGTCAGTTGGGAAACCAGGTGGGACTCTACTTTGATGTGTGAAAGAAAAATGGGATGTAACTGGTAGGGGATACAGAATGACTTTTTTTTTTTGATACAACACTCATTGAAGTAAATAAGAGACTTTCTACTGATTCACTGGCCTCAGATCAAGAGTTTTAAAGGATGTGAGGACTTCACTGTCTATTGTAATGCAATGCCAGCCCACTGCGACACAAGCCTGGAATAGGGAGATTTTTAGGCAGTGTTTTTTCAGAAGCTGAAGTTCTTTAGTATATCACACTTCAAGTTGTTTGGACACACTGCAGTTATCTCTTGATAGAGCAGCAGTTCCAATACCAGGATGCAGAAGACCAGGTGCACGTGAAACTTATCTCATATAGTTCATTTAAATGTCAGCACACTTTGTGTTTGGAAGAAGCTTCAGGAACACTGTTGTTTTTTTTCATTCAACCACTGCTTTTGTTGATAACGATAACACATGGAGCAGAGCTCAGAGCAGGATCTCCTGCTTCCTTGTTCACTTGTGATTGAAATTTTGCCGGTCCCATTCTTGCTCCATGAGTTTCTGCTTCTTTTAAGCAATCCAGTATGCAAGTCAGGATGGCTTCTGCTTGCCTTGTCACCATGATACAGCCCCTCTCCTGGGCTAACATCCTTCCAGCCATTCCAGACAGGTTTGCTTATCTCTAGACAGACATCTTCACCCTTTGCACTGAGATAAGTGCACAAATTCTAAGCACATGCTTGTCTGAGGTAGCTTTTGCTTCAGTGTTAGATCCTCAAACTTCGGCAGATTTGGCATTACCAACACTTGTTAGTTTAAGTAAACATCCACGTGCTTCATATTCATCAGCTGGTATCCCAGAATATACCAGAGTATCCCAGAAGGCCTTAAGAGGTTTTTATCTGGTGAAACCCCAGGATATGGTGCCAGCTTTCTTGCACCAGTCTAATTGCAAACACAGAACCTGTTCTGTAAAAGCTGTTAATTAGGTGAAACTAACACATGTTTGAGCTACATGCCAACGTGGGTTTTTTTGCCCTCTCTCTTTTTTTCCCCCCACTGTAATAACACAAATAGGGTTATAGGCTGACAGAATAATTTACACATCATTGAGAAAAGTAAGAGGGGAGAATATTCAGGCAGATGTAGCATACTTCAGTTCTGCTGAAGTTCTTTGTAAAATAATGGGCTTTAAAAGTAATCTTCTGTGTGCTAAGTAAACTTAGTGTTCGTGATTCATGGCTCTAATCCCTGTGACTGAAATTTAAGATCTAAGGCTCCATGAAATTAAAAGAAAAAGAAACAATTACATGCGTATTCATTCAATTTCATGTATTGCGTATCCTTCAAGTTTTCCAATGAAATTTTAACAGAGGAAATAGAGGTTTCTGAAGAATATGTACTTGAAAGAAACCAGCAGGTCAGTGGTAAGTGCTGAAGATAACCAGCTCATCAGTGCCTGCTGGTTTCTTGACATCCCTGGAGAATGCAAGTTGCCTCCAGATTTCCTCATGTCCCACAAGTAGTACATAGATGCCACAACACAGTGCGCAAACAGGTGAAGGACGCGAAGTGTGTACAGCCCTCGTGCAGGACACCAGCCCCTCAGCCCTTCCCAGCTGCACAGACCCGCTGTACACAGGAGGATGCTATCCTTATCTCAAAGGATCAATAGAAAACCCGGGGGGGGAATCCAAAAGAGCTTTTAAATACACAGAAGTACGCTTTTATTTTGTAAAGAAAACTGTGGTCCTATTCGTTTTTAGTGCATTGACATTTGTAAGTCTTCTTGGCTCGTTTTTAATCTCTGAGCAAGAGCAACAAATAATTCATTAATTAGTAAAAAAGGAAAAAGGGACATTCAGACAGCAAACACAGCCAACAAAATCAGCTCTCAAACTGCGTTCATTCAGCCAAATTTATTTGGAGAGAATGTCAAGAGCCTTTACCTAAAAAAAATTACCTTTCTTCTCTGGTCTTACAAGACCAGACTATACCAGATTGTTCTATTCATCTAATATAGGATGATGCAGAAGATTGGCATTAGGAGAGAGTTCCCTATTTAATAAATGGAAAAAGACAGGAGACATAGATGGATGTCATTCAAAGAATTGAATTTAGATATATACAAAGAGGGTGCACGTTCCTCATATATTCAAGATGGTCAAACAATTTCTAGCCATCACTAGATCACACATCCTATTGCACTGTAGGCGCTACTGATGCTTTTAATGTTAGCACAACACTAAATATTTGGTGATTTCTATGAAAATTCCCATACCTGGAGTCATATTACTCTGCAAAAAAAATGAATTTTTCAAATGTAAAAAGCATCTAGCTGTAGTGGGTACTAAGAACGGTTTAAAAACGTGGATTCCCTAAAGGCTAAAAACACAGATGAGCTCCAAAAGGGCCTCAAAAGTATTTTGAACCTGCTTTTTAGGCACTGTCACTTTTCTGGAGGGAGGGTGAGTAAATACAGTAAAATACTGTTAAGGCCAGTATTTTAACTACAATATTCCTATATATTGTGCACAGCAAAAGGCACTTTTAAAATGATGGCAGCATTGTAACAGTACAGGGGGCTTTATCTACAGCACAGGGAAGACAAGAGAAAAATGTTCATTGGCTACAGAGGAGCAGATGGTGAAGGTGAAAAGGAGAGTTCTGCTCGTTCCCACCATCTCCCTGCCTGTCCCCAGTGTCCCAGCTCCCGCGGTAGCACTGGGCCTGGGAGCTTCCCACTGGATGGTCCTGTGTCACCTCCTTGGTGACTGCCCACACTGAGCTGTGCTCCTGTGGATGGGACTCGCAGGGAATACTCCTGGACAGTCACTCAGGGAATCAGAGCGAGGTCCTTCAGGATGAATGCACTGGAAAGAAAAAAGGCTCAGTGCATCAAAAACATGGCCAGATTTTCATCCAAGTGTACAGTCTCGGGGCTCTTGAAATTGTCAGGAAGTGTCTGAATGACACAGCAGATCTTTTCCAAGAAAATATTTCATCTCTTTTTAATGTCAGAATGACATGAGCATGAGACTTTGCTTAACTCCTTAATGCTCCTTAAAGTTCTGGATTTGCTCCTGTATATAAACAGATCTAAGAGCGTGCTGAAGATGGCATGTTTCGGTTGCGACAATCTCAGCTCAGACACTTACATTCTGCATATAAATTCAGAGGAATTACTACATAATTACATACATAAACTGCACCTCAGTCAGATGGAATCCCTTGAAAATAGCCCCCCCCATGTAGCCCACTGTTTCTGACAGCTGGACACCTACAGCTCCTCCTACTCCTACCTAAGGTTTCTTGCCAGACCAGGGGAGGAGAAATCCAAGGTAAAACCAAGGGAAGTTTAAGGGTGGAGGGGTGGGTTTACAGATATCTGTCTCATGAGTTTGTTACAAGAATGAAAAGCTGATCTGCTCACAGCAGCAGCTGTGTTTGTGTTCTCCAACTGGAACAGGAGAGGAGTGAATTGTCCCTCTGGTGCAGGAAGAAGCAGGGAGCGGAACAGAACAAATCCTGCAGGAACAGTCCTGGTTGGGGAGACTGCTCAGGGTGAAGTCTGCTGCGTTGCTGTCTGTTGTTTGACTTTTTTATTGTGTCAATAAATCCAAACTCCAACAAGGGGGGGAGCAGCACATCTTAGCTAGAGTGTCTATGCAGAGCAGAATAAGAAAATGCCTGGTGCAATTGTAATAGAAATATTTGACTACTGCATTGATAGTAATGAAGATGTCATACTGAAGATGGAACTGGTTTTTCATTGCCATGCATCAGTGGTGTACGTGCTCTCTAGCTAAAGGGTCTGTAGGACTAAGGGGCCGCTGACTTCTGCTAACACTTCTGATAATTTTTTTCCTCTTTCATTAGCATTCTGGAGCTTTCAACCTTTAAGTGTCTTCCACTGTGGGCAAAGGGTGGTGTTAAGGAAATGGCATTGCCAAGGATGACACCTTTCACTACGTTACTACCCAAACACAGAGTTCAGCCACACGTGACACATACCTGCCACAAGTCATTGAACAGGGCTTACATTTCTCTAGAGGTTCTCTGCTGGTCATTTTGGTGTTTTTTACAAAGAGAATAAACTGCCATAATCCTTCCTTTTATCAAGAAGGGAACACAGCTTATGAAAACCCTCAAATAGAAGAGGAGCCCTGAGGACACATGGTGTGTGGCTCAGAAGTAGCTTTTTGGGCAGGTGGCCCTACACTGAGCAGCCGGGGTTGCCAGGTCCAAAGCTTCAAGCCATCACAAGAGAAAGACTGTGCTGGGGGTGCAGACCTAAGGACTACTAGGGTAGGCACGTAACAGGTCACAGAGTTCTCTCTTTTGAGAAGAATTTTTTAAAACCTGATAATCACTGTGAGAACAAATGTCAAAATGCCTACATTTTGGATAACACAAAAATTACTTTTTTCCACGGAGTTCTGCAGAAACCATGACCTATCAAGATCAATAGTCTGCTATTGAATTTAAGTTAAAGGCAGAGATTATCAGAAGAATCAGTGTAAAGCTGCCTGACTCCTCCATTGCTCTCTTCACTGGATTGTCTTTGCTCCAAAGCCCATATGACCTGGGTGGACTGAGCTTCTGTCTCACCGAATAAGACCCTGTTAAAATCTAGCTACAAATGAGTGTTCTTCCTGTCTGTCAGTCTTCCTCCTGTCTACAGCCACAGTACATGTACTTGTATGAACTTTATCTAAATGCCAAGATAGATCTGTAAAGCTCTTCAGTTCCCCTATTGAATCTGGGAAAAAATAACCATTCCAACTCAAGCATGAAAGGTAAGTGACAAACCGCAGCGTGCCGCCATAAGTTTTCTGTTGTACTTCTGGGTTTTTCTCTTTTGGTTTGTTTTTGAATATCTTCCCTTAGGGCTGTGTAGATACAGAAAAACATACCACAGTCAAAGAATGTAAAAAACCACGGGAACAGAACAAAAAGGTTTCTTTCTTTCCTTAAAGTTAGACCGATTCACTTCATCACAAGGCAAGAATATGTAAAAGCTACGTCCAACAGAAAAATATATCCCAAACCCTGGAATCAGAGAAAACATATGAATCTGTTTGGTCTGTTACTAGGAGTTAAGATTTTTCTTCTTCTCCAAGAAGTCTAGAGGCACATTATGGACTTAACCGGAGTTAATATACAATCCACAGGGAAACTAGGGATGAGCAAACCAGATGATGTTGCTTGTCAGGATCACATGTATTTCTTTATATTTCTTGCATGATGCCGCATTTGCCTCATCATTCCCTAAAAGCCTCTGGTTTGGGCCTCAGGAAATGCGGGTTCGTATAAAGGCTCTGCCATTGACAGAGCGTAGAAGGAGCCTGCCCACTTCATTAGCTGGTGCCTGTCTGCAGGGGAGGGATGTTGCCACTCCCCATTCAGAGGCTCAAATGATGTCTTTGAGTTGCAGGTCGCTCCAACACTGGGGAAAGACATGCTTAGACCATAAATTTGTTGGGTTTATGGCAGTTGTCACACACAGAGAGCTAATGAATGCATGAAGATGTAGCGAATGTTAAAAAAAAAACCTAAACCAATACTTCCAGATTGTGTCTAAAAAGGAAATGGTGTCATTAAAAATGATACATTGTTAAAAATGCCTAAAATAAGGGCTGGGAAAACTCTGTGTTACAAATCCCCAAAAGAGGGGACAGGGAAAGCAAAATGGAAATGAAGTAGTGAGGTAATCCGAATAGAAGGCAGGTTGACAGCACTGGCAAACGTACCTGATCAAGCTGTGCATTAGTTAACCTGGGTTTTGTTAAAGATGTATTACAATTTTATATGCATTACAAGTATGCAGGCCTGAGTCGGTTTGCCCAAGATGAATTCTTTGCTGTAGCTGCGACCCAAACTCGTTAGTTTAAATTTAACAGAGATTTTTATATGAATTTTAGTTACATTGCCCAAGCGGGCTTATTCTGAGGGGTATGAGTAAATGACCAAGCAGAGAGGTGCAATCAGATCCCTGCACAGAAAGCACTGTCACATGAAATGCTTGGTTGTTATTGTACTTCCATCTCCTAACTTGCTATAGCGACAAAAACCAAGTTAATGTGAAGCACAGATCTCATTTTTTAATTAATGCATACTTTGCCTTTTGTATTATTGTTCTCTGGAGACACTTCCTTCCTCATTCATACAAATTAAACAGAGACAGTGTGATCCAGTGCTGTGGCTGCCACATTTCTGCCCAAGCACAACAGAAATCCTGTGCTACCAATATTGTATCCCAGGCATCCCTACCACAGGGTAAGGACTGCTCTGCTGTGGTTCTGTACTCTCTGAAAATCAGCACTGAAGGCTTTCTAGATGATTTTGCCCTTATTTTCTTTAAGAAACCCCTGTTCCCTCTCTTCTTCACTGATCTTGGAGTTTTCTTAATACTGGCTCCTCAGCTGACATCACATGGAATTTCTTTTTACAGTGTTCTTGCTGCGAGTGCACTTTGGGGGCTGTGATAGGAGAGCTGCCATCTCCTCCTCTGTGGCTTCATTTCCTATTTCCTCCTGAAATCTTCAAATAGTTTCTTGCATTGATTTCCCACTTCTGTGGCAAAAGAGGGCTTAGAGAAGTTTTGTTTGGGATTTTTTAACTACACCTGCTGCCAATAGCCATACTTTTTTTTCTGTGCATTCACCCCATTCTCTGATAGATTTCATATTCTTCCCTTTCAGCTGTTTCTTTTCAACTCTGGTTTCATTTTTGTCCCTTTAAGTTATATCTATGTGGCTTTCCATGTCTGTTCTATTCTCCTCACATAAAGCCTTTCAAAAGGGGCTTTAGAGAGTGGGATCCCCACATCTTCTGAATTTATGTTGGTGTAGGTGCCCAAGATGACCCTTTCAAGATGTTTAAGAGCTGGTCAGTCAGTGTCTCGAATCCAGAGGGCCTGCTACACCTGCACAGAAGCCTGCGACCCAGTGGGATACGCAGCCACATGGGAGGTGTCTTCCCCTGTGCATGAGGAAATTTCAACACCTGAGGATGGATTCTCAAGACCACCTTGAAAGGTATGCTCTCGAGCTTCTAGTGTAACTGGAACGTCTCCGCCAAACCTCCTGCCTTGCTGGGGGATGGCTTGTACCACTGAGCAGCAGGGGCAGAGCCAGGATATTGCTGTGACCTTTGCCTGTGCTGCTCCAGCAGCTGGGCTTCCAACATAGGGGCTGGAAGCTCTGCCTGCAGACACACTGGGGTGAGAATGCAGTCCTGGAGTGCGCTGATCTTTGACAAACCCAAAGGGGTCTTTCCATCAAAATCACTGTGGCCAGTGTGGCTGGTACCAGGGACTACGGAATGTCCAGTTTATTTTCTGTTTGCTAAAGGATAACATGGAAGAGGCCACAAGGGTTCTCACCACTGACGTGGCCCTAAAGTGTAAATACTCCAAACTTTCAAGGAGGGGAGAGCTCATGAGTTTAAAGGAAATCATTTCTGCCTGCCAATAATCTCATCTTTATACCATGACATCCCCCTGCAACAGGCAGCTCTGTAGGCAGTTTGTGGCTACTAAAGCTATTAGATTTTGTTTACTGAAATAACTCTATTAAAGCCTCATGTTTTATGCAGCTCATAGATGTAGTTCTATTGATTTAACTTGAAAGAGCACCCTTTTTTTTGGTAGTAAGATGTTTGCTTTTCTACACTTTGCTGGCTTCCTTGCTTCCTTATTGCCTAACACGACAGCCTCCACAGCTGCCGTAGGTCACCAGTTTTCGGTGAACTAATGTTCAATGCAGGGCACTTGCGCTTATTGATTCAGCATTAAGGGCCATTCTTGTGCAGATACATTCTGCCTTGCCGCTCCGTAGCCCTCTTCATTTCTAGCTGTGCACTCAGGTTCAAGGGGATTATTCAACGAAGATTTTGTTCAAACTAGAATAACCCAAACTCACTTGTTTCCTGTGCTGCTCAAGAGGCTGCTATCTAGAAAACACACCTGCACCTTGAGGCGTTGCAGCTCATGTACTTTACAGTCCCCGAAAGGCACTGCCGGAGTCTTCCGAAGCCACAGGAAAGGTTTGGTACAAAGGCTCCATTTGTCATGAGGTAAAAAGGCAGCTGAGTTGAGGACGGTCAGGTAGCACTGGAGGGTGTCTCCTCTGCCTTCCTGGAGAGCAGCACACACAGTGGCTGCAGCTACAGCAGAGGGGTCAGGCAAGGTGGCAGCAACATCCTGCACTGAGTTAGGGAATTGGGAAGGGATGAGCTGCTCCAGTCAGATTCCTCCTTTTCAGGATACCTTGGATTTCTTTTCCTTACTTTTCTTATCATTCAGTCTCATTATAGCTGCCTTTATTTAGACTCACCTTCATTTTCAGGTACCTCAGGCTTTCCCCTGAGATTGCTGCAGCTTTTTCTAAACACCCAGTGACAGACCAAAAAATAATTATTTGAAAGACAGGCAACAGCAGCCACCTTCACAATCTCTTCAGTCTCACTAAATAGGATCTCTTCCCACCCTGACCCTCGGACACTCACACAATGCCAGCAATGTCACGCTCCGGTATAAAAACCATCTGTGTATTCTTCACATGGGCCAAAGCTGGAGGCATTTTCTTACAAGAATTAAGGAGATCAAAGTTGGCAATAATGTATTTTTCCTCAGCGAAATTAGTTACACAAGATGAAAATATCAATACTAGCATAAGGCGATTAAACAAGCCACGTTGTCAAGTTTGCAAAGAACAGAAGGTCTTAGCAAATGGCTGTCTACTAGACTTTAGACAACCATACTCACCAACAACACTGGAAAAAACAAACAAGCTCTAACTTTAATAGTTATAGTTGCACAGTATCCACAGAGAATACTGGGAAACATCCATGCAGCCCCACATATTCCCAGTCACCGTTTCCCTTCTACCCTTTATTTGCTTCAGTGTTCCTTTGTGCTTGTTTATGGTACTCGGGCCCTGATCTTCACACAGTAATTTTGCAAACATTTGTTTGGCATTTATAGTGCCCAAAATGTGTTTAAAAACAGCAATGAAGGATCTACTCCAAGGAAGGATTTTCTCATTTTACACTGATAATCTCACATGCTAAACTCACTACAGGTTGGGGAGATCTAAAAGGCTACAGCTTCTGCGTGGCAGGGCCTATTTAAGTCTGAGTTTTCCAGTATTAGTCTATTGAAATCTTGTATTTGTGGGATGGCAATAAAAGATGTGGAGAGAAAATCTCCCCTGGCAACACGTACTCTTGAAAGGCCCTTTCAAAGCAAACATTCCAGCAGTGAGAAAGACTTCAGCACGCTGCGTTCCCGTTTTCTCCTTCCTTCCCTCCCCACCTCCCCAGCCTATGCTCTTAGGATTGGAATAAGAAATTTCTTTGTGCCCCATATTATGAAACCATTTCCCAGCACCTTCGTGCACTTGGCTGAGGAAGACGTCACAGTCAAAGGTTCTATTCTTTCACACAGTGCTATCAGTATTTTATGTTTCTTTGCAGCCAAGTGTTATCAGCTGGTCATACAGCATTCAGTTTTGGGGGGAAAAAAAATCATTGTATTCTGAAATACCGATTGCATCAAATGGCAACCAGATTGGAAGACAGTAATCATGCTGGGCTCAAGCGATTAAAAACTCGCTTGGAAAATTGGCGCTTGCTGAGCCTCTATAGAAAGAAATGAATTAAGAAGGAAAACAATAAGGAAGGGCATACATTAATTTTGCTCTGCAGAGGATAATGTTGAGTGTAAGAGATCTAAGGAAGGACTGTGTGTCTTAAGGATTTTTCTCTTAATGTTTTCAGATGAAAACCTAAGATCCATTGGAGAGGGGTTGCAAATTAAATCCAAACAGTAATCTCAGAAGCAGCAATTGGAAAAGAGCAAATAAATAAAGCATATAAATAGGAGATAGTATTTCCTGCTAGGAACTTATCATTTGTGACAATGCAGCTCAAACAAAGCACTCCCCCTCGCTGGCAGTCCTGCTGGGCAATCTCCATTCTCCATTCCCCAGGTGATGTCGTTCCCCTCCTCTCTGCTAAGCTGCACTGGTTATTTGTACAAGTAGCTCAATAAAGGATTACCTCCCAGAATGTCTATATTGTAGCCAGCCCCGTGTACCTCGTGTTCAGCTGTGAGAGCTGTAGGGTAGGCACTGTGTCCACACCACTTTTATACAGTTGAGTACATTGTCAGTAGTCCACAAATAATAGGAGTATGCAACTCAAACAAACACCCAAATCTTCTTCAGTGAAGTACAAATGCATTTTACAGCCTTTTCTTGACACTTTCAAGAGTTCATGTAGCTTTGCTCATTATTCCCCTGTTTATTACAGCACATACTTTTCTCTGGCTTATGGCTGATCAGATCCAGGCTCATGTTTAAGGGAGGTTTTATTCTCCAGCCCAGGGCAGGACCGTGTTGCTCAGCCCATGGGCCATCACAGGTGCTCTCTAGCAGGAGCAGCCTGGAGTCCCCTTTGAAGGCGCTGCGGTGTTCGTTAGCTGCAGACTGCGTGCTGCTAAAATGTATTGTTACAGTGTTGGAAGGCCATATCCTGCAATGCTGCTCACACGAGTAGTCCTTACTCTCACTCAGTAAATGGGGTCATTTGCATAATTACCATGGGAGCAAGTATTATTATATCTGTAACGTGTAACACATGGATTTTATACACAGGGATACATACATGTATATATAGCACAGGGCTCTCTGACTTTGCTACCATTACAGTGTTACTGGTTCACTGGCCAGAGGGCTGTTTCAAGCTCTGACTTTCCCTCCTCAAAGCAGAGGATTTCACCTCTAAAAGTGCGTGTTGTGTTTACGAAGCCAAACCACCCACCCGTATCTGTCACTCTTCTGGACACTGTGCCTCCCCGTGCTAATTACAAACGCCAGGTCTCTGGACGTGTCCCCCCAGGATGTGTCACCAGTGAACCTGTCAGTCACTGCCACAGACCTCTGCTCTGGGCACGGTTTGAGAAGCAGAGCAGGTGCCCAGCACCCCCACTTCAGCCCACTGATGAGACAGTGGTAACCTGACCAGTCTGGTGGTTTAGTGTCTACAGATAATCTCTGTGTGTGTATATATATATATATATATAAATGAGAAGGGCATTTATATGCCCCCTCACCCCTCAATGCATTGATTAATTTCAATACATGTGTGTATCTATACCTGCATCTATATGGCCTGGGACACACCAGTATTTTATTGCCTGACAGTTTCCTGAGAGAATCTGGTTTTGTACCGTGTGTGTGCTTTTGAATGTAAACTGCCATACTTTGTAAACAAAATCAAGTTTTTTCCATACAGTTGTGAACAAATCTGTACCAAATGTAAAATGAAAACATTCACCAGCTGCCTGGAAGGGAAATACTAAGGTGACTGATGTTCCTGTTTGTCTTCCAGGGCACAGAGTCTGGGAGACAGAAGTATCAGTGCCGGTAGCTGTTTGACCACTGACTATTTTAAAAGAAACACACAAGCAATCTGCTTGCTTATTCCAGAATCATATAGCTGTTCCAGTGCTTTTCCTCAGGAGAAATTCATCAAAGGAGTATAGTTAAACAACCTAATACTAACAAAACAGTGATTCATTTTCACACTGAATTCAGTGGAAAGCTGCTTAATTCCCCAGCCAAGCATCACAGAATTCCTAATCTGCCCCACTGAGGAGCTGTAAAATATAGAGGTGATGGATTTAGTTTCGATCCCTATTGAAAAAACGCAAACTTTAAAATTTTAATCTCTGCTTGACACTTTCAATTCTTTAAAGATAAACCTGGACCATGCTCCAATAGCCTGGCTCAACTCACAAAAGCAACTCTTTTCCCTCTCTAGCAATTAAAGGAGGTCTTTGATGTGGGAGTGAATGTTTCAGTACAGTGACGTTAGTATAACTAACACCTTAAGAATCCACAGCACAAAACAAAATGCTAATCCTGCAATTTATTTAACCCTGAAGCCAAGGGTCCCACTGAAGCCAACAGGCACTCTCACTAGAGCGTGTAACACAACTGGAAGAAAAGCCCCACCCCAGTGCATATCTTCCATTCCCTGTCCTTCATGAAAATGGCAAAAGAAGTATCATTTATAACATAATTTTGTTCTTTCATCCTTATTTAATGAATTGTTCAATTAATTAATCCAACATTTATTCCTTAAGGCTGATTTTCCCCATTCTCCTCAAAATCCCAGATGTAAAAAGGTACAGATCTGCCTGGTTACCTGTTCCTTCTCCTCTTGTTGCTGTTCCTATGAAAGAAATCAAAATAGCGTTCATCCTGATTTTCAATTCTGTGTGATGAGAATGCAAAAATATTAATAATTAAAAACACAGCGAGAACAAAAATGCCTCCTGCCACAGAGGAGAGAAGGAGCTGGTTACTGTCAATGATGGTAGGTGCTTTTTATGTCAAATAAATTAACTGCACTTCAAAATGATGGTGGCGTGTCAGCCTCATCATCTCCATCCTCAGCTCCAATTACGTATCTCAAGGGAATGCATCTCGGAACACATTACTGAAACACAGGTGTGAGTAAGTTAAACCACAAAAACATATACTCAAGTTGCATTCAAAGTGGGACTGTGACCCACAGGGCCAGGGGAACGCCAAGGTTCGGATGCTGAGCGTGCCCGTTGCTGCCCAGCTGCCCCAGCACAGAGCTCCCTGGAAATAAAGCCTGTTTGTGGGTTGAAAGATTCAGCATACATTCAACATGTATGGAAATTTAAACATACGTTTTTGGTGCCCAAAACACTATTGCTTACTTAAAATGGGCAGCTATGCCATCTAGAAAGCACCATTTGCTGCCCAATCCCACTTCTCTCAACTATCACATTGTAAAGAGGGTGCAAGATAAAAGACTTTTTTCTCATTCCATAGCTGACAGCTAATGGCTGTTTTAACTTTCACATGGAGTAAATTTTGCCCTCTGGAAAACCTCTGTCACTCCAATGCCTTTCACACAGTTGCATGACTTTAGCTGTGAGCACGTTTTGGCCCCAGGGGTTTTGATGACAATGGGAATCTGAATTAATTTCGCCAGCCAGAATGATAGTTCAAGAGGTATAAAAGCCTGGAATCCATGAGGTTCACGCATCCACGATTAAAATATTTAAATGGCCAGCTGCATTACAGTTTATAAAGCAGAGTTAATTTCCTACAGAACTTGGAGAAAAAGCCTCCAGAAGTTCATCATTTTTCTTCTGACAACAGCTACTTATTGCTGCATTTGCCTTTGTTGAGCCTGGACTGAGTTGTTTACTCTGTGCATCTCTCAGTATAAAATATTCAGAGTTTATCCTAAGCAATGTCGCGGTTCAGGCTAATGATTGTTTCCCAGGGCTGGGATCCGTGCCCTTTGCATTTCTGCTCTCAGAGCAGCCAAATGCTAAAGCCATAGAATTGTTTCCTTCCTCTGAAGCAGCAGCTGGTCCCTTGGAAGACACCATAAGCATCTCTGCCGAAATCTGTGTAATTGCACATGTCGGCATGGTCTGTTCTCAACGGATCCTCTCCCAGACAAAACACTGTTTTCTCAAGCTGGCTTTGAAGACTGTGTGTGTTTAAAAATAGCTTCAGGAAGATACACATATATATTTTGCTATAAACTGTGTATAATGTGTACTGTGTACAGAATATTAATTCTTCAATATGTGATTTTGTGAGATTGCCTCATTGGCATCGTTATTGCTATACATGGAGTGGGTTTGTGTGCAAATATGATTCTAGACCCAAAGTTTTAGCTTGGCATAATCATGAAACAATATAGATTTCAACCTGTTGCTGTATAATAACAGTAGTTTTGAAGACAAATCTTCAATATGCAGCAAGTGGGTATGTTACTCTTTTCTGATCGTACTTTGTCTAGCTAGAAAACTAATTAGCAGAATCTGGTGACCTGAATGTCAGAACCTCTGGTATTTCAACAAAAAGCAAAATCCTTAATTCAACAGTTGACATAGTGTAGAGAGATCTGCAGTGCTCTCCTGCCTGTCTCTTGTGACTCATAAGGAGAAACTTCGTATGGGGCCAAAGGGGGCGGGGTTTTTGGTCAAAATAACTAGAAATCATAAGAAGCTTTAACTTATAAGTTTGATGAACTGCAAGCATCTCAATAATATTTAATTATTGGTCTAATTTAGGCATACCTATCTACAGATACAAAAGACAAGATGCACAGTCTTCAACAGGTTTCTTGCCAATAAATCCTACCGGGCCAGGAGTATCCGTATCGTCACTATGGCATTACTGAGACAGAGAGCAGCAGCTTCAGAGAGGAGATCTGGGGACAAGCAGAGAGGTGAACCAGAACTACTCAGTCCCAGGCAGGATCCTCACCTCCTCACTAGTCCTTCTGTTCAGCTGAGGAACATTTCGCTGCCGTACACCTCTTGCTGGTGCCAGCCATCAGGGGAGTCATTATTTCAGGGGCTTTGGGACGGGCTGCAGGGCCCGTTACCTCCCGGCTCCCAAAGGCAGCTGGAGATGAAGCTGACAGTGACTTGAGGTTGTTAACAGCTGATTTCGTGGAGCTGATGGTACTGACTCACTGGCACTAATCAGGTGAGATTAAAAGGATAGCGTGGACAGGGAAATGGACTCACCAAATTCAACATTTGCACTTCAAAAGCTTTCTAGTTGAACAGCTGCCTGCGCAGCCCCGACCCGTCCCCTCTTCTGGGGCAAGACAGAGCGGTTCAGCCTCCAGGGCTGACAATCTTCAACCATTCAGAAACAGTGAAGAAAAAAATCACTTAAAAAATAAGATCGAGTTCAAAATGAATTGTGTAATAAACCAACTGGCACCAAAGTAAATCCATCATATAAACAAGTGAAGAGTATTTGCACTGCTTCCAGAAAGAGTTTGGACTCCTGGAGTGCGCTAATTTCTGCGCGAGTGACCACAAAATAAAGCTCGTAGGTAATGTAGTGATAGGTACTCAAAAATATGATAGATGGAGAAATAAGATCAGCTCCACTTTATGTGCAAGTACATTACATTCTTGATCACATACTTCAATGGCGAAGCAGCTGCAGAACTTGCAAATTACAAGCTTTGGCTTTGTTTTCAGAGCTCCTGCATAAATAGTTGTATTTAACAACTCCAAGCAGGCGCTTCTTTCTGTAAATTGTCCTAAGAATGTGCTGTGAGCCTGCAGCAAGGAATTGTTCCCAAAAATTCAGTATCATCTAAATTGGAGAACCGCAGCATCCCTTCCTTTCCCTTGATTTTTCTCCCCCGTGGTTCCTTGTAGCAGTTTCTGTGCTGGGGTGAGAGGTCACTGTGCCCAGGGTTGTTGAATAAGGTCATCAGTAGCTCATCTGCTTTTTGTCTGGAAGCGGGAAGAACCTTCCTCAGATTCAATCTATTTCAGCTATTACCTTTCCTGCCTTCCTCACACTATTTTTACTGCATATTAGATAAAGCCTAGCTGACTGCTGCTAGGAAAATTAGGTCTTCTATTGTTTCAACATTAATTATGGAGAGTTCAAGATAAGGTTTGTGTTAGAAAAGTAGGGGGTAGGAATGGTTCAAATTTTACTTTCATTATAATTAGACAGGAAATTATGAAAAGGTGAAAAATAATTCATTGAAGTGCTTTCCTCTAGCAAGCTGACAAGGAAAGTGCATTCTACCACAGATGGAGTTCATGGTATGTTACGGAAGCACCATTGTGCTTAATGCATGGCTCTGCCTGGGCACACTGGGCCTATTTCTATTGCACTTTACATGTGGGCAGAAATGGGCAGAATGAGACCCTTTGACTCCCTTCTGTTCAATTGAGGGCCCTTTCTGTTACAAAAAAAATTAGGCTAAATCAGTCCATGGTGTAACTCCATGGAAGCCATTTGAATTACTGCAGAGATTAATTTGAACCATCAGTCAATTTCTGCGTAACTCGCAAAGGACATGAAAATATGACTAATCTAAGAATGAATTAATTGGGCAGCTGTCTCCCTTTCAGTTGTACACTACTGAGATAAACATTTGGACTAAGAAGCTGTCCTCATTATAATTTCCTCACTTGATGATGCTTTGTGGGTGATGTTTATAACTACCACGTAACTACACTGCTTTCAGAATTTTTCTTCCAAGTGAAATTCCTATGGTTCAGGCTCTTAAAGGCACTTTTACAGGGAGGAAAGAGGAGGGCATGGAGCTTGCTTGGAGCTTCCTAGCAATTGTAAAGATTGACTGTGCCAAAGCCCCTCAGGTTAGACTTCCCTCTGTAATACAACCATCTCGAGGTGTTCTCTCCATCACTGATGTTGGTCTCATTCTTTATTTCCCTCTAACTGTGGCTTGAAGGCCAGTGAGGAGCAAATGAAATCCACTGTAACAGGCCAGTAAAATTTCAGCAGTGCTTACGCTTCCTGGCAGGATGGACAAGCACAGGAGGTCCTTGCCATGGTACAAATGCTTTAATCTTTTTCTTTGAGGCCTTTTTTCCCCACCTGTGAAGACTGAGGCTCCGTGGATCAGCGTACATATAGAAGGGTTCAGCCCACCATGCCTACAGCCTCTCTATCTCTCAGTGTATTGCCCATCAGCAGAGCAGCTGAATAATTTGTGCATAAATTCTATCAAGTTTCCACTGCTTTTTTCTTTTCAGCTTCACAACCCTATTCAGCTGTGGCTCGCAGGAAAAGCAGGACACTGGGCAGGAAGTCCTTCAAGTGAGTGGCAGAAGACCACTGAAGTTAATGAGACTCCAGTGGAGATAAGGATTTTGTCCATTCAGAGTCAACAGTAGCTGCAGAAACTGTGTAAGGGAGGCTGAGCCTGGGAAAGGGATGTACTTCTCCGCCTTGTTTGCAGATAAGGAAGCAGGATTCCAAGGGGAATGAGTGATTTACCCACAGTCACACAGGAAATCAGCAAGAGATATGGAAATTAATGCTGAGAAGCATTTCAGTGCCTTAATCATAAAGCCAATCTTTTCCCTCAAATGCCAACAGCATTAAATGTTCCTTTTCAATAATGGAATAAGCATAAGAGTTTCACTGACTTACAGAATGTTTCCATCAAAAATTTTTAGAGGGCAGCCAGGTCAAGCTAAAATGGTTGGTCAGTATCACAACCTGTGTCCAGCTGTAGGGACCAGGGATTGTAGTTGAACTGGGCGAGTCTAACTATGAGATTCCTTTCAGGATCAAGTCACACTAAGGTCAGAAAATGCAAGGTCAAAAAGTAATAGGTGTGTTTTATTGTATTTATCACTAATTAGGTAGGCTTTTAAAAACGTGGACTCAATTTTTTCTTGCTGGGAAGCTATTAAACTGTTAGGTGCAGGGAATATATGGCTTGGAATAGGAAAGATTCACATCTCCTGTCTACAGATAAATCACTTGTACATCATCTATCTATTTTGCCATCTCTGAGTAGTATTTATTAAGGTGATACCCAGGTAGCTGCCCAGAGCAGCACATTTTGTATAAATACATAATAGCCTGGGACAAGGCCTGGTTTTATTTAAACTGTCTTCAATTCATTGTGTCTTAATTGAAAGTAATAGTGTTACAGAAGTGATCAAAGAATTGTCTCATTAATTGTCTATTAAATCATTAGCTATTAAACAGAAATAAAAGGTTAAGAATGCAACACTCTCTGTTCTGCCCAAAAGAATATGAATATCTCTCCAATTACAAAGAAACAATAAAGGCAGAATTAACAGTGAAAAGAAGCTTAAGATTAGGCAATTACATCCAAAATGCCTGACAACTCTTATTAGAGGGTTTAGCAGTTCCACCTATGTAGAAAAAGAAACACAAATTTGGAAGCAAAGTCAATATTGACTTTACCAAAGGGGCTTGTAAAGGGAATATGCATTTTTCTGAAAAAATATAGGCACATAAACGCTGTACTAAATTTTAACTCAGCTAATTAATCGTTATGGATTCAATCTTGCAACCAATACATATATTTCCAGTTAAAAAATTATGCCTGAACAGCATTCAGTCTGAGAGCACCTCTCAGTAATTTGTGACTGAAATCCATTATAAGGATGCTGCAATTTTCACAAAAATGACACTACTCCCATTTTATATCACCAGGATGAGGCCAGATGAGCTCAGTGAAGGCCACATTCACACCCCTTCTCTCTGTTCATTGTCAATATATTCCAGTTGGGTACCAGGTCTGGGAAAGAGTCCCAGAGGCATTTTCTTCTGTCGGTGATTTGATACCCAAATAATTTCACAGAGAAGTCAAACAAAGACCTGATTTATACCCAACTTAGTCACTACCAAAAAAAAAAAACAAAAGGGGAGGGGGGGAGGCGTGGAATTATAGTGCACATCTTGAAAAACCTCTGCAGAATTTTGGCCTGTGTTTTGGTCTGTCCAGATTACTGAAAGGAATGGGAGGACAGTCGTCAACTTGAAAGTGATTTGGAGCAAGTCTAATTCCATCTAGAAATACAACCCCTTTTGAAGAAGCAAGAAAGGAAGATGGTCAAAGGGCAAGAGCTTTGCTTGCTTGAAGTGTGTAAATCCACAACTGCAACTGGAAATCTTGTCTCTGCTCACAGAGGTCATGTCAAGTCTTATTTAGTTGCCAGCTTCAGTGGACCTTTTAAATTTGGGAACCAGAACAATTTCATGCCCAGCTGTGACAGGATATCCATATGGACAACCACTGATTGAACTAAATGGACTTTAAACAGGCAGTGTTTTGAAAAGCAAAATCTCCCTGATGTCTGCAGATACTAATTTTATTAGTAGAAGAGGAATAGAAGTCTTTTTCCTGACCTTTTCCTATTTGGTTCTGTCCAGTGTTCTCTAACTCCAGCAAGTCCTAGAAATACTAGAAAATCAATTAATAGAAACAAAAGTCCACATATACCATCTTTTAGATCTGGATCTGATTTTCTGAAGAGCAAAGAAGAAACAGCCTCAGCAGTATTTTGATAATATATAATTTGGTGCTTGAGTTTATAATATGAACAATTCATTGTGAAGTGATAAATAATAGCCACTAATCAGATAATAGCTGTATGTTATATAGCAAAAAAAGAATAGCAAAATTTATCAAGGGAGTCTGCTCTTTTGACAGTTATGTTAGTCATAAACAAATATATTAATTCATGTTCCTTCTGGTAAGGACTTTCAAGGAAATTTGGTTTTCAGAAAATGTGATTTTTAATTTCCCCATCTAATATTTACGGGTAAATACAGAAGCTAGAGCACAGGCTGGAGACACGAGAGACCTGTTCCATCACCGGCTGAGGCTAAACATTGCAACAGTCACTTTCATGAAAAGAGAGTGTTACACTGATGTCCTTTGCAAAATGCTTTGAGGTCTGAAAACCACTCAGCATTGTTACTGTGTACCTAAGGCCAAGCTATGAGCTTCTCCGAGGATACAGTGGCACACATGCCTCTGCCCAGTAACTTAAATCTAATTTATGAAAAAAGTTGGAAGCAAGTAGAGATTTCCTGACTAAGGCTTTCACCCAAACCCACCCTGCTTTTTCAAGTGCTACGTAGGATCACATGGATGTCATCTTTCACCTACCTGTAGATCTCAGAAAGAGGAAATACCTACAACATGTACAGTTGTCCTGTAAGTTCTTTAACTGCAAATTTCTTTGTTGTTGGATCTAAACTGCAATGAAATCTTGTTTAATTTAGAAGATGTAATTTATTCCAAAAACTGGTAACAAGCTTATTCAGAGTTGTGAAAAAGAAGGTGAATTTTTTGTTCCAGCATATGATCTTCAAAATAAATACCTTTGTTGTGTGCAATTCTTTAGCCAGCTAAAGAACATGAAAATATATCTGACAAAGTACAAGCTATCTATTAGGACTTCTGCAGTCTTAACTACACAGAGGTTACAATAATAGGTTAAAAGTACACAGTAAAGGATGTGGGTTTCCAGTGCAATCTGGAGAAAACTTTAAAAAGCGCTCAGGTCTGGAATACATTCACATGACACAGTTGAGAGAATATGGGGAGGAACTTGTTTCTTGAAGGCTACAGAGAGAGCTTATCATAAGATCTATAATTACATGAATACTACGTAAAAAGGATGACTATACTACTTTACTTTTATAGCATTTATATATAATAAACTGCACTTTCCTGGAATTGACGCAAAGAAACTATCTTTCTAGGACGACCCTAAGAAATTAATAAATAATAAAAAAAACTTCACCCCTATACAGAATTCATTGTATTCAATTCCTAAGTTCATTTAAAATAAGAACACCCCTACACCACATAATAAAACAAATAAACATTAAAGCTATTCAAAAGTACTTCTTCTATGCCTAAAAATAATAATGAATTAAAAGCTGAAAGCCATGCAATGCTGGCAGAAGTTAAGCAGTCTGTGTCTTGATAAAGTCACATTAATGCTATTTTCATCTCAATGTCGGGGAGGGACAACCAGTGGAAAATATTCTTTTACAAAAAACCCAACCACAACATTGCTTAAAAGCTCCCGACTCTCGTTTTGCAATATGGTGGTTATTTTCTATTCTCTGTCATGCCCTTCCAGATTTTGGTACAGTTCAGTATCTCTGCTGTAAGATTTCCTGACTGGAAAGTAGGTGATGCCGTCAGACGCGTGTAGGAAATCGCTCACACCGTTACAATGTACTGCACTATTGCTGTTCAATAAGGGATGCAGAAAAGCCACACGAGAACAAAGATCCCTGTGTGGGAATTGACTTTTCCCAAGTGGGATGTATCAGGCAACACGTTCTTTCTCAGCAGCCCTGGCTGGCCAAAGACAGACCTGGGCTGTTCTTTCAGCATCCCCAGCCCTGTCCCATATGGAACACACCAGAATAAATCACTCCGTGTCAGTCTGTGTAGATGTGCTCACCTTTATGACGTCTTCATCAGCTGATTTGCACTCGGTGGAGTCTGAAACATCGACCACAGACCCATCCTCCTCCACGGCAACAACCTTGACTGGAACAGACACCGTTTTGCCCGTCAGAATGGCCGTGTTAAGGACTTCAGTGTCCTGTATGAACACACACACAAAGAAGGGCGGGCGTTAGAAAAGCATAAAAGCACGAGAATGTCGCAGGGGTGAGGCTGAGGAAGCAAAAACCCTGCCTCTGGCAGGGACGGGACGGGTGAGCAACCCTTCCGTGCACACACCCTTTGAGCTCCCTGCACTCAATGGTTTAACAACTTTCAAAGCCGAAAGTTGCTGGACCATCAAGTGCTGGTTTTGACAAACACATGAATTTACTCTTTTTAAGCCCATTTACAGGCTTGGCTGCTGTGGCAATGATGTCTGTAACTCAGCTGCACACAAAGGCACATCTGCAGCTTGGCAGCACCACGGAACCACAGGTGTCAGTGACTCTTCCCACCCCTTTGCCCCAGATTGTGCCAGTGATGTGGGAGGTGACAATCAAGCATTACAGTAACAGCATTTCTTCCTTACTGTTCCAGTTTACATTGTTGGAATTGACCATTTTCCCTTCCCATTTGGGACATAAATACATGATGAGAAAAACTGCATGAGGTGGGCTACTACCAACTAACCAATGCCAGCAATATACAATTTTTTAATCTTTCCCCATCAAAATCCCACCTAGAGATGTTTTACCACATTTATGTGTAATCCTGATGAATTCACAGTGCTGGCATTCTAATGACTCCATTAACACAGCCTTCCTCTGTGTCTCGGTATGGCTGCGGTTTGATTAATTACTCCAAATGAGTTGCTACAGAGGTCCCTGCCTTGCGTAAGCAGGTACGCAGGCTGGAGGGGAGCAGCCCCTGAAGGCCCATGGAGCAGCCTGGCTCTGCTTGAGCAGAGGTTACTGCAGGCCCAGAGCCTCACCCACCCGCGGGGCAGGGAATGATCTCTGCTTTCACAGAGATTCTGTTCGGCCTCCTTGAAAAGCCGGCAATAGGAAATACTGCTTTGAATCAATCCGCTTTTCATTTTTCAACTTTCATAAAACTAATTGCTTGCCAGTTGGGAAAAAAAAAAAGAAAGTTGCTTCAAACTAATCTAACTTTAAATTCCATTATTAGAATTGGTGGAAGAAGAAATGGATTTTAGTGAAAAACTTGATGGCAGCTTCATAGGGAGATATATTCACTATCATTTGCTGGTGTCCGCTAGCTGGATTGATAGAAAATAATGGGCATTGACCACAAGCTAAGGACAGCTGGAGAAGACCAATAAATACTTGCAACTAAGATGTATTATTAATCAATATTCGGAAACTTCTACAAAAAGCACCCTGAATTAAATGAGTTGAAGTACTAATAACACAAGTGCCAGCTAACTAATACAGTCTACTAGAGCTTTATGGGCAGTCATGTTCCAGAAAAGCATTTAAGCACCTACTCAAGTCCATTTCTGTTCAGAACAGCACTAAAGTACGTGCTTAACTTGACACTTAGACTTCAATGTGATTTAAGCATGCATTTAAGTGTTGTCCTGAATAGAGATGCTTTTCTGAATAATACCTCATGAAATAAATATACTGTCTTTGTTCTGTTCTCTGTGAGGCACAAACCAGATGTTTTACATGGTAAATGACTGTCTAGTTTTTGTTTATGCTGAATGGGCTCATTTATAACCAGCTGCCATCCATGAGGGAGGGACACCGGGAAAGAGGGGTGGAAGTGTGAAAGTGGAACTGTAAAACCCTTACAAAGACTGAGGTTTGAACAAAACTAAGAAGAAAATACACAGCCAGGTGAAAGAAAACAATTAGATACATCTCAGGTGGAAAGAGGTTATATAAGACAAAGAAAGAGAAACTGAGGGTGCTTCATCCACAAGTATGTCAGAGAAGAGGTAGTTAGATTTCACCAAACCGACATCAAATACCCCATAAATCTGAGGCCATCAAACCAATATAAACATATGCCAGATATACAATGAAGACATGGTGGTCCTGTGTCAAAGCTCCCCCAAGAAGCAGTTTCCCACTATGCTACTTCCAAGCCATTTTTAACAACAGTCTTCTTCAGTGCATCAGAGGAACCAGTATTTTTGCCAAGGTCACAAAAAACGAAGATGTGACTAATTCTACTTCCAAGTGTGCTCTCTGTCAGCACAGCCAGGTAACACGACATGTCAGGGGCAAGTGGCACTCCTGTGCAATTATGGTCTGATCCAAAGCCCTACTGAGTCACAGATGAAAGGCTTCTCTTGACTTCAGTGGACTTGGAATCAGGTTTTTAGCAGGTCTGAACTAATTTCTTCTTTGGTTCTCCACTGTTCGTTTTATCACCCTCGTGCTGACCCTCATGTGTGACAAAGGATAACCAAAACCTCTAGCCTCCCTCTAATGCTAAATGCTGCTTAGGTACCAAGCTGAAGTTGAGATGCTCTGAAGGATAATGCAAAGTTGATAAAGACATTTGCATCCCTTTCGTAAACTCCCCCAGAAGATGAGCATGTGAGAAAAAGTCTTAGAAGAGACACCTCTTGACCGTGCTATTTGTGGGTGCTCTGAAATATGCTCGTCCCACTCGACACAAGTGCTGTCCTGAACCTCCCCTCCTTCCCAGCATGAACAGGTACCCACTGTGCTAATTAGCTGGTGCTGCTTCACAAAAAACTACACTTCACTGGTAAGCAATTCTGCTATATAAATCAATATTTCAGCTGCCTGGTGCCTGGATCGAGCGTTACACAAGTATAATAGGCTCTGTAAAGACCTTTTTAAGAGCTGGCTATTTATAGGCTGGAAAAATGTATTTCCTCTGAAGAAGAAATATGAAGGCAGAACTGAGCTAATTGACTGTCCATTAGATTTATAAACAGACTACTTTTTTTAGTGCATCTTCAACAACTAATAGCATTTCATCTAGATTCTGTTAGGCTTGTTTTATATTTCCATGGTAGGGTCTACTGCAGAAAAGAAGTGTTACTGAATTTAAGATACCTGTGCTGGTTATTACTAACAGCATCTGAAATGTAGAGGGGTAATAATGTTGATTTACATAGGCAGGTCCTCCCACGTGGCACAGCATCAGTGAAACATCTGGAACAACACCCGGGGACCACCAGCACAAGCCTCTAACTGCTGACACCGCAAGGTCCCAGGTGAAAAACCAGGAATCCCTTCCTGTTTCTTTTGTCGAGGGTTTCAGCTGCGAGATCTTGACCAAAACCTTCAATTCAAGCAGCCCAGGTGGAAGCTACACGTTCATATTGCAGGCTCTACTCCTGAATAATAATTATGTGCGTGTTTATCTCCAGCTCCTTCTCTGTACCTGAATGCATTAGCACTTCAGCAGAGCTCTTCTTAATTACAACTGTAACCTGCTAATAGCATTTCTTTGTTGTCTGAAGGAATCTACTTCTTATCCAGCCTGGGCTAAATTAAAATTTAATACAACATCAGGTCGCAACAGAACTAGGAAGCAAATGACAGCTGTTTAATTAAAACCTAAAGCTGATTAGATGGCACTACTGAGAGAAATACTCAAGAGGAAGAGCAGAAAACTACTGAAACTCAAGACCAGGATAATGGCTTTATTTAAATATGAATAAACTCTGCGCACAGCCACAGTAAATGTTTGACAACTCATTGCTTTGGACAAATGGGGGAGAAATGTGAACGGGAGATGTGTGGAGAGTCATGACAGAGCTGTGATTACCAACACTGCCCTTCGTGTGTGTGTGACCAGAAGCAAGGATTACTGAGCAATGACTACAACAGACAGACACAAACGGATTGAGGAACTCCAGACACAAAGTTCCCAATAATGAGCCTTTAAATAATACAACACCAACCTAAATCCTCCTTAGGCCTATGACTTTCCGGCAGCTCACCCAGCTACTGTGACACAACGTAACACAGTTTCCCCCCCCTCTTCTGGCTGAAAAAGACATGGAGGAATAGATTACATGTCTCACAAGAAACCTTCTCAGGAGCTGGACACAGGTTATCCAGACCCCAGCCCAAAGCTGCCAGCGCATCTTTCCTGCCCCTTTGGGAGCAGCCAGCATCCTTTCCACAAAGTCTGGTGGGGCACAAAAGCCCCACTCTGACCCAGTTTACCGTGACAGATACCATCCTTGTGATTAATGCACAAGCTGGATGTGTCTTTTAGAGGTTAACAAAACACGCTACAGTACAGTAAACCCAATAAACACTCAATTGTAAATCAGGAGGGAGACCTAAAGCCAACCCTATTCCACTGACAAATGCTACAGCTAAATGCCTTTTGGCATTTTAGTTGAAATGACTGTCTTCAGAGAAGAAGGCATAGAGCTGAAACATTTGTCTGCAGAATTGCATTCCTTCATTATTATTTTTTTCCCCAGAGTGTACCTCGTGAAAACACATTTGTAATATTAGAAGGAACCTTTAGGAACAGGTTCTCCTGCCTGGAAACAGCATCTCTTAAAAAATGTAAATTATAGGGCAGATTGTGACGTGTGGGCTGGGCTAGGGGAGGTTTTTTTATTTGATAAATTATTCACCACCTTTTTCTTCAGATCAAAGAGCAAGGCAATATAAGTCCATTAAGCAAGCTTAATTTATAAATTAGATGCTTTGTTGAAATTATTATAATCCAAAGCAATTCTGTACTTTTCCCCCCTCATAGCTGAATACCATTTTAGGTTTCCAATACATATTAATGAGGCCCGGTTGCTAGAAAGCTATTTATATTTTCCACCATTGTATCAGGTGAGATACACCATTTTGTCACCTAATGGTGAGAATGAACAACTAGGATTATGTGTTTATGAAACATTAGAAAACAACCAATCTTGCAAAGGGCTCGCGTAGTTCTTTGACCCTCTCTTTTCCCTACATCCATACCATCAGTCCCCTTCATGCCGAGGAGCCAGACCCCATAGTCTCACTCTGAGGGGTGCTGTTAATCTGCTCTGGCAGATGCCTGAGCCGTCCTTACTCGTGGGCTGGGCTGGCAATCTGGCCTCAAGTCTGCAGAGGCTGTGCATGTGGAAGGAGTTAGGGCAGAAGTCCTAATAAAGGGCCAAACAACAGCTAATTCCTCATTCTGCAAACATCATTTCAGTGCAGCCACTTGCGGAATCAACTATTTACCGAGTTTCCAGGTCAGAGAGAGGCCTAAAGCGTAACCCTGCACGAGTCCTCCTGCCCTGACAAGCACTCGCACTGCTAGAAGGTCATTCCCACACCCCTCCAACCTGCCTCTGTCTCCAGCTGTTTCCACATTTCAGTTTCTTGTCCAGCACATGGTTATTGGGAGCAATCAGTTATGACAGATGGCACATCACACATACTGCAGGCTATCGCGTCAAAGCTAAAGGTCAGCCTTTATGTCCTTTGTTTACCTGCATAATAGCTCAACTTCATACGGGGATCCCAAAGGAAGAGCCGGCAGGTGGATATATTCCGCAGGAGAAATTAATTAATGTAGATTGAACCACACAGAGAGTTTCTTAATCACCGATTCTTACAGAACAATGTAAGCAGTTACTATTAGCCTAATTGAATATTATTCTAGATGTATAATACAGTGTGTGCTGCAGAAACAATTTGCTATAGCACAAAAAAAGCATGATGCAGAGACTCCAAAGCGGAATCTTATTTCATAGCATGTCTTTTCGCCACAGAAACTCTGAAGGAAGCTCTTTCCTCAGCAGAGGCTGCCTGGCACGTGCAATCAGCCAGAGTGGTAATTCTGTCATGGAGTTCATGGAAACTAAAGCTGAGATTTATTCCATTTCCATGTTTTTTTATGAAGGAAATTCAGCTCATTTTGAGGTTTATGTAGGATGAATAAGCAAAACCTGCTGCTGAAGGTGAAACCTGATTAGAAGCACAGATACTGTCATATCTATGACCTGAGGCAATTTTATTTTATTTTTTATAACTCTGAACTGATCTGCCCCCATTAAGCAAAGGTTCAGAACACAGCCTGGTGCACTTGGCAGAAGTAATTGCAACCTGTCAGGCAGCCTCCACTGCCTCAGCTAAGTACCAGTGCCTTCTGCAGGAGCAAAAGACCTTTCCTGAGGCTGGGCTCATGCTATTTTGTTTCAGCCCATTATGTCCCAGTAGAGTTTATTTTCCAAACCTGCTGTGTTAAAAAACATGACACCATTGCTCTGAAGTGCTTGCTCGAGGTAGAATGAAGGGAAAATTCTTACAGCTGGAGAGCAATTCTCATGCATCTGATTTTAGTTGTCTGCACAGAGAACAAAGGCACCAAGAGTTCCAGTTTGTGTTTCAGGACCCTTTAGTATACCAAGAAATACAGGACCTAAAGTTGGCCTGAAATTTTGGTCAAGTGGAATTTCACACTGGAATTGACAGTATGTTAAGAGATCTGTATAGTGCCTGAGCATGCTTCTGACAGGCTTGTGCAGTTCTCAATAGTAAGTAACCATTTTTAAGCATATTTAGAATTTCACAGTTCATTTAAAGATGGTTTTTTCCCCCTTTTTATTCCAGAAAAATATGATCACGTTCTGTCTTAATAAAATTGTGGGTCACCTCTAACTGCAATCAAACAACATGCCCTTGACTTCAAGAGGATACAAAATGGCTAGAGCTGCCTACTCAAAAGCAATGACATAAGCCTCAGTACAAAATGACACACTAAGGATTGTTTTCAAATGACCACGTACGCTCCTCAAAGGCATTGCTGTTTCCACAGAAAAGCCTAGGGAGGCCATGCTTTGCCTAGTGCATGGCGCGTAACTGTTGGATTCACCTGAATACCAACAGTAGTCAAAGATACAGTTTTCTGTCTCTGTATCTTTGTCCCACAGACTTAATAATATTTAACAACATCGCGAATGGCCATTTTCAAGAATTTCTTTCAGACATTTCTCTAATTCCTTTCCTAGTCATCACAATTTCTCCCCAAGCGGATTGGAAGGAGGATTTTCTGGAGGAAATTCTACGCCACCGGTGCAATGGGAGAGCTGGCAACTCACCGGCTTGAAAAGGCTTCAGTTTCACAAGTGCAAAACTACAGACACTGAAACATAAGGTTGCGTATCACATGAGTTTACTGCCGCAATCTGTGTGCTCATCTTCTACCATGAGTGCTACCTGGGCAGAAATCCATGTCCTTCTGTAATAACAGCTGTTTAATGCTATAGAAGAATGCACAAATTAATTACAGCATGTCTACACGACTTCCCAACACCGTGCGGGAGCATCTCATGCTCCGTGAGTGTGGGTTCTCTTTGTGCTTTGGACATGGTGACTTACTTTCTTAAGTCACAGAGTGGCTAGTGCTTAAGAATACCTATTTAAAAGCAGAAAATATACATAGGAAAGTGACTATGACATCATGCAAAGTCCTCTCAAATGCCCTGATAGAAGACAGTTGAGTAGCATCCGCTAAAAAGAGGGTTCAGAAGAGCTGCATTTTGTATCTTCTCCCTCAGGATAGTTCAAACACTGATGTAAGTAACAGAGCTTGTAACATACCAAGTAAATTCAATAAAGAAGTGTATTTTCTGGACACAGGTAGATGCATATACTTAATAACCATATTTGAGAAGCGCATTATGGAGTTTAAAATGGAATAGAGATCTACTATGTGCTCACATTCATCGTCCTGCAAAAGGAGGATAACATTTTCCAAAGAACACGGGTCTGACAGGAAAGACCCATGCCTTACCCAAAGAAGTTTCTTTTTTTTTTTTCTTAAAGATGGTCTGTCTTATCTGTCAGGACCAGACTGGTGTACTGATTTTACCTATTTAAATAATTTCATGGGCTTGCATTCAACTACTCTCAGATGTAAAGTGTACACACGCACTGCTGCAGGACTGGCTTTTCAGACAGCAAATGCTTTGGAAGCAGGTGGTTTCCCTCTGTCTGCTCTCCCTCAGAAAGGCTATTCTCCCCCCATAGTGCTGTGGCAAGTGATTCATTCTCTGGCAGTTCCTGTCTTATACACGTTTTAGGACAGCAAAAGTGACACTTCGGAAGTTTTATCTCCTTCCATTGTCTATTAAAGGGCTCAGATGTCTAATTTAGTCTTGATGTCTAGAATTAGGAGAGAGAAACTCTCCCTCCCTGCTTTCAAACTTCTAAACAATCCGTACCTATACATTACTGTTAGCTCCTTTCTCCTAGGAGGTAGTGGTACCCCCAATGATTTTTACACCACTGCATGTTTCCTACAGTGACATGGAGTTCACAGGATACAACCATGCCTTTTAGCTGCTTACCTTCATAAAGCTTCCTACTGCTGTATGTGAAAATCAAAAGCAGAACATATCTGTAGCCAGTCCAGGCATCAGCCTTTACTATCCTTGCACACTCAGAGCTTACTGGTGTTTCACTCACTGATTTTGGGAGCATCCATCAACTCTTCATTGCTCATCCTGGTACTGCCACTCCACTTGAACCAAGTGTTGCCTTTCAAGTCTTCAACATTTACCTTCTACTTAAACAAACACTACAGAAGTTGTCTGCTGCCTGTGTTTAGAACTGCCTGGAAAGCTTTTTGACAAAGAGAAAAAAAAAAAGTTTCTCAAAAACCAAAAAGCATGAAAAAGCGACCTTTGAGAATATTTTCTTTTGAAAAAAGTGAAAATTAAAGATTGTTAATTCTTTCAAATAAGAATATTGATTTACCTGAGGTGAGTTTTTCAGAGTCTCCTGACTGATCTAAGGATTACTGGAGGTTTTTATCTTCCTTCCTCTGCTTCTTCTTGGCTTGAATTTTGTTCCCCATTTTAATTTTTCAGTCTGCTCACCTTGTACCTGTTCAGAAGCACTGCCTTGTTCTGATCTGCTCCTATGTCTGATTATTTCCTTTTTTTCTCAGCTTTTATGAAGAACAACCTCTTTTTTATTCAAGTTCAAAATGAAATCCCTTTTTGTTTTCATGATTGAATTTCTCAGTGAATTCTTGTGCAGTGTATTTATTTCCAATATCTTCTGTGTTTCATAAGCTGAGCCACTGCTTTCAGAACATCAGTATTTTTCCAGAGTCCACCAGCTTTCAGGAGACATAGTCCCTCAAACTAAAGAACATTTTAAGAACTTGTGAGCAAAAAAAAGAAAAAGACTGACTGGATTCTGCTCTCGGCTAGACTGGTACAAGAGGGAGTAATTATAATAAAGACCATGAAGCAACACAAGTGTAAAAGTCCTGTGAAATCGGGATCAAACTATTTAATTTTTCATCTTTTCCCCTGTCTCTCTTTCATCTGTTCTAAAAATTACATATTGAATGATTTATTTAAATTACTCCTTATAGTACCTTGTCTTTCCACAGTACTTCAAAAACACTTCTCAGCTCTGCCAAGGACAACAGGACAGTTTTCTTCATTATCCAGCTAAAATAACTGAGACAGAAGGAATCCCACCAGGCCAGTGGCAGATCAAGAAACTGAATCTATATTCCCAATGCCCTAGCTCCATGCTTTTTCTGAGAGCTTACACTCAAATTTGCTGTCTTCAGGCTGTTGGTTCTGTACAGTTTAAATACCAATTCCCACATCTTTCCTACTAAATGGCCTTTTTGCATAACAAGTAAATGCTGAGCATGCATCATCTCAAACAGTTAATTTATTGGTTGGTTAACTGAAATTCAGCTGTGCAGCAAAACAAATATCAGTGACTGTAAAGAAATACAGAGGACTACAAATAAAGCAACCGGTAACAGATGCAAGGAAAGAAAGAAATACTGAATTACTTGTTACCTTCCTTAAGTGGAAAATGCTAATGGCATACTAGCCATAGTATGGGGCTATGTTTTGGAATTGTGCTGAAAACACAGCACAACTAATAATACAGAGATGTTTTGGCTACTGCTGAGCAGGGCTTACACAGAGTCAAGGCCTCTTCTGCTTCTCGTCCCACCCCACCAGTGACTAGGCTGGAGGTGCATGAGGAGTTGGGAGGGGACACAGCTGGGACAGCTCACCCCAGCTGACCAAAGGCATATTCCATGCCATATGATGTCATGCTCAGTGTATAAAACCAGGAGAAGAAGAAGGAAGGGGAGAATGTTTGGCATTACGGTGCTTGTCTTCCCAAGTAACCATTATGCATGATGGAGCCCTGCTTTCCTGGAGATGGCAGAACACCTGCCTGTCAATGGGAAGCAGTGAATGAATTCCTTGTTTTGCTTTGCTTGTGTGCACGGCTTTTTCTTATTAAATTATTTTTATCTCAACCCATGAGTTTTCTCACTTGTACTGTTCTGATTCTCTCCCCCATCCCACCTGGGGGCAGGGAGCGAGAGGCTGCGTGGTGCTTGGTTGCCAGCTGGGGTTAGACCACAGCACTTGCATATACTCTAACACCACAGACAGCTGAAGGCACTCGAGAAAAATCACAGAATACCTCTTAATATGAAACTACTGCAAAACGTTCCACTATGAGAGGGCTTCCAATGTCATCTCACAGGTGGTTTGAAACGGGGCAAGGCAATGGCAGACAAGGGGGATGACATTAATGTTTCTCAGGAATGGAAATAGAAAGTGACAGTATTATTGGTTTTCAATAAAAGCATCTGTAAACAGACAAAGGTCTTCCACTTATCATTCTATGAAAGCATATATATATAAAAATCACAGCATGTTTCTTTGATAAAGAATTTTACCAATGGTTCCTTGTCCTTATCCCTCAGCAACAAATTCAGTCAAAGCACTGACTCCAACATAGTTTTAAAACTTTTAAACTGTTTGTAAACTATACGAAGTAGTGGCTGACTTGCTTTTCTATCTCAACAAAAGGCACTAAAGGACAGAAAGAAAATTTAAAAAGAGTCTATCTTTGCCTCCGAAGTATTATCTTCAAAATTAGGCTTTAGAAGTCATTAAGACATTATTCAAATTCAAACTTTACAATCTATTTCTTTAGAACCTGTTACATTATGAGTAATGGGAAAAATACTGATCTTCCAGAAAGATAAACTAGGTACAGCAAGAGAGCAAAAAGAGAATTACCCAATTCACACTGAAGAACTCATCTACAAGAACTATCTCTGGGGAGGAAAACGCCTCCCATTTGCTGCCATTTTACTTTTACTTACATTTTGTGTGAGACACAAAACTACACAGCCTCAGTTGCAAAGAGAAATTAGCTCACCATGACTGGACTGTTCAAATGGAATGAACATTCGCTATTCACCTCCATTAAGGAATTTTATCTTCCTTAAAACTGGCTGTGTTAACCATTCATTCTCTACTTTTCCTCTAAAAATGGGCAGATTTCCAAATGATAATACATATATTTCTTCTTTTGCAGTACCAATGTCAAATTGTTTACTGTTGTAAGGTGGGAAGAAGGCCAGGTCTAATGCCGTGTTCCTTCTTGTACAGTAGCCAATGGGGTCCTCTTGCTGCATAGTCATTGCTCCTGCTAAATGGACAGACGAATACAAGGGAAGATGCTTTTTACAGGAGAAACAGTTTAAGAAAAGATAAGGTTCTTTGGCATTTTGACATGTAATTTTAGCGAAGGATTGACAAAGAAGGAAAAAGCGTTGCACCTAAAGGCCTTCATAAATGTAACATAGAATTCCAGCTCAAAAGCGCTTTCAGTTGAAAGCACCCCTATACAATTACCACACAGAAAAGAGCAAGCTCTCCTCACCTTCCACTTCTCCCTATAATTTTGGCTCTTTCCCTTCTTTTGTTACACCTTGAAGTATTCAGCCATGTTCTCCCTTGATGATGACATCTCGCCTCCTCAGTGGTTGAAATACGCTCGCACAGCACAGATGTGGGCCAGTACTTCCCACATTTTGTTTTTAAAGTGTTCCTCCAAGAAGGGGGTGATTGTACATAAATCACATTATAAAATCTGTCATTCAAAGACGACTAGCATTTCACGTCTCCTTCATAAGAACACAAACAGCGACACAGCAAAGGAAGTTCAGCCCTGCACGTGTTGTGACCTCGCAGTGAGCTGAGGACCCAGAGATAGAACATGTCCCCACACTGCACCATGTCCCACACCATCTCAGCACAGCCTCAACCCGTTCTTCTCAGATTTTTGGTGAACAACACTTTAGGAAAAAAATGGCCATGTCACAATTTAAGTATGTTTATGTTTAAATCCGTGCCATGAAGATATGAATGCAAAACCTAGGCGAGAATATTCATCTACAAAAGCTGAACCTGAGTCTGGGAACAAGAAAGTCAACACAGAGAAACTAGTGAGAACGTGGTGAGTAAAGTATCTCATTTACACTACTGAATTTTAAAATTTTCTAGGCAAGAGGAATGATCTGAAAACAGATAAACTGGAACTTGAAACAAACTGTGTTTCAACACATCTTTGTCCTTTGCTGTAATGCAGCTTCATCAGTTTCCAAAAGACCAGGAATTATTGCCAGAAGGCACCTTTTAATAAAAAGCAGAACAAGATGATCAAAATTTTCACTCCACACTCCACATTCTCCTGCTTTACTGCAGGTTAGTTTTGAAGGACATATGTTTGTTCTTTTCATGGCCAATACGGTACAAAGTGCTCAACCAATGCCCAACTTCTAAAGGCACAGGACCACAACAACTACATCAAACATACCTTTGTATTTGTTTTTCATTTTTTGTTAAATGACGTTGACATTTAACTATCTGCCCAAAGGCTACAGTCTCTTAAATGCAGAAGTATCTGGCATTCTAATACTGATTTTCTTCCTCTTTGCTAATGAAGGGAATTGTGCAAGTTGTCGTTGATTTAGTTTTGGATTTCCCCCCGGAGTAGTGTTGTAATTGTAAACTCCTGTAAGCATATCCAGTGCAGTCTGACAAAAGCTGTTATGGAGAAGAACCCAGAATAAAACTGCGACCTTACTTCTTCCTAATGACAAGTTGTGACAGGAGTGGAAGAGAAGATGATGTGCAAGTTTCCTGGCCAAGTAGCGCTGGGCTGTGTTGCTGATGAGGCTGAGAAACAGAAACAGCCTCAGACAGAGTCAACCTCAGACATGTTAAGCAGAAGCATTTCAGGAGGCAGCCATCTGACAGCGCTGTCTCCAGGCAGCCATGGCTTGCAGCAGCATTTCTGTTTTGTTTTGGTCCCCCCCTCCTCCCCCCTCTTTTCTTGGCCAAGAATCTTATAAACAGAGTTTCAATCTAAAAACCCTTATTCCAGTATGCATTGCTATTCAGTCCAGAGGGGAATAAACCTCAAATCTGGGAAAATTAGTACAGAGGAACAGACTTTAGAACACATTAAGCATAGCTGTGCGTAGCTACTGTAGACTATATTTCACCAACTTTTATGATAGCTCATCCCACTCATTCTGCATGGTCTCTTGGGGAAAACAAAGCCAGAAACCCTATATTTGATTAAAAAAACCCATTGACATGAAAGGTGGACTGGGATATGATATATAAAGATTTTGCTATTTTTACATGTGCAGTGATATTTAGAAAGGTTGGAAATGATGTTTAGATTTTATCTATTTCTGGTCAAATGGATTGCCAGGGGATTTTTCTGACAGTGGCTGTCTGCAATTTGATGGCAGTGAATATGCAGACAATGTGCAAGGTTCCAGGATTTCATTCATAAAATGTTGCGAAGTGAATTCAGATGAGGTGGGAGCAGCAGCCATTTCATGTGTGCATGGTTTTCAGACCACAGCACACCTGAGAACACACCTCTCTCCAGGGCAAAGTCTCATTGAAAATTATTTTCTGCAATTACAACGACCACACCTGTGTTAATTGTACAGCATCTCTCTAGTTCTTACCTCTGCAGCACCACATGAAGGGGGCTGATGTGCAACTTCCAGCTGCTCCAAGGAGCTCTCGCGTGGACAATGAGCATCACACATCCCAACGCACCAGAGCGAGACAACTCAGGTTGCCCTGCAATCTCCACACTGGCAGCCCTTGGCTATTTATCAGAGACCAAACTGGTTGAGCTGTTTTGCACGTCCAGGCTGCAGCCTGAAGAGTTTTGGTTTGGATCACATGAAATTGCACCTTGCAGGTTACTCAAGGTGGAAGCTCCCAGATGACTTGGAAACACCAGGCAACGGAAAATGTCCTTATTCACATATTTCACAGAACTTTGTGCAGAAGCCTGGGCTTTTTGTATCTCACAGTCTTATCTTGGTAGTGATTCTCCCCTGAAACTTCTGTTTAAAAAACCACCATAGATTGGTTGCTGAGATCAGCATCTGTATTGGCAACAAGACCCAGTGTCACTGTGAAGACAGATTTTCTTCTCACACAAAGTTTTCTGATATGCATTTCACTGATGACTAAATCTTTAATATTTTGTTCACATGCCCACAAGGAGCGGTACAAACCTTATTATAGATTGAGAAAAAATACACAATGATTAATTGAGTAGATTAACCTCCAAAACACTTGGACAGCTGTTTCAACATCCTGTCTTTGAGGCCAATATGCTGAAACAGCTGTTCTTATATGTAAGGTAAAATTGTCCGCTTTGTTTTGCAATGTGAATACTCTAGGTCGGACTTATATATTAGTAACTTCAACATACACCTGGAGCATTGCCAATTTTTTTAATAATTTGCATACTTCCCCCCCCCATTATTAGCAGCTTCACCGGTCAACTCATTTGCTCAACAATATGCTGAAAACCAAAGTGGCTTCCTGTCATCTTTACATGGGGTTCAGATGCTGCACGCTGCGATCTGTGGCAAGATGCTCACAGAATGGATGAATGAATTTGATTATTTTTGTATGTAGTTTTACAATAGCACAAGTGTTCCATAAATGGAAAGCGTGTGCTGGTTCATGGCGCTTTCTCCCCGTGTTTCCAAGGCAACTCAATACACAGACACATGCAAACACACACGTGCATGCTATTAATGTTCTTTTCTGATGTGAGAGACTTCTTCATTTATCAATGAAACACGAGCCAACTTCTGTAGCAGTGAAAGCCTAAGATGCTTCTCACAGCAGGCATCATCGCGGCAGGAAAATATTCAAGAAAGTTTTCCTTTCCATTGTACACTTAGACCACATGTTTTGGAAACTTTTTGCATCAAGATCTCCTGTCTGTTCTAGCCACATAAATAAGGAATCCCGAGTCCACCTCACAATGTCCTTGTGCTTTCCCTCTACAACACAATGATTTCAGTCAAGCTCTTCCAAAGGGAAGGCAATAACATGGGAGGTTGGTTTGCACATGCATGTCTCTCTATTTCCTCCCAAGACTACAAACACGACAAAAATGGCACTTTGCTCTTAAGCAAAGGTATCCCAGTCTCAGTAAGCCTTGCAAGAGCCGACCTGCAGAAGTTGCACCTGACACTCGGCACTGGAACACGCTGAATCTGTCCTGGGTTTCGAAATGAAACTCATTTCAGAACAAATAAGGCCTAGGCACAAAAATGATTTGTCATGCTCAGCACTCCCTGCGAAATCACATTTATACCCTTTGATTCTCAATTGTAATCCTCTTTGGAATTCACTTAATTATTGGACTTTTAAGAGCTGAGGGACAGGTAGAGATGCCGAGTAATGAGTGAAAACTGCCAAGCAAAGTAAGCGTCTGACCAATTCTGCTGTTTCTCTGAGGAGTGAGATGTGACAGAAAAGGGAAGCAGCTGGAGATTGCAAGAGATGTTTTGAAAGAAAGCACTCTGAATCATTGTTGGTTTATTGTTGTTTCCATCTATCTGATTTTTTTTTTCTTTGCATAACAAAAAGGCCTGCTGATTGCCGTTATTGCCTGAGGTTTTTGTACTTGTCATTCCCACACTGAATGTCAGTGTTTTGTAGGTTTTCAGAGTACATCAGTCTTCAGACCAGAGTTGGCTCTTGCCTATCTAAATATCCTGTTAATCACAACAGAATGGTGGTACACACAAATCTGGGTCTATCCTTAGGGGTCAAGGGCCATTTCCAAAATAAGATCTACTTTTAAAGTCCGTCAAAGGTATCTGCAATAATAGTAAGTGAAATGGCAATGGAAACTCAGGGCAAGGCAAATTCAGGCAAAGCGTCTTACTCAGATTTCACATAAACCAGCTATGGATTTGAAGGGACATAAATGTGATTTACCTCCAAGCTTAACAGCAGGCAATTATCCTGAAGTAGGACACTACTTACGCTGAATTTGGTTCAGTTTAGGGGCTGATTTAGAAACAGCTGTCTGTGATTTATTATATAGTGAATATGGTATAATTCCATTAACATCAGCAGAATATCTATGCATTTCACAGCAGCAACACCATGGAACTTGGACCTCTTTTACATACATGAATACATGATGCTCCTCCTCCTTTGCATAAATATTTGGAGCTGTAGTTCACACAGCCCTACTCTATCCTAAAAAATAAGAAAACAACAAAAAAACCACGGAAAAAGAACTCAGCCTACCTGGTGCATCTGAAGTTGCATTATGTCAATTCTTGTTTATACATAGATTTTTAAAAACAGCAAAGCCTTCAGCAGATGCTATAGGAGCTCCCTGACTTCAATGGGAGCTCCACTACCTTGTGCTATGAAAATAGTTTATGAATACAACTCCCTTGAATCATGCACTCCTTAACTTTTCAAGATTGCTACTATTAACTTGCACACCATGTAGCCTTAATGATTTTAGGTTACATTTTATATTACATGCTTCTATTTATAAATGGTTTATAAGGAGACTAATCAATATTTAATAGGCATTTTAAGTGTGCAACAGACATGAGTAGCATGTGTTAGAGAAGGTTAGAGGCACATCAATAGAAGGATTATAAACGCCTATAAGCTTTGGCTTGTAAGTAACCCATTGGGCCAATGGGATTCTGTAACAATTTTAATAGAAAGTTATCCAATTAATAACAGTTTTATTAATAACTAAGTCTTTGTAAACTCTTTTAAATGGAATCCTGTTATACAAGGAAGCAATTCCGTGACCTATCCTGTCGACAACTATTAGGGAGAAATCTCTAGGTTTGGTTTTTAAATGCCACTCTCCTCCTGTAAGCTTCAACTAATACTGTAACATTTCCAATCCAAACACCATTACAGTGTTATTCTGGGATTTGGGCATTTTATCATATATCCTTAGGGTTAAATTTTGCTCTAAGACACATAAATTCAAGTCTCACAGGAGCCACGAGAGCTGCTAGCTGTGCATATCTTTGTGTGTAGGAAGGAACAACTTAGCCTTTTTATTTACAGAATCATTAATTAAATTACTGCAATTAAATATCAAATCAAATTGCATTAAGATAACATTAAGCACATAGGAAGTCAGAATCAGAGTTTGTATTAGGGTTAATGGGACTTACACGTGGTTATTTTTTAATGTACCTCTCTATAAACTATACCCCGAAGGAAGTAGCTTAAACTGACACACACAAACCCAAAATTCTATGCAAATATTCTTTTGCAATGTCCTAGTTTTTGCATAATTTCCAATCATTTGTGTGGGTTTCCTGCTATTTTTCTCTTAAGGCATGTTACCCTAAGTGAAATGGAGGAGCTTTATAAATGACAGCTTCTGATCAACTCAGAGCAGTTGAGTACCACAAAATTATTAACTTGCAATTAGTCCACAGGGTACATGCTTCAATAACAAGTCCATTCAAGATTATGATTTTCTGCCTTATTTTCAATCTAACACTGCTCTAATGAAAAGTAATGGTAATAGAGATTTCTGCAAAAAAGTCAAAGGAATATAAAAACCTATTTTCTTCACTGTCACACCCACAAAACTGACAATCTACTGCACAGATCTTTGCTACTGCTGAGTGCTGAGGGACTCGCAGGACCACTGACTTGCCAACAGCAGTGGCCAAGTATCTTGTCGTGAAACTGTTCTGAGGTCCTCTTTCAAGCACCAGCCCCACCACGTAAATCCCAGCACACACATCCCCCAGGCAGCTGGTAGCTAAGCAGGAGGTGAGATCTGTCACTGCAGAGGTTTTGCATCGCCTAGGAAACAAAGGGAATCCCCCCAAAGTCTTGATTTTTTGCCATAGCAATAAAGGGGAAGGACTGAGGTCTCTGTTCCTTGCGCCGTTGGGAGTGCGTTGCAGCACACCAGGAAACTGACACAGATAGATGTGACCCCCCACCTTAACGAGCCATACAAACTAGTTAGTGGAAAATCATCACTGAAATGGAAAACGTTGTTATTGCAGCAGACTCCTTATAAATTCTTCTGTATTCTGAATTTAATGGTTCTTTGGAGATTTTTACAGGGAAATTTTTTAAAAAATAAAATGTTTGCTTATCCACTGATCAAATTAGCACACAACTCTGTGTGCCTATATTTTCAACTGGAGAAAAACATTAAGAAGATTCAATATTTATGTAATGTTTTATGGAAGTTCAATAGAAAAATCCAATATAATTTCCCAATTAAAATCACCTGCTAGTTGACTTACATCCATTACTATTATCTCAAGCCACTGTGCTCTGAAGCTATTCACACAACAGTGTTATGTGAACATACATAGGTTAAAAATTAGTAATTACTGTCTAGACAATTCACTGTTAGCTATAGCTGAGTGAATATAATGAATAATTTATTTGATGAATTTTGCATTCCTTTTCCTCTTTGTGAATTGATCACGACCAGTTAGGAAAACTTGAAAATGTAGTCATTTATCAGCTTCTGTGAATAATTCTTAACCTGAATATTTTTTCACCAATAAAAACTATTCTAACTTGTGGCTTGAAAGTCACATTATGGGAGACCTATGGAGACCATTGGGGTTGTTGTTATTTTTTTCTTGAGCAGATAATCATGTTACTAGCAACAATGTAAAAATGTTCTTACAAAAAAAACCCCAAACCAGTTTGCAGCTCATTTTTTTATGTAAGTTATGTAATTAAGAAAATAACCTATGCAACTTATAAGCAATAACTAATTCTAATTTTTAAATGTCAATTTTACAACTGAAAATAACTGATAAATCAAAACCTATGTGAATGCTATTATTTTTTCTGCAAAAGCTCAAGCATGCGTGTGTTTCTGGGAATTTATCATAGTACTTTTAGCTGTGTTACAGATCTCTAACAATTTATTTTTACAAACTACCTGTTGGTTACTTCTTCTTCACTAAATCTGCTGCTGCTGAACAGCATCAGTCCCTCAGAGAGCCTAGAACTGGATGTTGGGTGGGAGTTTCCAATGCAGCTAAGGTTTTATTAAAGGCTGTACCTGTTACGCAAATACCCCAGTAAAAATCCTTGCATAGGCTCCTTTTAGGCCAAGCAAATAAAGTCCCTAGATATATATGTGCATTACAAACTTCTAGAAAAGTAAGTGAAACAGAGACTGGACCCCAAGTCTCCCACTTGCCCTAACCATTAAAGTTATACCCATTTTGTGAGTATTTGAGTACAGTAAGAAAGGTTCAAGATGAGGGAGTGAGAGCAGGCTGCTCCTCACAGTCCATAAAGTGGAGACGAAGTGGGAAGTACATCATCCTCGCTTTGAGTTTAAAAGCACACAAGCAGAAGGAAAAAAAATAATAGCTGAACTGGGGGAACAGTGGAAAAATATGTCATTTGCCTGACATGAAAACAGTTATTTGCATCTCTCCTTACCATGCTAAGTTATGTACTCTCTTAAAATCTCTGCGACATCGCTACTTGACTAAAAGATATTGCCCAGCACCATGTAAGACGTACTCCCTTTTCCGTTCTCAGCACTGGCCCCACTAGGAAGCTCCTGCATCCTGCCACCTTGAAGTGTCACCTCTTCTGAGGTGCTGGGGAGCCAGTGCAGAAACTCCTGGTACCACAGGGCAGCTGAGCTTCTGCTCACCATTATCCCAGTGTCACTGCTCTATCCTCTTGTCAATGTAACTGAGCTGACTTAGACACAACTCACTGAAAGTACACTGAAAATACCCGTCTTTAGTATCTAAAAGAGCCACAATTTGCAGCGAGGTTAAACAGAGCTAAACAGCAATGTCCATTCAAAAAATTCCATGAAGTGACTATCTGTAGCCTGGTATCTTTATAACTTCCAGAAATCCAGCCATGAGATGCTCCTGAAAATCTCATCTCAAATTCTATGAACATGACTCGGAGTACTTCACAATCACAGGGCTATCACTCTTCATAGGGCGGGAGTTTTGCTTTTAACATAAATTGCTGGTACCTAGAAACCAGATAATACTACACAATAAACATCTCTGATTTCTATTAATGGAGTTAGATTTGAGCTGGCAATCTAGAGGCAAAAAGCTAAACAATCATTACAGCTCCCTATTCTGACACAGAATTCAATGGCATATTTTTCCCTTTGAAATTTGCTCTTCATTAGGTGCGCTTCAAAATGGAGGCTGAAACAATGAGTGTCTTTAACTCTGCAGCAGATCAAATGCATTTTGACATCCATACTCCAAGGAAGAAGTGACACACTAATGAGAGACAGAGATCAAATATTCTGTTTGTCACTTAAATCTCTAGCAACATGAAGAACATCAAGTCTGTTAACCCATGCTTGGCACACCAAAATGCTGCAGTGTCCAAATGGCGCTGCGTTTTCTTCCTATCAAATTTCAATTCTGGTGGCTCCTCTTTCACAGAACCAGGGCAACACTACAGGAATTAGCTTGCTCCTGACCACAAGGAAACAATATGAGGAGAAAGGACACATGCAGGAAGGGGGATGAATGAAGTGCAATTTTTGAATTATATTCTCTGCCTTTTTCCTCCTACTCTTTACTACAACCCTACTGGGAGGCTGCACAAGCAGCAACAACAAATACTGGCAGTGATCAGTGTGTAAGTCAGGGCAAGGTTCTTCCTCTGCAGGAATTGAGAAGAGCAGGTTTAGGCTCTCTCCCAAGCTCCGGTACAGGAGGCCCGCCAGTACTGGTCTCCTGGCACTGAGGGCAGTGGTATTCCCAGCAGCTGTGGAAAGCAAGCTGGAATGACAAGAGTCATTGCCACTTCAATGCATTTACCAACTCAGAATTAGAAGGTCCCAAAGATTATGCAAAAATCGATTAGCTTCTCCCTGTCCTTGACCACAGATTTCAGCGTGATGCCACCATTTCATCCCTTGAAACTCACTGGATCCATTTCTTTCTCTAGCTACAGCAGGGAATGCATTTATTACCTCTCAAATAACCTGGAATTAGTAACGCCTGCTCCTCTCTGCCCTCATCAGTGCTGATGCCCTCACTCCTGCCAGCCCCACAAATATGTGTTGTCTTCTGCCTTGGACTGCTGTTGAAGGAGCTCACAGACAAGCGCCAACCAGTACAAAATGCAATTTTGCTTTCCAGCTCCACAGGAGACAGAGTTGTGAAACTGCTAATTCAAGAACTTCAGAATTGAGCAACATACAATATTACAAGGACGTCCCAAAGCACCGTGTTAGAGTATCTTGGTTATCTTAATAAAGCTGTAGCTTAGAATTTTCAGTAAAGCTGAGGCACCTTTGGAAGAAATGTCTTTATACACAATAGCTGTTTATAGGCTACATTACAACTTCTAAAGCTGACTGCTGCTGTGCTCCATCTTTATGATGCTATTGTATTTGAATTATAGGAATAGAAATTACATGTAAAATAAATCCTAAGCCTAACTGATATTGGGACCATGTAAAACAGAAGTAACTACATTCAGGTCAACGCCAGTTTTGAACAAGAGTTGTGTTAAATACAAATGACCATTTAAAAAGAAAAGCTTTCAGTGTAACATATACATAAGCAATATAGTACAGCATCTGCTTGGCGAGAACATGATCTGTTTGCATAAGCTAAGAACTATATGTATCACTCGTACACGTATACACAATACAAAATTAATTTATGCAGAAGGGACTCAGCTCGCTGCACATATTACAAATACAGGCTGACAAATAAATAGTCCTAATAAGACTTACTCTCCAGCTAGCAGAACAGCTCAAAAACAAACATAATTTTGTTCACGTGTGCCTATTATATTCATGTGCTGATTTAATTAACAGTAATTTCAGTATCTCTGAGATTTCTTCTCTGTTTTACAAATTATGCCCTTTTGATGAGGGCTTTAGTTCAAATTACTGGCCAATCAGCTATAGACCAAGACTGGAATGATAAGTTAATTGGCAATAAAATCAGAATGAGCACTCTGGAAAAAATTACAGATGAGCCAAATTATTGGGCAATTGTTAAGGAACAAGAAGAGTCTCATTTTAGGTAGACAAAGTAAAAGCTTTGTAGCTCCATCCAGCACACTGTGTTTCCCCAGTGTGGGTCCTGTTAATGGTCTGTGCTGCTCACAGAAATCACTTCAGGTTGGCTCAGCTCATCCCTCTTGCAATCACTCTGTCAAGAGGTTCGCTGTGCCCTTATTCCTGGCCTGCAGGAGGCCCTACCACTCTTGATAGTCTGTCAAGGGATCCCTCCATCAGCTTACACTGAACTCCCATCAGCAAATTTTTCATAAAGATAGAAGAAGCAAACCTAGAGGAAAAGAGGTAACCAAATAGCTCTCCAGAGGCAGCACGGCAGTATCAGCTCAGTGGAAGAGCACCTCTTAGCATTTTCCTCTGCACATTTATTATCGGAACCACTTCTAACAAGAATTTAGTGCCTGTTCATCCTTGGAGAGGGTTTTACAAGAATAGTAACTCTCCACATGGATCAAAGAGACCCAAGACCACTCTGGCTGCAGGAATACCTGAATGTCCTCCAACCCTTAATATATAGACAGCACATTAACTCTTCCAAATGCAGCTCTATTTAGAAATGCCTGACCTAAGACGCTACAGGTATTTGTCGATCAGCTCTGAATTAGTTTCTTTCCAAAGATGGGGGTGTGCAGTGCAGAATTCGGACATCATTAGTCTGATCTTCAGAGTAAAGTATCTCCAGAGCATCACACTTTTAATAAGAAGGTAGGGCAGAAAGAACATGGAAGTGGCAATGCATGCAGCCTCCGTGTCAAAGAGATTAATCACAGGAGCAGACACAGCATCGACCAGGAGTGGGGGAAGACAAGACCATGCCCCTTGCCAGGCATGGCCACTGGCACAGGGAGAAGATGTGCAGTGTTTAAGAGCAAGAGTGGGGAGAAATGTCCCTTTTATCTCTCCCCAGCAGTTGCTTGCCTGGATGATCATTAATTAGTTCCAAAACTGCATTTTACAGTGATGACAATGAAGAAAAGCGGTGCCAGGCTTAGGACATTCATGGGCATGTTATCTAAAGACAGATGGTGGTGTGGGATCAGAGCAGGCGTTCCCACCGCACGGGCAATTCTGCCCCACTCCTAGTGGTGGAGAGACAAAACTTTTTTAAAGAGAAACATGAGATATAAAAAGCCAGCTTGCTATGCTGGAAAGGCCTTTGTTTCATGGGGTAATCATTAGCATTCATCCAAACTGCAAACAACTAGCAATATGTGGTCAAATCACTGCAATTTGGTAAGCTTCAGAGTGATTTCCAAGAGGAGGATTAGTGGAAAATGCTGCCTTTAGGACTTGATCCTGAGTAGTTTGCAACAGGATCTCTGAAGCACTTGGCACCAGCACACCCTGCATATTCATTAATGTTTTGGACTATGGTTATTACAAGTATCAGCAAGTGTATCTAATTTCATGAAAGAAAATTATTGGTTCACAGTGGAATAACATGGTGCTTTTACTCAAGCAGGCATAAAACATGAGTATGAAATCCCTCATATAATCTCTAGCTATTGTCATTCAATGTTTATCACCAACACTGTTGAATACAATTCTTATCTTTGATGGATGTGGCACACAATAGCTGTTTTCTTGAGTGCATCATAAATATTAATAGTATTCACACAGCTTCTTAAAATTTGTCATGTCACATTGCTTTCATGGAAACACTCAAAATGCCATTATTTTTGTCCCACCAATAGCAAATTCTCTTTTGGTTTCTTTCTTTTTTACTCTCAAAATTAAATGGTAGAGTATGCTTAACTGAGCAGAGGAAAAAAGGGATAATGGTTCACAATGAGCAATTCCAAGACCTAGTTCAGATGCCCAGAATGAGACTGAAAGGAAAAGAATGTGACATCCTTTGGAAAATACAGTCCAGTTAAAATTGAAACACTTCATGAAATTGAGGAGATTTGGCTGGAATTTCATTTCCGGAAAAACACTGAGAAAAAAGGCTGACATTATCTAAATGCTCCTACTCTGCCATATTCAGAATGGGACATTTTCACTTTAAAAAAGCTTTTTTTCAAAATTAAATATTTGCACATTATTTAATCAAGCTTAATCAAACACCTCTGTTCTACAAGGAAATTTTTTTTTCTGCTGTAAAACAATTCTGATCAATCTAAAATAGCTTTTCTGAATGTCTGTTCACAAAGCATGTTGAAATCTCCTGGCTTTGTTCAGTGGGAGCGAAGCTCATGAGGGCATTCCTCGTGACACGCGCTCCCCACACGTCTCTCTTCCAGCCTATTTCAAAGTCAAAGACTTCCTCTGGATCAAACTAAATAAAATCTTCAGTGGTTTTTATTTTGGCTGATGTGTTCCAAGAAATCTTTTAAAATTTCATCTTTCTCCGTAAAATCCACCCTGTGGTTGTCAGAACAGCCTTACAAAACAAAAGCATTTAATTCTCTAAGACAATTAATTTGAAGATGGTAATAATTGCAGAAGATACTGTCTCTGCTACAGAGACATAAAACACTTGCCATGGGCATGGGAAATATAATAATACAAAAGAAGATTTTCTTTTTTCTCATTCTGTGCTCTCTCCGCAGTAGTTAATTTGCTTTGAGTTTAAAATCAATCCCTCCAGTGTGAGGTTTTAGGGAAGCTCAAGGCTTCAATCCTGCTCCCACTAATTAATGTTAAAATTCACACTGAAATCTATGATCTAGGAGTCATAGATTCCAGTTTTATTTTTTAAAAAATCTTGATAATCCCTGATATTTCTGGAATGAAGATCTACTTTATATTTAATTTACTTTTAAATATTTTTCCCGTGAAATGATGAATTTTGTGAATGAAAAAATCATGGTCTATGCAGTTCACTTTGTATGTAAAGTAAAACAGAGATGCACTGTATAATTTAAAGGGAACTGGAAGGCCAAAGGTCAGAATTATTTGAAGTAAGAAATATGCATTAAGTGCACTGGATAAACACATATGGGACATTGTGCACATAAATACATTTTAACCAACCTCTAAAAAATATGTAAATCATCTGGGTTTGCTAGAAATGACTGATCCTATTCTGATATTTTTGACACTCAGGATTAAGCGTTCTGGGGTTTTATAACTGACCCCAGAGAGGGCGAAGAAAAGAGGCTGTAAAGCTTGACATTTTCTTATTTTAGTTTAAGGTAAAGGTAAGCTTCTTTCCAAGTCTGGGTCAATTTCCATCTTGATGTGAATGTTCTCCTTTAATTGGTATCTGAATATAAGCTATGCTGCCATTAGGAAGAATTATTTCTGTAGGAAAAATAAATTCTTTAAAGGTTTTTTTTATTTTATTTTTAAACACTTCCTTTTTGATACTGGTTTGAAAAGTGTTCTATGTAGGAACACAGACACTCAGATTCACATTACTTCAGACACCTTTTAACTTGTACTGAATTAAAATGAATGCACAGAAGAAATCTTTTCGCCGAAGAAGGTCACAGGAATCGCCATGAATGAGACTCGTGACAGAATCTGAATATGGAGCAGGACAGAATCTCAGCAGACTCATAGACAAAAGTTACAAAACAGGAGAAATAGTGCCAGGAAACACATGATTTCTAAACTTTAAAATGACTGCTAATTTGACTAGAGGGTCACATAGGCATCATTCCACATGGAGAACCACTGCAGCTCATGGCTGGATATGGATGCATGTGGATCTGTCTTGAGTTTGTGCCATGGCCTCAGCTTGCTCGAGGGTTTGCGTACAGAGACTACTGCTCTCCAGGCGCGCGACAACATTCCCAGCACATCCAGGCACCCAAGTCCTGCCTCTTGGATGCAGCGCAGGCAAACCCAAATATTTCAGGCAGGGTTTATCATTTAGTCAATCATTTTTGCAAAGCCTTCCCACAAAAGTATTTTGTGTTTTTAATCAAACCTTAAAGCTGGAAAGGCATGCAGTCCTTCCTGGGAAAGATATATCAGAATATGACAGTGGTGGACTCTCCATGAATAAAAACACAAGGCCATGCCATTTCCTCTGCAAATGGGGATTTGGTGGCATTCATCCCAAATGGTGTTTAGCCTCCTGTTCCTCAGTGGATACTCGGCAGCCAAAGCTTGAAATACATTTTAAAAAACCCAAAAACCACCAACCAAAAAAAACCCCCAACCAACCAACCAGCCAAGCCACCTTCACTCTGCATTCCTGCTTTTTCTAAAACAAATAAGCAAAATGTTGCACTCAGCAATTTCCTTTCTGCCTGAGTTATAGAAACGGGCATCTTTAAGGACAATTTTTCTGGGTGTTCTTGTCAGTACATTTGCTAGCAGCAACTGGAGACGCTATTATTCAGCCTCCCATTTAAAAGAAACCTCACTGGAGTATATACAGTCATCTGCAGTTCTACGTGATTCACAACATTAGTAAACCATTAGTCAACCAGTAGCTTACATTTTTGGGGACGAAACAGGATTTCTGAAGACATAGATTAAATACTTCTAGGATATACAGAAATGTTTCAGGCTGAGGGGCTCAGAGCACTGGTAAAATATTGATTGTTGTATTTAGAAAACACTTTAGAATAATGACATTCTGGGAATTACAATTCTATTACTTTACAAGAAAGGATCTGTAGCACGTATATCTAAACCACCAGCACTGCCAGTCACAGACCAAGCCATCATTTTCCTCAATAAGAAGAGAAAGCTAGATATTCGTCTATTATTAAACCTATTGTTCCTCAAGCCTTCAGCCTCAGCTGGAGGCTTCTTGCAAAAAAAAATAAGTTAAAATACATCTCTTCAATAACTGGAGACGCTATTATTCAGCCTCCCATTTAAAAGAAACCTCACTGGAGTATATACAGTCATCTGCAGTTCTACGTGATTCACAACATTAGTAAACCATTAGTCAACCAGTAGCTTACATTTTTGGGGACGAAACAGGATTTCTGAAGACATAGATTAAATACTTCTAGGATATACAGAAATGTTTCAGGCTGAGGGGCTCAGAGCACTGGTAAAATATTGATTGTTGTATTTAGAAAACACTTTAGAATAATGACATTCTGGGAATTACAATTCTATTACTTTACAAGAAAGGATCTGTAGCACGTATATCTAAAACACCAGCACTGCCAGTCACAGACCAAGCCATCATTTTCCTCAATAAGAAGAGAAAGCTAGATATTCGTCTATTATTAAACCTATTGTTCCTCAAGCCTTCAGCCTCAGCTGGAGGCTTCTTGCAAAAAAAAAAAAGTTAAAATACATCTCTTCAATGTCTTGTTCTTTACTTTGACTAAGTTCCTGGTTGCCTAGAAACTCTTTAAAAGACCTAGATTTTTCTTTTTTTATTACTTTCCCTCAGCTGTTAGTTAGGTAACAGATTAATCCAATCACATTTATTTGTGACAGAAACCTGGATGACAAGCTCAATGCTAGCGAAGTGTTTGTTTCTTGTACCCCAGGAGTCAGATTCCGCTGACTACTTTGCTACAAACAACTTTCCATAACTATGGAAATTGCAGGTTATGTCTTTTTAGATCAAGAGAGATAACTGTGAGAATCATATCACCACTGGATAGAACAGATTTATCTGTGCTATCGATTTCTATAATTAGCAGGACATACACTTTTACTTTGCAGACTATTATATCGCAAAATTATTATATGAAGACAAATCAAGGCATCTAGTTTAGATCCAGGTTTACAATGTTCTGACAGACCTGCTGGATGCCTAAAACACACCTACTGATGCATTAGACATCAACCAGATTCACAACTCACATCATACTTCAATGCCATAAAACTTATTTTAAAATAATCACCTGCAGTGTTTACAGTTAGTAATGGTCAAATAACAAGGTGGCTTCTTTTCCTGATATTCAATAACATAACAAAACAGTGGAACTTAAAAGAGCTTCAAATGGTTGTGTTCCACTTCCTCACCGTGATCTGTTATTCTACTCAACATGATGAAAATGGATCACCTTTCTACTTTTTGGGACATTAGTTCCACATGTTAATCTGCACACCAGATGCTGGAAGAATCAATTATCAGAGACATTTATTGTCAAAAAGAAAACAAGATAAGCCTCACAGGAGCAAAGCAGCTGACATTTTCATCTGACACTCACTGCATCGTGGAACGTTAAACTGAGCAGCCGGGTCCAGATCCTCAAAGGTATTTAGGTATTTGTATCTTGCAAGAGGACGGTGCAGCAATACTCAAGCTAGAAGCCCACACGCTGTCCCCAGATAGCAACCTCAGTATGGACTTCTTCTTCTATCGGTAAAATTTCTCAACAGATTTTTATCTTAAAAGCTTACGGTAAAAACTTAGATGAAACTAAATATTCTTTCCATTCTCCTCCAAAGAAACCTCCAGGAATCAAATATTCCAGCTTCGAAATAGGCTTCAAATTAAGGGAGTAATCCTCCCATCCATGCATTTTTACCTGAATTAAATCAGCTTAAATAGTTATGCACAGCTTTAGGTGATAAAACAGCATTTCCATTCTTCAAAGCCACTCATCTGTGCTGTCATTAGTTCTTCACAGTATAAATCCTACCTCTTTTCTAACCAAAACAGTTTTTTAGCAATAATAAGCAATAGTACTGTAAGATTTTTAAAGTGTTTTAAAAAGTACCTTTAGGAGTATGAAAAGTGACTTACAAATAATTCAGAAACCAGTAAAACTGAATAAGAGTGACTTAATTTCCATTTAATTTTCCATTCTCATTAAGCTTGGTTTATTCAGGTCTGATTAATTAATGTCTGTAAAGTGTTCTGAAAATATAAAACACTATATAAATACCAAGTAATAATAGAGTACTTACAGAAAAAATAATTTGTTAATTTGCATGGAGTTTTAGGAATTAGCATTTATTTATTTTCCCTATTGTAAGCAGGCCCATCCAATCCCTTTTAGCTATCAGAAAATGCTCTAGCACTTACAGGACAGTGCATCTTCACGTGTTTTATGTGCCTCAGTTCACAGAAAATGAATTTAGAATGACTTGGAAAGTTGTACTTATAGAGGAATACACACACGTAGGTTTTTATTCATTTTCAAATCCACTCTCCCTCCTAACTGGAACTCAGCTGCACAGCTTCCGAGATTAAAACAGCAGCACCCGGAAGGATTTCAGAGGTTGCTACATTTTGAGCTTTGTGTTTCCTCAGCCTGTTGTCCAAAGAACTTAGAATTTCACTGACCACTTCTAAAGCAATCTGAAAAAAAGTAACTAAGAAAGAATCGTATATTTTCCTACACACTTAGAGATGGATATCTTATAACACCTTGTCTCAATACATATAATTTTATACCTCTACAGCTATACAAGAGGAAAGTTATGCATATATCCAATTTTCATGCTCAGAAAGGGTGAATTTCAAAATCTACCCTCATCTACAGAAATAAAACCTTCCAGGAACAAACCACAGGCTATTGGTATAAGGACTTTAGGATATCAGTTAGTTTATGAAACAAAGGCCAGGTAGGACAGGTATGTGAGGTCCAGAACCCTGTGTGTTCATCTCAGCATAAGTCAATGAACATTGAACACTAGGAAAAATAAACAACCTGTTCTAAAATGGTGTAAAATGCACGCAGCAATACCATCTGGGATCAGATTCTACACAAGGTTGGAAACGGTGCCAGTGAGACAATAAGCACTTTGCACTCTAAATTGATCTTGAACTGGTGCTCTGGTCACCTGCTAAGAGGTAATAAGGCCATGTTTGGACAAAACAAAAACTAGGAGTTTCACATCTCAAAATATTCCTCAAGGAAAACCAACTGTGTTTTCCCATTCAACTTTGGCTGTATGCACACGGACTGGGTCACTTCCTTTTCCATACTCTTCTCAGCAGCTGGGAATGATGAAAATGAGAGTATAGTTTAACAAGAGCGTTCCCCACTATGTTCTTCTGTAAGTGCTATAGGACCAAAGCCTCTCAGCAGGCATCTGATTTACAGGCAGAGCCCTAAGAACAACTTAGCAAAGAAAAGCCGACCCTTATGGCAGAAGCAGGGTTATCACAGCTGCCATCCAAATCAGCTCCAGAGAGCGGTGCAGACTGCACGCACTTGTGATCACCCATCTTGACATTTTCTTTTTTCTTTGTCATGCCAGCCCGGGATAGTCTGCATTCTTATGGCACCCTCTCTGTGCACTTTCCCACTGTGCACAGAACCCACATTGCTCACCCAGAAGTAGAGATACGACTTTCAGAAAGCAAATCCAAAATTACTGGACTGTGCTGTTTCCATCTGGATGTAGTTCCCTTGGAAATCCCAATTCTGTGGCCCTGTGCAGTTCTTGAAACTGGATGTTTCAATTAGAAGGAGCTCAAGGATTTGGGGAGAACTGTCAGATGATGCAGAAAGGAGCTCTTTCAAGATGAAATGTTGTTTTATTTTCTCTCACTAGTGTAAATGTTTTATTTATGTATTTTGAATGAACTAAAATTGGCAATAAATAACACATTTATTATATGGAGGGTCATTCAAATTAAAATGGATAGTTCGGGAGGAGTTCCCAGTATTCCAAGATTATATTTCACTCCTCTTCCAAAAAAATATGGAAACCACCCCAAGAAACTCACAGTATTTTTACAGGTATCATACAGAAGGAAGAACAGTTGGTTTTGCTACACTAAGAATTTCTACTTTTCTCACTAAGTGTTTCTACTTTTCTCACAAGCTAACAAGTTTCCAGTTACTTCCTAATGTCCCTATCAAGGCTTAAAAATATCTGTTCCCTTTCAGTCACAGCATATAGACATTGCAGTTTATCATAATGTTCTTTTACCAAGTTATGTGGGATAAGCTCGTCTGCAGGCGCAGAGCACAGCCCATCGGTGCTGCCCTGGCCAGGATTTCACCTGCAGACTCTCCTGGCCCCTGCTTCCTTCTACGCATCTCGAACCAGCGCTTATTAATGCACTGCTGGTTTGATACTAAAGGACTAGCCAGAAATAATCTGCAATATCAATTCATTACAGCAAGATTGTCTGCTAATAAGGAGCTATTTTTTGCTACATAATGCACAAAAAATCAGCTGTATTTTCACTTAGAAAAACCCAGGAGCAATAAAACCAAAAAAAATGCCTTTCAAGCTCGCTACCAAATGTAAATGTTAAGAACATGAGATTTAATGTTAAGGGCTTCATAAACTCACTAAAGCAAGAAATCAGCTCTTTTCATCAAGCTATTATTCAAATGTTACCATGCAGTCTACCATATCTTTATCTAAAAAAAAAAAAAAGTAAGCTAGTAATGAAAAAAATATCCCAACCACTATCTCCAGTGTCAACACAATGCAATGACAGAATAAATTATCTGCAGGCTCTTTCGATTTTCTCCTGTTCAAGAAAGTAGCTTGGAAAACAAAGATAAACTCACAACCAACTGCAGCAAGAAAACAGCACTATTCCAAACCACGTGGAAGAGGATGTCGTTATATTAAAAGAACCAAAGGGGCCTACAGAAAGAGGTCCACACATTAAAGTTCATTTTTGTGTTGCAGGATTCCACAGCTAATTTCTTCTCCAGTAAGCTCTTATTGAATCCACCTTAGGCTTCTTACTGGAAAGAAATTTTTCCTTTTCATAAGACTGAGCTGCACTTTTTCATGCAAACGCTGGTGTCATTACCCCCAAACTACTATGAGGTTTTGGTAATCCCATCAAAACATTCACTCTTGCAAATCAAAGATTAAATGTTTAGCTCAAATCTTAAACTCTCCAAGGAACTCTGTGTTTTCATCTATAAACATTCACTGGTTACAATGAAAAACTGGATACACTGAAAAGGAACAGCAACCAATGCTCAGAGCAATGGCAAAGACGCAGAAATACACTGACGAGGTGATGCACAGAGCAGTTATTTTTTGCTCCAGAGCAGGCAATGCAGTGCCAGAACCTGCACCAATTAGTGACTGTTAAATGAAGCAGCACTGCAAACTGGCAAACATAAGGGAAAGAAATGCAAATACAAGCTGTTGTTCCTGCCATTGCTGTCATCAATTCTCCTATCAGCCTTGGGCCAAGCCAGCCAAGAATGCTCACATGCAACAGCAAAGTAATAGCCCATGAGACCCCCATTTAAGGACTAAGGTCATAAATTCACAAAAGACGCTTTTTGCTTCACTCCATGGTTAGTTTACAATGACAAAGCATGAGAGATTAGATTAGCTCCACTGGAAATTCAGGTTCAGCCAAGGACATTTAGAGACAGCTGAAGTGCTCATCATCTGCCATAACCACAAAGAGACGGAGTGAAACCCAGGCAAAACCCTGGCAAAGCCAGCAGGAAAACTCTGATCCAACATTCAGTATGGGCTTTCGGGTTGCATTTACTTTTCTTTTCCATCTGTGGTGCTCTGCATGGCACAAACTCCACGCCATCCATTTGAAACCAGCCATGCTATGTGCAAGACTGTTCATGAACCATCATATCTGATTCACCACTACTACTTGATAATATTCCATCCACACAATAGAGTTTTGTTTCATCTCCTACATGCTTCAAAAAAAACCACTATTGACTTTTCTGCATATAATTTCTCCTCTATCACTGGGCTGCCAGTAGTGTAGCCTTTGGCAGTAGGAACTGGAAATAAAAATAAACTAGGGTCTTATTTACCTTTACAAGCACCTTTCCTTGCCTCTGTTCTAGTATGAGAAACTAGTGGTCATGCAGAGGAAAATGCCAGTATTTGTTAGTTATAAGGTGTAATAGAAAGAAAATCAGCACAGATTGGCTTGGAAAGGAAGGGCAAATGTTCATGAGAAGTAACAAAAATTACCAGTGTTTCTGAGGGAACTGGTGTAATATCCAGGCTCTCTGGCTGTTTCTCTAAGTTTTAGACGAAAATATCCGTACTGAAATTGCTGGTCATGTGTAAGCTCTAGTACTAAAATGTCCATCAGGCCAAAACATAGACCTCCTAGAAAAGGCGCATTTGATTTTAGAAGGCAATATCTGCATTTTTTAAATAAACCATTAGCTTCAAGCTTTCTGCACACATATACCTTAAGCCCTGCCTGGCAAATATGGCCAACACCTACATATTTAGAAAGCATTTTGTCCTTTCCCTGTAACTCAAAATGGACCTTTTATTAAATTGACACTTTGCAGCTCACTAGACTGTGTGGCTCTTTGGGGAAAAGCAAAGCAGAAAACAGTCCAGTTGTTTGGTTTAGCAATGAAGTTACCCACACATGCATGCTAATTTATTTCATTGAAAATGTCCCAACTAATTGTAACATTTACCCTTAAAGCACATGCATGGCAGTCGCTTTAATACACCAGAAGACAATGGCTCCAAAGGAGCTATTACCATGTACCAGGCCAATAATCCACAAACGGTAAAGGATTTTCACAAAAGACTCAAATGGTTTCCAAGGAGCCATTATGGCCTATCAGGTAAATAAAATATTATTGAAATGTATTTTTTGCATTTAAATCACTTGCAGCAGGTGCATAGGAAGTAGCATATAATAAAATGGCTCACATTCCCTTGAATACTAACGAGAATCAACGGAAACATTTAGCAATAAGAAGCAGCAGGAAGTTCTTACCATCGCAAGAGGAACAATCCCCACAAACATGGTTCGGCTGACAAAGATCTCGGAGACCACCAGTTCGCTCAGAGAGTCATCTCGAGGGTATTCCACCTGCCACGTAATTTGCTGGGCCCCTGCCAGGCTGCTCGTGTTGTCAACCTCAAAGTCCATCTGCAGGATCTCGTAGGAGGACATGTTTGCTCTGGAAGAAAAAACAACACAAAGTTGCCCACAACAGCAATTAATAACAAAATATATTTTGATTTCTCTTTTCTGTTCACCAGAAGATTTACCATGAAATTCAACATGCAGACTTGAAGACACCAACAGAAACCTAAATCAAACTACACGTTGGGAAATAGCTAGACTTTATAGACAGGGTTACACTATATCTTTTAGTTACTTGAAATGGAAGCATTTTTCCCATTAAATTCAGGCATTCATTCTCCATAATCACAATGAACTTACAGAATAAGCCCTAAACCCAGGGAACTGCATTGCACAGATGTTGCTAAATTATTTAATATAGCATTATTATAATTTCGTTGCTGCAAATACTGATGCTCCAGAAGAACAGCAGAGCACTTGGCCATTCCTCATGCTGTATCAGAAATGAGCTCTTGTATAGGGGTAAGGGGGGACGGGGGGGAAGTCTTTCAAACCCAAACTTGTCTTTATTACAGTGAACAAATGGATTTGTAGAAATTATACAGGACAAAAAATGGGAGGTAGATTATCCTTATTTTCAATTCATGAACACATTCTTCTCGTCAGTGGTGCAGACTTGTAATTATATGGCAATCATCATATATTTCTCATCTGGAAATAAAAATTTAAAGGTAAAGAACTGGATGTAAATGCATAGCATTCAGAACTGTATGTAAAAATTACTTCTGCTTCTTTTGTTAACACCACGTAGCACGCCTCTCTGGTCCAACACTATGTATATATCAATAATTAATCCCCAGGTTAGAAAGACAGATCTTATCTTCATGTTACAGAGAAGAAAACAGACACCAAGATTTAAGCAACAGCACTTGGCGTAACCGCAGCAGGGACCTATTTAGAAAACAGACCTTTGCTCATCCAGTGGTTTTCTTCCACAAAAATTAAAGTACTTTAGAAAGTGGCATATACGTTCCCGCCCCAGTTTCCCAGACAGACACCTGCAGTGCAAAGACCTGATGCAGTTTGCAAAACAGGGAGGCAGGATGGAAAGGCATGGGTACATGCTCATAAAACAGGTTAGAACCTGAATTTGCAGCACATTGGGCTATTCTGTAACAACTTGAATGTGCTCTTAACTGTGAGCATAAGATGGCTTGTTCCCGATCTGGGGATGTGTCCTGTGCCTGCAGGCACCCCTCAGTAATCACCCACGCTCTCTCCTGTCCCATGGTACATTATTTCTGTGCCCTTACCCTAAAGAGTGACTGCAAGAGCTGTGCTCACACAAAGTTTTAACCTGCTGCTACAAAGAACAGAGACTGAAAACATCCTTTTCCTCTTCCCAACTGCACAGAGGCAGAATCTGTTTTTGCCATATGTTTTTGAAGGCACATTGTAAAGGAACAAAATTCTGAACAGGAATTATTGATTTTTGTGTTTTCTTTCTGACAACAAACACCACAAACATATGCTTCAATGCCTGGAGGATAAATATTTTCCATGCTGACAAAAGATAATATCCACCTCCAGGCAAAACTAAAAGCTATTAAAGGCATCTTTTGGGCGGGCAACCAGATAATCAGCAAAAAACTTTTAAGATAAGTATTATTACACAATACTAGGGATATAATTAAAACATTTCTGTTAAAACCATAACCACTGTGGGCACCACGACGGAGTACTCAACTTCATCATTTTCTGCGTATCACTTCTGGCAGTTTGTTTTATCTAAATTCCATAAAAATAATTTTCTCACAACAGAGAAATAAAATTCAGAGATGAGCTTTACACTAACTATGGGTCTAGATTGTGGGCCTGTCAAGGTATGTTTAGATCTGCAATTTAGGTTCAATCTGTTCAAGTCAATAGTTGCCATTCACAAAAACAGCCACGAGTGGTTTCAAATTTGGAACAAAACACAAAGCGTTTTGCTTTAGATTCACCAGTTAAATAGTATGTCAGGTTAGTCTGCATTGATAAATCCATCCCACATGTTCCACTGACACGCACTTCTCTGACTCGGTCCATCATGCCTTCAATTATTCCTTTCCTGTTTCCCTTTTCACACATCCAAAAAGTAACCATAATAGTGATTTTATATTTTTAAGACAGTCTGGGACTCGGATCTCCCCAAGAGAAGCATGTGTGTGCCTTGCCTATATAGCAAGCTGAAGCAATTACCAGGGAGTAAAATGACTCTTATGCCTGTAAATATGCAAAGACCTTCACTGCATCCTTAGCACGGCTGTGTAGCTATAACAGATATAAGTTTCATTTAAAGGCGGACATGGTTATACACTGCTGGATTAGAAATGAGTCTGTATGCATCTAGTAAAGAGTAGCAACTCGCACACATAAACCTTCCTCAGATCAAACTAATATTAACATATAGAACTAAAGCAAAGCCGACTTCTCGGGTCTCCCAGGACCCAGGACTTCCTAGGTCTTAGTTCCAAAGAGAATCCTTATCATTAGCTGGTGAAGCAACATGGCTTGTCAAATCTTTTCTGCTTTGTCTCAGAAGCAAATCACGTAGCATATCAATATTGATTAAAGGAGGATTCACTTCTTTTCACTCGGACTTTTGCTGAAAGAGATGGACTTATTGTATCTAACTCTCTTTCACTTACAGAGTTTCTCCACTGAGTGTATAGCTTTAGCAAACCAGTATTCAACTTTCTGGAATCCTTTATTCACCAGCAGGTTTCCAGTTCCCTTCAGAACAGCCGGTCAATGAATTTTCTCTAAACTTACGGTTTCCCTTTTTCCTCTTTAGGACAAAGCTTCACCCTTCAAGCAATGCCAAGCGTTACAGTATCTGGGACACAGAGTACCCCACAGACTAATCCACCCTCTTTGTTCTAAGTCTCTTCCCAGGTTACAACTATAATGAATCCATGATAAAACCTGAAAAGTGAATTTCTTTCTTGCTCAGACTAGTGCTTTCCTACTGGCCGCTGCATCTCTTATGCTACAGGGGCTTCTTTCCTAGCAGGAAGATTGGTACTATATTCATAATACCTGCAATTTATTAACCATCTTCTCTAATACCGTGTGGGAGACCACTGCCTTTTTCCACTGAAATTGATGGAGGTTGCTAAAGTAAAACCAGAGATACATTAAACCATAATCAAGACCTTAAAGGTTAGCATTTACTTATGTCAACTCCATTAGCTGATAAATCCACATTGCAACACCTGTATATAAATTTCTCTCCTGGCTACGCAGCATTACACTATAACCCTTTTTAAAAGAAGTCACTCCACCTTGCCAAGCCAAATCTTCAGCTTTTAGTTTGATTTGTAGCTGGTGGCCAATATGTTGGTCTTTGTAGTCACTGCCCGATCTGCAACAGCCTGGTGAAGACAAAACGCTACCAGTGGGAAAATCCACTAGCAGAGAAGATAACGACTGTAACTCATGCTGTTATCAGCCATTAAATCCTGCTAAACCAAACTTTATCCTATAAAGATTTTTCAGCTTTTTCTTGAGACTTATTCCATTTTTCTCTTAAATAAGTTTGCACAATTGGGAAGAGTCTGATGGAATCCAAGGACTATAAATCACTTCCCCTTTCCACATCTTTCTTCTCTTTTCAGTTAAATATTTCTATTGTCCAGTGAAGTCTTTTCCCGGTTTACAAGGATTTTGCCAAACCCTAGTTTAGATGAGCAATAAAAAATAAAAAGTCAAAATTACTTTTATAAAAAAAGATTATTTCCTGCAAGCACAAGGAAAAGACCTTATAATTTTAGGCAGCTGGCATGCTTGCTAATAAGTCCATTTCTATGGAAATGAGTTCATAACTATTAATTTTGCCTGCTCCTGATCTATTCTTGATGAGCCTTTCAAATTTAGAAAAGCGCTTCATGATTCTCTCAATTTGGTAATTACTAACTCCCTTTGATGAATCCAGCCCAGTGTTTCAGACATGAGACATTCATTACACATTTTTCTTTCTGGTGAGAAGAGAAAAAGAAACCACGGGCTTGGATTTATTTCCTCTCACAAACTCCAGTAAGTAGGCCCTCTTCTTCAACTTGTAATTTATATTCCTGTTTGTGTAATTTCACAATGCTGCCTCGGCTAGGTGCTAGAAGAACCCCCAAAACCTTGAGATTTCTGCAGAATTTCCTGTTGTCTAGCCTCATATATATCTAACGTATTCACACCAGGTCCCCAACAGCCCAGCAAGCTTTGTAATATAGACAGTCTTTATTCTGTACCCAGCAGTTAGCAGGCATGGTTGTGATCCCAGCCTGGAATAGAACAGAATTTTAGCCCAGAATGGACGGAATGGTAAATCTGTGCCAAATAAAGCCCACTCTAGCTCCAGTCGACTCCAGAATAAGAAGAGTTAATCAGGACAGGAAAATGTTGCCGAGTCCCAAAACTATCCTGCAAGGGACACGTCCAGGCGCGTGGCTGCAGAGCCCAGCTGCCCTGCCCGACTTGCCAACTTGAACTTGAAGCATTTCCTCTGGATGTAAGTTAAGCCATAAAGGAGTGAGCGCTCCACCCAGAGGCAGAGCCTCTCCTCAGTTAAAAACACTCGTCCGATGGAACAAATCACAGACTGCACAAGCCTCTAGAAAATTTAGGCCTGGCTTTCAAGTGCTCCTAAGCACCTGAGAGAACTGTTGCATTGCTGCATTCAGATGTTTTGGAAAGATTCACACTGGTTTTGGAGGGCTATTTATCATGTTACCTTGTTACATATATTCTGATTGATTTTCTTCCTTTCTTCCTGAATCTGCTAGTGTATGCAAACAGCAGGAAAAATATATATATATTAAAACTGAATCTAAAAGAAAATGCCAATATCAGATTTTTTTCCTCCACATTTATTACCTTATTAAGCATTTATATGGAACTACATAGGCTGTTTTTTTCCACAAAATAATAGATTACTGTGCAGGTCCACCATAGCGGTGTTAGGGGTTTTAATATGTACTACAAAATCACCTGGCACTGAAATAATACTGAATTCAATTTATTCCTAATTTTTGTCTAAGACAAACATGGAATTACTGAATTAAGTACTGGAATGATACACAGTGATTGATGTTATAATGGCAGTGACAGTCTAAATAGTTAGTAGTTACCTTAAATAAACAAATGTCTATTATCAGCTATTAAGAAAGATTTATGTTGCTAACCAAACTGAAGAGCCTGCCCTATGTATTTTTAGAGAGAATGAAATATGCAGAATGCCACAGTGGAGGATGACAGCGGAGGGCCCTTTGCAGTGCATTCAGCTGGGTGTGCCACTGGCGCACAGAGGGTTTGCTGGCTCACACTGCCAGTTCATCAACAATTTAGTTGATAAAAGTCAGACCCTTCCATTAGTGCAGTTGGCTATTACAGGAAATCATGAGTTTCATTCATTCATAAAATAATGTTTTCAGTAAATGGCAATCTGCTTATGAGGCCCATAGCAGTGTAAACAAAAGTCCAAAAAAAATGGAGCAGTCACTAGGTAGTTGAAAATAATAAAATTTCTGGTACAGTGTTGCTTGAGAATCTTTTCAAGGTTAATAATGGTCAATTCTTTCTCTCTCTGACAAATTGTCACCAAATTCAATGAGAAAAGGATTACATAAGCAAGGTACATTAGTTTATAAAATATTTCAGTAATACAGGTCTCACTCCTTTGATCTCAAGAGGATTAATTTCATAAGTACAGTTTACTGAAGAGCAAACACTTACAAGAGGAGGCTTTTAAATGACTGATTGGAAATGTTCAAGACCCTAATTTCCTGCTGAAGTCAAATGAAGCAGCAGACGGCCAGGACCTCTTGGGGAAAAGATCCAGATTAAAGGCCCTGACCTTCTCCCCCCAAGGAAATTAAGATCCCAGCAGCCCAAGATGAAGGAAATGAGAGCAAATACCTACTAACGGAGCAGCATCCAGCTTCTGAATTATGAAGGTTTGCGTACTGTCAGCCATTATACTTTGCTGAGTGCCAATTTCCTGAATGCGGGCATTAACATGAACTGGCAGCAGCTAACACCTTTAAAGCCACCATATTTTCTAGCACCTACAACATCGTTAAGCACAGATCCTACTTGAAAACAACTTCCTAGGTTGACAGCTACACCTTGTGTTAAATATCAAGTTTGACTTGATAATGGATGTAAAAACCTTTTTTCCCAACATATATCATAGAATCATAGAATCATCTGGGTCGGAAGGGACCTTCAAGGTCATCTAGTCCAACCCCCCTGCAGTCAGCAGGGACACCCCCAACTAGACCAGGCCGCCCAGGGCCTCGTCGAGCCTCACCCTGAATATCTCCAGGGATGGGGCCTCAACCACCTCCCTTAGCAACCCATTCCAGTGCTCCACAACCCTCATAGTAAAGAACTTATTCCTAATGTCTAATCTAAATCTGCTTTTCTCCAGTTTAAAGCCATTACCCCTTGTTCTGTCATTGACAGCCTTTGTAAACAGGCTCTCCCCAGCCTTCTTGTAGGCCCTCTTCAGGTACTGGAAGGCCGCTACTACATCTCCCTGGAGCCTCCTCTTCTCCAGGCTGAACAACCCCAGTTCCCTCAGCCTGTCCTCGTAGCAGAGGATTTTCATGAGGCTGGAAGGACACAAAGTTTGGAAGCAGCCTACTCACCCTGTTCTCCCAGGGTAGTTTGCTGAGAAAGGGCCTCATCTTGAAGAGCGGTGGAGATGGGCCTGGCTGGAGCCCTGCACACAGAAGTGTGGGTACTGCTGTCAAGTGTTGCTGAGTGGATGAACGTCCCTAGAAGCCAGGGCAAACCACCTGAGTATTTCCACAGGCTTTTGCATCAATCTGAAAACATTCAGATGACACAGTGCCACTGCCCCTTAATGCGTAGCCCCCCAAAAGGTTTTTATTCTGCTGAGGGAAACCAGACGTTTGGGGGTGCAAGGAAGGCACAAACACTTCAAGAAAGCCCTGCTCGCTCTTCTTCCGTGGAACAGCACACAAGTGCAAGGCAGAAGTCCCAAATGTTAAACAAAAACAGGATGGATTGCAGGTTGCAAGTAAATCTGAAGGGATGGAAAAAGTTTGCTTGGTTTCCTATTATGACGCATTTCAGAATGACAATTTACAATTTGCTCTGTTCTCTACCAGAGAACTTGTTCTGTTGACCAGTTTACTTTATACCAACTACAGGCTTTTTTGCCTGATTTTGTTTTTCTTTCACTGCTGTAAAAATTCATGTTCTTTATAGATGCATGGGCAATGTAAATGGCTACAAAAGATAAAACCAAGCTGCTAAATCTGTTAAGAATGTAGGCATTGACACAGCACTCTTTAATAATCCAGTAAAAGCCATAAAAACAAGAAGAAAATATTTTTGTTCAAAACACACCACCAAAACCTGATATTATTCACATTATTTTGCTTAGCCAACATTTTCCCACAACTGAAAACAATAAATCTAGATAATGAGCAAACCTTTTAAGCTCTTCAGCTTCTTCCACTGCCAATTCACAACTGTGCTGCTCACTAACAACTTGCAATAACTTCCACTTTATTTGATTTTATCAACATCATCATGACAACCCTAGAGACAACTGAGACAATTGCTTCAATTATTTTTATTTGCTTCCACCCTTGTGACAGTGTACAGAAATTCTTCTGGTAAAAGAGTCCTTAGATACTATTTTAGTTACCGTTTAACAAAACTACTTTCAGGACCAAATTCAGTACGGGTGTAATTGGTGCTCTCGGTAACATGGATTGCTGGGCACTGGGACTCTATTTGTTCCTTTGTCATGACTCTTCCCTTTTGAAAGAGCATAGCATCTTTTGGGGGGTTTAAAAAAGCATTTTGATTGCACTGGGATATTTTCCTGACTACTATTTAGAACCTCTTTATTGCTGTGCTGTGTATTTCTTAAAATAAAGTTTCTCTGCCAGGAGAAAGCATCTTGCTGGGGAATGTAACAAACAAATCCAGCACGAAATTGGGCCAGGGTTTAGCTGATGTTGGATGTAAATATAGAGGGAGCTATTGTTGTTTATAAAATAAGAATGATTTTATGATGAAAGATTTATGCTGAATTCTAAACAGTTAATAAATATCAACAGCCCAAATGGTGCTTATAATTTCTCTTTAACTATTCAGAAATTCTTACATATTTACATGCCATAATCACATGGTATATTTTCAACATTGCTGTGCAAGCAGCTGAAATATATTATAAAGCAGAGATGGATTTTTAAAGAACCAATGATTGAATATCCAAGATAATAAATTCAGTGATATAAGAACTTCTTTGTAATGCAGGAACTCACATACAAAGGCCCTCCCTCCACAGATTCTCAAAAGACCTTTAAAAGAACAAGAATACAATCCTGGGAGGTGCTTTTTACCATGGCCTGTGCTGCAGCTGAATGACCCCAGGCATGGGTATTTTCAGCCCAGGTGCACCTAAAATCAGTGCAGCAAGCATTTCACTTGACCTCAAGGAAAACAGAGTGGGTGGTCAGGTGCATCCAGAGACTCGATGGTGGAGACAGGGAATATACCCTAGAAGTTACCTGCTGAAAATCCTTGGTGACACACTGCAATGCAAGGGCACGGACACAATGTCTCCACATAACAGCCAAATAAATTAGTTTCCTACAGGTAATTAAACAGAAGAAAAAGGCCACTCTTCAAATTCAGCTCCCACTACCCCTATTCTAGGTGACTGACTACTAGCTCAGTGTAGCTGAAGACACTTCATTCAGAGTCTTGCTCTTCCCCAGCCCCAGAAAATGGAAGATGTGCAACAGTTTAATTTACCTGTACATTCTTCCAAATTTATTGTGGGTCTCAGGAAGAGTGACTCTAAATTAAAGTGCCTGAACTCATACAATTATGTAAGGCTCTTGAATTTTATATTTACAAATACGTACCCAGCTTCCTTATCTTCCTAGGTAAGTGCTTGTGTAAGAGACCTGGATGCACCCTAACAGCTCAAACCACATTTCCAACAACATGTTTCCTTGGCATTTTAAACACCTTATGATTTTTATATGCCCAACATTAGCATTAAGTGTGCAGACTCTTTTGTATACACCAATTGCATCAGAAAAGAAAATCATGACTAGACCTAGTAGAAAGCTACTAGCAATCCAGTTGCGGGTTTGATTTCAGAATTACAATTGAGGCTGACAGCTGGATCTCCTCGGGGAGAAAAATCAACCAGAGGGGATCTAAAGTTGCAAATTCCCAACGTGCTGAATTTATGAATGAAAGGGGAGACAAGCTGCAGACTGTGACATGAATATACCGAATGTGCTGGAGGATACATGAAAACGGGGACAAATGGCGCTCTCCTCTTGAGGATTTAAAAGGCCTAATTCAACACCTTCTGAACTTAATCCTTTGCTTAGTGGGCAGACAGTGTAATTGAGTAAATAACAGAATGCCAAGCAGCTAGCAAGGACAATGGGAAATTATTAAATGGTTGGTTTTGGTTTTGTCTTTCTCAAGCTTGCTAAGAGTGCACAGAACTGATAAGTCTCCTGTAGAAGCTACTGTCTTACCACCTGCATGAAATAATTAAAGAACAAATCAAAATAGGAATATGGGCAAGAATTATTTTATTCCTCCTACATTCTCTTCAGATTTAAACACAATTAAGCATCTAATGAATTAGACCTAGCTTTCTTTGAATCTAATGTACTCCTAGATGGAGAGATAATGTGCAGGGTGTCCTGTGGCTAATTCACACTTCTGCTAAGAAATAAATGGCCATGACAACATCCTCAAAGAAGTTAAGGCAGGGATCAGTGTAGCCCATTAACATTAACACAAATGGGACCTCCTCCCTCCCCACTTCCCCGAGAGACACATGGTGAGCATAAAATTGTTTTATTTTATAGGCTGATAATTATGTTTTAGAAGAGAGTAAAGCTTTTCCTCTCACTGTTGATACCCACTGAACAGCCAGTAAAAACATGAAAGTGAAACTGGCATATTAACATCAGTTTCCCATGTTTTAATTAATAAACAAGATTAATTTGTCCAGCTGAGCAAACACAAGGTGGATCAGGGTCTGCATTCGGTGAACGAACAGAAAGAGCCATCTGCAGTAATTCTATGTACCTCCACCCTTTGCTAGTTGAGATCGGCTTAAAGTCCTGATCTTCACAACAAACCCAAAAGCGAGAGAAACAAGCAGTTATAATGTAAGCCGCTGCATTAGAAGCCTATTTTATTCCTAAAATTAATCCAAATTTCTCTAGAAGTGAAAGGATAACGCCAAATAACAAGAAGCAGAGGGGTGGATTTAAAATCTAGCTTTTTAAAAATCATTCCACAATTACTTTCTACTGGCACGAAAGTAAGGTCAAGACAACAGTCAGCACTTAATGTCTCTAGGTCACCTTTGCAAAGGGTAATCACTACTTTGTCACACTTGCAAGACAATGATTTCCCAGCACGTGATGAATTCAAATGTAGTGACAGCTAATGGGGGGCTGCTGGGATACTGCTCAAAGCTAAGGTCATACCATGAATAAACGAGTTCAGGCACAAGTGTGTAATAAGTGAGGTTAATTCATTTAGGCTCTGAAAAGGAGTAATTTGAAAGGGAAAGGGGAGAAGTGGTGTTCCATCCCGCCTTCCCCACTCCCCTGTTTATATGACAAAATATCCCCCCAGGACCTCATTTCAATGAATTTCCTCAGCAATGAAGGCTTTAACAGCCTGGGGCTGGAGTGGGGCTGAGCATCCCAGCTGAGCTGCTCACCAGTGAGGCAGGCCAGGCACCTGGCCCACTGGGAACAGCCACTGCACCGAGGACCTCCCCCATTTTCTCAGGGAGGCTGAGCAATACATGACCCGAACAGAAGAGTAACAAAAATTCTAGTGCAGGGGATATGATGTCACATTGACGCCCTTATTACCCACTGTAACAGTCACACAATTTGGGGATTGGTTTGCTTTTTCATTTTCCTTGCTACAATTAAAAATGTTACCGAAGCCAAAATACCAGCTGGTATGAAGAATAAAGAGTCAGATAAAAGGATTTCTAGAGAAACAAGGCAGGATCCTGCAAGCACTACAAATCACACTGAGCTACATAAAATATCCCTGACATTAAGCGTTAATGTAAAGCAGAATTTACAAAATCATCCTCCTCCTATTCATCTCTTTTCTCGATCTTTTCAGGATTTCATAATCCCTTCCCTCCTCCTGTCCCCCTCCCAGCTCCCTTCCTCCCTCTACAAGAATATGCTCAGCCCTGGAAAATTTTTTAGCTGAAATCCTTAGATTTTGTCGAGTCCTGCCATTCTTTGAGACAGCTGTATTTACACCCATTGCTGGAAGCAATTAGCTTTCATGCTTTTTCAATATCCCCTTTCAAAAACTTTGAGATCCCTCATTGCTATTGATTTAGATGTGGAGAAGTACAGGGGGAAAAAAAAAAAAAAAAAAAAAAGAGTTCATCCATATGCTGAGCTCCTTTAATTTAAATGCAGCAACTTCAGCTCCTCACCACCAAATGCATGCCTCCACGGCCACGTTCCCAGCCCATCAGTGAAAATGCTCAAAGTCCTTGAAAACCATCACCACAACACTCAAAGCCAGCAGCTTCCACTGCTGGGTCCAGGAAGGGTTCCAGGAGCCACCAGCCATCTCTCATTTAGCTCGACACGCTGCATTTCAGCATCTCTGTTGAGTTTAACAACACTTTCAAGTGTGTCCTTTATTTTTTTCTAAGAGAAAATCTGTCACTGCTGGACTACTTAAAAGAAAAAAAAAAAAAAATGGAAAGAAAAACATGGTATAAGACAGTAGCTAAATGTATACTGATTGCAGTAATTGCATCCATTCCTCTGTTGGAAAGTCTTGTATTGTATTTCTAATATGCGCTGATAAGTGCATTCACAACATGATTAACTGCCTCCAGACAAGAATGGCTATTATGTTTAACAGACTGATTAGCAAGTGACAGAGCTGCAAACTGTACTCCTAGTAAATTGGCTGCTTTTAAATTACAGCAGCTTTTTTATGGTTCCATTTTTAAAATGCAATGGTTTGTTACACATATGCAACGTAATTCCTATCTGACAATAAGTAATAGAGGATACTGAGCTTTTAACTTTTAATCTTCAGATCTCAATTAAAGCATTGCTCATTTTCTTTTTAATTACAGTGAAATCTGCACCATACATGGCCCTCATTAGGCGACATCCCATCTTCAATGTCAAAAACTACCCTTAAAAAAAAACCACAGGGACAGTGATTCTAGTCCACCTCTTAGAAGTTCTGCCTTATTTAAGCCAACATTTCTGCTGCTTCTGTAAGCAGTCAACTAAGACAGGATTTATGGTATTCTTCCCAGCATTTGATTAATTCCCTCTTCTTACTGCTATGGGCACCTTTTCCATAGACTTTCAGAGAAGCCCCAGTGACGTCAAAGCAAGGCAAAGGGAAAAAGCGCGGGTCTGTGCCATCAGCAGCCCCGCTCACCTCCTGTAACAGAAATCAAAGCAGAGACCCCAAATCTGACCTCAGTTCAGACTTGCCATGGCATAAGGCACGTCCCTGCAATAGCCAGGTCTTTTTATACCTCAAGTGCAATGAGCTCCTCATCAATTCCCTGTATTTTATAGCAACAAATGGTAGATTTCATGCACACAGTTCCTTGCAGCACTTCTGAAAATCCTGCCATCAAATGTGTGGTTCTGTTTTTGTTGATTGCTCTTATTTTTATCACTGTAACATATGAGAGCACCAGTCTTGGATTTGGGCCCTCTGTGTATTTCATACAAACACAGCTATAAAGACAGTCCTGACCCCAGCGAGCTTGCAGTCCACAAGACCAAGACAGAAAAGAGATACAACAATCTGCACCAATTTAAATTCATACAGAAAGTGCAAACCCTTTAAGTACAAATTTATCTAGAGACTTTCAAGCTCAATGACATCATGTACTTCAAACCAGCTTATTTATAACATAAAGCTTAGTATAACTTGTAAGGAGATAGAATAAATCAATTTGCTCTATCACAGAACTTCATCAGATACAATACAGATGGCTCTGCTACCACGGTTAAAAATAACCTACACATTTTAAAATCAGCTCAAGGCATTTATCAAATTAAGAAACTGGTGGAGGAGGATGTTGTCTAGCTTGTATACAGTAATGGGAATATCCACCCAGCAGTTTGGTTCTTTTATTAATCTTATCTCACGTGTTTATAATTTTATTCTGGACAGTCAGTTGAACTGGGAGAATTCCGTTTCCCAAATCATTTATCTTTGCTAAATAGCAGGACGGAAGAACTTGAAGTTGTTTATTGAATGTAGATAAGGGGCGGGGGGGGGCGGCGGGGTGGAAATCATACAAAGGGCCACCTGATTGCAGAACAGAACATAAAACATTTCAGTAACAAAACCACTGCAAAGCAAACCTGGCCTCCTGGCTGAGCAGTCCAATGCTTCATGCTGGATAAAAAAGGATGGTGGGAATTAACAGACCCCGAGAGGTAAACCCTATAGAAAATTAATCGTCAGGGATATTGCAGGATAGAAGTGGCCCTGTAGATCCTGGCATCCTCCTGCACGGTCCTAAACCAGTCGGCTTGTGTTTTCCAGCTAATCTGTACCAGGCAGGGAGACAGAGTGCAAAACATCCCACAGTCCTGCAAATAATACTGTTTGAAGAATGAAATTCATTTGTTTCTCAGCTTTCATTGCTCTTGTTCTCACATTCCACCCACAGAGGGAAAATTAGGTGTTGATGTTTGCTCAGGATTTATTTACTAAAGGATTTACTGCAAGATTTTTGAAGGAGCTCTTCCCACTGGAAGGAAAACCATGACGCCCTGGCGTTTCTGGAGAGAAGGGACATAAAGCCAGCATGAGCAGCTCAGAATACATATGCCCCAAGAGGCAGGATCATTCTCTGTGATGGAAGGAAATTCCAGTTCCTGTATAACCCTTGCAAAATGAGGAGGGAGAACTCATGCTGTGACCACTTTTTTATATTTTTTTTTAAAACTAGGTATAATAAGCTCCTGGGTCAGCCAGAGCTTCGACATCCACTGCCTATGATTTTTCTTCATAATGAGCTCCCTAAAGAAGACCAAAAGCCTTTGTAACTCAAATAAAGCCAGATTTCATCACAATAAACCTCAAATATGTAACTTATGAAACAGGGAAAACTCAGAGCAACTAGATCAAACAGAAGAGAAATAAAAACGTTTATACCCTGCTCTCCCCTTAGATCATGGTGTCACTGCAGGCAGGTCCTCCACGCTTGGTCCCTGCTACCTAGAGACTTCCTGAGCTACAGCAAACTCTGCCCCACACCTGGTGGTTCCCAGGCAGATCCCTCCATCCTCTCTCATAGCTGGTGTCTCCCCTGTGTGTCTCTGCACCAGCCACCAGTGACCAGCTCCATGCCATGGACCTTTTGCACTGCTGCATCCTCCCTTCACTAGAAGGTTTGATGCAGAGCTTACCCAAGTCTCACTGCCAGCTCACTGTTTTCAGCCCCCCTTACTGGATTACAATGACGATCTCTCAGATCAGTGTCTGGGTCCTTGTACAATCTCTCTTGGGGTCAGAACATTGCCCAGAGTAAGATCTACTGGTTCTCTGATCAAGAAGTATCTAGGAGATTCCTCCCTTGAGTAGATGCTCAATGTACAGGGCAGGACCACACAGGAAGTTTAACTCTTTGAAGTCCATGTGAGCTTTACAGGTGCTTTTAGTAGGCAGAAGATCAAGATCTATTTGCATCTAAATCTAATCATTTTTCTTGAAGAGGACCATACATTAAAAATAGTAATAATCAAACTATAATAAATTCTGGCTAGAATAACAAGTTCAAAGTTTACTTCTGTCTTTACAAGATAAATTTAAGAAAAACAAGATACCATTAGAATTCATTAGATACACACTTTAGACTTATTACTTATTAAAATATATATTAGCTGTTCCTACTACTTCAATTTATCAGTTGCACCATGTCCATAGTTTGTTTTCAAGAGGATTACAACAGCACGTCTAATTATATGAATGCTTCTGCAGGTTATAATTGAAAATGAGATCAGTTGATAAACTGCTTTGATAAGGATTCAAACACGTACTAGGAAAATGCAGTGACATCTGTCCCTTCTGGTTTTGCTCCTTTGCAGTGGCCTTAGAAATGCACAGAAATTGCTTCTCTTGCTCATTTAAGACCACCTCTGTCCCCCGAGATACCCCGCTGTTCCTTGCAGCATCCCTCTCCACGCTGCTTCCCTGGTTTCTCACTTCCATTTCCCTTTTTGTTACTATTCAGCAACCCTTTGATGCCAACCCTGTCCTGTCGTCCACACTCTGCCAAACTCTTTGCTACCCCAGCAGCACCACCAGATCCCCTTGGCTTGGTCCTCTTCACCACCCCCTACAATCTCATTTATAATCACCATTACCAAATTGCAGGTTTCTGAAACACTTAGTGACCATCACCCAGAATACAGAGAATCCTGACCACAGATGAACCACCACCACCAAGCACAAAAAACTGCATAAACTAAACACGGTGAATGATCAACAGTAATCCTCAACACTGTATCAGAATTTAGGGTAATCTGTATCAGCTCACTTCCTAACGAGGATTTCAGAGACAGCAGCAAAAACAAGTGTCCTACCTTGGCCATAATATGAAGTGAATTATTAGTGCAATTAACATGGACAATAAAACATATACAAAATTACAGGGGTTTTTTTCCTGCTTTGTGAAACTGGTAAATAAACAGCACCTAAATCTTGTACCATGGGTCAAATTTATCTTTTGACATAGATTCGTCTGCAGAGCAAGAGAGGTGCTTTTTTTTAAAAAAGAAGTCCATTTTCAAAAAATGCCTCTGAAAGACAGAAAATCCTTGAGGGTATTTTCCTCTGTTCATAAGCTGAATATTGAAACTCAGTTACAAGAGAAAAGCAACCTTTACCATGTGTCTCACAATGTGGTATTAAACAGCATTCTTAGGTTTCTGAGTTATATTTGGTTTTAAATTGCTTTTAACACAGGAACATCAGGTTAATGAGTTTCATCCAGTTTGACTGGAGGCAGTGAAGCAGATGTTGCACGTGTATAAGTCTGCTTCTTTTAAAGAATAAAGTAATTCCTATTATTAGATGTGGTGTTGGGGGATATGGTGAAGGGGAGAACTTTGTAGAGTAGGGTAGATGGTTGGACTCAATAATCCCAAGGGTCTCTTCCAACCTAGATGATTCTATGACTTATTTTGGGGTGAAACAATGACATCTTCAGCACAGGACCATGGAATACTCGAGAAAGTCTGGCAATCCTAATATACTGAAACATGAGAGGAGAGGGGGAAGAATTTATGAAAAGAATGAGAAATTTAAAAAATCAAAGAAAAATTATTTAAAGTGAAGAATTAGAGAGAAAAGAGACTTGGAATTTATTTACCTTTTAAAAAAATCAGTACTTTCCAGCACCCCTTTTTATTCAAACCTTTTGCCTTCAGAAGCCTAATGCTTCAAAATACTTCTCACCAGGGCACCATATAAACAAAGCAGACTGTGGGAGGTAGGTGCAGATTACCAGCTTTAGCTGCAAGACTTGTACTTCTGCATATTGTTTTCAGCAGAGGCAATGCAAAAAATCAGAAAAACCTTTAAAATCAGGAAGCATATTTGAAGGCAGTCTACAGAGAAGTTTGCTAGCACCTGATTTCATCAAGCTGTCTTAATACTAGGGCTTTTCACCATTTGTGAGTGATTGCAGGAGCTATTACTAAACTAATTTAAAATAAACAATTTTCAATTTGAAAGTTAAAACGTGAGTGTTCTAAGGAGACCTACAAAGCAGAAGAAACAAGATAAAGGCTCCTTTCCCCTTACTCAGTACTTGAAATCACATTGGTCTTTAACTACCTCTAATGCTGGTCTGTACATCTGCATTTGGCTTGTGGGACTGAGAACACAAAGGTCTTTGTGGAACCATGTTATGTCCCAGTTTCTCACAAACCAGTCTAAGGTTGAAGCTTCATTTTCTTGGAGTCCCCTCTCCTCATTTTTTCTCTTGATCTCCTAGACTTTACTTCTCTATCACCTTCCCTTAACAAAGTAGTTCCAGTGACTGAAAAACAGCATATTGTGAGCTGCAATGTTGGATTGGGTGTAGCTCTCCAAAGCGCCCTTTCAATTCTCTGAGAACAAGCCCCCTCCATCCTCTCCTTTCAGAAGAAAACAGGGGTCCATGTCACATACAAGTGACACAATTTGTGTGGGACATGAGATCATCCAAGTCATCTCCAAGTCAGATCCCAGGAGCTCCAGAGCAAGCTACCCAGCATGAAGCAGAGACACACAGCCCAGATCTCTGGCCACAGCCCTTCCCAGGTCCTGCTGTGGAAGCAGGGTGGCATGGAAAATATAAATCATCCACTTGGGCAAGGACTATGTCTTTTCCCCTCCTCCATTTCAAGCTTTATTCACTAAGCATCTAAAGACAGACTGGAAACCCGCTTCCAGAAATGAAAGAATCATGATAGAAAAAAACTGCAAGAAGATCAATCACACAAATGTCTAGTGAATAACGCAGCAGGCCACTGTGTTTCTTTGGAGATCTGCAAGCAGCCAAGAGATAACAATACTCTAATTAGAAACAGGGAGCTGCAAAATGTATCCAAAAGGCTTTCCTTCCCATCCAGCCCCTGCTCAGATACTAGGCAATGAAGTAAACATGAAGTTGCACTGGGAGTTGTTTCCATAAAGAAAATACAGATAATGAGGCATCCCTAAAAACTCTTCTCTTTTTTTTCCTTTTAATTTAAAATCGAGAGGACCATGTGAATAAACGGGATGGTGTCTGAGGCAAAAGGACAGATGGTTCTGCTCCCAGAGCAATGCACAAAACCAAGGCTTATTACAAGCCTTTTATTTTACTTCGGGCTTTTTTATTTACTCTTCTTTCTCTCTTTGCTCATCTATTCATCTACCCGTTGGAGTACTGAAAATTCAAGTTCTTGTTCTTCCAATTCATATTCAAATCAAAACACATGCAAACACACAGCAGAGCTTTCAGAGTGAAAGTTTGAAGAGTTTTGTTGTGGAATTTTTTTATATTTTTTTTAAGCGTATAACAAGCCAATTACAGAGGCTGAATCAGTACCTTTTAGATGAATACACAGGAAATGAGAGGAACATGGCAATGGTGACACATCTTCCAGCCTGAACTCCCTAGAACATGTGGTATACGCTATTATTTTATGTATAATGAGTAACTTGTAATGTGTTTATCTCATCAAGAAAACCACTTTTCCCCTCACTTTCGCATGCTTAATGAAGTGGTTTTGCTTTTGATGAAGGTAAATGCATAAATAATCTCTTCAGAACAATTCCTGTGCTTTGGTCATGGATTCTAGGCACTCATGTCCTCGGCTGCCAAGAGAAAACAACCATGGCCACCTGCTTCAAAGGCCAGTGGGTACAGGAGATTTTCCATAAAGCAGAGTAATCACATAAGGCCTGATGCTACTCCCACTCTTGGAAACATGCACAACATTATTTCCTTCATATCGAGTCCCCATTCAGTTACGTCCTGAGACCCGACTCATACAAGAAAGCTGGTCTGGTCCTGCTCAGGCTGGGTGACAGCCGCGCACCATCGGGATGGCCCTCATGCTCCAGGAAGACAAGCTGTGCCCTGCAGCACCCTTCAGTGCCCATGTCTCAGACCACAGAGGAAAGAGACTGTTCTGCAGTATGGAGCACATCGGCCTGTCTGCAGGGACTCCTGGCCAGATACCCAAACACCAGATCTCTCTGTGCCTCCAGCTGATGTATCTGCTAGTACTAAAAGACTCTTACGGACTCTAAGGTGACCCAGACAGTCAATGGAAAAGGTTTTTCCATCTAGAATTATTGACCCAGCAGAGAAAACAGAAATCAAATATGGCAATGTCATGCTGGGATCAAGCTTTTTAATGGTTTTGTTGAATGGATTTCAATCGAAACATTTCAGGGCAGCCTAATAAAATGAAACACTCCAGTTCAGAGCAAATTTAAGAATTGCATTAATAGTTTCCTGTTAGGAAACCATTCTAGAAACAAAGTGTTGAGCAGTTCTAGTTATCACAGGGCTGTTACAGAGGTGGCTCCTTCACTAGGGCTTGGCTATTTACTTTAAGGTACATGGGCTGTGGTCTGCTGTCTTGATGGCCACTGTTACCTTGATTCTCTGCTTGCCATGGAGACATCAGAGCACTCGGTAACGCGGAAGGCAGCAGCCCCATAACAGCCACACTATGACACTCCACATAAATTTAGAGTGTAAGTGAATCATATTCCACAGAGCATACAAAAACGTTTAGGGAGACAGAGAGTACTCAACCAAATCAGACAGGGGAACTAATAGCAATGTTTCTGCAAATAATACTAGACACCTATGGAAATGAGAATCAGGCAGGAGGGCCATCATTTTCTGATTTATAAAGAAGTTGTCCTTGATCCACCTGGATCATTGTTCCAGTTCTGGAACAGCTGAGCAATTGCTACAAATTGAACCATCAGCACTACAATTGGTAGCATAATGATACTTTTTCTCTCAAATAGAATATATTTCCTTCCCACACCTTTACTCTGGGTCTTTAACCTTGGAATAAAATCATATGCTTTGTAATTAAAAAGAAAAACAAAGAAAAAAAAGATTTAAATCTAATCATTACAATCACCATAATAAATTTATGGGAAATGCATTTAACTATTACCATGGAAATCTGGAAACTGATCTGTTATAATTAAAACCATAATTATCTTTCACTATTTTAACAAACTCATGAATTAAAAATTTAGGACAGCTTTGCCAGAGTATATTTATTAGCATACAGTACAAATAACATGCTCTCATGGCATTTTCTCTTTAACTCATCATGTCTTCTATATGTGTCTTTATACCATGTTGTAGTAATTTTCACTTAGGGGACAACAGTGCATATATGCCTTCATTTTACTCAGCTAGATGCATACAAATTTGTTCAACACTAAAAAAAATGGATGTAAAACAAATAATTCTTTACACTAAGAAATACAGTTGCAGCAGCACACTTTGCAGGTGCCTGTACCTCGGTTGTTATAGTTAAACAAAATCAATTAAAAAGCCCTCTTCTTTTTTGTTGTTTTAAAAGACTGCCTATGCTTTAAAAATCAAACATTTTTATCATTTACTTTGAATTGAGTATGTTTCAATTTGATTTCAACTTAACTGGGACTTAAAAAAATTGAAACTTTGGCCTATTTGGGCCTTGACGCCTTCAAAATCAATTTATCAGCACTTTTTATCCACTAATCACTATTTTTAATAACAGCTTTGGAGTTGTCACCAGCAAACCAAGAAAGCAGTTATCGCACAGTGCCAGGAGGAAGTATCACTGCCATTCAACTACAAGCAGATCAGACATGGATGACCAAGACAGAAGAACCTGTGGGCGCCAAGACAGACCCTATGTCATATTTGCAGGCCCCCTCCTATCCACAGGAGAACTTCCCACCACACTTACTGCCCGTGCAACTCCTTCACAAGAATTTCACATATTCTGGGTATGAAAAGCTTTTCAATAAGGGTTTTATTCAGAGTCAGAATAAGCAATCGCACTGGCCATGAACTTACCTACTCAAGACGACTCCTGCATGCAGTAAGAAAACTCACAGTACCTCACTTGCACACAAATCTGAAGGCTAAAGTAATTTGTGAAAGTTACTTGGCAAATCATTTCAAATGTTAAATAATGCGGTCAAATCACAAACAGCCTGTGAACATTTCAAAACAAGCAGAAGCAAAACAAAGCTTTTGCTACAAATTGTACATCCAGCTCAAAAAATGAGGTTGAATAACTCACTGTTATGTTTTGGCTTGTCACCTGTTATGGTACAGCACAGAGCAAAAATCTTTGCTGAAGAATGAATGTATCCTATTTAGAGTTCCTTCCAGCAATGATTTTATACGGTTTGCAGGTGTAGGTCACGGGTGAAATATAGACCATGATCTCTGTTGCTTGAAATATAGATCTCTATAAACAGTCCCATAAAACAGATACTGTCTGAAAAACGGCTGCTTTTTTTTTAAATAGAAAAAGTAGACACGTGCTTGTTACTCAGTTGAAATTAAGATGCTTCTGAAGACTGTAAAAGGACACAGATTGAAATAAGAAAATATGACTTGTAAGGGCATTTAGTATGCAATGATTTAAGCACAAGACCCTTAATAAGTTGCATAAATAAGCCCAGTTTATAAACTCAGTTTTAAAAAAGTAGTTCAGTTCCTGGAAAAAAACAGGACTGGCATTAGATCGGAAAAAAGCACCTAAAGAAATGATATACATAGGCATTTAATAACCATCTACATGGAAAAATAAAAATAAAGAGATACATCTTGGGAAGATCTGTGTAAAATATGCTACAATAACGCCAAGAGGTTCAGAGAGTAGCAGAACTAATGAAACTGAGTTTCAGACTTGGGTCTAACAAGGTCTGAATGAAACATTTCCTGACATTGACTTTTCATAACAGCACTCCCCTTGGTGGGTTCTTTGGTGTCCAACAGGCACAGAGCTAATGCTGTGGCTTTTCTAGCAGAAGGAGCCCTAATACATACTCTCTTCTGTATCTAACATTTTCATTTCATGAAACTTACAGGAATTCAGTATTTTTGAAAACTTTACATTTGTCAAATTTGGTTGAAAACAGGACACACACCTCTCCACCTCATCTCATTAGGAAAGCAGGCCAAAATCAAACCAACTGATTAAGATGACAACAAGGATGAAACGTGATTTTCCACTAGATTATGTCTGCAAAAAAAGCTGGTGCAAAGGTTGCACCGCAAATGGGAAATATTTGACAGCTCAGGACTGAAACAATCCCTCTCCTGACAGGACTCAAGCAGGACCGCAAGGAGAAGGTTGCGTGTTTTACTGGAGATATCAATGATCAAAGGCAAATAATCTAGACAAAGAAGTTGATTACTGGAGGAACTTACATGGGAACAGAATTGAAGAATGAAGTACTGGTAGACAGAGAAGTAAGAATTTATCAGTACTTGATGTGTATTATCAAAAAGGGAAATGACTTGGTACTATGAGATGGCACAATTTGCACACGATTGCAAAAAGAACTGCATCTCTCCAGAGAATCAAGCAAAAGGGGGCAGTATTGCTATCATCACCTGATGTTCACATGGATGGCCAACTAATCAATACCAACACAGTTTCCAGGAGGTGCAAGGGCTGCAGAATCGGGACTCTCATGACTTGCTCAAAATCACACAGAAACTGCAGCAGAGCAAGAGCAGAAGCTACATCTACCTTCAATTTGTTTTAACCTTTCTTCAACAGGACCATAAAAACTTCAGAATGTCATCTCCTGAAGCACGCACACAATGCCATGCAGAAAAAGGCCCGCTCTGGCCTACTCTCTCACTGCCGAGCATGATGCATATGGTCTCTGTGGGTTAGTGTTAAGCCTTGACTGTTGCAAGTGCAGCTTCCCAGTAAATGGAAAGCCTGAAGCCCATGTCAGTACATCTGCAGTCTGGCACCACCACGCTTTGTGGTTGCCAATTTGAGATTTTCATGGATGACAGTGTTCAGCAACACCAGTGACCATCTGTTTCTTCCTCCTCCTCTTCCTCTTCTTCGTTCTCCTTTGCTTCTACTTAACTCAGTGTTAAATGACCAAGATATCCTAGAAGCGAAAGCAGACCAAAATTTGCAGTGGATGATACAACATCTGCTGATTTAACTCCCAGGGAAAAGAAGAAAATTGCAGTGAGCCTTTGAAAGAGAACGTAACGTAGAGGGTTAATGGGGAAAACGGAGCAGCTCGAAGTTAAAGTCACAGCAGTCATGATTTGACAGACTGTTTCCCTGGGTGGCAGGTGGAAGAGCAAGGCCCCATAGAGGGTGTGTCGGAAAACAGGAACGATGTGATTGCCGTGCTCTGTAACCAAAAATAAAGGCAAGCTGATCCCTGCTTATCCCTGCAGTAGTCTGATACGCAGGGGGGGAACAGGAACGAAGATGAGCAGCTTCACTCAGGTGCATTGTTTCTACTTTATACATTAAGTGCTTTAAAGCAAGGGATCATTTTGATGCTTTGCATTTTGATCCTTGCAGCCTACGTCTTCCCATGACAATGTACCAGAAAAGTTTAAACTTTCCTTCTAGGAATTTAGATTAACCGAGGCATGCCTACACCACCTCTAATTCTGTTTTAGAATTAAATAGAGGCTTTGCCTTAGGAAAATTCAAATCCTATGTCAGCAGTTTATCAGATGGCTCCTAGCTAAGGGACATATTAAAGGACAAGACCTGCTTCTGCAGCCAAATGGCCACATGCAGGCCAGTGAACTGCACGCTATAAATAACCAGTACTCAGCTAGACTGAGGTGAGGGAGAAAACGGAGCCGACTCTCCCATTTGCTGAACTGCTCCTTCCTTCTGGAGGCACTGAAACAAGAAACACTGTGGGTTCAGCAGGTCACATCCCTGCCCAGTGCTGGCTCATTTCACCATCTCAAAATAAATGAAGAAACAGGCAGTGCTGTGCAGAGGAAGGAACTGGGACTATTTCTGTTACCTGAGGCCTGTCTTTGACTTCAGTTTTGTGCTGATGTGACTGTTCTGGTTAGGAGTCGAGTCAGACCACAGGCACATCTCTCTCCTCGCTATGATCCCCAGGATCCCTGGGGGACGATGTCTAAGGGACACAGGGGAAGCATGCAGTGACACACACTCCAAGCCCTCAGCCAGCCAGCAGGAGCTAACAGCACAGGGAGTTTTCAGGGGTAGGGGGAAGAAAAGGGAAAAAAAGAAGAAATTTAATATTACTTAATGGATTTTTCTTCTGTAAAGATGGCCCTTCCTTTTCAAACCCACATAAACTTTTATCATCTACAACATCCTCTGGCAAGGACTTCCACAGGTTATGCAGCTGGTGAAGCAGCACCTCTGTTCATTTTGAACCTGCCATCTGCCAGTTTCAAGTGATGTCACCTGTCTTTTTTGGAAAAGACAGTAATTTCCCTATTCACCTGACACAACGTTAATTTCTTCAGACTTGACTCATTCTCACTGAAATAGGAATCTTCATGCCAGTGGATGTATTCCCTTTCCTGCAGAAGAAAACAGATGTTGCCTTCCTAGCTGCTAATTTTTATCTTTTTTCTTAATTGAAATTACCTTCTGCATCCTTAGTTTTATAACTAAATGTCCCTTATGTTGATGGTAATGCAGTTTATAGAAATTCAGCTGAAGAAAGTAGGTAAATTTCTTCAAATGATAAATATTAGAAAGATATCCACTACAGTAAATTGAAATGATGATATTTGGAAATCAAATGATTAGAAATTATAATTTCTTTCAAATTCAAAAAGCACTCCAAAGTCCATCCTTTCTGTGGCTGCAAAAGACATGGTATCATGTAAGGATGGAGAACTAGATGTCTCTTGCACCTAAGGAAATGGAGTAGCTTTGACTTACCAAGAACACTATCTATCAGCCCGTGCGCATCTGGGTCTGCCAGCCACCCCTCCTAACAGCCAAGCTTGTGCTGATCTCAGTGAGGACCTGTATCAATACTGCCACCATTATCTCCTGCAGAAAAAGATTCTCTACCTGTTCAAAAGCTAAAGCCTTTAATTTTTGCAATTGTGAAAATGAGATACAAGCATACAAAGCAATGCTAACACAGTGCTGACATGACAAACAAGCAGTGTTTCTTGCAAGGAACCAGAGGATCCAAAAGGAAAGGTGTCTATTGCTAAAATAAGCTAATACACTTCAAAAGAAGCAGCTATCTCCCCAGTCCCATACTGCAGTAGCTAGAACATGGAGTAATAATGACTGCCAAATATTATGAAACCTGTAGACTGAATAAGCCTTCAACCAAGCATTACAAGAAAGGAATTCCAGCACTCAGCACAATGTAATTTTAGAGGAAAGTGGATGTTCTGTTGTGATACAACATAAATGAATATAAATGAATTAAACCTCTTTAACAGCTTCTCAACAATAATCTGTATTAAACGGTCAAAGAAATTCCTCCAGGTAGCAGTGATTAAATAAATGTAAAATGCTTTCATATTAAAAAGGGCATGATCCGGAGTCAGGAAAGGTATGACTTCCTTTTAACTCCAGCTTCAAAGCACCTATGTTGAGCACAGTAACATTCACAGGACAGGACAGGTCAGCCTGAGCATCCAGCCCCAAAGAGGAGTCTAATGAGCAACTCAAAGCTCATCAACAGCGAGATCAAAGCAGCACTCTTTCAGGGAAGGAGAGGTAGTATCAAGCCAGCACAGCTCCCAAGGTAGAGAGGACTTGCTGGGAAGAAGACATGAGGATACGAGCTCTTAGAAAAGAGTCAATTTCATTAACGCCTTGTGTTGGTCAGTCACTATTATCTTCTGTCTTTGGTGAATGGAGATAATATCTTCCCTTCACCCCGAGCGAATGGCTGCCCGAGCCCAGCTGCAGTAGCCAGGTGCAGGGGGAGGGAAGGATGAATCATGCACTCCAGTGTTTTAGCTGGGGAGGTCTATGCGCTAATGATTGGTTAACAGTTATTTATGCAAAAACAATCTCCCAAATTTTCTCTCCAGAAAAAATACAGCAAACTAGCCACAAGCTTTCAATTGACTCATCCCCCCTGCATCCCATATCCATATGAATGTGACAAGATTGCACACCAAGTCACAGGCGATTGATCCATGCCTTTGAGCCACTAAAACACAAAGCATCTGCCTGTTTTTCCTGCTGGGATGCAAAAAATTCTTCCTCTGAGAAGTATCACATCATGTGAACCTCACCTTGACCTCCCTTACCAAGTCAGCAGTCAAGAACAATGTTGTTAGGCGGTTCACAAAAGGTTGGCAGTTACTCAATCAAAGAAAGGCCTGTTTAGTGGGTTTATATTATTTAAACTTCGCTACTGGTTTCACTTAAAGGTGAAATACAAAGCAAACATTGGTGATGTGTCTGGGCAAAGCCAGAAAAATGTCTACACATGTTAAAAGTAGATCTACAAAACTACTAAGTTTTAATTAGAACTGCTTACAGTAACAGGATGTTCAGTGGTTGAAATGCCTTTAACAAAGTAGTGATAACCATACCTCCGAAGAAAAACATCTCTCAAGACAGGCGATGCCCTGTCTGTGAGAGAACCAGTCAACATCCTCTACAAGACAGGAATTACTGTGACAGAGCACTGTCAATTTCATTGGCAGGGCCCGCAGCCTGCCTGAGGCTGGTCCAAGAGCGGCCACTCCCAAGGCAGATGAATAAAAACAAGAACTAGTTACACATGATTGCCAATTGGTAGTAATCCATAAGAAGTGGGGACACTCCAACCAGCCCTTAGGGTAACAGAAGGGCAACTAACAAGGTATAACCTGTGTTCTCTGCTATGCATCACAGCACATAAATGATGCCACTTAGAGACAGAACCAAGTTCAGATTTGACAAATTAGTCCAGTGTGTCAAAGCTTTTGTCAGCCTTCCCAACAAGTCTTTGAGGATCAGCACTTCTTCATTTTAAGCAAGAACAAAACCCCATTTTTTTCTGCAAAGCTTCTGAAAAGTTCAAGTTGTGATGACTGCAATTCAGCCCCTGCTGATATTTGTCAGTGGCAAGCTGTAATTTCTGCTTTCCTAGCAACCCTACACCTTTCCTCTTCCCTTTTGCCTGCTTTGTCCTCTCCTTGCATTCTGCCTCACTCCACCTTCACAAAAGCCTAGCAGCGGGGACTGGTTTTTTGTTTCTACAGCACTTGTCATTTATAATTCCTCACTTCTCCAAGGGTTTGGAAGCACTATCTGCTGTAAATAATAATTCAAATGATTTTTTTTTTTTTTTTACCATCATAGTTCTCTTTCTCCTTTGTGACTTCTTTTTCTTTATTTTTCTTTCCAATTTCTTAAATTTCATCTATTTCTTAGCTGTAATATGTGTTTAAGTAAAAATTCTGTATATTCTTTTAGATGAAACCAGTCTTCTGCACTAGAAACTGTAATTATTCCATGTAGCCACACACAAAAACGTTTCTTGTCACTAAGTGCCTGACAGCATTTCAAATGTTGGGAAAAGTTTCTGTGTCTAATAAAATGGAACAAACTTGCCACAGTTAATGTTTATATAACTTATCTTTGTAAGTTATATAAAAGAATCCCACCCCACACCTACAGCAAAGAAATTTGTCTGCCACATATTTAAATTAAATGCCCAATGGAGTTTACGAGTTGGAAACTAGCAGAAGATTTACTGAAAGTAGTTAATGGTCAGATTGCCTGAGTGGAAAGTTTTAACTGAGGCTTATTAGAATTGGAGATTCAGGAAACTGAGGCCAGCAGATAATTTAGAAACAATTTTAACTGCAGAGCTCCAAGTTCTGACTGCCACATGTCACAAGCTGTCGAGGACTGGTTTTACTGCAATCATTGTCAAACTGTCCTTCCTGATAGCATCAGTCTGCAAGAGCTTCACCTTCACTCTGCTCCAAGCAACAGTGATAATTTTGGCACTAAAACTGGGAATCCTCCTAACACCTCTTTACTAGAAGGAAAGGGAAAACCTCTCCAATTTTTAGGATAGTCAAGAAAATTAATTTTTCTGTTCCCCTCAGGACAGCAAGAAGCAAGTTGGCAGAGACAAAGACCAAGGCAAGGTACATGGGTAGCTTTTCCACATCTCTGCCATCAGGGTGTGCTGAGTCCTAAAACAGGTGGAAAGAGAAACCAATGCCTAAATGCACTCTGAGAATTGCACCAACTCCCAGCCCAGAGTTGACTGGCTGCTCTAAACCAACGTGGTGGAGAGGGCTGGCACGCTACAGCCTGAAAAACCAGGAGATCTGCACAGTGCCTTCTTCCATTGCTTCTGCCTCTTGCAGGATTTTGGTCTGCTTAAATATAAATAGCTTTAGATATACATAATACTCATATTTCTTCAAAAAGCACTTCTGCTACTTTTGTCACTCCTGTACTGAGAAAAATCATCCCAGGACTCCTTGCAATGCAAAAGCAAAGGGCAAGCCCAAGCAGAGAGCAGCAGCCCAGCGCCCTGCGCCCCAGCTCGCAGCCAACACCAAGCCATCAGGGGGAACCTCTTCCCACCCAGCTACAGGCAGCAAGTCCCTGCCCTCTGTCAGGAGAGCCACAAGGCTGTACCTTTAGGAAAGAATAAATTTACAAGTAAGCCGAGGTAAAAACAGACACCCACCCAATGACAGTGCTCCTTTCCGTGATTCCTTCTCCATCCTCATTAAAGGACTAAACTGCTTTCTCTTGCATCTGCCACCACTCGTCAATGGTTTCAAACAAAAACCACGTTTGAGGCTCCCTCCCAGCAATGCCCAGGGCAGAGCAGGGCTCTTTACAGATTCAACTCCACCACCCCCAAGTGCCAGGGAAATAAATATATGGTATTTCAGAGGCGTAAGACATAAATTCTGGCTTGGTTTAGAACCCTGTGGGCAGTAAAGTGCTCTGCCCATTAAAACATAAATTATCATCTGAGTGTAGCTGATGAGAGGCTGGGACTAATAGGAAGTGGTACTAAATCAGAATTATAGGAATGCTCTTTCCCATCTGACTGTGGGAATTTACTCTCCTCCCTAGCGAGCCTCAGGATGGCAGATGAAAATTAAGGCTAGTTTGTATGGGAGCTCAGAAGTAAATCATTACCCTCCCCAAATACATCCTTATCAATAAAGTATCTTCTTAATCCCATCAACTATGATTGTGGAACACCTGCCACTACCACACTTCCAAGTCTTTATGAAAAGAAAAAATTTAGTCTCACATTCATCCTCTGAATTATGTAGCAGCAGCATTAATAGTAATATTAGGTCTACCGGGAAATTGAGCCTGGTACTCATTACCAGAGCTGGGCTTTCAAAAAAATCACTGAACATGGTGGCTATGAATTTAGTTTGAAAAATCTGAACCTATATTACAACTGTGCTGAGTCTCCTTAGAAAGACTGCCCCTGAGGAGCACACACAAACCCGTATGCTCTTTCAAAGACTCAGTCCCCAAATCCCCACACAGACAACTGCTTCTCTACTCTTCTCTGCTCTTCGCCTCCATCATCAGGTCCCATCCAGAGAAAGCTCAGTGGGGGGCACCAGCAGCAGCTCTGCAGCACCCCAAGGTTCATTACTGTAGAGCACAGTGGTTACGTACACTAGAAATCACCCTGGAAGACAGCAAGGGCTATCAACCCACCTCGTTGCTTCACCTCTTCTCAAAGTTGAGAACTGAAACCAAGGTCTATTGCGTCCCAAGCAGCAGCTTTCTCTGAGGAGTTTTAATGTAAAGCAAAATTTTACAGCTCTTTTTATAGCAAGGGTTTAACACTGACAAGACCAATTCTTAAACTAAGAGCACAAATACCACTGCACTATGTGGAGGGGACTTCACCACAAACATTTGCTCGAGTTGCTGTCTCTTACCTCACTCAGAACAGGAATTATTAAATCAACTTGCGAGATTTTTCTGAGCATTTATGTTATTTAGTTCCTACCAGCCTAGAAAGCATGGCTTCAGTTCCTATCATGCCAGCCCTTTGTCTCAGGGAAGGCCTGTTACTCTGATTGTTAAGATGGAGAACTGAGGCAAAGTGCAATAACTTAGTGATGTACCCAGTGCAGCACTGAAGATCCAGCAATTTAATCCAGATCACTTCGACTTTTCCCTGTAGTTTTAACCCAGACCAATTCTTAAATTCTCTTCTGGGGATTAGGAAAAAGTAATCATGACAAGTTTAAAGTGCTTGAAGAGATCAAAACCTCCAGCCTATTTATGATCTACAGATAAATCAATACATTCAGATAAAGTTTCTGTTTGCCAGTAATATTTTCTTTGACTCCTGAGTTTCCCCTTTTCTCCAGATGCTCGTTTCCTAAACAATACTAACTCGCATTTCTTATTTATGGTCCATCTATGCTATTCTTTGCTCTCCATTCCACTACAGAGCTAAAAGACGCTATTGAGATACAGCTCCTAGAGAATGGCTGTTCACTAGCTCGCGTCTAGAAAGTGCTGTGACTGTCACAAAGAAAGATTGTGCTCCCCTTGCATTTCTATAGTCTGTAACGTGCTTCCGGATGGATGTCCCTGGGCATTACTGAGAAAACAGCATTCCTGACACAGATATATATTTTTTAAATGATGATTGAAAGCCAAAATAAATCGAATGTCAATGTTTAGGAATAGACAGTAGTTATGGGTTCACAGCACCCATAGCTGCTCTGAATGCCTGTGGAGGAATCCTTTTAACTCTAGGTTTGACTTCTTACACTATTTGCACTACATAACTAAAGTTACTTAAACTCTGCTGGAGACCGATATAGAGCAGAATAGCCACAAGCTAAAGCAGACTACAATGGCTTCTTGTTGTTTCTCTCCCAACACAGTGATGTCCTATTGTCCATTATAAGTAAAGTCGAAAATCAGTCCCGCGTTGAAATGCCAGGCCTTTGCAACACACAGCACAATTGGACTGTGCTCCCATGCCATCTGAACTGAACAGGAGCGGAATTGTTACACAAGTCCCAAGGTGCCCACTGATGTGAGATGTGGTTATTATTTATTGGAGACGACACTTGCATAGTCTGGGAAAAAGTTATTTGCTGGCCTTAAATCATCCACGCAGGAACAACTAAAGAAAGCCTGCAAATGTATCAAGAAGGGATTTAGGACTGAATATGGAAAGACAGGACTGAATACACCAAAAGAACATGACTGAAGATAAGTTTAAGACCCAGGGGTGCAGAAAGCAACATATTTTAGAAAGGAAGAGCAGTCTTGCCTCAGTGCTCCTAAGGGCACTGTGCAAAGACACGTTCCATTTTCAGAGCAGGCCATGCACCAGCCAGAAGGATCACACAGTCTCGCAGGCTATGGGGATGCTGGATACTTGGGGTGGGATTTTCAGAGACCCTAACAGCTACTGAAGGACCCAGTTCAAGTTAAAGCCAGTAAGGGTTTCCTGTCTCAGAGATACTCCCTTTGGGGCATGGTTTTTTACTTAGGGTTTGGGACATGAATCTTATATTTCCTAAGACCTGCAGCGCAAGGCATATCCTGAAAAGGAACTCAGTAGGTGAGGGGGGAGGGGGCAAAGGGACAGTACAGTTCCTCTACCTCTGTACCTGCCAGAGGATTTGGGGAGCAGACTCTACTCCTTCTCAAAAGGGACAACCATGAGAGTCATCCAAGGGATTTTTCATTGTAGTGACCAAACAAAAACTACCACCGTGTTCGTTTTGTAACGCCCCAAAACAATAACATTTTGAAACAGAAAGCCCTACTGTAATTTTCCATCTCTCATTCCAGTGTTGTCCCCGAGAGCTTCACAAGCTCCTCTGCTGGCTGTTGTTCAGCGGGTGTTGCAGTGGAGCCAGCCCCAGTGCCCGAGCTGAGGAGTGGCTCTGTCTGACACGTGCTCTCATTGTGCCGCACGGTCATATTTGCTACTGCACGATGCAAAACATGCCAGCCACACCACAAGAACAGGAATATTACTAAATTCCAAAGAGTACAAAGTATGCCTAGCCCAGACATCATTTCCTTGTCATTAATTCATACTCAACACTTCATAAATTTTTATTGTAAAGAATGCATTTGGAATTTAAAGAAATTCTGAAATTCAGCAATATCCAATGATCATGCTCAGAGCGTACTCTGCATGAGAGAGAAATTGTTGTGTCTGTTTGCTGTTGTGAAGTGGTAACCCATATGTTCCTCACATTAGGAAGATATTTAATGTATGCCCTTGGCAAATAACAGACTATGGAGCATCTGAAACAAACAGAAATATCACCCAAAGATAAGACATATTTCTGTTAAAATCTAAAATGAAAAAAAAAAGCAGCTATTTACAGTAAATTAAAAAGTTATCTATCAAATCTCACTTATGGATCTTACTTATGGTAATATAAAACTATTCCCAAACTTTAATTATTATGACGAACTAGTCTCCTGTGGCTTGTTCATTTCACGCAGCCAAAAAAAAACAACGTTAACAGTCTTCTAATTATATCAGTATTCTGTAAAAAAAAAAAAAACTGGCTCACATTTATTACTCTGTCTAGGGAAGTTATGGATCATCTTGCTATTCACTTAATGAAAAAAAAAAAAAACTGGCTCACATTTATTACTCTGTCTAGGGAAGTTATGGATCATCTTGCTATTCACTTAATGCTTTTTAATTTACATATCAGAAATACTAATAAGTGTGGTGTTATTAGATCATATTTGCTTTCACTTCCAACCCAAAAAAATGATCCATTTTGTTTAGCTGCCACAATTAAATTAATTTATTTTCCTATGGCATGGTTTTTGATAAGGGCTCTTATCAGAAGTTTGACTGTATTAAGCTTAATAGGACATCTCTCATTAAAACAAAATGCAAAAAGAAAATATGTTTCATTAAAATCAAACAATGGCTTTGCCCCCCACTCAACCCCATTTTTGATTCATTAGCATATTTAATAGAGGAGATAATTGTGGCTTTCGCTTGAACAAGAGCCACAATCTGAAGTTCTGGATTTGTTTAAAATTCAATAGATTATTTCAGCATCATGTGATGAGCAGCACTGCTGAGTCTAGAGATGCCCACAGCAGAAATGGCAAAGCAGCTAAATTTGGCACATTTTGGATTTGTTTGATGTCGATTTTCTGTGGTGCTCACAGCACAGTAGCAAGAGTTTGCTCGTCACTCCCTAGAGTATTTACAATATATTCCAATGGTATCAATTAAAAGATATCCTATAATCCCCTGCAGTCCACTCCTAGAAGACAGAGAAGTGTCTGTTTGAAAAGGAACTGACCCACGGCCTCTAAACACACTCTATTGGGAGAGCTAGTTCCTATTTCCAGTAGAAACAGTATCTGGTGATCTTTGGGTTCATTACTGGTTAGGCCTCCAAATGGAACAGAAAAATACAAAAAAAATTTTCAAAACACAAAAACCTACCTGAAAAAACCTCAACTTTCAGAATAAGTTAAGAGAGAGACTGAGTTCTTGAGTTCTTGCTATTCCATCTGATTTCAACTCCCACTTCTAATCCATTTCATCCAGGTAGGATGCAGCATCCCCTAACATGCCTGCCTGTCCAATGGCTCTGTGCCTCTTAACATTTCCAGTAAGCCCAGAAAGGAGACTAACCCCAGGGGTCCAACAGATACCGGCACTTGATAAAAGAAAAACATGTTTCAATTTGGGCTGGATAAGAAAGAAAAAGGAGCTTAACAAAGATGTTGGGGTTGATTCTGAGCCATACAGAGATCCTTTCACGCTGCCAAAAGAGTGGAAAAGAGTCTCAGTGTAGGTGAAATTTGGGCCTCTCAGAGATAAGTAGAAACTGCTTAAGAATCTGGTAGTTCACCCTCCTAGTAGGTAACAGACAGGCTAAGGAAATAAAATGTGCAGTGATCAATGTTGTGTACACATCCCATTCATCATTGCCTGAATGGATCCAGAGAGCGATTTTATCCTAATAACACCATGTCAGGATCATTCTTTTGTTCTTCTGGCACCAACTCCATTCTTCTTCTTAAGAAGTTTCTCAAGAATTTTCTAAAGTTGAAACTTTTGGCTAACCAGCTGTATTGCTATCTCGTATCCTCTTTAAACAGATTTCTGCTCACAGTTGAACAGACATTAGCTGCCGTAACAAAGCAGCAGCCCATATGCAAAGTTTGCTTGTTTGCACCATAGTGTCCTGTGCTTCAACTCAAAGCCAAAATGCCCATATGGCCACTGGAAAAAAAGGAGGAGAAAAAAAAAAAAGTGGAGTAAAATGTTGAGTTGTTTCTACTGGAAGGAAAGAGGGATTGTCAACACAGAAAGTGGATTAACACCTCAGTAGTGTAACGGTAAAGTTTGTTGTTCTGCTGTACAATACAGCAGCTAAGAATTGAACAGACAGAGCACAACAATTTCTTCTAACTCCTTCTTTCCTCCCCCTCTCTGGGCCCAGCCTCCTACAACGAGGAACCTCTGAGACCTGCCGGGGATCACAGAGTGCATGTTGCAGATCTGAGCAGCCCACACACATCTAATAAAGGCAAAATGGCAAACCGAGTTCATGACACTATTTACACAAGGCAAATTTTTTCATCAAGCTGTTATCCAAGAGCACACTTCATAAACTGTTCATGATCACACATAGAGGAGCTAAATAAAGAGGGTTGTCTTGAGCACCAGTATCAGTTTTAAGGGAGAACTCAGGTTTAAAGCCAAATCAGAGCTAGGCTTGAATTTTTATTCAAATAGCTGGTAAGCTATCCTCTTAAAATTCTAGCCCAAAATGATAAACAACTCACAAAACTTTCAAAATACAAGTCCCCAGACCTCTGGGTATTTCTGCTTTATAGGGCTGGCCCAGAAATAGTACCTTTTTTAACTGCAGTCCTCAGAGTCCCAGCATCAGGAATACTTAAATCAGAACTGCAAATTATTGTGTCGGTTTCAGACCTGCATTTGGGCAGGAGAATAGCAGCAGCAGCACCACAAATGATTGCACAGAGGAAGCAATCTGCCAGCCCCTGTGGAGAGTACCTAGAGCATATGTTCAGTGCAGCATGCAAACATCTCTGATTGTACCAGGCAGCTCAACAATGCTCTGGCTACACGTACTTAACAGTGGGAAGCAGGAGATTGTGGCATGAGGCTTCTCTAACTCCGCTGCCGCTGTCTGAGTTTATTATATTTATACATTTTATGGATCATCACTTCTGCAACTCTGAACGTACAGCGTGCTGGTCACAAGTACGGGAAATGGATGGGACATACTGTGGGATCCTGGTGACAAACAGGCTGGCTTAACCGCTTCTCTTGCAGTTTTCCTTAGAATTGTCTGAATGCTATTTGCATTTTCAGTCCTGCTGTTGCTTGTATTTACTCCTGAGCTAGAGTGACTTCAGATGTCCCTCCCGCCCGCACAAGGTTTCCTTGTACACAACCCTTGGCATTTCCTCAAGCAAACTTGACAGAAAAATCAGTGCTCAGTTTACTGCTGTGCCCTTGTTGTCTTACCTCAATGGCTCCCAGACTCAGTTCTCTGAAAATAAGACTTGTGGACCTGTAAATGTCCCTAATATATATGGCTGTGCAAAGAACTGAATGTGACTGCATCTGAAAGAGGAAAAAGTTGCAGTATTTCTTCAGATAAGATCAACCAAAATTAAAAATTTTATATCATTGTTGGAAGGTCAGAGCAAGCCCCTTTTGAAAACCACAGTAAGAAATTTTTTAAAGAAAATAAAAATTCAAAGCAAGGATATTAAAAATCAAAACAAACCCCCCAACTGATCTATTTTTCCAAGGTCTAGAGAAAATACAGATCAAGTGTTTTTCTTTATTTTTAGCCTAAATGGCATAAACGTATAACTAGTTTTGGCTGACACAAAAATTCACTTCCCCAGTGAACAAATAAACTTTTGTCCAGTTATACAAGTAACTACATATAATTGAGAATGGATGAGATTTTTTTGGTTTGCTTTTTTTGTTTGTTTGTTTGTTTTGAAACAAAGCAAGGTAACATGACTAGAGAACGTCTTTCTTCTCTCTAGTTCCCAGGATACCACAGCAGTTCCCTAGCACCTGTCATGCTCTTCCCATGCCAAATTTCACCACCACAATAGCAAGAACATAAAGAAATTACTTTGTATCATTCACTTGCATTTTGAAATAAAAAATAATTTCATAACCTTGAACAATCAATAGCTTCAGAAAATTGAAACAACAATGAAAATTTTGCTCTCTAAAGTGTGATTGCCTAAACCACAATTGGGCCAGAACATGGGGACTTACAGCCACATTTCTGAGAAGGAAATGCCAACTTCCCTTGTATTTCTAAGTATTATGGTCTTATTTTTACCCATCAGTAAAAATGAGCACTAAACCAGACTTTTATTTCCTTTTCTCCCCGAGAGGCCACACCAGAGCTTTTCCCAGTATACACAGCATTCCCATTTTTACCACTTAGGCCATTTATTTTCTGAATCTTGGCAAGATGCTAACCTAGTCTGTATAACCACAGGCTACAGTACTCCAACTGCCAGACATTAATATATCTGTTTCAGTCACTCATCCGCCCCCAAAATTGACAGTTTGAAGAATTACCAGCTCCCAATACATGAAACTTAACTAAGCCTGGACAGCTGTATCAGTGAACAACCTAGATTTCCATGTTAATATGACCTTGCTCGACACAAAGCACTTCAGGTATTTTATCAGCTTGTCTGTGAAAAGCATTCGATCTCTTTAGTGGTATAAAGCAGGGAAAAAAAAGCACATTTTGCCTAACTATGAATTTACCATGCACAGTTGAGATGCACAGCTTAGATCAGCATCCATAACTAAAATGAAATGAACAGCCTGTCAGGTGTGAATTGCAGGCCCTAACCATAATGCCCGTCTCTCTTCCAAATGCTCCTCCAGCCCGGCTTAAAGTAACACCGATGAGAAAGGCAAATAAATTGTTCTTCTGAGAGTGATAAGCCTGAAAAAAAATTTATAAATATATATTTAAAACAGCGACAAGGACCAGTCTTCACTCCTCACTCCCCCCCAGGGCCTACGTCTCCCAGGCAGTCAACTTGATCAAGAAAAACAGGCGTCCATCTCTGCCAGGTCCTGCCCAACTGGTAACTCCTCTTGACTCCTGCTCCAGTCGCACGCTATTCATGCTTCATATTGTCATAGCTTAAAAGTTTGATTAGGGTATGAAAAAGACAGAATGAGACACAACTACATAAAATGAGGAATAGCACTGAACAGATGAATAAAAAAACAGATTCCTTCCTCTCATAAAATAGAAACTGCACGACACAAAGACCTGCAAGGGACTTTCTTGGACTGTCAGTGGCATACCAGCATCTAAAGAAGTGCAGGCTTGTAATCGTGGGGAGGAATGCCATCCTAGAGCAGGTGGGATAGACAAGCTACAGAAAAGGCTAGAAAAGAGGAGGGATCAGTAACAACAGAGGAACGATCCATTTTCTGGGACACTACACAGCAATGGCTAACACCATTCCTGTTCAGTTGAAGGAGCTGGTCCATTGACTTCAATAAAACAAAATTGAGCCTTAAAGTTGTAATGAACTATTTATTAATTAGTATGCCCTAAATGTTCGGAAAAAGCTATTACTTAATGGGCATTATTCTCCTCTCCAATCTTCTTTAAATGAAAGGAGTTGATTGGATTGATGATAGGATTGAGAAATGCACTCTTGCCATCTGAAGATGCCCAGTTACATTCTTTTTTGCTTAAATTTCATCAAAAGCTAGCACAAAAGGGATGTCAATGACACAAGAACAGAGCCAAATGCATCTGGCTTTACTGAGTATAATTGTAATATCAACTGCCTTGTTGGGTTGTGTCTTTTGGAAACAAAAACAATCTATTGTGATACTCTGGAAAGGTTCCTTCTCATCTGCATGGAACTCATTTAAAAAGGATGATTTAAAACAAAAGAAACATTATCCAATATTAGAAGTAACCGTTAGCAAGGCTCATTAATGCAATGCACTGAAGCTACAGTCTCTGCAATTCTATTGCACAGCTAAACTACTGTAATTAAACCATAGTTCCTCTGTGTTATTTAGCAAAGTAAATAATTACACCATGTCCCTGAGGTTTATTGTTAATTTGTAGCATCAGGCAGAAACCCTTGCTGTCATTTCTAAACCTCCATTTTATGGGATCATATCCCTATAGAGCTGCCCTGTTACTGTACTGAACATCAAAGTGACTGCACTGACATTTCATCCTGTTGTGTTCCACATCATGAATACCAGTCATTGCACTGCCTTGTATACACGGGCATTTGTATCCAGGGCAGCCATCAAAACTTCAGCCCTTACAGGCAGGTCTTAAATAATCAGCGCGGGTTTATTTCACAGGGAGGCAAAGCTGGTGTTTCCTCTATGCACCGAAAAAAGTCTGGATTCATTCATTCATTTACTGCAATTTGACTTTTTTGTGTGTGTGTGTCCAGAATCATAAATGTTAGCACAAGAGGACTACAGTCACTTCCAGCATCACTCCTCCTTTGATAAGCACGGCTCTTCCTGCACTCTTGTTATGGACAGAGCCTCTGCCCAGAGCTTCCAGGTTGCAGGATTGCATCTGAGAACAGAAATTCACTCCCTTGGAGAATACCCATTTTTCTAGAACCTGCTTATAGCTGCCCAGTGAATTTAACTAAAGACAGGAAAACAGAGCAACAGCTAATCATTTAAAAAATCTTAAAAATCATTGGACAACCCCATCTATCCCTGAGGTTTTTGGGGCATGTTGAGGGGGGCACAAACCTGTTCTGGAAGCCCCAGAACAAAAGCCGGGCCAGCAGAATTGCAGCTGCATCCCAGCCCAAGAGTTGTAATGGGGCTGGGACTGCACAAAGTGACAACTGGTCCATCTTTAATGGCACACTTAGACAAACATCCAACATACTGACACAGTTTGTAAGGCTGGAAAGGGGAAACAAAAGCACAATGCCCAAATAATCTCGGTACTCAAACCACAAAAATTGTATTCACCAACATCCCAAAAGATGACATCACTTATTCCCACATTTACACAGATGTCAACTTCCATCTTTCCAGTCTGGGAGTTGCAGCTTTCTGCTCCTAAGAAGGAAGACGTGGGTTCTCTTATTTTCATGCTGCTCCCAGTGGCAGAAAGGAAAGGCCTTTCTGCTTTTTTTTTTTCCCTTTCCCTTTGGCCATTCCCACAGTCCCTTTTAGCTAAGAGCCAGGAAAGACTCATCAGGATGCTCTACATGCCCAGGATGAATCAGGAAAAAGCTCTCTTACGTGACCATGAATTTAATATTCCATTGCCTTGGAAAGCCTATGACTATATGTCAAATATTGTAATAGTAAAGGTGATGAAATAAAAGCATCCAAGATAGAGAAAACAGACTCAAGAAAAAAAGAAAAAAAAAATCTTTCCACAGGATATTGGTTTTCTCTGAGAGACTCCTCATATTTGCTAGCATTTAAATCAGTAGTTTGTATCTAGTTGCCCCAGACAAGAAATTACATTTCACTCCCTCACAACAGATTCATAAGAAAAGCTCTTTAAAGTTGGGTGTTTATGCATACATACATATAACAAAACACTGTATTTAAAACTCTGAATTCAGTCCAGTATGGTTTAGAAACTGTGATATTGGGCCAGAATCCCAGCTAGCGGTAAAATGTTATGTTGATTAGCTCAATATGACAACCAAAAGGAACACACATCAATATCATTCCCCTGGTTTCAGCTGAACTATGCCGATTTGTATCTGCTGCGTTCCTGGCCTGCTGTACTCTGCATTATTCTGCTTCCTAAGGCGTTGGGATGACAGCTGGATTATTGCAGGCTTTCCTATCTGTTACTAAAGAGCGGCTGCTTTTCAACACAACTAAGGGTATACTTCCCTGATGAATGAAAACACATTACTGTCCCTCTATGTTGCTCTGGTGAAACTGAGATGCTTTATAAGCATCTATCATGTGCTCAAATAGATATGTTATGCAGAGGAAGTGAGAGACTCAACATATACGTACAACTCGGCCCTTACGGTCTTCATGGCAAATCAACATCAATAGCGTTCTGAGTACTTTAGAGAACACAGTAAAAGTTGTGAAATACACTTTGCAGATCAGAGAAAGAAAAGTGGATCAGAGTTTGTAAAGGATTTGGAGAGCCCTCAAAATAAAAGAAAAGACACTGAACTGTAAGATAATTTTATGTAGATATCCATAATTTCTCTTAGGAAATACATTTTGAAATCCACATTCCAACATAAGTAAAGAGCTTAAGGATATTTTTTTTATTTTTTGCCTAGAAAAACTATTTTCATCTAAAATTTCTAGTCTTGAAGTAAACAGAAATAGACTTTCTGCACAAGTAACATTAAAATCAGAAAAGCATCTTATAAAAATCTGTAGCTTTTTACAACTGCTGTAAATCTAAGTGGGCCCCTGCAGCTCTGCAAAGCTAATTAACGACATACCTGAAACTTGGCATTACTGGTTAAACTTTGAGCTCAGACATCAAGCTTGTACCTCTAAAAGTAGTCTGCTTTTAATACCTTTACTTAAGCTGACAAATGCTGACACCATCCAAACAATCCAAAGTTAGCCCCCAATGAACTTTTCCAGCTGTCAGATCTCTGTATTCCCTAACAACAGAGAAATAACAGAATATGGGATGGGAAAAGACCACATATAAGCTATCATTTGTTTTATAGTAATAGGTTGTTATATTCTTTCTTTCCAAGTTGGTATTTAATGTAATGAAATGCCTTTCTCCATAGCTGGTTTTTAATATACTGTGCCATGTTTCTCATGGTGCCTCAGCCTCACTTCCTTTGCTTTTCTTGTTGGCATTTAATTTACTGAAAGTAAAGGATTATTGCTATATCGTACAGTTAGAATATGATGATTAAATGTCCACCGCCATATTATTTTTAATCAGCAGTTTATTTAGCCCCAGTGAATTGTTATATGTATAATCTGACTTCATTGTGTGTTGTGATTTGGAAGGTAAAATACTGTCATTGCTAACACAGTTCAGGACACTCTAAATTGACTCCAACATTTCCTAATACACAAGAAAGGAGAAAGTAGGGTTGGAGGTGACCTACGGAATCACCTAGGCCATTTGCTAGCTACCACAGGCTACCACGCTCTACTATGCCATTTGTAAGCTCCGTTCTAGCAGTGGTTATTTGACTGTTCCTTAGAGAGCAGTAAGTGTTCCAGAGTATCACCGCCAACAGGCACAACGACTATTGGATTGAAGTGACTACATCTCTGTTGCCAAAATGTAACACAAAACACCCCCAAATGGCTTTACAATATAAAAGTGCTTGTGAATCCTAAACACTCATGGAAAAGGTTGACATTTCAAACTGTAAGTTAATTCACCCACTTTGAGCTGCTGAAAGTGCACCTCTCACAAGATAAATCTCCAACAAATGCCAGCCCTAGCTATCTCCCATCTCAGGCAAACCCAGAGGCTATTAGAGAACCTGTGTGTGTGCTGTGAGTACCACATAAAAACAAACATTACCTTGGATTTTGTTCAAGGAAGTCTCATAAATACTCAGCCATGATGCTCATGATAACTGTAAGCTTACAGTTAAACACAGGTGTAAGTGCTTTCCTCACATTTCCTTTCCACTTATGTCCTATCCTGTATCAAAGCATGATTCCAGATTCCTCCCACCAAAGACCTGATCCAAAAAACTAGAAATCAGTGGAAGTTTTCCCACCAGATTTGCTGGGGTTTAGATTAGGACCATCAGAAGAGGAACACACACTGAGTTTGGATAAACAGGCCACTTACTCTTGACAATTCATGTCAATATATCTTAGTCTCTAAAACCGACAACATTCCTTTTCCAAACCTCTGGATGGATTCTCTCCTTTATTTCTCTGGGTTTCCCAACCCTTGCCATTCTTTGTCCCTTTTATGAGAGACTAAAAAAAAAAAAAAAGGCTACAGAGTAGCCAAAACTGGAGAGCTCTCCTCCCAGCCTGGACTGGAACGGACTTTTATATCCATACTTACACGTACTACTCACTGCTGTTCCTCTGAGCCCCTGACTCTGCTCTGCATTGCATTCCCACAAAGCATTCACTTCTCCAGACAAGTCTTCAGCCCTATTATTCAAGTGCTTAACACGTCCTTTGCCTTATTGGTCCTTATAAATCAGATTATCTCATTAGCGCAGTCAATTTCTGATTTCATTTAAATTAGTAAAAGAAAGACAAGGAGTTATATAATGTAGGATTTGTCTTAAGCAGCTTTATAGACAGCAATCCCTCATCTTGATAATTTTTAACAGGTAGTTGGCTTCTTTTTCTTCCCCCTCCTCCTATCGGTTTCTCTCTTTATCAAGCTACAATTAAGTAGGCTGACTGGACTGCAAAGTTGTGATAACAGAAAGCCTACTTCTTTTGCCTTTTTGGTTGTTTTTTTCAAGCTTGTCTTTAAACAGCGCTTTAAAATGTTGTTGCTACTATTAAAAGGAAAAAAAAAAGGAAAAAAGCCCCTGATAGATTGTAAACATGGTCCTTAGAGGCCTACTTCTTACCTTAGTCTCTTCAGAATTCAGCCCAACAACTCCTTTACAGGCAAGCTCTTTTCCTAAGGAACTGAAATATGCATGATATTTCTCCTCTCTCCTCCTTTCTAATTTCTGCTTAAGCCCTGTGGAGGGAAGCTTCTTAGGTGCCAGCAGGAGGAGGCAAGGCAGCAGAAGTTCACAAACCCTTCTAGGTATGGGAAAGAACAGCATTCCCATGGGTGATGTGCATAACAGCAATAGGCCAGGGCATAAAACTTTCACTTCTACAACAAAAATTGAGTATTCTCTGAGCCATAAAAAAAAAATCCTTAATATGAAGCTTGTTCCTGGAGGCCTGAAGAATACCTCCTTGCCTTTTACACCCTTTCTGTATATGCCAAGTGCCCAAATCCATTACCTTGACAACACTGTGCATCACTGTAATAGCATGAGTCAGACTCGCGATTTTTGTGACCATAACAAAAGCAGACTCCCATCGATTGGCATGGAGCTCTCCGTTTGAAACTATAATTTCAGAAGGATACTTGCTTTAAATCTTGTTGCTCTCTGCTTTGGGTCTTGCCAAACTTCCACATATACCAAAACCAGTGGCTTGTTTTATGGTCTCATTTTAATGGGTTTGTCTGTATTCCAAGACCCAGCAAACAAAACAGATCAAAAACCCTCCTTAAGGGGTTTCACTCACAGCTTCTTCCTCATCCTTTACATAACCAATCTCAACAGTCTGAGCTCAGTGTCTGAACCATCCCCCAGTTCTCAAATAATGGTCGTGATATTCTGTTCCAGATTAAAATCCAAGTGTGCAGATCTTTCACTTAAACCACTTTGGCATCTCCAAAGCTGGACCAAAGGTTTAGGTGGATATAGGGAGGAATGAAGAGGGCATAAGTCAACAAAACTGTATGTTGGGTTTTCTATCACAGAAACTACAGTTCCTAGCAGGTATTGATCCAAAGACAGGAATGACTGCTGACTAGCACGTGTTTGGTCAACAAGCCAAAGAAGTAACCGGGTTACAATAATGACAAAAAATAACTGTTATCATGAGCACAAAGCAATACATCTTCTTTTACAACATCCAGGAGAAAAGGGGTCAGATTTCTTGTGTTTCAGTTTCCTTCCCTTGTCAACATCCCCTTTTCATCAGCTGTGCTGCATCTAGCTTAGTTTGTGGATGCATGACAGGGACACACGTTGCTATGAATTTCTGGCAGAATACTCCAATGCTATACCAAAGAAGCATGTAGAAAAGCTTGTGAAATCCAGTGGTAATTGGATTTCTCATCAATAATGTGAGCTATGCATTGCCATTTAGTGTACCCAATAAGGCATGTTTTACTGCTTTTTGCCTGGTACTCATTCACAGGCTTGTGAATGTCACCATCTAACACAAGGCAGAAAAGGACAAGATTCCCATTTTATCAGTCTTGTTAAGCCACTGACTGTTAGAGCAGATGCTAAAGCAATGACAGACGTAATTTCTCCGCTTGGTCTTAGGAGATATTAGGACATTACTAGAAGATGCAAGCACCACTGAGTATCAATTGAATTGTATGCGTTACTTGAGAAAGATCTTACAGAACCCATTGAAGCTGTGATGTGGAACTTTAGAGAGAGAGAGAGAACGTTTTTGAGAGGAAGGAAAATGGACAGAAACCAGTTCTTACAGCCATGTGAAAAGATGACATCTGCCCTGGTAACAAAGCAGGAGATTAAATAAGATATGGTGTGTGCTCTTGCTAAGCCAAAATCCATTACAAGATCAGAAATCCTTGCAGGAAAGAAGGGCAGCTCACTCCGCCACTTTCATGGGGCTACTGAGGTGCAGGACAAAGATGGAAGCAGCAGGAGGGAGGGGAACACCATAAGGCCAAAGTGGACCTGCAGCACTCCACAGGCAGCAGAGAGGATATCCACATTGTCCTTGAATGGACTCTCACGGAAAGCCTTGATGGGGACAACTGGTATTGATAACTGAATTTGTGAAGGGGTGGAGGACCGTGGAGGATGCTCCTCAGGTCTCTCAGAAGATCCCAAATATTTCACAGCCCTGACCCCCCGATCGGTTCCTCAGAATGGCATGAAGGATCTAATTAAGGGGAGATTAACATGATAGGCTTGAGGCAGCAGAGCCTCTGCTGGAGAAAACTCATATACCTGATGGAGTTCTTCGAACAAGTTAGTACAATAGTAGACAACGGTGAAAGGTAATGTAATTTTCCACAAGTTTTCATGTAATAGAGCAAAGGCACTATTCTGTCCTTAGGGGATACAATGATATAGTTCAGAGAAAAAAGAAAAGAGAAGAAAGGTTAAATAAAAACAAGATACGAATTGACTTTCAGCCCAGTATACTAGGCTACTTGGTGATACACAGGTAATGACATACCATTGTGGCCCATTCAAAGAAAGGACCCAACCCTGGCAGGTCTACAGTGTCCCAACGTACATAGCACATGTTCCATCCCCAGAGCACGAGGATATCGGTGACCAGACTGTGCTGGAAAAACCAACAGCTGCCAGAGAGGACTGAGAGGCTCTTCAGTCAAGTTCCATGAGGTGACTAACGATGGTGCAACTGAGGCTCATGGGGCAACATTGCAAGGAACAATCCAAGGAACAATGCTACTTATTTAAGTAGCTCTTGATTAAAGGTTGAAGTGAATGACATAAGTATCAGAAGACATGAATGGTAAGGGCCTAATGGGGTTTTCTGTCATTCTGCTACAAGTTAGGTACAAAGTATTTTTGAAAACCCCCAAGAAGTTTATCTGCATTTTTAGGCAGAGGAAGAGAGCATTTCACAGTATCCTCTTGATTACTCCTCTTTCTACAGCTACCAAAGACTTTAGGTTCAGTTGAAGCTTTGCTGTGGCACTGAAGTCGAGACTTGTAGCTGGTGCAGTAGTCTGCCTCAACTAAGGACTGATCCAAGCCCCAGCCAAATCTAAAAGTGTTGCTCTCTGCCTGTCTGAGGAACATGTACCATTCCCCCCAACACTCTTGCTGACTGTTCAACTGTCTCTAATTACTATGTTCCTAAGTCCCTTGTGAGACAGGTATATGTTAATATTCCCATTTTATGATTAGAAACTGAGGCACAGAGAGTCTAAGCAACTTGGCCAGAGCCGCAGAGGGAGCATCTGGTTTAGCAGAGAGCTGAAGTCCAGCTCCCCAGCGCCAGGCGAGCAGCCAAACTCCTGGAACAGCTTCTGTCAGGAACAATTCCCATATGGAAACAAGCCATGAACACAAGGACAGCCTAATTACAATTAAAAAGGAATCTTCCCAGACTCAAATAGGGTAGCAGCGCACAACATATAGTTAACCCCTTACAGCAGAACTCCACACTGAGCAGGCAGGGTCTTACCATTCAGAAGGGCTCTGGAACATGCCTGCTGCTGACTGCCACAGCATGGACTGAGGGCTCAGCGATAACCCAGGCCCCAGGTTTGCCACTCAAGATGGTCACCTGCAACTCCCAGGCAGCCCTTCCTTCTCCTTATCCCTCCTCCTGAAGCTGGATCCACCATGCCAACCCTCTAAGAGTGCTCTGCCCTGGTGCAGCCAAGCTAATCCTTAGAGCCTGCTCTCCCCCCGCCCCGCTCACACGCACTCTGCCATTTTACTGCAAAAACACTTGTTCACTCTAGTTAAATCCCCTCTGTGCTTTCCTTTGGAAGGGAGGATTTCAAAATTTGATTTGTTTTAGTCACTAAGTACTCTCTGGTATTCCCAGCAGCTCCTTTAGCTGACAAGGTTTATCCTTGTCGCCACTTTGTTGTGTTTTATGAATAGGGACCCAGCGAAACCCAAGACACCATTTAACATAGCGCACATTAGTCTTTTACCCTGAGCCACTCGGCGCCTGGTATCGCTCTCTCTACCAGAGTGTTACACACAAAATGGTCCCTCTAGGCAATGTACTCAGTCAGGAAGGATATTACCCCCCCCCAGCAGAGCGTGTGACTGAAATGCTGACGATCCCTGTAGTTTAAAGCATGACTGGTAAAACATTTGTGCATATCAGAGAGATGCTGATCTGATTCATGCCATGGTGGCCTGGAGCGAGATGCCCCAGATGACACAGGGAGTGCTGGCAGCACCCACCTCAGTGCTGTGCAGGGTGGTGTGTCGACTGCCATAGATGAACGCCTCCTCTGCACTTTTGCATGCTTCTCCCCACATCCCCAGGGCAAGAGCCAGGTACAGTGTGCTGTCCCCGGGAGGGACACCTGCTGCAGGGAGCCTGTGCAAGCAGGGCATCCTGTTTCTGGAACGTTCTGCATCTTCTCCTCAGGCTGTACCTCACCCTCTTCACCCCACTCTGCTTCTGGTTGAAGCAGGTGACAAGCAGCTAAAGCTTTACTAAAATCTACTTCAACTGTTTCTTCCTCAACTAAGGACACAACTGGGCAATGCTGAGTTGCCACGAGGGATCAAAAGGTGTTTCACCAGCTTAGAGACAGGGTGAAAACCCAGCCCAAGGCGAGCTCTCCCCACTGCAGAGCAAAGCCTGAGGATAACAAGGTCAGCACTCACTGTGCTGAAAAAGACAACAACCTGAAAGGAAGGTGCCACCCAGAAAAAAATAAAAAGCTGATACCAGGGCATGATTACCTATTGCAGGCAACCAGAGACGGTAAACAACAAAGAAATACAAAGAGAGAAAATTGGAACAAGGGAAATGTGGAGCTGTGGATGCACAGACATTTGGAGCTTGTGTTTGCCCATCACAATGCACACACACCAATCTCCCACAGAAAATATGGAATAAAAACCTCTTATCAGAGAATTACAAGAGAGTTGTTATACCCGTCTTCATCCTCATACTTTTGCGTGAGAATATTTGCACTGGTGTAGAGCTGCACTTGAAGGCTGACAGAGAAATCAATGGTAGTCCTCCTTTCCCAAAGTCCTTAAGAAAGTTTGCTGTCTTTGAAACTGTGTATTTTGTTAATTCTGTTACACAGCACTCTAGCTGAGCTTTTGTTCAAAGAGAAAGGCAGGGTGTCTGACAAACTCAAGTAGTTTTGACCTTGCAATCCTCCAAGCGCCTTATGTTATACCCAAGAATCAGACAAAACCACCCCTGCTGCTGTTTTGCACTGAGAAAATATAACTGGACGACAGCATAACAGCTTGCTTGAGTTCCCACTGAAATTAGTGGGAGCTTTTTCCCCTCACCTCCTTAGAAACAAAACCCCTCCACATAATTCCAGCCACCTACCAGTCTGCTGCTCAGAAATCTTTTAAGCTGGAATTCATCAAAGCAATCCATAAAATTTAAGTGAATTTCATTTATTCTTAGGGTCAAGCGTACAGCCCTTTGAATCCCCCAGAATCCTACTTTCTTTTCAACAAAATTAATTTTCAAAGCATTTAATAAGGTGAAAGTAAGATCTTTCCAAGTATCTCTGCTTTGAAAAATTATGATGTATCATATTCATTAGCATCTGTCACATTACGCTATGGGACAGAGTTTACTATGAGTGACAGAATATGGTAAGTCAGTACATGCAGGTGTGTGACAAATAAAATCAGTGTAATCATGATGCTAAGAAAATTGCTTTTAATGTTATGTTTATACATGTAATTCTGTTAAATTACCTGGGCAGGATACAGAAGGATTTTATTTTATACAAGTGCCTGGAAATCCTAAAATTGCATGTATAAAGGTGGAACTTCTCTCACATTTTACTATAATGAAATAATGCAGAATGTAAAGATGTGTCAAGTAGCAAAGCAACATTCCAAATACTGGTAATAAACTGACATCCACTTGTTTCAAGCCAACAGTGGGAAAAGCTTTTATACACAATTTAGTAAAGAGTTGAGCAGGTGACTATGTTCTCTTTCAGACAGGGACATAAAAGTATTATTCAGATGAAAAATTTTGCTCACCTAGACCCTTAAACTTTAATAGAAAGATTTTCAGGGTAGTTTGTGAGAAATTAGCTGTTTGACCTCTGTAAGAACTACAGAAATCATCCCAAACCCCTTGCTAGGAGTCTGCAGTTTCTGTTCTGAGACTTAGGAAGTTGGTAATGGGATACAGAGCGTTTCATTGCTCGGTCACTAGTTCAAATCTCGCATAAACCAGTGATGGCCAGGAGTGATTACAAGGGGAACGCAGTTTGGCTCCTGCTGTGAAAGGAGCTATGAATCTTCCCCTCCTCAGCAATGAGTCTTACCCATATCATAAACATCCCAACCATGTTACCCCTTACTGGCAGTCACAGGAACATCTCAGGTTAATCTCTCCCGGTCAGAGGACAGGGGGCTATTTTGTGCCATTTCTGTTCTGTCTTCAGGCCAGGGAATAGAGCCTTCCGGCCCATCATGTAGACAGTCTAGGACCTTTAGCAAACATTTTAAAAACATCGTATTTGTAACTAAAAATAAAATGTCATTTCATTTGGTGGCTGTGTAATAGTAATTTTATACAGTGCCATTAAAAGTAAAATTCAGATAAGAGGAACTGCTGACTGCTGCTAAACTGCGGAATTTTTAAGTTCTTTGAGGCAAGAACATGTCAATCTTTTTATATGTCTGCAAAATGCCATGAACATCTACAGCACTCTATAAATCATAAAGGGAATGATACAAGCAAACAGAAGTTATGGGATCTTATCTCTCTGGCAGATTTTGCCCTATGGATAAGGTAGCTTACAAAGCAATAATGAAATATTATCAGCAAAATAAAGTTTTAGTGGCTTTTTATTCTTAACAGCATTTTGCTAGCACCATGTCAATAGAAGCGGAGCTTCATCTGGGACCAAAGAGTTCTGATTTGCATATGTTATCATGCAAAATGAGATTTTATTCTACCCTTGCCTTCAGAAACACTGAGCCATGCATAAGATCAGATCACAAAATTAAAACAATTTATTGTACTGGAAGTCTCTTCTGTTAGTTTTGGCCAAGTTCCCAGTTCAAGTGATTAGTGAAACCACAGAAATACTAATTAGCAGTGCAGGGATCCTCAGAACTCACAGTGTTTGTGTTCATGGTGTATTAACAAGTAGACTGACCATGCTCTTCTTAAAATGACTGTCTGTTACATCATTAATTGCCAAGACAGGAAATCAAATGACCACTTTCAGAAGACAGATAACTTATGCCCGAAAATGTGGAAGCCCTCCTTAGCACAGTCCATATTGTCCCTAGTGCAAGGGCTCTAAGAGCAGTCCTCCTCTGCATCACCAACATGCAAAAATCACATATCAGGGCCTGCACATTCATAAGTTCATCCTAAAAATTCCTAAAGTTTAAGTGTTCTTCCTTTACTTTCTCATCGAGTCTCATGAAATTTTCTAGATTTTTCATCAGTCACAACAAGCAGAATCTCACTTTTGCATTTAAATGCAAGTGAAATCCTTCTTCAAAATCACTTGACTCCAGAACTCAGTGACTTAGAATGTAAATATTTGAAAAGACATGATAAAAATTGCAAGACTAGTCAATAAGTAACACCATCACTACTTAATAAGACTCCTCTGTACATATGAGTACCATCATTGCTCTAGTATTTTATGGTAAATAAGTAGAACTACAGCTGAAATTAACCTCGATCATGTAATCCACAACGAGCCTACGTATCACACATCATTCCTCTATAGCATTTTGAAAACTTTAAGCTGAGGAGTTTAACCAGTTGCCCACGGGCCAGGTGCAGATCAGGGAATAATTCAATCCTGACTGACCCCAGGGTGTGGGCTTCTGAGCAGCCTTCATTATACAAGATACCATTTTGCACCTGGGCAGAAGTGAACATAGGTGTTCATCCAGAGACCCAATTAAAGCTCTATTTAAAAGAAAATTAAGACTCAGGTACAGTATGTGCAAATGAGTAAATGTAAGCTGCCCTAGCCTTTTGGGACACAATCAGTCCAGCACCAAGCATATTATTTGCAAATATTAACAACAAAATAAAGCTTTGAACAGCAAGAAATCAAGTGATTGGCTATGAAGGGAAACAGGTCTGTCCTCATCAGATGAAGAGTTCTTTCCTGGCCTTTGTCAAAAATTAACTGCTGTTATATATTCAGGGGTTACACTCCTGATCTCCCAAAATTAAGTGGTACCACATACATTAGGAAAGCCCTGTAACAGCAGACCTCAGGAGGGAACACTTCCACTTGCAAAAACTGCTCAGAAAATAACAATCTAATAGAAAATATCCAAAAAGCTAATTAAAAGGCTCCTCCTAGACTGGACCCTAACCCTGCCATATCCCAACTGCAACACACACTTCATATTCCAGAAGGCATCTCCCACATAATGGTTTAGCAACCTACACTGTTGCCAGGAATAGAAAAGTACATCAGACTTAAGCAATTAAGTTTTTCTGTGCTATATAAGCTGGAGAAGAACCATACAAAGAGAATAGCAGCACCGAAAATGAACAGGATGGATTACAGGCATCAGCATTAACAGATAAAAGAATAGGTTCTTTCTTTCATTCAATAATATATTTGGAAGAATAAAGCTTGTGCTGACAAAGAAAAATGTAACAAGTAGGACTACAAATAAACTTGCAGTTAGCATTTATTTTGTCAGAGCAAGTTAAAAATTGAATTTGAGATTCACATTTTGCAGGAAATTTCTACCTAGGTCACACACTTATCCTACAATTTAGGGTCAACATGAACGTTTAAATTGAATTTCATTTGGAATGGGAGGACAGATGGAATAAAGGAAGGTCAGGCATGCCAAAAAACATTTTAGTTTTGTATTTAAGCATGAGATATTTGTGGAAAAAGAGAATAAAGAATAAACTGGGACTTTTGTGTGTTACTGTGCTTTCTTAAAAAAAAATTCCTTATGTATAGAATAAAAGGTATTAGAATCTAATCAACTACTCACAGCAGGAATCCCAAAGTACCACTTATGGCATGCAGCAGACTGACATATAATCATGATTGAAACAGAATTACAGCTCACAATGCCACATCAGTTCTGTTCCTCTCTGCTGGAGCTTGAGAGTGAAGGAAGAGGAGGAAGAGGCAGAGGGAAGAAGTCCAACAGACATCCCATCATCAAAAAGGTTAAACTTAAGGACTAACCGATGTCAACCCAAAAGCTTCACAAATTCACTGAATCACAAGAGGCAAAAGCACAAATTGTCCCACTGCAGGTGATCAACTTCTTGTTCTATTCAACTGGTTGAAAGAAATCCTGCTCCCACCCATCCAGTTCTCCAGCTCTTTATGATACTTAATGTTATTATATACTTTAGGGAAAAAAAAAAAAAGATCAGAGAATTTGTTCTGTAAAACACAAAGGATGGAGCCCTACAGTGTTTTTAAACACTTGTGCAAAGAATGAAGGTATAAATGCCTGGGCATCTCCAAATCAACAAAAATGTGCTGGTATTTTCAGCTTCTAAGAACATATTTGACTTTCTTTTCCCTCCACCATAGTCTTTTCAGAACATGCATATGTTCACCTGGCTTGGAGCAATAATATAAGTAAAACATGAGTAATTGGAAAAATTGAGCTAACTGTGGATTGGCGAACAGGAAGGGAGCTGCAGCCCTGCACTCGACCCATTCTGCTCTGCTGCTGCACTTCAAAACCAATGGGCAGCTCCTGCAGCCATGCAAGCCTGGCCACATCTGCTCCCTCCTGTGCCGTGATGTGAACCACCTTTATCCAGCTGCAGTGAATATTCTGAGAAACTTGGGAAGGTGAAAGGAGGGAAGTGCCACTGGTTGCAACCACCAACAGTAATAGTATGTTTTATATTTGTCTATGACAGCCTTCTTCCCAGAGGCCAAGGACTGATAGTACCCCGATGATAGCATCATTTCACAAAGCTTTGGACACAGTCGATAGAAATGCTTTTGTGGGATGGAGAATATACTGTGATGAGAGCTTGAACTTCTCCCCCCCTGTCTCTTTGTAACGAATGAGAAAAATAGATGTTCTAGGCTGTGTAGTGAGGAACAGAGCACTTGCGTGTGGCTAAATCTGATGCTGGACTGGGACAGTCAGGTCCTATTTCATGCAAGTAAACAAGTGGCAAGTTTTCAATGTTCCTCAACTCCAAACAACTTTCAGCCTAATATCTAGATTACTGGCCACACTGCAGAGGAGCTGAGTATCCCATTTAAAAAAAATACAACAGAACAAACAACTAAATAAAGGCATACAAAACAGAGCAGACAGCTGCTCCTTGGCTTTGTGAACTTCAGCTGAGGCTCTGTAATGAGCTCTCTGAAAGCCTGGCCCTGAACCAAGTACAAGTCTACTGAGACCTTCTGAAGACAACGTCCTACACGTGCACTCAGTGCCTAACAGAAATGTCAGAGACAGAAAAGACTTTTTGGAATACTGTAGTATTGATTAATAAACCACTCATAAACAACAGTAATAAGATGACAATCAGTAAGCAAATGAAAATGTTCAGTATATATCAGAAGTGAAAAGGACAATAAGGATGGAAACAATTTTCCTTACAAAACTTTTTTTAAGAGAGGCATTCTTTTCACTTCAGGTAAAAATCTTGTCTTTTACAAGATCCATCTTTCCAACAGCCCCAGCATGGAGGCACTCACCCATAATGTGGGAAAATCAGCCTCATACCTATGAACTACCCGAGTCACTATTTTTCCATTGTTACACCAGCACTAAGTCTATATAGAGGCAACAGAAAAACCCAATTAACGCATTTTCAGCAGCTCGGGGTAGGTTAATAAGGACAAAACTCATCAAAACAGAGTCAATATTTGCCAGGGGCTATCACTAGGCTAAGCCATGTCTTGAACCAAGGAAAAAGCTGTTCTATCCCAGATAACTGTCCCAGCTGAGGAATGCCACAAATTATTAACTCCTTAATGGTATCAAGAGGGAAGCAAAAATTTCCAAGAAACAAAGGCTTGGATTAACCTCACTCCATTTAATATTTCTCTAACTTGGATATATCCATCTAGCTAGCCCGGTAGCCTCCCTGTATGTTCTGTGCAGAGAAAAAGCAATCTTATTGCACAATTATTGGGGGGCTAGTTTAGGTCCCTCTCTTGAAATAAGTCATACCTGGAAGCACTGAACGTGAACGCAGGCAGGTCAGACCCAGGCACCTCCTACTGCCGGCACCCAAATGCCTCTTCCAGTGTAGACACGTGATTCCCACTCAAAACAGCTAAGTATATACTGTGGCAAATCCAATTTCATGCCAGTATGCTGCTATGATATAGAATTACTATCTGCCACAAGAAAAGTGGTGAAATACAAAGAAAACAAAAATGTCCCATCTCTCACGCTGCACCCTTTTTGGAAGGCTCTTGAAAGAAGTTATTTTCTGCTGAAATGTGTTGGTCAGAAGGGAGTCCCAAGGTGTTGCTCACTGAATAAATAACAGTTTTCATTATTAAGGCATTCACAGTCACCATGTTCCTTACTCATCGTTAGCATTTTTTTTTTTTAAATTATTATCTACTCTTCTTTTATGGCAAAGCTTGGAAGTGACAGATGATCCATCAGCTTATCTGCTGATTTTTAATGACAGCATTTTGCATTCATTATTCCCTACTTAAATCACTCTTTTTAAAAGAGGAATAACTTATTTCTTCCTCTTGTCACTAGAGAAATTAAATGGTACACCATTAAGAAGAGTGCTTGTCTGACAAAAAGATATACCAGTCACAGATACAGAAAACCAGAATGGACTAAAATTGCCTAAAAGGGAGAGTGAAAACTGTAACCCCTATCTCCAAATACCTTCACTATCCACTCACTGCTGAGGTCAATAACTTCTGGAGTTAAATCTCTGCACTGAAAGCTCCCAAGAGAAAAGGCCAAATAATTCTTTTTGATTGTGCAATGCTGAGCACTGCCTTGGCTGAAGAGCTAAAATGTGTTAAGCGTGTGGGTGATGCAAGGCAGCCACCTCCCCGGCTGCCAGTAACAGGGACATTTCCCTAGGGGAGCCTGGCTGTCTCAGTCTCACCCTGGCAGTTGCAGGAGCGCCGTGAATTAGGGTATCAGAGAGAGTGCAATGCTGTCAGCCCTGGTATTGCACACCAGCCTAATGCAACCTCGGCAAACATCAGGGAGGACCTGTGTTTGCCTGTCTCTGGTTCAGGGCTGCTCACAGTCCCAACACAGGCTAAGAACCAAAAACTGCAGCACCCAGATGACACCTGCAGAAGAGCACTCCCCAACAGCAAAGCTCTTCATGTAAGTGCCTTGTCTTTCCAAGCTTTTGAGCCCGGTGAGTCCAAGAATTTCTGAAAAATCAAACCTGTTCATTAATTATACCAATATAAAAAAGGAATTTTTGCGAGATCAAGCTATTGGCAGTTGGTTTTAAGGAAAGCTTTTTTGCTAAAGGTTTAGCAATTTGCCTTAATGACTGCAATATTTCACAGCAAGCCCCTTAACAAGTATCCTGGGAAAGTCGACATAGGCCGAAACGTATAGAAAGAACAAACACAGTTAGCTTTCAAGTACCTGTGTGCAAGTTCCCAAAGGCAATATGTCCAAGTTTATAATGAAATGGTGTCCTATATTTTCAGCCTGATGACAAGGGGGACATAACTCTTCTTCTATTACAGTCTAAGTGAGATGCGCTGCTAAACTGTCCTGAGGCAAGCAGTTCCATCCGACAGGGAAGCTACCGTGGTCAAATGTGCTCTCCAGTAATTTGCCTCTTGCCACTGAGCTTTCTTAATTACCAGTGCTCCTGGGAAGGTCCGTTTTATCTCTGGCCTTTCTATAGTGGCAACAGCTGCCTTCTGCAGTGGATTAACCTCTACACAGTTATCCTTTGGACACCCCGAAAGACCAGGGATCTTGCAGAAGTGCCCAAGTCTCAGTTTACAGATTCATGACACAAATGAATGTGCAAAGGCTCTTGGCTTAACTCCAACTTAACATTCTTCTCAAGGAAACAGTGAGGTTTAAAAGAAACAAACAAAAATCATACGCTGACACTGACAGAAGCATCAGCCAATTTTTACTTTTTCATTTTAAAAGAGTTTATAACTTTTTAACTTATAAACACAGGTGAGGAAAATCAATGGCAAAATGAGTGAGAAAATTCTAACTAAAGCAAAAACTAATTTATGCAAAGTTAATGCTGGAATGTTTTATAATGTATTTGGCACAGAGGATTGAAATAAATCAAAGTAACAAACTTAATATTTGCCTGTCTAGCAACAGCACCTCCCAACAATAAAATGAGTTTAAAATTTGGCTAAATGCCTAATAAATGAGTTGTTAGCTTTTGTACTTTAATGCACTGGTTGTTAAGTAAGCAAGTGAACACACCTTGAATGGAATTCAAATGTCTGCAGTACGTTCTGCTACAAGTCAAACTCATAAATTGGTAAAGGTAGGAATTAAACATACCTCAAATACCAGCTCCCCAATTTCACATTCATTCAGTAATCTTTTTCAGACCTATTATATCAAAGAACAATCCAATTATGGTGCTTAAATCTCTGTGTACAGTTGCCAAAAATATATTCCTTAGCAACACCTCCAATATACTCAGAAAGGTTTCTGTGCTACAGAATATTTCAGTTTCTGATTTCCACAACATTTTCAGATGTGACACACTAATGCCTCTCATTATATATAACACAGCTTACCATCAAGACTTAAATTTTCCGCATATTGCTGCCTCTAATTGCTGACTCTGAGTATCTCCTTTATCATTATACCTGCCATCAACAGAACCAAGGTAGGTACTTAAAACCAAGTACATACTTAAGTGGAACCCTACATAAAGGTGCTCTTCTAAATCTAGACTTACATTTGCCAAAAGAAAAGGTTTTTAAACTGGGACTATATGAGCAACTACAGTATTTACAGAAGAATCATGTAATGCTTCTGTGGCATAATGGTTTTGATCAGGTCTTCTCCCTCCCTCTGTAATCTCCATAAGTCTCATTGAAGCTCTCCCATCAGTAAGGTGATGTTAGATATCTAAAGGTGCTGCAGATACCTGAACATGTTTAGACCCCGCATTTATATGATGAATTGTGACTAAGAATTGCATTTCCTGGATATTCAGATCATCATACACCTAAGAAAAGGCTTCTTCAAATTTAAGTTATCAAGGGAGAAAAAAAAAAGGTGACTAAATTATAAAACAAACCCTAAAAATCCGACACACATTTGCTTTTGTTCCTTGAGTCAGAACATCTGTTATGAGAGTGATGAGTTCAGCAGCTATGCTTACTTGGGCTTTATCACTCAGTCTTAAGTTATCAATTAAGCACGGCTGGAATGTGCATACATATCTCTGAAAAGCTTTAGAAATTTTCCGGAATTATACAGATTTTTGTCAGGGACCTCCTGTGGTAACTCATGTGCAGTCACCCACATGACCATTAAAACATACTGCCTAGAAAATAACAGACAGGAAACCAGTAGAGACTCAGAGAAGCCCATTGACTCTTGAATATGTCATCACTCCCTTTGGCATCCAATATGGAAAAAGCATGCAAGCACCAATGGATGAATAACTATTTGAACAGTCATTCACTCATCAGCATGCATTGGAAATTTGCTCCCAGCCTCCCTGCTATATTCTTGCAGTCTAATTATGCAGACTACCCTACCCTGAAATTAAACTTTCCCAACTGTTACATCAATATTAAGATTCACATCTAGGAATGATATACCCAAAATGAAGCTAATTAGGTCAAATTAAAAAACAAGACTCATTTCGGAATGATTTGGCTCATCTTTCAAAAGAAACGTCACTCAGAATGGGCTTTGGATCACGTTCTGTGGACCACACTTGTGAAGAATTTACTGAAGCCACTTCTTTGCATGTTCATTGTTGTATCAAGGAAGAGGCTAAAGGATCAGGCAGTTTCACTGAATTTTTCTTTTTTTTTTTTATTTTTGCTCTTTATCTCCACATTATATTCAAAAGCAAAGTCAGGTATCAAAAAATGGCTTCCATTTTCTTTATACCATCTAAACTGCTGATACAGAAAAAGGAAATCAAAACTGCACGGGCTTAAAAGATAAGAAAAATTTGCTTTTCAAAGCACTTCTAGAAGTGGGAATCCCTTCTGGAAGAAAGTCTTCAGCCACAAACACAACTGGCAAACAACTGCCTGATCTATCAAGCAAGTTGGCCAGACCAAAGAATCAGAATTGGGTTTTTTTGAGCCAAATATCGAAACTGGGCATGAACGTGACCAGTTGGTCAAACCTGTATGTTCCTCTCATGACAAAGCTGCTATTTGAAATCATTTTCTTCCCATTGCTACCAAAAAAATAGAGGATGGGATGGAAGAAGGGACATGCTCCTTCTCAGCACAGATCTTCCTACACCCAAGGAATTTTCTCTTTTCCTCGGTCTGAATCTTCTAATTCCTCAGGCCCTTGCTCACCAGGATACACATAGCCCAAATTTGAAGCTTCTCGTGGAACATGATACCCACCCTGTACACAAGCAGTTTGTAATCAGAGGCTATTCTACCTAGCAGGGTAGGTAGAAATATTTTTTGAGGCATAAGCATACCTTCTAAGCAAGATGCAAGTTTTAGAAGATAAAAAAAAAAAAAAAATTCCCATTCACTGTCTGCCAATTAAACAAGCACTGTTGGAAGGAATCTTCTGCATCTATCTCTGGATTTACACAAAGCCTTCTACTAGCTTGGCAAATTAAAAGGTCTTTAACAAACATTCATTTTCTAAGTAATTTTCATGCTTCTGTAATGTATCAACTTGCTCCACTGAAGACAGGTGAATACTCTTGTGTTCTTCTAACAAGACATTCCTCATTTTCCAAATTTCCAAGAGAACTGTATATTTACTTCATTGGGGTTCCCTGCTGCACTGCACAACAGGTTTTTCCAACTACTAAAGGTATATTTGTTCAAAAAATATATCCTTGGGTCATAATAAAGGTAGAATACCAGCACAGCAAGGGTGGAATAAGAAGAGTCACTAAGTCATTACCTTCTTGGACTAGTGAACTGGGGCCATGAAGCAATTATCTGACTACCAGTCAGTAATCCCTCTGACCCATCTCTACTGGTGTCTTTACCAGAGCAGCAGTGAGCCTAACTAAGAAAGAGGAAGAAACAGTCATCCGGTAAAGCTGGCTGGCCAGGAGAGAATTCATGTGGTTACCAGGTTATTAGACTCCCAGCAGGAGATGGACAGGCAATCTCATTGTTCTTGGCCTTGAATGAAATTAATAAATAAATTTGTAAAAAAAAAATTTAAAAAAAAGGAGAGAGAACAAAAAAGATCCCTCTAGAAATTATACTTTTCTATTTGATCCTAGAACAACAGCTTTCTACAATAAGTTGTCCCTCCTACCACTGCTAATTTGTCTATTAATTTTTAGTCCTCTTAAGTCCTCTCTAAGCTACTGTCAGGTATCAGTACTTTTATCTTACAGAAACATTTCCAAGCAGGCTTGGGTTCTTTTATACAAAAAAGCACAAATGTAAAGAATAAAGGTTAGTTAAAATTCTTATAACTCAGGTTTTCTTTGTGACTCTATTGAGTCATTTATGTTTGAAAATGTGTGTGGATGCTTCTCACTGGAACAGTCTTTACACAAAGCAGAACAGACTCCATCACCCATAATAGAGGTCACAACCTCAGAACTGGTGCATTAAAGATAAAATCCTCTTCATCAATGGCTCAAGAGACAGTGCTGTCTTGGGGTCTGTCTAAAGGCCAGAGAACAAACTCCTGCAGGATCTGTAGGCCACGCACACTCTACAGTCAAAGCACATTTCTTTGCCCATGACACCTCTGACCCAAGGAAAGCAGCAAGTGCATAAGAATAGGAGGGAAACACTCAAGCCAGTACACCGCACCACATAGTCTATAACACCACACCTTAAGTTCCTCTATTTTCTAATTCAAAACCTTCCTTTTCAAAGTAGCTGAAGTATGGCTTCACGAAGCATGGCTTTCATGGTGGAGAGAAGCCCTAAGGTAGTCTGACTACTTCACCTACATCAGATCAGCCTTGCGGGGGATGAGAGCCATAAGCTTTCCCTTCCCCATCAACAGGGATTTTTTTTCCTCAGCTCTTCCCTATCCTTTCCTGTCAGCTTTACACATCTCCTTGTGTTTCTTTCCTCCCTCTGCTCCTCTTACTCATTCACTTCAGTACTATGTGAACTTAATGGCATCCAGCCCACTGCCTTTGCATGGGCCTAAAATAAGACAGAGGCTTACAGACTCTCTCTCTGTACCAGTTACTGCTCTTTTGTGTAAAGCACCACATGCAATTGATCTTCTGTCAGCCAACTGTTGTTGCTGATGGCTTTTTACATGCTCAATGTCCTGGGGCCAAGCAAGTTCCTTTGGCAATAAACACATCAGTAAGTGTTTCACTGCAAGTCCCAATGCCTTCCCCAGCATGGTTAACAGCACACTGCTGTCTGCTATGGCAGACTGCACCCACCCATCTTTATAGGCCCATCTTTATAGGCTTATTTATCTTACAGAAGCAACCAAACTCCTTGTAGTTTTGGCATGCCCTGTGCTGGACTCACCAGGAGCACAGACACTCCAGACACAACCAAGCTGCGTCCTTGGGAAGGCCAAGTCACTGCAGTAAATCAGCTCAAACAGTCAGGACCGCAGCAGGCTGTTAACGGAGACACTGGGAATTTCTGCACCAACACTGCCATTTCTTGATAGCATATGAGTTTGGAGGCAACACAGGACCCAAGTATGGCATTCTGGAGCAGAGTGGTGGGGAATTCCACACAAAACCACCTCCAAACAGCTGTGAAAGAGAGCTCAAACCTGGCAGAGCCAATGCCTGGTACAGCCAGGAAGCCTCATAGCACCCAGGAAGTTTCCAGGTAGAGCCTTTGCTTACTGCTCTCAGCAAAGGGGGACTGGAATATGTAATGGAGAAAATGGTATTTCCCACAATAAAGAGATAAGGGTCTCGAGTCTGTCAGAGTGAGGAGGGAGAGGACAGAACCTCAGCTCTTATTTTCAAGACATATCCCCAGCTTTAAAAACAAAACCAAATAATAAACCATGTTTGCTTAGCTGATCATGAGCTCCAATAACACATATTTAAATAAATATATACACATATCTTAACTGGCAGCCAAATTTTTGAGTGATATTTCTGTTTCAAAGGGTATTCCCAAGCACAGAAAAATAAGTTAATTATTTTAAAATAGGATCGCATACCTATAAATATATGAAATAACAGCTTTTCCTGATTTAAAGGTATACAAACACACACCCCACAATTATAATTTTAAAAGTCATTTAAATTATTTTAATTCTGTGAACACCTCTTAAAATGGTAAAGAAATCGAATGATCATTGGTAGAATCTTTTTTTTAATTCAAGTTTAAAGATAGATGATGTCAAATGCCAGGCAGGTGAGCTGGTCTGCATCAATTAAAAAAATATAAATTTCCAGGCAACTGAAAAAATACTTCTGAGGACACTTGAAAAAAAAAAAAAATCCTTCTGAAGATTTCACCCTCCCTACTTCTGCATTCTGAGTCTCCCTCATGCAAGTTTAATTTATGCAGTGATAGATATCCTGAGAGATGGAAGCTGTATTATAGACATGGAGATAAAATAATCCCTAAATGAGAAGAACCAGTTTGGTCTCAATAACACCATACTCAGCACTGCAGGTAAAATCAACCTCATTAACTTCGCTAGTTAGCATAAATATTAACTTTGCCAGTTAGCATAAATATAACCTTTCTGATTAAAGTACTAGTTTGTCAGAGAATCAGTCTCTCCCCACCTGGGTAATAATCCAATACAATGTAATGATAGTTTTCCCGAGAAAGGAAAATGATCTCTTCATATACTCCCTTCCAAAGCAGAGAGGCAACTCTCTGGCCTAAGTTCTTGTGTTCGTGCCAGCTCATCTTTCCTGAATCAAAGGCCAGGTCACATTAAGATTTTGTTCTTCAGCTTTCCAGCAAGGAGATACAGAACACCATGAAAAATGTCGTATTGTGGGGCCTTTCAAATGAGACCATGGAAACTCAGCTCCTGTTCACCAATTATCTGAAATAACCTAATCCTATAAAAAGCTAAATCATCTGGCAAAGTTCCTGAAACCCCATTCCACTGGATTTCAGCGCTGAGTTATGAGTTACCATAGCTTGCCAAAGACAGACCATGCTCTCAGGGCACCTTTTCAAGCCCTCTTGCCCTAGTCCTACTGCAGCCTAATTTGTGGCATGTTCCTCAGATGCTTCCAGAAAATTCTAAGGTGCAAAGGACAGAAGAATTGCAAGGCACAATCCATCTTTTGGCAAATACAGTGGAAGGAGCCTGCACGGTCTTTACACAAACAGGATCAGTTTTCCAGAAACAATGAAGGATTCATGTCTGGTAGACTTCCAAATTTTGGCCTTGTATTTCAAAAGCATTTTTTGCAATAATTCAACATGTAGCTCTACACAACAGATAAGATCCCAGTTCTTCACAAACACAGCTATTCTGCATGGGACAGTGAAAGCACTTGATTTTTATTTAAACCCACCAGCCCTGACTTCCTCTACTCCTCACTAGATGCACTCTGCACTCAGTGCAGAAATCCATAAAGATCCTTTCCTATGGAATGGAAGTGGTGGGTCCAGCTGCAGACATAATGAATGAGTATTTGTGCTTGAAGTAGAAACTGTGCCTTTTTGAAACAAAGCACATTGCTGCTTCAACTAGCCCTACCAAAACGAGATTCACAGAGTTCTGCCTCAAGGAGAGAATATAAGGGAGAATAAATGCAGATGACAACGATCAATCAATCTCCTTGCTCAATGAGCTACCAAAAACGTCCTTTGAGATGGCAGCAATAAGGGCAAAGCAGGGCTTCACAGATATCAGAATAGATGTGTGCATATATACATGTGTGTGTGTATTTAAAATAAATTTCTTCTTTTTATGCTCTTTGTTCAACTACATTATCAAAAAGAGGTTTTAAATACAAGCTTATGGGACTACTAAAGAGGTGAATTTATGAATGTATTCCTAACAAAACACACTCTGGAAAGCTTTAATCTATGAATTGTGACAACCTTGGACAAAATGGATTTTTAATAGAATATAATGTAAACTGCCTGAAACATTGTGATAAGGAATATTTTTAAAGTAATGCACAGACAAGGCATGATGCACTCTGCATGAAAGGAGGAAAGGTCTTAATTTAAAGCATTTTAATGAACACTCAATTTGCGTAGGGAAATGTGAGAAATGGAGATGAAAAAGTCATGATAACGATAACACTGCAGAGGGGAGAAGGAGAAAGATTAGAAAAGTAAGCAAATTTGAAAAGGCTCCAGCCGATAATGCTGGCTAAAAGGAATGCAGACTGGATTACGAACATGTCACACTCCAAAGCCACTGTTCTCCTTGCAGGCAGTGTCTGTCGGTGGCTCTTATCAGAGTTGCACACTGGGGAAGAAAGAGCAACCGAAGTGCAAAGCAGTGGAGAACAGACCTCTCTCTGAGCTAAGGGCATCAAGGAGAGTCAGAGATTTCAGCAAATGCAGCTGGGACTTGCTGGAGTTTCTCACTTTCACCAAACCTCCCAGAGCTGCACCAGCCCAGTTGGCTTGCAGGGCTGCGGGACTTTGTCCCCTCGCAAAGCCCAAGGGACATTGCAAAATCACAGCACACCCAGCGATCTCTTCCTCGAAGAAAACTAGTTGGGCTCAGGGGCTTGGTCCTGGCTTATCCGCTTCACTACTACCAGCGGAATGCAAGGCAAGTCAGCAGAACTGAAATTATTTCCAAGGGAGAAAAACCTCCCCCAAGGTAGTTACGATTCTGTTTACTAATAGCTTCTGCTCTGCAATGAAAGAGATTGATCCTGCACTCTCATTCATACATAAACTGCCTTTAATGAAGCTCCTTGAATTACTAAAAGGAGGAACAGATGGATCAGGTCTAGTGACAGTTTTGCTACATTGACCTTTATCGAAGTAAGTTCAGGTCTCTGCTTATTTAAATGAAACAGCAGAACCCCCACATAAAGACTTCACATTCTTCAAAAGAAACAAGAGGGCCACCATTATGACCAAAACCACAAATTAAAATAAAGATCAAAGTTAAATATTTACTCTAAGCACTACAATATTTACAAATCGGGAAATGATCTTTCAAGCAGTTTCTATTTGCATACTTTAATTAATCCAAAAATATTAAACTAATCTCACAAAGGAAAGGGTCAAAGTATTAATTAACTTGAGATTCGTTGCTTTTGTGCAATTTAACAGTTCAACACAAAGCAAAATTCACTTTTAATAAAAACTAAGTTACTGTGACAGGTATAATTTCATGGATTAGTGAAACCACGTACAAGGCAATAAGTTCCAGTGTTCATCCTATTTTTGTCTAACTTTAAAAATGGTTGTTTCATTTCAATAGAGAGATTCCTCTATAACACCAAATGAAGTTAAGTTTTTCTTTAACCTCAGCATTTCATTTTCAAATGGATGGCTTTCCACCTTGCTCTGAACAGAACAGAGGTCACCGTTGTTTCAGCAAAAGCCCTGACTGCAAGGTTCAGGAGAGAGCAGGCACTGCACAACCCCCCAGGATCAGCCGCCGGAGCTAATTCAGGCTGAGATTTCCCTGCTGGAGCCATCGTGTGTCATCAAGCAGCTCCAGAACAAGCACAAAGGTTCCCCTCTGAGCCAGCGTTTCTGCTGGCCAAGCTGTTCCCAAACCAAAGGGGCTTGCTGGTTCTTTAACGGCTTTTGGAGGGACTAGGAAATCTTGCCCAAAGACAAAGGATTTGGAGACAAAGCATACAGCATCAAATCCAGCTGCCAGAGCTCTGCTTTATTAGTACAAGAGCCCATGAAACCCCAGAAAAATAACGATGGAAGGTGGCTGGAAATTCCTACATCACAACCTCAGAACTGTGATTTTGACAAATGTGCTTAGGAAACAAGAGGGGACTCCCCCACACCTCCTTTTATTTGGTTTTTTTTTTTAGATGGGGAGCAATTGCATGAAGCAGCTAATGAACTGAAAGGTTTGCCTGGCGTTTCATGCCAGAAAACTCTGTAGCACTTGACTTAACCAGAGACACTGAGCAGGGAATCACCTCCCCTCACTTCACACGTTTACAATGCAAATCTCTGCGTCCCACTCAGTCACCTCCACTCTGCAGCTTTACTGGAGAGAAACAGGCACTTTTTGCCTGCTATTGATCAGGTCTGTTTTACACATCCAAGAGGACTCTCATCCTAACAGTGCCTATTTATCCCTGTTGCTAAAAAGCAAACCCATGGATAAATAGCTTTCACCTCAACACTTGTATGGCAGGTACCCAGAACTGGATGGGATTCATTTGTTCCTCAGATACAATTTCAGAAACTAAGCAGAGCAGAAACTCTCTTTGTACTCCAAACCTCTAGCACCAATATTTCTAGGTCTAAATAATTATAAACAACCCTTTTTTTTCCTTTGCAGAAGCTTCCAGAAAAACTCCTCACATAAAAATTTTGTCAGGAAATTTTGTGATTTCCTAATTCTGATACAATTTCAAGCTAAATTTATGCACAGTGTACTTTAAATGTAGAGGAACTGCATGATAATGGAGAGAAATTGCTTGTATTGTAAAAATACAGAATTCTGGCTAACAATGTAAATTTCTCATTACCTTTGATATAGCTTATGGGAGCATTACCATAACAAACACACACAGCATTGATGAGACAGTTCATAGACACTCATAAGTGTTTTGCAGCAATAAAGAATAACACTTAATAGCTATTACTTTCATAGCTTTTCAAATAAAGAAGACAGCATTGTCCTATATTACTCTCAATTATTCTTCATATTTCTCTATTTTAATCCATTTCTTTCCATTGGGTCTTTGGCCACAGGAATTCTGCTGCCTTCAAGGTGTGTGAAAAACAAACATGAGCCTGCACTAGCTAGCTGCCTCCAGTTTAATTAGAACATCCACTTCCAAAACTCAGAAGTGAAACAAAAGGAAAAAAAGGTCTCAACGGATCACCTACAGCTTTTCCAAGGAGGCTGAGAAGAAAAAATGCTGCTATTAAAAGAGCAATATGACCCATTAAAGAAGCTATTGTGTGTCTTAGCAATTTCGCAAGGGTTAACGCACAAAAGCGCTTGGGGGCTTACCTGTTCTCTGCGCTGGGGTCGTTGTGCATACAAGTGATGGTGGCCGTGGACTTCGCGCTGTCTGTCTCTTCTTGGACCCCCCACTGGTCTGCATCACTGACTCTGATGTCCATGATCTTCACACCTGGGGCTGTCCTAATTCTGTTGGGGAACAACAGGGATTACTTTAGTTACAGATCTCCTGCAAATAAATCCAGAGAGGTAAACAAGGAAGATGAAAGAGGAAATATTCCCTCTTCCATTAGTAACAGACTGATAGATTGCAACTGTAAGTCACTGTGCTTTAAAAATATAAAACAGGTCCAATCATTTTAAAGAGATGAAGTATGAGTTTCATTATGTGCAAAGCCAGTTAATTTTCAGCTTGAACAATGTGGAGAGAATAAGAATGCTTTCTGCTTCAGTGGCACCAGTTTGATACAAATGAAACAGATGTGACTAAACCTAAGTTGATTTAATTTGTTGTGTCTGTCCTGCAGTTTAAGATGGAGAATCAGAGCACTGTGATATAAAATACATCCGCCTGCTTGCAAACCTTTGGGACCAAGGTGCCTTCTAATATTAGGATGATCTGCATGGAAAAACTGTGTTTCACTGCTCAAATACCACAATGTAAAAAGGAAAGAAAAGGAATAAGTTATCCTAGATTCAGGACTGAGGGATGAAAATAATTATGGCACTGTACTGGGATCTATCAAACTGGGCAGGTCAAACTCTTCCTACTGAGAATAATATGATGCTGACATGGAAAACCTTGATTTCCTAAGCATGGCTAGAGTCTGAAAGCAGTTCAAAAGTTGGTAAATGTCACTATTCTCTGGCTTAAAAAAATTGCTAAAAAATAAGTCCACGCTCCAGTGGGGCTCAGTGTTAGGAACAGATTGCCAAGGCATAGGAATCAAACTGCTTTTAATAGCAGGGACTTCATTTGTGCAGCTTGACTCCTAAAACAAGCCTGGGATTTCGACAGGAGTGCTGCAAATATGCCTGGAGAACAATTAGGCAGAAAGCAACTGCTGTAGCGCCACGTTCACCACTACTGTGACTTAATTAATTAAAAGCAAAGCCAAGAGGGACCCCTTAGTTGTATGGTGGAATGCAACAGCACTGCTGAGACTTGAAGCGTTACTTAACAGTGAATGGTGATGGATTCGCTCTGATGCCTCGTGGCCTCGTGGTGCTTATGTTACACTATTAAGAATTTCCTTTAAGTTCTACCTGAGTTCATGGGTTTGGATCAAAGTTACTTCAAGACTCAATGGGTGGTCTTTTCCTCTGAGAATGAATTAATTAATTCTGCTTTTATGATGTCCTTATTTTTGCCTTTAAGGCTTTCCTGACTTGATGGACCAAATTCATGCCTGGCATAACCAACTTCAAAAATGTTTCCTGTAAGGAGAGGAGTTCACTTGCTATTTTTCTAATTGTCTCCTTCATGTTTCTCCACAGACATTCATATCTCCAAACAACATGCCTCAAAGCTTATGTGCCCCCTTCCTATCATCTCCTCTTCTTTTTTCAGAAGAACATTCATTTATTCTGTAGTAATTACACGGGCCCGAATCATTCCTGCAAGACACCTACATGGCTTCATTTCAGACTGACTTGTAATTTACATGAGATAGAGAATTAGGCCTTCAGCAACGGATTCAATAATTTTTTTCTTTAGACTTAGTCACCACTCTTGGAAAAAAATCATTAGGGCCTGACAAAAAAAAAAACCAAAAAAAAAAACCAACAAACAAATAAACAAAAACCCAATCACCACTTCTTAAATTTTCTCTTTCCCAGCCAAAATTATATTTTTTTAACAAATTCACCTACCCACCACCCCCTCAACTTCCCATGTTTTTTCTTGACAACGTCTCTGGAAACCTCTAACCTGATTTTCCACACGAGTCAAAGCCCTGCTTAATTAAAGACTAATTGAATGGCAGGAAATGCTGGGCAGGGAGAGGGGGGAAGGAGGGCAGGACAGCTGGATTTCACCCATGATTTCAGGATTCATCAGCCTTTTTCCATCTGTCAGAAGCTTGTTATGTCCTCCTACACAGCTTTTGCACTATGGATATCTTCACTCTGCAGCATTTACTTTTTTCTACTCTGATCCAAATCAAGCATGTTGATTTACCCCATCAAGGATGAAAAGGAACACAGCATAATTCCCTGCCACACCTGAGCAGGCTTCAACCATGCAGGAACCCTGTGCAGCTCCTTCTTCATGGAAGCTGAAGCTGCTGCTCCTCTTTACCCCCATCACTGGTCCCCACACAGCACAGGGGTAAGGATGCAAGAACCTCAAATATCCACATCTATCTAAACGTCTGGCTGTTCCAACCTCTCCAGACATGCTGTACCCCAAAACACTGGCACGCCTCTCGGGGCAACCCCTCAGCCGGGTCTACCTTCCTCAGTCAGGGAGCTTTGCTGTTTCTTCTCTTGTGCCTGAACACAGCTATGGGATGCTCTTTGCCTGTCTGGACAGCAGATGAGACTCTCCCAATGCCTGTCCTGTTGGCTCACCACTTGGCTTCCCCTTCAGGGCACTGTCCCTTAACAGGAGGTGGTCTGGTTTTTGGCAATGCTGTCTTGTTGAGGGTGCCTACAGCTTTTGCTTGCTGCATATCCACTGTCTTGCTGGGTGAGCATCAAGTGAACATCACATACCCTGCTCCCCAGCTACATTTTCCAAAAACGTCTCAGAACGCTGCATTTTAGGAAAATTTCCAGTCTAATCCCCTGCAATGCATCTGCTCCGGTGGGCTGAGGCAAGATGTCATTTTGCATTTTTGGATATCAGTAGAGCCAGAAAGGTTGAAAAAAGGAAGAAACTGAATTCAGCTTCTCACTTAGGAAAAGTCAAGAAATTCAAATTAAACCAGCCTACATATGGGAGGTTTGAGCCTACTATTCTTCAGATAAGTGATTCATATCTTTAAGTCTGCCCCCAAACTCCACAGGCACAAAAATTGTTGTAAGTGTTGGGGACTGAGGCTTTGAAAAAGAGTAAGAAATTCTTATCAGAGTTGACATTAACTTGAGAAAGGATGGTGAATGGCCAGTGTGTGAGCCCAGGAGCTGGGTTTCTTACCCTGCTCTGTGCCAGGCTTCAATTATAAGCTTGGGTGGATCATTTAATTTTGTTATCACTCCCCCACACATAAAATACTGGGAAGGGCTGCTCTTCCAACTCCAAGGGAGCTGTAAGGATAAATAGAATTGCTCGAGAAACATCTGATGTCCTTTAAATTTATCACTTGACAACAATTCTGCCATCTCTGGGCTTAAAAATGTGGAAATTATCTACTGAAGTATTTCACAGAAGCATCACCCAAGAAGTAACTGTTACCATTAAAATGGCTTAATTCCTTTTTTATAAAAGTAATTGTGAAATGAAAAGGGAAAAAATGGAAAAAAGGAACAAAACATGACAGCCATTGGAAATTTGGCGAAACTGACATTGCATTTCCATTAAATACTTGCTTTCTGAAAAGCAGAATTTTCAGACAGAAAACTGTCCTGTTAAAAAGCACGTGACCAGCTTTAAAACATTACAACTTACGTGGCATTTTGATAACAATTAGCAAAGAATACTGTGAGAATACAAGACAGGAATACTGAAGGAGCTCACCAGAAGTTAACCTGCAACAGGGCCCCCACATTACAGCCTGTATCCACAGCCTGTATCATAAATGAGGTGATCACTATTTATTCATGATACTCTCTTATTTAGGGGTGGAGGAGATTAAACAGAAATGTGACGCCCTCAAGCACTGCCTTTCATGACACTTGTGCCCATAAGATCTTAAGAAGAGGTATGGGGGGGAGAAGTACCAAAGCTATTCAGAACAGGGAATCAATGAAACAACTGTTTCATGAGTGAATTTAGCCCTCTTCTCCAGCTATAAATGCAGAATAGAGGAAACTGTTTTCAATTTAGGCTACAGAATACATTTGGTATCCCTGGCGGTGTTTTTTCCCTGAACAGAGTGTCCTCCATTTACTGCGGAATATAAAGATGGAAACATGATAGACTGAATGGAGCGGGCAAACAGAAGCACCCCCAGCCTGCCAACTTGGAACAACCAGAAACTATTTTAAAATGCAATCCCAGCCTTAAATGTATGCGACCCCGTGAATTTGGCTGCTCTAAACCTCTTCTTTCAGTTATTACAACAGAAGGAAAGGAGAAGGTACAAGTAATCACCAGGGCTGGAAAGTAACTTAAGGGCTGCAAGAGGGATTTAAACAGCCGAGCACTTAGTGGAAGTGGGGCAGGGACTTCCACTGCCTCCCAGTCAATTAACTGCAAAATCTGAAAGGTAAATGCTCGCTTGCAATACACCCCCAGCAACACTCCCGGCAGCAGTAATTGGGAAGTAAAATCTTGGCAAAAGGAATTTTAAAATAGAAACAGAAGGAAAAGATATTTAGGAAATAAAACAGGAATGTGCTCACAGCAGATGGAAAATGCTCAAAATGATGAGAAAAAAGGCTTTTTCAGAGCTATTTTAGAAATCCTCTTATCTCTCTTCTCCCTCCTCTCCCCCCCCATTATGGGGGAAAACATGATCTGAGCTAAATTCACTCTCAATGACGTACTAATAATAACGGTTATGATAACAAATTTCATTTGTAATTTGCAACCATTTCTATATTCAGCCCTTCAACATGCATGTTTAGCCCAATTAAAAATAAAATCATTATCCTTCCCCTACAGGAAATCCAAGCTGTAGGCCAGTTTATTTAACTTGCCTAAAATTATACTGTCTCTGCAGGGCCAGAATGAGGGTAGATACATCCTGATTCCCAGGCTTACACTTTGGCTAGACACCCCTACCCATCTTTAAGACCTAACCAGAGCAGAGCTGAGTAATTCTGAGCCCTCACAGAGCATTTTACATATTTGAAGAATTGCACAAACAGCAGGCAATTAGTTCTGAACAAAGTCCCTGGGGAGTTTCTAGTTAAAATACATGTGTTTTAAGATACATTACGCCAAGCACTATAAATTAAAATAATCGCTGAATTCAGACAAACATCTGGGGACTTTTAGGATGTGGGCTAGATGGGCAATGTTTCAATATAGGAAGGAATAGAAGCATCCCTGTGTAGGAGGAAGCAAGTGGTGTTTGCTGAGAGAGATAAGGAGAAGAGGGTATGTGATGCTTAGTTGCCACATCTAAGTGCATTCCATGGCATTTGTCAGGAGCTACAGTCAGGAGTTTGTTGGTGTGAGCTTATAAAACAAAAATCATTTGGGAAGCACTGGTATAGCAGATGGAGGGCTGAGGTGGGACCAGAGCTCCCCTCAAGAGAGGCACCATCCCTCTCTTTTTTGTCTTCCTGAGCTTCCTGACCAAAATTCTCTACGGGTAATCCAGAAATATGGGGAAAATGAGGTGATGCAAAGGTCATCCAGAAAGCACATGGCAGAACCAGAAATTACACCTAGAGCTGCCAAGGAATATTTTGATATCTTCACCATAAACCCACCCAGCTCTCCTGCTCCCACTGAACACTCACTAATAACAGACAGTATGTCCTGCAACACCCATGTGAGATCAGCCTGTGGGCAAATACGCTTTCTGCAGCTGTGGGCTTGAAGTATGTGTGAAATGAGAGTGCCCCACTCAGCAGAAAATCATCCTGCACGTCCTCACCTTGTATAGAAGTCAGATTTACAGCAACTCAGGGGATCAGGTTCTAAATCTTCATAAGCTAAGCAACTGTTTATTTTCTAAAGTATTTTTCCAAGAACTTCACTCCTTTGTTCTTTTATATTTTAAAAGACTTGTTACGGATTTATGTTCAAACTACTTCCCCATCAAATTGTCTTTAAAATAGCAACACTAGGCCAGCTGTGTTTGTTTCCGTGATTCCATATTAGTGTCACTGTAAGTAAAGCTATCTTTCTAAGTATGCGAAATACACATCAAAATACACAAAGATCCTGCAAAGATCCAAGCCGTCTCCAAAAGGTCACGAGTGTAGAGGCACAAATATTATGCTGCTTTATGATAAAGTAAAACAAGCAGCCTGCAAGGCCCTGTGGAGAGGTAGATGGTAGTCAGATGGCAAGGTGAACAGAGAGCAACTCAACGCATCAAACAAAAGGAAACCTCCAGAAAAAGGTTTTAAGAAGTGGTACTAGGGGGTAACAAACTCCACGTGGCCCTGGTAGTGCCAGCGGCGCTAGGTGTTTCCAGTGAAATAAGGTGGGAACTCGCGGTGGGACCAAAAAAAAAAAAAAAGCACCATGTTTGCCCTTGGGGATAAAGACACCTTAATGCTTAGAGATAGAAGCAGCAACTTCCAAAGTCAACTGGAGTTTTACTTAAGATTTGACCTCCTCATGTCATCCATGCTAAAAACTGCTCCAGTGACCGCCCTTTCATTGCAAGTCCAATGCATAATTGGTCCAAATTTGTTTTCAAAACCAGACATGGATCTGCTGTGCTCTGCCTGGCCTCTTTTCCCCCGAAAATGCCTCCGCACTGCAGGGCCAAAGGCCTCTCAGCTGCCACTTACCCTGTGGAAAAGCCCTTTCTGCATCTTGTGACCTCAGCACTCTCTCACCTTTACACCGTATCAGGAAATTTGCCTTTCCCTCCCTCTGGTATACCTCAATTTCTCTCTGCATCTGTTATTTTTATATAACCTTTTGTAGCTGTCTTATTTAACCCTGTCAAGCATTTGGGGATGCAGTTTCTATCAAAGCAGTTATTACAGTCGTTTATCAGAATATCTCTATCCAACGTGCTCAAGGAAGAAAGTCAATGCCAAAGCACAGGGTAGGACAAAGCAGACAAAAGAGATGCAGTGACCAATGCAAGGCAGGAACAAAGTTGCTCAAAGGATGTGGCAGCTGACGTGAAAAAAGCTCAACAACTCAGAGAACAGAAAACCATTTGAAATCGTGGAGGGGATCAATGTTAACAATTTAGAATGATACAATTACCACTCTTCTACCCCAAAAGGTGAAGCTATCAACCTATTTTTTTTCAGCCCACCAAATGTTTCAAAATATACTAAGCATCAAGCTGACTAGCATATTGGATTTTGAATAATGAAAAGAGTAAACAGGATTTTAATTTGGATTCTGACAGTAAAGTGCTTTCCATGTGATAAATTAACTATTAGGGAAGACAAATTAACACAACCTACCCTTGAGTATGATGGCTTATGATTTTGAGGAAGCTTTTACAGAAGCATGATGAAAATAAGGCAGGATGAAAAATACGAGATGATGATGGAGGGAGTATCTTATCAAAATCCTCCCTTTTCCTTTTCGTCAAACTGTACATATAACCTCTAAAAGACTGCAGCAGATTTTCTCAAGAGCCACCCATTTTTCCTAAGAATGTCTAAACATTTTAGGAGAGACCCTCAGCTAGTCTAAACCACAAGAGATTTATGAATTTTATAGCAATTGTTTAATATTGAAAATTTAAATTTCACATCAGTGAAGCAAGGTCAGAAAAAAAGGAGTCACAGCTTATGATTTTTTTGGAATGGGAAGGTGTCTCAGAAACATTTTCTAGATATAAGACTATGCTCATAAAATCATCAAAGAATATGAGAACGTCTTAAAGCTGTCTAACATCATGTTATATTTCCCATATCTAATGGAAAATTCCCAAATTTTTGCCAATTTTTTTAAAGGAAAGAAGACATTTTAAGATTTCATCTTCATATTTCAGCAGAAACTCTATTTTTCAATCTGCTCCCTCTCTCACTCAGGTAAGCCAATAGAGATTTAAAAACCAGCAGAAAGACATTGTAATTGACTTGAAATTAAAGCTATTAATTTTTATTCTTATTTATTCCTGTCATAAACCAGACCTGTTTATATGGATTTCTAACACTGCTATGGAAACCTGAGAGGTTCTGCAGTCTTTATGTAATATGAGATGAAAACACCATCTCCCACAGTGAACACTGTTTTCCTTGAAATATGTCAACAATGGAATTTTGTCCCTCTAGGAGAAAAAGGGTTTCCATGCACTGGGGCAGGAGACATTGGGTCCAATTCTATTGACTCAAGGTAGTTTATTAACCATTTAACTGTCTGGGAAACTTCAGAAGGGGAATAAGGATGTTTACCTTTGCTTGGAAATTCATCCAAGGGGAAGAAAAATACTATTTCTATGGCGACACTGTGCATTTGTATGCTTAAATATTGTGAGATATTGTATTTCAATATATTTTGGTAATTTCCCTGTAGGTACTTAAAACTGTGGATGAAAGAGCTCTGTAGTAATTGGCATTTTCTTAATAAAACTAAAAGCCAAGATTTGAGTTCACCTGAAAACATTGTTGTGCCTTTGACATAAAAATTACTTTAATCATAGAGTAAGCAAATGTGGCTCTAGATTGTGCTGAAAGCTCTTAAATTCCAGCAAACTCTTCATACCAGGAGAACAGGTCTGATGTTTAGGTTGCTAACTGTGGCATCCCACTAGCATGGCCCCAGCGGTTCCCACTATACCAGTGTGGGCAAGCAGATCAGGGTCCTCCATCCTTTGGCTGCCTGGAGGGTGGGAACCACTGCCCATGATTTGCCAATAAATACACAATTCCTAACTCTTGCTTGACACGTTATAATTTCAAATTATCCAATACACATGAACTAACCATTATTACTATTGACCAAAAGGAGACAGCAGGTCTTTTTACAAGTCTAAATGATCCTTGTGCTACCAAACAACTTGTAACATCCCTTTCTCATTAGGATGCACCACCAGCTCACACCGCAGCCTCCCCTGAAAGAGGAGAGATATTTTCCTTTCTTCCACTGTCTCCATTCAGTTAACTGAGTGATGATGTGTTGATCATTATTCAAAGAGCTCAAAAGCGCCTGCTGTCATGTGCCCTTAGACATCTCCACGAATTGAAGTATGTGCCCTCTTCTCTCCAACACAACAGTCTGTGGTGTATCTTCTCTGTAGAGAGAAGAGGTAAAATGCTGGAGTGGTTTTCTGTAACACATGTCTACAGAAGAAAAATCAAAGCCCGCTCAGTCTCTTCAACCTTTCTCTGAAAGATCTAAAACACTCAGACTATGTCCTTTACCTTGAGACCAATGCAATGTTATAATAGATGAAACTCTTCCTTAAAGTACAGGAGAAAATGCATTACCAAGTCTTAAGGTGTCCAAAGTATTTGAACTTGAAATTCTTGCAATCATGCAGAAACACAGCTTTGAAAACTATAATGAAAAAATCAAAGTAAGTCAGAGGTTTCCTCCTGCAAAGACAAAGATACTTACAGGTTTCCTTTTATCGAAAGGCTCCTTTCAGAAATCAGTACTGCAAAAATGTTTGCAGCCTGAATAGAGTTCAGGCCTCCTGGGAGACAAAGAATTTTTATAAAGGGGTATTTTTCTACCTCTACAAGTGAATAAAAGCCCTGAAGGTCATGGTTTCTGGAAGCACCTAAACAACAACAAAGTAAAAACTTTCCATTCCTCTTCCTGCAAAACTAGATAATGAGCTCCATAGCATTATCTTGGTCAACACTGGATGGGGGTTTACAGCATTTAAAATACTCCATCAATGTGGCAAAGTTTGCTCACCACTTTGGAGAGTTACACACTTCTTGTTAAGGAAGAAGTTTATTAAATACAATACAAACTAATATAATCAATTATCTTTTACCAGACATCAATGCATGTGACTTAGATCAGAAAAACTTTCCTGGATTGCTACAGTCAACTCTGAAGCCTGTTATATTCGTCAGTTTGTGGTACAATCCTTCAAGCTCCGGGCAGGCTGTCACTGCAAATCCCCTGACTGGCTAGATGCCCAGAGGAGGCCAGTGGTAGCCAGTCTGTGGCTAGTCTTGAGATAATACGTGCAGTCTAGCCCAAGAAAGTACATAAGAGAGGCAGTACGCATGCATTGAATGGGGTCTAGCCCTGACCTTCACACTGCTAATACACCTCTTTCAACAGTTTAAGAAGTACAAGGGAGACGACCAGCAGTGAGGTTGATGGGACAACAATATATTGGTGTGTCTCCTCCTCTTAGGGGATGAGGCTAAAAGCAAGAGGCAACTCAGTAATTGTCATTTTTACCTAAAAGATCACTTAAGACTGCACTAGTAAAAAAGTAAACAAACAAACAAAAAAAAGAACACTAAAAAGAACAGATTTTTGAAACGTGTATACAGGTCTAATTTTTACTGAAACCCGACCCAACCCTCAGCATATCCAACAATTGCTTAACAGCGTGAAGTGGTCTTTAAGGGATCTACCATACATTTTTCCATGCTTGCTTAATATTCTTCATAAAAAAGCAGCACAGGAAGGGTTGTTATTAGGAGCTCCACTTAGGCTGTGGCAAGGAGACATTGACCTGAGCACAAGTTAGATGGAAGAGGGAAGAAAGCACAGCAATGAAAATCCTTCCAGAATTAAAAAGGCCACAAGAACTTTGCCTGAACTAGTAGTTGTTGTTTTTATTGGATTATTTTATGGGGTTTTATGTTGTTTAATCGAAGAAAGAAAATGGATGCCATAAAATATGCAGAGCTAACTGGGGCTGCAGAGTACATTGCTGAATATTGCTAGTAATGCCATTTCCCCTTCACTGTCAAAAAATAAAAATATCATTCTTTATATCCCTGTCACATGGAACAGCGGTCCTCTCGCGCTTGCCAATCAATCATCCTGGAGTGCACCTTTACCTTGAGTAGTATGTGCTAGGACGGTGAATAAGGAAAGCTCAGGAAATAATCTCCCTTTCCACAAGATAGAATTCAATTTCCAGTATAGCTCAGACCAGTACTTTTCTTGAAAAGGTGGCACCATATATTACAGCAAAAAGGCATTTTTCTGCTGGTATTGAAAACTTTAGTGAGCATTATGATTATGTGGTTTGTACTCCAGGCACCAATGACCACCAAGCAGGCTAATAATGTGCGAATTCTGATGAGAACCAGCCCTCCAGCTGGGATAAAACATCAAAGACTTTCCCTCCCCTGTTTTTCTTCCATTCTCCATTCTGCTTTCTTTACCATAAGATTTTTTTTCTAGCTGCAGACAACAATTTTCCAAGATTCTCCTAGAAAGTAAGCACTTCACAGTGAAATTACCCCACTCTGGTGCTCAGGTAGCCCTAGTTAGCCCTTTGGCCACTGTCCCAACTGGCTTTTATCTTTGACAGCCTCAGTTTGCTTTCTTAGGGTAGTGCTTCTCAGAAGCTTTTTGAAGACTCTCTGCAGGTAAATTGAGCTTTCACCACTGACTCTTTGAGTCACCCTTTGGATTTGCAGATTTGGCAAGGATTTTGCAAGTCCCAAGCTTTGTCTCTCCTCTGAGCACAGCTGAGAAAGCTCGTGCAGCAGAGGCTGGCTGGGTCCAGAATCTACTGTAATAAAGTTCAGAGAAAGCCCCACGAATGGATGGTTCCAAAGTGCTAGCTTGCTGGATTTGCCTGCAATATTTCTAACTATGAAGACAAGGAGACAGTTTTTCCCCTCTGGATGCTCTAAAGCTCCAAGTCCCAGCTTTTGCTCTTCAGATCTGGCCAGGATACCATTCTGCGAGCTGGTGCCTGACAGACAGACCCCGGCAGCCCCAGAGTCTGAGATGGGCAAAGAGGTCAGGAGGATTCAGCCCCAAAGTCTGTTACTCAGTGCTGCCGCAGCTCAGAAAGCTTATCCAGCCTTGCAAAGCTGTCAGGAAAATTTACCAGCCACTGCACAAAAATTGCTTGCCGTTTACCACAGTGATTGATGGTAATGCAAGAAACTAATGGCATTTTACTTGCCTGTCGAAAGAAATTACTCACCCTGGGCCAGCAGGATTGGGGAAGGATTCTTTAATCCTTGCAGCAATTTTTAAATTAAACTCTAGTGTTTGCAGGGCTGTAGACCAGTCACAGACAGCTGCCTGCTTTAGGATAGATTCAAACATGATAGAGCACATGGGCAGATAGGTCCCGCACGGCAATAAAACAGAGTGAAAGACAGCTGTGCACTGTGCTTCTGATTTTTTTTAAAAAGTTTACAGATTTCAGGGGACCAAATCCATTTCCAGATCATTAATCTCTAACAAAAACCTAGGTCCTAGCACTGTGGATGTAACAAAAATTTGGGGAAGTAACAGGACAAAAGGCCATAATCAAAACTAGAAGACAACCCATTTGGTCTATACGTGCAGAAGAGTATAGCAGTCTAGAGGTCAATTCACTTCCTAAATCAGTAGAGTTGATAGGATCATTCCCTCTGTGGCTTTCCCTTTCCTTCCTAAAACCAGTATTAAATCTTCCTTTATCCTTTAACATTTTCCCTTTATCATTACAACTGGTCTGTTTGCCACCAGGATGGCTCTCGCCTGGTTTTACCTGCATTACTGGCATTCCCTCTGTATGGATGGCAGATCCTCCATCATGGTTCCGCCACATCATCCTTGTTTGATGAGCTACTTCAAGAGTTTGGGGGCAGAGAACACTCATTCACTACTGGCAGGACAGAAGTCCTTTACCAGGAGCTGATTCTTACAAGCAGTAGCACAGGGACTCCAACACCAAGTACTGCCTCTGAAGAATTTCATTTAAGAGAAATAGCAGGGGACAACACACAGTGTTTTCGAGGATAGGAATGAGCCTCTCTCACAGTTTTGATTTTGGTTAGCCTGTGTTTTCTTGACCAGCTTCTTGATTCAAGCCCTTATACATCCTCAGAAAACTGCTGAAAAATTCTTTCTACAAAAGGTCACAAACAAAAAAGGAGGAGCAGGAACAATTCAAGTTTCATGAAGGCTACACATACCTAGGTGATAGCTACTAAAATCTTGCTTAAATTTTCAGCATTTCAAAGCATACACTGTGTAATAACAAACACTCTAAAAACAGGCTTTCCCACTGCGGGAATTGAGGGGCACTGAATCAACTACTTATAAAAACGGCTACAATCCTTTATAATATATTCAGTGGTTTTCAGTGAAAAACACTCACAGTGAGATACTGTATCCCACTGAGCATTAAGCACTTCCCATTCCTGTTCTGCTTTTTCAATTCTAACTAGTCCCTAACCCTGTTAGTCATGAATTTGCGATTAATGAGCCTTGTTTGGAGGATGTGAATACTGAAATTGTTCTGATATACAGGCTCTAACCACAGAAAGACGATCTAATTCAGCGAGGGAATCTGCTGTGCTTAGGGGGGATTCCAAACCTTCAATGAAGGAAATCAGCTGTTAAGCCATTTAACAAGGGGCAGCACGCTGTGCTCTCAGCTCCACGGCGCCACGCAATGGTCTCACAGCTTGGCATCTGGGGACAAAATCATCTTCATATGTTAAGGATGCTTAACATCTGCTTGTAAATCTGGGGCTGGTCAAAAATGGCTGTGACTGTGAGGCTGTGAGGATGGTGCAAGTGTGGGTTTCCACCAGAATTCCTAACTATGAGAAATATGCAAACATTCACACATACTCTTTGGATCTAATACCAGCAAAGGACCAATAACGCAGGGATAAACTAATTATGAGTAGTTATGCTTGAGCAGGAAAACAGCAGCCACTCCTTTCCTGCTTCAAGGAGACAAGTAAAACAAGTGTCTTCATGGCTCTTCTTCCCAGTGCCTGGAGGGAAGAACTGTCCCTTAAGACTCTTCCTCTCCCAGAGTGTCCAGAGGAGCAGATTTCCTCCTCAGCTGGGACATGGGGACAGGCAGGACAGCTCTCCACTCCAGGCTAGAGAACACCCTGTATGCAGCCTCATCAGCCCAGCCTTCTTGTTGACTCTAATAGAAAATATATTTCCCAGGCCATGAAAAATCTGATAAAACAGTGAAAAACAAAAAGATAGTATTTTTAATTAAATAAGTCATCCATCACATGCCCATCAATACCCAGAAATAGCTGCAGAATTGCGGGGGTCTGGGGGGTGGGGACAAGGGGGCTAAATTATACTTAAAATGGTTTATAAAATGCACCAAGATGGAATAAGTGTTCCTTGTTCTGCTACAGCAGTCACTTTCAGACATATTTCATGAGGCTAATCCTGGAGACCAGGAGATTAATTCCTGGAGACAAGCCCTTTTTCCCCTCCAGCTCCTCCCCAGCTCTTCAGAGAAAATGACCTGGTCTGATCTTAACACATCTTGAAGAAGACAGAAAGATTAATTATGCTCCTCCCTATTTCATCTTCATGGCACATCTGAGCAGCTTCTACAGCTGCGAAACCTTTATTTCCAGGGTCCTTTTGATTGTACTGCTGAGATATTCAAAGACTCATTAAACCTAAGGGGAAGTCCCATTCACCCAGCCTTAATATGGGAAGGAGGTGGGGGAGGGAGGCTTAAAGTTATCTTGTGCTTAAGTTAAAGAGACAGTTGGAGAAGATTTATTCATAAATCAAACTCTCCACCCTCAAAGAATCACCTAGCCCTGCGGCGCTCTGCACACAGGAGATGCTGCTGGGACTAAAGGGCTGAGAAAGGCAGCCTGCTCCGATGACTGGGTGACTCTGCTTGTTCCTACGGAAGAACCAAGGGATGAAGAAGAGAAAGCAAGAAATTTGCCTTATATTTTTGTAGACACAATTTTGCACCTACAAATCATGATTGTTTTCTAATTGCAACACTAACATCAAGTTAGAGCTCAGCTTTCAGACCAGTCTGCCGCCAAAGTGGTGTTTGTCGGTGTATCTATGTCGATAATTGTAATTATTTCCTCCAGCAATTACTGTCACTATATCTGACCTTATCCTAAAGTCAAATACTGAGGCAATAAAGTGACAACATCTTCTGTGCAAGTAATTGCTGATACAAAAGCTTATTCTCAATTACTAACGTCAATAGCTTGTGGATATTAAAAGTAAAGTTAGTATATTACTGGGGCTGAGATTGCTTTCTAATCTGGTAGTTAGGCTATAAATTATCAGATTCACTGATGAAGGGCTCAAATTACAAAGGCAACATTAAAAAAAATAAAAATCACTAAATATATAGATGATTTCCTTTGATTTTAAGTGGCCTTGAGAAAGTGCTCTGTTCTTTCCTGGTGGTGTTGTGTTCCTGACTTGAATCTTCACTGTCAAACCATCATCCACAATTAACTTCAAGCATAACTATTCTCAGGTATAACGTTCTGCCTGCCAGTATAGCAGTAGGCTTCAAAAGTGGGCCTCCAAGCTATAGTATAAAGCTCATCTATCAGAAATACCAATATTATCCTTCTTTCTTACTTTTTAGAATTGTGAAACCTCATCAGTACAGTTACAGTCAAGGCTGTACTTACTCCTGGGAACATTTTATCTTATATTCACATGGGGAAACCCTTTGCAGACCGTTCCTGCAGTTAAGATCTCTGTCTGCAATTTTACATGAAATTAAGTAGCTAATGTCATACACATGGTGCTGCAAAGATTAAATCATGACATTAAGGGAAGTCAAGGTTCAATTTCCCTGCGTGCAGCAGGTGAGATATATGCATTGGGAAAGGCTAGATCTGGAAAATGTAATAAACAGTCACAGGTGAATATAAAATATAAATGCAAAATGCATTTCTTCATATTTATTACATCTTTTACATCTAAATCAGGCAGATTTCATTCCACAGATTGAGACTGATCTGAAGTAATTCAGTGGGAGGCTGGTAGTTGAAACACATAATCACATTTCTAGAACAATGTAATTACATTGAATTTAATGTGATTTCCTGCCACTGGTTTAAAAGTGCAGCCTCCTCCACATTCTTGATTTACACTGAACATGACACTTGATGTAAGATTACTTTCACGTAGCCAGGTAAAGCACGGCATAAGGGGAAAAAGTATGCTACAACTCCTTGAATTTCCCAAGACCATCGTGCAAAGATGTCAGTCACAAAGTACCAGCAAGTTCAAATTTTAAATTTCTAGTAAGATGCTGTCTCAGCAGATGACCATTGATTTTAGATTTCATTTTCATTATATATCCTACAAGGAGCAATTTTGCTGACTTTACGAACTTGTGCACAAGTCAGCTCTGGTCTATGGGGCAAAGGAATTTGAAGGGAAATTTACTCTCTTGAGAAGAGTTTTCAGGTTTTCGTATGTTGTATATTCTTCTGAGAGTGCTATATTAATGACTTTTTATAAAGAACATGACACATGTAAGTGGACACAACAGGTCATACCCATCAAGAATAGCTAGAAAATACTGGGGGGAAAAGTAATTGCATTTTGAATGCAGACAAAGAATTTGAATCTTAAAACAAACACAAGGACAAAGAGCTGGACTGCAGACAAAGAATTTGAATCTTAAAACAAAGGACAAAGAGCTGGAATTTTATCAAAGTTAGGAATAAAACAGCACAGACACTAATACTCGTTTAATTCCTACAAATCGGTTAAAATCTGATCTGGAGAAAGTGTGGGAGCCAGTGCGTCAGGAGAGCCCTCGCTGCCAGCCAAAGCGTACTACATAAACAGAAGAGTTACTCTCAAAAAAAATTACCACTAACCTTACAGCTGATCAGGTGAAATCCTGCAAGCCCACCTGGTATGAAATAATTCAAGTAATCTCTGTGCAGAATAATTTCAAATAGCCATCAAAGTTGTAAAAACCAAGACCTACTTACAATTGATTTGCAAACAGAAAGAAAAATTATTAAATTGATCAAAAATGCTATTTACTGCTGGCAGTTCATTTAGCTTTCTGCAGAATGTTTCAACATCTATATTCCTTCATTGAAACAAATAAGTATTGAAATATAATGGATAATGACGCAGAGGCTAAAAGACAATAAAAGTGCATAGGATTTTTTTTTTTTCAGCAGACCAATATCAGCTTGAATGAAATAAAAGTTCAAAAGTAGGTTTTAAAGCTAGGGACTTTTATGAAAAGTAAACGAACAATAGATTTAAAGCAGTATAATTATTGATGAATCACAACACTATGGAAATGGCCTCAAAGAGCTCCAAATGCATTACAAACTGCAGAGAGGGAGGGTGAACAAGGTAGAAAATAGCCCCTGAAAGAAGCCAACGCTACAGCCCTCACACACATAAACCGCCCTGCATTTATGTAGCAACGTCGGCTGCATTTAGGTTATAAAGCTAAATCCTAAGATTTAGAAAGGAAGTTTTCTTTGGCATGGACAAAATTGGAAAAAATCTCAGGATAGGCAGGCTGGCAACAAGCCAAAGAGGAGACCTCAGCACCTTCAACTTGCTTTTCGACACTGTTGGTATCGAGTGCTGCTGAGCAGAGCCCTATGTTGGGAAAGGCTCGCGCAGCCCGGCGCTGCCACGCTGGCAGCAACGAATGCAAACGTGTTACAAAAACCAAAGACCAGAAAAGCTTCATCTGGGAAACGATGGTGTGTATTATTGATGGCTCAGCAGCCAGAAGACTTCAGCGCATGGAGAGGATAATGGGTTTGTCATCTCCCTGCCAGAAAAGGACTTGAAGAGGGTTGAAGAGAGGCAGCGTTTCAGCTCGGTGCCCACCCTGTGACCTCGGTGCGGGGTCCCGCGGTGCGCAGCAGGGAGAGCAGCACCAGCTCAGCCGTGACGGCCGCCTGCCACCGCCGACCCCCATGCGCTCAACCCCACTCCACATCCAACACTCGCTATATGTCAGTCCTTTCTTCCTGAGCTGGACAAGCTTCCCAACAGCCTCAGCATTCCTAGATTCCACATCCTTAACAGGGTTTCTTCACAGAGCAAATACATTTGCAGAAATTAATTTCTGGCTGGAGCTTCTCATAAGGTACCCATTTCTACATTAGGCAGATTAGCAGCAGAGCCTGCTAGAAGCTACAGTCTTAATCAAAACCAAAAATGTACTAAGCAGATTTTTCCCTTTTGTTTACTGAAAAGCCTACTTTCTTCAAGGTGACTCAAGACAAGAGGCAGTTTGCTTAAATAGTAAGAGATTTGCTGGATGACAAAAGGCCCCCTTTTCATCCCTGATCACCTTCTGCAGCTCAGGAAGAGAATTCTGCAAAGAGTACATGGAAATACAACAGGGGAGTCAGGACCCTCGTTAGGCTAAATCATGCAATTGCAAACCAGGACCAACCAGACAGAAACACCGTGATTCAAACTTGGACAAATACGGTTAGAAATGAGACACAATTTGGCTATGGCAGGATTACCAGTACATTAGCTGGGATGTCCACCCAACTATTCAGGACTTTCATTATGGAGCAAAAGGACTGTGAAAGTCTCTGTTCCCCCAATCACCATTACAACAGTTACATATTCAGATTTCTTTCTGGAACAAGAGCAAATTTGCTTTGATTGACTGACATTTCATCACTTAATACATTCATAGCATGTCAAGGGAAAACTTGACTGAATTCACAATGCTGTACTGATTGAGTTCCTAATAGGAACAGTTGTCAGAAGGACTTGTAAGGATAACTTTCAAAATCACATTTGCTAGTTGGTAGAGGACTTTCTGCACCCAAGAGCCTCCCCACCTATGTGCAGGACTTTCTAGGACACAGAGATGGACAACCCCTCTCTCCCCAGTTGCCATCAGCCCGTGACATTACAGAATCTTCTAGGTTGGAAGGGACCTTAAAGATCATCTTGTCCAACCGTCAACCTAACTGACAAAAATAGACACCCACACAACAAACAAGGAGCATCATCACTAAACCATACCTCCCAGCACTTCATCAACCCGTCTTTTGAACACCTCCAGGGATGGTGCCTCAACCCCCTCCCTGGGCAGCCCATTCCAATGTCTGATAACCCTTTCAGTGAAAAAATTTTTCCTAATATCCAGCCTGAATTGCATTGCTGACTGCAGCCACACTGATGGCTGCACAATACTTTTCCTCCAAAGTCTTGTATTTGAGACATACAGTTGTGGACTCAGGAAAAGCTTTGCTGGAGACTCATGAACAAACTGTGGAAGAGAATCTGGAGACCAAGTGGAGGGTAAAGCTCTTCCTCACCTCTTCCACCCAAAAAGTCCCCTGAGTGCAAACTACCCATCCACAGAGCTTGAGGGTGAACAGAGGACACAGGAGGTAGCATAGCTGGAGGTCAGTGTCTACCCTTGCTGAAAATGGGGAAAGATGACAAGGGAAACAGACACAAGAAGAAATTCAAGTTTGAGCCCCTGGCCAGTGCCCCAGCCTCAGGTCTTGCTGCCTGCATGCAATGGGCACCTTCCTGCAGCTCTCAATCCCTGCCTACGAATGGAAAAAAAAAAAAAAACCTGCAGAGTTTCCCCTGTGCTCCTGATCCCTTCTCTGAAATTTTCACATTTGTTTAGCAAGGTCTTCAAGATATGGCTTTCAAATGAACCTAAGCATTTCAAAATTCCTCTCCTTTTCTATAGAGACCTGCAAGGCCCTTAAATGACCTACCTTCAGCATTCATGATGTGGGTAAACAGGATCCCTGGCTGCCTTCACCCTGTTTTAATTAGACAAAGAGTGGGAAAAAGCAGTGCTCTTCAATACTTAAAACCAACCAGTTTCAAATAAATATTTAAAGTTGTCCTGATTGTTAGATAAGCAGCTTCTGCAAAGCAATTGCAAATGTTGCAATTGTCTTGCCATATAGTCGCCAGCAGCTGGAAGCTCCGAGATACCCATTTCAATCAGAAATTTTCCATTTCGAATGCATTTGACAGTTTGTTGTGGTTAGAAGTGTTTTTCAACACGTGAGCTTTCAGAAGACTTCAAGGAGTGAAGCACAGGTGGCTTTTCTAAAAGCCCGGGTCAAAGCACAGCTTTCTGCAAACTGTCCTTTTTGTAAGTAAATAAATAAATAAGAAAAGGTGCTGTGCCATACCTTCTGCACTGCTATTAGGCAGCTGAGAGGCTCCTGCTAGACCAGACAAAGCCTTCAGTCAGTCCCACAGAATATTCACAAACAAATGAAAAGAACAGTGGGAGGAATTGACTTAAAAGTGCATTCATTGTACTTTCCTTTTCTTTAGGAGTAATAATATGCAACAGCTCCTTGTGGTGTTGAACGGACAATACTATTAACTCTTTTTTCATTCCAGCACTTCAACCATTTATACACATTCTTCCACCTAATCACTACCTAGCTGCTGTTAAAACCCATCATGCGCTGTGGGCCAAATCTCGAGGTCCCCACTCAAAACCGCCCTTAAATGAGTTCTTAGTACGATTTTTGCATGATTAAGCATCACAGATTTTTTTTTTTCCTAACTGATACCTGAATAAAGAACACAGGAATTGTCCCTGATCATTACCATAATGCTTTCATGTTTTCCACAATGCCACTCAAAAGCCTAAAAATATGGCATAGAAGCCCTGCAGGGAATTAATGCAGAGTGTCTGCATTTGTACCAGGAACCAATTGCTGAAAGACAAAGGCTATTTGAAATAAACCTGGAGGATGCATTAGCAGAAGCACTTCTGAGCAACTTGCCATTTAAAGCACGCACGGGACAAATTCATCTCAAGAGTCACTTCAAAGGGAATGGTCCGTAATCAAAATTAATCACAATTAATTTGGCCCTAGGTTTCTACCACTGAGAGGCAGTCTCCTGCAGTCAGAGCTGTGGGCAGCGGATGGCAGAAATCACATCCACAGCGTCCACCTCTGCTGATATTGCCAATTCTTCTGCTATGCTGGTGCCATCGTAAAATGCTGCAACAGGATTCAGGCCAAATTTGCTTATCGGCTCCGAACCATGAGGCCAGCCAGCAGTATGTGCTGAATGGCGCTCGTTTTGAGGATGTCATCTTTCTATTTTTATTACCTAATTCTTCTTCTCCAACTCCCTGTGGCAAACCAACAGTTGAAATCATACAGTATAAGCTAATAGGGTTATATAAGTGTCCATTTGCTGTACATATGCTCTCCCCCCTAAGGCAAGCGATCACCACGACTCTGTAGCAGGAGAGGTACACCTTCCATTTCTGATGTCTAAGCACATCAGAGGTGCTTCGGAGAGCATCTCTAACCCTTGTTGGAGGAGGATGCATGGGGAGCTGAGCGAGAAGCGGGCAGCAGAGAACGGCCATAGAGGCAGAATCAAACACAAACAAGAGATGCCTCATCTCCTGCCCCCTGTCTCCCTCATGAAACACAGCTACACTGAAACAAAACAGAGGATTCCAGCTCCATATGTGGCAACTTTCAAGGTACTGCTGAACAGATAAAACCCTCAGACTTTTTGTCCAGATTTAATTCCTTGATCTGCCTGCACAAAAGCAAAAAAAGGTACTGCTGAACAGATAAAACCCTCAGACTTTTTGTCCAGATTTAATTCCTTGATTGGCTGGCACAAAAGCAAAAAAAAAAATATCCTTGATATAGAAAGAACGGCTTCCCTTCCGTGTCTCCTGATGCTTCTCAGTCTCTACCAGCAAGATTTGCGTTTTCAAGCTAATTCTACTCTCTGTCCTCTTCTGGTTTTCCAAATATCACTCTCCAACTCCATTTTTGTGACACAAAGGCAACGTAATTTACATAACTAAGCTGTTTCAAAGTAAACTGGGTGTATGGACATGGATACTTCCTTTATTTCAAATACATCTGCCTTGTCTACTTACACTGAAAAGAAAGAATATTGACTCCTGTAATTATTAATTCCTGTATCCTTCAGTCAAAGGTATGTAAAAATGGCATAGGCCCTATAACATGATGGACTTTTGGCCCCAAATCTCTTGTTCTCTGGAAGCACTCAGGGTTTAAAATCTCAGAAAACATGTCTAGGAAATCTAAAGCCATATGACATGAAGTTTAAAGGATTCTTTTTACTTATGTACATCCACATTTTTTTGTTTGCTATGACCTCAAATTCAGAAAGACTCATTTCTAGATACAGTTTGAACCTTTCTCCAGAACAGTACGAATACCCAACCCAGTAGTGGTGGGGGCTTTGGTCTTTTACACATATAGCTACTGTATATACGTAGCTTCTTATTTTACCCACTTCGTAAGATTGCTGCTGTTCCCTCCTTGGCAGTTTGGAGGGCACAGATGCTCCGAGCTCTCAGGGAGACTCACACAGACAGCAGTGCCACTTCCCAAACTGGCTACTCCCTTCAGTTTTCTGGCCAAGTCCATTAATCAGGCCTGATCCGGGGAGTCTGCATGTGCATGTACTGTAAAATCCCCTTACAGGGCACTGTTTTCCATCGAAACGAACCTTTGCCAAGCTCCCCCATGGCATGCCAGCCACGAAAAGCAGACAGCAAAAGCTAATAGGGCCCCACACGAGTCCATTTGCCACACATATGCTATGTATACTCTCAGGAGTGGGTCCCTGCTTCATCGTGTGACTGAAGGGAAGGGACAGCTTCCTGGCTTCCCACAGTCCCTGTGCTGCACGCACAAGTGGAATTGCTTTCAAATGCCTTTGTGCTGCAGTGTTGCACTTCTGTCCATTCCCCTCCCTGGCAGACTCGCCAGCCTTCTCAGAGAATTTCTTTTCTCTGTTTGCTTCCTCCCAGCAGTTGCATCAAACAGACTTGTATTACCTGGCTTGGAAACTTCTGCTTTTATCCTCCAAGTGAAGAATTGAAGTAGTTAGTATGCATACATTTCTGAATGGTCTTCAGTGAGAAAATGCAATATTCCTGTTCCAGGGAATAAAATAACTACTTGCCTTTCAAACTTCCTGTTTTTCAAGCTGCCAAAAGCCGTTGTTACAAGCGATAGACAATTTTTAGACTCAAACAGACCTCCCAGCTCTCAACTATACTTTGCAGTGGTTTTGAATATTGCTTGTACCACCATTTCCCTTGCTGATCTGCTATCGATGGCAACATCTGTAACCAGTCCCAGTTCCCCCAGCAAACAGAAGCCTCCAATTTGGGGTGTAACATTCTACTTCTCTTCCTTCTCCCAACTGCAAGCAAAGCCAGTGTGCCTGGCTCTGATTTTTCTCAAGCAGCAAACTACCAGCTTCAAAGCAGCTACATCCTATTAATGCTGATATATGTGAGACCTTTTAAAAGGCCTGGGGAAGACATATTTCACTTTGTTGAGATAAATTTAGACACCAGAAAGTATAAAGAAGAGGGAATCCAATAAACTATCGTTTATCTTTCTTCTTCATTTGAATAAAGTTCGCCAATATAAAGCACTACGGTTTTACCCTCATGCCAAAATCTGCAAATTCAGTTTGTCTAGGTGTTCAGTCATGAGGACAAAATTGGTTCACAATGTCTTTTCTCCCATATTGAATGTGTACTCTGGGAAGGGAATCTTCCCAGAATATAGTATTATCACTCCAAAACCACTCCAAGTTTTTGCATCTAAGTTCATGTGACATGTACTCAAGATGCATGAAATTCAGCAACAGCAACTGGAAACGTTGGATTCTTTTCTGCAGAGCACTGACTGCCTCCTGCCAGCAGACAGTCTTTACTGAACTCAATGAAAACAATACAAGCCTGTGTCAGGCTCCAACATTGCAGAAAAAGAATGAGCCATCACAGCAAATGAGGAATATGTCATTTTCTCCATCTTTTCTTGGATGGTGAAACAGAAGCACAAGTAGAGCAAGCAAATCACTCACGGCCACACCAAGAATAGCACCAAAATCCCCAACCAGAGGACATACTACATACTTGTAGTAACAAAAATATATCTGTCATTGCATGTCACACAAGCTCATTCAAACTAAAAATTTATCATTTGCTTCAGACTCCAGCCAGGTGACCGCAAATATATCATGGAGCTGTCAACGATCTGCTAATCTTGGCTGTGAAGTGTAGAAATACAAGAAGCTTAAAAACACACTGGTCCTTCAGAAACCATAAATTTTGCTGGCTCTTTTTCACATACCACTGGGTAATAGATCTGCTCCAGCTATTTCACTCCCACCTCCTGCAGTTAAACAGTTTCATTTTGCATGTCTATTTAGAGCATGACAATGAGACATATGAGGGAGCAGAAATCACTATGGGTTTACAAATAAAGAGACAAAGACCTTCTCTGGCTCTTCAAATGAGAAGAGTTACTGGTGGCAGAGTTAACTTCAAAGTCTGTACAGAAATCCCAGGACACACATAACTGAATTTTCAGAGCCTCCACAGATACAGCTGAAATAACATCTCTGTCCATCTGGAAACATGGTCTGTTGTGCACTTTTGAGCAGCTCTTTTGAGCATCCTCCATCCAAAACCAAATTGTGTGCCTATGCCTGCACCTTTTGAGACAGACCCATAGCGTAGTGCCAAGCAGTGACTTCACTTTCTCCTAGCACATATATTTGGACAAAACTTTAAACCAGAGTGGGGGGAGAATCTTTGATTATAAACACAGTAGAAGTTTCAAAGGGTATTTCCCCACAAGAAAAGGTTTATTCATGATGTTTCACACTGGGCATGTTTTGGGGAGACTATAAGTAAAAAGCAAACCTTCTTGTTGATCAAATTGTGGTGCTTTATGGTCAGCAGGCTCACTAAGGACTACATTAGCCTGCTTAATGTAAACACTGCTATCACTACAGCTGTGTGACACGGCCTGGCTGTAGAAGGGAGATTAACTCACTGTTATTCGTACACATACAGTTCTTTAAATGAATTTCTCTTACACCAAATTGCTTGGTGTACCTGCCATTCTTCATTTCCTACTCCAGCCACAAACTTCAATTTTCTCTCCATAGCACTTAAACGGCACATAATTACAACTAATTATTGATCACTGAGGGATTACTAGTTGACAAATCCAATTTTCACACTGTTATCAAGCATGACGGACTCTGGACCAGAGAGGATAAAAGGTACCTGCACTGTCCTAGAAACCTGCAGGTCTGTGATTTTGTCTATAAGCTGGGTGGGACCAGCATCACCGTCACCGTTATTAAACCCATCAGACTGCAGTGGCACCTGAAGGCCAATGTGTTTAGGGACCTATTATGTAAGACGCTATAAATCTACACAAAGTGACAGTCCTCACCCCAAAGAGTTTTGCAAGCCTAAAAAAAGCCAAGCCTTTTACATCTGTAAATGTATTCAATTTGGCTGCGTTTGTACCACTTTTGCATTCCATTTCTGCAAATATTCTCCCAAGCAAGCTAGCTGGCGGCGATGTTCAGAGAAACAGCTCATTTCAGAGAAAAACTTTACTCAATTTTCCTCAAAGCAAATTTTAAATTTGCATGCTTTAGTGCACCTGCTGATCTCAACAAATTGGATCAATGAAGGAAAGGAGAGCACTGTGCAACCCCGGTGCCCTGGGAAAGCGGCGCACACCCAGCCCATTAATGTTATTCGTTAGCTGCAGCAGTCCTGTTACCCAGAAATCAGGAGGCTGCTGTCGCATGGTCTGTGTAGGGTACAATCGAGGCACTGTGCAAAGAGGGTATTTAAGAAAAAAAAAAATTGAGAGAAAAATACATGGAGCTGCTCAAACATCGCTGAATGGGGTAAAAAGCAACGTTTTCATAATTAGTCACATGATGAATTTTTTCCCAGTTGTATTTCAATGGAGTTATTCACATAACTCAAGTAGACAAATCTCAGTGAGAAAGTATCTGTGCTCTTTTAGCCCAGTGGCAGCCCTTCCAGCATGACTTACAACAAAAGACCGAAAAAGTCCGCTCCTGTAGTATACACAAATTGGTTTATTATTAGAGCTCATCCAGCACCATTATTTTCTGACAGAAAATGTGTTTTTAACAGAATTGAAATTTCTGTGAAGAACATTTTTCTTGCAAATGTTTAACTTCTCTTTTGGGAAAAAACACATTTTTGTTTCGCGTCTGCTTAAGATACATTTCCCTTTCCATTCTGCTCCAAAGGAAGCACGACAATTTAGAAAATGCTGCACTAAATCTCCCTGGCTCCTAAAATAAAAAGCTGAGAATGAGCATCACATAAAGAAAGATTGCAAGTGCCTTACTAAGGACTTTATTCATTAAAAGAGACTCAACTCTATTCTGCTTCTTGTCTATGGAAGTGAAATATGATTTTATTAAATGAAGCCCTTAATATGTTTGCTAAGACTCTGTCAGGCTGAACATTAACTACATTGCCATTGTTTTTCAAGTCCAAAAAGAAAGTTGCTCTGCAAAGAGAAAAGCTCACTTAGAGATTCTTAACCTACAGACCAGTGGAGAAGTTTGCAATGCCCGGCACACACGAGGAACACAGTGCATTCATAAAAAACCATAAAATGCATAGCTTTCAAAAAGTCATTTAAGGAAGGGAAGGGGGAAAAAAGGGAAAAAAACATGTTACACACATTTCAATTTTGGGTAGCAGGGTTGTATACGTGAGCACGCAGCAATCATCTACTGCCCAGGTACACCCCAGGATGTGTGGAAGACCCCCCAGCAGAGACCTGCTCCTCCTCAGTAAGAAATAATACTTGGGGGAGCCTTCTGAGCTGCCAGTTCTCCGGCCCTTTGCAGAGGGCTTGCACTACTGGGTGAACAAGTTGCTGAATCTCCCCACGTAGAGGCATTTTTGCTGTGATGCAGTGAGTCCACACAGGGAGGTCACACCCGGTGAAGTAGCTTCCCACCCCAGCCGGGGCACCTGCACCAGCACCAGGCCACATCCTTGCCCAAAATTATTCCCCTCCCCACCTGCTGCTGGCTTTCGCCTGGGTTTTCCGCTTCAGACACAAGCCAGACACAAGTCCACTCTGCCCTCTCCTGGCCTGCACACAGATCTGTGCAGCCGTCCCAAATCTCCCCTGTAAGGGGGCTGGGGATGGAGGGATGCAGGTGGGCTGGAAAAAGTCCGTGTCTCTGATGGGCAGCCAAAGGGGCAGAGCCCCAGGGAAGATGGACTGGGCATCACTGTTTGGGGGCAGCGCACAGGATGCACACACAGGATGGCACCTCCCTGCCCACCAAACTCACCACCATTGTGTTGGGAACTCTTTTCGCCATCCCAAATAACTTAACCCTCGTAAGAGAGCTAAAAGAAAGGGCAGGAACATTCCCTCAGCCCCACAGTACTCATTCAAAAACTAACAGTCTGGGGGCAGGAAGGAGCATTGCCTTCTCTCCTTCTGTAATGCGTCGCCTATTAGAGGTGTATCACTGGAATGTGAGCAATAAAAACAGTAATTAGTAAAATTAAAGCTATGACAGACGTTTCTTGTAAAAACACCGTAAGACATTACAGATAAAATAGTGTTACATAAATAGGCTAAGCATTAAAACTATTATCATCAACAACAGCACTGAGGACACAGCAGTTTAGCAAAGGAAGTGAAAAATAGAGAATGTGATTTAAGAGGCAGAGAGAATCTGGGTTGGCAAGTTGTAATTTCTGAAGCTGAAACCCAGCCAGGATCCTGGGTGACTGCCTCCGGGCTTGCGAAATGCAATCCAGAATCTTTAAATGACCAAATAATTGGGATCAGGGTTTCATGTCACCAACAAGACACCACCATCACATGGCCACACCAGGACAGCCATCCGGCACTGACACAGAGAGGGATCAACCATAAACACCAACCTCCATGGTACTTATGATTTCAGACATCTACAACCAAACGTTGACCTGAAGCAAATCTGCTTTGATTGGACTTCTTCTTTCCAAGCTGGTACAGCTGCAAGTTTCCTTCAACCATTCTTCGAATCCACCATCCTGTAAGCATCTAATGTCTAGTCAAAGGACATCATTCATCCATTTTATGGTTCCCAGAATGCAAAGATATCTACCCAATTTCCTAAGAAACATTAATATTGAAGTATGGCTTTCTCTGCCCAAATCATGCAAGCTGAACAAAGTTCTCCTGACGTTTTATGACAAGGTGATTAATAATACCAAGAAGAAGAATGAAAAGATACCAGATTATAAACTATTGTAAATCTTTCAGTCATCCCAGGAATAATGAATGTAGATTTCTTAGGAGAGCAGTACAGATTTAAAAAGAATCATTTTAGTTTTCTTGTCAATCACGATGCTATTTATATAATAGCAGAAACAGACAATGAACTCACTTAATCTTAAAATGAGTGTGTAGCAAGTTCAAGACAAGGGTTACAGGCACTTCTTTAAAATCTTAAAAAAAAAAAAAAAAAAAAAAAAAAGTAATTTCTGAAGCTGAAACCCAGCCAGGATCCTGGGTGACTGCCTCCGGGCTTGCGAAATGCAATCCAGAATCTTTAAATGACCAAATAATTGGGATCAGGGTTTCATGTCACCAACAAGACACCACCATCACATGGCCACACCAGGACAGCCATCCGGCACTGACACAGAGAGGGATCAACCATAAACACCAACCTCCATGGTACTTATGATTTCAGACATCTACAACCAAACGTTGACCTGAAGCAAATCTGCTTTGATTGGACTTCTTCTTTCCAAGCTGGTACAGCTGCAAGTTTCCTTCAACCATTCTTCGAATCCACCATCCTGTAAGCATCTAATGTCTAGTCAAAGGACATCATTCATCCATTTTATGGTTCCCAGAATGCAAAGATATCTACCCAATTTCCTAAGAAACATTAATATTGAAGTATGGCTTTCTCTGCCCAAATCATGCAAGCTGAACAAAGTTCTCCTGACGTTTTATGACAAGGTGATTAATAATACCAAGAAGAAGAATGAAAAGATACCAGATTATAAACTATTGTAAATCTTTCAGTCATCCCAGGAATAATGAATGTAGATTTCTTAGGAGAGCAGTACAGATTTAAAAAGAATCATTTTAGTTTTCTTGTCAATCACGATGCTATTTATATAATAGCAGAAACAGACAATGAACTCACTTAATCTTAAAATGAGTGTGTAGCAAGTTCAAGACAAGGGTTACAGGCACTTCTTTAAAATCTTAAAAAAAAAAAAAAAAAAAAAGAAAAGCCATCCTAAGCTAGAATTTCCAAAATTCTTGATGAAAACATTCCGTCTTAACCATCATTTCTGATCAGTGACCTTCTCTCCAAGCAAGAGCCATGGCAACAAGAAGTTCAGCATTCAAGTCGCCCAAAATTAGTTGTACTTAGAAAGCCTGAGCTGACATGCCCTACCTTTTTTTCAAATACTTGTAAAAAATTATAAGAGTATGGTCAAGAGTATGGTTTAAGAGTATGGCCTAAGTATCCACTGGACCAAAATGCCCCATGCTTCCTTGGCTTGTGTTATGGAGTCAAGCGAAAAGCAAACGCAAACTCTTTACAAGTTGTTCTAGAAACACTGCTAAGTCTTCAACCCTCACCCTGAGACAAGGGTTATGGCCTTGTTCTGCTTCTGGCTGCACGGGGGAACTCTGTGCTCTCTGACCCCTTGAGGCAGGCTGTCCTAGACGTTACCTCAATGCAATAATTAATAAATAATAATACTAAATTTGAGCTCATGCAACTCATACAGGCTAAATGTTCCAAAGAAAAATGAATAATGCATACAGAAGAGATTCATTTGGGAAAAAAAAACCTAACTTCAGTTTGAAATAAAGCCCTGGTTGCCTTGGCAAAGAGGATTTAATTGCTGTAATCACTACATCTCACATAAGGTCGCTGTTTGAGGGAGTCCACAGTACTGCTATTCATTCTGTATCTGCTCCATAGCAAATAAAGGACTACTGGTCCCAAGAGCATCAGTGAAATACTTCTGAAAAGGTTTAAATTATTTTTAAAGGGTTATTAGCTTTGGCAAATGAGTCAAAAGTCATCGTAGCTGAAGAGCATAGGTACTTATGCCACATTATGGACATAACAGTAGGAAATGTCTTCATTAAGACTGTACTACTAGTGTTACTGTGTGTTATTAAAAACAGCTCCCAAAACATGACCATTCCCTATCCATCTGTGTCCTATCTACCCACCCACCCAGGGTTACTACTGCCCCTAACAAATTTCATAGCAATTATCAGAAATACGAAGCCAGAACACTGGCACACACACGTGCCCTCCACACAACCAAATTCAAATAGTTTTACTGGCGCAAATCCTAAGCAACTCTACGGAAGTCAATTAAATCACCCCTCTTTTCTGTGTAAGAGAGAGAAGACTCTGGCCAGGCAAATTAAATTAGAGATGGGCCAGAGCCAAACTCCCAGATCCAAAACAACGCAAAACTCACAATGCATTTGGATCCTGGTCCAGATTCTCACAGTTTGCTACTGCTTCTCTCTCACCCTCTGCCACTTCCCAGGATGGGACAAACTTTTCAGACTGTCCCCAAGCATCACTTGGTGCATTTTATCACCATCTTCCATCAGGGATCTGCATCAAAGTGCTCATACGTGTGCTTCCTGTGGCCACTTGGCACATTTCTTGCCCAGACCCTCATTAACTTGAGCAGATGCTTAGAAAGCCCACGAACAAGGCACTGTCTATCCCACACTTCTTCTTCTCTTCCTTTCCCACTTGCTGTCTTCTAGGACTGGCGCAATTAGAGATGGGGATTCAGTGAAAATGCATTTGAGGACTCCTTCATTAATACCACAAAAGCTTGGGCCACACAGTGAGAAAAAAAGCAACCGAGAAAGTTCACTTGGCAGGAAAATTTTTAAAAGGATGTAGTGGGGAGTAGAAGGTATATGTTGGTCCTGGTGAGGAATAAAAGCATGGCAGGAGCAGAGAGAGACCTGCTGGAGCCACACCTGATGGCTCAGAATGATAAGGGTGGAAAATCTGCCCCAGAAATGAGGGGTTACTTTGAATACGGCCCTCCCAAGTGCACCCTCTTCATTGGGGTACCCCTGGAAATACCACTGCTCCGAATAATTCCTCCTCTGCTGGGAATATCCACAGCAGCTCTGCAGGGATCCTAAGGAGAATATATTTTAGAGATGTTTTCCTCTTATATAGTCATATATAACTGTCAATACAGGGTGAAGTACTGCTCCACCTAGGGCACTGACACCCAGCACTGTTCAGGGCAGGGGGCTTTTAAGTGGCCAGCTGAAAGCTGGGGGGAGATGGGAGATGAACCCAGCCACGCAGAAGCAGCTCCCTTGGGCTCTGGGAAGCTCAAGAAGAGCTGCCACTGCCATACCCCCATGCAAAGTAACACTGGCCCCGCTGCAGGGCGGGTGTCTTCTGCAGCGCTGCCAGCATGAAGCATCATCTTCCTCGTGCTTCCTCCCTCCCCACTGCCCACGCACCAATGGAGGGCTTGCAGCCGAACGGTGCAAGAAGTGAAATAGCTTTAACTGTAAGCACCATTTGCTGTGCCTCAGGATGGCAGACTCATTTGTCACTGTTTTCTTCTCCTGCAGCTCTTTTGATTCATCTGGGATCCAATAACTTTGTTAATATGATTTCTTTCATACCCTTGTGGAGTACAGCATCCGAGGCACAAATGGCAGCTATCTGAAGCATTAAATACCTCACACAAAACACAAGTCCCTGCTCTACTTTGTCCAAAACCAGATTTTCTTATGAGTCCTTTATTGACATAAATTGTATGGGGGGCAGGAGGAGCACCCAACACAAGAAGATACGTTGACAATTTTCTTGCATTATTCTGTCTCCTGATTGTTCTGAAAGTCCTCCCTCCACAAAGCTATCAGCTAACCATCACACTGGCCTTCTTGTATCAGACTGTGCAAAAACTTATGGGTAAACACAAGAATGAAAGCAACTCTCTGTTGCATCAGCAGGAATAAGAAGAAATTGAGATCAATGGGCTCACTCAAAGCAATACTTCATCAGCTTCATGGGATAGCATTCTGGTTTTTTAATAGGATAAAATGACAGCAATGCACAGCCTAAAACATTTATCTCAGGAAGAAAGTAAATTTCAAAGTAGAAACATTTTTATACTTTTCTTTTAATAGTATTCATTAAACACTAGAAGTAACTGCATCAAGGACCAAATCACTGTTGTGTCTGACTTGTTTAAACAAGACCGTGATTTACTGCACTGCCAGCTAATGAAGAGCTGTACAAGAAGCTGATCAATGCCATCATTGTCTGGCAGCACAAAGCAGGGACCACTCAGCATATTGTCCAAAACAAAGACCTCCCCCTAAGCTCCCTGCCAAGGACTTGCTCCCTAGGACACACAGTTCACAAAAAGCCACAGTGCATCTCTGAACTGACCACTTGAAATTCCCTTGAAATGACCACTCAAAGACAGGAACCTTTTCTGACCTGTGTTCCCAACCTGAGTACAAGGTTAAAAAAAAAAAATCCAACAAAAAAACCCCCACAAACAAAAAACTCAAACAAAAAATACCACCTGGACAAAGAAAATGTTTATCTTGCCACTGCCTTCCTTAAATTACCCTTTGTGACACTGTGTATTTAAACATTTTTGTCACCTGAAAGCAACTTTATGTTCATTAACCTAAACTCAGAGCCAGGTGCTCACAGGCAAAACTCAATTCCTAATTCCATCTTTGGCTTTCCCTTCCCATTTCATATTCGCACCAATGTTAATCACAGCAGGGGTAAATCATCTGTCTCATCCTGCAAGGCAATAACTACAGACAGGTTAGGCTCCAGCACAAGGAGGATTTGGAGAAGGGCAGTGATGATGCCCTGTGCAGACTGGAGAGGCTGAACCTTTGGCAGCCCCTTAGATGCAGCTCCTCGTCCAAAAGGGATCACCACCCAGCACACCTTCACATTGCATAGAGGGAGTCAAAGCACATGCAACAAGCCAAGGGTGTCCTTTTAGCAGTGGTCTCCTCTAAAATCCACTTGCCTCCTTCCCGGGCACTCTCCGCATCACAAGGATTTTAACCATGGCTCATACCCTGCTTTCAGCACGACCGTGCCACATCTGCTGACAGTGCTCTGCAGATCCGCACCCAGCCCCGAAGCAAGCACTGAGTTGTGCAGGAGCTGCCTAGAGTTAATTAGCAGGAGCTGTCATGTCAAAGCTTTCCGAGATGGGGATCAGCCAAGGAACAAGCTTGTAGAACCCGAACCATTTAAAAATGTAAAATCTCTTTCCATTACCGTCAACAAGGCTGAGTTTGTGTCAAGTCATACAGCGTATTGGCACCTTCCAAATCCATGGGAAATGCTTTTCACATCATCTCTGTTTGCAGAGTATAGCAGTGTCTGCAGTAACATGCTGGCAGACAAGAGGTTGTCGGGGCTTCTATTATAAACCTTATTTGTCACACACGTGCCTGTAACGATCTGATGTGTCAAACAGGATGCACTGCCACCAGTTACACACAGCACTGCTTACCCACTTGTCGTTCAGTACTGCAAAGACGAGATGCCTGCTCACACACCAACTGACTTAAAATCCACATAACTTTTATTTTTTCCATTTTATAATTCTGAATGTGAGATACAACAAATTAATTTACATAAAATTGTCACATCCCTTAGCGCTCATAGATGCAGATGGGCAGATGAATGAGAGCTGTGCTGCTGGCAAGACTTAAAAAGAAGAAAAAGTGGGGTTTCAAGGCAAATCAAACACCTTTTCCAATTGAAAGTGGGTCCTTGTTTCATTCCAGTTGTATTCAATGTCCCCCCACCATAAACATGAAATATTCCCAAACTGTCAAAATTAAAAATAACTAGCAGTCAAACTATTCCCCTTCTCAGCAAAAACCACCCTGCTGAAATACACACACAGGCTAAATGTTTTTAATTAATCTAATTCTGCGTTTTAGTCAACTCCTCCCCTCCAATTCTTATGAACATTCCCCGCACCCACGGGGGAAGGGAGTATCCCTAAGCCAGCACCGCCAAGGGCAAGGGAAGGGGCAGACAGCAGGGACACTTGCCACAGTCCCCCAAACTCAGAACCACAGCCTCTCATCGCTGTCTCATTCTCCTTTACCTTTAACACCACCTTAGTAACACCCCAGTAACAAGCAGTTGTGTTTCTGGATAAAGTCAACCCTTTTGCAGGGCGACAGAAGTCACCATCAGAAAATGTCTCAATAAAAAAAATAAAATAAAGAGTGTTTTATCACCACGACACTGCAATCCCATTTGGAAGTGCTTCAAAGCCAATATCCAACAACTAACAAGAGCTTCTCGCTGTCGCATGGGGCTGCTGCTCTGCCTGGTTTATTCCTATGAAGAGTGATCGCGGACGGCTGATTATTGTAGCAGATAGTTGACCTTTATCTAAAATTCCATTAAAAAGCTTTATTGACTGTAGTCTTGCAGGGTCTTTCAGGATTCACTGGGTCATTTATTCACTGTCGGATATTCATCGGTTTTTAAGCTTTTAGGACTGCTCAAGCCCTAGGAAGAAGCTATTTTTTTGGTCATTTTAAACTGTTTTTAAGACTGTATGAGGGGCTGGTTTCTTTTCTTCTGCCTCTCCAGTGTGGCTAGAGCAAAGAAGGTTATCTTAAAGCACATGAAAAGGAGAGAAAACCTAGCAGTGTGGTATGACTACTTCCAGGGCAGGTTGGCCAGTGCACATGGGTGCAGCACAGCCATGCACTGCCTGCAGGTACCCTGGGAGGAACAGGAGGATGCCTTTTTCACTTCAGTCAACACAGATTCAGGTCTAACTACTTCATACAACATCCTTCTGAAATTCATAACTCCATACCACCATGCCAGGCCTTCATCAGCTGAAGCAACTTTTTCTGGGCCACATGCCTGTCTCAAATAGAAATGAGAAAAATAAAAGAATGGTTCAACCCTTTCTGAAAGAGAATTTGTAGAAATGGCTTATCCAAGCTAAAAAAAAATTCTGGTGACAGCTCCCCCAGGCTTCACAGGAGTGTCCTGAAAGGATGTTACTCTCTTTCCCGTTCAGTGACAAAAGGAAAAGAAATAGTGGGAGGAAGACAATGCATGCATCGAATGAAGCAGGAGATCTGGAAAAAAAATAGTGTGGATTTGTCTCTGAGGAATAAGTTATAATACATATATATATGGGGACTGAGTTAAGGTCGCAAAGATATCTCTGGTGTTTCCAGACTTTGCAATGCTTGATATTTTGTATTAATATTACGTATTACTATTTCATATTTTACATTTAATTCAATGTACATTCAGAGAAAAAAGAGAAATAACACATTTAAACATTATTCTGGGTTTATTAAACTCTTTGGGTAAAAAACAAATATTCCCAAGTGGCCAGTAATGCTTTAATTCTGTAACTATTTCTAAATCTGAACTAGCATTTCTGATTAATTTCAGAAGTGTATTTTTTTCCCCCTTTCTCAACGCATTCACTTCTGCTGAATTTTCATCCTAAAATGACGCTTTGGTTAATCATTTATTTCTCTAGCCAGTAATAATCCTGCCATGCTTCCCCATTCATACTAGCTTGGTTACAAGCGATGAAGGCCACGCGGAGCCTCCTTCTCAAGCTGCATTCCCCATAGTCTGTATTCTCTAATTTTCTATGCATTTCCAGATCTAAAACCTTCTGTTTCTTTCCCTTGTTTGCTCTTGGCAGCTATTGGCAGGAGACATCCTCTTAATGATCTTTTTCTGGCCTTCTAGACGACTGCTCAGACTTCTACAGATCTTTCATTATTAACGCAGAAGCCTTGTAAGTCAGTTTTAATGGCCTGTGCCATTTTTATTCCTTAGCAGGAGACATAACCTCCTCCATATGGATATATGTTTATTAATATAAATCCTTAATATCATTTTTCCTAGTGAGAATAATCAGTAAAAGCCAACCGGCGTGTATTACACCTTGTACTGGTTCATCCAAAAATCAAAAAGTAATCTTTGCCCTGCAATATGTGGAGCATGGCAGGGAGAAGCGGATAATCCTTTTCCCTGAGGTTGCCTAGGCACCGAATGACAGCAAGGTTTCTTTGCACAGTCCCACCATTCCCCTCCAGACAGAGGACCACATCCCGCCCGCAGCCGCTTTCATTTCTCTAGCGTGGGATTCATTACCTGGTTTCAGCCCCTTACTATTATTCCTGGAATATCTCCAATCTCCGTTTCTATTCTGATCGGGATAAAAGAAGGATGGGTCGCTCGTGTTAGGGACGTGTAACGAATGCTGACAAACCCACTTTTTGTCTGTGACTCGACAAATTGCTATTAGGGCTCAGCCTTCATTACCAGCACATCCTCGCTCACAGTTTAAATGGGGAGACTTGGTAAACGGGACAAAACTCTGCAGTTTATTTATAAAGAGAGTGTCCTGGTTTCTTTCCTATAACCAAGGAGTGATTGTCCGTTTATTCCATTAAACGTTTTTCTGCTCCACAAAACGACTCCCATTTTTCTTTTAAATACACCCTTTGAGTCTCAAGATGGAGTTAAATAATAACATACACCACAAAAGAAATGCAAGCTATTCCCGGTGCTATTGGATGGGATTTCCGTTGCTTGCCTCCAATTAAGCAAGAATTGTTTTCTCCTGCCTCTTTTATAACTCCTCCATGTATATCAGGAGACTTCTTCTATTTAGTAAATAGGACAAAAGTTGGTGTTACCCCTTTTTAGCCACAATTTCTATCATTCCTCATTGTTTCATCTAAGTTTGTCACTACAGAATATAAGATACTCCTGTGCAAAGACAAAAAGCGCCTGAAAATTAGTGACACTGGTGAGTGTATTAGTCCTGCTGGAACCTCAAAGCTGTGCATCATTTTTCTTTTTTTTTTTTTAAATATGTAGCTCATTAAAAAGTTTAATCATGGCAACATAGCCCATTTCAACTATCCCTATGGTTAAATGATGTTTAGTGGCAACCCACCTAACATAGTGAGCAAAATTCATGTTCACAGATGATAAATTTTACAGAACAGAATAGACCAGCAAGGCCACAAATTAATCTCCAGTGTCATAAGAACTTCATTGCACACATGTATAGATCATCTGTCAACAAAGCGAGCAATACAACTGCCAGGCACAGCAAAAGCATTAAATGCAGGCTTAGCCTCCAAATTCTGCTCCTTGACATATCTGGGTCCTTTGGTTACACCAAGCCACACTGGCTGGGGATTGCAGTATGAAAAGAACCAAATTCCCAAGACCACAGCATAACTAGAGCTCCAATTCACTCTTAAATTCTAGTTATTGAATGAAAACAAACAACCAAGACTTCACTTAAGCACAGCAAAACCAGTTTGGACTGATGAAAGCGACTGGAAGGATAGCTGGGGCTTCATATACAACCTGCAGCTTCCCCCTGCAAGTGAAGTTACTGGAAGGACAGGGGTTTAACAAGTGAGTATCTTTCAACACAGCCCATTGCTGAATCAAGAAACTGTTTCCAATTGCTTTTCAGTTTCCAAGCTTATTTAAGAATCCCAAATTTTACCAAAATGAGGAGGAATCTGCTCTCATACGAGAGCTGAAGTCAGTATTGCTAGAACAAAATCCAACATAAAATAAAATACTACACAACACAGCATGAAATAGTAAAGAGGCACATAAAATTGAGCATATGTCTTCTTTTGCATGCTATCAGAACTCAAGGTCGGCATCAAATGCTGTGTTGAGAATGACTTGAATTTGATCTATTGTCTCATATGAGCCAGACTGCAATTCACCTCGCTACACTTATAACAGATATGATTAAAAACAATCAGTTATATTAGGCAAAAATATATTTCCCAAGGCAAACATTCACTTCAATGTATTTTTCTCTGGCTATAACACACAGAAATTCTATGTATATAAAAACCTTCAGGGTTTTTATGGACATTAGCATTGAGCTGGAAAACCGGGAATGCCTGTGAGGAAAACTGCATAAATTAGATGCAGGCGCTACAGTGATTGTATTTCCCTCAGCGTAATTCCCTGCCTACTGTGTAAACTTCAGCTGAATAATCTCTCCACAGGTCCCACATATGTCATTCGAAATAATCTTAGCAACAGTTGCTGATGCTCTCCATCCTGGAGGATGGCTGAACCATCAACAGAATTGCATTTTGCCTCTTACTTTCGGCATTCAACTGAAGGTTAAATAAAAATACTTGCAGTTTCTCTGATGAAAAGCACAATGCAAGCAAAGAAAGCCAAATAAAAGACCAGACAGGCTAGACTACATAGAGCCGACAGTGAATTTTCCAAGGAAATATTTCTGGGCACGTAAAACATGCTGATTTATTGTAACAGAAACATCTCCTGGAGATGAACAGATTCCATATACTTTTCAAAGAAGGAAATCCCCATGGAAACCTGACTGCATTCCCAGCAGCTCGGTAGCACCGAGATGAACGCTCCGTGTGCTGGGAAAGCGCTGCAAAGTGACTCCTGCCGAACAGCTGGAGACATGTGAGTCACGGAGGCTCAGGGGAGAAGCTTGTGGCTCATCCTGGGTCTCCCCAGTTTGGAGGCTCAGTTTCTGCTTTCTTGAAACCCCAGGTTAGTTACTGTGCTCAGCACTTCCAAAAACAATTTTGCTTTTGTAAGACAGCATTTCAAAACTATCTCTGCAAGTACCTTTGGTGCTTTCCTGGCCAGCAGAAATATCAAAACTCTACCCCTGCTCCATTTCTTACAAGGTAAATGTTATTTTAGAAATTCAAATGGAAAACATCCTCATCTTAGGTTGCCTCCTAGGGAGTTTTATCTGTGGCGCAGCAAAGAGAACAAAAAACTGAGAATTAAGAGCTGATGTTGAAACCTTGCAGAGCTTTAAGCAAATTCCATAATCTCTCTGCTATAGCACCGAGGATCAGAACACAACTGCCAAAACCTCACTGTTCTATGCGGTTGGTCCTTCTATGGACAGCGGATGCTGTCCAAAACCATATTTAATGAAGAAAAACCAGTAAAGCCAGGTAAAGGCCAGAATAATTTGGGTTTACAGGAAGACCCTTCCTGACCAAACCCATTACAGTCTGGTTAAACCCTGTATTTCTCACACATTTCCCCCCAACCCTGAGCAGATGGAAGTGCTTGGGATATTGTGGACCATTTCTTTCCCTCTGCCTGCTCACTGTGCTATGAACCACTTGTCCTGATTCACACAGCAATCCATAAGTTTATTAATATGCATGTGCTATTTCACAAGCATTCAGTGATTTGAAAGTGCTGCATAAGGTTTGCTGTCTGTTTTCTCAACATCTGTCCCCAAAGTGCACTTCTGTCATGTTCTGCTCCCATCGTTCTCGGATCAAAAAGTTAGAAGTACGGCACGAATCCGTTTTGAGGTTTGCTAGTGCAGGCTGCAACTCCTTCTTTCCCAAGCGTCTCGCATTCTCACAGCATATGACACTTTCCAATTACCTTTTGGCCCTTTTATTCCCCCAGTCTGGCTCACATTTCTCTCTGAATTTGGTCTCTATGCAGCTCTGAACCCACAGTCTGACAGCTAAGGACATAACAAATATGCAGCACTAACCCTCGGGGTGGTTAGAAATGCCTGAATTCTCCTATTACAGGCAGATTCACAAGTAAAGGTCACCAGAAAGTCTCAAAACTTAAAACAAAAATGGGCCACACAACAAGCAGTCAAAAGCTTGAGGAGGCAGGATGGGCTGTCCTACAGAAAAACCAAAGACGACTTGCAAAGTTTGGATCCAAATCTCAGCTCTGTCAAAGATTCCCCACACAAGCTGAGGCACGTCTCATTTTCGCACGTCTCAGCTTCCCTCTGTACAATGCAACAAAACAGTTCCTCACTACATATGACCTGTGCAAGATGTATTCCACGTACTTTGGAAAGATGATAAGAAAGTCGATAAAACAAGAGGAAGCTTCACCAAAGAAATGGAAAACCTACCTGCAAACTGTCTAGCAAAATGGATCGCAGGAGTTACCCTGGCTGATTTACAGAGGCGTAGTTTAAGAGACAGAATTATGACTAGAAGCAAATAGAATTAAAACAAAAAATAATCATACAAACATTTATAGCTCATACTTTAAGATCAATTCCCATGTTCTAAAAAGTGTCATCTACAGAGATAATTCAGGACTATTTATAGTTTTCTCCGCTTGGAGAGGAAATGCTTAAGTTCTCTCAGGAAAACACTGAATGTAACCAAAGAAATTACACCTGACATCAATTAGTCCCTATTTGTAGACTGTTTAGCATACAGCACTTTAAAAATTCACTTACCTTAATACAAACTGGTCTGCTAGAGAGTCCTCGGCCAGGGAAACATGAAAGGTCACAACATCACCTTCTCTGACCGGGTTGAGTGGTAAGCGAATAATGATATTTTCATCTATTCTCAGTGAAGACTGTTTTAATTTGTCTTGATTTGGGTAAACAATGATGCTACCAATCCTCTCCATAGCTGACAAAGCCTTGTGTTCGTTATCTTGACCTGCATGGATATTGTTTTCCCATTTTTCATCCTCTGGAGAACATTCCCCATCTGCTGTATAGATCTTATAGAAGAGCTCCACAGTAATCCCTTCCAGGGAGGCTGTTTCCTCTGAAACCAGGGGTGGAGGGGAGCTGAACCAGCTAGGAGATAATTCCAGCTCTGCAACACATAATCCTAGATGACCTGTCAATCTACAGCTGGCCACAACTTCTCTAGACTCCAGGAAAGCAAACATCTTCACACAAGGCAACCTCTCCGCAGAATTATAGTCATCCCAGTCCTTTCCCGCAATATAGAACAAGGTTTGTATTTTAGGTTTGTTGGAATAGATTGAGCTGTCAATTACGTGAGATTTTAATTTCCAATTAAAAGTGAATTTATTCGTGAAACCAAAAGATGCAGAAGTCAGCATGAGGTCCAAGGGAACAGCCTGTTCAACAGAAAAGGGTCCGTATGTGGCATTTAGGACAGGCGGCAGTTTGGCTTTGTATATAAAGAAGGAATCCACCCTAGACTGCAAACTGGAGTTCCTCATGATATCCTGGTTCGCTTCTTTGAGGAAGAAGAAAACATCAGCATTGCAGATGTGATAGCTCGCAGGGAGATACGTTGGCAGGTTTGAAAATCTCTGTATGCTGTCCATGATCCCTCCTCGGCTCTCCACCACTGCAGGCCAAAGATAAAAGGAAACAGAAAGATCACTCTAATATTTGCTTAGCATGCCCCTCAGTTTTTCTCAAAAGCAAAGCATTACCAAAGATCAATACTGTTAGCCACAATTACAAAACAATCTGACACAGATACCATGGAATATCACTGTTGGCTCAAAGCTCATACACTGAAAACATCCCATTGCATGAGCTGTACAGCTCCCTTTCCACCTTCCCCAATCTAATACCTACTTGAAAGCCATTAATCAAGTACTGGATAAGAACAAGGAGGAGACTGGCCAGATCCCAGTCTAAGTTCCAAAACTTTTTACTGGTTGGTTGTTGTTCTTTTACTGCCAGATCAAACTTACAACTTTTTCTCATCCATGTTTCAATTTAAGTAAGAAGCTGACATACTGAATATTAGTAGGCAGTAAAACAGAACATTTCCTTTAGTCTAACATCCTTAACACACAATGTGATGGGGATTGCAAATCTGCATCACTCCAAATCCACTTTTGCCAGGTGAGTGGTTTGGAAGTTAGGGGCAAACTGATAAAAGCTTTGTATTCTTGAAACCAAAACTTTTCACACAAAAAAATACGGGGTTTGATAGAAGTTTCAGTGGGATGGATTTATAGGCAACAGTGAACTTGAGAGAAGGAGAAAAATCCTTTACACGCAGAAGGTTCGCAGACGCTTAGAAGGATTTTTTGGTTTAATTCCAGAGGAGAATGAAATACATTCGGAAACCACAAAAGTTTCTCTACATCACAATGGTCAATCCTCCAGCCAGCACTGAGTAATTTTTCCCAGGCAAGAAAAGATTCCAGAGGGAGGGAGGGATCAAACAGACGTCTTTGGTTTGGGCTGATCTCTAATTAACAGTGAGATATATTCAATCTGGGCTGTGATTCTACCAGAAAGAAATGGTGGGTCTTTCAAACTAACAATTCATACGCTCCAACAAAAAGCCAGTGAATGCAAGCTCATGGGACTGCCACAGAAGAAATAAACAGAAACCAAATGAATTAAAATGAAGCAGTTCCATAATGCGCAGAGATAACAAAGGAACAATGACAGATCCTAAGGTCAAAGCTCTTGTTGTCTCTCGCTGAAGCTTAGCAGAGATTTTACTGTTTGTCAGGACTGGGGAGAGCAGATACACAACGCAACAACCACACAAACAATTACACCTGTTACAAGCCAGATGACTCAGATACTTGCAGCCACAATTTAGCACAGATAAAAGCTCTAATATTTAAGCTATTTTTTCAGGTTGTGTATTTTTAAAGCCAACACTTATCGAAGACAGATTCTAGGGCATATCTCATGCATTTGACTTTGCTCCGCTCCTGTTCTCAGTTGAAATTCTGCTCATTTATTTTCAATGGCTTGATATAATCTACGCTTGTTTAAACGCATCTCATTTCATCACAATACTTTTGCCTTTACTTTTGCACTATTTAATTGCGCCAAGGTTTTTCTTTAGCCATTGGAACATTCTTTGTCGGAACGAGTAAATAGGCAAAAAAACACAAAAGCATAAAACATTTCTCAGCAGTATCAACAGTCTCTTCTCTCTACTCCACACAGGGATCAGATGAGGGTTTCCTCTCAGCTCCACAAGCAAATGCAATTGCAGAGCAGCCGCCACGCAATTACCCCACTTGAGTGTGCTCTCATTTCTTATGGCCACGCATAAACATTTCAGCCCATCTCTCATAACACACCAGTGCAGCCAACACCTTCCCCTAGCTGCATGCAGCCATGGACCTGGGCACCCACCTGAAATGCAGGAACCCAGATCATGAGAAACTTTCTCCTCCCTTGCCCACCTGAGGACTAACCTGGGCAATAGCTCACATAGGGGACAGCCAATTTTCAAGTAGAGAAAATTCACTTTAGCCCTTCCCTTCCGTTTCTTTTTCCATTCCAACGTGAATGAAGTTTAGCTGGAACACTCCCTGCAGCATGCAGAAACTGGAGACCCCAGTTCTCTGTGGGAAACTATACGGTGTGAGTAGTAATAAGCAGTTCTGGAAGAAGACAGAGGTAGTCTCTCCAGGCCAAGAGGCTAACCAAGCTACAAGCACTGTAAGAGGCAGGAGGCACAGGTGAGACAGACACCACAGAAAGCAGTAGGTGCTGTGCAGCAGAGATGGCCACCACTGGCCATGAGCACCAGGCAGAGGAGGCTGCACAAGGCAAGGAACCCGCAGCACTCTACAACAGGGTTGGAGGCAAAGAGCAGAGACTGGTGACCACCGTTTAGCAGTGGTCAGGCAATGCTCCACTACTGTCTGCTCTGTGGGAGCCCCAACGCTTTTATCCCACCACCGAACAACAGAGTGCTCGGGAAACGCACTGCAGGTCAAACCTCGTCCTGCTCATAGCAGAATGAGAAGGGGGAAAGGAGAAATCAATGCCAATTCTAGAACCAATATCACCAAGGGATGTTTTAGCAGCTCCATTACCGCTCTGCTATTTATAGAGCACCTTGACACGGTATGGTTTGCCGTGCCATTGTGCAATCGCACAACTCAGTCTCTGAAAGTGAACTTTGCTCCTGTGAAAGCCAAGGCAGCCAGGGGAGGAAAGGTGTTGTTTCTTCACTGAGAAGTCAAATACAGACAAACACCTTCCTAGATTAATTGTAGATAAATCAAACTGCATTTGAAAGCAATACTTTTGAGATGTTGCATTTCTAATAAATATTGTGCAGCCATACAGATAAGCAAAAGACATACAGAAGCAAGAATACCCTCTGATTTCTGGGAGAAGAGCTAAAATGTGCCTTCTACCAAGACACACCAGATTGCAGAGAAGATTTAAACACTGACATAGTTCCTGAGCCTAAACAGGAACCAAAACCAAGGCAAAGCTTGAATGCAATTTGTTTACATTGGAGGACTTTCCTCCTGCTCCCCTCACCCCCTGCATCCTTTATGCAGATATTTTATCTCTCTCAAATGGTGATTTACAGAAAGTTTAAAAGGTATGGTTTTGCCTTTCCTTCGTTTCATTACAGTGGCAACATTCAGTGCCTCTTCTCAGAACTAGTACGAGGCCCAGGATATCAGCCTGCTGTAACTCAAACAAAATGAGACACAAATTTTGTCTGAAAGCTTATATGGGAAGCCATAAACACCGGTAGACAGGGCTGGGCTTTGTCCTAGAACCAGCCTGCAACAAAATATGATATCTGAATTTAGCAGCATTTTATGATGCTGTAGGAACATCTAAAAAGAAATACTTCATATGATGGCAGGCCAACACCCCGCCTTTTTAATTCAGCACGTCAGCACCACAGCATCAATCTTACAGTAACAATCAGAAACAGGACACATTTCCAGCTTTCTGGTGTGCAACAAAGCAACTAATAAATCATCGACTCCTTTAATAAGCACTCCAGCAAGATCCAAAAGGTGGCAGAACATTAGATCAGAAGGTGGGTTAGACCTCATTATGTAACAAAAGAGAGCAAGAGTTGAAGAAAAGTAAACAGAGGCCAAATAAACATCCCCAGGGCCCAGTGCTATCTCAAAGGCTGAACACAGTCTGTTTTTTAGACTACTGTGGCATTGGGGGCGTTGAGGGAAGACATATGAAACTAACACATTGTTGGACATGACTTAAGATATTTAGCTTGAATTTCTAGAATAACTTTTATCTTGTAACAGTTTTTCAGCAGGTGCTTTGTCCCTTTTTAAAGCACTTTTTTGGACTAGCCAATTAGCAAGACCACTAGAGCAACAGGTCAACTTGTAAAATCTCACCACTCTCATTTTATGCCAAAATCTCTCCCTCTCCAGAGTTGGGCAATAGCCTCATAGCCCAGTTCATGCTGCAAATTCTAAGAGTGCAGATGGAAAAGAAACACCCTTCTGATGTTTCTGAAGAGCTGATAGAGGAAGCCACTGCACACATAACCAACCATGCAATGCTGGCATTAGGGAGATGCCCCTTCCTGGTCCTTACTCTGACCAGCTCAAATGAAGATTCATTTCTGTTGTCTTCATAATTTTTTACTTAACCATAAAATTATCCATCACTTCTGTTTTTAGTCTCACTTGACCCTGAACTGATGCCACAAATAACAGCACAGGACTAAGGCACATGCAAAGCCATAGACACTATGACACATAGACACTATGACACATAGACCTAGTGTCACAGTGTGCAATAAAAATCCACCATTCATGTAACTCCAGATTTCATCCAAGCTACATTTCTTAGATTTCATACATTTTAATACGAAGTAAAACAAGTATCCTACTAGAAGGTAGTGGTGGCAGTGACAGGTCAGCATTAAAAACTAATGCATCTATGTTAAGGTGTAGTAAGAGGAAAGTCTTTAAAATTCATCCTTTTGTAACTAAAAAGGAAAATAACTCCTGTTAGAGCATAAATCCAAATTTCACATCTAAATCTTCCCTCTACTTTAGCTAACTACTTAACAGGAGCCAAGTCTTCCATAAGCCCTCAGTTAATTCTGAAGCTGGAGGTAAGAGGAACAAGAAGTGTTTAAAATTGCAACCTTTTCAATATCCTTTTCTCTGAAAACAAAGAAGAATGCCAATCCTGCACCTGTGGAAAAACTGTGAAAATGTTAAAATTCATCTTTCCTGCAGCATCATCAGAATTGTAGCATGAGATCATACAGACACTCCTCTTTGTAAAAGAGGAATAATTTCAAGTAATGTGGTGCCAGTAAGTACTATGATGTTATCCATGACTCATACAGAGGCAATCAATGGCTTGTCTGTATAGGAGAAAAATCACCAGCCCTTCCCACCAGCCCTCACTAAAGACCATAAAGACCAAACTACACATGTACATTATTTCACTATAAAAATGGCTCTATTCATAATAATTATTTTGCTCTGGAAATGCAGGCATTATCCTTGAATAAAAACACACTGTATCCCACAATAGGGTGTCTACACAAGGAAAGCTATTCTGGAACTAATAGATTTTAGGAGAACAATTAATTCTGGACCAGCTGTATAGGTCACTTTCTCTCATACATGCAAAGGTTAAGACGTGATGCTCTTTAGGGACCCCAGCCATGATAGGTTATGCAAGGTGCTTTGGCCTGGGTACAGCTGGGGAAACTCTGACTCTTAATCCCGGCAGCCGGAAAATGAGGAGGATGATTACAGTGTGAAAATCTACCATGAATTTAGACCTTATTTGAGCACTATGAGTAGGATAAGTTTGGGCTGTGTGAGGATTTAAGGAGCCTAGATGAACACCCGCCTCATGCTCTCCCTGACTCATTCAAAATTTAATTAAATAACTGTGAAAGGAGGATGTCACTGTTTACTTCCCACATTCAGAGTCCATCCTGTGACTCATCTCCTCAGTTTTACATTATGGAGGAAAAGGAGGAGAAAAAACCTTCGATGGTCCCACTGAGGAGCAACTTCCATCACCTACCATTCCAAAACAAGCCTTACTCCCTTTTAGTACTTGAGGAAGTTATACAGTGAACCACACTGGCACAAAAAAAAAAAAAAAACACAACATAATAACAGTCTTCTCAACTGTAATAGAATAATTTGAAGATAAAAATGACACTGCAAGAAAGAGCTAAGAAGAGTTCCCAGCACTTTTTTAACATTAAAGTCAGCCCAGAAGCTGTCAACATATAAAAAATTGTAGCATGAGAAAAGATGATAGGATCCCTTTAAGCTTTTCTCATTCTCTCTTCTAATCCTAGTTTGATGTAAGGATAGAACTTGATGTAGGGCTCACAACCAGTTTACAGTTCTTATGTTCAATCTTGATTACACATTTGTGGACACAGAGATTCACTTTGCAAAACATCGCTAGTCGGGCAGCTTGTTTTGAAAGACAAGAAAAAAGGATGCAATTTAAAAATAAAAAAAATAAGTCTATTGAATCCAAACATCTAAAACTGAAGAGAGGTTAATTAACTTTCATAGGCTTGGGACAATGTCTTAAGTACTTATCTTCAAATGCCTCAGTCAAACTTCTGTCACCCAAGCTTCACTGCAGCTACACATTCCGGCCACCCTCCACGGAGTCAGCCCATCTCATTTTAGATAGGTGTCTAAGCCCAGCACATACTCCAGCCTCCCCTCGGTAAATCACAGGAAGAGGTATATCAAAATGCATTCATCCTCTCCTAAACACTTATATATTAGGGGTGATAAATCACCCTTGGGAGGAGCCTGTTTCCGTCTGTTAACTCAATTGCTAAAGGTGGCCAGTGCAGACCTGCATGCTGGAGGTTTAGATGTCTATGGGCAAAGGAGTCCTGGGCTATCAGACGTGATGGCTCACTCTTCACTAAAGCTTCTCTTCCCACACCACATGCCTATGTTTGCCCATCACTCTGCTTCCAAAAAGCTTGAAAGCAACATCTCACATCTCAGACCTCAAAAATCTTTTGTCCACTGAAATAAATTTTTCAGTGCAAAATTAAACCATACATATGAATGAAACCCCTCATCAGGTTGCAAGTTCAGTAATAAATTGTAGTATTGTGTTCGAAAGCAAGTCAAGTGCTTTGCCTGCTTACCGTTGCCAAAAAATTAAGTTGGATGTTAAAGTACTTACTACAGTTTTTAGCTTGCATGCATTTTGCACAGTCACCCATACTGAAAGACATACATACAGCAAGGCCACCTACAGATAGTAATAAAACCATACTGTCTGAAAGGCTGCCTATAAATCTTATTAAAGTAATCCCTTCCCTGAACCCAGATTATTACATTCACCTTTATGGTAGAATAAAAATTAATTTTCTCAGCTATAATAAGTGTATGATAAGAAGGCATCACTTGGGACTAAATAAAGATTATAATTAACTCCAACTGAATAAATCTAAATTTAGCTTGGACTAGCAATTTGTTTTCATACATTTTCCTCTACGACTGAGTGAATAGGTATGGCAGGATTAGCATCCCGTGCCAGTTCCAGCACTGCTGGCACAGAAAGGAGTGAGGCAGAGTATAATCCAATACCCAAAAGGCTTGAAGATTAATTCAGGGCTCTCTATCAGCAAAAGTTTGGAAAACTGGAATAAAACAAAAAGGATCAAAACTGCCATTACTCCACCAAGGAAAGCATGTGAAGTGTTTGACTCCAGAGAGAATACTGCTCGCTGCACTCCCTAAATCAGCATTATGCAAAGACAGAACCTCTGCCACGGGCTGCTGAGAGCATGTTTAGGGAAGCATCCTCTGCGCTTGCCCGATCTTACTCTGTCCTACCAAGTATCTGCTTTTGGGTGCTATCCGACATGGGCTGCTCTGCCAGATGGATCTGTGCTCTGACCTGGTAATTTGCACTACCTCATCTGCAACGCCTCAGCGGTGATCCCTAAAACAATTGCAAAATAAGATGACACAACATCACCCAAGCACACAAACAAAAAGGAGTAAAGTAAATGCATCCAATACGCAAAGTTTACCCTGATTTTCTTACTTAGTTGAAAATAAAAACCCTTATAGCAGCACTATACCCAGCAGAGATTTTTTTTTTTTTCAAAGAAAAATGAGGCTCTTCTTATAAGAGAGTGAGGAATGGCCTTGTTAAGCCAGTACCTCATTATTTGCCATTCTCTGGGAAGATGATTGTTAACAACTTTATTACTGGGAAGGAGGAGTTCAGGCTTGTTTATCAAAATAGACCACATTATTTATCCTTGCCAGGGAATAGCACGCAACCCAAGCAATAAAGCTACTCTGCTTCCTCCTCTGATTGCCATGCTAGCCCATACAAACATCGGATTTGCCTGCATAAGAAGATTTTATCAGGCATAAGCTACAGCTGAGCCATTATCATTACAGCAGAATTGTTCTCCAAGCCAGTAGTTTTATTTCCAAAGATGAGAATTCTTTTAGCTTAAAGGTGACACAGTCTGAAACCAAAAAAAAAAAATTGTTTAGGATTAAATCAGAGTACATATGGAGGAAATAAGAGTACACATCTAAGGCACTACAACATTATAACAACTTAAATTCATTTCTCATGAGGGTTTAACTTTACTAGACAGGACACCCTTCTGCTGCCCCAGCAACATCATTTCTTTAAGAACTACCAGACTAGAGCACAATTCCTGCCCAAACATGAAATTGCCCAAAATTATGTTGTCCAAATCTGAGGCATGCAAATTCCTCCTGAATCATTAACACTAGCTGTTATAGTTAAATTTTTCAAAGCTTCTAAGCCAAAGATACAGCATCTCTATAGGTTATAAAGTAGAAATTTTATTCTGCAATGGAGAAGAGAGATCTCCTTTTCTCCAAATGCAAAGGCCTGTAAGGACCTGAGATACAGGACATTAAACCTGTGACATCTGTAATTGTAGGAATGCTGTTTCAGGTAAGTTTTAGAGGCTTTTATTGCTCCCTCTGAACCCTGTACAGTAGGAAACATAGTAACTAAGACACCTGGTTGTATGGGCTGGAGTAATAGAAAGAATAGTCACAATAAAAAAAAATTTAAAACTCTCTAAACATCCCTAAAATAGCTTTTCTTGAAACGCACTGGGATGGTTTCACCATCTGTAAGTAATGTGCTCATCCCCATACCCCATAAAATCCTTATGTCGTCACGTATTCTATTTATTCATCTCTGCCTCACTCTCACACACATACTTCTGGCCAAAGTCTTCGCTGTTAAAAACATTTATTCAAATGTGTCAGATAGAAAAACCTAGAAGTCAGATAAAATATATACCCATAGTACTACCCATATGTTGTGCAGAAGCACTGTGTGGTCCCATCCACAGACCGTACAAAGCACAGAATAACGGTGCTCCTAAACCAAGTGTTAATGGCCTCCCAGGGCCAGTGAGTTCAAGCCCAGATCTCTTGGGCATAAAATATCCTTTCCATGAAGAAGGAGATCATTCGAGTGGATGAGGACACAGAAAAAATACTGAGGGTGAACCTGTAGAGAAAAAGTGTGAGATGGAGGAGAGCATGGGGACACTGAACACTCCCTCTCCAAAAAACAAGCAGCAATGAGATGAGACATTCACACGGTTTCTCCTTCAAGTCTCCATCAGTCGTCTCCAGCTCCAGCCTCCTGAGACAGAGACAATACAGGTATTTGCAGAACTAAGGTTTTCCAGCCCAGACTAATTCCCTGAGAGCTAGATGGGAGTTTTCCTCCATATCACACTCGGCACAGCCAAGGCCACCTTGGTGCAGATAACTGACAAAGCTGCTTTAACTCCCTCAGCACAGGGAGGTGAGTTTTCTCATTTAATGTGGCTGTTGCAATCACTCAGGTTGCTCTGCTAGGTTGGTCACTGGCCTAACTTGCCATTTTAGTTTTGATCAGAGGTGTTGATATGGCAGCTAAAAGTTACAGGCTGCTCTTGGCAAGTTTCTCTGCACCTCCTGTACAACAGAAATGGAGAATTGTCCTGCCAGTTACAATTAGAGGCATTAGCACAGTGGCTAAAGGTCACAAATTCATCAGCTGAAAGAACTGAACGACAGAGTCACTATTGCAAGCTAAACTGAAGTTTAAACACACCTGATTAACTGAGAAGAGATTCTATTCTGGTTGCCAGGAGGGGAGAGATGATCGCTAAGGCCACACACACATACACACAGCTTTTGCACAACCTGACGCTTGGTGGGCAGAAACCCCATAAATATCTCAGCCCACCTCAAAGTGACTCCCCCAGGTGTAAGCAGCATTAGGAATTTCCTAAAACCTCCTCCATTCCAGCCTCCTCTTAGGTCTTCTCAGCTGCCAAAACTAATCCTGAAAATCAGACCACCACCACCCCAGGAAGGGAGATTTGCACACCCGGGCAGAACACATTTGCTATGGGGGGAGTCAAGAGGCACAGCTACCCCAGGTGAAGCTAAACAAGCTGACAGTCCCAGGGGATGTGACAGGGCTGCTGGACCCCTCACCCAGCTCCCCACTGCACAGCATCAGTCCTGGCACTGCTCCTTACCCCAGTGAAGAGTCAGTGCTTCCAGATGCCAGCATTACAAACCCCCGTGCATCCCTTCTGAGACCTGATAAATAAGGTTTGTCACAGCTACTGGAGGTTCTCATTGCTAAAGAGGAGGTTAGGAGAGGGCTCCCTACTAGTGTTATCCAAAGTAAAACTCATTTTCCCTTAGTGATATTTCATAAACAACAGAAAATGAATATGTGTACAGGAGTGTGTAGATATATTTTCCAAGCAACAGAAAGGCCTTACAAGGCAAATACATTCACTAAAGGCACCGGGTGATTGTAAAAGTAAATCTCTTAAATATATGTTCTAAACTATTAGCCAACTGTGAAATATTTGTATTCTGTGTCAAAATATCTATGTCACACAAAGCCGAGAGACTGACAGGAGAAAGCCCAGGATTTATGTTAGCTGGGGTCTATCTGTCATGGAGATAGGAAAGCTGAGAGAGAGTCCTTTTATTAAAATCACTCTCCTGCTGTAGATATTGATCTAAGCAGCTAAGGTTGGATAGCAAAGTGCATCCCCATCTCTCACAAAGTTACTCACTGGTACAGCAGTAGGGGACTGGGGCAACTACCCTCACAACCCCAGCAAATGGCACCCCAAAAAGCAGAAAGAGAGACAGTGGCACTGGTATAAACAGCATCCCACAATGCCACAGCACAGCTGCCTTCCAGCAACCAGAAAGTCCCCCTCAACTCCACTTCCCAAATTTTCAGGAAGCCTATTTTGTTCCCCAAATCACTAATGCAGGTTGCTGTTACTCCCAGATTGAGTTCACCATTGAAATAATACAGAGAAACGCAGTGCTGACCACATTGCTTGCATTCCCATTTTAAGGAGAAAAAAAAAAAAAAGCCAGTTCAAGAGGATCCTTCCCTAAATCTGTTTCAGCATTTTTCAATTTTTCCTCTAACCAGTAGTAGCTTGGATCCAAACTTCTGCCCCAGTTTGGGCTGACCCCTCCCTGGCAGTTCTCCTTCGGCCCCTGAAGGACCTGGATCTTGGCTGCCTTTCTCCTTGCAAACCCCAGCTTGTGACTGCAGTCAATGGCCTCGAGTATTACACCTAAAGATGAAATGAAACAAAGTAACTTGAAGCTCTGTATACTACAGACTTTCTGCATTCCTGCGTCCACAGGTTACGCAGGTAAGTCATTTTATAGCACTTCTGATTCTCCCCACGGAAGCTTCTGCCTTTGGCGATACTGAAAAATTCCTTGCATGAGCCAGAAATTACAGGATATTAAAATCCTGGCAGCAGATTCTCCAAAAGCATTGTCAGAAGGAGGTAAGGTTAGTCCAAAGCCTTTCTCCAGAGCAATGGGCTTTCACTGGATTCTCCATCCTGTTGTTTTGAAGCTCTTGGAGGAAACGAGCTCCACACCAATGGGCCCAAACAGCCGCAGGAAACCACAAAGCAGCTTACAATAAAATCCCTGTAAAGTTATTAAGAACACAGATATGTCTTGGATGCACAGAAAATCCTCTGTTTTAGCAGCACTCATCCATATCCCACTGTGACTGTAATCCCAGGAAGAGTATATGCCATGCACAGCCCCACTGGGGGACCACGGTAAAACAGAATAGGATGCAGAGACACGCAAAGGAAAATCCTGAGTCCGGCACCAGCCCCACAGCTCTGCCCGAGCACTGGAAGCAATTCTCATTTCATTCCCCATTACTGGCGGATTTTTCATGGGATAGCAACCCTGACTACACATGCTTATTTTAGGGACTTTTTGCAATGCAGATAGTTAAATTCCTGATTAAATATTTGCAGTGTTTAGATCTGTGGGAAGAAGTCAGCTTTCACTTAGGTCTCCTCACTGAACTCCAGAGATGCAGGGTGTTGCCTCCAGCAAGATTTGTGTCCCCAGCCTGCAAACACACATGCACATATATAATTTCAAGTGTGTGTGCAGTCTCACCAAGTCAGGGAGTCATCCCACTGGGAAATTTAAGCACAAGCTTCAAAGTGTCAGGACAGAGACTTGAGAGGCCACCCAGCCTTTTAGCTGCTTTGGAAAAAGCTCCATGGCTTTACAGATTCACCACTATTAGTTCAGGGATATCTGTGCCTTTTTTCTCTGAACCCAATCTTTAACCTGCACTTTGCATTGCAACCAATATTACACTAACCAGACTCCCAAAGCAATATGTGCTCTCTGGCTCCCATAGGAGCAACCACACAGGCCGAGTTCTGCAGTTCAGACATCATTAAGTTATCAATTTATATCTGCCTCTCAAGGAACAGCACATGAAAACGTGAATCTTTACTTTCTCAAGAAGCGTTTTTTTTCCCTGCCTGAAATACCCAGAACAAAAGTTTCTGTTTTCTCTCAGATTCCTTTACTTAATTCAACATTTTATTTTTGGAATGACAACAGCCTCGAGCAACTCCATTAATTTGTTACAGAGTAAAAAAGGTTTGCATTCCTAGGGTGATTGCTGACCTCCTCCCCTGCTCCCTTGCTTATTGAAACAGTCCTGCTCCAGCACATCCTGGTATCAGAACAAAGCATAATTTTTCACGCTTGAATGCATTATTTTACGTTATGAATACACATTTGACATATTTTACAAATTCACAGCAGATGCTGTCAGAAAGGACAAAATAACCATCCCCCGGTACCGCTTTTCTTTTACTACAATGATCAAAGGTTGCAGCTTGTCATTCACACGTGGAGAACAGCTCCTCTTGGGGAGAGGAGAAGGAGCCTGCAGCCTCACCCAGGACTTCTTGGGTGTTTGTTTCTCTGTCTGTTGCCGATTAGCAATTTAGAGTTCGATCTTCTAAGCGCAAAGAAAATTCCCAATAGCTCTGGAGGAGGCAGTTCAAGGAGATCTTGTCAAAATATTGGTGTGTAAAGAAAGTGAAACCTTATTATGGCTTTCATACTGTGATGCACCAAATATGGTTATCTTGCTCACAGATAATTATTAACTTACAGGCAAAGAATAAAAACTCTCAAGCAAAAAACAAAGTTGGATGAGGTCAAACTTGCTGCGTGGTTCACTTGTGTTAATATATTAAGGTAATAAAAGATAATGAGCATTAGCTGACAGCATTTTCAAACTCTTCAAGAGTCAAGAGAAGTAAATTAGATCAGATTTGAGATTGCCTGAGAAGGCAAAAAGCTGGATCTAATTCTTTTCTCAATGACAGGGCAATTATACAATTGAGAAAGAGTCCCAGACCATCATTATCATAGCCCAACCCAGCATACTAGCTAGGAAACTCCAGATCATAATCAGATGATTAGTTCAGGATGATGATTAGTTTAGGATTAGTCTAGGCCAGTGCCTCAACCAGAGAAAGTGCTCACCTACCCCCAAGTAGAATAAACTACCCCAAGGGTATGAATCGGATGTGCACTAATTTATAGCAGTGTTTCCCAATTTGCCCTATTACCGCTGAATTGAAACAACTCACTGACAGTACCCTATAGCATCTTGGGGAAAAGACTGAGGACCGAGATATCCGGAATATCTGGGAACAACCTTTCCACACCAGGAGTGTTTATGCATAGGGTTAACCTGCAGTAGTAGCTGTCAGCTATTTCAGGGAAAATGAGCCATTTAAGAAATCAGAACCTAATTTGGACCAGCGATAATTTAGTGCAGAGGTTAGCAATACAAACAGCTGCCCCCTGCTTCTCTGGGCCACTTCTTACACTAACTCAAGTCTACAGGCCCAGCTTCTGGCTGGAATAAGACCCTGTAAATCCAGCATGACCTCATCAACCCCAGTCTCATCTATGTGCCTCTGAATGCATAGCCTGTTTCACTCCTGCCAAAGGCAGCAGCATTGCTCCCACCATAGACCTGCAAACTCACGCCCACAACTGCCAGGGCTCACCAGAGAGTCAGCCTGGGGTTTTGCACATGTATGACAGCCAGCAGTTGCACAGGGGCACAGCCCAGCATCTATGCATGCCAAAGATGCAGCTCCACCACAGCTCAATGTCAGCATCTGCCCGTACACAGCTGCCATAACAGGCAGTGAGAGGGAGCAGCTAAAAAGCCATGTTTACCTTCTGCTTAGTGGCATCTCCTATAAGCCTTTGTGTGGAAACATCACAAGTGCAGTTCAAGTTTCAGTCAATTCAAGTTCAAGTCATATTTTATTACATCCAGTACTGCTCACCTACCCATAGCCTAAAGAATAAAATTCTGCAGGAACTCAGCATACAGGTCACTTCAGCACTGTTTTGTCTGGCGTTTTATAACTACAGCTGAACACATAATTCACACTGCATAATTTATCCATGGGATTTAGCCCATGGAACACCCCAAGCAGATAACAATTTCTTCATACTTATTTATTTTTTAGAAAATTCAGTCAACAACTTCTCTGCTTCTTCTGAACACTGCAAAAACATTATGAACCTCTGGCTATATTCTTCCAGGGCTTGAGCTCTTGGCGAGCTGTGATCAGTCATATTAATTCACCTCATTCAGTCTTCTACCTTCAACTATTCTTGTTTCCTGAGTGGAGGGAAAATGTGTGCAAGCACTAAATCTCAAACATGCTATTCTAACATTTGGATTCCATTATCCTAGAGATAACATATAATCCTATAATGATATGTAATAAATTAACATTTAATCTCATATCAGAGAGTTCAAAGGGATCACAGCCAGCTGGTGCTAAAATAAGCATTTGCTAGAGGCTGCAAGAGTGGGAGCTGAAGATGAGAAGTGAGTGAGATCTAAGCTGCTCTGACGCTTTGGCTTGGCAAGGCTGGTTGGCAAGGAAAGGATCAAATAAACCCGATATGAAGGGGATGATCTCCAAAATCAACCAACCTGTGCCCTTTCACTGTGAATGTTGTCCTTGCAGTCCATCCAATGCAGAGGAAGGGAAGATTTCCCACTGCAGAGCTAACAAGCAGGGAAGGTCATTGACACATAGTGTTGTACAGGGGACTTAATCCAGTGCTTGATTTGTCCACCATTTGTCAAGGTGCCGAGATCTGACAAGGCTGGGAACAAGCATCCAACCCGGGGTTCAGCTCTCTTCAACTGCAGAGATTCATATCCACCCTCTTTTTTTCACCCTGGTCCTACTTTATGCACATGCAGAACTCAAGAAAGGATGTACAGTTTCAACACAGAGAAGCCAAAAAATCATTTGTCATTTTGTTCCCCTTTCACACACCTTCATAACATAGAACTAATACACCAACCACTGCACAATCTTCATTAATAACAACAGCTATTAATGAAGTTTGCTCCATAGAGGCTTCCTTACTAAATGCATATAGTGACTCTGGTGAGGATGATTCGTTTCTCTTGAAGACAGATGCAATTAAACACCCCCACAGGAAGAAGCAGCCTCACAAACTGTGCAAGGCAATAACAAACACTGAGGGCTGCTGACCCAAAGAGCAGAGGTGAATCCCTGACTTGCCAAAGTCCCGCCAACTTCTACCAAGCCAAGATTTCACTGTTAGGGTAAGGGGATAAGAATTGCCATTATCTTCCCGTGTCCTGCCTCTCTTCTCCCAGCTACCTCCTATGGTATATTTTTTCTGGAAATTTGCAGACCCCAGCACTTAATCTTTGCTCATGCGCAGCAGCAGCAAAAAAAAACAGTTGACATCAGTCAGATTCAGGTCCTTTCTCTGAATCCAAAGACACACTTCATTGCTCCATCTCAAACTGGAATACACTTTAAAAAAAAGAAAACCTGTCAGATAGCCAAGAAAGCCAAGAATCCATCACAGACAGAGACAGTATTTATAAAAAAATACTGCCAAACCTCTTTGCTACTTTTCAGTGGAGACACATCAACCTTACTGCCAAATTAGCTAGAAAGTAAAGGCAGTTAAAAAAACATCAAGAAAAAGGAAAGAGAGAAACTTAGACAGGATAGCCAATAAAAATATACAGTGAGCTGAATTTCACAACTCTGGACACTGACCACAGTTCTTTAAGTTAAGAAAACTTAATAAATAAAAATAACAAAAAAATCTGAACTGTTATGGAGTTATCTTTGCTCTAGTATAAAACACACATTTCTATTACCCTTTCTGGATTAGCCAAATGAAGATCAATGTATCTATAAAACTCAATGACATGTTAATGCAAACCTTAAAAAAGATAAAATGCCTTTTATCTCAGTCTTAGGAAAACCTAATAAAGAATTAACAGTCCATGAAGCCACGGAATTTCACTCAAGGCTTTACTTTATGCCAGGACTTCCTACTCCATTAATTTTTAACGGACAGGTTTCCCCAGGCTTTGGGACATGTCGGTACAATTGTACATCGTCATTAAAATTGGTCCTATATTTTCCTTCAGAGCTGGGAAAGGAGCCTTGTTGTAGTATGTGGACTTATATAGACAACACCCACAATGGATCGCAACTGTAAACCTGGAACAACTGTTAAAGTAAATAAATATGCAAAACATGGTAGACAAATATTGATTTTGATAATGATTTGACAATTAATGAATTTATGAGCCAAGACTCTCACCTGCAGAGTAAGCACTTTGGATCAGAGCTCATTCGTAACATCAGCATTACAGATTTATATCAGAAGGAACTGCCAGGAATCTACTCATGCAATGCTAGATGTTGAATCTTTGAAGGGATGCAGTCAAATATTAGTCTAGGATTAGGTTCAAGATTAGTTCTCAGAATTAATGAGCCTCCAGTGACTGCCATGGGCCATACCAGGAGGCTGGTATCCATAAAGCCAGATGCCCCCAAGCTTGGTGGGAAACTGGTCTCACCCAAGTTTCTAGCTGTATTTATTTCTACTGACAAACACAAGGCAGAAAGACCAGAAATTTCAAATGCCAGTACTTAAACCCAAATTAAATCCAATACTTTTGCACACATTTAAAATTTGCTTGCTCTCAAAAGGACCTGAATACCTACAGCCTCCACTGACACTAAAGGAAATGAACATGCTTCCCACTTCTGCTAATTGGGTGGGCTTGTCTTGGATGCCAAGGAAAGCACCCACTCCTTTTAGACGCCCACAGGATGAAGACTGAGGCCATAGTGCCCAGCTGCAGCAGGATGCTTTTCTAGGGGGAACGTGCCAATAGCAGGAGAGGCACAACACAGAGCCTGAGCTCATACACTCTGCAAGGCTGACAGGCTTGGGCTTGTGAATCAGCACAGGGAGAAAAGAGATGGCAGTAGGCATGGAAAACAGTCCCAAGGAAAAGCAGAGGGCACAAGTCTAGGAGAAAGCGACAGGAAGAGCAGTGAGCAAAGTGGAAGCAGCAGGAATAAAGCTTGACTATACAAAGATTGAAAACCTACTATTTCCATTTAAAAATCAATCAATCAATCATTGGTCCATAAAGCTAAAAGCTACTTTGAAGCTTTTCCCTCCTCAGAGAGATGAAGATGTTTTGCCCTTAGCCCACCTGGGTCAGGCAGGGAGAAAGGCTTCCCTGCCTCAGAGGTCCTACCAGCACAGTGTCCTCCCCAGAAGGCTAAAGCTCCTCAGACACCACCAGTCTTCAGCACTATTTGCACCAGTTTACCTGGGACTATCCTCACCTCCCTTCCCACCTATCCTTCTCCCCCTGCTTTGGGAGAACAGCTGCTTCTTCCAGGCACTCTGAGATTAATTATTCTTGGTTCTGCTCCTGCACAGTGCCTTGATCTGGAAAATTTATTTAGATAACTTCCCAGGCAGCATATTTATCTGCCAGCCTCATGTCTGCCTGACCATAAAAATCAACATCTGAATGATGACAAACATCATGCCAATTGGGTGGAGACTGTCCTCTGCAAACTTTACCACTCTTATGGGCTTGGATCTGATGGAAAGAAGTCTGAGTCTCTTCCCTGCTTCCCACTTGAGGAACAAACACATATCTCATCTAGAGTAAGAAATGAGGCACGGAATAACAAAAGAAGGAGAGGACACCTTCTCCCAGTAGTACACAGGGACGATGCTGTGTTCAGCCCTGAAGCACAAGCTCCACCTGATCCATACCACTGCTCTGCCAGCCAGATGTATCAGCAAAGAGGTAAGACAGAAAGACCTAATTTGGGACAAGAAAATAGAGCACCAAACACAGCAGGTAGTGAAGGCCACACCAAGACCCCCATTTCTACAGTCCCACCCCAAGCAGCCACCAAGGAGATGCAGGTACCCTCACCACCTGACAGTCTCATCTCTGCATTTATCTCAGGGTAAGGAGTTGAATGATTCAGTTGTCCTGTTTTGAGAGTACAGAAATAATGCTTATGTACTGAGCCACAGACATTTCTGCCTTTACATAAAAATGCTGGATGTGGAATAACAGCCCCGGATGCATCCTGCCTTGCAAATCCATTTGTTGGCAAAAAAACTTATTTTGCCATCTTTACTCACCCAGCATCTCATAAACACCAAGTACATTTGGATCACCAAGGTGGGATGTTAAATTAATCAACAGGAAGCATTGCCTCCCAAAGGCAGCCTATTCTAGATCTATTTCTGGTCAATCTTCCAGAAATGCTCTGCCACTCTTACTCGTGCAGAAAATTCGCAAGAACTGCAAACAGAGTAGTGCAGTGGGGTGCAGATCAGCATCTTTTGTTGCCTGACATGGAAAAATCCACCAGCAGATTGCAAAATCTGCCAAGAGTCCCTTCTGAGAGCAACTACTTTCAAGAATTCTTATAAAAGCCTGCTACAAGCTTCGAAAAAGCAAACAAAGAGTAGGAAAATAAAGACTTACTTAATAAAAAGCAAAAATCCTAGCCCTTACTTTTCAAACGCACCCTTTGAACCTCACCATCTCCACTGAATTTTAGATGAAACTTAGAGCCAAATATTTATAGGCACCAGACTATAAATGAACCTCCCTTTTGATATCACCCTTCAAGCCTTCAGTTCAAGGCTGGGCAAGACAGAAACATGAAGACGGAGGGTGAATTAGCTCAAGAGGGGGAACTTGTCAATCAAAGCTGGTAATGCAAGACCACAACAAAACTCCGGTTTAACCTCAGCAGTGACCACCCGTCATAATGTGGCACTTTGACTGCTCGTCAGCAACCTGCTTTGAAGAACAAGGATGCTGCAGAAATCTTTCTGAAACTCAGCAAGGAAAAACGCACCTGTCTTCTAGACATCTATCAAGGTTCCTTGGTCTGCAACCAAACAAATTCTCAATAAGTTTCAAGTAAGTTTCAGAGAAGAAAAATTACTGTATAAAGGATTAATGCAGATACAGGCTCCACAATGCTTCCCTATGTGCCTTGCACATCATTTCTCCAATTTTTACATAACCACATCTGACTAGGGCACAAGGTTGCACATAGACTGTCCTCTGCAAACTTTACCACTCTTATGGGCTTGGATCTGATGGAAAGAAGTCTGAGTCTCTTCCCTGCTTCCCACTTGAGGAACAAACACATATCTCATCTAGAGTAAGAAATGAGGCACGGAATAACAAAAGAAGGAGAGGACACCTTCTCCCAGTAGTACACAGGGACGATGCTGTGTTCAGCCCTGAAGCACAAGCTCCACCTGATCCATACCACTGCTCTGCCAGCCAGATGTATCAGCAAAGAGGTAAGACAGAAAGACCTAATTTGGGACAAGAAAATAGAGCACCAAACACAGCAGGTAGTGAAGGCCACACCAAGACCCCCATTTCTACAGTCCCACCCCAAGCAGCCACCAAGGAGATGCAGGTACCCTCACCACCTGACAGTCTCATCTCTGCATTTATCTCAGGGTAAGGAGTTGAATGATTCAGTTGTCCTGTTTTGAGAGTACAGAAATAATGCTTATGTACTGAGCCACAGACATTTCTGCCTTTACATAAAAATGCTGGATGTGGAATAACAGCCCCGGATGCATCCTGCCTTGCAAATCCATTTGTTGGCAAAAAAACTTATTTTGCCATCTTTACTCACCCAGCATCTCATAAACACCAAGTACATTTGGATCACCAAGGTGGGATGTTAAATTAATCAACAGGAAGCATTGCCTCCCAAAGGCAGCCTATTCTAGATCTATTTCTGGTCAATCTTCCAGAAATGCTCTGCCACTCTTACTCGTGCAGAAAATTCGCAAGAACTGCAAACAGAGTAGTGCAGTGGGGTGCAGATCAGCATCTTTTGTTGCCTGACATGGAAAAATCCACCAGCAGATTGCAAAATCTGCCAAGAGTCCCTTCTGAGAGCAACTACTTTCAAGAATTCTTATAAAAGCCTGCTACAAGCTTCGAAAAAGCAAACAAAGAGTAGGAAAATAAAGACTTACTTAATAAAAAGCAAAAATCCTAGCCCTTACTTTTCAAACGCACCCTTTGAACCTCACCATCTCCACTGAATTTTAGATGAAACTTAGAGCCAAATATTTATAGGCACCAGACTATAAATGAACCTCCCTTTTGATATCACCCTTCAAGCCTTCAGTTCAAGGCTGGGCAAGACAGAAACATGAAGACGGAGGGTGAATTAGCTCAAGAGGGGGAACTTGTCAATCAAAGCTGGTAATGCAAGACCACAACAAAACTCCGGTTTAACCTCAGCAGTGACCACCCGTCATAATGTGGCACTTTGACTGCTCGTCAGCAACCTGCTTTGAAGAACAAGGATGCTGCAGAAATCTTTCTGAAACTCAGCAAGGAAAAACGCACCTGTCTTCTAGACATCTATCAAGGTTCCTTGGTCTGCAACCAAACAAATTCTCAATAAGTTTCAAGTAAGTTTCAGAGAAGAAAAATTACTGTATAAAGGATTAATGCAGATACAGGCTCCACAATGCTTCCCTATGTGCCTTGCACATCATTTCTCCAATTTTTACATAACCACATCTGACTAGGGCACAAGGTTGCACAGAGATCCTCATCAAGGACACTGGGCTGTTGAACACACTCAGAGAGAATCTATAGCACGGTTGGGGAAGCATAAAATTTAAAGCAACTCCTTCCAGGAATGCAAGGTCCCCATAGCAGGAAGCTCCCCAGCACACGTCCACAGAAACTGGAGGCACCTGCAAGGGAATGGATGACAGCCCAGAAGAGGTGACATTCTTCCTCTTCTTCTTGGCTCACATCTGGATTTACCAGGTTTCCTCTCCTTGCATCAGGAAGGGTGCAGATGTTCAACTGGACCCCTGACATGGGCTGCATGTAGGTTTTGTCTCAACCAATTTATTTACACCTTTACAGCCCTAGAGCTCACCCCGTTTTCTCCATCACGCTAGCGTCTTAGAGGCCTGTTGTCTGAACATAAATAAGCGCAGGCTTCACAAGAGATTATCATATTTTAAACAGAATATGTTTGCAGTTTTCTTCAGGAGTATTAGTTTTCAGAAATGCAGTATATTTATTCATGCAGTTAATTGGATAGATTGTAATAAAAACAAAAATATCCGTTCCTTCTCCTAAGTGTAGGAGTAAAAAGGAAAAATACAATTTTAACTGATCAACAGCCTTATCTTACTCTTTCCTGAACGTTTAATCACAATGTTTCCAGCATATACAGCTTGCAACAAAGATGCAAAGTAGTTAATTCTCCTAAAGCAAGAACCGTTACAAAACCTGTAAAGCAAATAAGCCAATATTCACCTTCTGAATATAAAGATATCCCACAACAGCAGGAAATTAAGTCCCAGGAAGTCTTGGCTCCTGACAGTCCTGCTATGGGGGCAAACATCAGGGTGCTGGGGCCGTAGGAGCAGCGGTGGGGAACGGAGGCAGTGAAGGCTGAATTCCTGCCCTACCACAGACCTGCACAATGCCCCGCTCTGGGACTCTGCCCGTGCCGTCTCCGCAGCGTAGCCCACACCAGCATCAGATCTTGTCATTTTATCAATGAGAACCACAGATGTGCGAAGACCAGCTTTCACTACACTTTATTATGTTTTTAGCATAAACTAAAAATCAATTGTGTCTTGTTAATAAAATTCCACCACAACAACCCAATTAGTGAGACTCATTAATTTTTTATGCATGTTACTAATGCGCATCAAGCCAGCTGACCTTTCAGAGACTAGTGTAGCACACATTCACGTTTTCTGCCTTCTTTTCTTTGATTTACAGTAGTTGCAATGCGTTTTCCAAAAAGCAAAGCCCAGTTTTTCAGTGAAGCTCAGAGCTGGCTTCTCCCTTCTGCCATGTAATTCCTGATCACACCTGACTAGTCCAGTGGGGCCAGAGGATCACGGAAGCACAAAGACACCTCCAAGCTATTTCCACCTGCAGATCAGATGCAAGCAAAGCCTGGCCACATATGAGGTTATCTGGAAACACAGGGACTCAGGGGTCACCAGCAAAGACTCTTATTCCTGCAGGGACTGAAGACAGGCAATCCCTTGTCCTGCTCACCCCTGAGACGATGACAGCTTCCACTCCACTCAGATACTCACAGCAGGGGACACTTTTTGGTGGTTTCATAACAGATAGCCCAAATGCCAGTCAGTCCAGCCCAAAGCTGGCCTCAGTGTGGCACAAAGCACAGGATGTGCCACTAATGGATGCATGTAGCCATTAAGTCAGTAAAGCAGAAATAAAAGAATTTAGGAATAAAATGAAACTTCTGCTTGAGTAAGGGCTTCTGGATCAGGCATTAAATCTGCCTGGTATCTCTCTCCAGTGTCACTGCACACCTATTTTCTCCTTGTAAAGCACAGTATTGATTTTTAAATGTTTTCATTCACACTTAGAAGCTTTCCAGGATTGGACTTTATTCTTCAATATTATCTGCTGAACAGTGAAACACTGGAACAGATTGCCTGGGAGCACTACAGGGTCTCCATCACTGGGAGACCATAAGGACAGGTTATCTTCAAGGAACTTCATAGGTAGAGGTGAGCTTTCCTTGGAACAGAGACATGGACCAGAAGACCCCTCGTGTTCCCTCCCAGCCCTATTTCTCTATGAGCAGTCAAGCACACTCTGCACCTGAAACAACCAAGAGAATTAATCTGCCCTTTGAGACATAAGCAGCATCTCAGTGGTGGGGAAGATGACAGGTTATCCTACCTTATGTCATCCCTCTAAAATCTGGTTCTTTCAGAGCTTTTGGCCCAAACTCTCTCCAACTGTATCTCCCAGAACTTGGTACTAACACAGCTGCAAGTCAAATTTGGCCCTTGCTACCAGATTTTTTGGGAATCCTTGGCCACACCCCAGGGAGGGGAACAAATCTGGGCAGGTTTCCAGAATGGTGGCAGATGCAAGGGCTAAGGGCTCTCTGAAAAACAGTCCACAACCACCACAAAGGAGGGGACTAATTTATCAGCTTTTTGCCACCCATGGTAGGTACCAAGCACTTGAGAAACCCAGCCCTTATTCACCATGGATATCTGTCATGTTTAGAGGGGTAATTTATTAAAATACAGCAAAGTGGCAAGTACTAAGAAGCATTAACCAAGTGACAAGTGCTTATGCATATTTTATGAAGCATCTTCAACCACGGTTCAATGTATCCAAGAATACTTCTGAAAAATGGCAGATTCTGGAGGGGATTTGGAGAGGAAATAACATATAGAATAGGAGGACAGATGTTGCTAATTTATGATGCAAAGGCCTTTACTGAAAAGTGCACATTTTGCTTAAGATTCTCTACAAACGCTATTTTAATGCTGATTTCCTCCTCTTTAGAATTTCACAAACTCTTCTCTGTAGGAACTTCAGCTTGGCTCAGAAGTTTAGCTTGGATCAAAAGCAGCATCTGTAACCAGCAATTAAACTGAGGCTGCAGTATTGTGTATGTTTTTAAAGCATATCCACTTTTTAACAACTCCACTTGAAAAAACATGGCTAAGCTGTACGTTGGGAATGTGCGAGTGCGTTTTGCCTTTCTGCTTTCCACTCTTGCCAGGGTTTTTGGGACTTTTTGACCTGGGACTGAACTCAGAAGAGCAACAGAGCAGGAGCTAATGAGCTCAGAAAACAGAAGCAAGATCATCTCTTGAAAAAATAAAATAAAATAAAAAAGCTGGATATACTGGCCCAAGTGCTTAATCAGTCACTCCCAATGCCTCATGCACCATCACACAATCTTGTTTTTTCTATTGCCATTGAAGAGCATTTTGAACATGAATCAGTTGGTTCTCCTCTTTCCTCCTCACTCTACCCCAAAAGGTTTGAAATTAAAGTAAGTAAGACAAGAGCCTCATGCCCCACACGCAGGAGCCTACACAGATATTTTTTTCTGCTTACCAGCCCCTCCACACGGACATGTGGCTTGATTGCTCCTCTGCAGCTCTCCAAAGACAACACACACTACAGAGCAGATTATTTTCTGCAAGGTTGCTACACCGCCAGGGGGGTCTGTGAAATCCTCCTTGTATGTAAATATCAGTTAAAAATAAAAAAGGAGAACCATGCGCTGACTTCTCCTTCTGGCATTCACTTCAGACACTGCTGGATCATGCCAAAGTGCAAATCAATGGCAGGCACAATCATGTACAGATGTTGCACCAAAAAACCTGACATCAATCCAGGACTTTATCACAGGGCGCCTTTTGTTCCTAAATTGAAGTGACATTCTTATTTCGAACAAGGTGACATTAAAAAAAAACAAAAAACAAAAAACAAAAAACAGAAAACACAAAAACACTCCACCACAAACAAACCAACCAAAAAAACCCCAAAGCCCAAAACAACCTTACAGTTATATAATTCAACAACCAAAAAAATTCAAGAATTAAGGTTCCCTGTACAACCACATTGTGGATGGGAGCACCAGGGGTTGTCACTGCTCCAACAGGAGGATGTGGCCGAGGGCTGCACAGTGATATATGCAGTGCTGATATCTGGCTTTACTGAAAGCAAGGGGACTCCTGATTCTCCATTAGCGCTTCCATCACCACATCACAGACACATGGCCACAAACACATCCCTGTGAAGAAGGCTTTGTGTATGCCCTATACCCCACCAGCACCAGTTCAAACCAGTAGCTGCTGCCCTAGTCCCTGTGCCGGTATGGGTCCTGCCCCAGTAGCAGACAGCCCTGGGGAGGGTCTTGGTGCCCACAGGCACAGGGTTACACTGCAGGAACTTGGCCAGATCCAGCACAGTCCCTCAGCAGCTCAGGGCTGCTGTGCACTTAGCAATACTTCATGCTCACACACTCCCATGGCGCTTTCAGAGGAGAGTGATTACCCTGCAGAACACTATATCACCCATCCCAAGCAGAATTTATTTACTTTTTTTTGTTTGTTTTAATCTGATAAGTTGCAATTTCAGTACACTTGTCTGCAAAAACACTGCATTACAAAGACATATAACAAATACCAATTGTTTATAGACTAGGTTATTTATTCCCAGTGTATCTTCCTGCCTTTTACTGGCCGCGTCTTTTATCAGCAATAACCAAGTACCTTTCAAGTTGACAACCTGTTTGGTTTACGGCAGGAAAATGCATCCAAGTGCCTTTTGAGCCTGCTCTTGCTGCATAGAATTCAAATACCTCAATGAGCATCATTCTTGCAAAGTTTAGTTTTGATGTGATTCACATTTTTGTTTTGTTATCTGTTAATCAGTACTGTCTTATGATGGGATTCTTAAGGCTAAGCAAACTTTTCAAGATCAGTGTCAGTGCCAGAACCAAGTCTCCCTGTCCACATATTGCCCAAAATCATAGTATCTGAAAAGAATAATAATCATAATCAAGGTCCAAGTAATTTTGAGATGACAGGCCATTTCTAGTTAGCATTAAAACGAGCTGGACTTCCAGGACATCAGCTAAAAAAGAAAATAGAGGCTGACTTGGGGAGCAGCTTGCAGGGACACCCAGACTGCTGGGACACATAAGATTTCAGGGCAAGAGGATAAAGCCTGAAAAAACAGTAACCACATGTGTGCAAAGTAATAGAGAAGGAGCCTGAATGCCCAGAGCTGGACCCCAGACCTGCCATGTCTATTGAACCACAAAGAAGATGGTTTCACTTACAGGTATGGACAAATTGCAGTGGTGAAGCCAAGCAGGTCCATGGGGTGTGCAGCCACCTCTCATCCCCGCTGCCCTCCCACACCCTGGCACCACTGGGCAGGAGTCTGCCCTCCTCCTCCTCCTCCCTGCCGTCCCTCCATCTCCTCACCACCCACTTACTCCACATGGCTCTTCCCATCATTTATTTCCTTTTGAGAGAGCTGATTCACAAGCAATAATCAAGGCTTTTGTGTTTTAATGTTTTGATCATACTCGGTCCCCTGCTCTCCCCCAAGCCCCTTCCAGGTTCACGGCAGTGACACCTTCCCTTCAGATTTCCTCTCCAAGAGCCTTCATTTCTCTCCCTAATTGAATTGTTGTCATGGAAATCATTCCTCCTCTCCATCTTACTGAAAGGCTTTAAAAAAAAAAACAAACCCATAACAAACCACCAGCCCCCTGCTCTACCAGTTTTCCAGCAATCAGCCCCCCCAGGTCTCTTCCCTGAGCAGACCACAGCCCCAGCAGCTCCTTCTGCTGGGCCGGGAAGGCCCATCCCAACACCCCCACTCCCCCCTCCCATATCCCCATCCTGACACAGCCCCAGTACCTGGGCACCACCACAATATGTTGTCTTAATACATCATTAGGGTGATCTCCGGCTTTGCTACATCACTTTCCTTCTCAGAGGTGTGATACCCCTACAGCTGAGGAGCCATTAGCTATCAAATGCAGAGCATAGCCACAGCCACCTGTTCCTCTCTGTCTAAATATATATAGATACACAAATACATGTAAATGTGAAGTGTTTAGGTATTTTTTTTTTTAAAAAAAAGCCTGCGCTTACATAACAGGCAGTAATTCTGCAGTCAAGAAAGTCTGTTTGTTTTTCCAGGGTGGAAAGTTAATTACGGAAAAAAATCACCTTTGATGAACTTCCAAGATGAAGGCTGCTGGCTCCAGAAACGGAGCAGGGCTGAGCTGGCTCCAAAGAGAGAAGAAGAAAAAAAAAAAAAAATAATGGTGTTCAAAATCCAATCCATTAAAACCTGGTGCTGGGTGCCCGGGCCTGGCGCTGGCAGGGACTGCAGGGGCTGAAGGTGTGAGGAGAGGCCAGGGCTGCCCCACCTGGACACAGATGGTTCCGGAAGGTTCCAGCCAGTTCCAGCACCGGGCCCAGCCCAGCCCCACAGCCAGGCCTTGGGGAAAACACAGCTACAGCAGGGCAAAACTGGCACAGAATGAGGAAAAATGTGTGAGAAACAGCCCTGTGAGCACCTAGGGGGAGCTGGAGGAGGTGCTGCGGGTGCCAGGCAGAGTCCCTGCGGCCATGAGGGGAAGGGTGTGAGGAGGAAGGAGCAGCAGAGAGGAGCTGTTATGGACTGGCCACAACCCCCAGTTCCCCATCCCCCTGTGCTGTTCAGCAGACGGAGAACATAGGGGAGTTGGGAATGAAGGAGTGAAGTGCAGGCAATAAAAAGGGAGGGGTATCCTCACAACCAGCACTCGAAGCAAAGCCTGTGCCCAGGCTTTGGGCATGACAAAGCTTGAACCACCCACAGCTCTACTCAACAACTATGAGAGCAGTTGTGTTTGCTGAAAACCTGGACCAAAGCTATAAAAAGAGGATATCAATGTCTCATCAATACCTTATACTGGAGTATACATAGAAAAGCTGCTTTACTTACGTTCAGCAATCCCACCAGCAGCCCTAACCCATGGAGAACAATCCCCATGCAGCCATGCTCACCCCAGCCCCATGTTCTGCTGGAACACACATCCCCAGCACCCCAAACTCTGTGCTTTCCTCTGTCCACCTGCACCTCCAGCCCAGCCCCAAACAAACCACTGGGAGAGGACTCCTCAGTTAAAGCAGCAAATCATTCAACCACTCTCATAGTGGTGATAGCACCAAACCCAGGCCACCTTCTTCAAGTTTATTTGACTCATACAAAGGCAAAACCAGAGGTCAGCGTGAGGCCAAGGACAGCTTTCAGCATTTCATAATAGACAGGGTCTGCACAGAGAACCAGGATTAAAATACCCTAAATCCCAGATAGGAAGACACAAGCAGGCATTCAGCCATGACTAATACCCCAAATATTCTCAAGACGGAAAACAAGAAATCTGCTCCATGATCATTCACTGACAGAGTCCCATAAAGCTACTAATTAGAATGGTGTTTACAGTCTATATTTCATTTCATTTGATGTTTTTACTCTGATTAGTTATTCTATCACCTGCAGAGAGCTAGTTAACTGAATGCAAAGATGTCATTGGACTTAATCAAGTAAAGTACCATTTCATAGAGGAAATTCAGCTAGCTCTGTCCTGCTCAGTGCTGCTACCCTGTTAATAACTTTTTTTAAAAATTAAATTTGAAAGCTAAGAAGAGTCAAGTTAGGTCAGTGCTCAGAAGAGAGACACCTGCAAGAAAATGGGCAAGCTGAAAAAAAATTGTGTATTACCGACCCTTTCTTCTGCATAAACACCCCAGCCAGACACCACAGCTTCTGGAGGAAATACAAAGCAAGGTTCAATGCTCCTGTGGTCCTGGAATATACGGTGCACCTCCTAGGAAGAGCAGTGCTCCTCCCAGCATCTTCTCACACCAAGCCACCTAGCCTACCTGAATTGCTTTGAGATTTCAAATAAGATTGGAAGGTTTTCTCTCCCTCCCCGCCGGGTCATCAGCATCACAGTCTCTCACACTGTGCCCTGCATCCTGCCAAGCCCTCCCCAGGGCTGCTAGAGCAGCAGCATCACTTCACGTGTACTCCCTGCACACAGCCCTGCAGAGTGCCTTTTTATCATTACATGATAATGTGATGCTGATTTTTGTCCTGCTGATAGCCCACTGTAACCCCAGATCCTTTTCCTGAAGTGTTGCCTAGCCTGCTATTTGCCATCTGCAGCAATTTTTGCCCCAAGCTATCACTTGGCCCTTTTATCCTTTTTTCCAGATCACCATTTCAGTCTGTCCAGATTATTTTAAGTGCCCTGGTTCTTCTTCCCCAAGAATCTGCAGTCCCTCCCAACAACTTTATATCACCTGTCAGTTTAACAAACGCATTCTCCATTCCATTATCCAGATTGATAATGAAAATATTGAACAGAGATGGACAGGAGCCAGCCCTGCGGAGCCTCACAGATTTTCTGGGAATCCAAGATAAATGGGCTGGTCCATAAAGCCCTGACTCTTCTTTCCCCTCTGTTTTAAACACTGGCACCACTTTTACTGTTATCTTTCTTCCAGGCAACTTCCACGTCGCACGCACACCCGAAGCACTCTCCTGCAGCACTGTGATGCTGCATCCAGGTCTCTGGGGCATCTGAAGCTCCCCAGACCCCGCTGAAAATACCTAAAATTGCAGTCGATGAGGAGGTCTCCCCTCCATTAGAGGCACATGTTGGGGCTCCCGCCCACAGCACCCTTGCTGAGAAAGCATGGCACCTCTGGCCTTTTCCTGCTCAGCCCTCACAACCGACATCTTGGTTGGCGAAAGATGCAAATATGCTTTTGCTTTACAATAAAAATTGATGCTTTTCTCTCCCATTTAGCTTCCTAATCACAGCTAGCCAAGCTTGAAAATGCTACCCTCATTATGCAACAATTTACTAAGAACAGGGGGATTTTGCATAAAATGTGTGCTGTAATGAAAAGCATTCCCCCCCCCCCCTCTGCTAGGGGGCAAAAAAAAAAAATAACCACCCACAGAAAACAAACAAAACCTCTGTCCTCTAAGAGATGTTCACTTTTACTAGCTATTTGGTTCCATTTTAGTCATTCATCTACTGACAATATTTCTGACAAAAGCAGAGCAGAAACAGTTCAATTTGCAAAGAGCTGGGCTGTTTAAACCTCTACAAAGCCATCTACAGTTTTGCCCCGAATTCCACTAAAAAACCACTAAAGGCTGCTTCTCCAACTGAGGGGCTGGGGTTTCTTTTTTTGAAGAGAAAAAGCCATTATTTAGTTATTAGAGTGGAGAAATATCATTCTCTACAAGACACAGAGCACTGAAATGTTCTAAAATTAATACACTGGTCTACTCAGTGCATTTTAAAATTAGAATTCATTTTTCAGAGAACCTGTATGCAAAGTTGCAGCCTGATGCAAATTTGAACAGTAATAAACACTTCAAAAACACGTTTATAATAGAAATGCTAACAAATCCTTAACTATAATGATAATGGCTTGCTTAGGCAGCTCTATAATGTAAAATTAATCCTTAACATGTCTTAATTTTTTTTCCACTGGGTCATTTAATAATGTGATAACTCATTTCTTTCCTCTGCCTTCATCTCTCACATTGCCATGGAGACAATTGTGAATCAGATATAAATAAAAATACTCTAACACTGTGGCACCACATGTTCTTTTGATCCGTTGCCAACATGATTTTAAAATTACAGGAATTCACAGGAGCTCAATAATTAACAATTCATTTGCTAAGAAATCACTTCTTTTTAGCGAGTTTCCTGGTGATTTTCTAACTCAGGACTGCTCACAAACATGAGCAAAAATTAAAAGTTCTGTATTTCCTTTCAAATACCTACCTTGCACTTCAATCAGCAACTCCGAGGCAAGCAATTATTGCAGGCCAGAGCCCAAAAGCCAGCACTGCATTTCCCTTTTTTGTCTCGTCAGTCTTAGCGTGATTTCTAATGGGAATACATTTTAAGGCAATTTTTAATTGTTTGAGCTCAGAATTTACTTCCAAGGAAGAATAACAGTATGCAGTGAGCAAGTTTATTGCTGGCCTCTATTATCAGAAGTGTTAAATCGAGCACATGGATCCCTGCTTCTGTATTAGTTTGTTAAGTACATACAGCAGTAGAAAGATTATGATTAATTATGCATTAATGATCTTGACACCCCTTAATTGCTACCCACTGATAGAGGCTATAATCCCTGATATTATCCATGTTCTCAGAAATCCTGATGCAAGACTCTCCCCTCTAACAATACCAACATGAATTTGCACAGGGGCAGGTCTGGGTCAGCAGCTTTTTAGACCAGAAGGTGCTAAATTCGATCCTTGCCGAGGGGCTCGTGGTCTCGAGTGACTCCAGCGCTCCCAACACCTTGTCAATGTCACTGTGCGTAACCTGTAATAACTTGTAGCTTCGTGCTCACAGCATGAGGACAGTCCTAGTGGTGCACAGTTCACAATTAAGGACTTCAGTTTATTAAAGAACTTCACTGTGTGCTTAAACCTTTGAAGTCACAGAAGAGCTCACGGTCTCAGGTTTTACAAAGGCTCTTATGCAACTCCAAAATTAGTATTTGCCGTTACATAAAATCCTCAGTTAAGCAGCATTATTATATCATTTACACGGTATTCTGTTCAGCCTCACCAGGCTTTTCCAGCCCAGCATCCCAAGAGGAGATGTGTTTCTCTGCACAGCCTTTTCCATCTTCCACCGTCTTTGAAGCAGAAGGGCCAGTGTGGGCTGACCAAGTTATTAATCATTGCCACGTCTCTTCCATTAAAACATATAGGCTACGACTCTACAAATGCCTCTGTGCGTCACAGGGAAATCTCACACACATGAGGTCTTGTAAAAAAGCCCCCAGCTCTAATAACTATTTTGTCCAAAAGGATTCAAAGTGATTTAAGAGCTCAACTCTGACTCTCGAGAGCAACATAAGCACCTAAGGAGTTTAAATAATAGCGAGGACTCAGTGGCGCAGAGCTTCCCTTCCCAATATAATTCCCACTGTAACAGCTAATTATAATTACTGATACAGCGGGTATGGCTTGATACCAGCCCCATCCTTTTGGTGACTTACAATGATCTGCTTCTCGAGCAGACTAGGGGAAGTAAAGACAAAAGAAAAGAGAGAACAAAAAGGGAAAAAGGTCACTCTTTCCCACACGAGAGCTGCTAAGGGCTGGTCCAGGGGGAAATAACATGTTGACCAGCCACCAACTGCCTGCAGACAGAGCTTCAACAGCAGCTTCTCCAGCTTCAGCTCTGACCTCTCCTCTCTGCAGTAACTCACAGGTGAACAAATCCACTGGCCAATGCTTTCGGAAAAAGGACATCAGTGCACTTGACGTACTGGTCCTTTCTCTGTCAGGACGTACAGGGCAATAGCATTCAAACCCTGCTTTGAATCCCAACATTAAATAGATACAATAGATACTAATTGAATAAAACCTAATAGGGAACTTATAGCTGGCAATCAGCATGGAAAGATAAACACAGAGCACCATATTTGTATAAGGTGAATCAAGCAGAGCAAGCTGGGATATTAGTGAGAGACACAAATAGCCCCAAAATGCAGGAGAACTGCATGGTAGATAACTCCAGTCCCACCACCATGGGACAGGTGAGCAGGGACACACCACCACACACCAGGAAATGCCAGACAGCCATGGGAGGTGCAGGAGGATGAAACTCAACTGAGAAGGGAAAAAAGCAGGGATAGAGGGGACTCTTCCTCACTTTTTGCATAATTTGACCTAAATTACGTGCTCACATTAAGCAGCCAAGAGTGCGTTTGGGGAAAATAAGTTACTACAGGGGCTTTAGCCTCCTGCGTAGCTCCAGCATAGGAAAGCTGCATGGCTTCCATATCTCTTAATGGCCAGCCTTTTGCCTACTGTCCATGTGCAATTTCTCTCTTTGATCTGGCTCAGTCATTTAAAAATAAAATTATAAACATCAACATTTATATCACAAAGAGCATCAAGGCAGAGGGGATTTTTAGTTGAGGGAGAGGGCTTAATCTACAAAATAACTTTGACATTTTTTCTATACTCACTGAAAAACTCTTCAACACCTCTAGCCTAGTTAAGACATTTGAAAATACAGATGAGCTCCTAATCGATACACAGTCTATCCTTGGGAGGAAAGCATGCTATAATGGTGCCATGTTATATATCCACTACCCCAGTCGGAAATATCAATGCATTATGATTTTTCTGACTGCCAGGCTGTACCATACCCTTCCTCCTCCTCACTGGTGCACAGGGTTCTCAATCAGCCTGAAAATATTTCCATAATAGAATGAGTTGGTCTGGTGACCTGACCTCAGTTGTGGTGTTTGCTATAAAATCTCACAGTTAACCCCAAAGTCAACAGCAGGAACTCAGAATAAAACCACCAGCCCCTGAGGAAGCTCCCACTAATGGGCAAGGCTGGCATTGCTTGCTCTGAAGTTCCATCTCTTGTCCCACCACTCCCTCTGTTGAGCTTGTAACTAGCTTGGAGAGAAGAAAACCTAACGGAGAAATGCACTGAGAGCTTTGGGGAGACCTGAGAAGGAAGAAACTTCAGTCCTCAGAGATTGGGGTGCTGGAATAAAAGCTAAGTCAATAGGCAAGACAGACATGCACAGAAGTCTTCCACCACCCAACCACCCTCTTCTTCCATTATTCCTTGTTCCTACAGTTTGAAAACAGTTGTGTAGAATCAGCTTTTAACTGGGGAGCCACTGTACATGGATACAACTACAGGGAAGGGTTATGGGATAATTCCCCCCCAGATCAACCATCCCACCACAGGGAAACCCATGGGACACTGGGGCAGACTCGGGGATGGAACTAGCAAAGATCCAGAGGCAAATACAGCACAGGGCTTGCCTGGGCAGGAAAGTTGCAATAGTGGAGCTGCCTTAACATGCTCTAAGAAAACAACTTTGTGGGAGGGCTGGTGGCATCTCCCAGCCATGCTGCCCATTGTAGTTATTGCCAGCACAGCCCATGTGGTGCCCACCCAGTGTGGGAAAGCAAGAAGTTCTCGTGGTCGCCCAGGCAGCAGGACTGCCCTGAGCCAGGCAGCGGGAGAGAAGACAGCAGGCACTGTCAGCTGGAGGAGTCGCACCTCCGTCTGGCTCGGAGGCAGCCAGGCAGGAGTTAGGGTGGCAGCCTAATTTTGCAAACATTATCTCTGCTTTACGACCAGAGAATTGAGACACGCACAGATTAAGTGTCCTCTGAAATTCAAAGCCAGCCACTGCTCAAAACTGAACTCGCATCTCTTGATCCCAGTCTAATAACTTAAAACACAAGACTATCTCCTACTCTTCTCCGTCCAAATACCTCAGTAATCATTAAAGATTCAAAAGGGAGCAGGAAAGCCTACACACCAATTAAATCGTGTTTCAGTAAAATATCATTTTTGTGATGGATGCGCTGTGATATCCCATGCGCTCCTTCAGCCGGGTTCTGCTTTTCATCAGCTGCTGTAGCACGGAGTTAATGACACATGAGTTTCCACCCTTGTTCGGATTTTGCTGCCTGCGTTCGCTCACAATGGCTCCCCGTATTTATTAGCAGTTTGATAACAAAGCGAAGCACTTGTGAAACTGGCCCCAAGCTCCACTCGGTGAACTGTGAATTAACTGTAAATATAATTAGAGCCGTACCTCACACTCGGGACTGGGAGGAACAGGAGGTCTGCCCCAGAGCTGTTACTACAGCAGTACGCAAGTCCAGGGCTGATAAAAATAGCAGCCCCAGCTAAAAGAGCAGAATTAATTACATCAGCTGTTAAAACAAGCTACACAGGGTGGTTGTTCCTCTAATTCAAAATCAAGAGGAAATTCCTCAGTCCTTCCTGCATTGTTTGAGGAACGAGTGACAGTTCGAGCAGCCACCGTCTCCTCCCGCTACATTACTGATTTCCAGGAGGTCTGACTCCATGAAGCACTGCTCAGTCACAGAGAAAAATTAAGCCAAAATTCTCTAAGACAGATATCCAAACTGATCTTCAAAAGCACCCATCTGCACCCTTTTAGAAAAACCCAGCCTCTTGGTAAAATGATGAACACAGCCATCGTGAGCACCCACAGCCAGCTCCTCATCAGACAAGGGGTGTCACCCCCTAACAAGGGGACCAGTGCTCTCGTAAGACAAGCAATAAAAGATGAGCAGGGTCGCAATGGAAGGGCAAAGAAAAGTGTGAACTGTGACAGCTAAAAAACAAAGATATTTTCAGGAAATTATTCACTGTTCTCCCTGCTGGACGGGGAGGGCTTAGCAGGCAGGAGGGAAGGTGATAACGGGTCAGCAAGGACTGCAGGGGAGCAGAAGCAGCTTGAATTGAGTGCAATAAAGATCAGGTGGAATGATCCCAGAAGGGGATTCCTCAGAAAAACAGGGGCAATGGCCACAAGTCAGAGTTTGGAAGGCTTAGTCTGGGGATCAGGAGGGTATTCCCTTAGGGGGAGCACGGGGACAGACCCCAAGGAGGGGCCCATCCCGGGGGAGGGTTGGGGCTCAGTCACTGCTGCCCTCACCTCACGTGGGCAGGAGTCCTGCTCCAAGCAGGAGGTTGGGCCGGAGACGTCCAGAAGATCCTTCCAACCAACCTTTCTACAGTGTCGTAAAACGACACATTTAATCTCACCTTTTTGAGATTGAATGAGATGCATTTGGTAGGGGCAGGAAAGCACAGGAAGGGGAAAAATAGGAGGCTGAAACCCTGAGGATGACGTGCCATTCTACAAAAACAGCTTTGCTATGAAAACTACATGATCTTTTGCCAGGCAACGAGCTGAGACCTGCAGCAAAGGAGAGGTACTCAGCCAGCGTGAACACCCCTTCCAGCTAAAGCTGAGGATGGAGGCTCAAGACCATCTCCAGCACTGGGAGGACCAGCACAGGGAGCCTCCCACAACCCCACCGCATCCTCCAGCCTCCCTGTCCCACAGCAGAAGCATTTCCCACCCCAGGGCTGCAGCATCAGCGGGGCATACCTTGGGCTAACGAAAACAAAACCAGGACACTGTACCCATCTGCACGTTTCTGACTTAAATCCATGGCTGTAGAGGCAGGCAACACACCATAAATCGAACAAAAAGCCTCATAACATAATGTCTCCTTGTGTTGCCTTCTCCTATAAACAAGCAAGATTTATGCATTCCTGGGGCTATTAACAGGAGCCATTTGTCTTTATTTCTGCATGTAACTAATGGAGACACCAGCAACATTGATGAGCCTTGTGGGATTAATTACTAAAGCCGTTTTCAAGGGGGTATCTATGGACTTGATTTCCCTCATACTAAAGGAAATGTCAAGCATTTTTCAAAGCATAGGATGAAATTTCATTTAAGAGACCAATGGCCCATGTGAGTGCAATCATTACGAGGCTCAAATGCGGCCTAGCGAAAAATTACAAGTGTCCAAAAGGTTGACGACTTTCTCAAGTTTTCTTTAATTACTTCATTTTACAGCTATTAAAGCAGCACAGCGAATCAAATCCAACAAGGCCAAAAAAGGAAAACGAAAAAGCCAGCAGGTCCATATGGGTCTACTCTGACTTGCTGATGACCAGAACCAAGGTAGTTCTTTCAGACACCCACTTCCAACCAGCATGGAGGAACCTGGAATTCAGGACTGTCCCATTTCCAGGGAGAATCACAAACATCAGGAAAATAAAAAAAGAAAAAAAAATTCTAAAAATCCCCATGGTCCCAAAGTAAATCAGTGTCAGCAGGGCTCAGGACCCTACGGTCTCATGTATTCTATAGGTTCATCTTCCTACTGAGTGCCCACGCTGGGGCACAGAATAACCAAATGAGGGGTGGAAGGACAAGGACAGATGGGAAATACTGGAGACAGTTTAAGCTTTGTAAATATGAGCTTTCACCAAGACGACACAAACAGAAATGAGTCATTAACTTAATTCATTTTATGAAAAAGTTGAATAAAGGTTAATAGAAAATTAGTCATCTTTCCTTAAGTTTTTTTTCTTACCCATCCTACATAATTTAATTAAAACCGTGCTATGGAGTTCCAAAGGATGATTAAAAATAACCTCTCATTTTCTATTAAACTCCTTAGGTTTGTACAGGAATTCCTATAGAACCTTATTAAATTTCTGTTTATCTCTGCTACATTTAATTTCTATTCTATCCATCCTTTCCTTAAGTCCAAAGGGATTCTACGATTGGGGTGGCTTATTTTACCATGGCTGGCAGTCCAAACTTTAGATTAACATTAGATCAGTGCAGGAGAACATCCACAATGGAAAAAGTCTTTAAAAAGCAACATCATTAGCTTTGCTTTTCTGAATGGGGGACAGAAAGACAGTCGAAAAGATCTTTCCTAGTTATAGCTACTGTAACTTAGCTGAAGAAGATAGGAATAAGAAGGTTGGTATGGCTCCTGTTGTGGGTTTTTTCAGCCTTCCTGGTATTTTAATTTCACAGTGACGCATGCAGGAATAGAACCCATAGCAACTCGGTCGCTTTGCAGACTTGCCGAAAGCCGAGAATGTTTTTTCCCAGTTTTCTAATGTTGCTGTGGAGCTACAGTACAGAGCTATGTAGCATTTATTAAAACACGGCTAGGTTGCTTTACAACAGGTAGGGTATATTCAACAAAACCAAAAAAAAAAAAAGATCCAGAGCTTGCAGGAATATGAAACCTATTCAAAATGGTAGAAAACAGCTCTAATATCCTTACTCACGCAGATACCTCTTGCTGTCACCCTCCTTCAAAATTTGATCCAGCCAAATTCATTCAGCAGTTTCTGTGTTCAGTCCATCGGCACTGAATTTCTGACTAAATCTAGACAAGTCAGAAGCCTAGAAAGGCTTGTACAACATATATCTGGGTTTGTTCCTTGACATGAAGGAATTGCATAGACCTATTTCGTTTTCTTAGAGAGCAAGGAACCAGCGAACCTCACCCCCAGCACCCACCCTGCTGCCCTTCCACCATACAAGTAGCAGGGACCACATGTTGGAATTTGCACGAGCGAGACACAAGAGTGTGCACAGGCTCGAAGCCGCTCGTGTAAACAGCCTGCTGGCACGTCTGCTTGTGTAGGAATCTGCATTAACAGCACAAGCCACAGAAGCAGTGGTGGCTGCTCCTCCTCCAGCAACACAACCGCCCGCTGCCACAAAAGGACAACGTTGCACCAGTGAGGAACCGGCTCCAGGGATGGAAGATCCAAGTTTGATGCCAACTGCCTCCTATGCAACTCTGGTCAAATATTGTAAGCTTGGCTTCACCAAACCAGGTTTGCTGAAGCCCTGCACACCTTAATGGGAGTTAGGTGCTTAAACACCTCATTAGACCTTAGTTTTTCCTCTATCCTGCTGATTATATCCCATGGGAATATGTCAGCACTTTGCAGGGGAGATGGGATGTAAAGAGTCACCTGTAAACACACATGGGACAGGAGGCAGACTTAGCACGTGGCACATGTCCTCACCATCAAGGCTTAAAAAAACCCGAGTGTACAAGGGCAAAAAGAGGCCCTCAAGGAGCGGTGCCAAGGTCTTTCCTGGCCTGTGGCTCCCTGCCTCAACAACACAAGATTGATGCACCAGCAGAATATGCCATTTTGAAACTAATTGCACAACAAGAAAAGATTCTTTAATATCATGCAGCCAATCCTAAGGGGAACAATTACTAGGAGATAAAAAGAACAGAGGAAAAAAAAAAAACAAAAAAACTTCTGTGTGCAGAAGATAGATTTACACAGTTTCTACATTTCATTAGGAAAGCCTTCTGTGGGTTTGACAGTCACCTTGAGCAGCATTACGGAGGGAAGGGAGGAGTCAGTAAACATTCAGGAGCCGTAACATTGCAGTTCTGCCCTCAGGTAACTGTGCTGCCATTAAAGGCCAAATCTAATAAGAACTCATGCTGGCTTGCAAGCCAGAAAAGCCTTCAATAATCAATTAAACTGTGAGATAAGACTGCAGCTGCTTCCTTGTGCATGGACCACTCAAGCCTGGATCCCTCATCAGTTTTCTGAGATCAATATGCATCAATGCATCGCTGTCAGGCACGTATCCGTCATCCCTAAAGGCTGCGACCGAACACCAGTGCCCTGAGCACAGAACAGGAACCATCCTCTATTTTTCTTTGCAAAGCCAAGACAAGGTTTTACTAAACAGTTTGTTCCTCGAGAAGGGGGCACAAGCACTGAAGATAAACTTCTTTTATTTAGAAGAAACACCAAGTAACATGAAAGGAGTTTGTATTCTTTAAGACCTATACTGAAAATCCCAGCTATTATCTATATGCAAAGGACCTTACAGCAGGTGTCTAACTGCCATGGACTCAGTTCTCCTACAGTTTTATTACCACTGAACCTTGACTATCTTTCCATCCTAACATAAGATTTTGTTTCTGAATAGAACAGAATAATTCCTAATTTGAATTCCACTGCACTACAGAAACAGCCCGTAAAATCTTAAAAAGAAGCCAGTCCCCTCTAGCAGAATAGAAGATATATTGGGCTTCAGGACTGTATAGAGCAGAACATAAAATTAAAATAACAGACATCATAGAGTTTGATAGCATCTTCCAGTCTCAAAGATCTCAAAATACATTGCTAGCTGCAACAGCCATTGCTCTGTTAGACAACTGCACATCTCTAAAGTGAATCATACATTCAAGAGAGGAGTTTAAAAGTCTTTATGTAAATGGAAGTACTTTGTTGATCCATGAAACGCTACCAGCTCTGGGAGGGAGCACAGCAGCACTACACAAAGGTCATAACATTCACCATAGGTGTGCCTGTTACTCCAGCTCAGTTTAGACAGCAAAAGTAAATTAGCATTTACTCTCTCACCAGCAGAGAAAGATCATCCCATAAATGTATTTTCATCACCTTTATGTAATTCAGGATCTTCATTTTCTTTGCTCTCCCCTTAATGCCTAAATAACATATTCTGTGGTTAAAAATTGGTATTGCTCTAAAGCAATGTAATAATAATATCCTTTTTCAAGCCAACTCCCACAGGCTTCTCACTAGATGGTTTAATCGAAAATGATAGTTAATAGTTGCTTCAGTGTTTTCATTAGAGGCTACTTCTTTTTTTTGAAAAAAAGTTTTAGCTTTTATGGAGAAAAAAAGAAAGCAAGCACAATCTGTTCTAAAAAGTTTCTGAAGTTCCCAGTTCAGTCTTGTTGATTCAAAGCAGTCCAATAGACTCTTTTTTAAAACCCTTATTTCTTTTTTTATTATGTGCCTTTTAAGAATAAGCTTGGTTTATCCTTTATCCTCTTTCTGCAGACACAGGAGAGTCAGATCTATACTCAATATCCAACTTCCACAAAGAAAAACTCATTCTAACAGAATATTTTTTTTTAATGCAAAACCTAGAATTCAATTTTTAGGTCTCTCAAATACCTCCCGATGCTGATAAACAGGAACATAATCCAAGCAAAATAAGTGTCTTGAATCCTCACAGCTAAATTCCAATTTCTGTGCAAATTTCAAATGTTGCCCTCCAGTCCCAAGAGTTACATGTTGCACAAGCAGATAGTAAAGGCAGTGACCCGATTTGTTCTGCCAAGTATATAACATGTCATAAAATATTGCAGAGGGAAGAGCAAAATTAGCCATTCCAGCACCTTCATAATCAATGGCAAAAAACACAGGAGTCTCCCTTGCTGCCAAGCAGGTCTCCACACCCTGACATTTTCGTTATGAGAGCTTGTTTTCCAAGTCATTAATTTGTCAGCACTTGTACAGCATTTCATAACTCCAGAAGAGCAGCAAACTAAGGCATCTTGATATCAAAAGCCCCAAAACTTTCCATCCATTGCAACCCACAGAAAACAGGAAAACAGTTGGCTTTTTCCTAAGCATCCACCACAGCACAGCAGTGTCCCCAAGCCCGTACATCAACTAACACAATTCAAAGCCAGAAGATGGGTCTGCCTTAACTTTCCCTGCTCAGTAATAAGCACCCTCTCTTTTTCCCATGATGGGAGAAGACTTCAATAGGGGAAAACATCAGGCTGAAAAAAATCTGGTTGAAGTTGGAGGCATCGAGCGCTTGAGCATCCGTGAAGTCATTGCAAGGATCCTCTGGTAGCAAAGAAAAGGAAATCAGCATCCTGCAGGACTGAGCTTGACTCCCAGAGAGATAGACAGGCTTTTGAAGATCCAGTCCTTAAGCAACCATCCCAAGAGATACCAGCAAAAAAACTGTGCCATATTTGACTGCAGGGAAAGAAGACTTCCCTGCGCGGAGTCTGTCAGATTTATTGTTTTCTCTGCTTTCAATAAAACTTTGCACCACAAAAAACAATCTTTAATACTTTTTTTTTTTTTTAAATGCAGCTAACTCTCAAAGCTCCTAAAATAGCCACTAATCCTTAACCGATCCCAGAAAGCAATCTACCCAATGCCTGTTTGCACCAGAGATACCTGATTCTGCATTTTTATTTGACTCAAAACTCTTGCTCGCTGTCATGGGAATAAGTTGGGCAGCGCAATGACCAGAGACCGATGGGCTGAAGACTAGACACATGTGCAACCAGAGAAATCCAAGCCAGGCTAGATGCACAATGTGGAAAGCCCTTTCTGCAGGAAAAGCACCAGCATCATTGCACCAGTTAACACTGTCCTTGCAAGCAGCATCACAAAATAGCCCAGATACATCTAGAAACCACCTCCTGCCAGGAACGGACAGCTCATGGTGGGTACGCAGGACTTGAGGGGGGCCATATTGTAACCACTGCAATGGTATTTCCTACATAAGCACAAATAAATAACTGGAATTTCATACCTACTTTAAATGGATTTTAGCTTTTGTTATGCCCTTTGCCATTCGCGTCCTGTAACTACTTTATGTTCAATTTAGTATGGCACTATATATATATACTAAATAACTGGAATTTCATACCTAATTTAAATGGATTTTAGCTTTTGTTATGCCCTTTGCCATTCGCGTCCTGTAACTACTTTATGTTCAATTTAGTATGGCACTATATATATATACATATATAACTGGAACCTTCCAAACCATCACTGTGACGTCGAACCAACCCTGCATGGAGTGGGCCTGACACCACTGCCTAAGATAGCTCTAAATTGCCTGGCTGCAATGATAATTCCCTCTGCTAGAAGAGGGGCACTATCTCATGGGGAAGAAAAATTGATTTGGGCGAGGATTTGAAACGCTTCAGCTTCATTTAGACTAATCCCCCTAACCACCAAGATAAACCCAGTTTAGCAACCCCTCCCCATCCCCTCCAGATGGGGCCTTGCACTGCACGTTGATTTAAGGAGGAAACACTTGTGAACTTTTGGCAGAAATACAGTATTAAAACACCTGCGATGGCAATTGAGAGTATCTTTCAAATGACTGACCAAGAGCAGGACAAAACTAGAGATTTCAAAGTCATCCATTGCTTGAAGATCCTGCAAGGCAAAGACTTGAGCGTGTTCCACCTCCAAGATGTTTTTTTTTTCTTTGATAGAGAAGATACTCTTAAAATTCAAACAGGAAATAAAATCCAACCAATGCCACAAACAGCCACTAATTGTTAGCTGAAATAAAGGGGAAAACATACTTTCTGCTCCTACCACTGGGACCGCAACTGTTGCCACTCTGAAATGGGATGCATCTCTTAAAGGCAGTCCCTGGGAATGGTATATAAAAACACCAGCCTCCTGCCGACAAGATATGGAAATTCAGCAAATTAATTCTAAGGACTTAATGGCCTCAAGACTACTGAAAGGAAAAAGAAAAGAAAAAAAAAAGAAAATACACTTAATTTCACTTGTGTGTAATATATGTGTTCCTATATACCATACATGCTTCGTATTACTGTGTGCATGTTATTATCTAGGGATACATCGGAAACTGCTACCAAGGTAACATGGATAGTAATAAACAGCAACCAGGGGAAAAACACCACCAGGAAGACAATGCATTTCCTCAGGTTGTATTTTCATTCCCCCTCTTATAACCTATTCAGTTATTAACATATCAAATATTGGACTTTTATGATTTGACATCTTCTGCGTTTTTGGAGAATTAAGATCAGAGTTTTTAATAGCTCTGCTAAAAGAAAAAAAATCTCATTAATGACTGAAGACAAAGTGCTCTGAGATTTCTTACACAAGGGACTCTCCAGAGGAGACATATTTGTGTGAGTCAACAGCATATGTCACTCTCAGAAAATAATGCATTTGAATGAGATTTTTTCTCTGGTAGTTTTATTTAATGAACAAACAGACCAAATCTTCAGCACATCTTTTTGAAAGGATGCACGACAAGGCATAGGTTAAGTTGGTTTTCAAATTTCACCATAAGAGGCAGAGAATTTTCCAATACTGGTATAGATCTGGGAGACAACGGCTGCACAGGGCAAACAAAAGCATTTATTTCCCTTTTTATGACAAGATGACAATTCAGGAGCCTAGCAAATCCTTAAAAAGGAGTCTCCAGTGGATGGATGCAAACAGAAACGAGCCCGGGCACTTCTGCTGCAGTTTTGCCGGTCACATTTATATACCCAGCCCAGATCAACAAAGGGAAAATTGAGCTCTTTCAGGGGGCCAGATGGACTCTCAGTCTCAGGTGTTGACAGTTTTCATTTCTTAACTGTTTTACAAATGAATGTGGATGTTTAGGGATGAATTTCCATTTTTATACAGCATATGAGAATAACCTTTCTGGGTATACCTGTCTCACAAAAGAAGCCACCACTTGATCGCGGCCCCAGCTCATCTGAAAAAAAAGGCTGAGGAAGGTAAAGACTTGCCGGGGGAGCTCTTGGGAAGGACCACCACCTCCCCAGCTTCTCTCTTACTGTGTGTCAAGTCAAGTCCCCTGGCTTTCATGGTGGCCCTTGTATTGCTGCTATTATCATTATCCCCAAGACAGCACCAAAAGCTGATACAACTGGAGGGAGGCGAGGTGGGCTTTACTCTGCCTTGCCAAACACTAACATAATTACCCATGTCCCGACTGCACCACGGTGCCTTTGTAACTGGAAGTGATTCACGAGTCCAAAGGAGCTCAACTGGAATTTAAATTCCCAGAGAAGGCCATTGGGCTGACAGAAAGGAGAAGAAAAAAATAAAAATCTTAAAATGGGTACATTTGATCTAAACCTATCTGAGAGACAGATATTGAACTTCACAGCACTATATTTAGACTCACTTTTCAAAGGATAAATGCACTTCAAATTCACTTCATTAGGTCCCGCTCTTCAGCGGTGGTTTATTCTGCTAAAAGCAAAACCGCCGTGCCCCAGAGAGGAGTGTGGTGGCCCCTCTTCCCACAGTGGCACAGGGGGTTTGACAGTCCCCTCCCCACCTCAGAAATGTTCCCATGAAGATGTGACAAGGGAAGAGGCTACATCTCAGCTCAGGGGCTGGGTATCAGCACACACAGGATGGAAAACCCCATCCAGTCAGAGACCAACCCCATAGCTGTGCCCGTGCCAGCCCCTCACCACCTGGTGGGACCAGGGAGCCTGCTCTCCTGTGCACAGAGACGTGGGTCAAAGAGGCCAACTCCTCTGCAGCGATTAAACAGAGAACGTCCTTTTTAGATGATGAATTGTCAGACAAGATACATCCCACCCATGGCACGCTCCTCCTCAGCATCACCAGCCCCAATTCAACACGCTGGGGGGGAGCAAAAGGCATTGCTCTCTTTTGGCTACCCGTGAAAAGCCACACGTCAGTGATCTAGGGATGGGTCCTCACTGCAGAGCCAAGCTAAGAGCTGCCTCTCAAGTCCTGTCCCCACAGCAAAACCGCTGAACATCCACCTGGAGCCCGGTGGCCCCTTGGGGACATGGCGCATGGGATCATTGCTGACACAGCGGCTGAAGCCTTGCTCCGAATGCAGGTCAGCTCCTCCGAGCAAGCCTCTGCTTGCAAGACACAAACACAAATGCAGCACCCCATGGGCTGGATGTGGCCCATGAAGAGCCCTGAGGGAGCGTGACGAGACCCCACATTGCACAACTCACAACACTGAACACTGGGAGCAACCACCTCCCAGCTGGAAGGTGCCCCACGAGAACCTCTCTTACCAAAGTTTGTACCAAATTGCAGCCCAGAAAGTTTGTCAGCTGCAAGGGGTGCATCCAGTGGGAATGGGCTGGGCATGACCCAGAGGGGCAAACCCTGCTCGCTGCAGACTCTCCTCCAAATGCTGCAATAATGCATTTTACAGAGAGCGATCCCCGCGCTCTACGACAGCTCAGATTTAAGAAGCTGCACACTTCAAATGTCTCTGAAGAACACTAAAATGAAAACTCGGTCACACTGCATCGTGACTAGTGTGGAGTACTATTAAAGAGAAGTTAACATTTGTTTTCAATTACCCAGCGTATATTTGAAAGACTTAAAATTGTCCCCAAAGTATTAAATAAGTGTTGTGTGTTTACTATGCGCTTGTGCATGGAAAATGAAAGTTCTGACAACCATCTCCAAATACCAATATTTTACCAATATTGTACCAATACCGTTATATTGACATATAACGAGTCTCCCTGGGCTTCAAACCATGTTAAAAAGTAAAATTAGAAAGCAGAGGCACACTAAACACTGCTGTGAGATGTGGAGTAAATGCAAATGATAAAACTAGTATTTTATTCCCACATCTCCATTTTGTTCACAGCAGATCACATTGCCATTCCAGTCAAACTTTCCAGACAAAATGACACAAAAAGCAGGAAAGTTTGTGCCAAACGCAGAATGACATCCATAAATTTATGAACTAACTAGACTGACATTCAACGCAATGCAAAGCGTTTGCCAATCAATAGCCATGAGCATCAATTCCCCGCAAAGAGCATTCCTGTGCCGTCAGCCTCCCACCAGCAACAGGCAATGCCATTTTCTGCTTAACTTTACGATCACTGTAATCTCCCCCCTAATCGATGGTATCGACGGATCGAAATCCAGCAATCGCAGCGCTGGAGGCAGCGGACGATGCAAAATGGATGTGGGGTAACGGCAGCGCCCGGGGTGCGCGGCGCTCGCGCCGTGTTGCTTAGCAATACAGCCTGCCCGTCCTCACGCTGCTGCCTACCGCCGGCGAGGAGAGAGATTTCGACAGCAATCAAAATACTGACGAGCAGAAGCAGGGGGAATGACTGCATGCAAAATAAACAATAAGTGCTCTGCCTTTTCTACGCGACCGTACAAAAAAATTTAACTCCCAGTTCCCTGTAGCGCCAGAGGAAGCAGGCAGAGAGCGGACGGCGCTGGCTGATCAAGGCCATGTCTGGCTTTCCCTGCTGGCATCCCAGGGATGCCTTCACTGCAAAGCTTGCTGTCCCCAGAAAGAGACCCAAAAAGCAGCCTGCACTGGAGATTGGAGGCCTTGGGCACATCCACAGTCGTTTGCGATCAATAACATACTTGTCGCTTTTTCTGTTGTAAAGTATCAGCAGAGAGTAAACTTCTGCCCACTGCCAGAAAGCTTTCCTGGGATCTCCACTCAGGATGGATTAACAGCACTGGAGATCGATTCCAGTCACCGACAGCTGTGACAAATGGAAACCATCATATTTAAGGGCTGCCGTGCCACGTGCTGGACACGACGGGCAGGGCTTTACGGCGGTGCTCTGGGTTGCAAGAAGTGCCTGCAAGTGCCTGTGCCTGCAAACGGGGCAGAGGAGCCCGTCCTGCCTGAACCCTCATCACTCCTGCAGAGATGCTGCTTATACTTCCATAAAATGAGCTACATGACCTGCAGTAATTGCCTCACAAAGGGGAGACAGTGAACACCAGAGCAACAGCCAGTGAACAGGTTGTTTGTTTTTCGGTTACCCTTCAAATTAAGCCCTTCAATTAAAGTTTTAATTCAGATTTATTAGACCTGCTAAATTTATCAGGTGCTAAATTCCTGCCGATTCTTGCTAAAAGTGACCTGCAATGTGCAGAACATAATCTTTCAGTTTCTGTGTTGCTCCCAAATACCCCCAAACAAGGCAATGGGGAAAAAACTATAGCTTCTCAGGCTCCTTTTCAGCATCTGCTGCAAACAGCAACTTTCTGCTCGGTGACTTGCCCAGCACGCTCAGCACTGGTACCTTCACCCCCCCAGGACCTGGGGATCCCCAGCGGGGGCCAAGTAAATGGCCAGCCATGGTGTGATGGATTCAGCATCTCTCTTGAGCACGTTCGAGGGATGCCTCACAGTCAATGACTGAAAATCCCTCTGCGTCAAACACTGTCAGAGCAGTTAGATCATAAACTAATAACTGCCAATCTCCATTTGTTTGCAATGCTGCAAAGAGGGCTTTCATAATTCTCTTAGAGATATAAAACAGGCTCTCTGGTTTTCCTTTAAATGAAAGCATGCGATAATGTTAGCTGCCAGTAAACCTCAAAGACAGTATTTATACAGCATCAGAAACATTTGCAAGAGGGGGAAGAAATGCCTTTGGGCTGCAAGACCTTAGAATGTACAACCCATATCCTGCAGACTCCTGCGTAAGCATGATGCAGGATCTGTGCCTACCAGTATCATCATCACCCCGACAAGGCCACACATGTGCAGAGGAAGCAATGAAAATTTGACAGGGTATTATTCTTTATTAATGACTTCTTTTTTTTTAATTTGAGGATAATCTAATAGACCCAGAAACTAAAGTCTTCAACTTGCACCCAAGAGACTCGGCATAAGTTGCACAATAAAACTCCTTGAAGCCCTTTCCCAAGCGGAAGGCAAGGCAGCGTTACTCAGTTTATCGCAAAGGATCATCTTCTTCCAGATACTATGTAGGAAACTCTGTCTCTGCATTTCAATCATCAAAACCTCCTGGAAAACAAATCTGGCTTGTGCCCATGTGGTCCCAGACCTCCACATTCTGCAGCTGCTGGAGGTAGACAGGCAGAGGTGGTGGTGCTACATTAACAAAGTGTCTCAGAGTAAATTCCTAATAACTTCAGATGCTGATAGATCTCCCACCCCTGTGGGTCCAAGAAAGACTATCCTGGAGAGAGAGCAGTGACAAACACTGATTTGCTGCATGGTTGCACCGACCTTGCAAAGGAAGCAGTAAAACCAGCAGCACGGGCAGACTCCCAGTGCATTTTTATGTACCTCGATGACCTGAGCAGAACTTGCCAGTTCCACCATGCAAAGCCAAGCGAGTACTTCTTAAATCCCACCTGAATGTGGGCAGATTAATGATGGAGAAACAAAGGAGAACTAGAGGGGAAAACCAGTGCCCAGAGAGGTGGAGATATTCAACCCCAGATTATTTAACTGGCAAGAGAGGCCAAACAGGTAGCCAAGCCTATCAAGGCTTCATGCCTCTGGCTATATAAGGTATATATAATCCAAAATATTCACCGCTGCTTTCACTGCTCATCAGACAGGGGGTAATTCATTGTACCCAAGGGCAGGCACATAAGACAAGGTTGAGTCGAGGGGGATGACTGGCTCAGCCCTACACCTCTCGGTCCAGCCACACGCTGCTGGGATGACTCCCGGGCAGGGGTGTGTGGTGCTGCACCATATGGAATGCAGGAGCCTAAAGACTCATCTCTGGTCCTGGCTCTGGCAGCAATCAAAGTCACTGCACACCTCTGCCAGTTCCCCCTATCCGTGGAACAGGGATAACTGAGCTTAGCATCTTTTTCCTGCAGATTGCAGAGCACTTTTTTAAAAAGAATCAGGTGTGAAAAAGTGCTGGTAGAAAGTAGCATTAAAAAAAAAAAATGCCTCTAGGTGAAAACCTTAAGTATAGCAAACTTAACAAAAACAGGATGCAGCCTTTCAGTACTCCAACCCTGTAGTTTCTCTTCTCCCCTGAAGTTAAATTGAGGCAATTTTCATGAATACATTAAATTGGCATGAAAAACTAAGAACAAAGAACAGTTTGTTTCTGCTCTGGAAATTCTTCTCTCCTGGCCGCTTCAGATTTCTTGTCAGTACCCAGCATCTTCTTCACTTTCAATTTACCTTCATTGTTATCACACATCCTCATTGAAAAGAAAAAAACATCAGTAATAATTAAGCCCTTATTTCAGGGTCACTTAAAGGAGATTTCAGCTGCCCATCATGATGCAGCTGAGGACTCCAGATTATTCATCTGTTGGTCCTGCTGGTGCTGTTTGAATGAAACTAAAGAAGTGCCCATCTAATGAGGGCGTTTCTAAGAAGAAGCTGAAGAGACCGCGGACAGGACGGTAGAGAGGATACAACGTAAAGTGAGATCATCATAAGGGGAAAGAAACCAAGGAGGATATGGAGCCACCTCCTTTTAATGCAAGGCAGAATTCTACTGTGCTGAAAATACCGACTGGCTGCTTTCCCAGGTAAAACGCCATTGCTTGAAAGAGAGAAAGAGTCAATTACGGCCCCAAGGAACCTCCCTGCTGAGGCAAAAAAGTTATTTCAGACGATGTATTGAATCCTTCCCATGATGAGAAAAAGCAAGGAGAGAGCTGCTTCCATGTTGAACCAACATCTAGGAAATACAGGAAGATTCAGGTGCATTTTTCACTGGAGGCTGGTAAGACCATCACACCCTCTGCTCTAGGGTGCTCCAGCTCCAAGGTGGAATAAAGCATCACTGATCAGCCCAACACACTCGACATTTGGCACTTGGATGATGCAAAATACTTCGGAGGGCCCTGCAAGGACTCCTTCAACTTGTTCTCTCTGAGGGACATGCCTGTTTCAGTTTCATCTCCCTCCCCAGCAGGACCTGGAGCCTCCTGGAAAGCCCTGTCCACGCTGGGTAGACCCCAGTGCTGGGACTGTCTGGAGCCATAAAGGTCTCTCTCTGGCTTCAGAGGCTTCCCAGGCTCCAAGGGAGACAGCTGGGCTGTTGGCACTAACGAACCCCATTTGAGGTCTTCTCCAAGGGTTTGGTGAACCTGCCCATACACCCAGTGACCAAAATCCTAGTGTCAGGGGTGCAGGAGAGGAGTGCTACTGCCCTTGAATCAATCACAGAAGATCAGGGCTGTGAGCTCATCAGGGGACCCTGAGGCAGATTTGATCTTTCATCACCTAACAAACATTCAGTTTTTGTTAAAGAGATGAGAAAGGTCTATTTTATCTGAGAGAGAGGGGAAAAAAAAAATCTATATATACATACACGTATCTCTCTATAGTGAGTATGTGTATATATAGAATATACATATACACGCACACACTTCCCAGATTCCAAAGCAGAGGATGACAGCATGTTTTCATATAGTACATCTGAAGAAAAGGTCTTGTATCAGTGCTACAGCAGAAAAAATATCATCTTGAAACTAAGGAAAGAAAGGGGGAAAAAAATAGAAGAGAGAGCAAGCTTTGCTCCTTATCACATCTGAGGAACTTAACTATAGTGATGGGAAAGATATAAAAACCTCAGACAGCAAAGCACTGTTCTGGAGACCACGATATGCATAAAATCTCCTGCAAGCCCTTGTTAAATGTTCCTACCCTCCTACCCTAAGGCCCATACCTCCAGGGTGCAATTTTCAGGAGACAGAAAGATTTAATGCTGCCTTGGTTAAAATAACCCCCCGGATTCTTGCTGCAGAGACTGTCATGACAGCGTGTTCCTCTGGTTTATTATATTAATAAGCAGAGTCATTCAGCACTCAACATGATGTGGCTGTTTGACTTGCACACAACTGTGTCCCCAAGCTGCCACAATACAGAGATCTCCCCCAGCCCTCCTTGCAAAAACACTTTGTTATTTGGAGGCAAAACATCCACAACTACTTACAAACACGGACGCACAAGCAGGCGGTTGCCCTGAGCACAGAGAGGCAGGGGTCAAATTCACCCCCAGCCACCTCCACTTTCCCCCTGCTCCCTGCCAGGCTCCTCGGGATGTCCCCCAGCTCCGAGCCCTCCATCCCCTCCCCATGCACCCAAGGAGCACATTGAACCTCTTCTCCACTGATTAAAGCCAAACAAGAGTGGGAAACAGAAGCCTATTAAAATAGTTTTAAAAAGCCTAACCCACGAACAAAGCTCTCCTTCCTCTCCCTGGCTTGAAAAACAGCACTATCCTCCTTGTCCTTGACTGAAATTGCATGAACTTTCCCTGTTACCTCTAATTACTGCTCCCTGCCTGGCTTTCCCCAGCTGTGAAAGGCACGTTATGTTCATGCACGCCGGGCAGCACCGCTGGCACAGCTTGCTGAAGATGCCCCATGCCCAGCGCTGTTATTATCACTTTTTTTCTGAGGTGTTTGGTTCAAGCACAAGCAGAAAGGAGGCGGCATCGCTGCTGCAAACACTAATGCCGTTATCCGCATGTACTAAATGCAGAAGGAGAACCCCAGCTGATTTTCTGCTCCCCTCCCCATAAAGGCTTCTTATTTTTTCCTTAAGATGCAGCTTCAGTAATATGTTGTGTTGCAGAGGTTTTATACTATGTAAATGATGGGTATTGCTTATGCACTGATTATGTCAAACCCAGCTGTTTACCTTTGCTAGGACTGTAATTATTTTAACAGTAATTGTAAAAATAAATTGGGGAGAAAAATAACAGGAACTTTCCAGTTTGGTTTTCAAAACTAGAGCACTGCCAAGCGTGATCTGACCTCAGAAAAGTCACGTGTAGCCACTTATTTTAAAAATCAACTAAGCTTGTCCGTGCATGGAAAACAGACTGTTCTGCAGGATTCTGGCAACAACGGGTCCCAAAAGGTTCAGAATTCAGCCCAGCCACATCTTCCTCATTTACCACCACCTGCTTAAGCTGCCGCAGCACCCAGATCTTCCCAGCAGCCAACCAACCACGTAACACTGACACCAAACAGGCAGGAGAAGGTCAAACAGCCCAGAAGAGAGGCGCCTTGACCGTCACTTCTCCTCTTCTCGCCAGGTTCACCCTCCCCGTACAAAAACACCAGCATGGGCTAACTAGTTTTGAAGGTACCCGTTTTGCAGCTGGAGCAACCGTTCCCCAGCACTCCACGCAGTTTCCTGCTCCTCCTCTCCTGGATGGCAGGCAGATGCCAAGCCATGGAAGTTATTCTTTCATTTACAGCATCTGGTTCCTTGGCAGACTCCTCGGGCAATTATGTTCAGAGCTTTAAAGCTGTCTCTAGCTCTGCTTCATGGGTTTGCTGCTTTTGGCTTGTAGCAGTCTCTTCTCATCTTCCATGTCCATCATTTTGGCTGAATGTTGCTCTTAAAATATGGGAATCAGACCACTTGCATCTCCCTCTAATTAGGAGCAAAAATAAACAATATCCCATGTTGTTATTTAAACACAAGTGCTTGTTTTACTTTCACAGCCATATTTAGGAGGCCCTGGGCACTCTTTTGAACTTGAAGCCCTGCCTTAAAAACAAGGGGAGGTGGGAATTCATGAGCCCCAAAGATCCCCCGAACACCATGGGAAGGATTTTGCATTTCCTGCCAGCGAAAGGCTGTAGATAAAAAGTGAGGGACAATGCAGGTCCTGTCCCTCATCGTCAGCCTGAAGCAACCACCTCCTGGGATAAGAGGATAAGCTGATGCTCGATCCAGTTTTTCTGAATAAAGCTGCCAACAACTAACAGAGATCCGCACGCCTGCTTGAGGACCTGCAGCCAAGGCAAGGCTACCACGGGGTGACAACCTCCAGACACCACTGGCTGACACAAGGTTCCCACTGGTGACCCCTGAGTGAGCAACAGATGAGACTTTCCAAAAAAAATCCCAAACCACATGGTGCCGAGGGCACAGAGTCACCACCCTGGGGTCTCATAACTTAGTAACCGCAGAATAAATTTGGTGGGGAGCCAGCTTTTAAAGAGGCATTTAAAACCAACCAACTTCCCGCATTATCATCAGGGGGTGCTTCATGGAATGAGCACCTTTGCCAGCTCCGTGTCTCACCAACAGAAACGAACTGCAAACCGTTCCGGAAACACACCCACCGTGGTGGCTCCTGATCTCCCAAAATGCTCCCTCAGAGGAGGAAGCGACAGCCTGGCTATTCATCATTGCTTCCTACCATCGCTGGCTCAACGCCCGGAGCAGAATTAATTGGTCCAGCTTGCAGAAGCATACATCTAATTGGATGGTGCTTCTCCATCTTGGGAGAAACCACAAGCTCTCATCCAAACCTGCCAGGACCACCAGAAATCTCCAAACCTGGGGAACATATGGCTACAGCCAACTGCCATGATGGGAAAACCCATGAAGAGATCCTTTTCCTTTGCTTTTAGCACAGACACAGCTTAAGCCTTCTCTGGCTCCGAGTCCTCACCATGAAGAACAGAGGGACACTCACTGACCACTAGACAGACCAACAAGAGTGGCACAGCCATGGCATTTGCAAGGATCCTAGCAGGCGTACTGCATTAGCATCTAATTAGCAGCCCTGTTGATTTATTAGAGCCATTGTCTTGAGTAATTGATGCTTGTGAGGGCAGGTCAGAGGAGAAGGGATGCTCTCCTCCCCTGGGCAGAGGAGGAAGCTGGATGCTCTATCAGTCCCTATCCCCAGCACTCAAAGGCCCCATCTGGAGTAGGGAGCAAACAGACCGAACACGGTGCTTCCTCAGCACAACGGGTGCCATGGAACTGGAATTTCTGCTGGCGTTAGGGATAACCCCCCCCCTCCCCTCTCTGCTGCAGAGGTGCCTGGGGCCCCACCACAGGGCTCACGGAAAGCATTCGTCCTGGGCGGGTGGGGACTAAGGACACATTTATTCTTTTTGAAGGAATAAGCCCATAAAAAGAAAAAGTGCAACAGATCTCTGAGCGTTTAAACACATTTCCATAACCGTTCGCAATGATTCCCAGGCAGCAGCCTTTATTAAGCTGGAGCTGAGGCTGAGAGCACCAATTAGCAGCATTAAAAAAAAAAACACCACAAAACCACCAAAAAAGGGAATGAAACCACTGCAGTTATCCCCAAACAAGGATTACAGGCCCTGCCTAATCTTTTATGCCTGACTTTGCTGGAAACGATGGCAGGTTAATGCTCTGGGAAGGCAGAGCCCATGGTATTTGGGATGGGCAGCCAGGGAAGGCAGAGCCCATGGTATTTGGGATGGTATTTGGGATGGGCAGCCGGCTCGGTGCCCCCATGCAGCCACTGCAGACCCCAGTCGGCTGCACAGCTCCGTGAGGCTCCTAGGGGATGGGAGATGTAAAATACAGCAGCTCATCTCTGCCATAAAAGTGAGGAAATAAAAAAAAAAAAAAAAAAGAGAAACCCTGGCAAAGCAGGGGTGGACACCCCTCTCCGTTCACCAACCCCCAGGGGCAGCTGGAGGAGGAACACACAGCCATGATCTCCTGCCCACCAGGTCTCAGCAGCCGCTCACACCCATTTTAGAAGATGTTTGAGCTATTGTAATCACATGGCAAATGAAAATTACTCTCTTTTTCCCCAGTTCATTCTGTATTTTGGTAAATACTTTAGCTTTATGCTGTGCAAAACAGTTCTACCAGTGGACCATGGTGGCATGGCCCTGCTGCTTCCCCGCTGCTCAGCTCCCATCATGGGAACTGCTTCATAACAGTAAAATTATTTATCCAGTTTCCCTTCCCACAGACTCTACCTGCTCAGCCTCCATATAAACTTTGGCAAGTTTAGCCTCAGGCTGAAAGCAAAGACACTCACCAGTGCAAAACTCAAACCAACAGAAAAGATCAAATCATCTATTTAAACTGTGTTAGGGATTATTTTTTCTACCTTTTTTTTTTAAGACCCATGAGCAATTATTTTTGAGCACAGAGATCTTAGCCATTCATTTATCCTGAGAATAAAAGCAGGAGAAATTATTCCTTTTTCATTATTTGTCACCCTGCCAGTACCGAAATGGAGTCAGAGGACTGCCAGAAGATCTCCTTTGATCCAAGTAAGTACTCTTATAAACATTTCAAATCTACAGGGAGAAAACCCAAAACCCCAGTCAAATCTTTCCACCATGATTCAAAAGATAAATACATAAACAACAAAAGAAATCCTCTTCCTCTACATGTAAGACTTTGCCATTCAAGCGATGCACAAAAGCGCTTTAAAAAAAGATGCTGTCGGGGGAGATCCAGAACTGGACCAGAAAAAGCCAAGCTTGAAGGTTTGCATCATCGGCCCAACATCATCACTCACAGTGAGTTAGAAACATTAAAAAAAAAAAATATATATATATATATAAAAGATTCTACATCAGGAACCAATTTACTTTTGCTGCTCCACAGAGCAATCATGCCCCAGGACCTGCAGCGAAATGGCTGGGGCTCACGTAACTGGAACAGCAAAGGAAGCAGCGGAGAACTTTAATGGCTTATGAAATTCAATTGAAATTGATGGTTGGAAAAGTGAAACATTTAACACCCTACCAATTTAATATCAGCGCACGCATGTGCACGTATGCACAGACACGTACACGGACCAAAAAAAGGTGGGAACTCATTTTCCGCTCGCTTACGTGTCTACAACCTCCACAGCGCCGTAGGGAAGGAGACAGCACCCTCATACAGTAACTTAAACAATATATAAATATTTTAACACCTCCAGACCTTTTTCCACTGGAACCTTTAATATAAAATCCATCTTTTGTGAAAATGGCAATACATTATTACGACCCGCCCTGTCCACTTCTCTGAAAGATTAGAAGCCACGCTCTGCATTTCATCTGCAGCTGGAGCAGGAACTCATAAACCGTCCCTGCTATTTGAGAAGACTTTGAATAAACTGTTTGCAGTCGATGTACTTTTCCAACACGGATCTCTTTTGTTATGAAGCCTGTCTCTGATGAACAATAGAAAAATATTGTTGACAGGGGTGTACTTTTCCATCAACTTGAAAATATCATTTTGCAGAATATTTTCACAGCTCAGCAGAAGGTGGAAAGAAAGACAATATTGTGACTACATAAGAAAGAAAAAAATAATTCATCATAATTAGCTTATGGGAGCTTTCTCGTTGGTTTTGGCTTGCTTAAATGACGTTCTTTACTAGTTAGAGCCCCGATCTGACTTAGAAAGCCCTCAGGCAAAACCCATGTTAATGAAAGATTAACCTGGGTAAAACATTCAGAATTTGGCCAAAATACATTCATATGAAGCTTATATTCACAACGTATCAACAAGAAACACCGATAACCTTAACTTCATTAAACGTTTCCAGGTGGATGGTCAGTTAGGTGATTGGGGATGCATCACCCCGACTCTGATGCAAGGAAGGAGCTGCCAGGTCCTGGCAAGCATCAGCCCTATTGGTTATTGAGGGACTGGAGGCACAGGGACACTGCCTTCAGCCTTCCAGAAGGACTCAAACACCAGTAACCACCGCACCAGAGCATCCATCACACAGCAACCATCGTGCCCCAGGAGCAGGTGGGATACAGTGCTCATGTGGGCACCTCACACAACCACAGCGTAATTGAGCTCGCTCCGGTGTGCTGTACCAGTTGATTCACGGGGCGGCTTTGATGTGCAAATTAATCATTATAACTTTTAATTGAGCTAATGTAAGCATCATATGTTGCTAATTACACAATGCAGGGGGAAAAAAATATTGCAAATGAATTTAACTGCTTAATCTAATCAGGATGGCAAGTTGTGTTTAAATTACAAATTGTTGTGTACCAGCAAAGCATCTGCTGCACTTCAGCGACTCTGGTCCCAACGCAAAGCCCCACTGTGTCTCACTGGTGTGCTCCCGCATCCAGCTCCACACAACATGGTCCCAGCCCCCTCAAAACACCGGGCCAAGCCAGTGGCACAGACCCAGGTGGCCGTGGCCATGGCCTTGGCTGGGGACAGCGGGTGCATCCCTCCACAGGCAGTGAGGACGTGCTTAGGGACATGGCTCATTGGTGGGTTTGGCAGTGCTGCGTTAATGGTTGGACTTGATCTTAAAATGTCCCTTCCAACCTAGACAATTCTATGATTCGATGCCCCCTGTGCCTGCTGTGAAGAAATGCCCATCCTGAACACCTCTGCCTGGCGACTTCTTGCCATGAGGGCTCCTTACACCCACCTTCAAACCCCACCGTCTGTAACCCCCCTTTTCATCCGAATGACTGTTCAACACATGGAAGCAGAAATCTTTATGATCTTTCTCCAACTCAATTCTTGCCAATTCGCATAAGCAAGAATCAAGCAGCACCTTTGGAGCCTGTTTTTTCTGGGTCCTTACAGTTAAGAGGAAAGGAAAAATAGGAAATGCATGAAAAAATAAAATGAGATTACAAAAAAAAAAAAAAAAGAACAAATCAAACACTACTCCCGGACTTTGTCATCTGAGGTAGTGCCTGCAGCAAGATTTTACAACCAAATTAAAATCCCTGAATATTGTGGGTTTTAATGGAGACACTGATATAGCCAAGCAGCTATAGCATGGCAATGCACCTGCATAATGCATCACCTCGAGAATGTATTACTGGGAGATATGTGACGATGACAATGTTCACCGTCCCACTGTACCTGCGGCGAAGAAAAACATCCACTTGCTGATAACTCTGCTGGTAATTAACTAGAGAGTTTCAGGGAGGAAAGAATACCTCTGAAATGTTATGGCAGATACATGGTATCTAAAAAGCAAAGGCAATCTATTTTTTCTTATATTATTTTTTAATTTGATACAGCTTCTATTCATCAAAAGGAGAATAAAAAAAGCCCCACAGACTCCAAGCACATTAATGTGCTTTAGATTTTGCCGGTTATCCACATTAAAGCAAAAACCTGCAGTATTTATCTATTTTTTTTAAACACCAGGGGGCTGATTACTGTGAAATGATCTTAGGTTTCTCCCACTAAGTGGACAGATGGATTGCTACTTTTGCAACTTCTTTTTTGCAGCGCTGAATTCAGCTGCTGGCAACAGTCTCTGGTCCAGCACTCCCCAGCATCATTTCTCTCCTTGCACTCACCATCTCCCTTCCCAGCCCAAGGCGGGGGTGCGGGAGGATCTCCCCCCATGGCACAGGGATGGGAACACCTCTCCCCCTCCCCAAAGATGAAGGCTGCACTGAGCCATGTCGGCACCACCAGAGCCCCACATCCCTCTGTGCCCTCACTAGGGGAGAGGCACGGGCACACCAGAGCCCCACACCTGGATTTTCATCCCCAGGGAGACAGTGGTGGAACTATGGAGAGAAAAGCCACCAGTCCTAGCCAGGTCAAAAATGAGATCTCTCCAACATCCCAGTATTTAAGCTGGAATTTGAAGGGTTCTGCAAGGTGGCAAGGAAACAAAAAGCACTGCTAAATGCCACCCACCTCCATAACTGCTTTTTAAATGAGAAACTTTACAAAGTGAAAACCGAAACACTTGCTGCCAAACTTCATCCCTGCTACTCTGGCGAACTCGGTGAGTCCATTTGCAGGGGTAAGCCACTCGGGAATGATTGTGAACATTCTGGGTCTCCAGCCCAGCAGCAGCTGCATTCACAACCCAGCATTCTCACAGGCAAAATACAGCTGGTCGGGAGAAGAACTTGGAGGAAACTCCTGGGCGTGCAGGGAACAGAACTGCTCGTTCAGAAGGTGCTTTTTAGGAACCAGCGCTCCGAGCAGACACTGCCGGCTGTTGGCCATCATTCTGCTGCAGCCTGGGGACTGCAGTCCCTTTAAGACGAGGACTAGGGACAGGAGGAGGAAAGACTCAGTTTGATCTGAGGAAGTAAAAAAACCCCATGAAAAGCAAACTCCCAGCCCCGGGAATGACTAAGCACAGAGCAGGCACGGCAGTCATGCAGCACACATTCCCTGATCCACACTAGCTCTGAAGGTATGCCAGGCAGAAAAGCCATTTCTGGGGGGGAAAAAAGGGGCAAACCCAAATCTAGAAATAAGGATTTCTTTAGCAAGCCACATGAACTGCCTCTGAGTGTTGTTCATAAGCATCCCCATCCATCCATATCTCCAGCTGATGCACGGATAGTAATATATGGGTCAATAATGGTTTATCTAAAGATATGTGTCAACCCGTCTCTCAGCTGCTCTCAGACAAACCTTTCACAATAGCCACTTACTTTAACCCTGAATTATCTGTCTCTGCTCATCTTCAAGGAGAAGCAGCACAGCAGAGAAAGAAGCAGGCAATTCCCTGTGATCTGAAAGCTCACTTTCTAAATCAAATCAATTTTTCTAACGTAATTTGCCTAATCTAAATCACTGACCCATGCATTTTCTCACAATCCTTTGACAAGAGCTGCACCAATTGAAGCAAAGCTAAAACACTTCAACCAGACCAATTCATAGAAGTCTTTAGAGGAATTCTTTCATCGCTGTAATTAATTCTTTAAGTACCACAGTGGGATGCTCTGAATTCAAACCCAGTCCAAGGAGTAATGATTATACTAATGGGAGAAGCTGTGCAGTAAATAAATGCAAGTGCCCTGCTGAAAGAGATCGTTTTCAATAGGAGGCTGCCATTCAGGGAGATAACTGTGTTTTGGAGGTAATAACTCAGATGATGAAGTCCCACAGATGGGAGTCTGATACGGCAGTGCCCGGACCCCACACACCCAACGGGGCTGAGCATCTCGATGGATGCCCATTAGAGCTGAGGCTGCTCCCACTCTCAGCCCTTTGCTCACGATGGCCATGGTCCCACCCTGGACATGGGTTCACATGGCCAGCCAAAACGGCAGCAACAGGGGTTGATTGAGTCCGGCGGCTGCAGACCCCCTCCCCACCTGACCTTCAGCTGGCTCTGAGCATCAGCCAGGCATCAGGAGCAGCTGGGGGAGAGCTGCAATTTATCAGCAGCTTTTTAAAGCGCATTTGACCACAGGCACACGGGAAGGCTGAGGGCTTCTCAGCCGTGACCAAAGTGAAATGCTCCTGTCAGACGGGGCTCGCACAGCTCGCCGGAGCTCCACACCTTGCGGGCACGGCCACTGCATGGGGCTTTCAGCCAGGGAACACGGGAAGCCTGGCTGGGGATACACGCTTGGACTCGGCTTTATTGGCACCCCACCGGCTGCGGAAGGGCTAGTGGGGACCACCGTGCAACAAATGAGATGGTGTGGGGACAGAGAGCCTAGGGGCGTTTGGGAAACCATCTCAAAGTTTGCTGTTTGGTGTTAAGAACCAAAGCAATGACTTCTCTTTGACTTTCCCTTTTTGTTAATTGGCTAAATGCAATAAAGCTTTCTAATGCATTTAATGTGTTGGGCTGCAATATGCTCAGAGAAAGGGAGGAAGATGTTTTAACTCTGGGTGAGCAGGATGCTTTGGTAAGACAGAGCTGAAGCTGCACCCAGGAGCTGATACTCAGCAAAGCCCCGCATCCCCCAGGGCTTACAGCAGACATCAGCCATCTCATTAGGACCCTAATGGTGTTGCAAATATGGAAAGTTTTGTGGTGAAATGAGGTATGTGGCATGGGCATTTGGGTTTTAAAAGGGCATGTCTGAAGAACAGCTCCTCAGTGCAGTCTCTGAAAAGATATCCCTGATCACCATGGTTGCTGGGCTCCATCACACCAGGGAGGTGCAGGGACAGGCACCACAGGCTGGGCTCTGCTTTGCAGGACAAAGTCTTTGATTTTAGCAATAAACACTGTTAACTCCATCTCTTCATTTCTGTCAAGGCTTTCCGTAAGAGTTTTAACAGGGCTGGTGCAAACCAAACTCAGCAAATGAAACAAGTGTTAAATTCAGCCCTGTCCTTCCCACCCGAACTGATGGAGCTCAGCCTTGCAATGCCAACACTGGGACAGCCCAGGAGAACTCTGACACCCATCCAGATGCCTCAGCAGCACCAAGGAGGGGGGTCAGAGATGCCAAGCAGCTCAGTCACCAAAACAAGCCAGGGCTGAGACACAGAAGAGGAGATGGCACCCCAGCAGTGCTCAGCACACCAGGGACACCGGACCAGTCACACCACCTCAGCAACCTCCCTTCCAAGGTGAGCTTCACTCCTCAAAGAGCAGCAGTAAAAAAAAAAGAAATAATCAGCTGTCTTCAAAAAGAAATAAACCCTCTTCAAAAAAATAATCCCAGAGTCAAGTTCTACCCAGCACCTCCTCTGCTCTCCCCGCCAGCAGGGCTTTAGGCATGGGAGCATTGGAGAGCAAGGACCACATCTTCAACAGTGCCTGCTCTCTTCTCTAAAGCCCTTTGAAATCTACAGATGGAAGAATGATGAATGATTAATACTTGAAAAGAAAATAAATGCCTCAACTGCAGTAAAATTCATGCTATCTTCTGTTTTTCCCTTGCTCGTTTCTCTTCTTTAAGAGAGTTGAGCCTTCTTCGCACCAGTACTCATGCTAATAACTTTCAGTGGGCCACTCCTAGGCAAAAGACAGGAAATGAGTAACGGACCAGCATTAAAAAAAAAAAAAAAAGAGGAGGAAACCTTTGTATATTAATTCTCATAGCTGTCAGAGATGAGAATTTAATAATGTTAGTAACTAAGCTACTCCATTATTTCCAAACACCTTGGAGGAGAATGTCTTAGTGGGAGATGAATTAGATAGTGTGACTGCAACTGCCTTCTGAGTATCTTCAGAGCATAATCTATGGCTCATCACCACATGCATTTCAAGTCCTTGCCCTTTATTCTCCAAATAACCTCCAACTGTAAATGTATTTACATGCCAAGCTCAGCTCCTCCTTTAGACCATTTCCCACTCGCTGTTTAACCATTTGTCCCTGTTTTGCAGATTTGCCCGGGTTTGGTTTTGGATGGGCGATAAGGATGGAGAGTTGTGGATTCAGGTCATCCAATAAATGACAGAACGAAGCAGAGAAGAAAAAATGTAGGCGGAATACGGGAGAGGTCTAATAGGCTGTGAAACACTCTGCCAAAGGAAGCGGCAGAAGCCCCGCTGCCTGCATCACTGACAACCAGCCACGCTCAGGAACAGGCTGTGCCGAACAACCCTCGGAGACGGGGAAGGCGGCTTATTCGCCAACTTTTCCAGCTCTAATTCCCGTGATTCGGAGATGGCTGAGGCGTGCTGGCCTTCAAGCTTGGCCTGACAGAGCTCCGCTGCTTCCAGAGAGCTTTTACCATCCTCTCCAGATGCCTCCGCCGCAACATTTTAAAAGCCTGTTTCATTGTGCGGGTCCTGCATTGTGCCCTTTTTGCACTCAATGAAGGACAGTCTGTGTTTATCAGTCCTCTACCCCCAGCTCTCTAAGTGCCTTTCAAAACCACCAGTGACATTTCAGACTGCCACAGCCCCGTGGAGTCAGGCACCGAGGGCTGGTGGCTGTTGTCTCTCAGCACACCAGGCACCCACACCGGCCGGGGACCTGCCCTGCACACCCATTCAAACCAGCACCTTCCAAAAACTCATCTCAGACTGGCTCCTTTTTCAACCAAAAATCTGGGCACCAAAGACAGTCATCAGCTACCAACTATCTATGGAGTTTCTAATTACTGCTCGTTGCATAGAAACCTGCTCCATCTGCTCAAGGGCTCCCTTTTAGGGTGCACAGACTCTTTTTGGTGTATTTTTTTGGTACAAATTTAATCTCCTTTTTTTTTTTTTTGAGCTACAGCATAAATGTTTGTTTCAAGAGCTGCAGCATCCATTAAGCAGCCCTTCTTCCCCATCGTGGCAAAGGTCTTGCTGATAAGTAAAAGCTGTGGCTAATCGACAACAACTCCTAAACTGAGATATAAAATAGTTGTGTCTGTCACTCATGCAAACAGCTGGCTTCGGCAGCCCAACTGCTAAATAATGTGAAATGGTTCATTTTTCTGACTCGGGGAAGATCCTCTATGGAAGGAATGAAAGTCTTTGGTGCTACAGAGCCATGCCCTGATCATTCCTGCATCTTAAAAATCTAGTATTGCCCATAAAATTCATAAGTAACATAAACCCTGTTCCTTCCACTACTCTCCCAATCAGAAAAACTGGATGTAAATCACCTGCTGGCAGGTTTATTACAGGGCCCACAAGCAGATAAGGTCCTGTGCACCAGCCCTCTGCACTTAACGGGAAATAAATCTCTGCTTCGCCATCTGTTTTTGAAATGTTCCCATACAAGCAAAACAAAAAAACCCCCAAAGATATCTGCACCTCTAATATAATCTTCTGAAGGATTTTATTTCTTGGATAACAAAGATGACATTTCCCCCCTCTCCAGCAGAAATACTTTTCCTCCCCAGGTCGATTCCCCCCGGAGCTCCCTCAGCCCATGAACAAACTCTCCCAACGCCGTGGATTTAGGGGACATGTTACCCCTGTGCAGATAAATGGGGACAGGGAGAGCTGCTTGGCCAGAGGCACCATCTCCCACACAACCCAAGGGCTGGTCCAGGTGCGAATGCCACCTTGGGAGCCTCCCTTGGCTTGGCCAGAATAAGGATTTTGGCCCCTGCTTCTTCCATTTAGCCCCAGTCTGAATTACACCAGTGGGTTTTTTCCAGCATCCAGGACAGCTTTGTGAGACTATCGTAAATGTCGAGCTAGAGCTGCCTAACATGGGTGGTTTTACACCATCCCCTCCTGATGACCATACCTCTGGTCCCTACGCAGTCTTTAACGTGAGGGCAACACGATGCCCTGGGGCAGGAGGACACGGCCATGCAACAGCAAAGCCCTGAGTGCCCTCTCCCCAAGATTCAGCATCTTTGTCACTAGAAGACCATTTCTCTGCTGTTGCAGGTCTCCTCCACCACAGAGGAAGGGATGGGACAGAGCAGCTCTCAAGAACCAGTTGGTGAGATGAGCAAAACAGGTTTACATGCAGTTTCCAATTAATCTACTCAGCAGACGGCAGCCTCGTGGAAACCCCTCTGCTCCTGGCTGTCCCTCATCCTCTCAGGGCACCCCTTTACTTCACCCCCAACTACCACTACCACACACACACACACAAAAAAAAAAAAAAAAATCAGAAAAAACAGAGTTCAAATCAAATGCTACACTTCATTTTTCTCTCCTTGCCTGAAGTTGTGAGAGACAAGATAGGACGTAATCGCCACTTTTAAAATCATCTCCTATGACAGGCAAATTGATCAAGTGGGGAGGCTGGGCTGCTTTTGAACTTGAACAAACTGATTTTCCATGAGAGATGGTGTTTACATTGCCTTTCAATAGCCTGCTGAAATATGCATACCTCTTGCCATTCCATCACCAAAATTTGGGAAGAGTGTTTCAAAAAAAAAAAAAAATAAAAAGGAAAAAAGGAAGAAAGTGTACTCGGATCTGGAACACATCATAAATTCATGAAGCTTTCCGAATGCTGTCAGAAACAAACACGTTTATGTAAACAAAGAAAAGCTGAAAGTGCGCTTGCAAGAGAATTTTTGGATAGCGTGGATAGCGTTTATATTTACATTGCACCTGAGACTGAAGTCCATCGTGCAAGGGGCTGTGCAAACACTGAAATCCTTTCACGTTGAATTTACCCACCGCAGACACTCCAGGCAGCCCTGGTGTTACTTCCCATTGCAGCACCCTGCCTCTCGGCAGGGAATGGAAACACCCGGGGACCCAGCAATCCCCGTCCACCCCTGTTAAGCTATCTCAGAGGACTTCATTGCTTCTAATTTCTGCCAGCCCATCCTCACGTGGGAACGGCTTCCTCTGAAATGCCAGCTGGGAAACTCCCGACGGCGTGAAACCAAAGCATCTTCCACCACATATAGAGCACCACATGGTACCTCGCGCTCCCCAGCCTCCGTGGCACTTAATGCGAGAGGATTTGACAGCCGTAGTTGGGAAAGCATCTCCGTTACCACCACGTGCCAGCACATCAGCTGAGCCACTGACAGGGGTAAGTGCTTTAGCTGTGCCAACAAATCAAGTCACCGCTTGTCATTAACAAACACGGGTTATATTTAGGCAGGGGGAGAAGGGGGAATTCAAGTTCAGTGAATTTAATTTGTTGAGCTGACAGTATTTATTTCAGTGGGATGCCTCCTCATTCAGAGGGATGTTTATTTAGGCCAGAAGATTTTAGTTTCTCCTGCTTCCCACAGGAGGCAGGAGACTGCCACCTCCCCTTTGCTTCCCTGTCACACCTCCAAGACAGGACAGGTTTGCAGTCACCTGCATGAGTGAGACACATCACTTGGTGAGGCCACCTCCCTATCACAGAAAAAAATCATGCTTCTTATCAGCCTCAACAGCTGAGGTTGGGAAGAGCAGCACCATGGGTTGTCACGACCCAATGCCACATGGGTTGCCACCTCCATCTTTCAGCAAAGGGACCTCCCTGGGACAGCAGCCAGCACAGGTCTCCTGAGCAGCCTGGCTTCAAGTCACGTTTCTGAGAAGCTATGGAGAAGGGTTGAAGGACTCCAACTCTGTGTGGGTCACCAGGGTGGAAGTCTCCATCCCATAGCACCAATGGCAAAACCCTATGGAGCCTAAAACTGCCTAGCCCAAATCCTTGCCACGCTCCCTGTTGCACAGACTCTTCTCTCCATGCTCTTTGGAACAAGGGACTCACCACCACCCAGAGATGCTGTGCACACCAGACATCTGCCTGTGCTCAAGAAGCGACCAAATCCATGGCAGCAAACCCCTCACAGCAATTAGATGCCATCTCTGGCTCAGGAATGCATCCCTGATCCAAAAATCCTGCCTGAGACACAAACTGCGTCCCAGCCTCAGCGACCTCCTACTCTGACCTCCTACAGCTGCTCCTGGGCTCCCACCTTCCTCGCCACGCTAAGCTGCTTTAAACACAGAGATAATAAGGCTTGGAGTGAGAGTCTTGGAGCGCCTATCATTCCCAGTAATAAAATACAGCAAATTAATTGCACTTTATTGATTTTTTTTTTTAAATGTAACTATTTTGGCATTCAAACCTCAAGAGACTCTATTGATCAGCCAAAGAGTCAGGTGTCAGTGAACAGAGCTTTGCGACCAAGCCTGACAAATTGAAGAAAATAATCAAAAACCGAAAGAGTGAGTGATGTTGACTTCCCGATTTCAAATACACAAAGGCGGCTGCGGCATCGGTGACAGGAGATTTTTGAAGTGAAAAATGCTGCGCAGGGCAAGTCACACAGTTGCCTCCTACATTCTGAGAGAGCCCGACGCCGATCGCAGCAGCGATGCATAAATCCAGAGCAGCTTCACCGATTTCAGAGGAGCTGCTCTAGATTTATAGTGATGGGAAGTAAAATCAGAATATCTGAAATATACAGCTGTAATGGATGCTGGAGCAAGAGGCAGAATAATAATTTTAGATATCACCCCCCACCCCACTATGCCCCAAATCACATCAGTTTGGATGGTCTGTGCCTAAAATTTTGAGATCTGCACTAATGTGGGGAAAATAACCTACATTTCAACCGTTTGTCTGATCGCATTCTGCAAATCTATTGTACAGTAGATAATACGGGTCTTTCATTTTTGTTCCTGAAGAGCCTCTGCATAAAAAGTGCCTCCATATTATGTAGAGTGACACAGGGACACATAATAAAATAAGCATAATGTCTCTCCACCCACACCTCCCTGGAGCCAGAGCCTAAAAGCAATTCACAGGTCCTTCCTCACGCACAGATCTCGACAGCCCCGGTGCGTTTTACAGGGGCTGAAGCAGTGGGTTTGTTCAACACGCTTTGCACACCCTGGTGTCCCCCCCTGTCCCCCCCATCAGCAGCCAGCCCCCCATTTCCACGCCTGCTCCGGGGTGCCCAGCGCTGCCCGGGCACGACGCGGGGCAGTGAAGAGGTGAGATAGCAGCGGGCAGGAAAGCAAAAATACCCAGGTAATTCATCCAGGTCGTTCACAGGGTACCTATTCATATAACCTCGGAGACAGCTCCGCCGCCGCCAGCGAGGAAGGCGGCCAAAAACCCCTGCCTAGATGCCAACAACAAACGGGGGCCCGCTGCCAGCCAGAGACATCCTCGAGCTCGGCGTGAGGGGCCTTGGGCTGCCAAACACACACGCACACCCTCTGCTCCCAGCCGCACGCACGCCAGCAGCCGGGCCGCCAGAGACCCGGGGACAGGAGAGTGATCTCTTAATTGGACCTTCACAAAGCTATTTAGGGGACCTGCCTGACAGGCGAACAAATGCCACCCGCTTTGAAGAGGCTGGAAGAACTCAGCCTGGTGGCACCTCCGGTCCCCGAAACGCAGCCTGCCCACAGCCAGCCCTGGCAAAGGGGGAAGGGAGAGAAGGCAAATAAATAGAGAAAAATGGCAAGTGCCCAACATGACCGTCTGTGTGAGCTGGGAGCTTTGCGGAGATGGCAGCGCCGCGGCATGACTCATGCAGGTGTCTCTCCCGTCTGCAACAACCCAAACCAAGCTGTGGTTCGTTAACCCCTGTCATCCGGAGGAGAAAAGCCACCGGCAGCACAGCGAGCCACGGGAAGGTCAGCACAGCCCCGGAGGGAGGCATTCCCGGGTGCTGCCACTGCTCGCCACTTTCGGGAGAGGCTTCCCTAGATCCCAAACCCCCTCTCCACACGCAGATGCTGCCATGGTCCATGCCAGGGGCGGGACAGGGCAGGGGCAGTGCTCTGCTGGGAAAGCAAAGGGATGCTACAGCCTAGGGAGGAGAAAGAGGCACAGGCTGGGGAGGGATTCGTTATTCACAGCTTGAGCTGAAGGCACAGAGCGAGTTTCTGAGGCGCACATCGTGCAGGGAGGCATTCAGAGAGCAGGGGAGAGGGATGGGTACGACGGTAGGTTTGCAGCCACAAACTGTTTCAAAGTGGGTTTCCATATGTTTAAGCATTCAGAGCTCTGGAAGAATTACACCCACAGCCCGATCTCACCATGGTAGCTACCCACACAGGAGGAGACGGGAGGGGGGAATATCAAAGAAAAGATTATCATTAATGTGTCAAAGCAATAAAAAAAAAAAAAGAAACCACCACAGAAAACCTGCTCCTTTGCTGCTCTTAACTCTCTCCTCAAATAAAAGGAGAGCTCCACGGAGCGCAGGGCATTGTGCTGGCAGCAGGAACCCATCGATCTGCTGGGGCAGAACTGACCCACAGGGAGCTCATGCCCTGCATCCCGTGCCCCACTCCCCACGACCAGAACCCCACTTTCTGTGCCCTGCACCCCAAACCTTGCACCCCAAGCCCTGTGCCCCACTCCCCATGTCCTGCTCAACAGGATTTCCAAGCACCCCCGTGGTTTCACACCCCCCAGGGGAAGGAGGGAGCTGGAGGGCAGGGGCAGGCAGTGGGTTTTAGTTCAGCAGAGCAAGGACCCCCTTCTCTCCATCATGTCTGTGTGTCCCCAGGACTGATGCCTTCTTCCTCTTTCCTGAGGTCTTTTCAGACCTTCTCTGAAACGTTTCCCTGCCACAACGCGTTCCCTCTGCCCTCCCCAGCTGCTGCTTTTACCCCTCCCATGGATCACTCCTTTTTCACCTAAAATCCTTGCATTTTGGCATATTCCTAAAGCCCCAATGAAGTTTCCCCGGCAGCCCAGGCTCCGTGCTACGGCCAAATGCGAGCACCGTCCCGAGCAGCAGCAGTGAAGGCAAACGAATCGTGAGCAACTTCAGCACTGACGCACCTTAATTAATTTGCTTTTAACAACCCCTATTTATTAAGAGCAACATCTGCCAGGGAGCTCACACGAGCAAGCGGAGGAAGATGTGCCAGGAGAGAAGTCCTGCAAAAGACTTTCCCAGGGGCAGCGCTCGGGCTGGCCAGCGGGGGGGGGGGGAGCCTTTCCCCGGCAAAAATAATGCAACCGGGACCCAAAAGGCTGCTCCCGGGTTCAGCTGGTGTGCGGGGGGGTGGAGAAAGGGGAAGAAAAAAAATAATAATAAAAAAAAAAAAAAACAGAGATGACCTCCAGCGGCCGGTGCGGCCGGGTTGTCCCCGCGCAGGGGGCCGGGACCCCACGATACGCGTTTTGGCGGGGGGCGGGGGGGACGGACACCCAAGAAGGGGACTGTGGAGGCAGCAGGCTGCCGCGGTGGCGATGGACGGGGACAACTTTGTGCGCGCAAGGGAGGTGGAGGATGTGCGTGTGTCCCATCCGCGGGCGCGCAGGGCAGCGCGGAGCGCCCGGTGGGAGGAGGTTGGGGGGGGGA